>NC_136430.1:336350165-337618499 GCF_052849685.1 Lactuca virosa
ATCCATCACCTATCTATCGTCTCCTAATCATCACCATTATCTCCTCACCTATCCCTCATCAGATTATTTCATCACACACCAACTATTTCATCTACCCATGTTCTACCCAACATATTTGTAGATATAAAATACATATACAGTTTAACTTATAAAAGAAAAACTGTATAAAACATCCATTCCACACTCATTTCAAATAAACAATAATATATAAACACATAGCACGTATTTCATAGAAAATACTTCATATTTATGTGTTAGAAGAAAGTAACTATGCACTCACTTGATAAGACAATGATCGGATAGCACCTCGTCTCTTAAAATAAATTTTTCCGATAAAACCGGGATGTTTTTCTTGAAAACCGGGCTTCTCGCGGGCAGAGTTTCGGCTCGGAAACTTCACTTCTCGGGATCCTCGTGGCTTCGGAACTTGCCTCGGGGCTCGGGAATGATACCGGGGCTTCGGGATATGATTGGCACGCAAAACGATGCAAAACTTAGAGAGAAAGGAAGAAAAATGGCAAGGAAAATGGCTGATCTCGGTTTCTATTTATAGGCTGCTGGGTCTGGGATTACGCTGGGCGTAATTTCCAAGTACGCTAGGCGTACTCAGTACGCTGGGCGTAATCTTGGTTACGCTGGGCGTACGCTTCGGATAAGCTTTGGTGTGCGTGCCACGATCTTCAAAAATTCATAACTTTCGCATACGAGCTCCGTTTTCGACGTTCTTTATATTCACGCATAGGTGAGATTATGCTCTACAACTTTCATTTAGACTCCGTCGGCTAATTTTGAATTTATTTTTATTATATTATTTTTAGTAGGCCGGGACAGGAAAACTTCGTTATAAAATCATAACTTCTTCATCCGACGTCCGTTTTCGTCTGTCTTTTTACCGTTGCACTACTAATGACGAGATCTTCAATTCTTGTTTAGATTGTTTCGGCTAAAAATCGCTCGATCTCAAATCGAGTATTCAGGCTGTATACTGCTAAGTCGAAACTTTGGAAAATCATAACTTCCTCATACGAAGTCAGATTTGGACGTTCCTTTTTATGCACGCTCACGGTTTAACGAACTCTACAACTTTCGTTTAGATTGCTAAGGCTAAATATCGCTCTAACGTAAATTCACTTTTTACGCTTCCCGGTGTCGTGCCGGTTTTGCCGTAAAACTTCGACGGGTCATAACTTCTTCGTTATAACTCGGATTTCGGCATTCTTTATATGTACGGAAACCCTGAGACATATTCTACAACTTGGTTAAGATTATTTATTCTAAATAATCTTTTGTCGAAAAGTCGTTTTCGACACTTATTGCCTCTAAATTGACTAGGCCGGATCTACGGGCGTTACATTTTCATATTCTACCCGACCGGTGGAAGGAGAGTCTCAAACCTGCAACAGGGAGGTTAACAGGCTTCACAGGGCACAGTCTGTGGCCCCTAGGCACGATCCACCTGCTCTTCACGCTGACCAACCACAACAAAGCGAAGAATAAGACAACGCTTATAGATTTTTTCGAGATAAGGCACCTATCAGAACATAACATTATCCTCGGACGGACGACCCTACTTAAATTTGGCGTAGTCCCGTCGACAATGTGTGGAGTAATAAAATTCAGCACAGTGGAAGGATCGGGGATGGTCCTGGAAACGTCGCCGAGAGAGTTACGATGTTATGAAATCATGAAACCGCAAGAGGTCATGCAGGAAAGCAAGAGGTCACGGGTGGAGCCAGCAAGTGGTAAAGAAATCATCAATAGGGAATACCCAGACCAAACGGTCGGCATAGGTAGAAACCTTCCACCAGCTACAAGACAGGCATTGATCAGCCTCTTAAAGAAATATAAGCATGTCTTCGCCTGGACCCCTACGGACATGGTAGGAGTAGACAGGGAGGTCATAGAACAAAAGCTCATGATCAAACCAGGTATCAAGGAAACCAAGCAGAAAAAAATGGGTTCAAGGGGGAGACAGGAACAGGGCAATCAACGCCGAGGTCGCTAAGCTAACCAAGGCCGGAATACTCCGGGAAGCAGTCTTCTTGACCTGGATTGCAAACCCTGTCATGGTTAAAAAAAGACGATGGCTCGTGGAGCATGTGCATCGATTATTCCGATCTAAACAAGGCGTGCCCTAAAGACTGCTACCATCTACCAGAAATTGATCAAAAAGTCGAATCCCTGCAAGGTTTCAGACTAAAGTGCTTCCTAGACGCATACAAGGGGTACCACCAGATCTTGATGAGCAAGGAAGACGAAGAGAAAACATCTTTCTACACGGACCACATGGCTTTCTGCTACACCAAAATGCCGTTCGGACTGAAGAAGGCAGGGGCGACCTATCAACACCTCATCGACTCTATTTTTGCCAAGCAAATTAAAAGAAACATTGAAGTATACGTCGACGACATGGTCATAGAAAGCCCGGACGACATGAGGTTACTGGAAGACGTGGAAGAAACGTTCAAACATTGGAAAAGGTTAGGATGAAATTAAACCCGCGGAAGTGTACCTTTAGTTTCGAGGAAGGCCAATTCTTGGGATACTATGTCACCGCGAAAGGAATACAGCCCAGCCCAACCAAAGTGGACGAACTAATGAAAGTACCATCCCTGCAGACTCTGAGGGACACCCAAGGACTGAATGGTAAACTGACCGCACTAAGCTATTTCATCTCCAAGTCAGGAGAGAAATCCATGTCACTCTTCTACACTCTCAAAGGATGCATCGAAGAGAGCAACTTCCAATGGACACCGACATCAGAAGCAACACTCCAGCAGATTAAGGAATCCCTACACAAACTACCCACACTGGCCAGTTTCGTTCCAGGTGAAACACTACAAGTATATCTCTCAGCCTCAGACGAAGCCATCTCTTCGGTATTGGTGGTAGAATGGGAAGGAAGGCAAGCGCCGATCTACTTCGTCATCCGAGCACTGTGGGGCCCAAAAACCTACTACCCTATCCTTGAAAAATTGGTTCTGGCACTCATCTATGTAGCACGACGCTTGAGGCGCTACTTCCAAAAACACTAGATAGAGGTATTAACGAACTTCCCGATCAAACAAATACTACTCAAGCCAGAAACATCTGGACGACTGGCGAAATGGGCAATAGAGCGGGAGGAACATGACATTAGCTATCGCCCACGTATTAACATCAAGGTGCAGGCGTTAGCAGACTTTCTCCTTGAAATTCTAGGCAAAGTAAATGCAGCGATCCAGAAGAAAGAGTTATCAGGTGTAGGCCGGCCGAAGGATGGCCAGAGGTGGACCTTATACACCGATGGAGCATCTAGTAAAGAAGGATCGGGGGAGGGCCTGATATTAACGAGTCCAGAGGGGGAAGAAATCACATACGCCCTCCGCTTCAATTTTCATACCTCTAACAATGAGGCCAAGTACAAGGCGTTACTCGCTGGCCTACGACTAACAAGACAGATGGGCGCAGACATGATAACAGCCGTGGCGGATTCAAGGTTAGCAGCTAACCAAATCAATGGAGAGTTCGAAGTCAGAGACAAACGAATGGAGAAATATGTAAAGGCCGTGCAACGGCTCATCGAACCTCTCAAAGAGTTTACCATTAAACAAATCCCAAGAGGGTAAAATAGAAGAACAGATGCCCTCAGCAAGCTAGCATCGACATGTTCCGACAATCTATCCAAAAAAGTTCTAGTAGAGGTGCTCAAAGTGGGAAGTATAGATGAGCGGCGGATGCAGACTCTAATGCCAGCCCGAAACACATGGATGACACCGATAGTCGAATATCTGCAACACGACATTCTGCTAGATAGCCATGAACAAACTAGAAGAGCATGAATCAAAGCACCACTATATGCAATCATAGAAGGAGTACTGTATCGGAAGGGATTTATGACATCGTGGCTAAAATGCATAGATGAATCCAAGGGCAAAGAAGCACTACGAGAAGCACACGCCAGGCCAACAGGTGTGCATGAAAGGGCAAGGGCCCTTACAGGAAAGATACTTCGGATAGGCATCTACTGGCCGACCATACACCAAAATGCATCGGAGCTAACGTGAAAATGTGTAGAGTGCCAAGCTTAGTCCCCAGTCCAAGGGGTTCCCCCGGCGCCTCTGACAAGCATCTCTAGTCTGTGGCCCTTCTACCAGTGGGGAATCGATATTGTTGGACCATTCCCAGATGCCCCTGGTAAGGTGAAATACTTGATGGGTTTTAAACATATCTAATTTCCTATGTGATCATGCAACCCTAATTGCTTTTGTTGAGACCCAGTTTTTTATACGAACGGTGGATGCGGAAGTAAGATATCTCGAGATTAATCGTGTTTTTGTAAGTATGAACACGAAGAACATATTATGATTTCATGGAACAAGGCTAAGAACAAAGAGAGATAATAATATTAATGCATGAAGAACATGGTGGGAGAGAAACTCTCCCTGGGTGGGAGAACCCACCACTTCTCTCTTTAGATTACATTGTAAGAAGAGTAAAAGTAATCACTAACTAAGAAAAAGTGAGCTAGCTATATTAAGAAATGACCAACTCTCCCTTTATATAGGAGGGAGAGTATTTACACCATAAATACAATAAAGGGAAAATACAACCTAACTATCACTCATTATTTGTAGAGCATTTCCATGCTCCAACATTCTCTCCCTAAATGCTTACAAATTATGAGAGATCCAATAAGTGATACAAGGCTATAATACAGTAATCCGACTAGCAAGTGTGGTAATAAAATGAAATCAAGTGCTGAAATGTATCTGAAACTCTGAAGTGTCTGTGAAGTCTGAAACTGGCCATGAATCTCTGAAATGAAGGTCTTCGGCTTCAAAGCACAACCAATGAAGCAGAAAAAATAAGATCCAAATCTGCAAACCGGTCATAATCACTCGAAGAAGAAGGTCACCATGAGCAAGTAGAAGATCCAATAAAAGAAACACTTCGGCTTCAAAAAGTCTGAAAAACATCTCGAGTTCTCGAATCATAATACACCGAAATTCTTCAAAGAATAACCTGCTAAAAATGTGAAGCATCCATAAAATGAAGTCCGGATAAAAATAATGTGAGTCCAAAGACATGGTCCAGCAATGCCAAAAATTTGATCCAAGGATCAAAAGTAAGTGCCACGTCACATCGCCAAAATAATCTTCATCTTCAACATATCACAAATCCAAACTCGTGAAACCATAAGATCTGAACCGGATGCGAACACAAAATCATCATGTGGTAGAGTCCGAATAATAAATAATCTGAATCGGAAAACATCGAGTAATGCCAAAAATTTGATCCGTAAAGACCAAAAAGAAGTGCCACATCGCATCACTAAATAAATAATCGTCTTCAGAAGTCTTCAAAATCCAAACTCAAACAATCATAATAACCAAATCCGGATGATATTCTCTCCCTATTTTTGATAACCAATGACCGGATATCAAAAATCAACAAATCATCGGATATCCAAATTGCGGTGCCGGAACACTTGAAGTGGTCTTCAATAGAGAATAAAGTCCACATGCTCAAGATACATGATTCGTCAACTAAAAATCAAGAGCGACAAGTCATAAAATCCCATAAAGTGAAGAATGCGAAACAACTTTGTTGATCAATCGTCGTTGCGGTGCAAGCATCACAAAAAATAATATGAAGTCCGACTGCGGTAGGAGTAATCTTCCAAAAATAATCAGCATGAAATGAACCAATGTGACAATCCAAGGTTCGGTTGTGGCAAGAATTGGTGTTAAAAAATAATTGGTGTAAAAAAAATAATTGGTTTTAATAAAAAAAATTGGCTAAATAAAAATAATTGGTGTTTAAAAAAAAATTGGTGTTAAAAAAAATAGTTGAATGAAAAATAATTGGCGTTAAAAAAAATAACTGAAAAAAAAATAATACTAAAAAAAACTAAATAAATAAATAAAAAAAATGAAGTTTTAAAAAAAAGAGGGTTATAAAAAAAAGGAGGGCTGATGAGAGGGGAGGAAAATGGAGGGGAGGGGATAAGGAGGGGGGAGGAAGAGGAAGAAGGAAGAAGAGAGGGGAGGAGGGGAGGGGCTGAAGGGGGAAGAGGAAGGAGACTGCTGATTGTGAAGGCTGCTGATGGCTGAAGAGAAGGGAGGTTGTGGGTCTAGGTGGGTTCGGATGAGAGGGGGTGAGGCGGGTGAGGTTGGTTGCAGATGGAAAGACTTGGGTGCGGACGCAAAGGAAGGCGTGACTGCGGTAGGCGAGGAAGCAGCTAAGCTGCGGTAGGCGCGTTGCGGTAGGGGCGTTGCGGTCGCGGGTCATCAGTCAGGGCAGGTTGCGGTCCGAACCGAGAAGGGAGGCTGCGGTCCGAGCCAGCAGAGATCCGAACCGAGGGCAGCATAAGAGGTTTGATTGCGGTTCTAGGGATGCTGACCGAGGCTGCTGATGGGACCTGAGAGGACCTCGGATCAAGGCTAAGTAGGGGCTGCGGGTAGGCTTCTAAGGGGACTCCGGATGGCAGTTTTTGGCTGCGGTCCGGGGGGCTGAGAAGGGCTTAACAGATGACGAAAAATGCTATTTTTCCATGAAAAATGGTACCGCAAAGCCCATTTATTCATATTTGAATAAGGGAATCTTTTTATAAAACATTTTAAGTCAACAAATGGTCTTGGGAAGGCAAAAAGAAGAGTGTGCAAGAGGTTTTTTAGGGACAAAAGGTGATGGTATTGGACCATGTCACATGTTTTTTGCTTGGGAAGGCAAATATGAGTGAATTACTCTTTACCCAAAAGAGCAAAAAGGACAAAGTGCTTTTCACAAACACAATTTACGTCCAAATGGTCTTCAACATTAGATTCACAGTAGGAAAAGTTAGAAGAATAAGAACTATATACCTCTTGTGAAGAAAAAGTTGCTGGGGAAAAAAATCCACTTCTCTTGAAAATAAGCCCATTAAATTTGTGTCTTCTCATCCAAGGAAAAAGAGCTCCTGGAACAAATTCTTCAACATATTGGAGACCACAAAAATAATTTCTTCTCCCATTTTTCTTCATTTCTTCATTTCCTCAATGACAAGACCTTTCCCGAAGATATCAGAACACACTTCGGTAGACTTCATAATCTAAGTAATAACTGTGTCATAGAGGAAATTATACTTGAGGTTTCGGGTCACACAAGTGATCAAACTCCTATATGTGGCACAATCTATTCAAATTCTCAGACCTCATCAGTTGTTGATGAAGAAATTGTCATAGAGAGTCCTGAAGTCTCACAGGACTTCCCATCTCTGCCCTCAGACCGCAGTGTCTCTGACTGTAGTCATGAGCCGCAGAAGTCCCACAAAAGTCCCACTGAAGTCCCAACTCAGACTTACTCGGTGGTAGTAAAATCATCCTTACCGCAGTCCTCAATCAAAAGCTCTGTGACTCTTCAGCCAATTCATCATGAACTACCCATAGAAAACTTTGAAGTGGGTCAATGCTCTCAAAACCCTGAATCTTCAAGTTCGGATGAATCAAGCCCTCGTTTTCAAAAATTTACAAAGGTTTCTAGGAGACCGCAGCTGAACACCAATGACTGCGGTTCTCCAAAAACCTTAGCAAAAAAGGCTTTCAAAGAGGAAATTCGATCCCGAGGCACAAATCGACAAATCTTTTCTAAAAACAAAAGACATATCAGATTTCCAAAATCTAAGAGTCCAGAAAAGTTTGTTTTCTCACACTATTTTTCAAAAAACTCTCCCATCAAGAAAACATGCAAAAAGGAATGTACAGTTTCAACAGTCATTCCTAACTCATCTGACACAACCCAAAAGAGTGTAAGGTCTTTTCGAAGCAATGGTTTCCAAATCTATTATTCCTCAGATGATCCAAAATGGAAGGGTATCTTACCCACTCCAACACTTTTAAAATCACATCAAAAATTTAACAAGTGGAAGGGCATTTTACCAAACCCAACAAAAAGGTCCAAAGAATCTACACGTGCTAGATCTTTTTCGAAACAAACTTTTTCAAATTCCAACAGCACCAATGTCAGATATTACCAACCTCAGACCGGTCACAAGCCTACCTCATCATTTAGACCGCTGACCAAACAAAGTGTCAAAGCAAAAGACAAAATTTCAACATGTCAATGTCAATGTAGTTGTCAAAATGGTGTATCTCATGTCAAATCTGATCCTTTTCAGAAACCTCGTAACTTTTCTAAAAAACGCAACACTCCAAAAACTCACAAACAACCAGGACTAGGATTAAAAGTTAACACGAAACCAGTCCCTGCAACCTCGGTTCATGCATCATTCAAAAACTCATCTTTTGGCCCAGGCTCCAAACTAGTTTGGATGCCTAAACTAACCGTGTAATTCTCAGGCCTTGTGCAAGGAGGAACAAGAAGAAGAATGGTTGATCGACAGTGCCTGCTCCTTGCACATGACCGGAAGGTTAGAATACCTTCGGGATTTCAGGCCAATTTGCAACGGTGGAAATGTCACATTCAGCAACAATGCGAATGGGATAATCCGAGGTTATGGTGTTCTTACTACGGGAAACTTCTCTATTCAAAAGGTTGCTTATGTAGAAAGCCTTAAACACAATCTCATCAGTGTTGGTCAGCTATGTAAGGCAGGCCATCGAGTTGATGTTGATGACCAATTTTGCTATGTAATGACAAGCGATAGGAGCACGTGTCTGATCAAGTCCCGATCTGAAGGTACTATGTATCCTCCGGACGTGTCTCTGATCATAGGCAAACCGCAGTTATGCTTCCTATCCAAAGCAGTATCCGAAGTCAGGTGGCTATGGCACCGCAAGCTAGCTCATCTCAACTTCAGATACATCAACAATTTGGTCATCGGAGAACTAGTCAGAGGTCTTCCAATCCTCAAGTTCAGCAATGATACTCTCTGTCCTGCATGTGAATGTGGAAAGCAATCCAAAGCAAGTCACCCCAGGGTGATTGACTCCTCAATTTCTGAACCACTGGAACTCTTGCACATTGATCTCTGCGGTCCATCTACCGTAGCCAGTCTTCATCACAAGAAATACATACTGGTTATAGTTGATGACTTCACACGGTTCACCTGGGTTTCTTTCTTAAGACTCAAATCAGAAACTCCGCAGATATTGATCAATTTCATCAAGGAAATTGAACTTCAGATCAAGTTACCAGTACGACGTATCCGAAGTGATAATGGAACCGAGTTTACTAACCATCTCCTAAATAGTTTCTTGGTTTCAAAGGGCATCACTCACAACTTCTCAGCTCCCTACACACCGCAACAAAATGGGGTAGTAGAGCGAAGGAACCGCACTCTAGTAGAAGCAGCCAGATCTATGCTCAACTTCGCCCACCTTCCTCTCTACTTCTGGGCCAAAGCAGTGGCCACAGCTTGCTTTGTACAGAACTGAAGCAGTGTGTGCAAACGTCTCAGCAAAATACCGTATGAGGGCCTTAACAACCGCAAGCCAAATGTCCGATTCTTCCATATATTTGGGTGTAGATGTTTCGTAATCAACAACAGAGACCACCTTAACAAATTCGCACCGAAGTCTGATGAAGGCATCTTCCTTGGCTACTCCACTAACAAAGTTGCTTATAGGGTTCTCATTAGACGCACAAGGCTAATAATTGAAAGCTTCGATGTGAAATTTGATGACTATCACATCCGCAACACCGCTCCATCAACCGAAACCACAACAATCCTAGAAAGTGATATTCCTGCTTCTTCGGGTCCACTAAACCTAGTTGAAGTAAACTATGACGATCTCTTCAACCCTGTAGAAACAACCAAGTTATCCGAAGTTCTTGTGTCCCCGGAAGCTCAGCAGCAGCATGCTGACGTATCTGGTCCTACACTGTCCGATGAGGTATCACTAAATACTTCCACCTCGCCAGTTGAGGGGGAAAACTCAACTCCGGACCATACAACAACCATCAAGGTTCCAGTACTATAAGATGCAGCTCCAATCCCTATCCGCAGAGATTTTCAACCATCAAACGTTTCTTCGGACTCGGATGATGAAAACATAGAGAACATTGACACAAGAACAAACTCGAGGATTATAACACTCCCATCCGCAATCCAAGGGGAACCTTCTCAGGTTCAAGGGGAACTCCCGTCTGCACTCCAGGGGGAACCTTCACCATCTGTCCAAGAAAACTCTGATCCCACCTTTCCAGTTCAAGACAATTCAGCAGGATGTTCTCAAGTCCAGGGGGAACTGCCATCTCCAACCGCAGAGTCTTCCGATATTGAAGACATTCCCTCTACCGCAGCTGCTGATCATCTGCAACCCCATCTACACGTATGGACAAAGGACCACCCACCAGGTCAAATCATCGGCAACCCATCGGCAGGTATCCAGACTCGATCTTCCAAGGATTTATCTGATCACTGTCACTACGCAACGTTTATGTCCTCGGTCGAGCCCCGAACGATCAAAGAAGCATTACTAGAACCAGACTGGATATCCGCAATGCAAGAAGAGCTAGAGGAATTCAAAATAAACAAAGTATGGCAGCTCGTTCCGAAGCCGCAAGGTCACACCATTGTTGGTACTAGATGGGTGTACAATAATAAGTTAGATGAATCTGGTGCGGTCGTCAAAAACAAGGCAAGGCTAGTTGCCAAGGGATATAGTCAACTTGAAGGTATTGACTATGATGAAACGTATGCTTCGGTAGCACGAATGGAAGCCATCCGAATCTTCTTAGCATACGCAGCTCACAAGAACATCAAGGTACATCAAATGGATGTGAAAAGTGCTTTTCTCAACGGTGAATTAAAAGAGGAGGTTTATCTTCAGCAACCTCCGGGCTTTGAAAGTATTGAATTCCCAGACCACTGCTACAAGCTTGAAAAAGCAGTCTACGGTCTAAAGCAAGCCCCAAGAGCGTGGTACGAGACTCTCTCTGAATTTCTTGTCTCGTCCGGATACAAAAGAGGAGTGATTGATCCCACTTTATTTAGAAAAGAAAATGGTAATCACCTTATGCTTGTACTAATATATGTGAATGATATCATCTTCGGATCAACTGATCAAAAAATGGTGGATGAATTTGCTAAGCTCATGACCAACAAGTTCCAAATGAGCATGAATAGAGAGATTAACTTCTTTCTATGACTTCAAGTGAAACAAGTCCCTCAAGGGATATTCATTCATCAGGAGAAATACACCACTGAACTGTTAAAGAAATATTCAATGGAAAACTGTTCTTCAGCTAAGGTTCCCATGGCCTTCGGTTATAAGATATCTGATGATCCCTCAGGCGAATCAGTGGATCACAAGACTTATAGAGGTATAATTGGCTCATTGATGTACCTCACCGTAAGCCGACCAGACATTGTCTTTGCAACTGGTGTATGCGCAAGGTACCAGGCTGACCCAAAAATGTCACACATGACCGCAGCCAAGCAGATTCTAAGATACTTAAAGGGTAGCAAGACTCTTGGCTTATGGTACCCCGCAGGGAATGACTTCAGCCTACAAGCATTCACTGATGCGGATCATGCCGGATGCAGACTAGATCGAAAAATCACCTCTGGTGGATGTCAATTTCTGGGTGGAAGACTCGTCAGCTGGTCATCAAGAAAACAAAACTGTGTATCACTGTCTACCGCAGAAGCTGAATATTGGGCCGCAGCCAGCTGTTGTTCACAAGTCTTATGGATGAAAACACAACTTATGGACTACGGATACAGAATGTTGCGGATACCAATTTATTGTGACTCTGAAAGTGCTATAGCGATTTCTCACAATCCAATCCAGCACTCTAAGACAAAGCATATTGAACTACGATATCACTTCATCAAAGACCACATCCTGAAAGGCAACATTGAACTAATTTTTGTACATACTCATGAAGAGATTGCTGATGTATTCACAAAGGCACTTGACTCTACAAAACTCAACAGTTTCTTACAAATGTTAGGAATGATGAATCCGGACCCACAATTCTTTTTGAATCGATAGGTACCGCAGACCATTCTTGGTCTCTGTTGCGGTCCTAATTGAAGTTATTTATGATAGATAGTTTTGGTATATCCTGTGTACCGTAGGATACTCTATGTACCGCAACTATATATCATATTTATCTTTCAATGGTCATTATTGTTTGTTATTACTAATTTTTGTTCAAGTGTTCTCCTCAGTTCTTCTACTGCAGTCATCCAACCGTCCATCCGCAATGAAAAAAAAATCCATCCGCAATGACAAATGATCCATCCGGAATGAAGTCTCAATCCGCAATCACATTGATTGATTTCTCAACTGTTTCATTAATTCTTGAATCATGGTGTGCTATTTAATGATCCTTCATTAAATAAGAAAAACATTAAAAAAAACATTCCTTGTGTAACATGTCACTGTCCCATTTCCACTTTTTGAATAAACCTTGTGTCAGACCTATTTTGGGGATGATGACAAAAAGAACGATTTTCCATAAAAAATCCCTTTTTAAACTGTCTCTTCCTATTACCCCAAAATGTCAAATCCGTTACATCTTCCCCTTTTACACAACGGATTAAACCCACCCTCACCACACATTCTTCAGATGTAATGTTTTAGACTGAGACTTCATTAAATGCTAACCCCTTTTGGTAAATCTCGAAAAATAAATTAAACCTTTTCTTATCTAGTGGCTGAGATTTCCTCTCCTAATCAAAGAAAACACCCAAACGTTTTTACCTTATCTAATTTCACTTAGGGTAAAATCAATAACCGTTTCAAATCTGCCACTATAAAACCCCCTTCTTCTTCCCCAAGAAGTTTTTACGCTTTCTGAACATCAAACTTCTTCTCCTTCATCTTCTTGCACTCTGTTTTCCTGCAAGTTTCTTCAACTCTCAAAAATGGTGAAATCCGGTATCTCAAAGAAACATTCCAAGGCATCTGCCTCTGCAAACCCAACTGGTTCAGACTCCGCTTCAAGGAACCAAATGCCAACGATTGCTTCAAGCAATTTTAGGGCTGTGTTCAAAGAGAATTCCTCCTATAATGCTCGGATTAAGTTGATGATCAAGTTCCTGTCCAATCACCCACTATTTGGTCCCTTCGATTCATTCACAGTTGTAGTTCCTCTTTCAACCCTCTTCAAATGTGCCTTCTCTGCATATCGACCCCTCGAAAATCTTCAACAGGTGCATCTGAATCTGGTGAACAATTCTTTGGTTATTCTGACCAAGGAAAAATTCCTCAATGCCATCAATCTGTTAGTTCATCCTTCAACCAAGGTCTTCACTCCAAGCATGGCGGACATTCTTTCTGCACTCTACCAAATGGGTTACCAGAAGAAGATCAAAGGCATAGGCGAATTCAAGAAAAATCAGTTGCCTGCGGTGTGGCAGTTCGTTTGCCACTTCATGATCCGCAGTCTGTCAGGCAGAACCGGAGGCACTGATAACATGTGTCTCAAGCTCCTGGAGTTAGTGTGGAGTATTTTCACTGGCCACGATGTCAACTACGGTCAGATCTTGTGGGATGACTTCTTGCAGTACATTCCCAAAGAGAGTCCAAAAGAAAACCCTACCGAACTCACATTTGCTAGGTTTTGGTCTCTATGCATCTCAGATCTTCATGCGGATGCAGGACTTATCATGGGCAACAATATCAACCTCTTCATCACTAAATATCTTAAAAGGTACAATACCTCTACCGATCAATCTGTTTTTGGACCCATTAGACGGCTACCAGTCCACATTCTATCTACCCTTGGTCTTAAAACCACTGATGTCACAGACCATATAGAGGCTACGGAAGGTATTGACCCATACCTTCCTACCCCGCCTCTACAAGCCACGCCCGCACTCACCATCCCTGGTAGTACCGCAGTCCCATCCTCCACCACTCTATCCAACTTGTCCTTATCAAAAAGACGCAAGCAGTTAGCCTCAGTCCATCAAGGCCCCCGCAACATCACCAAGAAATATGGAACCCCAAATAAGAAATATGCTCCCAAACAAACTGAACCATCAAAGAAACGAAAACTCAAACAAACTGTGCCCTCAGATGACGAATCAACCGAAAATCGATCTCACTCTCCCTCTATGAGTGATTCTGATGAGGATGCACAACCCATCTCTATCCTCAAGAAAAGAAAGACCAATCCCACAGACCAAGTGCGTGACCGGACTGATGCCGCAGCCTCTCAAAAGGCTACGGTAGTCCTTGGGGTGGCCACAGACCCATTCAATACCACCATCGAATTCCACTCAGACACAGAAAGTGTGTCTGTTTCAACTCAACGTGGAGACTCACCCCCAGCTCACTCCCAAGGGGATGGAACTTGTTCTCGCCCCAAGGTCTCCAGGGCTTCCTGTCTACATTTCTTTTCCCCTGAGGAGTTGAACTCCATCCTTTTGTATGTAACCCAAACACTGCAAACACCTTCCCAACCGCAGGGCAATTCTTCCGCCCTTGCCAGAACTGAGTCGAGGCCAGACTTGACCACGGGTCAAGGAGACCGAGGAAGCTCAGGAAATCCTACTCTGCTTACATCTTTTATAGGTGGTTTAGGCACGTTGAGCACCAATGTGCTAGGATCCGTGGACCCGAGGGACACCTCGGTGCGATTCCAAGGATTTGATGGTGACAAATCAAATGATTCGTGGTTACATTACAATCTGGTCTCTGAATCCGATATCAAGAAATATGCCGCTTTCCGTAGGGCATTTCAAGCAAGGAAGGATCAGCAAATCAAGCAACTTCAACAAAAACAACAGGAGATTCAATCCGTAGCCAAGTATTGGGCGGACGCAATCAATAACGCCAATACCGTAGCCACCATTCTGAAAGTTCAAGAGTGGATGTCCTCAATGGCTGAGACAATCCGCATTGCTCAGTCCACTCGTGGTGGTGAAGGTACATCTAAACTCCCTCCAGCTCCAACTCCAACTGTTAGAGATTCTCAAGATGAGGGAACCGCAATCGAAGTTAGCTCCGCTCCTACCTTCGGATTCGATGACTTTGATCTCAATGAGTTAAATCAGCCTAACCCTTCTGATGATGATTTAATGATGTTTGACGAGGAAGAAGAATCGAGTGGCTCTCAACACTCAACCTCCAAGCCGAAAGAGAAAAAGAAGATCGTTGTGTCCAGAAAAGAATTTCTAAGTCTACAAGCCAAAGTAGATCAGATTCTTGCTGCGGTTAAGCCCACTCAACCACAACCTGAAGACATTCCAGGACCGCAGTCCTTAATTGAAAGAATCGAAAGACTGGAAACCTGTGAACGACTGGCTGCTGAGCGAATTTCTCTGAAAGTTTAAATGGGGATTCGATCCCTGGATACAAGTCGCCAGGCTGATCATAAGCAATTCATGGCTGCTGCGGAGCGCCTCATCTCTGAGGTATCCGCAATCAAGGCAGATTTACAAACAGCCATTGCGGACCAGTCATCTCACTCACAGATGTTGATAGCTGAGACTCACACTGCCTATGAGTCCACCATCTCGGTTCTTCAATCTACCATCAACAGACTTCAACGCTCCTTGTCTTCAAATTTTCATGGTCCTGAGATTCTTCAACTTACAAAGGAGATTCATCGACTACTCTTCAACACCGCCATCCCAGACAATCAGCAACTGGCTTATGCTCTTAAAGCTCAATTCCAGGAGGTGTGTGCCAAAGTCGATGGTCTTAAGCAATGGCTTGAGGATGCTCCGGTTTTGCATTCCTCAAGAGGGGGAAGTGATGAAGACCATCATTCAAACAGCGTCTCTCATCATAGGAGCCCCCCCCCCCCATCATAACTGAAAAAGTTCCCTCTCCGCAACCATCTCCTCATCAGACACCACCGCATCAGTCTCCACCGCAACAAAAAATCACTCAAGAAACTTCTCCTGAGCGACCGGAGACTCCTCCCCACTTCAAGAATCTAGCATCCAACATGTCATCCGAACACTCCAACGACTCTCCCACAATGAAACAGAAGAAAGCAGATTGGAAAGCAGCCAAATTTGCTGAACTCGTCTGGAGAGAAAACGGATTCGACATCACCATGGATGAATCCTTAGTCAATTCCTGGATCAATCCCCACCGAAGATTGTTGGATGATGACTACAAACCCTACCTTACTTATGCTGAGCCCCCTTCTGACGGTTACTGGGATGTTCCAATCTCCCCAAATGCTAAATACTTCTCTGTATTTGAGCAGTTTGACCGTAGCCTACCTGATCACAAGAGACTGCCCATGGAATTCAAAAGACTCAATCGATTCTATGCCAAACATGCTTCTTCCATAGAGAAAATCTGGTCTAATGATAGACCATCCGCAGTCAAGAACTTTAAGCCCCGGAAATTCATGAAAGCTGACTTCATTCAGTATACTCTTACAAGAAGGAATCAGGACTACGTTCGCACCCAAGCTGACTTCCCATGTATGAATCCAGAAGAAGTTTTCCTGATAGCAAAGGTGTTCCAAAACAAAAGCGAGAAGTATCCAAAGATGAAGATAGCACTTGAAAGGGCAAGCACATTTATGAGGGAAACCGTCTGTGACTTTGCAAAGATTGATACAGACATTTACCCTACAATTGCCAAAAAGTTCGCTCTACCACCACTTGACCCTGCACCGATGCCTACCGAAGGTTATCAAGAGAGATCCCTAGGTGCAACAAACTTCCCAGAACTTGGAGTCATTTTCAAAAGAAAGGTCGATAAAACCAAATACTTCATTCCCATGACTGCCATGAATCGCCTCACAAGGAAGCAACTTGAAATTTGTCGAACCGCAGTTGAAAGATCAAAACACACGACTGTCGAAGTCAAGTTCGAAATTTTAAGAAGGATCACCTGGTTGGAAAATATCAGAAAGTTTTGGTGGATTCTTATCAAGTTCCTAAAACTTGATAACTGAAGAGAAGTTAAAGAGGTCACTTAGGGGGGAATTGTTGAATCATAAAAGTGACCCTCTTGAACTAGAGCTACCGCAGCTCTCAAGGATCCGCAGTCAACCTTCATCAGCAACCTCATCCGAAGTCATCATCAACCGCAGCTTTACTTACTAGTTTACTTAGTTTAACTTTATCTACTTTTGTTGTAGTACTCTCTATTGTCCAGTATGCTTTGCATGGCTACTCTTAGAGATTTGATCCAATGTAATTCTTGAGTCTCTATATATAGAGCTCAATCTTTCTTATTCAATACAATTTCTATGCTATCAATTACATCTCTCACTTCTATCTGATTACGCATCTTAAATCTCTCCTTACTCTCAAAGTTCACTTGAACATAACTGAATATTATTTCTCTTCGGAGCAAGTCATTCGTGACTTAATCACTAAGTTTGATCTCACTTACTAACTTGGTTTGAATGCATTCCATGTTATGAATCAACTTATGTGTATACTTGATATAACACCTGCTGTCATTTATATTTCCTTACATTTCCGCAACTAACTCTCTAATTATCTAACTCGTCAACTTATTATTATTGTTGAGCTTTTAGATCCTTTGAGATAAACTATTCCGCAACTATACTTGTTCTAACATTTGTTCAAGTGTGTCTCAAGTTTTTCTCTCAACAGCTTTGGATCTAAGTTTTTCTCTATTGAACATGGAAATTGAATACCAAAGCATTGAACCCTAAACCTAACATACATAATTCAAAATTCTGATGAAATTAGGGTTTGATCATTACCTCACTTGTTATGTAGCAATAACAAGAACCACCTTGACTCTTGAAAGCTTAGTTCCCCAAGTGTTGCACCTCTAATGGAGTCACAAACACTCAATGCAAAAGATAACTTGGAGAGAGGTGGAAAATTGGCTAGGGCAACTCTTAGAATGCAGAGGGACGATTTCCTTAGGGTTTAGAGGGTTTATATAAGACTAGGTTTCTTAGTCTTGAAGCTGGACTCGAATAAGGAAACCCTAGTTCCTAACTTAAGCCCAAAGCAACCAAAGGACTTCCTTAATAAGCCCTTGGACGAAATCTTATGGGGTAACCCATAAATTTCGTCCACTCCACTTACAAAGAGTCCTAAGCCCACGTTTCACAACTATCAATGATTTGCAAAACGGCCCCTCCATTATTAATCAGCTCCTTTAATCCCAAAATTAATATCAAATTAATTTCTGATTATTACTAATTAATAATATGATTTCCAAATAATATATTAATCTTGTAATATATTAATAAAATCATTCTGAGTACCAATTTATCATTCATATAATAAATCCTACTCTCTTTCTCTTCACCAGTCATCCTGTCAAGTTGCATGAGTGAAGGCAACCCAAAAGGACCATGCTCATAATCAAATCAAGTACACACCAAATATAGTTATGGGCTTAGACACCTAATCCAATAGTCTCCCACTTGGATAAGTCTAATAACTATTATTGCAAGTATGACTTCAACATCTGATCAGCAATCGTAGCTTTCAAAAGCCACTGTCGAACTCTGATCTTATCAGTAATGCGTCCTTTAGATAAGGGATCAAATATTCCTCCATTCTACAAGATATCGTATGGAAATGAGACATGGATTATAATCATTCTCTCTGTCCATGTGTTGTTTCCCGATTTCCGATTTTACGATGATTGACTCAGACTACAATTGAACACATCAACTTAGTCCAGGCTTGGCCAAGCGCTTAGGTGTCATCACTAAATCATCGAGGGGCCCACAAATACCGATTTTATCCTATTTACGGTAAAAGGAATGTATAAACTTCGACTCATATGCTTGTATTATTTACTCATCAAATCACACACAACAATACGTTTTATAACACCAAGTTACTGATGCGTTTACGTATTATCAATGCACAACCGACTTGTAAATAACAACTATATGTCTTTGTTTCAAGAATATAAGATATTATTGTCTCACAATCACTCGTGATAAAATCCATGAAGTGACTCAAATGAGCGTGAGTTTAATCCAATACTCAAATCCTATTTCAGGAGTACTCATGAACACTGCAGCAAACATTTGCTATGTCTAAGCACTTAGACAATCTACAGTCAGATTCACGACAGTCTTACCTCATGACTTACTTCCAAAGTATGATCTACTGTGGATGTTTGAATAATCTTATTATTCGGGAAGTAAAACATGCGAAGTGAAACACAAGAATAATCTAATCCAATATGGTCTCAAAACTTTTGAATATAACTAAAACATTTAATATTTAATCACCATATTAATTAGACCTTATTCATTGTATATTGTTTCGACTAATCAACTAAATACTTGAATTAAAACAATAGTCATCCCATGCTCCAAGCATGCACACTATATTTATCTATGGTCCTTCCTTTGTGAAATAGATCAATCGAACACATTTTCAATGATGCTCATTTCACAATCCCAAATCCTTATTACAAGTGTAAGAATACCAAAATCTTGCCACTAATAGAATGTGTTAGAGTCTATCCTTTTCATGCAATGATCCTTTTGTAATGTCAAGGCACCAAAGTCATAGAGACTTAGCCAACGATATAACAAAGCATTCCATTGGAGATTGTTACAAGACAATTCCCCGGAAATGAAGTCTCACATTCAAGGTACATTCCTTGAACATCCTTCTTACATAAAAGTTTCTAACTTACACATAGATTCTTAATATCCAACTCCTATTATGGAAACATTTCCACAATTGCCATATGACAATCCATTCTTAATAGAATCCTATCTATTAAGAATTATATCACTATGGTCCATCCATTACTATACTTCCAACTGTCCACAAGCAACCAATCTTTGGTAAACCTCAAATTATTCTTGACAGTTGTTTAACAATTTTAGTCATATCCAGTTCTGGTCCTATTTCCCTCTTAATGCCCTAGTCGTTTGGAAAAATCAGAACAGACGATTACTATAGCATATGCAATCGATCCTATACCCGAAGCATATGGGATACGATTCATAATGTCTTACATAAAGACCTGACAGTTTCTTGCTATAATATTTCCATATATTGAATCTTCCTATGTTGAATCACTTCAACATGATATTCATATATGTCCATGACTAAGTTTGATTAAAATTTCAATCTAAGTTTTAGATTCGAAATGAAGTATAAATGCCCTCTCCCTTAAGCCTTATTATAGCGAAACAATTTCTAAATTCTGCAACTTTGCAAATTTAGAACTTTGTTTCCTATAAATAGCATTGCTAACTTGTAACACTTAACATAATAATTATGCTCCCACTAGCATAAGAATTTTGTTCTTACTAGCATAACAATTATGCTCCCACTAGCTTCGACATGTACCAAGAAATCAGCTGGACTTTTAGAAATCAATACTTATTGACTTTCTTACCAAAGTTCAAATTTATGATACGTGGTGCTTTGATAAGTCTTTTCCTAGACTTTTCAAGCTCATACACCTTTTAATAGATAGCTTATGTGTGTGTCTAAACCTTTTTCAGAACTTATAGCGATAAGTCCCAAATGTTCAAACTATTTGTCATTTCTCACAATTCGAACTATGAAAAGGGATGCCGTAATCATACTCGAATTTGATAACGCAATTATCACAACCGCTTACTTTAATCCTTTAAAATCTGCTAGCCAAAGCGTTTCCTCACAATCATTTTCATGAAGTAGAGAGAAACCTATTGCCACTTAGATTTTATGGTGTATGTATTCCTATCCATGTGAACTTTTCATTTCGAACCACTATCATAAGACAAGGTTTATGACAAATTTAAACTCATATGGACCGAACATGCTTATTCTTAATTTCTTGCCATCCGGCAGCACAAAGGGCCTACCAGTGCTTCCAGGTTATTGAGCAACTCACCCATACAGATCAATGTACTTTAAATGATCAAGGTGTTTTGCCTTATGCAATCAAATGAGAACTCATTGAACTCACATGCATAGTCAACTCAACTGGAATGATCACAGAACTAAGAATATGTCAACACGATATGTTGTTAACCTCAGGTCGTGTGCTAGTGATAACTAAAAAGTTTATTCTTGATTAGTTCTTGAAACTATTCAAGACCATTAAGACTCTCACTGACCTCTTGACATATAACATTGTCTGTCAAGGAACATTTCTTGACAAACAAATATTCAAGATTTAATGAGGATTCTTATCAAGACAACACTTCATATAATTGGTCTTAGTCGGTCTTTATTTTATCCAAAACATCGCAACTACCAATTTCAAATGTGCAAGAGTAAGAAAACATTTCTACTCCACATTTCATGAGGTGTTATAAACCTTCTTAGAACATGTCACTCAAGGTATAACTTGGAGTAACTAGAGTATGACTCTAAGACTCAATTTTGGAACGAAGTATGACTCATCTTCTTGATTTAACCATTTCAACAATTCCCGATACCTCTTCTTATTCATGCAAATGCACTAAGGTGTCCTTAGAGGATCAATTGTGACATGATTCTCTAATCATGAGGATGATCATAAAACACGATACTAAAGTACTTTTCCTTTCCTTTCATATTGGAGAAACTTTTATCTTTCTGCCCAATTTGATTCTTCTTATTCGCTCTGCTATACTTTGAAACTTTTCAAGGTATCAAAATTACACTTAATCTTGTAAGCATAATCATATTTACTGAACCAACAGTAAATCATGACGAATAGACTTATCATCCTTTGTGGTGGATCTGACCAGTGCACATCAATGTGTACTAGATCCTTTAGTCTTTCACTTGACTCACATACATATGTGAACAAGGAATCAGACCCAATTATCCAAGGATCAAGATTCTCATACATCACGCAATTCGAATCGTATGATTCCAAGTTTCTGTCCAATTGAAATTTGGTTGATGAGAATCCTTCATTACTTGGCAAATTTTGACACTACCACACACGATATAACCAAGAATCAAATCCATTTTCAACATTGCTAATAATAGAAATATATAAACACCAATTTTCCATAAATGCCATTGCAAGGAAACATAAAGTAAATAAAACAATTTTATTAATAATGTACGGAAAACTTGTCCTTACAACGCAAATAAATATGAAAACTATGTTTCTAGATATTCCTAAGCAATCTATCATAACTCCTAAGCAGCAACTCAAAAATATGATTATCGAACCATGCGACCGAAATCCACTTCTTCATGATCAGATTCAGCTTACGTTTCTTTTAAGCTTCCTTCTTTCTCTTAGATTCTGCAAAACATCAAAATGTAACTTTACATCATGTAATAAGAATCTATAAATAGGAACTTAATAGAGTTAGATAGTGAATGTACTTAAAGTAGAGCCATAAAATTTGACTTTACCATCTCTTAGATCTCTCAGGTAGTCAGGGCAGCTTCGCTTCCAATGCCCCTTCAATTGGCAGTAGAAACAAGTGGACTCTTTTGGAATGGTACATGGAACTATCTCAGACTCAGCCTTTCTCTTTCTACTGGGAAGAGAAAACTTTTCTGGACTTCCAATGTTGCCACTGTCAATGTCCATGGAACTTTGGGAGATTGATCCTTCAGACTCTTTTGCTCGACCAGTGCTATTCATCATTTCTGCTTCAGCAGCAATAAGCAATTCTGTTAGATCAATAAGGGTCACATCGCGATCTGTCATATAGTATTCCTTAACAAACTGACCATATGACTGGGGAAGTGACTGAAGAACCAAGTCAACAGCCCGCTTCCTCGGGAAAACGACACCCAACATCCCTAGTCTATCAATGTGCGACTTCATCTTCAAGACATGTGCACACACAGACCTTCCATCTTGGTGTTTACTTGCCAATAGGGCTTGAGTGACCTTGAACTTTTCAAGTCGACGAAAATGTGGGCCAAGGAGAACCACTGGAGGAGGTGGAGGAAGAGAAGTATGATTTCCAGTTCCACCAATGTACGAAGAAGCGATTGATCCTTCACCTCGATCGATGTGTGGAATATCATCTTCATGAGGAAAGCTTTTTCCAAAAGGATAAGGAAGACCATAGTTGGCAGGACTAGACATCTACAAGGGAGAAAATTCAAGTTAGTTGATTTAATCCTTAATATAACACCCAAATGAAATATTAAGGCTACGATCCAACACAATAATTCACAATTAGGAAGAGGGATGCCGTAATCCAATTGCAAATTATTTGAAGGTAGGTAAATGACAATTTACCAATTCCACCATGAAAATGAAATTTTAAACGAATTAGGTTTTAAATGAAATTCCTGGATCTTTTGAGATTCATTGAACTTTTCAATGGCATGTTTAATCTCGATTATGCCCTTCAAGTTTCTGACTGGGATACCGAGGATCACAAACAAGGTGTGAATAACCATGCAAATTAGCTTGGTACTCTCGATGTCATTTATCATCTAATCAATGTGTCGGTTAACCACACACGCTCCATTGATCAATGGTAATTTACGAGCTACCCATTGCCATCCTTCATTAGTCCCATATTAGTGTGCCGGTTAACCACACACGCTCCACTAACGACCAATAAGGTGCAATGTGTAATTTCATGGATTAGCATCAAATTCACATTTTTCCAAAAGTAACTAAGATTGGGAGTTTATAAAAAAATTTAGTTACTTCATAATTCATTATACTTTTAACGAGAGTTTAAGTGTCTTATCAAACCTGTTCAGCTAACGACCCTCCGCTGGTCAAGGGTGCGGTGGGTAAGAGTGGATATCTAATGGCGGTCATTTTACAGGCCGCTTCCTTAAACACCCCTTATAGACCAGCTTCGTGAATGAGACCTACTAACGGTAAGACTGACTTTTTACTTATACATATATAATATATTAGACTTTTAATTTTATATAGTATAAGGGTGTATTTTAAAATTTTAAAATACTAAGTGGTTTAATCTTTTAATAAATTAAGCTTTTAATTTAATTAAGTTTTAAACATGTCAAGGAATTATTAATTGTCTCTTAATTAATCTTTTAATTAAATTATTAATAAAACCATGAGGGTGTATTTTTAAACTATTCAAAATGCGAGGGTTTAACTATTTAAATTACTAAAATTCAAACTTTTAATTTCAAATTTAAACTATAAAACCAAAAGGGTGCAAATTGAAACTATTCAAAAATACTAGGTTAAATCTATGAATCAAAATAATCTTATATTATCCAAATTTAACCATATCTTCAATTTTGATAAGGATATCAAGTTACCAATAAGAAAATTTGATTTTAGGCAATAAAAACAAGTTATGGTAATTATTCAAATCAAAATCTGATCAAAAAATCGAAAATCAGGAAACTGACTAGTCAACTCGTCGAGTTGGATTCTGAACTCGTCGAGTTCATACTGAACTCGTCTAGTTCCAGCTCAGGACAACAAAAATTTCGATTTATTGTTCTTTTGGCAGTTCACTCTTGCAACAATTCAATATAAAAACATCCTAGGCTCTGATACCACTGATGAGTTTTGAGCATATCTACATTCCTATGTGATCATGCAACCCTAATTGCTTAGGATCTAAGTTTTTCTCTATTGAACATGCAAATTGAATACCAAAGCATTGAACCCTAAACCTAACATACATAATTCGAAATTCTTATGAAATTAGGGTTTGATCATTACCTCACTTGTTATGTAGCAATAACAAGAACCACCTTGACTCTTCAAAGCTTAGGGTTTAGAGGGTTTATATAAGACTAGGTTGCTTAGTCTTCAAGCTGGACTTCAATAAGGAAACCCTGGTTCCTAACTTAAGCCCAAAGCAACTCAAGGACTTCCTTAATAAGCCCTTGGACGAAATCTTATGGGGTAACCCATAAATTTTGTCCACTCCACTTAAAAAGAGTCCTAAGCCCAAGTTTCACAACTATCAATGTGTTAGATGCATTTCATGCATGCATTTTGTAGTTTTAATCCACAAAAGTACATTGCATTTAGGTTTAAACTCATGCATTTTGCATATTTCTCGGGATTTTTCATGATGCAATTCCATTCACACACTTTTGTGATATTTTAGGGACTTTTGAAGGAAGGATCTTAGTTAAGGTGATGAATAAAAGATATGGACAAAGTTTCGGGACCATTGGATCATCGAGGAGGAAGTTAAGAAGAAAATAAAGATTTTGACTTTACAGACATTTACACGGCCGTGTAAATGTAAGCCTTGAGTTTACACGGGCCGTGTAAACGCATACTCGTGAGCAATGTACTTCGAAGGCCTGGCAGATTTGAGCAATTTACTATTTGTATTTACACGGCCGTGTAAATGGTCAGTTATAGTTTACACGGGCCGTGTAAACGTGTCGCCAGTTTTTAAAACAGTTTTATTCTAATTTAAAGAGGAGAACCGGTTTCAGAAAAGGGGGGGTCGTTTTGGGGAGTTCTAGGAGGCGATTTTAGGAGCTTTTTGAAGACAATTGTTGCTTGAAAAACACTTGGATTTTAATTTGTAAGACTTTAATTTCAATTTCTAGGTTTGTGTTTGTTCTAGTCATGAGTGGCTAGAAACCTAATTCTCCAACTTTATGTATTGACATTTGGATGTGATTTCAATCATATGACTTGATGTTTGCTTTCAATTTTCTATCTAGTGAATTTGATTTTGTCTCAATCGAATGTTTGATTCTAATTGTGATTCTTATTGGCCATTTGAATTAGGGTTAGATTATTCAAGTTATCTAATTGCAAAATCCATAATTGTTTTGTAAATTGGACTAGGTAACAAGCACTAATTTGATTTCTATTGAATGAATTTAGTGTAAATCTTATTCACACACTCTTACGCTCCCGAGCTTGTGAGGAGTATTGGGTGTTGTTGGGAACATTCACATAAAGTTAAATGCAATCTTTCAGTCTAATTCTAAGAGCTTGTTTAGATTAGGTTAGTAAGGTTAGGGTTAATCAAAGAGATTGTTTTGGTTAATTAATGTGGTGAATGGGAAGTGTTAGAGCTTGTTAACACTTTCAAGTACCAACTTAGATAGAATTGAGCAAATATCATGTTATCTTGGAATCGCATTACTAAGTTGTCATACATAGAGTTGGAGTCCTCACAAATTCTGAATTTAATTCACGCATTTAGTTGATTACTTATGTTTTTAGTTGCTTTTTTAATCATAACATTCTAAACCCCCTCTCTTTACTATTGATGACCATAGTACCTTGTGCAAAGAGGTATAGACTAATTATCTCGTGTCTCTGTGGATCGACCCTGCTTGCCTTGTACTACCTTTTAGTGCAATATAGTGGGATTCTTTTGGAGTATATCGTACCCCCTATTATTTGTTGGGTTTGACACGCCTAACAAATTGGCGCCGTTGCCGGGGACACGGTGTTACTAATTGTTTATGCCTAGATCTTTCCGTACAGGTACACCATTGCCAATTGACTTTGAGATAGAGAAGACTGCAAAGAAGTTAAGGAAGCAAGCCAAGCTTCGTAAGAGGCAACCGGTTTCCGGTACTTCTTCATCATCCAATCCCCCGGTCATCAACATTTGGGAGGACATACCCCTCTCAAGTGTATCCGCATCAGAAACAGAAAGCCCATCACTCTCACCACAATCATCCTCACCCAAAAATACCACTCCACCCTTTTCACCTGTTCATAATATCCCAAACACTACACCCACCGAAACTTCAACTACTTCTCACGCCATGGGGGATAACCATGGAGGAGACCCACCTCCAAACCCACCACCCGAACAAACCCTCTGCTAATGGTCAAGACAAGAGGTTACTTAACAACCTCTTTGTATCACATATCCAGCTGCCACAAACCTTGAACTAAAATCCGGGCTTATCCACTTATTCCCAACTTTTAGAGGATTGGAGAATGAAGATCCTCACAAGTTCCTCACCGAGTTCCATGTAGTATGTGTGGGTATGAAACCACACAATGTCATGGAGGATCAAATCAAGCTTAGGGCATTCCCCTTTGTGGTGCAAGATGCAGCCAACGACTGGCTTTATGACCTCCCACCGGGGACGGTAACTACTTGGGTAGATCTTGCAAGGTTGTTTTTGGACAAATATTTTCCGGAGATGAAAGCTTCAGCCCTACGGAGGGAAATCATTGGAATTAAGCAACACAAGAGAGAAGCTTTCCACACATATTGGGAAAGATTCAAGAAACTTTGTGCCCGCTGTCCCAAACATGGAATTATCGAGTATCAGCTTCTCCAATATTTCATTGAAGGCATGACTCCAATGGAGAGAAGACTTCTTAATGCTTCTAGTGGCGGCTCTTTACCTGACAAGACTCCAACCGAAATCTGCAATCTAATCAAGAACATGGCTGAAGATTCTAAAAATTCAAGCCATGATGAAGAATGGTACATGGATGCACCCCGAGGTGTGAAGGAGGTCCAAACTCCTCAAATTGAAGCTCAATTGTCCGAGCTTACAAAAGTGGTTATGATGCTAGCCAAAGACAAAGGTGTGCAGCCCACACCCCGCCCATGCGGTATTTGTACTCAAGTGGGGCGTCCAACCGACATGTGCCCTCGACTTAAAGAGGAAGATTATGAAGAAGCAAAAGCCATGGGAGGTTTTCTTGGGTCTAATCAAAGGGGATATGAGCAGCCACGGGGTGATCAAAGATGGAGTAACAATCAAGGTTGGAGAGGACATCAACAGGAAAATTATCAACCAAGTCAACCACATCAATACCAACAAAGACCACCTTTTCCACCACAAAACTTTCAGCCAAGGCAACCATAACACCCTCCTCAACAATCGGGTTCATCAAGTATGTCCTTAGAGGACATAGTGAAGAGTTTGGCAACTAGTACACAAGCTTTCCAACAAGAGACAAAAGCAATCATAAAGAACTTTCAGCTTGCCACTTCCGTAAGCAAACTAGAATCTCAAGGAAAGTTACCTGCACAAACTGAAACAAACCCAAGGCACAACGTGTGTGCCATCACATTGAGAGGAGGAAAGAGCTATGATGATCCAAAAGTGTCGGTTGATCAAAAGGAAGAAGAAATAGTGGTTGAAGAGGCAACCAAAGAAGAGAAGGAGGAAGAGAACACAATCGAAAAGAAGCCCTTCATCACTGAGTCTAAAGCCACACCTGCTCCATTTCCCGAAAGATTAAAGAGCACGAAGAAAGAACGGGAGGAGAGTGAGATCATGCAAATGTTCAAGAGAGTTCAAATCAACATCCCAATCCTCGAGGCCATCAAGCAGGTACCTAGATATGCAAGGTTCCTTAAGGATCTTTGTGTATCTAAAAAGAAATTAAAAGGAAATCAAGTCGTAACAGTTGGGGAGCATGTATCCGCGGTTTTGCAAAAGAGGATGCCCCCGAAGTGCAAGGATCTCGGTGTCTTTACCGTGCCTTGCAAGTTGGGGAATCTTTATGTACCCCGAGCTATGCTTGATCTAGGGTCATCCGTAAATGTCCTACCATATTCTCTTTTCAAATCAATTGGTGTAGGAACATTGAACAAAACCGGTGTGATCATCCAACTTGCTGACCGGTCTTTGGTACACCCAAAGGGAGTATTAGAGGACGTGTTAGTGCAAGTCGATGAATTTGTCTTCCCGGTTGATTTTTATGTCTTAGATATGGGAGATGATGACTCTCCAAGTTCAAGTTCCATACTTTTGGGTAGACCTTTTCTTAAAACTTCTAAAACAAAAATTGATGTCTACAATGGAACTTTGAGTATGGAATTTGATGGTGAAGTTATCAACTTCAATGTGCATGAAGCAAAAAAGATTTCTTTTGATGTTCAATCTGTTAATTTTGTCAATTTGATCCAGCCCTCAACAAAAAAGGGTTTGAACTTGTCTAACAATGAATTTCTAGAGTTAGTTTTGTCACGAAAACTAGACAGGGACAAAGCCAAAGAGCTTGCAAAGAAGTTTTATATGGATAATGAGGTGTTGGAGATTTTAGAGTTTATTGATGACAAGAAGCATGTGAGGAGTGATGATATAAAACCCAAGCCATCCACTAAAGTCAAAATCCTTCCACCGGTGGAACAAGCACAAGATTCAGGAGCAAAAACTCCACCGGATCCCTTAAAGAATATACATGTCAAGAAGGAGATGGCGAGGAGGTTGATGTGTTGGAGAAGCCCACGTATCAAGACTGAAGCACATTAAGGGGGCAAAGTCGAGCCAACGACATTAAAAAGGGGCGGCTAACCGGGAGGCAACCCGGGGGTATTTTTGTCATTTCTTGTTTTTACATCATATTTTCTTTGTTTCCAAGTTTCCAAGTTCCCAAGTTGTTTCTCACGTTTAACGAGGGTAAAAAAATCATTTTCCGGGCAGTAGTGGAGTAGCGGGTTGCAATTCGAAAAAGTGAAAAAAATCAATTTTTTGGCCTTCTCAGAGGTTTACACGGACGTGTAAACTTATGCCTATAGTTTCCACGGGCCATGTAAACGACCAGACCAGAGTAAATTAGATGCAGCGTTTACACGGCCGTGTAAATGCTACCCTTGAGTTTACACGGGCCGTGGAAACGTAAAAATAGAGTTGGACGATTTTAAGGCTAAAACTCGATTTTTTTTAACTCATTCTTTTCACATAACCTGCGATTCTTCTCCTCCCTACTGCCCCCTTCGAAAAAAACCCTCAAAAACATTCAATCTTCCTCAATTTTGCATCAAAAATCAAGCTCCAAGGTATGAAATTCTTCTCTTTTCTTCATCTTCTTTGTCTTGCATCTCAATTTCACCCTTTTAAGGCCGATTTTGGGGGTTTTGAGCAAACCCTAAAATTTTTGGGTATTCAAATCTTGACCTAATGCTTGAAATTTCTTGTAGGATAAGCTTGGGGAAAGCTTGGGGAAGCATTGGACATCACCCTACCACCATTTTCAAGCACAAATTCGTATAATTGTTACAACTCTTTACTTGTGCATATACTTAGATTTTGGGGTGATTTTGGTGATATTCTTAGTTTTTGTGCATACTCTTGAGTTTAAATTGCCCTACATTGTGTGCAAAACTTTGTTGAATCCAATTTGACAATGGCCTCCCATGGAAAAAGGGCTAGAATTGGGACCTCACATATGGGTGGTCAAGAGACCAATGATGAACAAGACCAACAATTCATGGAAACCCCCTATGAATTTGGTCTTATTTTTTAGTCCAATCAACAAGAGATGTTGTATGCAACCCTTATTCAAAGGGTAAAAGGGGCACAAAAATTTGTGGACATCCAAGCCCTCAAGGACCTACATATCTATAAAGGTGTCCACAAGCTCTTTAAGAACATTGGTTGGGAAAGGTTATCGAATCTCCATGTTGTAAGCTATCAAACCCCTATGTTGGAATTCTTGTCATCCATCACTTTCGATTACCAGACACATATCCTCACCTTCCGTTTGCTCAATCAATCTCATCAAATACATGTTGATACCCTTTGTGATATCATTGGTGCTCCTAAAGCAAAAAGAGATATATATACAGCAAATGGCAGAAAAAATGTTGTATTTGAGCAACACTGTAGAAGGTTTTGGAGAAGTATCTCTTGTAAAGATGAGTTTCAGTCAGGCACAGCAAAATCTTCTAGTATTATTCATCCGGTTCTGAAGGTCACCCACCGGATTATTGCTTCTCTCTTATTTCCTCAAGAAGAGATTAGCAAGGCGAACAAAAAAGAATTAGAAGTTTTGTGGTGCATGATTAACATGCCCGAGGAAGTCCCTCATTTTGGGTGTTGGGTAGTTCAGAAAATGCTCAGAAATGCCATGAGCAATGGTGGCTAGCTACATTGTAGAGGCATGGTATCTATTATAGCTGAGCATCTTGGCTTCCATCTACCCAGCAATCCAACCAATATAATTCTGGGTCGTACTCGTTTGTCACTTGAAGTTTTGGAAATCATGCATCTCTTTCACCGCCATCCCAATGGGGATGTTCATTGGACCGTCGATGGTAAAGAATATTTACGCATCGATAGCCGAAATAAGAAGATATTAGCCTTGGCCAATGACATCCCTTCTACCAATTGGCACCTCCAATCTAACTTGGGTGTTACTGCAGCCCGTAGACCTTCAACCACCACTTCTACTCCTCCTGCTCAACCTACAACTGCGGGTGCTTCCAGCTCGTCTCGCCCCATTTCTTTTCCCGAACACAACCTTTACATGGGCGAGTTTGCACTCTTAGATCATCATTACACGAGCCTCCAGCAGGAAGTAGGAGAGGTTTATACGGGAGTTGCTGAAATCACTTCTGAATTTCATGACTACCGAAACCTTCAAGAAGAGCATTGGGCCCAGCAAGAGCTGCGATGGGCCGAGCAGGATCAGCGATGGGTGGCTCAAGAGCAGCATAACCGCAATTTTCATCATTTGATGAGCGATATCCACCGAGTACTTGTACTTCCCACCCAGCAGCAGCAGCCTCCATCATCATCCCAATCCCAGTGGCCTCCATTTTATCCTTCTGATTATCCTTCACAGTTCCCATAATATCCTCCACCGCCTGGTCCTCAATAGGCCGGCTACGCCTCTCTCCAAGCATCGAGGACGATGCTATATTTTAAGTTTGGGGAGGGGCATCCATCCATGCATAAATCCCGTTGCATGTAGGTTGCTTGTAATTTTGTACATATTGCATTAATTTCCATTTTCTTTTTCATTTTTCTGCATGGAAAAGTTTTCAAAAGCCAAAAAGATTTTTCTTTCTATTCTAATTTTTATTATTTTCTTTTCATTTTGTTTGCATCTAAATTTTTGCATTGCATTCATTTGTTAAAAAAAAAAGTTGATCCAATCCCAAGCAACCGAATCTTTTCAAAACAGTTGAGATGGTAAGTGAGTCGTGTGCCTTGAGATTAGACTTGCTCTTTTTATTGAAAATCTAAAAGCAAGTTAATCGCACACGAACACACCTCCCGAAGCTACTTGTGCAAAACAGAAAGTGAGAAGATTGTCAACATTGGAGCATAACAGCAGGTATGAGTTAATTCTTTGGGATATATGACTGGTCTTATGAGTAGTATTGCTCAATTGAACTTAAAATGCCAAATTCATAAATTCATAAAAAGAATATAAAATCTCAATGTCCCGAGCCTTCCAGCGCTCTAAAAGTCTTTTCTACTTATTCCCTTTTATATACCATGCTTGGGGACATATTTCCAACTATACCTACGGGTCCTTGCATGTTAACTTCAGTCCCCCGAAAAATGTCTAGAAGCCTCTCACGGTAATAGACTGTGAGATGTCCCACCATAGAAAAAAGTCAAGGATGAAAATATAAAGAAATAGGCCAAACAAATAAATTAACTAGAGTGTTACGTGTTATCTTAGTTATTTTAAAAAAAATTGCTATTAAGTTAATCTGTGACCTTTGGAACTCGAATAAGTAAACTCCGAGGGGTGTTCTACACCTAATTGCCTAAAGCAAAATTGTTTGGGACTGATTGGGTTGAAAGTTCGCTACACGGGTTTCATAGAAAGTCATGAACTTAATAACCAAATAAAGCTAATCTGTGGCCTTTGAGGTTCGGGTAAGTAAACCCGAGGGATCTTTTTAAATCTAGCACAATAAGGTCATTTGATTTGGATGTGTTGGTTGGAAGCCCGTTACATGGATTTCAAAGAAAGCCATGAGCTTTGTTTGTTTGTAAAAAAAATGTAATTAGGAAGTTTGTACATATTTGTTTATAGTTAATTGAATAATTTGTTTAGGAAAAATGCTTGGCTGCCAAAAGATTCCTTTGGACTTGGATTTGAACTTATGACATTGGGATTGAATGTTAACTACTTTGACTGGAGTAAGTGGTTTGAAATTTGTAACCAATCTGGGTAAATATTAGGGAATTTTTAGAAAAGATTTTTCAGAAAAAGATTGTTGTTGACCAACAAATAGCTGGAATCGGTCATTGATATATTTTGTGAAACAAAGATGATTGAGCATGTTTTGTCACATACAATTTCACGAGAGTAAGACCATAGTTTGTTCCATGAATTGGCTTGATGATATTGAGTGGGAACAAATGTTGTGATCTTTGATTCTGTTAAGTTGCATTAGGGAGTGGCCAAAGTCTTATTTCTATTGATATATAATTTGAGACTAATGCCAAGTTGACTCAAGGCACGACAGGTACATTCTCAGCTATGGTACAAAAACAGAGTTAATTGGGTTGGATTCTTTTTCATGTTTGTTTTGATTTCTTGCATTAAGTTTCAAAAAGTTTTGACTTTGATTTTCTTTTTCTCTCCTTTATTCTATTTTCTCTAGTTTAAATTTTTCTTGTTTTTTCTTGAGGACAAGAAAGCTTCAAGCTTGGGGAGATTTGTTAGATGCATTTCATGCATGCATTTTGTAGTTTTAATCCATAAAAGTACATTGCATTTAGGTTTAAACTCATGCATTTTGCATATTTCTCGGGATTTTTCATGATGCAATTCCATTCACACACTTTTGTGATATTTCAGGGACTTTTGAAGGAAAGATCTTAGTTAAGGTGATGAATAAAAGATATAGACAAAGTTTCGGGACCATTGGAGCATCGAGGAGGAAGTTAAGAAGAAATAAAGATTTTGACTTTACAGACATTTACACGGCCGTGTAAATGTAAGCCTTGAGTTTACACGGGCCGTGTAAACGCATACTCGTGAGCAATGTACTTCGAAGGCCTGGCAGATTTGAGCAATTTACTATTTGTATTTACACGGCCGTGTAAATGGTCAGTTATAGTTTACACGGGCCGTGTAAACGTGTCGCCAGTTTTTAAAACAGTTTTATTCTAATTTAAAGAGGAGAACCGGTTCCAGAAAGAGGGGGGATCGTTTTGGGGAGTTCTAGGAGGCGATTTTAGGAGCTTTTTGAAGACAATTGTTGCTTGAAAAACACTTGGATTTTAATTTGTAAGACTTTAATTTCAATTTCTAGGTTTGTGTTTGTTCTAGTCATGAGTGGCTAGAAACCTAATTCTCCAACTTTATGTATTGACATTTGGATGTGATTTCAATCATATGACTTGATGTTTGCTTTCAATTTTCTATCTAGTGAATTTGATTTTGTCTCAATCGAATGTTTGATTCTAATTGTGATTCTTATTGGCCATTTGAATTAGGGTTAGATTATTCAAGTTATCTAATTGCAAAATCCGTAATTGTTTTGTAAATTGGACTAGGTAACAAGCACTAATTTGATTTCTATTGAATGAATTTAGTGTAAATCTTATTCACACACTCTTACGCTCCCGAGCTTGTGAGGAGTATTGGGTGTTGTTAGGAACATTCACATAAAGTTAAATGCAATCTTTCAATCTAATTCTAAGAGCTTGTTTAGATTAGGTTAGTAAGGTTAGGGTTAATCAAAGAGATTGTTTTGGTTAATTAATGTGGTGAATGGGAAGTGTTAGAGCTTGTTAACACTTTCAAGTACCAACTTAGATAGAATTGAGCAAATATCATGTTATCTTGGAATCGCATTACTAAGTTGTCATACATAGAGTTGGAGTCCTCACAAATTCTGAATTTAATTCACGCATTTAGTTGATTACTTATGTTTTTAGTTGCTTGTTTAATCATAACATTCTAAACCCCCTCTCTTTACTATTGGTGACCATAGTACCTTGTGCAAAGAGGTATAGACTAATTATCCCGTGTCTCTGTGGATCGACCCTGCTTGCCTTGTACTACCTTTTAGTGCAATATAGTGGGATTCTTTTGGAGTATATCGTACCCCCTATTATTTGTTGGGTTTGACACACCTAACACAATGATTTGCAAAACGGCCCCTCCCTTATTAATCAGCTCCTTTAATCCCAAAATTAATATCAAATTAATTACTAATTAATAATATGATTTCCAAATAATATATTAATCTTGTAATATATTAATAAAATCATTATGAGTACCAATTAATTATTCATATAATAAATCCTACTCTCTCTCTCTCTCTACCGGTCATCCTGTCAAGTTGCATGAGTGAAGGCAACCCAAAAGGATCATGCTCATAATCAAACTAAGTACACACCAAATATAGTTATGGGCTTAGACACCTAATCTAATAGTCCTTGGTGGTTACGGTGGACTACTTTACCAAGTGGATAGAGGCTGAACCGTTAGCATGCATATCCGGAATACAGATGATCAGATTTCTATGGAAGAACATAATAACAAGGTTCGGAATACCGAAGGTACTCATAATGTAACACCCGGTTTTGAAAGTGTTTTATTGCTCGGGGCTACGACCCAATCATCAGTTTTCATAAGGATTAGGGCCTTGGTAAAGGAAGGAGTTGGCCCATTTCGGATGTAGTTGCCATGGTTTGAGTGATCCATGTATTCGATTGAGTCTTCGGAAGCCAAGGGTATGACTGTAATTTGATAACTCGGTCTTTCAGGGGTTTTGGGTTTTACTCAAAAGGTTTTAAGGATTGGTTGTGTTGTTAGGAGCGTAGGGCTTCTCGCCACCTTTTCGTGGATATAAGGTTCGTTGGAAACGGACCTAGGATGAGTGAGTTATGGCATTTTGAAGTTATTGACAAAATTGGCCATGGGATGGAAAAGCTTGCAAATCAGTCCCACGCAAGCAAGGATGCATGCACATGTTAGCTGGGTACACCCAGCGTAAGCTGGGGTACATCCAGTGTAGAGATGGAAAAGTGGACGTTGGTTGGGAGAGGTATGCCCAGTGTACAGGAAGTACGCCCAGCATACGCCAAGGATCCCTAAAAACCTAATGGTTAGGGTTTGCACCACATATAAAGGCCTTATGTCCGCCCCAACCTTCATCCTTTCAGCCTCCACTGTCCCTAGAGAGCAGAAATCGAACCCTAAACCTCTTGCATGCTTTTTGAGTTAATTTGGTGCACTTTTGGGTGATTTTTGGTGGTCTTGAAGAAGAGGAAGTTAGAAGAAGGAGCAAGAACGTGAGAGAGGCTTGTAGATCCAAGAGTTTAGCATCTTTTTTTACTCATTTGAGGTATCAAGCTTCAAACTTGACCATTGCATGCTTAGTTGTAGTTTTGGAGTGTTATGTGTGGCATTTTGGCCCCATAGTTGAGACTTCTTGTGTTCTGGTAGTTCCAACCCATATGAGTTGTCCTTTTGAGCCCTTGGAAGCATTTAGAACCATAAAAATCAGGCCTTGATGGTTAAGCCACAACCATGCAAGTGTTAGATGGTCACAAAGTGTGATTAAGGACTTAAATCATGTCTTAACCCCCATCTATGCATAAAAAGACATAAAGTTTGTAACTATATGGTTTAAGACGTCTTAAAGGACCTCGATCTATGTTTTGGACGTTAGGAATTAATGGATTAAGTCACAAAGGAATTTCTTAGGAGGCTGGTCAGTACGCCGGGGCGTACCCCTAGTACGCTGCGCGTACTAGGTCAACCTCCCCGAGGCAGGTCAAGGCCAGCGTACGATGGGCGTAAGTGCCATGTACACCGCACGTACACATGCAGAATGGTCAAAGATGTTTTTGGGCCTTAGGAGGTTGGGCTTGAGTTTGTTGGGCCTCATGACCCACTGATGTGGGCCCTAGTGTGGAGGATCGGGCACTTGCCTTCCTAGAGGCCCACGATCGTGTGACTAAAGGGGCTTCACGGAAACGACCATAACTTTGGCTACGGATCTCCGTTTTGGGCCTACGACCAGTCAAATCGAAGCTTGAAGCAAGGAGCATGTCTAGATAAGTACCCAAAGGGGACTTACCCATTTTTGAGTCCAAAAATCGCTTTCTAAATTGGACTTATGGACATTTTTGTGTTTTTTTCATAATTTTTGGACTTTGTTTTTGGGTTTGTGTTTGGCCCATGTCTCTTTAGGGTTTCTTTTAAAATTCTACTTCTTATTTAAGTCTTTCTGATGTAATTTGGATGGTCATTGATCAGTTTAAAGAACTTTCATTTTTCTCTCAAAATTCCGTGTGTGTTTACCGAATTTTGAAGCCAATCCCACGGTATTCATAGAATCAACGTGGTTTGGGCAAGATTATCCTGGGTATTCTTCTAGAATCAACAGTTTTGATCTTTGGTCATTTGTTTGCTGCATCACCCACTGTGTAGTAAGGCCTCTGGACCTAGACCTAGGTTTGTATTGGGCCTTGGTGGGCGTAATTGTTTTGGGCTTTAGTGAGCCTAATAGGCTTGGACCTTTGGGCCATCGGAGAATTTTTATTTGACAAGGGTTGATGGGCTTTAGGGTAAGGCCCATGTAAGGGTTTGAGCCCAATTTGGAAAATTTGTCCATTAGAGGGCTTTTATGGATTTTGGAGTTTTGGGCTTGGGCCTTAGTTATGAATCTTGTTGGGCCAGGGGTAAAGCGGTCATTTTACCCCAAGTATGGATTATGGATCATGGGTTGGGACACAATTGCTAATTGGGTGATATTTGGTATTGATAGCTTGAGGAGTTGCCTGGGCAGTAGCTAAGGATTTCTTGCAGTGATCTTCAGCAGTGTGAGGTGAGTTACCTTCCCTATATGAGTGGGTCAAAGGCACCAATGTCGACCCACTAGTAGTTGTTTATAGTAGAGATGATTGTCTTTGTGATGATTGTTTGGTATTCCACTATCTGTGGAGATTTATGTGCTTGTATGTTATGTTATTATGTGGTAGTGGTAGGAGGGGTGAAGTAGGCCCCGTCACCGGTTGAAATAAACCGGAGGGTAGGTCGGGCACCCAGATATGCCTGATACTATGTTTATGATATGATATTATGTGGTAGTGGTAGGGGTGAAATAAACCCCATAACCGGTTGGAATAAACCGGAGGGTAGGTCGGGCACCCATATATGCCTGACATGGGTAGATCGGGCACCCATGTATGCCTGACAGGGGTAGGTCGGACACCCCGGTATGTCTAACATGGGTAGGTTGAGCACCCAGGTATGCTCAGCAGGGTAGGTCTGGCACCCAGATATGCCTGACAGTATGTTTATTGTATGGTATGTGGTATGATGGGGAACTCACTAAGCTTCGTGCTTACGGTTTTCAGTTTTGGTTTCAGGTACTTCTTCTTCAAGAGGAAAGGAGCCAACATGATCGCAACACATCACACTATGATTTCCACATTATGAGATCTTTGGGAGTTTTACTCTGATATTACTTTTCTATGCCATGTTTTGGGTGATTTGAAATACTGGTTTTTTTTATTATGAAATGAGTTGACACTATTGATGTTTCATACTACTGCTTTTTTATAATTACTTATTTAAAAATGAAATTTTTGGCTCTAAATTTTGGGATGTTACAAGTTGGTATCAGATCCTCGGTTTGAGGGATTCGGACACATTTTCGGGGGTGTCTGGAATCAAATCGAGGGTTTGAGAGGTTTTTACAAGAAAAAAAATAATTTTTTCTTAAATTTAAAATTAAGGGTTTTTTATAAAGAACAAGGAGTGTGATGCGTGCAATCGGCCGAGCTCAAGTAAGTTTTCCACAAGATACCCGTACATGTTATATTATGATATGAAGTATGAATATGTGAATTGCATGCTAGATTAGGGCTGATGATCTAGGAAGGATTGCCTTGTATGCCTAATGTATGTGCTTATTGAACTACATGCTAGTACTGATTAGTCAGTGTTAGGATGGCCATGTTAGGTTATGCCTGATTCTATGAGCCTTAGAATTGCATGCTAGTACAGATTCCTAATAAGAGGATAGAATGGATTGATTGGAGTATGTTGGTTAGTTTTTCCATTGTCTGAATGTTGCTTGCTTTGTGCTTTGTGGGATTCTTAGTGATATGAATTGACTACTAAGTGAATATGCCAAGTCACATGTGGCACGGGCTGGATAATCTCAGAGTGACGGACTTGACCCTATTGCGCAGCTCTCGTTTGAGTCCAACCATTCTAGGGTTGAGTCTTTTACTCAAAGGATTATTTAATCTCTATTGTATGTGAATGTATTCATGAGGAAGTTAATTGACATTGGTGGGAGTCCTTCAGCAGCAGAGGATTGGGTGGGTTCGGGAGCCTAAGAAATCCTAGGACATGCTTCAGTGGGTTAGTAGTGTGGTTAATGAGTTTTGGGTGCATCAGTTTGAAGAAGTGATTTAGAGGATCCGGGAGGATCGCTAAGGAAAGTATGGATAGGTGTGGAAGGTAGTATTGGGCCCGTACTACTGAAAGCATAGGATCCATACTCGAATCGGTGAGAGTCCTGGAGAATCTAAGAAGGTTAGGGGAGAAAAATCCTTAAGTATGTTTTAATCAGTGCTTCGCGGTTTTTCATTTTGGAGATGAGCACTCAGGAAGGTGGTTCTGGGTCGGGTTCCGGCATAGGTGCAGGTGATAAGTCGATCAACGAGAAGACACGGGAGTTCATCTCGTCGGTATGATGGATCAGACTCCTATGATCTTGGGGTCAGTCGAGGAAGGGATTTTGGAAGTATTGGATAGCTGTCTCGGGGCCTTTCGGGTCGAGACTATAGCAGGGCAACTAGGGGCTCATCTGGAGCCCAAGGATTGTGGATCCTTAGGATCCTTCAGGGAGGAGGATCCTCTTGTTAGATTTAGTCATTCGGGATCGGAGGAGATTTGTGCGCCGTGCCTTCAGGAGAGTCAACCACGTGATCGGATTGCCGCTGAGATTTCATGAGCCCTTCGCAAGGGATTGCCTGGTATCATTGGTCGGATCACTAACATATTGATTGTCAAATTAGAGGAGCGGGCCGCACTCTCACGTGCTACAAGTGCAACTGGTGGGGCTGGTAGTGAAGGAAATGTGAGTTTGGAAGCGCGACTTGGAAAAAGGAAGTGGACACCTATCTCAGGACGATTGGAAGGAGGAGGAGGGTCCGACTCGGCTGACTTGGGTGTTGGAAGTCAGGTAGATCTTGAGGTGTGTGGAAAGTGTGGGGGAACCCATGGGTTTTATTGTCATAAGTTTAGGTGTTTCAAGTGTGGAGAAAGAGGGCATGTGCATCGTGATTGTAAGAAGGATCAGATATGTTTTCATTGTCACCTGCCAGGTCATTTCAAGTCTCGTTGTCCTGCTTGGGTGGCAGAGAGAGTTTAGGTTCGAGCGCCCATCGTTCCGCAGGAAGTCAAGATCGAGCCGATATAGATCGCTGGTATGTAATTTGAACTCCCCTTTTTGTAATGATATTATTGTGTAATTACTCTTGATCAGTAATTGTATTTGCTTTGGAATCTCACTGAGTATGGGTAAGTGTTATCTTCAGGTCAGTTCTTGATTTTGCTGAAATTATGACATTTTGCATACCATGAATCTTTAGTGGTTTAGTACGAGGTCGACTTCTTATACATAGCGTGTCCCCAACATTCGGTTGTTATTTTAATGTAGTCTAGGTCGGTTCAAGGGTTTTATACGAAGGAATTATGGTTAGAATTCAACGGGTTAGTCTTCCAGTATCGCCAGGATTCAGCAGCAGTAGTTCTTGTGCTTGGGATGTCTTTCGGGATTGCCGAGAAAAGGGGGTTGTCACGGAGGATTTGGTTGGAGCATCCGTTCTTTGGATTTCGAGATTTGAGCGTGATATCATTTCAAGGAATTTGGGGTTATAAGTATTGAGGATTCAGAAAGTGTTTATCTAGTCTTCAGGGGTGGTATGGTCTTTCAAGTTTGGCTAGTAATGGATCGCTAGCATTGGTAAGCGTCGGTTGTCAGCAGATCGATCATTGGAAGGTAGGAAGGATAAGAAATCCTTCCATTTCTCGTATGTCGTGAGGAGCTTCGTCGAATCCAAGTGGGGGAGAATCGACCAGAACTTTCGGGAGTTGAATCTGGTGTGGAACTAGGACAAGTTTCACATCCTGGTCAGGAATAGGGACGACCCAAGTGTTCATTTAGATTGAAGTGGTGTAAGTGGGAGTTCAAGGAACTCCCGATAGCTGGTCGGCATCTTCTTGTTCTACATAGCAGTTTGTGGATGGATTCAGGTCGAGGGTTGTGTCAGAGCCTTGCTTCCTGTTCTTTTCTGATAAAGGCTTTGGGTTCGAAACCTAACCCGGACACCTGATTGGGAGCATGGTCTGGTGCGTGTTCGACTCATGATGGGTATAGTTGGATTGGTGGTGGGACTATGATTTCCAGATAGTAATAGAGTGATGTAAGACTGCGGGTGTAGCCGTAGCATTCACCAGGTTATCAGATAGTGCTAGAGTGTTGTAAGACTGCGGGTGTATCCGTAGCATTCACTAGGTTGGCATATAGTGCTAGAGTGTTGTAAGACTGCGAGCATAGTCGTAGCATTCACAAGGTTGTCAGATAGTGCTAGAGTGTTGTAAGACTGCGGGTGTAGCCATAGCATTCACAAGGTTGTCAGGTAGTGCTAGAGTGTTGTAAGACTGCGGGGGTAGCCGTAGCATTCACAAGGTTGTCAGATAGTGCTAGAATGCGGTAAGACTACAAGGGTAGCCGTAGCATTCTCTAGGTTGGTAGATAAAATGGGATTGTTGTTAGATCGTGGAAAGAACCGTATCACCCACCAGTTCTGGTACAGCAGTAAGAACGTGGCAAACCCACGAATACCCATATAGATTAGACCTGTTTGAGCCAGTGATAAGACCTTAGGAACACCACTGCAGTCATGGGATCAAGGAAGCAATGAACCGTATAAGGTCGTTTGTGATATAAGGCTACATTTGGTCATGTAGCAATCACTTTTAGCCTTGGATTTGATGTCGCCAGGATTCGACGAATGGACCCGATCGGTTGGGTCAGAAAGTCGTTAGAGCCACAATGGCAAGATAACTAATGGCAACTATTGACAAATGAGGATTCCATTTGAAAGTCGTGTGGGGCGACTGTGTGGGAGTAATTTGGCTCAGCAACTAGGATGGAACCCAGTATTGCTGATGACTGGCAAACGAATTGAGACCAGGGAGGTCTCGATGGATTTTGAAAAAGCAGCCGGGAGGCAGCATGTTGTTTCAGGCAATTTAGTGTTTTGGGCAGTTTCAATGTTTCATACAACATTAGTGTTTTTAGGATTTCATGTATGGATGGAGTAACTGGTTGTTTGGGAAAATGCTAAGTCACTCACAGCGGGATTACATAATATCAGAGTAATTGATTTGACCCTGTTGTGCAGCTCTCGCCTGAGTCTAACCGTTGCAGGGATGAATCTTCTACTCGAACGATTATTTGAGCCTTCTGTTAAGTATTAGTGTTCTACAACTGTTTCTGGTTAGTAACTTGGTTATGTTGGTAGCATCGAGATAATCAGGGTTGGAAGTGTGCATCTGGTCGGTAATTCGATGAGGGCTAAGCATGGTAAGGTTCAGCGTGGGTGGTCTGTCAGGAAGTCAGACCAATGCGGATTTCTGGTTTCAGAGAGATAGAAGCGGATTCCTTCGGAGGCTCAGGGTTTGTTTTCTTCAAGATGGAATCTCGGTTGGGGTTTTCGGTTGTCACGGGAAGGTTGTCCTATGCGCAGAATCTTCGGTTGCGTTCCTCAGATTGTTGTGTTGATATGAGTGTTAGTAAGGAGCGATTTTGAGGATGAAATCTAATTTAAGTGGGGGAGAGTTGTAACACTCGGTTTTCAAAGTGTTTCGTAGCTCGGGGCCGCAGACCAATCATTTGTTGTCATAAGGATTAAGGCCTTGGGAAAGGAAGGAGTTGGCCCATTTCAGATGTAGTTTCCATGGTTTAAGTGATCAATGTATTCGATTGTGTCTTCCGAAGCCAAGGGTATGACTGTAATTTGATAAATCGGTCTTTTATGGGTTTTGAGTTTTATTCGGAAGGTTTTAAAGCTTGGGTGTGTTGTTAGGAGCGTAGGTCTTCTCGCCACCTTTTCGTGGATATAAGGTTCGTTGGAAACGGACCTAGGATGAGTGAGTTATGGCATTTTGAAGTTATTGACAGAATTGGCCCTTGGATGGAAAAGCTTGCAAATCAGTCCCATGCATGCAAGGATGCATGCGCGTGTTTAGCTGGGTACACCCAACGTAAATATGGAAAAGTGGACGCGGGTTGGGAGACGTACGCCCAACGTATAGGAAGTACGCCTAGGATCCCCAAAACCCTAATTTTTAGGGTTTGTACCATATATAAAGGCCTTATGTCCGCCCCAACCTTTATCCTTTCAGCCTCCACTGTCCCTAGAGAGCAAAAATCGAACCCTAAACCTCTTGCATGCTTTGTGAGTTAATTTGGTGCACTTTTGGGTGATTTTTGGTGGTCTTGAAGAAGAGGAAGTTAGAAGAAGGAGCAAGAATGTGAGAGGAGCGTAGATCCAGGAGTTTAGCATCTTTTCTGACTCATTTGAGGTATCAAGCTTCAAACTTGACCATTGCATGCTTAATTGTAGTTTTGGGGTGTTATTTGTGGCATTTTGGCCCTATAGTTGAGATTTCTTATGTTCTGGTAGCTCCAATCCATAAGAGTTGTCCTTTTGAGCCCTTGGAAGCATTTAGAACCATAAAAATCGGGCCTTGATGGTTAAGCCACAACCATTCAAGTGTTAGATGGTCACAAAGTGTGCTTAAGGACTTAAATCATGTCTTAACCCCAATCTATGCATGCAAAGACATAAAGTTGGTAACTTTATGGTTTAAGACGTCGTAAAGGGCCTGGATCTATGTTTTGGACGTTAGGACTTAATGGATTAAGTCACAAAGGAGTTTCTTAGGAGGTTGGTCAGTACGTCGGGCGTACCCCTGGTACGTTGCGCGTACTGGGTCAACCTCCCCGAAGTTGGTCAAGGCCAGCGTACGCTGGGCGTACGTGCCATGTATGTCGTGCGTACGCATGCAGAATGGTCAAAGGTGTTTTTGGGCCTTAGGAGGTTGGGCCTGAGTTTGTTGGCCCCATGACCCATTGTGGAGTAAGGCCTCTGGACCTAGACCTAGGTTTGTATTGGGCCTTGGTGGGCCTAATGGTTTTGGGCTTTAGTGGGTCCAATGGGCTTGGACCTTTGGGCCATCGGAGAATTATTATTTGAAAAGAGTTGATGGGCTTTAGGGTAAGGCCCATGTAAGGGTTAGGGCCTAATTTGGAAAAATTGGCCATTAGTGGGATTTTATGGATTTTGGAGTTTTGGGCTTGTTTAGTTTTGGACTTGGGCCTTAGTTATGAATCTTGTTGGGCCAGGGGTAAAGCAGTCATTTTACCCCAAGTATGGATTATGGATCATGGGTTGGGACTCAATTGCTAATTGGATGATATTTGGTATTGATAGTGCGAGGAGTTGCCTGGGCAGCAACTAAGGATTTCTTATAGTGATCTTCAGCAGTGTGAGGTGAGTTACCTTCCCTATATGAGTGGGTCGAAGGCACCAATGCCAGCCCACTAGTAGTTGTTTATAGTAGAGTTGATTGTCTTTGTGATAATTGTCTGGCATGCCACTATCTGTAGAGATTTATGTGCTTGTATGCTATGTTATTATGTAGTTGTGGTAGGAGGGGTGAAGTAGGCCCCGCCACCAGTTGAAATAAACCGGAGGGTAGGTCGGGCACCCAGATATGCCTGACAGTATGTTTTTGATATGATATTATGTGGTAGTGGTAGGGGTGAAATAGACCCTGTAACCGGTTGAAATAAACCGGAGGGTAGGTCGGGCACCCAGATATGCCTGGCATGGGTAGGTCGGGCACCCAGGTATGCCTGACAGGGGTAGGTCGGACACCCAGGTATGTCTGACATGGGTAGGTTGAGCACCCATGTATGCTCAGCATGGTAGGTCGGGCACCTATATATGCCTGACAGTATGTTTATTGTATGGTATGTGGTATGATGGGGGAACTTACTAAGCTTCGTGCTTACGGTTTTCAGTTTTGGTTTCAGGTACTTTTTCTTCAAAATGAAAGGAGCCGACATGATCGCAACGCATCACACTATGATTTCCGCATTATGAGATCTTTGGGAATTGTACTCTGATATTACTTTTCTATGCCATGTTTTGGGTTATTTGAAATACTAGTTTTTTTTATTATGAAATGAATTGACACTATTGATGTTTCATACTACTGGTTTTTATAATTACTTATTTTAAAATGAAAATTTTTGCTCTAAATTTTGGGATGTTACACATCAGTAATAATGGATTGCAGTTCGCCGAAAACTCGTTCCAAAGTTGGTGCGTTGAGAAGGGAATTGAGAAACGGTTCATGTCAGTAACGCACCCCCGGGCTAATGATTAGACTGAAGTGTCCAACAGGACGTTGGTAAGTGGAATCAAGAAACACCTAGGGAAAGCTAAACGCAATTGGGTTGAAGAACTACTGGGAGTACTCTGGTCGTATAGAACAACGCCAAGAACGAGCACAAAGGAAACCCCTTTTAGCCTAACTTACGACACAAAAGAAATGTTTCCGGTATAACTAACAGTTGGATCATTCCGTAGGACCCATTTGAAGAAGCAAACAATGATAAGGACCTAAGGGAAAACTTGGACCTCATCAATGAGAAGCGCGAGCGGTCGAACATCCGCCAAGCAGCCTATAAAAATGTTGTAGAGAGTTACTATAACTAGATAGTCAAAGAGAAAGCTTTCAAAGTAGGAGATTACGTCCTAAGGCGAAACGAGGCAAGCCAGCCTATCCGCAAGGGAAGCTAGGCCCCACATGGGAAGGACCATACAAGGTCATTGAGGCCCACCGCAATGGCGCATACACACTCGAAATGATGGAAGGAAGGCAAATCCCAAGGACGTGGAATGCCAGAAACCTAAGAAAGTTTCACTTCTAGAAAAGAAATTTGTCGCCCAGACTTATCACTCGAGGGGACGTTCGGCACCAAAGGCTCAGCGTACCTGTGCCCGCTGCTTCATTTTCTTTTGCAAAAACAAAATACTTAGCGTATTTGTAAGGCTCAGAATAGCCATTTTATCTAAATACTTAGTGTATTTACAAGGCTCACAATAGCTATCTCATTAGAAATACTCAGTGTATTTGCAAGGCTAAGATAGACGTTTTATTAAAATACTTAGTGTATTCGCAAGGCTAAGAACAACCAATTTATACTCAACGTATTAATCAGAATAGTCTACTATAATACTCAGTGTATCCCGTAGACATAGTAGCCATTTTCCCAAAGATACTCAGTGTATCTCCCGGGCTAAGAGCAGCCATTTCGCTGTAATACTTAACGTATCCGCAAAGCTCAGAATAACACGACGAACTCATCGAGTCTAATGGCAACCCCCAGTGAGCCACTTAATGTAGACAACTGTCACAAAGTCTTAGCAACTGAAAGCAACCTCCCGACGCTACACTGCAATCTTACGCTCGAATAATGAAAAGAAATGGTAACACATGTTTAGAACCAAACCATGCACACAAAAATGCAACAGATCGCAAACAAAGCAACAACAACGATCATAAGCAAATACCATTCACATTACCAAAAGTTGCAAAGTTGTTACAAACAAAGCCAAGAGGGCCACAAAAATGCACCAGAATCCACCTCCGCCTTCAACCCACTACGGCCGGACTCCTTACCGGCAACGAATGCAGCATGTCGGATCCGACTAACCACACTGGTGAACTCTGTGTGCTCAATTAGCTTATCGATGATACGCACAACCCCCACTTCTAAGAGCTAGTCATGGTCATGATGTACAACCTCCGCCTCAGCCCGAGCCTCCTCGAGGAGCTTATCATGGTCGCCAACATACCGCTCCAAGCTCTCATTTTAAATCATCATCCCCTCGTTATCTTGGGTCGAGGAGTCCAATTTTGTCTCTAGGGAAGATCGAATCTCTTTGGCAGCAGTCTTCTCTGAAGCAAGCAGGGCATACCTGTGGTCGGAGTCATAAACATCTTTCTCGAGCTCAGCTATTTGGCATTTAAGTTCAACCTCTCGGGCACCACAACCCGCAACTTCCATCTCATTCAAAAATCGAATGTGACGAGAACCACCGACCAGATAAAACATTGATTGGGTAGCGGCATATGACATGTTATGAGCCAATGCGGGGCTGCCCATGGCCTCCATATCAGTGACGACAACAAGTGGAAATGCGTGGCAAGCAAACACTATGGCGTTGGTGCGGACAGATAGGCGGGAATCATTTCGCAAACTCCAGGAAGGAACAAACACATCAGACCCAATATCATCTCTAGCAGGAGTCCCCCCACTTGGAGGGGTTTGGTGCAGCATGACCACCCCAAGACCCCCGGGGGGAGAAAGTTCAGAAGAAGATTGTGGAACAGGTTGGACCGAAACAGTGGGCTGCTTAATCGACCCTTGACCCCCTCGGACTATTGAGCGTCATCATCACGGATCACAACAATCGCCTCTGGCGTGGAGGAGATTGAATTTAAAAAACAAGTAAAATTGTGTATTGATTGAACTCGCCTCCCGATGTTAAAGACATCGGCGGAGGTCTCCCCCATGGCCAAGATGGCCTTCCTCTTAGCCATGGCTCACCGGACGTCAGAAATAATGTCATCCTTGCTATCCTCGACTACCTCCTTATGGCCAGAATCAGCCACAGAAGGCGGAGAAACCGTCGTGATGGGTCGCGCAGACAGGGGTCGTTCTCCAACAGTTACAAACGATGCCTCCACAGCCAATATCACTGGAGGAGCAGTCACGACGAGCCGATCAGCCATGCATGGCGGAGGAAGAGTTTCAACGAGATCAGCCTCCCGATGCTCCAGCTTCCCCTGATACCGCTTTTGCAGGACATCATCCATAGAAAAAGGGGACTCAACACTTGTAAAAGCCAAAACAAGCCAAGAACACATAAGCAAAATAACCACCGCCCTTAATCGCAAACCATTTCTTTCAAAAAACGGGGGGGGGGGGGGAGAAGGAAGGATAACAGGAAAGAAAGCAGAACTACCCACCGTCAGTAATGGTGTAAAAGATTGGCATCTTCCCCCGACATCTCCAAGAGGGGCTCATCCCAACCCCAAGAAGCAAAATCTTCGAGTACTCCTCAGGCGCAACCTGAATGGTCTTTACAAGATCAATGATAGCCTGATTATGAGGATACAACTTAGGAGTGACGTTAGAGAAATTGTTCGCCCGGTATCGCCCGCGACTGACCCGATCCTAGTTAACCCACAACCATTTATCTTTCCAGTTCTGCGGAGTCTTGCCATCAGGAACCAAGAAATGACCCCCACGTCGAGCAGAGAACGTGTAATTGTCACCTGTAGCATTGAATCTAAAGAAGAACTTGAAGACAAAGTAGTCAGGGAGCACTCCGTTTTCCCGACAGATCATCTCAAATGTCACCGCCTTGTTGACGGCGTTCGGAGTGAGCATCTGGAAGCTACAACTGTTCTTCTGCAAAAGCTCTTCTTGAAAGTCAATGAAGGGAAGGCGCAAACCAGCATCAAGGGTTTTTTCAGATAAATGCCTACTTTGCCTGAAGGAGGAGAAAGGATCATCGAGTTGGCCGACGGGAACTCTACACCATCAACCGGAGAAAGGCCATAGGCGTCGCTTAGAAGTTTGAACTCAGCCTCAGACGGAACGGTGCCAGATTGAGCAGCCATTGAACCGAAATGAGAGCAAAGAAAACCCTAACTGGAGAAGGAGAAGAAATAAAAGGAAGAATTGGCGTATATAAAGAAAGCCCTTAACCTTATAAAGAATAAGGAAAGGCGGGATATTCAAAATCTCTGATGTAATGATGTAATTGACTATCATGATGGGTAGTTACGTTGCCATAAAAACTGAAGCGATGATTGAATCAGAGATTGACGTGTGTATCAAGAAGTTAAGTCCAGAACATCATTCCTAGTCTAGCAACGCTATGACTACTGGACTAGGGGACTTGATGACGTGTCGTTGGCACGAACGAAGAGTCGCGCTTAGACGCGCCAAAGAATTCCCTAAGGCACGTCGCACCTAGCAGAATGAGCCCGATGGAACTTAGCGCCCGCTAGCGCCCCTAAGAGCATGGCGCCTACAGAGAAGGACCGACCCTGCTAGGGGCGCCTTCCGCTCTGCAACGAAAGTGTAACGGCTCTAGGCGACAACGCAGATGCTCATAGCATTACCACCTGAACCAATCATTGGCTCTGACAGATTAAGGAGCACGATCATCCAATCAACGTCCCCAATCCTGTCGGGTCTGACGCCCTTGTCCTGTAAAGACTAGCAGAAGAGTTCAGTATAAAAGGTCACTCCCGGTGCCTTGGAAAGTAAGTCGCTCTCTCTGGTTTTACCCCAAATACTCCCAAGTATATCCACTGACTTGACCGTCGGAGCGGTTTCCCGAGAGCCGCATCCCGGAGAACGGCTGATGGTTTTCTCTCGTTGTGACCTTGCAGGCTCATCGAAATCATCAAAAGCGTACGGTGTTAACATCCGGTGACCAGGTCGCATTAATATATATATATATATATATATATATATATATATATATATATATATATATATATATATATATATATATATATATATATATATATATATATATAACATCGATGTAACATCCCGATGATAAGGTACTTCTAATTTTGACCCTATAATTTATTATATTGCATTTTGGCCCCTAAGTACAAGAAAGTGTGCAATTAAGGCCCTAGTGGCATTTTCGTAATTTTAGGGGTTGAGGCAGTACGCTGAGCGTACATATGTACGCAGGGCGTACATGCCAGGCATGCAAACCCTAATTTTTAGGGTTTGGCTCATATTTAAACCCCATTATAGCCTCATTTCCCCTCACCTCATCAACCTCCATCCTCTTGATACGTTTTTGCAACCCTAATCCACATTGTGAAGCATTTCTAAGCTTGAGAGTGTGTGTTTTGTGCTCTTGAAGAAGAAGGAAGGAAGGAAAGACCACCTTGGAGGAGTGAAGCTCTTTGGATCCAGGATTACACCACCTTTTGGCACCATTTTGAGGTATCAAGTTCTGAACTTGGTGAAGTTTCATTTAGATCTTGTGTTGGAATGGTTTTTGGTACTTTTTGTCCCAAATGTGGAGATTCTTGAACATAGCATGTTCTTGACCTATTAAGTGTCCTTTCAGAACTTGGATGGGTCTTGAGTCATAAAAATGGGTTCGAAATGGTTGGTTTTGCTCCATACATCATTTAGAAGATCTTAATGGATTAAGAAGTCTAGTTAAGCACTTAATGGACATGCAAAGTCATAAAATTGGAAACTTTATGACTCTTGAGGGTATTTTAGCCATGGATCTGAAAAATGGACGTGAGAGCTTAAGCCATTAAGCTCTTAATGAAGGAATTGGGCATCTGGGAGTACGCCCCGCGTACGAGGTCAACCACCCCGATGGTGGTTAACACTCGAGTACGCCCAACGTATGTTTGGAGTACGCCCTACGTACTCACTCTGTGTTGACTCTGTTGGGTTGACTCGGTTGATTTGACCAGTTTGACTTTGACTTTGACCAATTTTGACTAAATGGTATTTTGGGATTTTGATTGGGATTGGTCATTTGGTTGGATATGTGACGGTTAGAGCTGAGATTCGGAGTTGGGACCTCATCAACTATTGTTCTGTCTGTGAGGTGAGTTTTTCCTCACTGTACTTACGGGTCGAAGGCACCAAGGCCGACCCATTGGATTAGATATCCTGTTATGTGATAGTATATTATCATGTCGTAGTGATCTGTTAGATCTGTATCCTGATAAATAGGATGATGTGATGCTTAGTGATCTGTAGATCTGCCTGATTGTCTGTTGACTGATTATATGTTTATCTGTTATATGTGCACATATTTGTTTGGTGGTTGAGGCTTTACTGCTTTGTGCGTGAGCCAACAGACCGGGGGCATTCCAACCCGATGGTTGATTGGGCCCGAGGGTATTCCATCCCGAGAATGATTGGACCCGTTGTATATTGGCATTCTGACATGGGGTATTCCATCTCGAGGATGACTGAACCCGGAGGTTGATTGGGTCTGGGGTATTCCAACCCGATAGTTGATTAGACCCATAGTATATTGGCATTACAACCCGATGGTTGATTGGGCCTGGGATATTCCAACCCGATGGTTGATTGGACCCGACATGTTGTTATTGTATATGTTATCTGGTACGTGTTGGTACTTTGGGGGAACTCACTAAGCTTTGGCTTACGATTTTTAGTTGTGGTTTCAGGTACTTCAGATGATCGCGGGAAGGCGAAGGCGTGACTGTACACATCCTCTATTTTATGTACTTTTGATCTTTGAGATACTATGATATGGAACAATACTTTGAAAACAATGATTTTGTAAACATTCTATGATTTGGGGTTGTTTTAAAAAGTTTAAATTTCTTGTGATTTTTATGGATGTTACAATCGAGCTACAGTAGTGGGCTTGACACGTTTTGTGCAATGCACATTCTAAAAAAATGATTACTTTCCAAAAAAGATGTGGTTATTATTTAAAAAAAAACATTCTAAAATATGATAAAGACAAAATTGCAAGAATGGTCCCTGTGATTAGGTGGAAATTACCACTTTGGACCAAAAATGTTTGGACTAGCGCTAATGGTCCAAATGTTTCCATTTTGTTGCGAGTTTGGTCAATTTTGGTTTTATTTTTTTATAAAATGACGATTTTTCCATTTGTATTTTCTTTTTTTTTCAACTTTTTTTATTACAAAAATAAAAAAAGAAAACACACACACACACTCTCTCTCTCTCTCTCTCTCTCTCTCTCTCTCTCTCTCTCTCTCTCTCTCTCTCTCTCTCTCTCTCCCGATGTTGTGCATCTTAGACACGTCTTCTTCTTCTTCTTCTGCCTTAAAGAAGACTCAAAAACATCTTCCGCCACCACCACTGTTCGACCACCGTGCCACCTCCATCTCCACCTAAATCAGATCAAATGAACACACACACAAAGTCAGATGAACACACACGAAATCATATGAAGACACCTACATGAAATCTGATGAACACACAGAAATCAACACAAACATCCATCGAATTTTCAACAAATTCAACACAAACACACACACACACACATACACAGATTAAACACACAAAAATGGCGAAATTGTCATTTTATAAAAAATCAAACAAAAATGGACCAAACTTGCAACAAAATGGAAACCTTTGGACCATTAATACTAGTCCAAACATTTTTGGCTTAAAGTGATAATTTCTACCTAATCACAGGGACCATTCTTGCAATTTTATCTATCATAAAATTACTTGTTTTACCTAAATTAAAGGTAAAAAGGTAAATGTGTTTACAACATTAAGAAGTTTTAAATAAATATGGATATATTAATTTATTAAAAACTCATTAGTTAAGGTAATAAATGCTTATAGTTTTGTCATATCAAACATTAAAATAGTTTATTAGCAATCTCAAATTGTAATAAGTTAACACCTTTAAATAAGCTTATCACATACACCTTCTAACTTGAATTTTATAATTCGGCTAAAAATCAAAGATTACAATTATCTAAAATGTTTAGTTTATACAATTAGAAATTTAGAATCTACGAGATCGTTTTAATAAAGATTAAAAATAATATTAGCATGTCACCACCCAATAATTGACTTCAATTACTGATGATTTATGTTTCGCATGCGTTATTAATTTAATTGGGCCATGTCGTCCTTTTCCGCTTTTTATTATGCTTAGCAACTTGTTTTTCTTTTAAATGATTAAATCGGCTAATAAAATATAGTATTATATTTTTACCTCATATTCAACTAATTTCTTATATTATGATTTTTTTTATTAAGTCCGAATACCGGAAATTATATTCAACAAAGTTCTAAATACCAAAAAAATTATTAGTTTTAACCCATTTTATCCGGACAACAGGTCACCCACTTTCAAAATTGACACTTTTCGTCAAGATTTTAAATTTTATTACAAATTTGATCCAAAATTTACACTTTTGCCCAAATTTTAAAATTTTCCACAATTTAGTTTAGAATAATTTTTTTTGCTTTATAAAATCATATTTATATAAAAAAATATTTTCACATAAAAACCTTATTTTTTCTATATAAAACCTCTTTTTAAAAGATTTTTGTTAAAAAAAATTCTTATATGTGAAAATATGTTAAAATATTTAGAAAAAAACATAAGAAATAATAAGTGGTCGCATACTGTTTTATTAAAATCATTATATTTGTTATTATTGTCCTCAAAACTTATAAAAATCATAACATCTTCACATATTTCGACGTTTTTTTTATATCCACGTGTTCGTCTTGACGACTACTACAACTTTCATGTTGATCATTTTAGCCAAAAAAAAATTATTCACTTTCTTTTTTATAAACAAATGTTTATATTTATTAACTTTTATAAGTGAAAATGGGTGTTAAAATTTATTGGTTTTATATTAAAATAAAAAACGTTGAAGTGGTTATGCTTACGAGATTTTGCTTAAAAACTAAAAAAACATATTTTTCGAATAAAAAAACGAAGATATATACTAAAATAAAAAACATATTTTCACATAAAAAAACCAAGATATTTACTAAAATAAAAAATATATTTTCACATAAAAAAACCAAAGATATTTATAAAAATAATTTTTGACATGTTATTTGTTTTCGAATTATATAGGTGTACAAACAAAAATAATTTTTTCATCCTATGTGAAAATATTTTTTTTCATCCTTGGTTGAACAATAAGAAAAAACTTTGAAGTTGATTATGTTTACTAGATTTTGCTTAAAAACTAAAAAAAATATTTTCAAATACAAAACCAAGATAATTACTAAAATATAAAACATATTTTCACATAAAAAACCAAGATATTTACAAAAAATAATTTTTAACATGTTATTTGTTTTCGAATTATATAGGAGCACAAACAAAACATTTTGGACCAAATTTATACAAAATAAACATTTTTTCACTTATAAAATTTTTTTTTAACAAAAATATTTTGTGATGAAAGGTTTTTATATAGAAAAAAGAAGGGGTTTTATGTGAAAAATATGTTTTCTTTGTATAAATATAATTTTATAAAGCAAAAATAACATATTTGAAACAAGAATTTTAAAAAAATATATGTAAAAAAAGTAAATTTAGGATGAATTTATAACAAAATTTTGAAATCTGTGATCAAATTTGTAATAATTTTTAAAATTTGGGTCAAAAGTGTAAATTTTGAGAGTGGAAAACCTGATAACCAGGAAAAATGATGAAATTGAATAGAATTCCCGATATTCGGGACTTATTCAGAAAAAAAAAAAAGAATAATATAGGGACTTAATTGAAAATGAGGTCAAAATATAGGGACTTTATTGGAGATTTCCTTTGTTTAATTTTTGGAAAATGACTTAGGATGTAACTATGTTTCATAATTATTCAAAAAATACAATTTATGTTTAGTATGTTCAAAAAACATCATCAAAATAAGGTCATTGTACAAATAACCAACGAACTATATACTTTGTTCAAATGTCACCCACTGGTAACCGACTATTGCAAGTTAAATGATGAATTGGCCAAACATAATCGGATGTTATCTGGTGTGCTACCAACAGTTTGTTACATTAAATAAACAATGAACAAATGAAATATAAACCTCCACCATTTCCATCAACCACCGAGACTAACCTCTACCTTGCAAAACCAAGAACACATACATTCCACCATCTTCTTCACAACCAACACCCACCATCGAACCACCTTTATCCTCCATTGCCACATTCCATTAAAGATCTAACCGCCGGAGACCGTCAACCGCTGAAATCATCACCATCTCCACCTCGAACTTCACATTAAAACCATTACATGCCACACAACACCATAGCCATCTTCCACCTCCATTTACTAGCATCACAGACCACGAAAATCAGACTTCCACCTCAAATCCCAAACCTAAAAAACACTACAAACCACACCCATCACCTTAGCCAAGAAAACCTGCCACGTTAACCTTCACACCCTATCATCATCTTATCTGATCATCCCACACCACCGAAACCACCGTGAAACACTGGTCGCCATACCTGATACCACATGCTCTAGTCGAGAAAACCACCACCTGTCATCACTTGTTTATGTCGAACTCACCACCAAAGCACCCTTCAAACACGGTGAATCACATCAGAACACCCATTGTCGATCACCACCTCCATAGAAAACTCAAACCACCCTTATTCTGGCCACATGCTTCACTGGAACACCACACAAACTTCACCTAAAATCACTATAGCCTCCATCACTACAAGGAAAAAACAACCTTTTACGATGCGCAATGCGTGTCGTAAAACGCTCAGACGACGCGCAAATGCATGTCAAGCAAGGCCCTGTCATAACGAGAGACGACACGCTTTTGCGCGTCGTCTATTTACGACACGCATTTATGACACGCATTTACGACGCGCAGTTATGACATGCAATACGTATCAAGGAAGGTCCTGTCATAAAGGAAGATGTCATAAAGGAAGACGTCACGCATTTGCGTGTGGTAACCTTACGACGCGCGTGTTTCTGACACGCAATGCGTATCAAGGAAGCCCCGTCATAAAGGAAGACGACACACATTTTTGCGTGTCATAATTTTAAATGTTTTTAAAATTATATATTTTTGATTGATTTACTAATTTTCAAATTAAATAGCACATTAAAAGTCTCATAATACAAAATAAAATACCATAAACAATAAAGATAATTCATTGCATTAATATGTCAAATACAAATAATCATTCCAATAGTAAGTAAATGTAACACATTGCTAATATTGCATAATATTTATTATAGAAAACAAAACATGTACAACATTTAAAGAAACCCATGACTAAATTCTCCTTTGACAATCTCCTTTGACAATTTCCTTTATAAGAGAATAACCTGAATGCAAGAACTTTGAGAGGCAGCAGGGCATGGAAGGAGGTTGCTAGAGCTGTCAGAACCTGCAAAGGGTAAATCGGTAACTTAACATGCAATACAATACAAGATGATATGATAAAGAAAAAAGAAAAGTGAACACACACCTGAAAGTTTGCACCTTCAAAAACCGGATCAAGGGTACAAAGGTCAAGCAGCCAATCAATGAATAACTTGAAATACGGTCTGGGGTTGAATGATGTTTTCTTCTCCTCTGCATCCTTTTGAATGAATCTCACAGTCAATGCTAACACCTGTTGCAAAAAATGTCAAATAATCTACTGTCCAACATATATAACTAATCACAAGTCTTGATTGTAATTCGCGATTCTAACCTTTGACAGAAGAGACAGCTTGCTTACTCCATGGTCAACAGAGGAGAACTAGCCATACAAAGAAGAAGCAATTATGTTGATGAAAAGCATATATATATATATATATATATATATATATATATATATATATATATATATATAGCTTCAATTTGCTTATTATAGCATCTCACTTCTAAATCAATCAATTACAACATTGTACTTATAATTGAGTGTGTTGCTATAATGAACAATAAAAAGGGAAGTGTGTTGCTATTTGGCATTACCTGATCGGGTTAAGAAGATTCCAAAGCACTCATTTCATCCCTGCCAGCTACCAGATGACTGGCCACCTGTTTCATTAAATAACAAAAGAATACCTCACTTGTTCCAGGGCTAGTATTCACAGCACAATCAATGAATACACTTCCATCTTGTTTTTGTGTTAAAGACGCAAGTTCAACTAACTCATCATACCATTGTTGGGCCACACCAACCTGCATTCTTTTCAGGTAATATTGGATTAATAAAATCTTTAAGAAAAAGGAAGGGCATATTTGTAAATTTTAATTGAACCATCTCCCCCTCAATTGGATCATAGAATCTTTCTAGTAGATTAACCACCGTTGACTTACCGGACCCACTTTGACCAACCAATCCAATGGTTTGACATGCATTGACTTTGAGATTGAATTTTTTTAGCACCAAAGTTTCTGGTCTTGAAGGGTACGCGAAATCAATGTCTTTGAACTCTAATGCATCTTTGACTATGGATATTGTTTTGCCTTGTTTGTCTGTTGAGTCTATAGGTGGGACCCTGTTGATGATTTCACTAATCAGGGCTGCTGAAATCTTGGCTTCAGCAAAATGCTTGATGTTCATTAAAGAAGCTCCAAGACCACTGTAATGATTGTTGAAAAAAAACTATTAAGAATACTAGTTAAACTGAGAAACAATGGTGATTTTTTTTATACTTACAATCCTCCATAGAGAACGCATATGCCAGCACTGAGAATATCTCCACCTTTGACTCCTTTTTCAATGACCAAAACGCCCCCGTACCAGCTCACAAGTGCAAAAACAGCGAATAAGATTCCAAAGCTACTGAAAACAATCCCCTTCAATAAACCTTGTTTGATTCCAAGAATTAGAGTGGGGTGTAATGCAGTTGAAAAACGCCTCATCATCCTTTCCTCTCCAACATACGAATGAACAGTCTTGATTGAATAAAATGCCTGCTCTGCTATCCCTCCAGCTACCCCATATGCCTCCTGCAGCTTCTCTTCATTTTTTGCTAAAAGATTTCCATAAACTACCCCTGGAAGAATCAGTAAAAACATAGCGGGGAGTGATTTCTCCATTATCAACTGTCCACAAATCTCTATAATCTTTGCAGATCCTTCACATCATAAACCATTTTTCCACTGCCTCAAGGGCCTTCACAACCAAAGGCTCCATGGTCACAAACCACATAAGAGGATATTGTTATTTCCTGTAAAGTACATCATCTCAGTCCACTTTTCTTTTAGATGAAAACAAAAAATGTAAAAAAGAAAAAATTTGCTTGAAGGACCCGGAGCATATTACTCTCGGTTATGCTATTCACATGAACTGCCTAAAGCTTGATACACAAAAGGAAAAAAGAGTAAGTTAATTTGAAAATTTCTAATTTCCCCTGTCACATAAATAGCTGACACCAATCAATTACATGAATAAATGTAGGCATTAGATGATAAAATAGATGTTGCTGCACACCTGTACTCTAGAATTGGCGAATTGAAGACATGAAGGATCATAAAATGATACAATAGTGCATGGAATGGTAACTGAGGTCTAAATCAATTATCAAAAAATAACAAAAGTTTGCAATTTCTGAGTCTACTGTGATGGCAAAAAGAAATCAAAGCATATGAATTGATTGTAAACAAACAGATTTGAGTGCTTGGCAATCTCATATTAACAGATTAACAAATGAATCAAACTCAGATTTGAGTGTTTGGCAAAAATTGTTTTAGTGTCAAAACAACCATATTATCTGATTTTGATTCTTCATCGAGTAGCTTTGACTTGAGTTTGCTACTGAATTATGTCAACTTTGAATCTTGAACATTATAATGTACATAACCAGGTGGTGTTGGTTTGTTTTAGGTGAATCAAATTAAAGGCCTAAAGCCCTTTTTCTCTTATTTTAAGATGAAGTATGTTGAATACATTCAACTGATTCATAACAAACTGATTCATAACAGAAGCTAAGATTAAGCTAAGATTATCATAACATAAGCTAAGATGAAGATGTATAAGACTATATTCCACAGATTTCAGATTTTTAGTCATTTCACCACAGATTCATAGATTTCATCACAGATAAGTCACAGATTAAATACATTCAACTGATTTTCAGATTTTTAGCGGGGGAAATCGAGGCCTTCGTTGGTGAATCGGGTATATGATCAGACGGGAGATGGAAATCTTCTTTCGGTGGCGGTGGGCGGTGGGGGATTCTAGAAAAAAGATCAACACTGTGTAAAAGGATTAAAATAAGAAGAGATGAGCATCAGGAAGCACCGATCCAAAAAGAAAAAAAAATTAAAAAAAAAAATTGGTCCAATAGGGATTAACTACTGTTGACAAAGGAACCCAAAATTAATATATATATATATATATATATATATATATATATATATATATATATAATGTCGAAAGATCATCATCCAGATAATAGAAGTCAAGCCTTTGACCACTTCTTTAATGATACCAGATGACAGATCCAAGATCCATAAAGTTTCAAAACTGCATGAAAACATTATATAGGAGATTAACACATAACACTTAACAGTATATCCTGTTAATTAAAATATGACATGTAAAATGCGGTTTACCTGTAGTTGAGAATAAAGAGGTCGTTTTCCAGTGAATTGACTGCACGCCCTTGATGACATCAAGTCTCTTTCTATTCCAGTTTCTCCATGACATTCCTCATGGTCTGTAAATATAATGTTGATTTTTTAACTTTTATTTTAGACATTGACAAGAAATTATAAATGATTTTATTTTCATTTACTTATACAATTATATAAGTAAATGAAAACAAAAATAATGGTTAAGGAATAAATAAAGGGAAAGCAAGACACACCAGTACGCATAAGCATGTTAGATGAAAAGTTGAGGGACAATTATCACAACAAATCAACTCACCACCATCACCACACAACCCACAACTATCATCATTTTCATCAATTTCATCAATTTCCCCATATTATAGTACATGACAAACCTGGATAACTTTTGATTGAATAACATCAGCCACATCTTTCTCTTGATAATAAAGAACAAGATGTTAACAGATAGCATAACTGATGTATTGAGAATATTAAAAGAGTAACATAAAATTATCACACACCAAGAGTATTATCTGTTGTACTTCCCGCCCTAAGGATTTTGTCTTGTAAACTCTTATCCTGTATGGAAGAACATATGGGGTAATACTCGAAGAATCACTAAATTATATCAAAATAACATAACAATAGTGTAATGACCTAATCCATTATTTTCATTGTAACTTGAGCAGTACATGAAATAGGAACCAAACACAGACCTCTACTCTTAGTATCTAGCTTTGTATCTCCTTTATCTTGTGCTTCAAATATAACCCATGCGACCTGAAATCCAAAAGAAGCAACAAGTATTAAAACATTAACTTTCTCCAATAAGTTTTACCAGCCATACTTGTCAAAACATCAAATGCTACATGGAAAATGGTATTTACGAAATTAACCCTAAATAAAAAGTGTGTCGCTATTTCTTGCATTTAACACTAGTATGAATTAAAAAATGCTGGTTTAAGTGGGACTCTTATTAAGTAAGGTGAAGGAAGTATTATATGGAGTTTGGAAAAAGGAAGAACTCACGAGTCACACTCCCATTCCCCTGGATTGAGTTGTCTCTGTGGTGGGTTTGTATGGCACTGCAAACATCTTGTGTTCTTGGCAAAATTTAGAAAATTGCATCTGTTTATTGAACAACATTAGCATAAAAACAAAAATTAGAAATCAGGATTAATCTATAAAAATCAAATAGTAAGATGAAATATTACAAACGTTAGTATACCTTTTACATAGCCAATCTTCCCTTTTCAGCTCAACTTGATCCCGGTTGTCTCCTGATGTTTCAAGTCTTTCATGAAATTTACAATCATATTTTATACTTCTTTGAATAGATCGAACACATTTTGAAGGATCAAAATCAAGTTGGATTTTACTAAACTTCACCATATCTCTGATTATACTTCTGATTGCTTCCTAAATCCTTTTGTTCGTAAATGGCTCGCTATCTGGTGAATCATTGAGACGATGAAGGCCAAAGAGAAACCCTAAATCGCATATCTTTATAGTTGTATGCGAGTGATGGGCCTATGTACACGTGAAGGCACTGGTGAGGGATAGAGGAGGTGGCGGGTCAGAAATTAGGGCTTTTTTGGAGAGACGTTTTGAATCACATCCTAGGAGTCGTCTACATATTCAGAATTATGTTTCACCCCATTGAGTCGTCTTCTTCTTTGTAAGATCCCAAACTATTTAATGAAACCCACCCATCGTGCAATGCCTCCGACCACCACTCGTAAGCGGAGATCCCTATGAAGACGAAGGCCCTAGGGCTTTTTCTTGCTAATCGGAAGAGGCAGGGGGGTTTTAATTTTTTGGATCCAACAGGCGGGGTGAAATCCTGCCTTTAAAACGCGTGTTCCATTAAAAAATTATAAAGCGACATGGAGTTAAACTAACTTTCAAGACCACATAAGGCCCCTCATCAGGTCTCAAACCACCACTTATTGGGTCAAGAACATGTCATGTTCAAGAATCACCATTTTGGGACAAAAAGTGTCTTAAAGGAACAAATGTCTAGATCCACAAGATGGAGTGATCAAGATGCAAACTTTTTACCATCTGGAACTTGCTATCAAGGAGGAAATCTAAGATCCAAGGTGCTTCCCAAACTCCAAGCTCTTCCCACCACTCTTTTCTTCTTCAAGAACACTTCTAAACACCCCGAAGGCTCCAAAAATGCACTCTTCCACTTAGGGTTTTCTTGGGGTCGAATCTTACAAAGGAAGGCTGAATAAGAATGAGATATGAGGCTATAATGAGGTTTAAATATGGACCAAACCCTAAAAATTAGGGTTTGGCATTTCTTCATGTACGCCCCGTGTATGAGGTGTTCGTCTAGCGTACTAGGGTGCGCCCTAGTATGCCTAGCGTACACAACACACGCTCAGCGTACTACACTTGGGTAATATTACTATATTGCCACAATAGGCTAATTTGCAATCCTTTCCAATCCCAAGGGCTAAAATACATTATAATTCAAACATAGGGTTCAAATTAAAATTACCTTGACATCGGGATGTTACAATTCTCTCCCACTTGAACTAGACTTCGTCCTCAAAGTTTGCTGCAGTCTAACCCAGGGCAGTTCCCACGTCTCCACCCTAGGCCACTCCGATAGTCCTCTCCAGCACCCAATCCGAACTAAAAGTCGGCTCATCCATGCGGTTGCCTTCCCATACTATCCTTGACTCGCTAACTTTCACCACTGAAGAAACCATTACACTCTCCTAGAATTTCAGGAATCCAATACCTCGACTGACTCTTAAGCAAGCAAAACTATTTCGGAACGCAGTTATTACGACATCCTTTTACAGTCCGAACCATACGGGACCATCCCGACCCTGACTTCCTTTGCTAATACCACTTGGGGATTAGGACTCTTAACCATTCACTGCTATTGAAACCTTCATTCGAAAACAAGGCGGCTCCCAATATGAGCCTCAACTAGATAACCACTGAATCAACTCTATTGATGTGCTTCCCAAGACTAGGAACCCATCAAATATAGACTTCAAAACCCATATTCCAGGACTGATATTCATCCATTTAACGAACCCACCTCTTGTCTTTGACTGAGCACACCACCAAACACACAGAAAGAAGTACCCAAAACACATTGATTGCGAATTTCAACCAATTACAAATTCATAAGATGTACCAAAAACCTTGATTAAACCCGTAACTCCCTGACACGCCATTACCGACCACTGCTCCTACGAGCAAAGGTGATCAATCCAAGAATTTTCATATTGCATCCAACCCTTATCAGCTCAGGTGTACCCCACCTGGCAAACCACTCCCGACATTCATAATAACTTCATAACTCGAAACCGCATAATCGATACCCAACCTTGGTAACCAAACCCCTAATAACAGCTTGCGAACGAACGAGATTTATATTGCAAACACTCTGCAGAGACTTCTGATGCACGACTGATACTCCTAACAACCCTTAACTGCTCACTTTATCCAAACCAGCTTGTAACGATGTAAATTTTCAAAACAAATTTTCATTTTAAATCATATAATCTTCATAGCACATTTCATAAAATCTCATTTGTTTAATTTACAAAACGCACTCCGTGTTTAATTAATTGATAATCCAGGATCCTCGAAACATATTTCCTCTCTAGTGTGTACAATCAAGCCGGTGCCGTCCCGCGATCCTGAGAAACCTAAAACACATGACACATAACACGGTAAGCACGAAGCTTAGTGAGTTCCCCAAAATACCACATACAGCACATAAGCCACTTAAGGCTATAACTCGGTATGACCCTCCGGTCAATGTGTCTCAGCGGGACCCTCTAGTCCCGTAGCTCGTTGGACCCTCCGGTCCGGTCTAGCTCGTTGGACCCTCCGGTCCGGTCTAAATTGTTGGACCCACTGGTCCGGTCTGATCGAGGACCCTCTGGCCTCATGAGTCGTTGGACCCTCTGGTCCGGTCTATATAACACATAGCATACATATAACACAATGCACATAAATCTCAAAACATACACATACACATAAGACCCTCCGGTCTGCACATAGATACCACTCTAGGTATTGTATAGTGAGAAGACTCACCTCGGGTAACTCGAATGATCTCGAACTCGAAACACTGATCTAGCCTCCGCCTAATCACATATAGAAAATATCTCTACTTAATAAAAGCTCTCAAAGGCTAGACTAATCCCTTCCTATACTCTCTCAGAAGGGTAAAAGACCATTCTACCTCTCCAATGGTCCAAAAGTCCATTTGTTGACTAAACCCTAAAAGTCAACATAAGTCAACCCTAAGGAGTACGCGGCGCGTACCAGACTCCTACGATAGGCATACTCGACCGCTATATTGATATCGGGCTGATTGAGCCCTACGCCCCGTGTACTGGGATTTACGCTCAGCGTACGTCCCAGTTTCACTATTATCTCACTTATGGTCTTAATCAGTTAAGACCTTGGCTCAAAATATAGATCTGGACCCCCACAGCCTCCTAATCCATAAAGTCGAAGACTTTACGCCTTTGCATGGCTGTAATGGTCATCAACTTCCAAAACACACCACTTCCTTCACTAAAGAGCTATTATCTCATGCATGGCTCACTCCTTACGTCCAAGATTGGATTTTTATGGATCTATAACTCTTTATACACTGAATATGGACAGATCAATGTCTTATGGAGCTCCTTTACTCATAAAGTCTCCACCTTTGGGACGAAAACCCTAGAAATGGTCCATAAAGCTCAAATCAAAAAGGTTGAGAAAGCTTTGAGCTTTTTACCTCCAAATGATGCTCCAGCCTCAGAAAGTTCAGATCCAAAGCTTGCCCTCCAACTCTAGCTCCTTCAATGACACCTCCCTCTCTTCAAAAGCACACAAGAACACTTTCAAGCTCAACCACACTCACACTAGCTCTAGAACGAGGGTTAAGGCCACTTAGGGTTTTGCTCTCTGGAAATGGTGGCTAAAAGTGAGGCCATAATGTTCTTTATATAGGGCTCACCCCCACAATTAGGGTTTCAATCTGAACCTAGTACGCCCAACATACCCTATGGTAAGCCCAACGTACTGGGGCTCCGCGTCAAGAATACGCTCATGAGTACACGCGGCGTACTCTTCAGTACGCCCAACGTACTCAATTTCCACATAACCTTTTCCATGGGCTAAATATGACATCCTGAGGAAAGAAGAAGGACCAATTAGATATACCTGATTCCGGGATGTTACAATTCTCCCCCACTAGAATTACACTTCACCCTCGAAGTCATGCTCCTCAATCACACGTAGATCGCACTCCATAGCCCGAGAAGCACCACTGAAAGGTTCTCATACCACACAAATATCTTTCCCCATAGACACCTGAATTCAAACAGGGATTCCCCATCCCGGAAGAAAACCAACCCCTCAGCCTCTAATATACCCCTTTTTGACCTTCCCAAAACCTGGAAACTCTAGTAGCCTGGCCCGCCGCCAGACCGCCCACTCAAGAGATCACCATGATATTCGCTCCTCGAATATCAAACCCTGATAACTCACTGCTCCTCTGATTCCCACCAGACACAATCCAACAATCGGCTACCGCTCACTCATACCAAACATGCTGAATGACCCGGATCACGCCCCAAGAAACGGAAGGGTTCACATCCCACCAGGGCTCATCCACTGAACTGCTATATTAACCCATCCAAACAGTGAATTCTCAACACTCTGCCCTCAGACACAAGAGAATAATCATGCTCGCTCAGAAGTGTCCTCATACATAAAAATAATTATAAGCCTCAGCTCCATTTCACATACCCCGTTTTAACATTGTGCACCAGGTCTGAACTCGACCAAACCGTTGAACCTCCAAGGTCCATTGCATTATCCCAACCGTCTCAATGGTTTCCTTCTCACAATAACTACCTCGGCCCATTGTGACACACAAGTCATGAAGTTCGCCTTACCCCAAGCGAATGCTACACTCCCAACTGAAGGTCGACTCAACCCCGACCTCTGTCGTTCACTGCTCATAGTTCCATGCATCTCGCGGTACCTCCCGTACCCGAGTACTGACCTACACAGGTCTAAGACATCAGATGATAAACAATACCCCTCAATATGGAATCCATCTCTGAATCCGGAATCTCATTTCGCCTACTCAATACACCACTAGAATCAAACTCAATTCGAGAGTTTGGTCCGGCACAGAATTGGAACCACTCGTCCCAACGAAACACTCAACTCGCGACCCATGACCCGCAACCCACGCGTACATCTCTTCTCTGATTCCTTTCGATTGTGGTCTCCACAGCCTAACTCAAAATATAATGATTTCCGATCATTATGGAGACCTCCGTCTCTCTCCTGGTCTGGCCACCGGGTTCCCGAAGACTCAATCTAATAAGGCTACTCAAGCCTAAGAACTCTCCTGCGTCATGCTCTAACTGACAAATAACATGGCTCCCTGCAGCACCACGACACTCTCTCGCTGGCTAGTGAGTACTACGGCTCCCCGCAGTATCACAACACCCTCTCGCTGACTAGTGAGTACTACGGCTCCCCGCAGTATCACAACACCCTATCGCTGACTAGTGAGTACTACGGCTCCCCGCAGTATCACAACACCCTCTCGCTGACTAGTGAGTACTACGGCTCCCCGCAGTATCACAACACCCTCTCGCTGACTAGTGAGTACTACGGCTCCCCGCAGTATCACAACACCCTCTCGCTAAGCATCACTACTCCTGACGACCACCGTCGGGACAAAACACTTTTTCTTGCTGCAATTCACATTCTCCGATAATCCTGCTTGATGTCAATTAGCTGAAAGGGCTCCCACTGGAACCGTAGACACCTGATACACCACTCGCCATCTGATAACTCAAGTCTCAAAGTAATCCGAAATTTAGAACATCATACTCGGATACCTTGGTACACCATCACAGAACCTCACGATGTCCTGCCTCAACCACTGATCTCCTACATACGGCATCATACACAGATACAACAATGCATTCCTTTAGAATCTCACAACTAATATTCATTCCACAAAACACATAACTTCGTAATATTCCAACTCTCAATTGAACCACAGAAGAATCGTCAATGACTCAGAACACGTTGACGAACATCCAAAACTCCCACTTCTATTGCTCAAAATCCCATGCAAGAATACCCATACCGAACCGGAAACTGGTTGCCCAATCAACTTATACCCTTCCCAAAGTGCATATACAACCCATACATTGAACCAGAAATTCTCAACCGTCGAAACTATCCTTATGAGCCACCACACGGTCTTCGACCGACGACCACCTGCCGTGGAGACACTCATCCTTTCCTTAACACGTACAACCTGCATTATCTCGTTCGGCACCTCGCCTCGACCACCAATAACCCTGGTCTCATGAACCCGTACCGCAGGTCTCTATATCCAGTTCTCTAACCACTATTGAACAAATCTCGGATCCCCTCAAAAAACACCTGGTTCTCCCCCACTTAGGGTTCGAACCATCGCCAATTGGCGCACTAACAATCTATCCCACAGACTGTTTCCACCAGTAAAATCGCACCTACCCTTGGTATGTGCTATGCAACGCTCGATGATCTCCCCGGTAGAGATCAAGCAACTCCAAATATCCCGAATCACAGCTGAAATCCTTAGAAACTTCTCATCATGACTGCCTCTAGTCATTCAAAATCTCATACCGTCCCATCACCGTACATCCCAACTGTCCAGTATTAACCTTGACTCTTAGTCTGGAAATAATGAACTATCCTACTCCTCCTCCTCGACTCCTCAACCAACGCCCCATCACGTGGATTATCATAAAAGTAGAGACCTCATTTCCCCACTCGATACCCATCATAGACACTAAGGGCCACCGCCCCGGCATACTCCTCTTGAGCGTCTGTCGCTGCAGCTAACACATGCCCTACTATACTCAAATAGGGTGTATCCTGGTCCGTGACCATCTCAATCCCCGCTGACAACCTGCTCATGCTATATCATTACCTCGCGGCAGACATACTGCCCAAATTCTCTGGTGGAAGATCGCCATCAATGCTACCCCACAAGGTTTACTCTCAAGCTCAGAAATCAAAAGCCTCCATATCTCTGCTGCTTCTCACTGGATACGGAAATAGCACATCACTGGTCACAGAAAGTGACATCTCGACTATCGGCCGATTGCTCAGTTCAGACCGTATTCTCCCATAACGCACCATCCCAATTCATCCCTGAGTCTTGCGACTCCAACTGGCATCTCAACAACAATCCCTCGGAGCTAACTTGATTTCCCTCTCAAGGGGTGCTCCACTAAAACTCGTTCATCATGGCCCTCTGGCCCCATACTCTTTCATATTTGTTCTCAGTCTAGACAATCACCACGGAATAACCGGTAAAACCAGAAGCACTAACCACCACGTGTCATGGTACTCAAACCATGTGACCACCTCTTGATCTGCTATGAATCATGGTACCCGAACCATGTTATCTCCTCTTAATCTGCTACAGATCATGGTACTCGAACCATATTCTCTCTTCTCAATCCGCCTCAAATCATGGTACTCAAACCATGACATCACCTTTCGATCTGCTACAAATCATGGTACTCGAATCATGACGTCACCTCTCGATCTGCTACAAATCATGGTATTCGAACCATGACATCACCTCTCGATCTGCTACAAATCATGGTACTCAAATCATGACGTCACCTCTCGATCTGCTACAAATCATGGTACTCGAACCATGACATCACCTCTCGATCTGCTACAAATCATGGTACTTGAACCATGACGTCACCTCTCGTTCTGCTACAAATCATGGTACTCGAACCATGACATCACCTCTCGATCTGCTACAAATCATGGTACTCGAACCATGACATCACCTCTCTATCTGCTACTTAGATCCCCCGGAATACTCCCTGCATCGAGTATGGGTCCTCTGCTTTCAGTAGTACGGGCCCATACTACCTGCCACATCTACCCACCCATACTCTCTACACGTACCATCCCAGAGTCCCTAAGTAGCTGCTCAACCTTCTCAATCACCAATTCCAACACGCGTGCTCGCTTCCCCGCGAAATGCTCTACTCTGTCAGCGTACTCACCTGACTAAGGTCACTTCCTAGGCTCTTCCTAGGTTCTCACACTTCTCCGCCATCAGCTGCTGAGAAACTCCTTATGATGCCAGTCACCTACCACCTGAATATTGTCACATTCACTTGGTAGCTGACTCCCATCATTGGGAGTTCCACAAAGCACGAAGCAAGCAGCATTCGGGCATCGAATAAGCACGTAAAACCCACTCTAGGTGATAACTCCACTTGCTCTACTCATACTCAAAAGATATCACCGAACTCAGCAACTCTACCCCTCGCGGGTATCTAACTACTCTCTCAATAGGCTCAACAAATTCTCATCTAGGTATCTCTCCTAGATTTCTCCTCTACTCAAATCCCTCTCTAAAAAGATTCCTATTAGATACTCTTACTCAACACATACTCGAAAGCATATCACAGATAACAGCAACTCCTAGGCTAAGGCATCACAAATCAGGCCACTCTAGTCCTAAAATATGAAATACCTAGCCTATCTCTAGCATGCATAATATCTCATAACATTTCTCATAAATGTCTCATAATACAAAAGTAAGGGTATTTTGGGAAATCACCGTTCGGGCTCTGGCTGATTATACACACTGCTCCAACTCGTTTTCTCTATAACTCTTTCTCATTTTTAGAAAAATTTATCTCTTTGAAAATCTTTCTCAATTCCTCAGTTTGAGTTCAAACACACCCGGAGGTGCATCCGAATCCCTCAAACCAAGGCTCTGATACCAACTTGTAACAACCTAAATTTTCAAAACAAAATTTTCATTTTAAATCATATAATCTTCATAGCACATTTCATAAAATCTCATTTGTTTAATTTACAAAACGCACTCCCTGTTTAATTAATTGATAATCCAGGATCCTCGAAACATATTTCCTTCTCTGGTGTGTACAATCAAGTCGGTGCCGTCCCGCGATCCTGAGAAACCTAAAACACATGACACATAACACGGTAAGCACGAAGCTTAGTGAGTTCCCCAAAATACCACATACAACACATAAGCCACTTGAGGCTATAACTCGGTATGACCCTCCGGTCAATGTGTCTCAGCGGGACCAGGGTCCCGTAGCTCGTTGGACCCTCCGGTCCGGTCTAGCTCGTTGGACCCTCCGGTCCGGTCTAAATCATTGGACCCTGTGGTCCGGTCTGATCGAGGACCCTCTGGCCTCATGAGTCGTTGGACCCTCTGGTCCGGTCTATATTACACATAGCATACATATAACACAATGCACATAAATCTCAAACATACACATACACATAAGACCCTCCGGTCTGCACATAGATACCACTCTAGGTATTGTATAGTGAGAAGACTCACCTCGGGTAACTCGAATGATCTCGAACTCAAAACACCGATCTAGCCTCCGCCTAATCACATACATAAAATATCTCTACTTAATAAAAGATCTCAAAGGCTAGACTAATCCCTTCCTATACTCTCTCAGAAGGGTAAAAGACCATTCTACCCCTCCAATGGTCCAAAAGTCAATTTGTTGACTAAACCCTAAAAGTCAACATAAGTCAACCCTAAGGAGTACGCGGCGCGTATCAGACTCCTACGTTGGGCGTACTCGACCGCTATACTGATATCGGGCTGATTGAGCCCTACGCCCCGCGTACTGGGATTTACGCTCAGCGTACGTCCCATTTCACTATTATCTCACTTATGGTCTTAATCAGTTAAGACCTTGGCTCAAAATACAGATCTGGACCCCCCACAGCCTCCTAATCCATAAAGTCAAAGACTTTACGCCTTTGCATGGCTGTAATGGTCATCAACTTCCAAAACACACCACTTCCTTCACTAAAGAGCTCTTATCTCATGCATGGCTCACTCCTAACATCCGAGATTGGATTTGTATGGATCTATAACTCTTTATACACTGAATATGGACAGATCAAGGTCTTATGGAGCTCCTTTACTCATAAAGTCTCCACCTTTGGGACAAAAACCCTAGAAATGGTCCATAAAGCTCAAATCAAAAAGTTTGAGAAAGCTTTGAGCTTTTTACCTCCAAATGATGCTCCAACCTCAGAAAGTTCAGATCCAAAGCTTGCCTTCCAACTCTAGCTCCTTCAATGGCACCTCCCTCTCTTCAAAAGCACACAAGAACACTTTCAAGCTCAACCACACTCACACTAGCTCTAGAACGAGGGTTAGGGCCACTTAGGGTTTTGCTCTCTGGAAATGGTGGCTAAAAGTGAGGCCATAATGTTCCTTATATAGGGCTCACCCCCATAATTAGGGTTTCAATCTGAACCTAGTACGCCCAGCGTACCCTATGGTACGCCAAGCGTACTGGGTAGGCTCCGCGTCAAGAATACGCTCATGAGTACACGCGGCGTACTCTTCAGTACGCCCAACGTACTCAATTTCCACATAACCTTTTCCATGGGCTAAATATGACATCCTGAGGAAAGAAGAATGACCAATTAGATATACCTGATTTCGTGATGTTACACAACTGGTCCATGAGTCTCCCGCCTTCCTAAAATGCACCAACACCCAAAGTACCACAAGCCGAAGGAAATAAACAATCATGATCACTGGACTACAGACTATATCTGGAATGCTCCGGATATTACACCGATCTTGTCGACATTCCATCATTAGCTTGGAAACTCACGACCAACACCACAGGGGCCTAACGATACTCAACCTCATTCCATCGCCTTGCAGTAACCCAAACAACGTCCCTCTCAATGCTAACCGACCGTAACAATGACATACTCTTTTACCACACATAATTCCTTTCACAACACAAGCTGCTACCAACGTAAAATCCAACGAAACCATTGTTGCACACGACCCAAGAATGAGATAAATGGTCGTATTCTTGTTCCAATTTCAAGGCTATAACCCAATTAAGAACCATGCATATATTTCAAACAAAGTGCTCCATTATTATCTTGCCCAATCCACATACACCCCTCACGACAATATCTAATGGACTTACCACAATACACACCCTTAGAGAACCCATACCTTATCCAAAAAGGGGCGAAGTACCAGATTCCCTACGAAGTGATAAGCCTTGATCATTAATGGAAGACATCCTCACGAGCGATCGATACAAGATCCCATACCTTGGTTGAGACTAAACAGACCCCATCAATACGAACTATATCGATAAAACTTTGAAAGTTATCCATAAATTCTGCTAAGACTTTAGTCGGATCCATCCAAATACTATCCCTTCCAGCACGACATGCTAGGAAAGTTAGATTCCATGCATACCTCATGTCCCATCTGGAAAATTAAACAGCACTGACCCAAATTCTAGACTCCCGATAACCAAGAACATCGTCCAACTTGAGCCGAACTTGACGATAGGTCGATGAATCCGTTGAACTTCAACTGATACATCCCAAACTTTCGAAGAATCTCCGCTCTGATGATGTATGAAATGACCAATGATCGAGAACAAATTGACACTTAATCTAGTGAGCCAAACCCCACGCGGAGCTGAACATACCCGTTTCTGAATTAATTTACTGATTGAGATCTGCCCACTCTAGACTGTAAATAGTGATCCATACAACGAGCTCCTTGACCAACTACTTTCTGCTGAGAGACAACTCGTGTATCTCCTGAACACCTACATCCGATAGCCGCTTACTCTACACCCCTGACTTGACCCAATCTTGAACCGAAATCTCTCATACCCGCACTGTAAATCCCTATGAACCATTCTTCCAACACCACAAACTCGAACAAATTGATACTCCTCCAAGCAGAATACCTAGTTCTCCCCTACTTAGGGTTCGAACTACCACTCACTGACCCTCGCAATTGATCATAGCACCAAACCTGCTCAAACAATCCATCTCTACTATCACGTACACACCCTCATGGGGATAGGGATCAATTCAATCGAGTAAGGCACCCTGAAAATCTCCAATATGCAACCCTAACCCATCACAACCCATAGATGCTAACATAATAATTCTAACATGCTACTACACGAATGGTTATCCATTCAAAAATCAAACTGAGGATCAAAAATTCGCACCTGAGATTTCTTACGCTTCAACATTGACCTCCCGCAGGATGGCAGGCATTTGGGCTTGCACTCCCTCTGCTACCCATGTAGGACAGTCAGGTTTGAGATGACTCGGCTGGTGACTGTGGAAACACATCTGATCTTTCTTGCAGTCGCGAAAGACATGCCCTCTTTCACCGCACTTATAACATTTGAACTTGTGATCGACAAGCAAACTCGTGGGTTCCCCCACACTTCCTGCATATATCAAAGATCCATTGGCTTCCAACACCCAAGTTAGCAGCCTCAGTCTCCTCGTCCTTTGCTAAAAAATCCCCCCATCCTCTTTCCTAGTCGTGTCCCCTCAACAAGATCTCCCCCAACAGTCATCTGAACAGTACCTATCGTAGTCTGTAAGGCTGCAGTTCGTTCCTCGAACTTGGCAATTAACTACCAATTATCCGATCCACGATACCAGACAATTCTTCCTGCAATATTTTGCGAAACCTCAATGGTAATCATTTCCCGAATCTGATTAACAGTCAACCCCGACCTATCCTGGCCATCAACTTCAGGTCTCGAACCAGATCCCCTCACGAACACCATACTGAAAAGGAATCAAGAGCATCAGAATTTCCACAACATATATTGCTACAACCACATGACGGGACTACGTATCGGGGTTTGTGATTTCCTTGCGACGCGTATGCGTTCTGTGCTTTCAGTAGTACGGGCCCGTACCACCTTCCACACCTACCCGTATTTGTCTTAAGGATCATCACAACCACCCCAAAACCAATACAACAACTAGGATACGCATACATCCTATCCTCAATCTCTCGAGAGCAACTAATCCTTCCAAACTGGCCTGCTACATCCACACTCACTCATAATGATGCTCCCCAACACTTGCAAAAATACAACATGAGCACTACATACTCCCTAGGCTATCCTGGTACCCACATCTCACCCTGCCGCCAACTACCAAACAACCCCTATTAGTGCCAGTTAACTACTGCGTGAATACAATCATATGCAACATAAATTAAATAATCCTAGATTAAAAGACTCAACCCTACAACGGTTGGACTTAGACAAGAGTTGCACAATAGGACCAAACCCTTCACTCTAAGATTATTTAACCCATGCATCATGTGACTTAGTGTATTCAATTAATAGTTAATTCACACCTGAAAGAGTCATATAACAACGAGAAAGAAGACTCTATAGGAAATAGGGCATCATACATCAGAAAATTCTATCTTGCAATTCCTGAAAATCCCTATTCTAAAACTAGCATGTTGTTCTACCATAAACATAATAACAGATAACAGTGTGGTAATTTGGGGTCTACTTACTGGCTCTGGCTGATCGTACACATCATATCCTTACTTGATTATTATTATTATTATTATTATTATTATTATTATTATTATTAGACAAAATTGCAAAAATGGTCCCTGTGGTATGTATTTTTTTGGGGTTTTAGTCCAAACCATGACTTTTTTGGTTTCGTGGTCCTTTTGGGCTACTTTCATTGTAGAATTGGTCCCCGATAAACTTGAAAATACTACTTTGCCCTTTTAATTTGTTTTTTCCATTTACTTAAATATTTTTTTTTCTTTTATTTAATTATAAATGTTAAATCAAATCAAGAATGGGACCCACCTGCTCTCTCTCTCCCTCTGAAAAAAAAAACTCACTTCCCCACCCCTTCTTCTTCTTCTTCTTCTTCTTCTTCCTTACCTGCACCACCATTCTCGAACATTCTCTCTGTTTCTTCCTTACCTGCACCACCATTCTCCAACTCGTGATTTACAGACCCGTCTTAAACACACAAGAAAAAAAATTGAGACCTTCGTCCCTCGATTCGACTGATGAAACGGATTAAGGGGAAACGACCAATATACACAGAATGAGGGGATGGATGGCTTACCAGCGACGACAGCAGCAATGGCCGGCGGTGGCTGGAGGCTGTCGGCGGCAGCAGCAGCGAATGGCAGCGATTTGCGGTGGCGTGCGGAAGGGGGCTGCTCCGACGGCCTTCTGCTGCTTCGCTTCTGTTTTAATTGGATGGAGACACGAGTGGGGGAAGAGGGGGAACTCGGTGGTGGTCGGAATCAACAGTGGCGGTGGTTGTGGGTGGTTTTCTCGTCGGTAAAGGTGGTGGATGGCAGTTTCCGGCCTTCCTTGCAACAGAAATGGTGGTGGTGGTTGAGAGAGAGAGAGAGAGAGGGAATGTGGGCCCCTTCTTGATTTTATTTAACATTTATATTTAAATAAAAGAAAAAAATAATTAAGGAAATGGAAAAAACCAATTAAAAGGGCAAAGTTGTCTTTTCAAGTTTATCGGGAACCAGTTTTACAATGAAACTAGCCCAAAAGGACCACGAATCCAAAAAACCCATGGTTTGGACCAAAACCCCAAAAAAATGCATACCACAGAGACCATTTTTGCAATTTTGTCTTATTATTATTATTATTATTATTATTATTATTATTATTATTGTTATTATTATTACAACTATTAATAATAATAATAATAATAATAATAATAATAATAATAATAATAATAATGTTGTTGCTGCTGCTACTGTTGTTGTTGTTGTTGTTATTATTATTATTATTATTATTATTATTATTATTATTATTATTATTATTATTGTAACGTTTAGTTTCGGTATGAATTTATTTCTTTAATTTGCTGATTTTTCCTATTGAACTCGGCGAGTTGAAGACTTCAACTCGACGTGTTGAGTGGATTTTTGGTCGCGTGAATTGATGGACCAACTCACCGAGTTGGGGTGCCTCAACTCGACGATTTGGCGGCTGAGAAGGAAAACCTAATTTTTAGGGTGTTGCACCCTATTTAAAGGCCTTGAGTCTCTTGGCTGGCCTCCTTATCAGCCTCCTCTGTCCAGAAAACCCTAAAAGATTATATCATCGCCCTTGAGAGTGTGTGAGCTTGTAGGGGGCCTTAAGAGTTTATATTTTGCACACTTTTGGAGGATCCTTGAAGTTGAAGGTGCATAGCTTGGAGAGAAGACCTAGATCCAGAATCTCCCCACTCTTTTCAGTCATTTGGAGGTATAAAGTTTATACATTGTTTTGTTATTGTTTTGGATCTATTGTTTTGGGTCCTTATCTTGATTTTGGACTCATGGTTAAGTTGCCCAAGAAGTTGTGTATTCCAGTGGTTGTAATGTTAGATTTAGCCATGTTATGGCCTCATTTGGCTTAAAGTTGCAAACTTTACTAGATCTTAGGTCCCATTTATGCATTAAGTCCTTTATTGAACCCATTTTGAGTCTTAGGGTTCCTTTTAGCATGCGTGGACGTAAAGTTGGAAACTTTACATGATTTCTCAACCTTAGGGGACCAGATCTGCATATTGGGACTTTGTTTTGAGAGTTTAAGCTCTTAATGGGTCAAGCATCACTCCAATGAGTCTAGGGTTTGGGTTTGACTCAACTTGGATGGTTCGTAAGGGTAAAGTTGGAAATTTTGTCGTTCTAGACATCATTTTGAAGGAGATATGAGATTTGAAGCTCCTAGATTCGATGGAAATAGCTTAATGTATTAATCTGTTGGATTCCTGGCTAACTCGACGAGTTCATTAGGTGAACTCGGCAAGTTGATGTGAGTTTTCCCGATTTGTGCATTTTATGGAGAAACTCGACGAGTTGAAGGACAACTCGGCGAGTTGGGTCAAATCGGAACGTTGACTTTGACCTTTGACTTTAGTCTTTGGTTAAGTTTGACTTTTAAAGGGTTTTAGGGCATTTTGAGTTGTATTTAAGGAATTGTTTCTGTTTAGGGATTGAGTAGAGCTGATATTCGGAGCCGGGACCTAGTCAGCTCTCGTTTAGTATTTGAGGTGAGTCTTCTCATCACACTCATGGGTGGAAGGCACCAAGGTCGACCCATTATTGATTATGAAATGATACATATGGGAGTATGTAATTGTTTGTTATTGGATTTATATATGGAATTATGTGCAAACCATGGGAGGAGCCCATGGCATTTGGCAAGACCATGGGAGGAGCCCATGGCTTAGGGATACAAGACCATGGGGGTAGCCCATGACATTCCAATGAAGACCATGGTGGGAGTCCATGACAAACTTATGTGTATATATGTGTGCGTGGTATTATGTGATTATATGATTCATGTGTTTTGGGAAACTCACTAAGCTTGTGCTTACAGTTTTATTGATTATTTCAAGTACTTCTATTGATAAGGGCAAGGGCCCGGCGTGATGGCGCGGCGTGCATTCTCTAGTGTTTTCACATTTAGTTTTCGTACTCTGAAATTTAAAATAATATGACTATGTAATGAGATTTTATACTTCTAATGGTTGATGTTTATGAAATTAAAAGTTCAATTTTTTTTTGAAAAATTTGGGTGTTACAAGTTGGTATCAGAGCCTTGGTTTGAGGGATTCAGGCACACTTTTGGGTGTGTCAAAACTCAAACTGAGGAAATGGTAACAAATTGCTTTTAAAAAAGGAAACAAAGTTAAATTTCCTGAAAACGATTTTGTAAGAAAAAGGGGAGAATGCAATGCGCGTAATCGGCCGAGCTCAAGTAAGTGTTCCCAATGTTTTAGCCATGCTATAGTATATATGATTATTTAATGTTGTATGAATTATTTGCTAAGTGTATGCTTTCAAAGTTGTACATGTTTAGGATTGTATAACCCTATAATTAGGGAATCTGCCTTATTCCTGTTCTTTGTTTGGTTGTGGTTTAGGGTAGAAGCTTTATTTGACAGTCTATGTCATTCTCTTTGTGTATAACTTGAATTCATAGGGCAACCTGCTATGATTGATCTGAGTTTCTGGTTTGGTGAGGGTTGAGAATCCTAGAGCAGTCTGAGATCTGAGTTAGTGTTGTGTTTATGAGTCATGATTTGTGATTGGATGATTTAGGGATATCAGGTATGGCCTTAGGGAAGGTACAAGTAGGTGTGGAAGGTAGTATTGGGCCCGTACTACTGAAAGCACAGGACTCGTACCCGAATCAAAGACATACCTGATAATTCTTAGAAGTCCGGTGAGGAGGAATCTCTTTTGAATTCTTTATCTTGGTTATTTGTGATATTTTGAGTTGAGGATGGTGATGATCACGTGAGGTTCAGGTTCAGGATTAGGATCAGGTTCAGGCTCAGGTGCAGAGCCCATCGATGAGAGGCTGCGTGATCTTATAGCAGTCGAGGTTACTCGTGGCATCCTTGATGCTACCCTAGTGATTTTCGGTATCGTCAAGGAGGGCATCATGGAGATCATGGAGGAGCGGCTCAGGTCTTTCCGAGCCGAGATTGCTGCAGGCCAGATTGGGGCCTGAGTTCCCTCGTTCAGGGAGTTTAAGGCGTGTGGAGCACCTGAGTTCTTTGGGGTCAGGGATCCCACAACTAGTCGACACTGGGTGGCAGACATGGAGAATGCCCAACGTACGAGCTCTTGACCCGAGGCGTCAAAGGTGGGGTTTGCATCTTGTATGTTGAGGGATCGAGCATGAGATTGGTGGGAGGAGGTGACCCACGAGGTGGGATCCGCGGGTGTGGCTGAGATGTCTTGGGAGGAGTTTGTGAGGAGGTTTGATCGGGAGTTTGCACCGCCCATCGAGGTACAACGTTTGGTGAGAGAGTTTTAGGATTTGCAACAGACTACCGAGATTGTGGCAGAAATCACCGCCAAGTTCCGTGAGAGGGCATTATTCGTCCCGTAGTACGCTGCGGATGAGGAGATGAAGAAGACGAGGTATCATTCCATGTCGAGGGATGATATCCGTGATTTTGTGAGCTTTTCGGGATGCATGACCCTGAATGAGATGGTGGAGAAGGCCCGGGAGCGGGAATTTGAGTTAGAGCTCCGCACGAAGCGGAAGTGGGAGCAGGTTCAGGCAGCAATGGGTCAGGCCAAGAAGCCTAAGACCCCCGATCCTCCCAGCAGGGGCCAACAGGGTCGTGGCCGCTGTGCCAAGTGCGGTAAGCCGCACACTGGAGCCTACCGAGCAGCGGGCTCAACATGTTATGCGTGTGGCCAGCTGGGTCACATGAGTCGGAATTTCCCCAAGAAGGGCTTGATTTGTTTCCACTGCAACCAGACCGGTCATAAAAAGGCCGATTGTCCGAGGTTGTTTAGAGGAGGAGGAGTAGTGGCAGCACCTGCACCCTCCACGATGAGGATTACAGATGGCCGCCCGATCAAGGCGGAGGCTCCTGCGGTGAAGAGCCGTGCATTTTAGCTTACTACTGAGGAGGCTCGAGCAGCGCCTGACGTCGTGACTGGCATGTGATCTATTTCTCTTTCGTTTATTTTATTATTGTGCTTATGTTGTTATGATTTTATATAGGGACCTTTTTGGTCAATGGTTTGTCGGCTCAGATTCTTTTGATTCGGGGGCTACCCGATCTTTCGTATCTTTTGCGCTCATCAAGAAGTTTCGTGATGCTCTGGGGAATTTGGATTCCCCAATCGAGGTGGAGATGAGTGCTGCGAGGGTATTTCGCAAGAGTGTTCTGAATAAGTTTGGGGAGAGGTTTCCTATCGATTTGGTTCAGATTCTTTTGCGAGGATTGAAGGTGATCATCGGGATGGATTGGTTGGGGCCCAATGGGGCCATGATAGATTGCGAGCATCAGTTAGTGAGGGTTCGAACCCTAAGTGGGGGAGAATTGGTTATTCATGGAGAGAGAGCCTCGCATGGGCCAACTCTCTGTTCGGCTGCGAGGGCTAGGAGACTTCTTCATCAGGGTTGTACTAGGTTTTTGGCTTACGTTTCAGATACGAGGGTGGAAGCCATGCCAGATATGAGCATGGTACCGATTGTGAGAGACTTCCCTGATGTGTTTCCAGAGGAGTTACATGGGCTGCCTCCCGAGAGGCAAGTGGAGTTCCGTATTGATTTAGTCCCTGGTGCGGCTCCAATAGCTAAGGCATCGTATTGTCTAGCTCCGCCTGAGATGCATGAGTTGTCTACGTAGCTTCAGGAGCTACTAGACCGCAAATTCATTCGTCCGAGCAGTTCCACCTGGGGAGCACCGATTCTGTTTGTGAAAAAGAAGGACAGTTCGTACAGGATGTGTATTGATTATCGGGAGTTGAACAAGCTAACGGTGAAGAACCGTTATCTGCTTCCGAGGATTGATGATTTGTTCGATCAACTTCAGGGTGTCTCATGGTTTTCCAAGATTGATCTTCGGTCAGGGTATCATCAGATGAGGATCCGTGATGAAGACATACCAAAGACGACATTCAGAACTCGTTATGGTCATTACGAGTTTGTGGTGATGCCATTTAGGCTCACCAATGCTCCAGCAGCGTTCATGGATCTCATGAACCGGGTTTGCAGACCGATGTTGGATCAGTCTGTGATTGTTTTCATTAATGATATTTTGGTATATTCTAAGACCAAGGAGCAGCACGAGCAACATTTGAGAGAGGTGTTGGAGACCTTGAGGAGGGAGAGGCTTTATGCCAAATTCTCTAAATGTGAGTTTTAGTTGCGTGAGGTACAGTTTCTGGGGCACATCATCAACCAAGAGGGTATTTTGGTGGATCCCGCCAAGATTGAGGAGGTAATGCGTTGGGAGGTTCCAAAAAACGCATCCGAGATCAGGAGTTTCTTGGGATTAGCAGGGTATTACCAGAGATTCATTCAAGATTTCTCCAAAATTGTTGTTCCCTTGACCCGTTTGACCAAGTAGACAGTGACCTTTCGGTGGAGGCCTCGATTCTAGCTCTACCCGAGGGATTGGATGATTTTGTAGTGTACTGTGATGCTTCTATTTCAGGGTTAGGAGTTGTGCTGATGCAGAGGGGGTATGTGATCGCTTATGCCTCGAGGCAGCTGAAGCCTCATGAGGCGAATTACCCGACTCATGATTTGGAGTTAGGCACAATGGTTTTTGCCCTCAAGATTTGGACGCATTATCTCTATGGGGTACGATGTACCATCTACACCGATCACAAGAGTTTGAAGTATTTGATGGATCAACAGAATTTCAACATGCGTCAGAGGCGGTGGTTAGATGTGGTGAAAGATTATGACTGTGAGATCTTGTACCATCCCGGGAAGGCCAATGTGTTTGAGCCTTAAGACGGCAAGTGCCCTGATTCGAGATGTTTGTTTAAGGATGGCAGTGATTTCACCTTTATTGGATATGATTAAGGAGGCACCGGTGGAGGGTTTAAAAAGGGAGAACTGGAAGATTGAACGGATTCGGGGGCAAATTCTGTTGTTTGTTCGAGATAGTCGAGGGTTATTGACTCAGTGTGGTAGAGTTTGGGTTCCGACATCTGGAGGTGTGAGGCAAAGAATCTTGGAGGAGGCGCACAAGTCCAAATTCTCTATCCATCCGGGGGCCACAAAGATGTACCGAGACCTGAGATTGAGCTATTGGTGGCCCTGCATGAAGCGGGAGGTTGCGTGGTTTGTCGAGCGGTGTTTGACCTGCAAGAAGGTCAAGACCGAACATCAGAGGCCTCATGGCAAGATGCAACCGCTACCTGTTCCCATGTGGAAACGGGAAGAGATCACCATAGATTTTATCACGAAGCTACCTAGGATGGTGCGGGGTGTGGATTCCATTTGGATTATTGTGGACATGTTGACCAAGGGTACGCATTTTATACCGATTTCCGAGAGTATCTCCACCGAGAAATTAGCAGACATTTATGTGAGGGAGGTGGTGGTCAGGCACGAGGTGCCGGTACCTATGGTCTCGGACCGCGATGTTCGTTCCACCTCCAGATTCTGGAGGAAGTTTCATGAGGAGTTGGGTACTCAATTGCATTTCAGTACTTCTTACCACCCCCAGACCGATGGGCAGAGCAAGCGGACGGTCCAAATGCTCGATGATATGCTTCAGGCATGTGTATTAAATTTCGGGGAAAGTTGGGATACTTACCTCCCTCTAGCAGAGTTCTCATATAATAATAGTTATCATGCCAGTATCGATCGACCCCCGTTTGAGATGCTGTATGATCAAAGGTGTAGGACTCCAGTTTGTTGGGGGGAGGTTGGTCATCGAGTTGGGGGAAGCACTGAGGTGGTGCTTAAGACCACCGAGATGATTCAGTAGGTGTGTGACAGGTTGCGAGTCGCGCAGAGCCATCAGAAAAGGTATGCTGATCGGTGTCGTTCGGACCTCGAGTTTCTAGTGGGGGATTTTGTTTTGTTGAAGGTATCACCATGGAAGGATGTCATTCGGTTTCGAAAGGGGGGCAAGTTGGGGCCCCGATCCATTGGCCCGTTCTGGATTTCTGACGGAGTTGGCAGGGTTGCTTATCGATTGGATCTACCGGATGAACTCAGTCAGATCCACAACACTTTCCACGTGTCTCAGCTTCGGAAGTGTGTTGCTGATGAGGCTGTAGTCATTTCCTTGGGTAATATTTAGGTTGATGGAAGCCTTAATTATGTTGAAAAGCCCATTGCGATTTTGGACAGAAAAAAAGCTCTATAGAACATAGAAGTGAAGTTAGTAAAGGTGCAGTGGCAACATCGGAAAGGATCAGAATAGAAGTGGGAGCCCGAGAAGGAGATGAGGGAGCATTACCCGGGGTTGTTCGAGGCCGCGGACTTCGACGAAGAAGTCTAATTCAAGTGGGGGAGATTTGTAACACTTAGTTCTGGTATATATTTATTTCTTTAATTTGCTGAATTTTCATGTTGAACTCGGTGAGTTGAAGGCTTCAACTCGACGTGTTGAGTTGATTTTTGGCAGCGTGAATTAATGGACCAACTCGATGAGTTGGGGTGCCTCAACTCGATGAGTTGGCGGCTGGGAAGGAAACCCTAATTTTTAGGATGTTGCACCCTATTTAAAGGCCTTAAGTCTCTTGGTTGGCCTCCTTACTGTGACATCCCCAATTTTCAGAACCAAATAAAATAAAATAAAATGAATAAATGAAAAATTCTTTACGCTTTAAAAATCATAATATCTTTTATTGCGGAAATTACCAGTATATTAAAACAATTTGAGTACAAAATATTGTCTCAAAATAATACAACTCTAGGGATGTCATAAATGATACACAACATATGTTACAACGTAAAGATCAAACGGTCCTGGACACTATTGCATGTCTTCTCTTAGCATCATACTCGAATCTTTAGTACACTGCTACCTGTAATGCATATAAATTGAGCGGGTCAGGTTGGGAAACCTAGTGAGATACATAAGGTTTTCAATCCCATAATGTGATAATAATGTATATCTCAAACCTGCAAAACCACTATTATCACTAACACAGATATATCATATCTCTAAAACAATCTATCCCATCCCGTCGATCCTCACGTACTGATCTTATACAATGATCTTACGAGATCTAGCCTAAAGGATCAATATGAACAACAAACTGACGAAGCTGCTTCGGAAATTCCCTGGAAGCAAACGAGGATCAATAAAGACATCAAATGAGGGGAATGGAATAAGTTTCACCACGAACCTCCGTTCGTAAAAACTACAAGACAGTTAAGTCAGGGGTAGTTATCTAGATAACTGTGCCTAGCAGTGGTCTGACATCGTGAGGTATTTTACCCCCAGACTCACCATGTCCGGCATTGGACTTTGCCTAGCAGTGATATGACACCGTGAGGTATTTTACCCCCAGTTTCACCCTATCTGGCAATATAACACCAGATATATCGAGTAGTGGTCTATTACCGACACACTTTATTAGGCAGTCTACGAAGTTCCCTGAATTACTTCGTGAAAGGAAACGCTGACACACAAAGCTCATCAAAAGTATGGGGAAATACTAATAAAGTACTCCCGTACGCTCCCGTACTCCGACACATAATGATGTCAAAAGGACTTTGTACATGATAGTACTTCTGGCACATTATAGTACCCTGGTATGAGTAGGACTCGTACCCCAGAACATAATAACACCTGAGACACAAGTAACACCTGAGACACAGAGCTTTGAAAAAGACTTCGTACATAAAATGTACTTCTGTACGTAGGACGTACTCTACCGATCATCAATCTCAACACACATGTACTCTTAATAAGAGGCTACCCAATGTCCAAACTTAATTGAACTAAACATCCTTTTTTAAGTCTTATCCCATCACTAGGCAAAAATGCTTATAATCAATTTTCAATACCAACTCCGTTTAGGCAACACTAACTAGTGTATACTTAACACAGAGTTTTAGGTAATAATTTACTTTTTTTAGAAATAATACATCTATTATTATTATTATTATCACGTAATAATATCATATATATACATTTTAACACATATATAACAATAACTGGTTCGCACATCGTATATCATCAAATATATATCTAACACATATTTCAGGCAATAAACATATAATTGACATAAAAACTTTCAACAAATATTTAATATTTTAATTAATAGTTGTATTAAAATCATGTTCATAAAAGTAACTATGCACTCACCTGGCTAGTTAGTGAAGACTAACTATTGTCGTGGCCTGAACCTTAGCACTGCTTGCCAACTTATTATCTTGCTAAAATCTTATCTCGTTCTCTAAGCGTATTTTTGTAATTGGCATCGTAATACAACACTTTAGGCTATTTATAGTTGGCCGTGTTATGTCGACGTGCCGATTGATACGATTCTCCGATTTTCTTTATTTCAAGTGCGCTATACTATTTATTCTCTATAAAAATTATATATGAATCAATATACTTTTAAATATGGAGAAACGGATCCTATTTATATAAAAGTTTTTGTCACCGTTCAAAGTTTTTGTACGATCTTATGTTATCGTCATTTTTCAATATGGATGTGTAACTACCAAACTTTGACACATATCCTTTCTAATTAACAGATATACTCTATAATTAATAGATGGCTACGTGTACCTTCCTTTGTTATCCAAGTATCCTTTATAATTGGGTCTGATTTTGCCACTGATCGTTTTCATTCATCCACTCAAATTTTTATATATTGACATTAATACCCTTTAATTTAATTAATAAATAATTATTAGAGAGAGAAAGATCCAATTTCCAAACTGCGTACTGTGAATACTATTTTCTCATTCTCCTTTGTTGATACTTCTTCATCGGCACTGCTTCTTCACTCTCTAGCCACTGCGTCGTCCTTTCACTCTCAAATGGTCAAAGGGTAAGTGAACTTGAATACATCTCCTATTGCTTCTTCATCTCGCTCCAGCACCACTCATTGACCTAGAATTCTCGTCGGTATGCTCCAAAAATTGACGCTCTCCTCCAGTTGTTAATCCTAAAATCGATCGGTGTATGTGGCTGTTCCCTTTATTGATCGTTGTATGTGTGTGTTCATCTGTAATTCTTGTCGGTATGCTCCAATCGAAGGCCCCTCCTTGACCTAGAATACTCGTCGGTATGTCTCTGTAATTCTCGGTGTGTATTCATCTGCGATTACCGACCAATATCTATGTATCTTTGCGTGTTCATCTAAAGGTCATTCGATAGGTTGTTCTTTGATTATCAAAATTTCTTTTTTCAGCATCTAATTATTATTCTTAATTGATTTATTTAATGTTTTAACACTTTGTAGTTGTTCTTGTAAATATTGCTTTCTTTTTCACTATTGTGCATATGGACCGAATGATTTGTTGTGGTTATTTTGCAATGGTAAGTTACTGATGTTATGAACCTTTGAAAGACACAGTTTGCATATGGAAGTTATATTATGATGTATCTTTCAACTTGCAAGATGGATTGAATCGTTTGTTTGTTGTGGCTATTTCTTTGTTGTGATTCTTGATTAAATCGTTATATTATGATGTACTCTATCCACAAGGGCAAGTTACTTCACCATTGTTGATTCCTCAAGAAAGATGGAAACGAGAACATTAGAAGATGGCATAGAAGATGACCATTCAGAGAGAGAGAATGGTTATAATTGGCAAGAAGAAAGGACGTGGATATTCTATTAATTGCATCAAAGAGAAGGAAGTATCGAGTTTGCTTGGTGATAGATCATCAAATGACCGCACCATTCTGAGTGAAAGAAAATGAGGTGGAGGTATTTTTATACCTTAGGCTGACACGTCAAGCTCAGGTTTGTTTTGGGAAGAACAATCGGAGAACGGAGGAAAACAGGCCATTTATGGACGTGTGAGGGAGTGGTGATGTTGGCTTGTGGTTTTATGGCGAGAGATAGATATTCACGGTATTTTAGGGATATGATTACATTTAAATTTGATTTTTCTAATCTTTATTAAATGAAGGGCATAATAGACAATTTCATTTAAAAATATGTGGATCTATCAAAAAAAAAATCGTGGAAGTATCAATTCCCTTTATAATACTTTCTTTTCATTTCTTATCCACTCAGTATTGTTATGCATGCATATGGATACGTCGGTTTTATGTGATGACAGAATAACTTATAAACTCATACATAATTATTGTATATGATCAAATTTCTATATATGTTTTTCTTTCCTTTTGCAACGTTCATAATTTACTAGTTTAATACATCACTATAAAGATGTATAAATTAATTTAAACCAAAATGTTTACTTTACATATACTTTTTGATTAATATAATAAATATTAAACATATATCTTATTTAAATACATCATAAGTTATAACTTATTAAATATATGTTTATAAATTTCATGTCAATATAATATTAGATTGTATTTTACATCCGATAATCAATAACTAACGACATAAAATATATCTGGACAACTATTTTCGAAAAACGGGTGTAACAAAAACATTGTTTCACTATTTGGGTTCACCACTCACTGTATTTAAACCAAATACATCACATAATTTGAGATTTTAGGTCCGTTACAACTTTCGTTAAGATTATTATCTTAAATAATCTTTTTATTTTTAATATTTATTTTATCGGTTCAATGATAAATTTTATAATAAAATTATCTACAAATATTATATACTCATAATATTTGTTTACATAACGTGCATATATTAAATAGATATTTATATAGACGGTAACGCATATAACGAATAATTATCCTATTCGAGGATTTTAATTATTCAATAAAAAGAATATTTATTATTATTATCCTTCAATGTCTAGCCTAACTTGCGGGCGTTACAATTATCTCCTACTTAAGCTGATTTCGTCCTCGAAATCACAAACTCAGTGAATAAATGTGTAAGTCCCAAAATTTGCTTGATGTATCAATCAGATCCAATTGATGGTGCGGAATCCCAGTCAATTGGATGATGCAAGATCAAATGGAGAAGAAGGAGGAGAAGAAGAAGATGAACTTGATGAATCTTCAATGTTTATATGATTAGAATGATGTTCCAACACAAGATTCACACACACACACACACACACTCTCTCTTCTTCTCTCTAACTTTTTCTCTCTACAATATGATTATGAATGAATGCTCCTCTCAAGGCCTACACCCACTCCTCACCCCTTACTTCTATATGTATAGGGAACAGTGGCTGCAAACACGTTTACAGCCGTAAACGTGTTTACAACAGCAAATGAGTTTGTGGCCGCAAACACACTCAACCGCAAACACCACATGAACCGTAAACCCAAGGCTGTTTTCGGTTCTAGACCAAAAACTATTAAAGCCTAAAAAAGTAAAGTATAAACCATATTTTTAGACCCAACAATCCCCCCCTTGGTTTATAGCTTTCTTTTCTATTGACCCAACAAACTCCCCTTAAAAATGTAGCTGACTTTTCTTGCCAATCTTCATTTGGAGCTTGGCTTTAGCATTAATCTTCAATTTCTTCACAACTTCAAGATGAACAACTGAATCTTCTAGCTGAATGATTTCATCTTGAACGGATGGGCATTTCTTCAGAATTTGGCTTTGAACGCACGTTGGGTGAGGAGGATTCATGTAGAGATTCTTGAAAATTGGCGCTTTCAGCTTGAGAATCTTCAGAGAGAATAGAGAACGAAACTTCTGGATCACTTTAGCAGGTACATAGATAGCAGCAAATTGATTGAGGAGGTTTCAATGCAACTTGTCACATAATCTTCAAGTCAGCTTCACCTTGCTTCTGGTGTTGAAAAATTGTATGTTGAAAAATGATCTTCACTTCTAGTTCCTTTGAATGGATGTTCTTGAATGATCACCGTTGCGTCTTGAGAAGTAACCGTGACTAAAAAGTCCCTGTGGATCATAGAAAGAATCATAAAGACCCTTCTCACCACAGTTGTTCAAGGATGAATCCTTGGCTCAGAAAGAGACTTCTCGCAGTATCTGTGTGAACTCGGAGGAACGCACTGCGATTTGTTAAGTATCGGAGAACTACTCATGGCTAGTTTTGATGTTAGCCCTTGTATATCATTTATCATAGATCTCAATACAGTTATCAAGTTAACGAGTTAACTTGGCCCTTGGCGAGACGTTCAACGATACATGTTTCCCTGTTGGGTGAATCGCCCTGGTGCCGAGACAGTTCTTAGGTAAAGAAAGCTGACAAGACCAATCTGAAAATTTGTACCATTTCAGACTTTCAATTCCTTAGATACGACAGTTCTTAAAAAGAAACTGCATGACTGGCATTTTGTACAATGTCACACCAGGTATGAGCCATTATCCGTCAATTCATGGGTCAAATCTAGAACATTAAAAATGTTCACCGTCAATTCAGAATTAAATGGTTTTGGATTTTGGGTTTCACTTAGAGTCATGGTGACAACGACATCTAAGATCATAAACACAGACTTTTTGGCAACCGTCAGCCGAGTTGTTTTATACTCGAACCTCAAGGGGTACCGGTACGTGGAAATGATTTGATGGAGAAAATTTTAGATATGGTGAAGAATGGTTGGGTGTTTCACATTGGTCATGGTGAAAATGACCTTTGATCATTAACATTTGATGCGAAGACTCCTATTAAGACTGGTATATGTCTCAATATGGAAGAGTCTATCACTCTCATTTGAATTTTCCGTCAATTCCTTGTGAAAGTAGTGTGAAGTGAAATGACCGTCAATTCCTTTCCCATTTTCAGGTTTCTTCTCCTTGCTCAGAATATTTCGATACATTCTCCTTGAGTCTCATCTTCTCCTGAATTCACTTTTCAAGACAAATGAAAATTTTTGAGATATGTATAAAAAATAAAAGTAAACTTAGCACACTAAGAAATAAAAATAAAAGTAAAATACGCTAAAAAACACTATTTTTGGACTTTTGATTTTTCTGAAAAAGAAATAAAAACATAAATGAAAATATTTTTGTATTTTTGAAATTTTATAAATTTTTTTGTTTTGTTTTTTTTTTAATTCATTTGCATGATAAAGAGCTACCATTTCCATTGCATAAGAAAACATGAAACTTCTGCTTCTACTTCACTACTCCTGGAACAAATTATTAACAAAAAAAAAAGAAGAAATAAAAACATAAATGAAAATATTTTTGTATATTTGAAATTTTATAAATTTTTTTTGTTTTATTTATTTTTTTAATTTTCCCCCTAAATTTGTGCATATAAGAAAATATGAACAAATTTAACCAAAAACAAAAGTAACATACAAAATGTAAAACTTTTTGGGATCAAAGTTGTCAAGCAATTTAACTTGTCATTTATCACTAAATCTCATATCATTTCCCTAATGATTACCTACCAAAGAAAGACACATTTTTTTTTAATTTTTTTGTATTTTGATTTCTCCCCCACCAATTTAGCATAGGGAAGAAATAAAATAAATGCGCAAAATTAAAAGAAATTTGTCTTTGAAACGAATCATTTTAAGAAAAAATCAGGAGTATCGAAAGAACTCAAACCGAAAGTCAGCAATTGAAGACGCAAGCAGCAGCAAATTCAGCCTTAGCTGTGTTTCAATCTCGGAACAAAACCGAAAATTCTTCACATCGTTAAGCACACACCCATTTGTGATCCTCTCCTTTCTTCCTTTACCGTAAAGGACACATACTCTCAATTGAAGTTCTGAGTGTTGTACAGTTGAGAGATGCCTCCTATCAAGTGCCAGGAGCAACTACTATCAATAAACTGAAGTCTAATGATATTCCTCCCTAGTTGCTCCAGCACAAAGTGCGAGATTAGTTGGTCTTTGGGACCCAGTCCATTTTGAAACTGGGTTGACCTTTGTCATCTTTGCAAGGTACTCTCTCCCATGACATATCCTGCTTATCACAAACAAAAGATGAACAAATGTTAGAATCATTTGAGGATTTGGGAGTTTGGACCTCTGGTACCCATCTGTAGTCGGGCTTAACCCATTTCATGTTCGATCAGTTGGGTGCCTTATCGCTTGCTTTGGAACTCCAAGCCGATCGCCAAGATGACTTTGACCTAACCGGTCTTGGTTTCACTGAAGCATCTCTTGAATTTGACTTCTTGGCCGGAATTCCCTTCTTGACCTTGGGATTTTGATTCTTGGCCTTCTGCGTGTTCCAGTCACAATTGTTTGAACGTGACCTCGAAGGGTTTCCTTTGAAAAATCTCCCTCTTGATGTATTTTTCCACCCTTGTGCGTAGTAGGGAACATATGCGTGATTTGGACAATTTTTGGCAATGTGTCCAGGTGTTCCACAGTGAAAACATGTCTTTTTCTTCACGTAGGAATTGTTTCTACTTGCCCCTGGTAGCACGCCCTTGCCTTGTCTCTGATTGTTCCCACAAGCACACTTGCAACATGCATTCTGTTTAGCTTGAATTGGTGGCCTGTATTTACCAATAGCAGGTTGATCAGAAGAAACTGAGTTAGAAGCAACAGATTCAGAGTTCAAGGATATATTGGTTTGTTCAATAGTGTTCTCCTTGTTCTCATCTTCTACCACTTTACCTACACATGAAGTAGAATCATAAAAAACGTTCACCTTAATATTCTCAGTTGGACCAGATTGTTCGGTCTTAACTGAAGCTGGTTCAGGGGTTGGGCCAAACTGAGCATGAATTTTTTCCTCGTTGGTCTCAAGGGGTGTGGGATAGTTGTCATTTAAAGGAGGTGGAACACTATGATACCCTAGACCCTTGTTTTGATTATTTTTAAATGTTAGTTGTTTTTCTATCATTGATGCAACTACCTCACTTGACACATCAAATTTCTTAAAAGTGAATTCAGCATCATTATATTTAGCTTTCAATGCATCAAGTTCGACAGTTAATTCGGCTAGTTGTCTCTTAACATAGTCATAGTTTTCAGATTTGTTGTTGTATTCTTCTTGAAGGGTTCTAAAGTCATTTGTTTTGGCCTCTAGTTGAGCTTTTAGGGGTTTTTGACATTTCCTTAGGGTATAGCCTTCATATTTAAGGTCATCATTTTCTCTTTTTAATATATCGATTTGTTCACGAAGAAACTTAATCGTAGTTTCACAAGATTGAGAACATGAAACTTCATTGACCGGGATGTTTGCGGAACTCATTGTTTACCAAAAATGCCCTTTGACTTGAAACCTCGACAGTCAACCTTAAAAGTCAAATTTAAAAAGTCAAACTTGAAAAGTCAAACCGAAAAGCTAAATTTGAAAATTTGAAAGTTAAACGAGAAAGTCAAAGTTTAAAGTCAAAGGTCAAACTTGAAAGTCAAAGTCAAATTTTTAAGGTCAAAAGTCAAAAATGATAGTCAAAAATTAAAAACAAAAATTTTGGGTTGAAAATGAAACTTTAAAATTAAAAAAATGAATTTTGGGCTAAAATTGTTAAAAATCCAAAAATAGGAGCGAAACAGCGAAGCTACTTGAGTTAAACGGGGAAGACAAATAACAAGTGGCTTGCTAGATCAATTGGTAAGGGAGTGGGGTGAGTGTGGGAGAGACCCGGGTTCGATCCTTCTCCACTCCAGAATTTTTGAAAATACGCTGCTGAACGAGAATCTGCAAGGACTACATGCGTGAGGACCGTACATGCGATTTCGGCTGTACATGCTGCGAACTGCTGAACCGCAAATGCGAGATGCTGAACCTGACCGAGAACTCTCGCACGAATGCTTGGACTGAACACGTGCTAGAACTCAGACCAAACACGTGCGTGACTTCGGACCGCAAACTCTCCTCGGCCGTTAACGCTTCGGAAACCCTAGCTGTTGACCGAAAACGCCGCCACCCCCTCGCTGGTTACGACCAAAAACATCATTTTTTTCACCTTTTTAGCTCCAAAACTCGATCAAAAAGCCATTTTTATGAAAAACTCGAAGAACAAACCCCCAATATTTTGTCAAAAACTATCCAAAAACACAAAATCCTTTGAGAAAAAGTGCAAAAACGCTCCAGATCTTGCCAAAATGATTGATATAATCCAAGCTCTGATACCAACTGTAAGTCCCAAAATTTGCTTGATGTATCAATCAGATCCAAATGATGGTGCGGAATCCCAATCAATTGGATGATGCAAGATCAAATGGAGAAGAAAGAGGAGAAAAAGAAGATGAACTTGATGAATCTTCAATGTTTATATGATTAGAATGATGTTCCAACACAAGATTCACACACACACACACACACACACACACACTCTTCTTATCTCTAAATTTCTCTCTCTACAATATGATTATGAATGAATTCTCCTCTCAAGGCCTACACCCACCCTCACCCCTTACTTCTATATATATAGGGAATAGTGGCTGCAAACACGTTTACAGCCGCAAACGAATTTGCAGCCGCAAACACACTCAACCGCAAACACCACATGAACCGTAAACGCAAGGCTGTTTTCGGTTCTAGACCAAAAACTATTAAATCATATAAAAGTAAAGTATAAACCATATTTTTAGACCCAACAACATGCGATCCTCGCCACTTGCTTTCTGTTTTCCCAAGTCCTTAACATCAAAACTGAAGTCGAGTTGTCTTTCACACTTTTTCCTTAATAGTTGATTCTCCCCCACTTGGGTTCGAACTCCCATCTGCTGCTATTCACAACCCATCAACGCCCAAGCTAGCTCTGCCTATGTGGTTTGTATCTCCCTTGTAAATAAACTCATGATTATCATTTTTATATTCCTAATATAATATCACTGCTTGTGTCCACAACATGTGATCTTCTTGCATATGGCGACCACATACTGATTAAGATCATGACAAGCACGAAGTCGTCTATCAATGTACACATATAAAATAATACAAGAGGTTTTACTAACATAATGGAAATTACTATCAACAACGACTATCTCTCTACTAGCCTTCTGAGAGAGAATCAATAGATTTGAACCTATTGCCAATGGTGGTGCTTGAACTTGCACCCACTCTTTGTCCTTTGTTGGACCTTTAGTTCTAACCCTCGAGTTACAAACTCAAGTTTTCATCGTAGACTACTGCTCGATTCTACATTGGGTTGTAAACTCAACCAATGATAAGGTCTTTACCTTGGAGATAGCAAAAAACTGGATGGTCACACTCTAATGACCTTCTATTGCACAGCGCAACACATTAGACTCTTCTCTCTATGAGTCAAACACTAAAATGGAAGAAACCTTCCTTCATGTTCTAATGTGTTACAGTAACATCATAGCAGGTAGCATTTCTAGCTACTGGTTGACCAACCCTAACAAAGGATGCAAATCTTATGGCGATCACCTAAATCATCTCTTTCTCTAATCTTTTGACTAAAGTCGGTCACTATACCAGACATGGTTCTCTAAACCAATCAACTCACTTCGTAGATTTATATTAATCGGATTCGATTCTTTATGACCACTAGGTTCTGAACGAAAATCATCTTCCTAGTCATCACCGTAGAGTAGGTAATGGCGGAAACGGAAAAAGTCAATCTCAACTACTAGTTCCTTAGTAACCTTGTGACTCTTCCTGATCCAAGTGTGATTCCTATGCTTCGGGTAGTATAGGCCTCTACTACCTTTCACACCTACTCATACTCGTCCCAAGAATTGTCTCGCAGTCCCTAAGTCACCATACCAAAAAAATCACAAAGCAACTAATCACACATGAGTGTGTTCAAACAAGCACATACAACAATTTCTCCTAGAATCAACTAGGGATTTCACGTCCCTATCAAGCATATCTTGGATTTCCTAGACTCGCATTTTAGGATCCTTCTCATGTATATGCTCGATCTAGAATATTCTAATACTTTTCCTAGGTCGATTGGATTTTCACTTCCATATTCTTCATATAAATTCTTTATCGGGTAGTGTCCACTCACTACAAGAAAAACGCGATTTTGCTAGGGAAGGTCGCTATGGAACGTATTTTTGTTGTTAATCTGCAACGGATCGTGCTATGGAATGTCATTCCATAGAAATGTTGCTACCACATTGTCTATGGATTTTATTTCTGGTAGCGAGAATAGGACTTGCTAGGGAAAATGCTACTGACTCCATATCCGTTGGTATTATGCTACCGATAGTTCTATGGAACAAAAATTCGTAGCAATTTTCCAACGACATTTGTTACGAAATCACTTTCCGTTGTACTGCTGCTATGGAATTAATTATCGTGGTTACTATGCAATGGAGTTTGTGACGAAAACCAACTCCATAGTTGATTTGCTATGTAAGTATCATTCGTAGGTATTTTGCTAGGGAATTCTGCTATGGAATATGATTTCGTTTGCTTGTTTTGCTATGGAACAAAACGCGTAGCTAATTTGTGACGGCATTTGTTGGGATGTTGTATGCTTAATTAATTTTCTTATTCTATGGATGAATTATTATTATGATCAATGGAATTTGTAAGATATGGTTTGAATGAAATGTTTTTGAATTGGTAATATGTGGCATAAACTAATGGCTAAAAATGTAAAAATGAATTATAAAAGTAGATATTGCTGGCAAGCGGACTCGAACTTAAGCGTATGCTAGAAAAGGGTGCGGTTAAGCCAGTTGTGCTAATCAAGTTGTGTATAATTTCTTGAAAAACATAGTATATGATGACTAATTAACCATATAATATTATTAGAACTCGGGACCTATTTTTTCCGGGGCCTGTGCGGTTGCACCTCTTGCACACCCTTAAAACCGGGCATGTTAAAGTATATAATCTATGTAGATTATTTTACTTAATAACGAATTCATTACAAACATATTTTTAATTCCATTAACTATACTTCATCACAAAAATAACATGGGTTTTACGTATACTTCAGCCTACTCAAACAACACAGCAAGCAAAAATGACTAAAATGCCCTTTTAACAGAATGATGTAAACATAAAACCAAAATAAAATTATAGTAGTATACAACTGCATATACAATACAATATGAACACTAATATCCAATGTCCAATCTATTATCAACCATTTATATTTTTAAGAAATATACAAAACCTACCATACTCTACATACCAACGACAAACCATGCAATATCTTTGTCGATCCTCATCCTCTTCATGACCTATTGCAAATGCACCTTTAACAGAAGGATGTGGGTCTTCACATTGGAATGTGATTTTATTCGTTGTAAGTCTATGAATAACATCAACATCCCGCAACAACTCTTTGGCACTATCAACAACATCCGTGTACTCCCCATCATCCGGAACTGCCCAGCCAAAATAGGCATCAAGTAATTGTAAACCTACACATTAAAATATCCATCAATTAATCTAATGTATCCTTTTCAATACAACAGTAAATATTATACAACACAACACAACTAAATACTAACCCCAAACTACAAACATGCCTTAATTAACTATATATATAATTAAATTTACATATATACCATATATACATACCTTCATCACATTGATGAGGCCCTCTTGAAATGTAGATCATTCCAAGCAAATAAATTGCCTCAAGATGATCTTCATCTGCTGCTTGTCTCAACAAAGTCAATCCTAAATCAAAATTGCCATAATAAAAGCACTCATCCTGTTGACAGAATAACAATATCAATATATAACATCAATGACACTAAATATTAATAAATGGTATAGATTACATATAATTACTGAAACTACACATACAATTCATTGTCTGAACATGGCTTCAATGTTATTATGCAATGCACATGTGCGTATAAATAAATCAACTTTCAGATTTTTGGGACCCATTCCTTCAAACATGTCAATGCATGTTGTTCTGTACACTTGAGGATCATCCCCCGCTTCATACATCTTCTTTGAACTTCAAAAATTTTTATACACAGTAAATAACAAATAAATAAAGTTGTATTTCATCAAATATACATTCATTAGTTGATGTTTATTGAGAATTACCAAAGTCTTGCAGAGACGATGTCTTTCGCAGATTCTGCCCCTAACACTACAAATATCCGACTTAAAATCTCTAGTGGGAGATCATCTAACGAACGACGACTTCTAGTATTCCACATTCTACTTACAAACTATACATTGGAGTAGTTGATTTCAATTTTTTTTAAATTAAGTGTAACTATGAAAGACAGTGTAACAGGGTATAGAAAAAAAACTTACTTTATGATGATCTGGTCGCGAGGAGTACAGGAGTCTCTATTGTAGGAGAAAATCGATTTTAAGAACGATTTTCCTTTGACGATTTGGGGGTTTTAGTGTTTGTATGCAGATTTATCGTTCGGAAAAGTTGAGATGTTCTGAATGGTTAAAGAACTGAGACGCCGACGTGGCGTCAGAGGTATGATGGCGCCTTAACGATTTAGAGTGCAAAAAGACCAAATTGCCATTGAAATCATTCCAAATATTTGAATACTAAGGGTATTTTTGTCAAAACACATTATTCAAATATTATAACCTTTTATAGCTAGGTAAGAGTGGACTTTTGATTGTTGAAATGAAAAAGACAAAAATAACATATATTCATAATCCATAATGTAATACATTTATATTAACATTTCACCAAATTACTAGTATATATTAATGTATTCATATATATATTAAAAGTGGAACAAGATTTTAACAGTAAACTTTTTTACTTTAGATTTTAGACATAATAGTTTTCTTTTGTTGCCACTTTTAGTCCCTATGTTTATAGTAACTTTTTTTACTTTGATTTTAGCCACAATAGTTTTTCTTTGTTGCCACTTTTAGTCCCTATGTTTATGCCTTTACAATTTTACCCCATGCAAAGCATGGGTTCTCCACTAGTTGATATTAAACTAAATTACCAAATCCAGAATGAAATACATTTATGTATTGATATTAAACCAAATTACAAATTAATACATATTAGCATTTAATCAAATTACAAGTATGTATTCATGTATTGATATTAAACCAAATTGGTAGGAAATGGTTTAAATGATATTTTTTGAATTGGTAATATATTTTGTTTGTTTTATTGTATTTTATATGTATTGAATACCAGGAAAGAACAAACATTTGCTACATACAACTATAATCACAATACAATATAAACACTAATATTGAAAGTCCAAAACACATTATTCAAACATCATTCCAAACTTTTACTCTTTTAGTCCCTTATTAACAACACAACATATTTACTAATCAAGTAACAACATCAAGTAATGTGACAACCCGATATTCCAAGTCAATGTATTGTTCAAAAAGTCAAATGTTATAATCTATTTTGGAATCAATAAAAATAGCGTAAAAAATAAAGTGTTCTAAAGTCTCAATTGGGATACATAAAATGTTAGATATTGTGTCAAGGTTTTCAGAAATATAAAGAACACTCAAATCCGAGTTATAACGAAGAAGTTATGACCAATCGAAAATCCGCGACACAACCGGTAAAACACTGTTAAGCGTAAAAAGTGAAATTTCAATAAAATACTTTTTAGCCTTAAGTATCTAAACGAAAGTCGTAGATAATAACAAACCGTGAGCGTACATAAAAAGAACGTCCAAATCTGACTTTGTATGAGGAAGTTATGATTTTTCTAAGTTTCAGAACATCAGTAGACAGCTAAAAATTCGAAATAAAGATCGAACGATTTTTAGCCGACGCAACTGAAACGAGAATTGAAGATCTCGACAATAGTAGTACAACGGTAAAAAGACAGACGAAAACGGACATCAGATGAAGAAGTTATGAATTTTTAACGAATTTATCCTGTCCCGGCCTATTAAAAATTATATTATGATGGTTGTGTTTACTTTCTTTACAAATATTCAACTGTTATGATACTACGTGAAGTCATCCACCCCCGTATGTTTTCGTCATTCTGGTTTGGGGGTGTGACAGATTGGTATCAGAACATTGTTTATAGTGAACTAAGTATATCGAACCACATAAGATATACAAACTATAAATGCAAAGGGACTAAAACCCTCTGACAAAACGTTTTCACAAACTATACTTTTAATAAATTAAAATGATATATATTTTTATTTTTTATAAAAGTATAAGTACATGCATGCATCGGTCTAGTATCATAGTCAAAACTATACAAAAGTATTAAGGCAAGTTGCGACGCTACAATTAGGCCTCGGGGTATGTAATCAGATCGAGAATAAATATAGCCTGATCAACTATATTTATCCTAGATGTGACCAACGTATGTCGAGGAATGGTCGTAGTGAGCAACAAGTCAAAAACTTATCAAAGAAAATACTACAATCAAACTTACAAATTTGAAATACTATAGGAGTATTTTATAAAACTATAAGAACTGTAATAATCGTGCGAACCTCGATATTTAGTTAAAATTAGGAATCGTCAAATAAATAAAAATTTTACTTATCAAAAACTACTTTTTTTTACTCCCAAGTTTTATATATAATTCTCGTACCTCTATTCTCGATCAGACGAAATGGCAGGATTTCACATTCCCGGGGATCCCTACTACCCAAACCAGGGTAATGGAGGCTGGATTGAGGAGGACCCAGAGGAAGATCCCGAAGAGATTCCCGAGGAAGAGCCAGAAGAGGATTCCGAAGAGGATTCCGAGGAAGACCCAGACGAGGATTCAGAAGAGGAAGAAGATGGTGGGAGCACTGACTCGGAACCGGAGATCTACAATCCTCCCCGAGGAGCAGCAAATCCCCGAAGGAACTTTCAGGGCCCGGCGCCCCGCTGGGCTGTGGACCTGAAACGATGGAGCAAGGAACAAGGACAACGCCCACCATACGGCATGGGACAAGGCTTTTATAACCTCAGCAACGGAGGTTCGGCTGACAGGGCACTCCCTGTCATGGTTCGTCGCATCGCCAACCAAGGCGAGCAAGCAAGAGTGAACGCCGACCGGCTCTTGGACATTGGCGCCACCGCTACAGTCAGTGCAGTACGTCTTCGTCGTCTGGACGAAGAACATGAGCGAACAATAGAGCACACCTTTTCCCTTCAGAAGGACATTACTGCTGCTAGAGCGAAGTGAGGGATTCCGTAAAAGCCAAGCCGCATTGGAAAGGCGCGTCATCGAGGCTGAACGTCAAGTAGCCCGAGCTCAGACTTCCACAACCGCATACCATGGTCCACAACGTGCCACCTGCTCGGAGCAGAGCACGTACTTTTGGTGCTATGTATATACTTATCGACTAAGCGTTGGTGCTACTCTTTCCTTTACGAATGTAAACCCGACGGATTGTGAGTACACAGTTCGGGGGTCGGAATGCTGTCAAATTTTCCCATTTTCATTGATGTACCCTAGACCCATGTAAGGTAAAATTTTCCTGATCGTTGTATCTAATATTAACATCAATGAGATTGACACGCATTTATTATTTCTTTGAGTATTCCATTAAGTTCTTAAAATACTAAGGAAATCATACACTTATTATTGAAAGTTTCCATTAACTTACAAAATTCTATAATGTTCGGAACGCAAAACATATAATACTAAGACTTTCCATAATCATTTCTGAAGACTTATCAAGGATTCGTCTCTTAACTTATGGCAGAATCATGCCGCCAAGAAGGAATCCTCGACGCTTCAATACTACAGGAGCACCAACACCACCTCCACCACCACCTCCATCGATGGATGCTGCTACCTTTCAGGCTGCTGTAACGGCTGCCGTAACCGCAACAATGGCACAAATGAGTAACAACGGATCAGGAGGAGGAATAAATAGCTCTACTAATGGCCAAAACCAGGGTCGTTCCGGGGAATGTACTTACAAGGACTTTACCAACAGCAAACCCATACCCTTTAATGGGACTGGGGGGGGGGGGTAATGGCTCTATCCCAATGGATAGAGAAAACGGAAGCTGTATTCGAGATCTGCTTATGCCCAGAAGAGAGCAAAGTAAAATTTGATGCATGTACCTTCTCCGAACGAGCCCTAACATGGTGGAATAGCCACGTCAAGTCACTAACTCTGGTGGTGGCAAACTCCATGGGTTGGGAAAACCTGAAGCAAATGCTACTACGAGAGTACTGCCCAAGGGGCGAGATTCAGAAGCTTGAACAGGAGCTTTGGGGCCTGACTATGGTAGGCTCGGACATCACTACCTATACGAATAGGTTCAGTGACTTGACAATACTTTGCCCAGGGATGATGGCCCTAGAAAGCAAGAAGGTGGAAAGGTATATCTGGGGGCTGTCGCCCCAGCTTCGAGGAAGTGTGCTAGCTTCCAAACCCACGACGTTCGACAGTGCCACACAACTGGCACAGTCCCTCGTTGATCATGGAGTCTGCCAAGATGTCGTGACCGTCGTCCCGGAACCAACCAGAGGAAGCAACAACAATAACAGCAATGCCAACAACAACAACAACAACAACAACAAGAAGTTTTGGAACAAGAGGAAAGGTCAATCTTCACAAGAACCTTCAAAGAAACAACAGATAGTGGCGTTCCATGCCGCTACTACCCCCACTGCTGTCCCTGTTACCCCTACGGCAGCGAAACAATATGCTGGGAACCTACCAAAGTGCAACAAATGCAATTACCATCATAACGGAAATTGCCGGGAGATGCACTGTAAAAACTGCGACAGGAAAGGGCACACTGCCCGTTTCTGTAAGGCACCAGCGTGACCAATCACCCAAGTTCCTGGTGCCGGAGTGAGCCAGGCATGTTATGGGTGTGGGGAAACTAGGCACTACAAGAGGGATTGCCCTAAGGCAAAGAATTTTGGCGGCCTAGGAAGAGTGCTGGCAATAGGGCAGAACGAGGCAATAGCCGATCCCACAGTGGTTACGGGTACGTTTCTCCTCAACGATATTTATGCATGCATACTCTTTGACTGTGGTGCGGAGAGAAGTTTCGTGAGTCATAAATTCAAACACTTACTTAATCAAAAACCCCAAGCACTCAATAAGATATTTACAGTAGAAATGGCAAACGGTAAAATAGAAAGCACAAACGATTTGTATGTAGGCTGCACCCTAGCTCTAAATGAACACTTTTTCCGAATCGATCTAATGCCGATCACTATAAGAAGCTTTGATGTAATCATCGGTATGGATTGGTTAAGCCTTCACCATGCCGATATACTGTGTCACGAAAGGGCCGTTCGCCTTAATCTGCCAAGTGGTGAAACTCTTGTCATTTATGGTGACAAACCCGGTACCAATTTACAAATCATCTCTTGCGTCAAAGCCCGAAAATATCCACGCAAAGAATATCATGCCTTCCTAGCCCACGTGGTAGACAAGAAACGAGAAGTGAAAGACATTAAAGACATTCCGGAAGTCTGCAACTTCCCCGACATTTTCCCTGAAGATATTCCAGGAGTTCCACCAGAACGTCAAGTCGAGTTCAGAATCGACTTGATTCCCGGGGCTACCCCAGTAGCAAAATCGCCATACCGTCTAGCACCGACAGAAATGCAGGAATTATCCAGCCAGCTGAACGAACTTCTCAGTAAAGGATTCATCAGGCCGAGCTTCTCACCTTGGGGAGCACCGATTCTGTTCGTAAAGAAGAAGGATGGATCTTTTCGCATGTGCATCGATTACCGGGAATGAACAAGCTCACGATCAAGAACCGATATCCCTTACCGTGCATAGACGATCTGTTCGACCAACTACAAGGAGCGAGTTACTTCTCAAAGATCGATTTAAGATTTGGGTATCACCAGCTGCGAGTCCTGGAAGGAGACGTTCCCAAAACGACATTCAGAACTCGCTATGGTCACTACGAGTTTGTAGTAATGCCCTTCGGATTGACAAAGGCACCGACAGTGTTCATGGACTTGATGAACTGAGTATGTCGTCCTTTCTTGGACAAATTTGTGATCGTGTTCATAGATGATATACTCATCTATTCAAGGAGTAAAGAGGAACATAGCCAACACCTCCGACAGGTCTTGGAAACATTAAGGACAGAGAAGCTATACGCGAAATTCTCAAAGTGCGAATTTTGGATTGGGAAAGTAGATTTCCTAGGTCACGTGGTCAGCAAGGAAGGGATACACGTGGAGCCTTCCAAAATCAAGCCAATCGAGAACTGGACAACTCCAAGGAATCCATCGGAAATCCGACAATTCTTGGGCCTCGCTGGGTGTTACCGTAGGTTCATACAAAACTTCTCGAAGATTGCTAAGCCACTTACCACCCTGACTCAGAAAGGTGTAACCTTCAGCTGGGGAGAAAAACAAGACGCTACGTTCCAAACACTGAAGCGAGCCCTATGCAGCGCACCTATATTATCTTTGCCAGAAGGAACAGAAGACTTTGTGGTCTACTGTGATGCGTCAAACCAAGGACTTGGATGTGTCCTAATGCAACGAGGGAAGGTCATCGCATACGCCTCGAGACAGCTCAAGACGCACGAGGTCAACTATACCACGCACAATCTCGAACTAGGAGCAGTCGTTTTCGCTCTAAAGATCTGGAGACACTATCTATACGGCATGAAATACACAATCTTCACCGATCATAAGAGTATTCAGCACATCCTCAATCAAAAGGAACTCAACATGAGACAAAGGCAGTAGGTAGAACTACTAAACGATTACGAATGCGAAATTCGTTATCATCCCGGAAAAGCTAATGTAGTAGCTGATGCCCTCAGCCGAAAGGAATACTCGGGCCGCCGACTGAAATCCTTAACCATGACGATCCATTCACACCTGTCCACACAAATCAAGGAAGCTCAAATAGAAGCCTTGAAATCCGAAAATGTGGCGAGTGAAGCCTTAAGAGGAATGGATAAGAATCTTGAATTCAAGGATGACGGAGTTCGTTACTTCATGAATCGGATCTGGACGCCGAAGTTTGGCGGATTCAGAGATGTTGTCATGAATGAAGCCCATAAGACTCGATACTCTGTACATCCCGGTTCAGACAAGATGTATCTGGATCTCAAGAGACTGTATTGGTGGCCAAACATGAAAGCCGAAATCGCTATCTATGTAGGCAAATGTCTGACTTGCGCCAAAGTCAAGGTAGAGTACTAAAAGCCCTCGGGATTGTTGCAACAACCGGAAATACCTGAGTGGAAGTGGGAGCGGATAACCATGGATTTCATAACCAAGTTACCCAAGACAACAAGTGGACTTGACACCATCTGGGTGATCGTCGACAGGTTAACCAAATCCGCGCACTTCCTACCAATAAAGGAAACAGATAAGCTGGAGAAACTAACTAGAACATACATCAGGGAGATTGTACGACTGCATGGTGTACCAATATCCATTATCTCGGACCGAGATAGCAGATTCACCTCGAGGTTCTGGCAGTCACTACAAAAATCTTTAGGAACGAGGCTAGACATGAGTACCGCCTACCACCCACAAACCGACGGCCAGAGCGAGAGAACCATTCAAACCTTGGAAGATATGCTAAGAGCTTGTGTGATCGATTTTAGTAAGGCTTGGGATACCCATTTACCATTGGTTGAGTTCTCGTAGAACAATAGCTATCACACTAGCATCAAGGTTGCTCCATTCGAAGCCCTCTATGGCCGTAAGTGCAGATCACCTCTGTGCTGGGCTGAAGTGGGTGACACGCAACTAGCTAAAGGACAAGTACCTGACAGCACTCTCACTGGCCCGGAAATCATAAGGGAAACTACAGAGAAGATTGTCCAAATCCGAGAACGATTAAAAGCTTCGAGAGACAGACAAAAGAGTTATGCGGACAAAAGACGGAAACCCTTGGAATTCCAGGTTGGGGACCGGGTACTATTGAAAGTCTCCCCCTGGAAGGGATTAATACGTTTTGGAAAAAGTGGGAAACTAAACCCAAGGTATATCGGGCCATTCGAGATCCTTGCCAGGATCGGCCCGGTAGAATACAAACTACGACTACCGCAGGAACTCAATAACGTACACCCTACCTTTCATGTGTCGAACCTAAAGAAATGTCTGTCCGATGAGACTCTCGTCATTCCTCTGGACGAAATTGAAATCAACGAAAGTCTCCACTTCGTAGAAGAGCCTGTAGAAATCATGGATCGGGAAATTAAAAGAACAAAACAAAGTCGCTTACCCATTGTGAAGGTCCGTTGGAATGCCAAGCGAGGACCTGAATACACCTGGGAGCGCGAGGATCAGATGAAACAAAAGTACCCGCATCTTTTCCCTAGTCCATAAATACTTAATGTAGAATTAATTTCGGGACGAAATTCCCTCTAACGGGGGGATGATGTGACAACCCGATATTCCAAGTCAATGTATTGTTCAAAAAGTCAAATGTTATAATCTATTTTGGAATCAATAAAAATAGCGTCAAAAATAAAGTGTTCTAAAGTCTCAATTGGGATACATAAAATGTTAGATATTGTGTCAAGGTTTTCAGAAATTTAAAGAACACTTAAATCCGAGTTATAACGAAGAAGTTATGATCAATCAAAAATCCGCGACACAATCGGTAAAACACTGTTAAGCGTAAAAAGTGAAATTTTAATAAAATACTTTTTAGCCTTAAGTATCTAAACGAAAGTCGTAGATAATAACAAACCGTGAGCGTACATAAAAAGAACGTCAAAATCTGACTTCGTATGAGGAAGTTATGATTTTTCTAAGTTTCAGAACAACAGTAGACAGCTAAAAATTCGAAATAAAGATCGAACGATTTTTAGCCGACGCAACCTAAACGAGAATTGAAGATCTCGACAATAGTAGTACAACGGTAAAAAGACAGACGAAAACGGACATCGGATGAAGAAGTTATGAATTTTTAACGAATTTATCCTGTCCCGGCCTATTAAAAATTATATTATGATGGTTGTGTTTACTTTCTTTACAAATATTCAACTGTTATGATACTACGTGAAGTCATCCACCCCCAAATGTTTCCGCCATTCTGGTTTGGGGGTGTGACAAGTAATTACTTATCAAGTAAATTACTATATATTCATATATTAAATCAAAAGAATGTACATAACATTAATTGTCATAATATGAAAGTACATATCAACAAACTACTCATAAATTATACCAAACTCCCTAGAAAAGCTAACGAAACAAGCATCCTACAAACAAATTTCACACCTAAACACCCATTTGTATCCATTCACAAAAGCGTCTGACACACTAATCACAGACTTATGCAATGCACAAGTTCTATGGAAGCCATGGAAGTGTAAATGTTTCCTCCCCTCCCTATTTAAGTGGAGATGAACCTTAGAACAAGTTGCTCTAAGATTCCACTTACCTTTTGCTCTGCGGTAAGCATTGTTCAACACGTCCAAAGCCTCCTGCTTCCTATGTCTTCCTTCAACCATCAGCATCATTCCCAGGACAAATGTTGAATCCAAATGTCCCAATGCAGATGCTTCTTCAAGCATCGTTTTCCCTTCATGACCAGCTTCTAAGAAAAATAACTTCATCTGAAAAAAAACATTAAACACATCATTTCTAGTTAAAGTAATGAAAAACAAGTTAATTAATACTATGCATATATATAACAACGTACGAATCCATTCCTGAACATAATATTTGGGTTTATCATCTCTATGCATTTGTTGACAACTGCATGTTTCTGGTCAGATCAACCACGAAATTGTAATCCATCTAACTCCATATGTTTATATACTTCATCCGGTTTCCCTGCCTCGTTGAAGAATCTGCAACTGCAAACGCAACACAATATTCGCTCCAAAATGTAAAGACAACTCAAATACAGTTGTGAAATAGAATGATCGAAGACAAAACTTACACACTCTTCATCCTGAAAGCCTCGACTGCTGAAATTTTTCCCAAGTCGACTATTATTTTCTCCATCAATTCCAATGGCATGTCTGTCAGCGATTTCCTTTGATTTCTTGATTGCATCTTCGAAGAAGTACTGGCTTCCATAATAATAAACCTTCACTAAGATAACGATTCTGCGAAAATGATTTTAGGGTTTTTTGATTGTCGGAATTTTGAAATTGGGGTTGTTTGCAAGTGACTGAAATAAGACTGAAGAACTGAAACAACGTGTTTCGTTGGAAAACATTATGACGCCTAGAAGATGTTCCATTATAAAATGATCGAATTGTCCTCATACATACAATGACTCATATTTAATTAGTAAGGGTAGTTTTGTCAAAAGTCATACTTAAAAGAAAAATCAATTTCTGTTTTAATTCACAACCGACACAAATGATATATGCCTTTTTAATCTAGAAACTACCACATTTTACCATCACAACAATGACCCATATGTCATCCATGGACACCATAAGCAACTACCATGTTGACCAATGACCCATATGTCATCCATGGTCACCATAAGCAACTACCATATGTTGACCAATGACCTATATGTCATCCATGGACACCATAAGCAACTACCATGTTGACCAATGACCCATATGTCATCCGTGGACACCATAAGCAACTACCATATGTTGAATAATGACCCATATGTCATCCATGGACACCATAAGCAACTACCATGTTGACCAATGACCCATATATCATCCATGGACACCATAAGCAACTACCATGTTGACCAATGCCCCGTATGTCATCCATGGACACCATAAGCAACTACCATGTTGACCAATGCCCCGTATGTCATCCATGGACACCATAAGCAACTACCATGTTGACCAATGACCCGTATGTCATCCATGGACACCATAAGCAACTACCACGTTGACCAATGACCCGTATCTCATCCATGGACACCATAAGCAACTACCATGTTGACCAATGACCCATATGTCATCCATGGACACCATAAGCAACTACCATGTTGACCAATGACCCATATGTCATCCATGGACACCATAAGCAACTACCATGTTGACCAATGACCCGTATGTCATCCATGGACACCATAAGCAACTACCATGTTGACCAATGACCCATATGTCATACATGGACACCATAAGCCACTACCATGTTGACCAATGACCCATATGTCATCCATGGACACCATAAGCAACTACCCATATGTTATCCATGGACATCATAAGCAACTACCATGTTGACCAATGACCCGTATGTCATCCATGGACACCATAAGCAACTACCATGTTGGCCAGTGACCCATATGTCATCCATGGATGATACCATCACATCATAAGCAACTACCATGTTGACCAATAACCCGTATGTCATCCATGGACACCATAAGAAACTACCATGTTGACCAATGACCCATATGTCATCCATGGGTGATACGATGACACCATAAGCAACTACCATATATATTGACATGACCCGTACGTCTTTTATATATAAATTTTGGTATAAACATAAAAGCATAAAGATGTATAGTTTATTAATGTTTAATCCTCGTTTATAATTTTAAATTAAAATTATACTATGAACACCTCGTTAGTCTATGTTCTTTCTTGACGTTAGCTAGATGTATATACCCTATCTATCAATCTGGAACTACTTTAATAAATTTGAATTAGTAAATATTTAGCGGTAATTAGCACAGTTCAAAATTTTTATTAGCGGAGCTTCAAAATATTTCGCAATTCCTTTCCCTCCAACCTACACACGTTTAGGCTGCATATTAGTGTAAGTTTACTGATTAGAAATAGGGTTTACATTTTCTGTAATCATCATCTCCGGTGGCTAATTGATCGAAATCTTTGTTCATTATACGTTTATGCACTGATTTTGGCGATATAGGTTGTCACTCATCTAAAATTTATTTTTATTTAATTTACTATTATCGTGATGATAGTTTCTTGTTCTCTGATCATCTTCATGTATATTATCATTTTAAATTACAAGTAAATTGGTTTTGATTGTATTAAATAGTTTGCATGCGTAGTAATGCCTTCATATATAATTTATTTTTATTGTTTGTTTCTCTCTTCTCATCAGTAGTTTATCATCTTTAATACATTGGTATTGACTACAGTTTTTTGTTAATTTTTAAGCAAGAAAGATGTCGAACTCAAAAGCAAAAGGAGCATCCGGTGTGAAGCCAACTAAATTCATTGCACCACAGGTTATAAAACGCAACAGGATTTCAGCTGCAAAATTCATAAACAGACAATTACAAGATGAATAAATCGACTTCCCAATACCAAAAACCACATCCAAAGCACCTATAACATCTACCAACAAAACCACTAAATCTATATCATTAACATCAACCATGACTACCACTTCCTCGACATCACTTACAACATCCACACCGTCCTTAGAAAATACATCTAAAACTTCAGAAACTGGAAAAATACAATCCCACCACTTACATCAATAACCAAAACTTCAGCACCTACATCATCTAAACCATCATCAACACCGACACCCACTACCACATCATCAACACCTATATCTACTACCACAACCTCAAAACCTGCATCTACACTACCATCCTCGACAACTACAGTAACTACCACACCCTCCTTAAGTAAAGGAACTACCACATCTTCAACATATACATCTATCCCAACACCTACCCTAGAATATACCCCATCAACAACATTTATCCCAGAATCTACCCCATCACCGACACAACCAACCATGAATGGATCTGTAGTGGAAAGTGTAGAAGGTGAAAACAATTCCTCTGACGATTGTGGACCATATGGACGTTCAACTGTTCATATTTGGAAAAAAACGTGAGTTACCAATCAAATCTTAATTACAACTTTTTCTATGTATAACCTTTTGGTTTACACTTACATATCAATTCATAACTTAACACATCACATGATTACTTGCAGGCTAATGCCACCAGGCCCTTGTGCACACTTTATTAGTTGGTCCTTTTTACAAAGAGTAGATCCACAAGGGTACGCTTGGGGAAAAGTAAGCAAAGAAATGCGCGAATTATATTGGGAGGAGTTTCAGGTAATTAACTATATGTGATAAATTGTTGTTTGGTAAACATTTACACTTAAATTTATGTTTATATTGTTAATGTGTAGAAAAAAGGTTTTTGGGATGAAACAATAGACTCGCTGGTGAGGCAAGCTTGGGCAAGGAAAGTGGCACAAAGTTATGGTCAATATCTCTTCAACATGCGGAGCCCAAAAAGAAACAACATGGCTTTAAACCAGCTCATATTCCACAGGAAGTCTGGAACTCCTGGAAATTAAAATGGAATACAAGCTAAAATCTGAGTAGAACAAGAAAAATAGACGTAACGGTGTGACTGATGGAGTAGCAAAACCTACACATAACGCTGGATCCGCAAGTCATTTGAAGATAACTTCTGATTTGGTAATTTTTTTAATGGTACATTGTATCAATGTTTATATATGTTTATCTGTATATTTGACATTTTATATGATATTTATGCAGAAGAGGAAATTAGGATGTGATCCACCCCATAGTGAATTGTTCCTGTATACACACACGAAGAATCACGATGGAGTTACTTTCACAAATGAAAAAGATAGACAAATTCATGTAATATTCATTTCAGTGTTAAACTTTTATATTGTAGCTAGTTCATAATATCATTCATAAATTTTATATCTTTTAACTTATATTATTTTTATGTTGTAGGCGGCCTATACAGAAAAATGGGAAGAGTTGGAAGCTGAAGGTGTTGAATTTGAGGAGGACAAGCTATTTTATGATGTTGTTGGTGGCCATGACAAAAAAAGGCTTGATGGATTAGGCTCTTTTGCAAAGGTGGTTCCCAGTAGGAACAGTATAACGGATGTATCTTACATTCCGCAAAAAATGATGAAATAGAAGAAATGAGGGAGCTTGTTGCTAAACAAAAACAGCAAAACGAAGAGCTTAAAGAAATGATGAACACCCAACAAGAAGAAAACAAAGCAAGGGTCGGACATCTTGAAAAACAACTTCAAACGGCAATGGATCTTTTTAATGTCTTTACAAAACAACAACACTAGTAGGTCATAAAGTGTTGATATATGTTTATTGTAGAGTATTTATTTTAGATTAGCAACTTTCCTTTTTCCATGTAATAAATAATTATTGTATTATTTTATGATATAATCTTTTGATTTTTTTGTTATTTTTGTTTTTCATATATTACAACAAAATAATTTGGATATAATTTATAAATCAATTATCCATCGGTCCATATGGAATCTGGTATATAATATACATCACGAAAATTGTTAGGGATTCATAACCACAGAATTTGCCTGGAAGTCATCAAACGGAATTTGCTAGGGATTCAGCACGACAAAATTTGCTACGGAATCACCACCACGAAATTTACTAGGGAATGACCACCATGCAATTTTCTAGGGATTCATCACCACAGAATTTGCTAGGGAATCACCACCACAGAATTTGCTAGGGAATCACCACCACAAAATTTGTGATGGAATAACCACCACGGATTGTGTGATGGAATCCTACTACGGAATACACAACAGAATACCACCCACCACGGATTTCATTCCGTTGTCACATTCGTGACGAAATTATCGTTTCCGTTGCAAACCCTCGCTACGACGTTTTTAGGGACGGAAATCGGTCGTTGCAAATTCTGTCGCTATTCGTTTTTTGCAATGGAATTTCAGCTTTTCGCAACGGATTCCTTCCATAGCAAAATCGAGTTTTTCTTGTAGTGACTCTGCAAGGCACACTATGCCAGAATTTACTCTAGCAGTGTGGGGACAAATGATCTCCAACTACCTGCATCATCTTTTAAATCATGCAAGTTTCCATGCATATCATCCTTCCATGACATCGTCATTAATCTTAGAAGGTCTACTTCTCATTTGTATATCTTTCATGTCTACTTCATAAGAGTCAATCCTAGGAAGTCTGCATTTTAGCCGTATATCAACATGTTCTACTAGCTTCAACTTGGTTCTTTGTCGTTCCTGACAACAACATCTCTTATGGTGCAATACTATGGGTGTATTGCTTCTTCAGCTAAGCATTCTACCTTACTTAGACAAGTAATTCACTCAACCTTTCACCACCCAATGACTAATTTCACCACCCTAATCTTGTTTGTTAAAGTCGGGCTAACATACTATAGAAATTTTATAAGGATGTGATAGAAGTCAATTGTCACTCAGTATTATTAAATACTAAGTCCGAGCATCTTGTATAGGGTACATATCAGCTCTTAACACACCACTCAAACTTCATACTACATCACATAGTTAGACAAGGTATTGGCCTATTGAGTCTGAAAACTCTGTTAGCCTTTCCTTTAACCTTCATTGGATTCTTCTTAATCTTGCACAACATCAATTTCGATATCATCAAAGTATTTATCACCATTTTCAGCTCTTCTAACTTCGTAAACAATCACTGCTTCAATCTGGTCAGCGGTGGAACAACTTCATGGATTACGCCAAAACATTCATCTCGTCCAAATGTACTTCAAACGCACAACATTCCTCCAAAGGTGTTATTATTTCATCAAACATACTTTGAATGTACAACACCACTCTATAGGTATTAATACACTATTTACGCTATCACTTGATATATATTATTTTACGATATCCATCGATCGTTTATTTATGAAGTTATCGATTTCACCTATCGTAAGTCTCCTTATCACCTCGAAAAGTTACATGTCAGTTCTAATACAATACTTAAACATTTAGAATCCTAAACACATAAAATCTGCTCTTCTAAACCAAGGTCGGCAACAGACCTTAAACTTCCTCAAGTAATAGCAATATTGGTAAGCAACCTAAGGCATGCTATATTATTCATCATTTAGCACATATTAGCATATAATACATCTCTCCTAAAGTATGCTAGTGCACACTATAGCAAGTAAGGTATTCAACCTAAGACGTGTTATAAAACGATTCTATTAGAGCGTAATATTAATTAAGGCAAATACACTCAAATATTTTAGTGCTTGTGTCTATTTAATATTAATTTAGGTATTCAACCTAAAGTATACTAGACACACACCTCACCATCATCACTTAACAATCTGAGTTTAAGTCTAGAAATCCTAACAATTCCTAATTCGCTTAAACTAATGCTCTGATACCAATTGTGACATCCCCAATTTTCAGAACCAAAAATAAAAAAATTAAATAAATAAATAAAAAGCTCTTTACACTTTAAAAATCATAATATATTTTATTGTGAAAATTCCCAATATATTAAAACAATTTGAGTACAAAATATTGTCTCAAAATAATACAACTCTAGGGATGTCATAACTGATACACAACATATGTTACAACATAAAGACCTAGCGGTCCTGAACTCTATTACATGTCTTCTCTTAGTATCATACTCGAATCTTCAGTAGTCTTACACTGTTACCTATAATGCATATAAATTGAGTGGGTCAGGTTGGGAAACCTGGTGAGATACATGGAGTTTTCAATCCCACAATGTGATAATAATGTATATCTCAAACCTGCAAAACCACTATTATCACTAACACATATATATCATATCTCTAAAACAATCTATCCCATCCCGTCGATCCTCACGTACTGATCCTATACAACGATCTTACGAGATCTAGCCTAAAGGATCAATATGAACAACAAAATAATGACACTGCTTCGGAAATTCCCTGGCAGCAAAAGAGGATGAATAAAGACATCAAATGAGGGGAATGAAATAAGTTTCACCACGAACGTCCGTTCGCAAAAACCACAAGACAGTTAAGTCAGGGGTAGATATGTAGATAACCGTGCCTAGCAGTGGTTTGACATCATGAGGTATTTTCCCCCAGACTCACCCTATTCGATATCGAACTTTGCCTAGCAGTGGTCTGACACCGTGAGGTATTTTACCCCCAGACTCACCCTATCCGGCAATATAACACCAAACATACCTAGTAGTGGTCTGTTACCGATACACTTTATTAGGCAGTCTACGAAGTTACCTCAATTACTACGTGAAAGGAAACACTGACACACAAAGCTCATCAAAAGTATAGGGAAATACTAATAAAGTACTCCCGTACGCTCCCGTACTCCGACACATAATGGTGTCAAAAAGACTTTGTACATGATAGTACTTCTGACACATTATAGTACCTTGGTATGAGTAGGACTCGTACCCGAGAACATAATAATACCCCGACACAAGTAGCACTTGAGACACAGAGCTTTGAAAAAGACTTCGTACCTAAAATGTACTTCTGTACGTAGGACGTACTCCACCGATCATCAATCTCAACACACACGTCCTCTTAATAAGAGGCTACCTAATGTCCAAACTTAATTGAACTAAACATCCATTTTTAAGTCATATCCTATCACTAGGCAAAAATGCTTATAATCAATTTTCAATACCAACTCCGTTTAGGCAACGCTATCTAGTGTATACTTAACACAAAGTTTTAGGTATTAATTTACTTTTTTAGAAATAATACTTCTATTATTATTATTATTATCACGTAATAATAACATATATACATTTTAACACATATATAACCATAACTGGTTCGCACATCATATATCATCAAATATATATCTAACACATATTTCAGGCAATAAGCATATAATTGACATAAAAACGTTCAACAACTATTTAATATTTTAATTAATACTTGTATTAAAATCTTGTTCATTAAAGTAACTATGTACTCACCTGGCTAGTTAGTGAAGACTAACTATTGACGTGGCCTCAAGCTTAGCACTGCTTGCCACCTTATTATCCTGCTAAAACCTTATCTCGTTGTGTAAGCGTATTTTTGTAATTGGCATCGAAATACAACACTTTAGGCTATTTATAGTTGGCCGTGATATGTCGACGTGCCGATTGATACGATTCTCCGATTTTCTTTATTTCAAGTGCCCTATACTCTTTATTCTCTATAGAAATTATATATGAATCAGTATACTTTTAAATATGGAGAAACAGATGCTATTTATACTAAAAGTTTTTGTCACTGTTCAAAGTTTTTGTACGATCTTATGGCATCTTCATTTTTCAATATGTATGTGTAACTACCAAACTTTGACACATATCCCTTCTAATTAACACATATACTCTATAATTAATAGATGGCTACATGTACCTTCCTTTGTTATCCAAGTACCATTTATAATTAGTTCATTACTATCTTTTCATTTCTTATCTACTCAATATTGTTATGCATGCGTATGGATACGTCGGTTTTATGTGATGATAGAATAGCTTATAAACCCATACATAATTATTGTATATGATCAAATTTCTATATATGTTTTTCTTTCCTTTTGCAACATTCATAATTTACTAGTTTAATACATCACTATAATGTATAAATTAATTTAAACCAAAACGTTTACTTTACATATACTTTTTGATTAATATAATCAATATTAAACATATATCTTATTTAAATACATCATAAGTTATAACTTATTAAATATATGTTTATAAATTTGATGTCAATATAATATTAGATAGTATACACCCGATAATCAATAACTAATGGCATAAAATATATCTGGACAATTATTTTTGAAAAACGGGTGTAACGAAAACATTGTTTCACTACTTAGGTTCACCACTGACTGTATTTAGACCAAATACATCACATAATTTGAGATTGTAGGTTCGTTACAACTTTCGTTAAGATTATTATCTTAAATAATCTTTTTATTTTTAACGTTTATTTTATCGGTTCAATGATAAATTTTATATAGAAAATTTTCTACAAATATTATATACTCATAATATTTGTTTACATAATGTGCATATATTAAATAGATATTTATATAGCCGGTAACGCATATAACGAATAATTATCCTATTCGAGGATTTTAATTATTTAATAAAAAATTATTATTATTATTATTATCCTTTAATGTCTACCCTAACTTGCGGGCGTTACACTTACCAGCCTCTTCTGTCCAGAAAACCCTAAAGGAGTGTATCATCGTCCTTGAGAGTGTGTGAGCTTCTGGAGGGCCTTAAGAGTTGATATTTTGCACACTTTTGGAGGATCCTTGAAGTTGAAGGCACATAGCTTGGAGAGAAGACCTAGATGCAGAATCTCCCCACTCTTTTCAGTCATTTCGAGGTATAAAGTTTATACCTTGCTTTGTTATTGTTTTGGATCTATACTTTTGGGGCCTTATCTTGATTTGGACTCATGGTTAAGTTGCCCAAGAAGTTGAGTATTTCGGTGGTTGTAATGTTAGATCTAGCCATGTTATGGCCTCATTTGGCTTAAAGTTGCAAACTTTACTAGATCTTAGGTCCCATTTATGCATTAAGTCCTTTATTGAACCCATTTTGAGTCCTAGGGTTCCTTTTAGCATGCATGGACGTAAAGTTGGATACTTTACGTGATTTCTCAACCTTGGGGGACCAGATCTGCATATTGGGACTTTGTTTTGAGAGTTTAAGGGCTTAATGGGTCAAGCATCACTCCAATGAGTCTAGGGTTTGGGTTTGACTCAACTTGGATGGTTCCTAAGGGTAAAGTTGGAAACTTTACCCTTCTAGACATCATTTTAAAGGAGATTTGATATTTGAAGCTCCTAGATTCGATGGAAACAACTTAATTTATTAAGCTGTTGGATTCCTGGCTAACTCGACGAGTTCATTAGGTGAACTCGGCGAGTTGGGTCAACTCAGACCGTTGACTTTGACCTTTGACTTTAGTCTTTGATCAACTTTGACTTTTAAAGGATTTTAGGGCATTTGAAGTTGTATTTAAGGATTTTTCTTTGTTTAGGGATTGAGTAGAGCTGATATTCGGAGCCGGGACCTAGTCAGATATCGTTCAGCATTTGAGGTGAGTCTTCTCACCACACTCATGGGTCGAAGGCACTAAGGCCGGCCCATTATTGATTATGAAATGATACGTATGGGAGTATGTAATTGTTTGTTATTAGATTTATATGTGGACTTATGTGCTGACCATGGGAGGAGTCCATGACATTTGGCAAGACCATGGGAGGAGCCCATGGCTCAGGGATACAAGACCATGGGGTAACCCATGACATTCCAATGAAGACCATGGAGGGAGTCCGTGGCAAACTTATGTGTATATATGTGTGCATGGTATTATGTGATTATATGATTCATGTGTTTTGGGAAACTCACTAAGCTTGTGCTTACAATTTTGTTGAATGTTTCAGGTGCTTCTATTGATAAGGGCAAAGGCCCAGCTTGATGGCGCGACGTGCATTCTTCAGTGTTTTCACATTTAGTTTTCGTACTCTGAACTTTAAAATAATATGACTATGTAATGGGATTTTGTACTCCTAATGGTTGATGTTTATGAAATTAAAAGTTCAAATTTTTCTGAAAAATTTGGGCTGTTACAATTATTATTATTATTATTATTATTATTGTTATTATTATTGTTGTTGTTATAATAATAATAATAATAATAATAATAATAATAATAATAGTAGTAATAATAATAATAATAATAATAATAATTATTATTATTATGGTTATTATTATGGTTATTATTATTATTATTATTGTTGTTGTTGTTGTTGTTGTTGTTGTTGTTGTTATTATTATTATTATTATTGAAAACAATTTTGAAAATCATTTTAATGCCTTTGCAGTTCCTTAATTTGAGCCTGGATTCAGACGGATGTTCCTCCATTCACTCAAACCAAGGCACTGATACCAACTTGTAACGCCTCAGAAATTACAACCAATTTAAACTTTTCAAAACAACTCATTTACTATTAAAAGTCTTTACAAAACTATTGTTTCCAAAATATTATTTAAAATTAGAGTTTTCCTAAGATCAACAACATAAAATCAGGATGTGTACGATCACACCTTCGACTTCCCACGATCCTCAGAAGTACCTTAAACAGTAACTATAAACTGTAAGCCAATGCTTAGTAAGTTTCTCCTAAGGTACCACCACATAACCATATCAAACAACAACATGCATAAATGAGCCTTTAGCCTGACTGGACCACCTCGCATGGCCTACAACTTATCTGGACCATTCCCGAGCCTTCAACATGACTAGATCGCCTCGCAGGGCCTACAACCTTTTCGGACCGCTCGTCGGGCCTTCGATGTCACTAGACCGCCTCGTAGGGCCTACAGTTTATCTGGACTGCCCAGGGTATCTTGGCGTTTAGCTCAAATCAGGACCGCCTCAACCCAACCACACATAACATGTCGACATATACATAACATATAAACATATAACTAATCAACAGACAACCATGCATATCTACTATTCACTGCCACATGCTAACATCCTATATACCAGGATGCAGATCTAACAGATCACTACAACATAACAACATCCTATATATGAGGATACAGATCTAACAGATCACTACATCATAACAGCATCCTATAACATATAACATGATATCCAATCCAATGGGCCGACCTTGGTGCTTTCGACCCATAAGTACAGTGAGGAAGACTCATCTCTCAATCTGAACAATAGCTGATGAGGTCCCGACTCCGAATCTCAGCTCTAACCGTCACATATCCATCCAAATAACATATTCTCAAACACAATGCAAAATAACCAAAATACCCCTAGGTCAAAGTTGGTCATCCTTGGTCAAAGTCAAAGTCAACACCCAGCCGAGCCAACCCGATCGAGTCGACTCAGCCGAGTACGTTGGGCGTACTCTTCTCTATGTGGGGTGTACTCGGTGCTTGACCAACTTACAGGGCATCGACTGCGTAGGCGTAGCGTACCACCTGGTACGCCCAGCGTACGTGCCTTGTTCAACCTTTTTTCCATTAAGAGCTTAATACTACACATCTTCACGTCCAAAGTAAAATCCAAGGCTAACATCCCCTTATAACACATAAAGTTTCCAAATTTATGACTTTGCATGTCCATTAAGTGCTTAAAACACAATCCCTCATCATCTAAATGCATTAAGACCTTCTATAGCTTGCATGGAGTGAAACTAACTCTCAAGACCACATTTTTATGACTCACGACCCCTCATAAGGTCTGAAAGGACGGTTTATTGGGTCAAGAACATGCCATGCTCAAGAATCACCATTTTTGGGACAAAAAGTGTCTTAAAGGAACAAATGTCTAGATCTACAAGATGGAGTGATCAAGATGCAAACTTTTTACCTTCTAGAGCTTGCTATCAAGGAGGTAATCTCAGATCCAAGGTGCTTCCCAAACTCCAATCTCTTCCCGCCGCTCTCTTCTTCGTCAAGAACACTTCTAAACACTCTAAAGGCTCAAAAAATTCTCTCTTCCACTTAGAGTTTGCTTGGGGTCGATTCTCACAGAGGAAGGCTGAATAAGAATGAGATATAAGGCTATAATGAGGTTTAAATATGGATTGATGACATGTCATTGGCACAAATGAAGAGTCGCACCCAGACGCGCCATAGAATTCCCTAAGGCACACCAAGTCTAGCGGAACAAGCTCGACGAAAATTAGCGCCCGCAGACGCTCCTAAGAGTAGGGCACCCGTAGAGAAGGCCCGACCCCTCCAGGGGTGCCTTCTACTCCGCGACAAAGTATAACGGCTCCAGGCGACAAGGAAGATGCTCAGAGCATTATCACCTGAACCAATCGTTGGCTCTGATATATCAAGGAGCACGATTATCCAATCAGCGTCCTCAATCCTGTCGGGTCTGACGCCTTTGTCCCGTACAGACTAACAGAAGGCCTCAATATAAAAGGCCACCCCTGGTGCCTTGCAAAGTAAGTCGCTCTCTCTCAGTTCACCTAAGAATTCACCCAAGTCTATCCACGGACTTGACCGTCAGAGCGTTTTACTGGGAGCCTCCTTCCGGAGAACGGCTGATGGTTTTCTCTCGTTGTGACCTTGCAAGCCCATCAGAATCATCAAAGGTGTGAGGCGTAACAGTCTGGTGGCCAGGTCGCATCATTTGGTGCCATCCATAGTGTTACGAACAAAAAACCAAAAGCACACTCCTCAACCCTCGAAGATGTCATCCGGCGACACCGGCGGGATTGGTGGGACACCGACAAGCCTCATCAGACCTATGATGTCGTTAGAACCAGTTATCACCCCAGTTCTCACATCAGTTACTGATGAAGCATCACAACAGGGCGGCTCAACGATGACCACTGCTCGAAAAAACAAATTATGGAGGCCGACTGCCGAAGGACCAGTTTCCTCCACCGCTATAATGGCACAAAGCGCCTACATGCAAACACCACAACTGACGGTCATCTCAAGCAACACAACACAACCAACGGTGGAGTACATCAGTGGCATACCGGTCATCTTGCAAACACCACCACTATACCAAATGGTGGGAGAACAACCGACGGTTTTCCAAACACCGCCGCTGAACCAAATGATAAGAGAACAAACAATGGTTTTCCAAACACCTCCAATTGGGAAAAACATGCCCTTCAATACCACAATCCCACAACAACATCCATTTATGTCTAACAGCTCACTCGCACAAAACCTACCCTTCCTGTCAACCCAAACACTAACCTTCCCGTTTGAGCAGCAAACCTTTTACGACCCAAACCCTGGGTACCTCTCGGCCTACAACAACATGCTAATGCAACCATACCTCACCGCCCAATAGTATAACCCACATGGTGTTTTTGCCCTCCCAAACCAAGATTGTTTATCGCAAAGTGTAACATCTCCGTTTTCCAATGAGCTTCTAGACTACGAAATCCCAAATACAGCAAAGTTACCACACCTCAAGACCTACAATGGAACCACAGATCCAGATAGCCACATTGATACTTACGAGTGGATGATGACCTCACTAAAACTAGATGAGCGATTCTGGTGTACGTATTTTCCAAAAACCTTAGATGGCAACACAAGAACGTGGTTCAAGACGTTACGACCAGGGAGCATCTACAATTTTGGCCAACTAAAGTATCTCTTCTTGAAGAATTTCATGCAATTGCATAAATACAAAGGAGATTCACACTTAATCATTGGTTGCAAGCAGAAGGAAAAAGAGACGGTGCGAGAATACTTAACCAGGTTCACTAATGCCACATTAGACGTCCCAGGCCACAAAGAAGGGTTAGTAGCACGCGCTTTCATGTGGGGCCTCCTCCCAAGACCGTTGTCCCAGAAGCTCATGAGGGAAAAACCACAGACACGGGCTGAGTTAAAAGAAAAAGTAGAACGCTAACTGAGACAAGAGGAAGGAGAGGCAACGAAGCAAGCATACTTGAACGCCATGACCGCATCAGCCATAAAACGTCACAGCTCACCATCGTACCCCCCGGAAACCCCGGGCGGTGGCAGACACTTCGGGCGAGGAAAGCGCCCGCAAGGATGCTTTAGGCCATTCCAAAGAGACGAAAGAAGAGGCAGACGACCATACGTCTATGAAGTATCTGAAAAACAACCAGTGAAGGGAGGAAAAGGACGGTACTGTGAATACCACAAGAGCAAGACACACGACACCGTCAACTATTTGGTATTAAAAACGAAATTGGAAGAGAAACAGCCGAAAGGGAACCTCATAGCGGTAGCGCGAAGTCTCCGTGGTAAGTTCGATGTCGAGAATGCCAAGGATGAAGCTAGGGAGCGTGACCAACCTCACAAAATTCTGATGATTAGGTCAAATATGGGAAGGCAGGAAGAACACGGTGGTGTAGACAGTCTCACCAGATCCATGCAAGGCTTGACGTTTTCAACAAAAGATCCCCGACCGGCAGGCTAGCGAGGAGACAGACCAGTCATAATCCAAGGGTCCATCAGAGATATTAATATCCACCGTGTATACATCGGTACCGGCAATTCAACAGACATTATCTACGAGCATTGTTTCTGTCTCCTGTCGGACAGGTGGAAGGAGAACCTCAAATCTGCAACGGGGTGGCTTACAGGCTTCACAGGGTACAACCTGTGGGCCCAAGGTACGATCTAACTGCCCTTCATGCTGAACAATCATGACAAAGCAAAGAAGAAGACAACCCTTATAGATTTTGTCGTAATACAACACCCAATGGAGCATAACATCATTTTCGGACATACAACCCTACTCAAATTCGGCGCAATCCCATCGACAATGCATGGAGTGATAAAACTCAGCACAACGGAAGGGACGGGGACGATATTGGCAACTCTGCTAAGAGAATTACAATGTTATGAAATCATGCAGCCGAAAGAGATCATGCAGTAAAGCAAAAGCTCACGAGTGGAGTCAACAAGCGGCAAAGAAGTCATCAATAGGGAATACCCGAACCAACCAGTCGGCATAGGTGGCAACCCTCCCCCGACCACGAGACAAGCATTGATCAACCTCTTAAAGAAATACAAGCATGTCTTTGCCTGGACTCCTACATACATAGTAGGAGTAGATAGGGAGGTCATAGAACACAAAATCATGATCAAATCGGGTGCCAAGGAAATCAAATAGAAAAAACGGGTTCAAGGGGGAGACAGGAACAGGCCAATCATGATCAAGCAGTCTTCCCGACCTGGATTGCAAACCATGTCATGGTTAAAAAGCACGACGGAACGTGGCGCATGTGCATCGACTATTCCGATCTAAAAAAGGTATGTCCTAAAGATTGCTACTCATACCAGAAATTGATCAAAAAGTCGAATCCCTGCAGGGTTTCAGACTAAAATGCTTCCTCGATGTGTACAAGGGGTACCACCAGATCTTGATGAGCAAAGAAGACAAAGAGAAGACAACCTTCTACACAGACCACGGGGCTTTCTGCTACACCAAAATGTCGTTCGGCTTGAAGAACGCAAGAGCGACCTACTAGTGCCTCGTCGACTCCATCTTCGCCAACCAAATTGGAAGAAACATTAAAGTATACGTCGATGACATGGTCATAAAAAGCCCATATCACATGAGATTACTGGAAGACATGGAAGAAACATTCAAAACATTGGAAAAGGTCAAAATGAACTTGAACCCGGGGAAGTGTACCTTTGGTGTCGAGGAAGGCCAATTCTTGGGATACTATGTCACCACGGAAGGAATACAACCCAGCCCAACCAAAGTGGATGAGCTGATGGAAGTACCATCCCCACACACTCTGAGGGACGCCCAAGGGTTGAATGGTAAACTGACCGCTCTAAGCCGTTTCATCTCCAAGTCAACGAAGAAAGCCATGCCAGTTTTCCACACTCTCAAATGATGCATTGAAAAGAGCAACTTCCAATGGACGCCGACAACAGATTTAACACTCCAGCAGATTAAGGAAACCCCACACAGACTACCCACACTATCCAGTCCGGTTCTAGGCGAAACACTACAGGTATACCTCTCAGCCTCAAACGAAGCTATCTCTTCGGTACTGGTATTAGAGAGGGAAGGAAGGCAAGTGCCGATCTACTTTGTCAGTCGAGACTTACAGGGCCAAGAAACCAACTACCCCATCCTTGAAAAATTGGTGCCCGCGCTTATCTATGTAACACGAAGCTTGAGGCGTTACTTCCAAGCACATCAGATAGAGGTATTGACAAACTGCCCAATAAAATAAATACTACTTAAGCCATAGACATCTGGACGACTGGAAAAATAGGCGATCGAGATGGGGGAACATGACATTAGTTATCACCCATGTACTAACATCAAGGGGCGGGCGTTGGCATATTTTCTCCTTGAGATTCAAGGCGAAGTGAAAATAGTTGCCCAGAAGAAAGAGTTATCGGGTGCAGGCCGGCCAAAGGACGACCAGAGGTGGATCCTATACACCGATGGAGCATCTAGTGAAGAAGGATCGGGGGAGGGCCTGATCCTAACAAGCCCAGAGGGTGAAGAGATCACCTACACCCTCCGTTTCGATTTCCATACCTCTAACAATGAGGCTGAGAACGAGGCCTTACTCGTCGGCCTTCGACTGGCAAGACGGATGGGCACAGACATGATAACAGCCTTGACGGATTCAAGGTTAGCAGCTAACCAGGTCAATGGAGAGTTTGAAGCAAGAGAGAAACAAATGGAGAAATATGTAAAGTTCGTGCAAAGGCTCATCGTACCTCTCAAAGAGTTCACCATCAAACAAATCCCAATAGGGGATAATAGAAGAGCAGACACCCTTAGCAAGCTAGCATCGACATGCTTTGACCACCTATCCAAGAAGATTTTGGTAGAGGTGCTCAAAGAGAGGAGTATAGATGAGAGGCAGGTACACACTTGAACAACAACACGATACACATGGATGACATCGATAGTCGAGTAGCTGCAGCACGACATCCTGCTAGATAGCCATGAAGAAGCTAGAAGAGTACAGATTAAGGCACCATTGTATACAATCATAGAAGGAGTACTATACTAGAAAGGGTTCATGACGCCGTGGCTAAAATGCATAGATGAAGTCAAAAGCAAAGAAGCACTTCGAGAAGCACACGCCGGCCCAGTGGGCGTGCACGAAGGGGCAAGGGCCCTCACAAGAAAAATACTTCGGATAGGCATCTATGGCCAACCATACACCAAAATACGTCAGAAATAGCGTGAAGATGTGTAGAGTGCCAAGCTTACTCCTCAGTTCAAGGGGTTCCCCCGAAGCCCTTGACAAGCATTTCTAGTCTATGACCTTTCTACCAATGGGGAGTTGAAATTGTTGGACCATTCCCAGATGCTCTTGGAAAGGTGAAATCTTTAGTAGTCGCGTTTGACTACTTCACCAAGTGGATAGAGGCCGAACCGTTAGCATGCGTATCAGGAAGACAAATGATCAAATTCCTATGGAAGAACATAATAACAAGGTTCGGAACACCCATGGTACTCATCAGTGAAAATGGATTGCAGTTCGCCGAAAACCCATTCCGAAGTTGGTATGCTAAAAAGGGTATCGTGCAATGGTTCACATCAGTAGCGCATCCCCAGGCCAACACTTAGACCGAAGTATCCAACAGAATGTTGGTAAACGGAATCAAGAAACGCCTGGGGAGAGCTAAAGGCAATTAAGTTGAAGAACTACTAGGAGTACTCTGGTCATACAGAAGAACACCAAGAACGAGCACGAAGGAAACCCCCTTTAGCCTAACTTACGGAACAGAAGCAATGCTACCGGTAGAACTTACAGTTGGTTCATCCCGCACGACCTACTTCGAAGAAGAAAACAATGACAAGGACCTAAGGGTAAACTTAGACCTCATCGAGGCCCATCGCAACGACGCATACACGCTCAAAACAATCGAGGGAAGGCAAATCCCAAGGATGTGGAATGCCAGAAACCTAAGGAAGTTTCATTTCTAAAAAAGAAACCTGTCACCCGGACTGATCACCCAGGGGGACATTCAATACCCAAGGATCAGCGTACCTTTGCCCTTCACTTCGTTTTCTCTTTTTGTAAAAACAAAATACTTAGCGAATTTGTAAGGCTCAGAATATCCATTTTATCTAAATACTCAGTGTATTTACAAGGCTCACAATAGGCCATGTCATTAGAAATACTTAGTGTAGTCGTAAGGCTAAGAACAACCATTTTATTGAAATACTTAACGTATTTATCAAAATAGTCTATTTCAATACTCAGTGTATTTCGTAGGAATGATAGCCATTTTATTAAGATACTCAGTGTATCTCCCGGTTTAAGAACAACCATTTCATTATAATACTTAGCGTATTTGCAAGGCTCAGAATAGCCACCTATCAAACGCACAACAAACTCGTTGGGTCTAACACAATAACCCCATAGCGAGCCGCTTAATGCAGACAGTCGTCACGAAAGCCTAGCACGACTGCACAACCCAAAGCAACCACCTAGTGCTATACAATCATCTCACACTCGAAGGGCGAAAAGCGACGATAACAAAGGTTTAGAGCCAAACCACATATACAAAAATGCAACAAATCGCACATAAAACAACGACAATCATGGGAAAACACACTTTACATTACCAAGTCATACGAAAATCATTACAAATAAGGCCAAAGGGCCACCAACATTCGATAATACCAAAACCATGCAAGGTTAAAACAAGTAAACACAAAAAGAAAAGAGAACAAGCTTCATGATTTTCTTCATACTCCGAAGGGCAGCATACGGTACAAAAGTACCTTAAAGACCAACTGCATTATCACCACTACTAGCTTCCATGCTACCACCACCATTTCCTCTCATTGCCAAACCATCGCCACCATCACCATTGCTGCCATCACCGTCACCGCCTCCGCCTAGTCCCTCAATCAACATGCCATCAGAAACATCACATACATCCTCCAAAGTGCAAAGTTGTCGCATCCCCGCCATATCCAAATGCCCCAGATCCAAGAGAGATGCATGATCCATTGTAGCAAACGCAAGTAACACATAACTAAGGCTGGTAGTGTGGCTGGACTGGGAATCGTTGGCATTGGGATCATAAGCACCGAAGTCTATTTCCGCCTTCAGTCCACTACGACCAGACTCTTCATCGACAACAAAGGCAGCATGCTGGATCCGACTAACCGCACTGGTAAACTCCTGGTGCTCAATTAATTTATCCATGATGCGCATAACCCCCACTTGTAAAATCCAGTCCTGATCACGATCTCTAACATCGTGCTCCAAGATCTTATTTTGAATCATTAACCCGTCATTTTCTTGGGTTAAGGAGTCCACTTTCCAGCGCAAAACGAATCTTCTCGGCAACAGTTTTCTCCGGGACAACAAGGCGTACCTCTGGTCGAAACCACGTACATGCCTCTCGAGCTCAGACACTTGGCGCTTAAGTTCAACCTCTCGGGCACTAAAACCAGCATGGGCGACTTCCTTCTCGTTCAACAACTGGATACGGCGGGAACCGACGACCGAATAAAACATTGCTTGTGCAGCGGCATAGAACATGTTGTGGGCCAATGCAGGGCTACCCAAGGCCTCCATATTAGTGACAACATCAGGTGGAAATGCATGGCGAGTAAACTATTTTGCGTTGGTGCGGATAGATAGGCGAGAATCACTTCCCAAAACTCTAGGCAGGAACAAAGGTATTAGAACCAGAATCATTTCAAGCAGGAGACCCCCCACTTGAAGGAGTTTGGTGAAGCAAGGCCGCACCAGAACCCCCATGGAGGGAAAGATCAGAAGTAGGCTGTGGAACAACTTGGACTGGAACAACGGGCTGCTTAATTGACCTCCGATCCCCATCATATTGTTGAACGTCATCATTAGGGATCACAACAATATTCTCCAGCGTGGAGGAGACCGAGTTCAACAAACGAGTAAAATTGCACCTCGATTGAACGCGCCTCCTAATGTTAAAGACAACGGTAGAGGTCTCCCCCATGGCCAAGACAGCCTTCCTCTTAGCTATGGCTCGCCGGACATCAGAAATAATGCCATCTTTGCTATCCTCGACCACCTCTGCTTGACCAGAACCGCCGACAGAAGGATGGGAAACCGTCATGATAGGTTGCACATTCAAAGGACGTTCTGTGACAGTTGTAGAAGATCCCTCCAAAGCCAATGTCACTGGAGGAGAAGTTGCGGCGAGCCAATCAGCCCAACATGTCGGAGGAAGAGTTTTGACAAGATCAATCTCTCGATGCTCTAGCTTCCCCCGATACCGCTTTCGTAGGACATCATCCATTGAAAGAGGGGACTCAACACCTACAAAAAACACAAAAGCAAGCCAAGAGCTCATCAACAGAACGATCATCATTCCCAAACAGAAATCCCTTCCAAAAATGGGGGGAAGGAGAGGAAGGAAGAATGAAAAAAAGGAAGCAAAGGCATAACCGCCTACCATCAACAACAGTTTAAAAGATAGGCATCTTCCCCCGACGTCTCCAAGAGGGGATCATCCCAACCCTGACAAGAAGAACCTATGAGTACTCCTCAGGCATGACTTGGATGGTCTTTAGAAGATCAACAGTAGCCTGGTTATGAGGATACAGTTTGGGAGTGACGTCAGACAAATTGTTTTCCCGGTAGCGCCCACGACCGACTTGATCCTGGTTAATCCATAGCCATTTGCCTTCCCACTTCTTCGGAGTCTTTCCATCGGGAACCACGACATGACCTCCAGGATGAGCAGAGAACGTGTACTTGTCACCAGTAGCACTGAATCAAAAGAAGAACTTGAAAACAAGTAGTCAGCAAGCACTCCGTTTTCCCGGTAGATCATCTCAAATGCTACCGCCTTATTGACGGTGTTCGGGGTAAGCATCCGGGCGCTACAACCATTCTTTTGAAGAATCTATTCCTGAAAGTCGGTGAGGGGAAGCCGCAAATCAGCATCAAAGGTTTTTAAATAAATGCCTACCTTTCTTGAAGGAGGAGAAAGGATCATCGAGTCGGCCGACGGAAATTTACACCGTTAACCAGGAAGAAGCCATAAGCATCGTTGAGAAGTTTGAACTCAACCTCAGAAGGAACAATGCCAGATTAAGTAACCATTAAACCAGAAGTGGAGCAAAGAAAACCCTATTAAGAGAAGAAGGAGTAATAAGAGGAAGTGGTTACGTTGATAGAGAAAGCCCTTAACCTTATAAAGAACAAGGAAATGCAGGATATTCAAAATCCTTGATGCAATGATGTAACTGACTGTCATGATAGGCAGTCATGTCGCCGGAAAAACCGAAGAGACAATTGAATCAGAACTTGACGTGTGTACCAAGTAGTTAAGTCCAGAACATCATAGCTAGTCTAGCAATGCTACGACTACTGGACTAGGGGACTTAATGACGTGTCGTCGGCACAAACGAAGAGTCGCGCCCATACCCACCAGAGAATTCCCCAATGCACGCCAGGTGTAGCGGAACAAGCCTGATGGAACTTAGTGCATGCGGACGTCCCTAAGAGAAGGACGCCAGCGGAGAAGGCCTGACCCCGCCAGGAGCGCCTTCTACTCCGCGACAAAGTATAACGGCTCCAGGCGACTAGGAAGATGCTCAAAGCATTATCACCTGAACCAATTGTTGGCTCTGACAGGTCAAGGAGCACGATTATCCAATCAGCATCCCCGATCCTGTCGGGTCTGACGCCTTTGTCCCATATAGACTAACAGAAGACCTCAGTATAAAAGGCTACCCCCAGTGCCTTGCAAAGTAAGTCGCTATCTCCCAATTCACCTATGAATTCACCTAATTCTATCCACTGACTTGACCGCCGGAGCGTTTTTCTGGGAGCCTCCTCCCGGAGAACGGATGATTGTTTTCTCTCGTTGTGACCATGCAAGCTCATCGGATTCATCAAAGGTGTGAGACGTAAACGTCCAGTGGCCATGTTTCATCATGGACCAAACCCTAAAAATTAGGGTTTGCCATTTCTTCACGTACGCCCCGCATATGAGGTGTACGCCCAGCGTACTAGGGCGCGCCCTAGTACGCCTAGCGTATACAACGTATGCTCAATGTACTACACTTGGGTAATATTACTATATTGCCACAATGGCTAATTTGCAATACTTTTTGATCCCAAGGGATAAAATACAATATAATTCAAACATAGGGTTGAAATTGAAATTACCTTGACATGGGGATGTTACAGTAATACGGGGGTTCAACATCTTTAAAATTCAAGGGATTTGCACTTCCTTTGAACAGATGAACACCCGCAAAAAGTACTTTGGAAACGTCATAAAAATTGTTAAATATCTTTAATAGGGGATAAGAAAACATTTGTAAATACATTATAAAACACCTTAGTCATTGGTTATAAATCATCATCAATAGTCATTTGAGTTATTCGTCATCGATAGTTATTTAAGTCATTCGGCACCCATAGTCATCTTTTAGTAATTCATAAACATCATTTGTAAAATATCATAAATAAGGTGCAATGCAATATGTTTCTATTATCTTCCCATGTCATCTCATGTCCAAATCTTCATTAGTCATTAATACTTATTAAATAGATATAAATGGACCATATGTGGTAGATAACACTTAACACGCTATATATTTCTCATCATACATAAGTACAATGAGTTATCATACTTGTGCCACACAAGAGGTAGCGGACCTGGACGATGTGCACGTGAGACATGACTAGAATACCTTGACGACATCATTGCGACCTTAGTCGCTGCAGCCTTAGTCATTGCATCCTTAAGTCATTGGTACACTAGTCATCATTGGTCACTAAGTCATAACCTCTTCATAATTGCACAAAAGTTGATGAGTGAAAATCATGTGCAAACAAAATCACAGTTGTTTTCGTTTATCATAAAATATCATTTAAAAATATATATGTTTATCCATGCAATGCACACATAATACATATAGTATTATACATAGCATGTACGGAACACCCCTTTATAATAGGGGTGAGCAAAAACCGAACCACAAACCGAAAAAATAGCATAAACCGAAACCAAAATGAAAACCGACAGTGCGGTTTTTAGATTTGCAAAAACCAAAAGTTTGAGGTACGGTGTGGTTTCTAGTATTAAAAAAACCGACCCACACCGCATATATATATATATATATATATATATATATATATATATATATATATAGTAACACTCCAAAAAATCATAAAAATCTAAAATTTTCAACAAAACAACCATTTCATCCATATAGTGTTTACATATCCATTGTTTCAAAAGTATTATCCAAAATTAGAGTTTTCCCAAGACCCAATATCATAAAAACAGGATGATGTGCACGATCACGCCTTCGCCTTGCCACGATCATTTGAAGTACCTGAAACAATAAACTGAAACTGTAAGCCAAAGCTTAGTGAGTTCCCCCAAAGTACCAACACACACAACATATAACAACATATTATGGGTCCATAACAAAAACACTGGATTACCCCTGAGCCCACAGTATGAGTCTGGCTTGCCTTTCAGCCCCACAACTCATATATGGCCTACTCCCGAGCCCACAACATAAGTCTGGCTTGCCCTCGGGGCCCATAGCTTATGTCTGGCTTGCTCCTGGGTTTGTTGGCTACAACAAAAAGCAGTACTACCTCAACCCATCCATACCATTTCAACATATACATAACATATAACATCTATCCAAAAAACAGATCAACATATAACTAGTCATCAGACAAACAGGCAGATCTACAGATCACTACTGCATACTACATCCTATTTACCAGGATACTGATCTAACAAACCACTATAATTTATCAATATCCTCTATACCAGGATACATAATCTAGTGGGTCGGCATTAGTGCCTTCGACCCACAAGTACAATGAGGAAAACTCACCTCTCAGACTGAAATGATCGTTGAACAGGTCACAACTCCGAATATCAACTCTACCGGTCACCTATCCAACAAATAGTGACCAATTCTCAAATACAACTCAAAATACCCAAAATGCTCCTAAGTCAATCTTGGTCAAAGTCAACGGTCAAAGTCACAGTCAACAGACTGATCACCATATCGTGGCCATTCTTGACCACGTCGTGGTGTCGATACGACAAAAAAGTCGTGACTAGCCTAGCCACCACGTCGTGGTTACTATGTTTTTAACAGCTTAACGAATTAAGTTTCTTTTCTTCGATTCCAAGGATTCTCCAACTCCTATTTGGTCCATTTTAGGGTCTAGATGGATAAAGTTTCCAACTTTATCCCTTAGAACCCTTTAAAGTGCATAGATCTCAAGTTTATGGTCCAAAAAACAACATGGATTAAGCAATTAGCACTTAATCTATAAATCACTTGTCCAACAACTACAAAAGAGTTTCTTACACCATTTCCATTATAAAAATCAGTGCTTTTCAGACATGCATGTCCAATTCATGTCTTGACCTCTTATTAGGTCAAAATAGGGAAAAAAGGGCAAGATCCATGCATGGCCTCAAAGCTCATTCCTAGCTTAGATCCAAAGCAACAAATACTCCCAAAGGCCTGGAGATCCAGTAACTCAAGCTTTATGAGACCAAACCACTTAAGACAACAACACATAGAAAAAGGGTGGACAAAATCTAGAGATCTATCAATTTACTCATCAAGATGAAAGCTTTATACCTCCTGGAGATGTTTGAGGAAGACAAACTTATGGATCTACGTTGTTTTGGACTCCCAAGATGATCTACCACCACCTTCCTTCTTCACAAGCACCAAAAACACTCACACTTTAGTCTAAAAACTCACACAAGAGGTCTAGGGTTTGCAGGGGACGATTATGAGGGGTGGAGGCTTATGGGAGGGTGGCTACAAGGGGTTAAGGTTGTTTAAATAGGGCTCAAACCTTAAACTTTAGGGTTTTCTCCAACAGCGGCCACCACGTTGTGGCACCTATCGTCATGTTGTGGTGATTCATTAAATCCCCACGGCCTATAAGAAATTACCATGTCGTGGTGAGGCTCCACCACGATGTGGTGCTGCCCAAAGTCCAATATCTATATAAATACTTTAAATTAGAGTAACTTCAAGAATATGGATGTTACGATTCTCCCCCACTTGAATCAGACTTTGTCCTCGAAGTCCACCGATGCAAACAACTCTGGGTAATGGTCCTTCGTCTCTGCCTCGGGTTCCCAGGTCCACTCAGAACCTCTCTGATGCTTCCACTGGACCTTAACCAATGACACCACCTTGTTGCACAAGGCCTTCGTCTTTCTATCCAAAATCGTCACTGGCCTCTCAACATAGTTCAAGCGATCATCAATCTAAACATCCTTGAAAGGAACAACCGCTGAATCATGAACCACAGACTTCCGAAGATGCGAAACGTGGAAAGTGTTATGGATCTGGTTGAGCTCCTCAGGAAAATCCAATCTGTAAGCTACCTTGCCAACCCTGTCAATCACCCGAAATGGACCAATATACTGGGGCCCCAACTTGCCCTTCTTCCTGAAGTGTATTACACCCTTCCAGGGTGATACATTCAGTAAGACCGTGTCCCCGACCTAGAATTCCAACTTAGATCGACGCTTGTCCCCATAACTCTTCAGCCGACTCTGAGTTGTCTATAGTCTCTGCCTAATCTGCTTAATGAGCTCTATCATATGAAGGACCACTTCAGTCCTTCCCATGACTCTATGACAAACCTCTCCCTAACAAACTAGGGTCCGACACTTCCTCCCACAGAGAAGCTCGAAATGTGACGTACCAATACTGGAGTGATAGTTGTTGTTGTAAGAAAACTTAGATAGGGGAAGGTAAGAGTCCCAACTCCCACCAAAATCAATGACACAAGCTCTCAACATATCTGTCACACCCCCAAACCGGAATGGCGGAAATGTTCGGAGGCGGAGGACGTCATGTTTAGTATCACAAGACATGCATCATAGTAATCAAAGTAATAAACAACCATTTCATTTGAAAGAAAGTGTTTACAAAGTATGTGTTTCACATAAGATAGATTACACAAGTAAATGAAAAAACAAGACATGAAGCTACTATGCTCCATCTTTTGAATCCCAGCACGTGTACCTGTCTACTAGTTACCTGAGAATACAAGTTATTTTGAAAGAGTAGATCAGCATTTAAGCTGGTGAGTTCATAAGTATTTAAGTAATGCATTAGTAAGTTGAAAGCTCTTTTAGAAAAAGTTTGCCTGTTCCGCAGAAGATTCTATACCTACTGATATGATGAAAGATAAGTATAAATGACTCTACAATCCTTATGACTACTAAATGGATATAAGTTATATAGAATACAGATCAAACAAACAATCGATTGTGTGAATCTGCCCTAAGCCCACAACCAAACAAGGAACAGGGAATGAGGCGGAAGTCACACATCCCATTGTTTGTTAGATCTTCATTATATATAACTCTGGTGCATTCATTTGGTACTCACGGAGTTAACTGTAATAGTTCCTTTAGTAAAAATAGTAACCACAATAGTTCCTTCTATAATCACTTAGTTTACACTAGTTATATATGATCTAATATCGAACAGATAGTTAATTGTGTGAATCTGCCCTAAGCCCACAACCAAACATGGAACAGGAAGTAAGGCGGAAAGCACACATCTAACTATCTGTTGGATATTACATATATATAACCCTGATGTATAAACTAAGGTATTATAGAATTAACCACTTAAGGTCCTTTAAGTTGTACTGGTTTAATAAAATGGATTAAACCTTTTAAGTTTCTAGTTTAGTTTACTCAACGTTCTATCTGAGAGTATGTTTTTGTACTAGAAAATGGTGTATTGAATTTATATACTATGACCTGACCTATACCTGGTACTCCTTATGATTACTTGGTGTATACGAAATATATATAGTCAAGGTCGAATAGATAGTAGACTGGGTGCATCTGCTCTAAACCCACAACCAAACAAGGAACAGGGAATGAAGCGGAAAGCACACATTCTACTATCTGGTGGACTCAATTAATATATATCCTAGATGTATCTACCGAGAAATTATAAAGTTAGCATTATAAGTAACCTTCTAACTGAATGTTTATGTTACACATTTTACTTATGTTTAATGTTTTTCCTGTATCATACATCGTGTTTGATAACCCTGGTACGTTGTATTTGTACCTTTGTTATTGAAACTCGGTATGACGTTGTACCTCGTGTTTGCTAACCCTGGTACGTTGTATTTGTACCGTTGTTTGTGCAAACCCGGGATGATATGTTATTACTTCGTATTTGTTCACTTGAATTTTACATATATTTATGTGTTTCTTGTATCATACTTCGTGTTTGCTAACCTTGGTACGTGGTATTCGTACCTTTGTTATTGAAACACGGTATGATGTAAGTGTCATTCTTCAAGTTTGCTAACCCTGGTACGTTGTATTTGTACCTTTGTTATTGAAACCCGGTATGACGTTGTACCTCGTGTTTGCTAACCCATGTACGTGGTATTCGTACATTGGTTTATGCAAATACGATATTCTTGTGTAATTTCATGATTTGTTGTTTTGTTATAGTTATAGTATGTTCCTTCTGTTATAGTTATAGTATGTTCCTTCTGTTATAGTTATAGTATGTTCCTCCTGTTATAGTTATAGTATGTTCCTTCTGTTATAGTTATAGTATGAACTCTCTGTACTAGTTATAGTATGTTCTAGTATCTAGTATGAACTGAACATCTAAACCATACCTATTATAGTTTACTAGTATGTTTACTTGAACTGTTACTGAATTGAATAAAAGTCCCATTTATCTACTAAGTTATGATTGTACTTTTAAAAACGAAGTTTTACAAACTATAAAGTAACATAACTTATAAAGAGTTTTTGAAATATTTTGATTACTCCTGAAACATAAGCAATCCTTTAAAATGATGTTTATAACAAAACATTTACACAATTATCATTGTGTTCAACTTGTATTCCTCCCCTTAAAAGCATTTAAAACAGTTTAAAAGATTGATTATAGGGGTATGAACTCACCTTATGTGGGTGATTCAATTGTAGCTACGCGTAAGGATGAGAAGTTCCACGAATGAAGTACCGAGACACAAACGAATCCTAAATGACATATAATGGTATATATTGGCATGAATATAGGGTTTAGAAGCAACTACATGCAAGGAAACACCTTTAGGGACTAGGAAGCACTTGGACCAAGTGTTAGAATCACATGTGATTCATCTAAGGGGAGTGTATGGCCACAAAACGGAGTGTGCGGCCATGGTTGTACGGACATGGAGTGTACGGCCGTACACTCATGGTAAGAAGTGCACAAAAGTGGGTTCAAATGATAGGGATGCTTGTGGGACTATTGCTCATCAAGTATTGAAGCTAGATTCTCACTTTGGAGGCCCTTTAGGGGTGTTTTGAGGTGTGTACGGCCACACCAAGAGTGTACGGCCGTACACTCTCCAAAATGGATGTATTTTTGGGTCTTTAATCAAAGTGGTTCAAGGTTTCAAGAGTTCTAATGGGTAACTAGCACCTAGCAAGAGTTTAAAGCCCTAAATCATGGCCTTAACAAGGGTGTACGGCCACAGTTAGAGTGTACGACCGTACACTCTTGATGTTATTGAGTTCTGGATGATTTTTAAGGTGTTAAACAAGTGTTCCTAACATGTATTAAGCATAGGGAAAGAGTACTTACACTATGGAGGCTCAAAAGGGTGTTCACCACCACTAAGAACAAGTGTGTGTTCTTGGTGTTCTTGGTGAAAGATGAAGATCTTGAAGATCTATTCAAAACGATGATTTCCATGGATGAAATCAAAGGATGATACATGATTAAGAAGGATATCAACACAAGGATGTAAGAATCACTTACATTTTTGAAGATCTAGGATGAAGAACTCGATGATACTTGAGAGAAAATCCGATTTCTAGAGTGAGGAGTGTGGGAAATGACTAGAAATGAAGAAATACTTTATATATGTGGGTGGATGTACGGTCATGATGGGTGTACGGCCGTACACCCATGTGTACGGCCGTACACTCCCTTGGATGGAGTGTTCGACTCGATTTTAATGCGAATAACTTTAGAAATTCAATCCTATACCCAAGGCTTGAATGTACTGAGCTTAGAACCCTTAAACATACTCTAAACAATGCTAATTGATGGCAGAAAAGAGTCTGACTCACGGTTGAATTGAATGGCTGGATTTACGAGGCAAAAATTTTCGGGTTGTCACATTATCCCCCCGTTAGATGGAATTTCGTCTCGAAATTAGCTTTCTTAGCAGTACTACTGGGGTTGTGCTCTTCTGATTGGCAGAATACCCACTCGTAGACCTGGAAACTTTGTCCTAATGTTCATGATAGGATTCATACTTGGTCCATCTATCATTACCTCGTGTATACAAGTCGTATATAATTAAGATTAGTTAGACGGTCGGAAGTGCGACTCTGCCCCAGGTCCACAACCAGACAAGGAACAGGAGATAGGGCGGAAACACACATACTAAATCTGCATAATCTTAATTATATACCACCTTCGCATATACACTTATTAGTGATAGGTGGGATGTATTCGTCCTTAGCCTCTGTGGTTGAACTTGATCTGCTGAACGAGTGGTATTTCGGGAAAGTCTGCTGAACGTACGACGGCAAGGCTTCGGAGGGCAAAGTACTCTTCGCATGAGTACTTCGGGGTTTAGAATACGAGGTAGACGATTCCGAGGTCTGGGTCGGAATATCATTATGAATGACGAGGGTTTCGTGAATTTGACGGCTGAGGCGTTGGAAACATATGAACTTAGTATGGTAAAGACCACGCCAATTCACGATGAAAGATGACATCGGACTCTTTACAGAAATAAATGTTAGGCCAATTTAAAAGAAACGTTGATTATACGACGATGTATTTCGAATGTGTTCGACAATGTACTCTGTGTAAACGTTCTAATGTTTTCTGTTTTCTCCTTGATATTACCACTGCCACAAATCGTACCGCGATGAGCAAGTACTAATAGTGCAAGTGTTTTGATAACTAGTGTCAGTATTTTAGGTTTCGATCCTCTTTGGTACTTCTATGATCGTCTGGCATGTACAAGTTATGTATAATTAAGATGAATAAGACGGTCGACTGAGTAACTCTGCCCTAAATCCACAACCAGACAAGGAACATGAATTAAGGCGGAATTACTCACTCTAAGTCTGCAAAATCTTAGTTATGCACAACTCTAATGTATATACTAAGCCATCATAGCTTCCCTGAACGGATCTTTAGTTCTCTTGTGAATACTGTGACTTGAACAAGTTATTATAATTACTTTTAAATGTTTTCCCCAAGTTTTAATCTTATATAAATATAAATTAAATTTTAAAGTAATTTTATTTAGAAGACATACCAAAATTTCAAAAGAGGGGTCCTTTGTTACTCCTTTATGTCAAGTCGTTAGATTCCTCCTTCTCCTCCGTCACCTCTCTCTGTTGGACAGTCTTTCTTGGCATGTCCCATTTCACAACATGCATGGCATACCTGAACTATACTAGCATCGGTGGTTGAAGTGATATGCTGAGTCGGAGTTCGGCAGAAGCGAACTCCTTCGTCATTACTCTCTGTTGGACATTCTTTCCTGAAGTGTCCAAATTCGCCGCACTTGAAACACACTTGTTTTACATGGGGGATTGGCTGTGCCGGCGCCCTGCAGAAACGGGCAGTGTGCCCCTTTCTGTTACAATTCCTACATTGTAACTCTCGGCATGCTCGATTGTGGTGGTAGTTGCATTTTTTGCACTTTGGGAGATTTCCAGCATATCGCTTGACGGGGGTTGTAGTGGCAGATGAAGTACCAGATGTTGTGACTCTTGTTGTGACCACAGGGGTAGTCAGAGGCTGTCGTCTCTTGTTAGAACCTTGAACTGACTTTCCCCCTTTTTCTTTCGTTTCTTGTTGTTAGGTTTATGGTCTGGGGTGTCTTTGTCAACAGACACTCGTTGGTTCCTGTGATTGTTACTGCGATTAGTATAACCGGCACCGTTTCCACTTCCGCTGGCGTTATTAGCATTGAAATATGCCATTACGGCTGTCGCTGTGACCGCAACCTGAAAAGTAGCGGAATCTATCTACTGAATTGGTGACTTGCCTGTTGGTTGGTTTCCTTCTTGTTAAGACATGATTCTGTTGCATGGCGAAGAATGATCTCGTGAGTAATGATGGTCATCACTAGATGTATTCCATCAACTTAAATGTACCAAACAATTTCACGCTTTACTGGACTATTCTCAATGTTTCTGTCAACATTTCTGAGATATGTCCATGATTGTAGGTAGAAGTGGGTTTTGTACGAATGATATATGAACTAAGTTATCATTGTTTCCTAGTGTATCCGGTTCTGACTTTCATAGGGTTCTGGAAAATAATTCATAATGAAAGTCTATATATAAAATAAACTTCATGAATCAGAAGTGGTTATCCTCGAATGAATTTCCGTAAACTGAATATCTGTTACTGGCTGCAAGAAAAGTAATAATCTTAACACATAGTGTGAGTAGTGTATTCAATAACTCACTAAGTCAATTAAGGTTATTATTTATTAGTGTGACGCATAGGATGTTTTATTTTTCTCTGGCTGATCCTTCTCTGAAAACTCCTCATAAATCTGTTTCTTGTTCCTCCTTGACTGTTCTGCTGACTGCTATGAGGAAGTGGTTACATCCATCTGGGTTTGTCGTGCGAGAATGGAAATGTCTAAAGAACTTATGAGTCTAAGTGTAACATTATTGGGTGATCCTTTCCAGGTCCTCCTATAATTGCGCAATGTATACAAGTTGTATATAATTTAAGATTAAATAGACCTTCGAATAAGTGATCTTACTCCAAAACCACAACCAAACAAGGAACAGGAAGTGGAGCATAGATCACAAATTCTAAGTCTATAAAATCTCAATTATATAAAACTTTGGAAGTATACACTCCAGAATCATAGACCTACCAGAAGGGTCTTTTAAGTTCTCACATAAGTTGTTTATAGTGCCTAAAATACTCCTATAGTATTTTAATGTATTAAACTTAATATGTTTTATATTTGTTGTTGTCTTATATCATAAAATACTCCCATAGTATTTTAACTTTATGTTCTGATCTAGAAATCCCTTGAATAAAGTTAGGTAAGTTTTAAGGCTGTTGCAACACTACATCACTCCCAAACACATGTCGGTCACATCTCAAATGAATATAGTTGATCAGGCTATATTGATTCCAGATGTGATTACATAACTGTCCAGGTTTGACTGCAATGTTCAACCTTTAAATACTTATGTTCTGTTTTTCTTGTGATACTTGTTCTAGTATGTATGTATACTTTTATAAGGTATTGCTATACCTTTAAAATATATTATTATCCAGAGCACTTCGGCCCCATTGTATTTATAGTTGTATATCTTTTATAAGTTGATATACTTAGTTCACTATAAACAATGCTCTAATACCAATCTGTCACACCCCAACCCGGAACGGCAGAAACGTTCGGGGGCGGAGGACGTCATGTTTAGTATCACAAGACATGCATCATAGTAATCAAAGTAATAAACAACCATTTCATTTGAAAGAAAGTGTTTACAAAGTATGTGTTTCACATAAGATAGATTGCACAAGTAAATGAAAAAACAAGACATGAAGCTACTATGCTCCATCTTCTGAATCCCAGCACGTGTACCTGTCTACTAGTTACCTGAGAATACAAGTTATTTTGAAAGAGTAGATCAGCATTTAAGCTGGTGAGTTCATAAGTATTTAAGTGATGCATTAGTAAGTTGAAAGCTCTTTTAGAAAAAGTTCGCCTGTTCCTCAGAAGATTCTATACCTACTAATATGATGAAAGATAAGTATAAATGACTCTACAATCCTTATGACTACTAAATGGATATAAGTTATATAGAATACATATCAAACAAACAATCGATTGTGTGAATCTGCCCTAAGCCCACAACCAAACAAGGAACAGGGAATGAGGCGGAAGTCACACATCCCATTGTTTGTTAGATCTTCATTGTATATAACTCTGGTGCATTCATTTGGTACTCACGGAGTTAACTGTAATAGTTCCTTTAGTAAAAATAGTAACCACAATAGTTCCTTCTATAATCACTTAGTTTACACTAGTTATATATGATCTAATATCGAACAGATAATTAATTGTGTGAATCTGCCCTAAGCCCACAACCAAACAAGGAACAGGAAGTAAGGCGGAAAGCACACATCTAACTATCTGTCGGATATTACATATATATAACCCTGATGTATAAACTAAGGTATTATAGAATTAACCACTTAAGGTCCTTTAAGTTGTACTGGTTTAATAAAATGGATTAAACCTTTTAAGTTTCTAGTTTAGTTTACTCAATGTTCTATCTGAGAGTACGTTTTTGTACTAGAAAATGGTGTATTGAATTTATATACAATGACCTGACCTATACCTAGTACTCCTTATGATTACTTGGTGTATACGAAATATATATAGTCAAGGTCGAATAGATAGTAGACTGGGTGCATCTGCTCTAAACCCACAACCAAACAAGGAACAGGGAATGAAGCGGAAAGCACACATTCTACTATCTGGTGGACTCAATTAATATATATCCTAGATGTATCTACCGAGAAATTATAAAGTTAGCATTATAAGTAACCTTCTAACTGAATGTTTATGTTACACATTTTACTTTTGTTTAATGTTTTTCCTGTATCATACATCGTGTTTGCTAACCCTGGTACGTTGTATTTGTACCTTTGTTATTGAAACTCGGTATGACGTTGTACCTCGTGTTTGCTAACCCTGGTACGTTGTATTTGTACCGTTGTTTGTGCAAAACCGGAATGATATGTTATTACTTCGTATTTGTTCACTTGAATTTTACATATATTTATGTGTTTCTTGTATCATACTTCGTGTTTGCTAACCTTGGTATGTAGTATTCGTACCTTTGTTATTGAAACACGGTATAATGTAAGTGTCATTCTTCAAGTTTGCTAACCCTGGTACGTTGTATTTGTACCTTTGTTATTGAAACCCGGTATGACGTTGTACCTCGTGTTTGCTAACCCATGTACGTGGTATTCGTACATTGGTTTATGCAAATACGGTATTCTTGTGTAATTTCATGATTTGTTGTTTTGTTATAGTTATAGTATGTTCCTTCTGTTATAGTTATAGTATGTTCCTTCTGTTATAGTTATAGTATGTTCCTCCTGTTATAGTTATAGTATGTTCCTTCTGTTATAGTTATAGGATGAACTCTCTGTACTAGTTATAGTATGTTCTAGTATCTAGTATGAACTGAACCTCTAAACCATACCTATTATAGTTTAGTAGTATGTTTACTTGAACGGTTACTGAGTTGAATAAAAGTCCCATTTATCTACTAAGTTATGATTGTACTTTTAAAAACGAAGTTTTACAAACTATAAAGTAACATAACTTATAAAGAGTTTTTGAAATATTTTGATTACTCCTGAAACATAGCAATCCTTTAAAATGATGTTTATAACAAAACATTTACACAATTATCATTGTGTTCAACTTGTATTCCTCCCCTTAAAAGCATTTAAAACAGTTTAAAAGATTGATTATAGGGGTATGAACTCACCTTATGTGGGTGATTCAATTGTAGCTACGCGTAAGGATGAGAAGTTCCACGAATGAAGTACCGAGACACAAACGAATCCTAAATGACATATAATGGTATATATTGGCATGAATATAGGGTTTAGAAGCAACTACATGCAAGGAAACACCTTTAGGGACTAGGAAACACTTGGACCAAGTGTTAGAATCACATGTGATGTAAGTGTCATTCTTCAAGTTTGCTAACCCTGGTACATTGTATTTGTACCTTTGTTATTGAAACCCGGTATGACGTTGTACCTCGTGTTTGCTAACCCATGTACATGGTATTCGTACATTGGTTTATGCAAATACAGTATTCTTGTGTAATTTCATGATTTGTTCTTCTGTTATAGTTATAGTATGTTCCTTCTGTTATAGTTATAGTATGTTCCTCCTGTTATAGTTATAGTATGTTCCTTCTATTATAGTTATAGTATGAACTCTCTGTACTAGTTATAGTATGTTCTAGTATCTAGTATGAACTGAACCTCTAAACCATACCTATTATAGTTTACTAGTATGTTTACTTGAACTGTTACTTACTTGAATAAAAGTCTCATTTATCTACTAAGTTATTATTGTTCTTTTAAAAATGGAGTTTTATAAACTATAAAGTAACATAACTTATAAAGAGTTTTTGAAATATTTTGATTACTCCTGAAACATAAGCAATCCTTTAAAATGATGTTTATAACAAAACATTTACACAATTATCATTGTGTTCAACTTGTATCCCCCCCCTTAAAAGCATTTAAAACAGTTTAAAAGATTGATTATAGGGGTATGGACTCACCTTATGTGGGTGATTCAATTGCAGCTATGCGTAAGGATGAGAAGTTCCACGAATGAAGTCCTGAGACACAAACGAATCCTAAATGACATATAATGGTATATATTGGCATGAATATAGGGTTTAGAAGCAACTACATGCAAGGAAACACCTTTAGGGACTAGGAAACACTTGGACCAAGTGTTAGAATCACATGTGATTCATCTAAGGGGAGTGTATGGCCACAAAACGGAGTGTGCGGCCAAGGGTGTACGGCCATGGAGTGTACGATCGTACACTCATGGTAAGAAGTGCACAAAAGTGGGTTCAAATGATAGGGATGCTTGTGGGACTATTGCTCATCAAGTATTGAAGCTAGATTCTCACTTTGGAGGCCCTTTAGGGGTGTTTTGAGGTGTGTACGGTCACACCAAGAGTGTATGGCCGTACACTCTCCAAAATGGATGTATTTTTGGGTCTTTAATCAAAGGGTTTCAAGGTTTCAAGAGTTCTAATGGGTAACTAGCACCTAGCAAGAGTTTAATGCCCTAAATCATGGCCTTAACAAGGGTGTACGACCACAGTTAGAGTGTACGGTCGTACACTCTTGATGTTCTAGAGTTCTGGACGATTTTTAAGGTGTTAAACAAGTGTTCCTAACATGTATTAAGCATAGGGAAAGAGTACTTACACTATGGAGGCTCAAAAGGGTGTTCACAACCAGTAAGAACAAGTGTGTGTTCTTGGTGAAAGATGAAGATCTTGAAGATCTATTCAAAAATATGATTTCCATGGATGAAATCAAAGGATGATACATGATTAAGAAGGATATCAACACAAGGATGTAAGAATAACTTACGTTTTTGAAGATCTAGGATGAAGAACTCGATGATACTTGAGAGAAAATCCGATTTCTTGAGTGAGGAGTGTGGGAAATGACTAGAAATGAAGACATACTTTATATATGTGGGTGGGTGTACGGTCATGATGGGTGTACGGCCGTACACTCCCTTGGATGGAGTGTTCGGCTCGATTTTAATGCGAATAACTTTAGCAATTCAATCCTATACCCAATGCTTGAATGTACTGAGCTTAGAACCCTTAAACATACTCTAAAAAATGCTAATTGATGGCAGAAACGAGTCTGACTCACGATTGAACTGAATGGCTGGACTTACGAGGCAAAAAATTGCAGGTTGTCACAATATCCTTCAGTGTATGAATGGTCTGCTCACTCTGACCGTCAGTCTGCAGATGATAAGCTGTGCTAAAGTGCAATCTCGTACCCAACTCCTCGTGAAACTTCTACTAAAATCGTGAGGTGAACCGAACATCCCGGTCTGAAATGATAGAAACTAGAACACCATGCCGAGCGACGATCTCACTTACATTAATATCGGCCAATGTCTCGGCCGACGAGCTCTCACGGATGGCTAAGAAGTGGACACTCTTGGTCAATCGATCCACTATCACCCAAATCACATCGAACCCCTTAGTTGTCCGAGGCAACTTAGTGATAAAATCCATAGTGATCTGTTTCCATTTCCAAATGGGAACCTCTAAGGGCTGCAACTTGCCATGCGACCTCTGGTGCTCGGTCTTGACCATCTGATAGGTAAAGCACCTCTCGACATACCAAGCTATTTGTCTTTATGCACGACCACCAATAGGTAAGCCTCAAATCTTGATACATCTTGGTGGCTCTGGGGTGTATCGAAAACCTAGACTTATGTGCCTCCTCCAATAAAGTCTGCCTAATCCCACCAAAATTTGGCACCCAAACCCGTCCATACTGGGTCAACAACCCTCGACTGTCAGTAGAAAACCTTTCGATCTCGCCTCTAAGTCGCTTCGACTTCCAATTTTCTTTCTTGACTCCCTTTGCCCGAGCTTCCCTAATCATACCCAACAATGCCGAATCAATGGAAATCATCACACAGATGCTCCCCACAACAGAACTAGCCGTCTTGTGGCTCAAAGCATCAGCGACCACATTCGTTTTCCCCAGGTGGTACATAATCTCACAGTCATAATCCTTGACCACGTCAAGCCACCCGCGCTGCCTCATATTCAAATTTGGCTGATCCAAGAGATATATCAAACTCTTGTGGTTTGTGTAGATGGTACAACAGACCCCATACATATAATTTCTCCAAATATTGAGGGCAAACACTACCGCCCCCAACTCTAAATCATGTGTCTGATACCAACCCTCATGCGACTTCAGCTACCTAGATGCATATGCAATGGCTCTCCCATGCTGCATAAGCACCGCTCCTAAACCGGTGATGGATGCATCACAATACACAACAAAATCCTCAACACCCTCAGGGAGGGTCAATATAGGAGCCTCACACAACTTCTGTCTCAATGTCTCGAACGTAACCTGTTGCTCAGGCCCCCAACAAAAATCCTTGTCCTTACTCGTTAGACGAGTGAGGGGTACAACAATATAGGAGAAGCCCTGAATAAATCTCCGATAATATCCTGCTAAACCCAAGAAACTCCTGATCTCTGAAGGAGACTTTGGAACCTCCCACTGCATTATGACCTTGATCTTGGCCGGATCGACCAAAATCCCATCCTGGTTAACGAGATGCCCCAAGAACTGGACCTCTCGTAACCAAAACTCATACTTCAAGAACTTGGCATACAACCGTTCTCACCTCAAAACTCCCAGAAGCTCTTGAAGGTGCTCCTCGTTCTGCTCCTTGGTCTTGGAATACACCAAGATATCATCGATGAACACAATGACTGATCGGTCGAGCATCAACTGGCAAAACCAATTCATCCATTCCATGAATGACTTAAGCGCATTGGTGAGCCTAAATGGCATCACCACGAACTCGTAATGACCATAACGACTATGAAACACGGTCCTCTCCACGTCCTCCTCTCTAACCCTTATTTGATGATACCCCAACCTCAGACCAATCTTGGAGAATCAAGATGCACCCTGCAACTGATTGAAGAGGTCATCAATCCGCGGAAGGGGATAACGGTTCTTCACCGTCAACTGTTTCAACTCTCGGTAATCAATGCACATCCGGTGTGAACCATCTTTCTTCTTGACAAAAAAAATCGGTGCTCCCCACGACGAACTATTCGGTTTAATAATATGCTTGCCCAACAACTCCTGAAGTTGAGAGGACAACTCCTGCATCTTCGGTGCTGCTAATCGGTATGGAACCTTAGCAATCAGGGTCGCACCCAGAACCAAATCGATCCTGAACTCAACCTGCCTCTCAAGGAGCACACTAGGTAACTCCTCCGAAAACACATCCGCAAACTCTCTAACAACTGGCACATCCAAAACCGAAACCTCAGTCCCGACCCGGGTGTTAACCACATATGCAAGATAAACCAGACACCCATGCTGCAGATACTGTAAGGCCGTAGAGGCAAAAAAACTGATCCAATCCTGGTACCCTCTCCATAGATAACCAGTTCTCCCCCACTTGGGGTCCGAACTATCAGTCGCTGACCCTCGCAGTCGATCATAGCTCCAAATATGCTCAACCAATCCATACCTACTATTGCACACACATCCCCCATGGGTATAGGAATCAGATCAATCGGATAAGGTACCCCAAAAATCTCCAGTACACAGCCTTGATAAAAGCTCAATGTAGAAACCCCGTGTTTGTTCACGATAGAAACCCGCAACGGACACTCCAAATCTCCGAGAGTTGTATCAAAACCCCTGCAAAAAGACTGAGATACAATGGACCGAATCGCACCTGAGTCAAATAACACAAGGGCAGACAAGGAATTCACTAAGAAGGTCCTAGCAGAAACACAAAATAAGCATACCATAAAATAACTTATAGAGTAATTATAGAAACATACCAATAACGACGATACCAATAACGACGTATGACACCGCCCTGACCTCCTCTGCAGTGAGCTGGAAAGCGTCACCTCGCACCCTCGGCGGCTCCGCCCTACCCTGGCGCCCATCTGTGATCCTCAATGTAGCCGGTGCTGAAGCATGCGCTGGCCTCGCAGCGAGCAAGGGACAGTTGGCCTTCACATGGCCAACCTGATCACTGTGATAATAAATCCAGGTACTCGATATTGGGGTCTCCTGACGACAATCCTTGGCATAATGCCCCTCCTTTCCATATTTGTGTCATCCAGACGAAGGTTGACACACACCAATATGAACCTTTATACACTTGCCACAAGTGCGGTCCATCGGTCCTCTAGATCTCGAATCAGCGGGCTTGAACTGCTTTGCCGCAGGCTGTGACTGCACAGGGGCCTACCTCATCTCCATCGCTTAGAGCTCTATCTTAATCTCCTGTCTCCTCGTGGCCTCCTGTATCTTAACAAGGGTACCATAACGTTGGGTCGACACAAACTTATGGATATCCGTCTTGAGCATGCTCAAGTACTGGGTCATCTGAGCTTGCTCAGAAACAGCAAACTCAGGTCAGAAAAGAGCCCTATAAGTAAATATCTAGGTGATATTCATCACCGTCTCTTTCCCCTGTCTCAGATCCAGATACTCTTGAGCCAACCTCTCCCTCTCCACCAATGGAACATACCTCATGTGAAACGTCTCAGAGAACTGCTCCCAAGTCACAGCAGCCCTTTGCTCAGGAGTGTACGAGCCAGTCACCAATCTCCACCAATAATTCGCCCCTTACCGGAGAAGGTTCAGGGCGCACTTGACCTTTTGGTCAGCAGGGAAAAAGCATGTGAACAAACAACCCTCTAAATCAGACAACCACCTCATCACTATGATAGGGTCCTAAACATCATCGAACACCGGGGGCTTCATATTGTTGAAGTGCCGGGAGTGGAAAACTCTCTCGTTGAGAATCCCCGCATCAGAAACACTTGTGGTAGCTGCAGCAGCGGCAACCTCAGTAAGGACAGCGTAGCAATCGTCAAATAGCTCAATCATGGCGGTGTTGATAGACCCAAACATCTCTAGCATAAACCTCCAGACAGCAACAACCATCTCAGTGGCGATGATCTCCCGAATCTGATCATTAGTCATCCCTGGCCTATCCTGGCCACCCGCTCCATACCTGGAACCTGATCCTCTCGTGAACACCATGCTAAAAATAAACCAGAATATATCAGAAATGCCATAATATACATATCTATGATCACGATACGAGACTAAACTTTTAGGGTATGTGACTTCCTTGCTACGCGTACGGGTCATGTGCTTTCATTAGTACGGGCCCATACTACCTTCCACACCTACCCGTATTTTTCTCAAGGATCATCACATTCGCCAAACACAAATACAACAACTAGGATACACATACATCCTACCTGCACTCCATCGAGAGTGGCTAAACATTCCTCATGTGGTCTGCTGCTCACACATATACTCATCCATGAAACTTCCACCAACCATGCAACACTCGTGTATACTAATCATACATAACATTGGATCCTATAGACAATCAAATACTTGATTCTACCCTAAGCCCAAAACAAAGAAAGGAATAGGAAATAAGGCTAAACCAAACATTCTCAGGCAATAAAATCTTAGTTATGTACAACCATGATGTATACACCAAGCAACTACATTAACGATATCAATTTCATACAAGAAGTAACCATAGGCTATCAGGAATCATGTATCAGGAAATTCTATCATGCTACTCGTGAAGATCCCTAGCCTATCACTAGCATGCTTTTCTATCATAAATATCATATAAAATAACAGTGTCATAACTTGGGGGTATACTTTCTTGCTTTAGCTGATCGTACACATCGTATCCTTACTTGGTTACTTTTGAAGACAATTTCGAAAATCATTTTAAAACTTTTTTAGTTCCTTAGTTTGAGTCTGGATTCACACGAATGCTCATCCAATTCTCTCAAACCAAGGCTCTGATACCAACTTGTAACACTCCAAAAATCATAAAAATATAAAATTTTCAAAAAAACAACCATTTCATCCATATAGTGATTACAAATCCATTGTTTCAAAAGTATAATCCAAAATCAACGTTTTCCTAAGACCTAATAACATAAAAACAGGATGATGTACACGATCATGCCTTCGCCTTGCCACAGTCATCTGAAGTACCCGAAACAATAAACTGAAACTGTAAGCCAAATCTTAGTGAGTTCCCCCAAAGTACCAACACACACAACATATAACAACATATACTGGGTCCACAGCTAAAAGACTGGATTACCCTTGAGCCCACAGTATGAGTCTGGCTTGCCTTTCAGGCCCACAACTGATATCTGGCTTGCTTCCGTACGCACAACATAAGTCTAGCTAGACATCGGGGCCCACACCTTAGTTCTGGCTTGCTCCTGGGTTTGTTGGCTACAACACAAAGCAGTACTACCTTAACCCATCTATACCATGTCGACATATACATAACATATAACATATATCCAGCAAACAGATTGTAACAACAAAAAATTTTGATCCAAAATTTCATTTTTGATTATAGTAAAAACTGATTTCCAAAACATTGTTCATACACCCCAATAGAATAATATAGCAAGTATCATCAAAATCAGAGAATGTCCCATAAACAGAATACAAATAGTGTGTGTGCGATGCAGTCAACCCAGGCTCTTCCCCTTGGAACCGGAAATACCTGAAACATAAACTAAAAACCGTAAGCACAAAGCTTAGTGAGTTCCCCAAACTACCACATACCATACATACAATAATCATATAACGGGCCCCGCCCTGTCATCGGGCTCCACCCGGCATCGGACCCCGCCCAACATACATATAACATTTATATCAAATAACCACATACACATGCAATAATCACAAAGATACATAGCATACAAATAGTCTTCGGGCCCTAGGCCGACAAGCATATAAACACATATACACATGCAAGAGTCACAAAGACAACTAACATACTAACATAGCATAAAACATGAGCCGACATTGCTGCCTTCGACCTGCAAAACCTAGTGAGGAAACTCACCTCAAATGTTGAATCTCACAGAAATAAATCCCTAGCTGCTGCCCTGACGACCCCCAAGCTATCAGTAGAAAATAACACCCAAATTAAATCCAATAATCCATCTTAGGGTAAAATGACCATTTTACCCCTAGCCAAATTTGGTTCATGACTAAGGCCCAAAACCACGACATAAAAGGCCCATCATTAGATAATCTTCCAAAGCCCACTAGTGGCCCAATTTTCCAAATTGGGCCTAAACAGCTCTAATGGGTTATACCCTAAAGCCCAAACATATACATAGCCAAAAATCTGATTTCAGATGGTCCACTATAGCCTAAAACAACAAGGTCCAAGAAAATGGCCCACAGAAAGCCCACTGATGGATTGAACGTTGGGCGTTCCCTTGTGGAACGCTAGGCGTTCGTCACCAGCCAACAGATCACGAACGTTAGCCGGAACGCTGGGCGTTCCTCGGCCCAACGTTGGGTGTTCGCACGCTGACTCCCAAAAATGATTATTAAGCACTTAATGCTTAAAGCCACACGACCAAATCATAGGTCCAAGTCCTAAAGAACATCTAGAACCATAAAGTTACTGACTTGGTGGCTTTTCATGCCCCAAAAGGCCCCAACTTCAAGATATAGCATTCAACTTCCATAAAAAGGGCTTAATCTTATGCATGGGGCTTATACAACTCTAAAGATGCAAACTTTAAGAATCTAGAACCTCAGAAATACCAAGAGGAGCAACTCAAAGCTTCTGGAGTGATCACAAATTACAATATCTCAACTATGGGACCAAAAAGATACTAAAATCCATAAAGACTTAGATCTAAGCTTCTAATGAGCAAGGTTAGAGCTTTATACCTCAAATGTGCTGGAAATGGAGCAGAGAACCAAGATTTATAAGCTCCTACTTGATCCACCACCTTGCACCAAGCTTCTCTTCCTTGAATGAGCTTCAAACACACACCAAAACACACACAATGAGCTCATAACACTCTTGGATGCTCTAAGGTTTTGAGATTAGGGTTTGGGAGCTATGGAGGCTAGAAATAAGGCCAACACTTGGGTCGTAAGGTGTTTAAATAGTTATCAAACCCTAAAAATTAGGGTTTGAGCTCCACGCGTAAACACCCTGCGTTCGAGCTTCGCCTCCAAAAGTCCAAACTTGGTAGAAATGGTCCCTCCTCCCCTTCAAACTTGCAAAACACGGCCAAAAAGAAATAACTTAATATATAAGGGAACAAAAACGAATAATACCTGGATCGAGCGTTACAATTCTCCCCTACTTGAATCAGACTCCGTCCTTGAAGTCCGCCGCCTCGAACAACTCAGGATAATGCTCCGTCATCTCTTCCTACCGCTCCCACGTCACTCAATCCCCTTGCGTTGCAGCAAATGCACCTTAACCAGCTCCACAACCTTGTTCCTCAAGGTTTACGTCTTCCGATCTAAAATTGCCACCGGTCTCTCAATATAATTCAATCGGTCATCCACCTAAATATCCTCCAAAGGTACAACTGCTGAATCATCCACTAACCACTTCCGCAGATGAGAGACAAGAAAAGTGTTATGAATCTGACTGATCTCGGCTGGAAGATCAAGATGATAAGCTACCCGAACCACTCGAGCCAAAACCCTGAAGAGACCAATATACCTGGGGCCTAGCTTCCCCCGCTTCCTAAACCGGATGACACCTTTCCAAGGTGACACCTTCAGGAGAACCATATCTCCAACCTGGAACTCCAGGTCTAACCGACGCTTGTCGACATAGCTCTTCTGCCGACTCTGAGCTGTCTGAAGCCTGCTCCGAACCTGTTGAATCAGCTCAGTGGTCTTGAGCACCACCTCGGTACTCCTCATGACTCACTGACCGACCTCGCCCCAACAAATCGGGGTCCTTCACTTCCTCCGTAGAGCATCTCAAATGGAGGTCGATCAATGATGGAATGATAACTGTTGTTATACAAAAATTCCGCCAACGGAAGATTCGTATCCCAACTCCAACCGAAATCCAACATGCACGCTCGCAACATGTCCTCAAGAGTCTAAATAGTCCGCTCACTCTGACCATCGGTCTGCAGATGAAATGTCGTATTGAAATGGAGACGAGTGCCCATCTCGTCATGAAATCACTTCCAAAATATGGAAGTAAAACGAACATCCCGGTCTGAAACCACGGACGTCGGCACCCCATGACGTGCCACCACCTCCCTAACATAAATCTTGGCTAACTTCTCTGCAGAAATACTCTCCTAGATCGGGATAAATGCGTGCTCTTGGTCAATTGATCCACAATAACCCAAATAGAATCCACTCTGCGCGTGGTCCTGGGAAGCTTCGTAATAAAATCCATGGTGATGTTTTCCCATTTCCATACGAGAGTCTCTAACGGCTACATCTTGCCATGAGGTCACAGATGCTCGGCCTTGACTTTCCTGCAAGTCAAGCACCGCTCCACAAACCATGATACATCCCGCTTCATCCAGGGCCACCAATAATCAGGACGAAGATCCCTATACATCTTCGTCGCCCCGGGATGAATGGAGAATCTCGACTTGTGAGCCTGGTCCATATGAACTTGGCGCACACCGCCCCAGTACGGAACCTAGACCCTCCGATGCAGAGTCAACAATCCACGGCTATCAAAATCGAAGGAAGCCACCTGACCCACAATCTGATTGCTCTTCCGGTGCTCTTCCTTCATCGCATCAACCTATGCCTCACGAATCCGCTCCAACAACGGAGTAATCACGGTTATCCTTAAGCATAAACATAGGATCAGAGTTGCGACCGCCTTGCGGCTGAGAGCATCGGCCACTACATTGGCCTTCCCCGGGTGGTACAGGATCTCATAATCGTAATCCTTCACCACATCCAGCCATAAAGGTAATACCGCCAAAATTTGAGGGCGAAAACCACAGCCCCCAGCTCCAAATCATGCGTTGGATAATTCGCCTCATGAGGCTTCAACTGCCTCGAAGCGTAAGCGATCACGCGACCCCGCCGCATCGATAGTGCCCCCAAACCTGTGATTGATGCATCACAATAAACCACGAAGTCATCAACACCCTCCGGCAGGGTCAGAATCGGCGCCTCACACAACCGATGCCTGCTGCTCAGGCCCCCAACGAAAGGTGACCGACTTCTTGGTCAGTCGGGTCAAGGGAACAACGATCTTGGAGAAATCCTGAATGAATCTCCGATAATAACCAGCCAAACCAAGAAAAATCCGAATCCATGATGGAGACCTCAGAACCTCCCTCTGCATCACGGCCTCGACCTTGGCTGGATCGACTTGAATACCCTTCTGGTTGACAAGTCTAGAAACTGCACCTCTCGCAACCAAAACTCGTACTTGGAAAACTTTGCGAAGAGAATCTCCCTCCTCAAAGTTTCCAACACCTCTCTCAAATGCTCCTCATGCTGCTCCTGAGTCTTGGAATAAACCAAGATATCATCAATAAATACTATCACAGACCGATCCAGCAACGGTTTGCACATGCGATTCATGAGATCCATGAACGCGGCTGGAGCATTGGTGAGCCCAAATGGCATCACCACGAACTCATAATGACCATATCGAGTCTGGAAAGTCGTCTTCTGCACATCCTCATCCCGGACCCGCATCTGATGATAACCTGATCACAAATCAATCTTGGAGAACCAAGATGCACCCTGAAGCTGGTCGAAAAGACCATCAATCCTCAGGAGGGGATAACGGTTCTTCACCGTTACCTTATTCAACTCCCGATAGTCGACACACATCCGATGGGACCCGCCTTCTTCTTCACAAATAGAATCGGAGCTCCCCAAGGCGAATTGATCGGTCTAATAAATCTCTTGTCTAACAGGTCCTACAGCTATGTAGACAACTCCTGCATCTCGGGGGGAGCCAACCGATATGGTGATTTGGCTATCGGAGCCACACCCGGAACCAAATCAATCCTGAACTCCACCTGCCTCTCCGGAGGTACCCCAAGCAAATCCTCTGGGAACACATCTGGATACTCCCTCACAATCGGCATATCATCCACGGTCGCCTTACCCTTGTCCCGGGGTTTCCAAGACATAGACAACAAAAACCGAGCAGCCCATTCGAGCCAAAACCCTGAAGAGTCCAATGTACCTGGGGCCCAGCTTCCCTCGGTGCAGAACACATAATCGGCCCATGTTGCGGTCTCTCACCCTGAATCACCAAATCTCCCCTACTTTGGGTCCGAACCCGAACCAACTGCTGTCCACAGTTGATCACTGCCCCATTAGGGCTCAATCAATCCATGCCCACGATAACCTTGTTCCTACGCAAAGGAATGGGAACCAGATCCACCGGATACTGCTCGCCGAATAACTAAAGAGTATACCCTCGATGAACCCTCGCAACCCGAATAGACCTATCATCAGCAATCTCAACATCTAGAGGACAATCTAGCTCCCCCGGAGCTCCAACAAATCTCTTGCTAAGCATAAGAGATACAAATGATCGGGTATCCCCCGAATCAAATAATACTACAACAGAGATACCGTTCACCAGGAACGATCCTAAAACAAGACACATAAACATAAGCAACAACTAAATAAAAATAAAGAGATAAGGAGAAGATACATACCCGTAACTACATCAGGAGCTGCACGTGCCTCCTCCGCTGTCAGCTAGAAAGCCCTGCTCTTCACCGCATCCACATCTACCCGGCCTTGTCGGCCGTCAATAATCCTCAAAGTTGCAGGCGCGGGTGCTGACACCGGTCCTGTTGCAGCTAAACTCGGACAATGGGCCTTCTTGTGGCCCCTCTAGTTGCAATGAAAGCAAATTAGATTAGATACCTAAGTGGCGGTGGTGGCAGCAGTATAATCCCTGCTCATATGTCCAGTACGGCCGCACTTGAATCAGGCAGAACCACCACCTCTGCACGTCCCCTCGTGCACCTTGCCGCACCTGCCATAGCGGCTACGACCCTGCTGGCCTCTCGACCTAGAATCAGACATATTGGGCCTCTTGCCCGAACCCTCAACACTCGGCACCGAATCTAGCTTCCTCTTCTTCTCCATCTCCAAGTCAATGTCCCTCTCCCTGGCCCTCGCAATTATGTCCTCCAGCATCTTACAGCTTGATCGGCTAACAAACTGCTAGATATCGCTCCTCAGCATCTTATGATATTGGTCCTTATTCATCTCCTCGTCTGCCACATATTGCGGAACCAGATGCGCCCTCTTCCTGAACATAGCGGTGATCTCATCCACCGTCTCAAAAGTCTGACGGAGATCCTGGAACTCTCGCGCCAGCTGTTGCACCTCAATCACCGGTGAAAACTCGACTCGAAACCTGGTCGATAAATCACTCCAGGTCATCGAATCAATAGCAGCATCATCCCCGATAGTACGCCCTACCTTCTCCCACCGATCACATGCCCTATCCTTCAGAAGACAGGAAGCTAGTCTGACCTTGTCCCCCTCGGGACAACGACTGATACGAAAGGCGTTAGCAATATCTTCCAACCATCTATTGCTCGCAATGGGGTCCCTGGCCCCATGATAATCTAGTGCTCCGCATGCCCAAAACTCCCTGAAAGTCAGAGAACGCGTCCCAACCAAAGCTACCATCTCAGCGCGAAAGGCGCTCAACCACTCATCAAAGAATCTCAAGAATACTCTCCTTGATCGTGCCAAAGATCACAGGAGTCTCCTCAAGGATACTGTGCGTAATCTCAGACGACATGAACTCCCTCATCTGGTCATCAAGTTTCCCGACTCCAGACCCTGATCATGAACCCTCCCCAACACCGGAACTACCCACTAGCCTGCCTCGCAATACCACCATAATGAAAATAGACCACATAAACCATCAGAATACGCATCAAATATACACATCGGGGGAAATCACAACTCCACAAGCTCCCTAGCTTCATTGCATCCCTCCTTGAATCGAGTACGGATCCTCTGCTTCCTGTAGTATGGGCCCATGCTACTTTCCACATCTATCCTTACTTTCCGCAAGAAGTGCCTTCACTCAGCCAAGTTACTTTATATCCAACAATCCCTCACAAATAAGGCTCAGAGCACTAAATCTCATCCTAGGTTTTCCTAGGCCAAACTGCACACCACTCTTCGCCATCAACTGCAGAAGGAATTCCCGCTAACTTCCTCTAACTAGCCCACAAATACAATTACATATTACAAAAACTAGATAATTCTTCGAATGAGAGGTCTCACACTAAAATGGTTGGACTCAAACAAGAGTTGTGCAATAGATTTAAAACCTAACCTTCTAAAATTATTTAGTTCCCGTAATATGTAACTTAGCATATTTGTTTACTAGTTAGTTGAAGCTAGCTAAAACTCCTAAAAGCACAAAGAAAGCAACATTCGAGCATCAAGTACCAGAACCAAGCATAACCTAATCAGGCCATCCTATCACTGACTGATCAACACTAGCATTCAAGTTTATAAGGCCATACAACAGGCATACAAAGGCATCTCTCCTAAATCCTTAGCCCTAATCTAGCATGCGATTCATAGATTCACAATTCAAAACATATCATAAACATGTATGCGTATTTTGGGAAACTTACTTGAGCTCGACTGATTGCATGCACCACACCCTTCCCTATTTTAGAAAACTTTCATCTTAAAATATTTTTCCTTTTTGAAAACTTTACCAAGTCCTCAGCTTGAGTTCAGACACACCCGTGAGCATGCCCGAATCCCTCAAAGCAAGGTTCTGATACCAAATTGTAACAACCAAAAACTATGACCCAAAAATTTCATTTTTGATTATAGTAAAAATAGATTTCCAAAACATTGTTCATACATCCCAATAGAATAATATAGCAAGTATCATCAAAATCAGAGTATGTCCCATAAACAGAATACAAATGGTGTGTGTGCGAGGCAGTCAACCCGAGCTCTTCCCCTTGGAACCGGAAATACCTGAAACATAAACTAAAAACAATAATCATAAAGCTTAGTGAGTTCACCAAACTACCACATACCATACATATAATAATCATATAATGGGCCCCGTCGGCATCGGACCCCATCCGACATCCGGCCCCGCTCCAAAATAGATCGGGCCCCACCCAACATACATATAACATTTATATCAAATAATAACATACACATGCAATAATCACAAAGATACATAACATACAAATGGTCATCAGACCCTAGCCCGACAAGCATATAAACACATATACACATGCAAGAGTCATGAAGACAAATAGCTTACTAACATTGCATAAAACATGGGCCGACATTGGTGCCTTCGACCCGCAAAACCTAGTGAGGAAACTCACCTCAAATGTTATATCTCATAGAAAGAAATCCCTAGATGCTGCCCTAACGACTCCCAGAGCTATCAGTACAAAATAACACCCAATCAAAATCCAATAATCCATCTTAGGGTAAAATGACCATTTTACCCCTGGCCTAATTTGGTTCATGACTAAGTCCTACAAACATGACATAAAAGGCCCATCACTAGATAATCTTCCATAGCCCACTAGTGGCCTACTTATGTCCTAATTTTCCAAATTGGGCCCAAACTCCTCTAATGGGATTTACCCTAAAGCCCAAACATATACATAGCCAAAAACCTGATTTCAGATGGTCCATTATAGCCCAAAGCAACAAGGTCCAAGAAAATGGCCCAAGGAAAGCCCAATGATGGATTGAACGCTGGGCGTTCGTCACCAACCAACAGATCGCGAACCTTAGCCGGAAAGCTGGGCGTTCCTCGGCCCGACGCTTGGCGTTCGCACGCTGACTCCCAAAATTGATTATTAAGCACCTAATGCTTAAAGCCACATGACCAAATCATAGGTCCAAGTCCTAAAGAACATCTAGAACCATAAAGTCATTGACTTGGTGGCTTTGCATGCCCCAAAAGGCCCCAACTTCAAGATATAGCATTCAACTTCCATAAAAAGGGATTAATCTCATGCATGGGGCTTATACAACTCTAAAGATGCAAACTTTAAGAATCTAGAACCTCAGAAATACCAAGAGGAGCAACTCAAAGCTTCTAGAGTGATCACAAATTACAATATCTCAACTATGGGACCAAAAAGAGACTAAAATGCATAAAGACTTAGATCTAAGCTTCTAATGAGCAAGGTTAGAGCTTTATACCTCAAATGTGCTGGAAATGGAGCAGAGAACCAAGATCTATAAGCTCCTAATTGATCCACCACCTTGCACCAAGCTTCTCTTCCTTGAATGAGCTTCAAACACACACCAAAACACACACAATGAGCTCATAACACTCTTGGAGGCTCTAAGGTTTTTAGATTAGGGTTTGGGAGCTATGGAGGCTAGAAATAAGGCCAAAACCTGGGACATAAGGTGTTTAAATAGGTATCAAACCCTAAAAATTAGGGTTTGAGCTCCACGCGTAAACGCCCTGCGTTCCCTAAGGGAACCCCCCGCGTTCGAGCTTCGTTCCAAAAGTCCAAACTTGGCAGAAATGGTCCCTCCTCCCCTTCAAACTTGCAAAACACGGCCAAAAAGAAATAACTTAATATGTAAGGGAACAAAAACGAATAATACCTGGATCAAGAGTTACACAGATAAACATAAAACCAGTCATCAGACAAACAGGCAGATATACAGATCACTACCGCATACTACATCCTATTTACCAGGATACTGAACTAACAGACCACTATAACATATCAACATCCTATTTACCAGGATACTGATCTAACAGACCACCATAACATATCAACATCCTTTAACCCACAGGTATAGTGAGGAAAACTTACCTCTCAGGCTGAAATGATCGTTGAACATGTCACAGCTCCGAATATCAACTCTACCGGTCACCTATCCAACAAATAGTGACCAATTCACAAATACAACTCAAAATGAAATCAGAGTATAAAAATAATCATGCAGTTACATCATAGTCAAATAAAGTGCGGAACAATATGGTGTGCACGATGCGTTCATCTCGAGCTCTTACCCTTCGATCCGGAAGTACCTGAAACATAAACTGAAAACTGTAAGCATGGAGTTTAGTAAATTCCCCAAGATACCTCATACCATAAATATCAAACATACAATGAGCCATTTCCCAACACCCATCGGGCCTCATCCGGCATCGAGCCCCGCTCGTAACAAATCTGTCAATAATATGAGATGGGCCCCGCCTCATCACATTCATCTGGCCGCGCCTTGCATCAGGCCCCACTCAACATTCATGCAGACACATAGAACACACAAAAGAATAACTGAGATAAATAGCATACAATACACTCATCAGGCCCCGCCTGGCATCAGACCCCGCCCGGTATACATATCACATAACATACATGCAAGAGTCACACATACAACTAGCATCCTAATCATAATAAATAATGGCCCATCATTGATTCCTTCGAACCGCCAAGCACATTGAGGAAACTCACATCAACCTGCTAAATATCTCATATAAAAGCTCGGACTGCTGATCCAGAAAATCCCCGTGCTAACCAATCAAATAAAACCCAATTAATAATCGATCTACAACCCATAACTGGAAATCCTAGTCCAATTGTCCAACACTTAGGGTAATAGACCATTTTACCCTTTCCTTACTTGGCCTAAAATCCGAGGCCCAATCCAATAACACCAAAAAGCCTAATATGGCCCAAAGCTCTAAAAGATTCCCAATACCTATTATGGGCCCAAACAGAAGAAGGCCCAGAGCCTAGCAATGGCCTAAATTCAAAAGTGATGATGGCCCAACAAGACCCAAACTCCACTAATCCGAAAATGGCCCAAATCAGGCCTGGTACGCTGCGCGTACCAGACGTACGCCTCGCGTACTACGTTGCATGTATGATCGCAGACACGGGCACGTACGCACATCGTACTCTTGAGTATGCCCAACGTACGCGCCTATTAAGCACTTTTTCCTTAAGTGCTTAATACTTGCATTCCAACATCCAAATTTCAGATCCAAGTCTAAATGAACGTCTTAATCTATAAAGTCGAAGACTTTAAGCCTTTTCATGGCTAAAAACACCTCATAGTCCAAATCTAGCATTTTAACTCCATTAAGAAGAACATCAACCTCGCATGGTTGAGCTAAACCAATCACGCTGTCATTTTATGCATAAGGGACCTCAGAAAAGCCTCGATCTATCATCCCAAGCTGTTGGAGTAGCCCATACTGCCAAGCATGGTTTAGAGGACCCAAAAATGCACAAATAAAGCCGTAAACTAGGTATATCATAAGGAACCATCAAGTTAGGAGCGTTATACCTCAAATAGCTTGCAAAGTTGATGATGATCCTGGATCTTCAAGCTCCAAGTCCACCAAAGCCTCACCACCAAGCTTCACTTCCTTCAAGGGACCCAAAAACCACTACAAAATCACACAATGGCTCACAAACACTCAAATGAGGGTTAGGGTTTCGTTCTTATGGTTTGGAGAAGTGGAGGCTGACCATAAGATGCTCCCAAAGAAACATAAGTTGATTAAATAGGGCACCAACCCTAAAAATTAGGGTTTGCCCTTGCTTAGCGTAAGGCCGACGTATGTGGGTGTCTCCGCGTCCATCCCTCGATCCAGTACACCCAACCTACTCATAGCGTACGCCTAGCATACTCGGCTAAGGACCAAAATGAATAGAATTTACAATTTAGGGGTTAAAAGGAACATACCTAAAAATTGCAAATGTTACAGTTCTCCCCCACTTAAATCAGACTTCGTTCTCAAAGTCCGTTGCGGTAAACAGCCCCGGATAATGCTCCCTATTCTTTTCCTCGGGCTCCCACGTCCATTTTGAACCCTTGCGGTGCTGCCACTGCACCTTCACCAACTCAACAACCTTGTTCCTCAAGGTTTTTATCTTTCTGTCAAGAATCACCACCGATCTCTCGATATAGTTCAGGCGATCATCCACATGAATATCCTCCAATAGAACCACTGTGGAATCATCAACCAAACATTTATGCAGCTGAGAGACATGAAACATGCTATGGATCTGACTAAGCTCCTCAGGAAGATCCGAGCGATAAGCAACCTCGCCCACCCGGGGCAAAAACCTGAAAGGACCGATGTACCTGGGGCCCAACTTGCCCCTCTTCCTAAATCGGATGACACCTTTCCAAGGTGACACCTTCAGGAGAACCATATCCCTAACCTGGAACTCTAGATCTGATCGGTACTTGTCGGCATAGCTCTTTTGTAGACTCTGTATTGTCGGAAGTCTACCCCGAACCTATTGAATCAACTCAGTAAATTGCACGATTTAATGTATAATACGGTAAGAAATATAATAAGAAATTTATATTTTTAAACACAAGATTTCTTGTGTTTTACTTGTACCCCCCCTAAAACAATTTAAAAATTGTGAAAACGTAGGGGTATGAACTCACCTTGTGTGCGTGTTTTTAGTTGGGTACAACTTGGTCTCGATGATTTCACCGGGCTAGAATACGTATTATTCAACTCTATCCTAATTTATATTAACACACGATATGTATTTAAATTAGTGACATAATTAGTAAAGTGTTATATTAACACTAATTAATATAAACACTTACCAAAATTTGTAAGAACACTGGAAGCAAAAATGCTTCTTGAAGTTGTTTTAGGTCTTGGAAATGAAAGGAATTTGAGAGAGGAATGTATAAAATTCTTTTACTGCTAAGTGTAAAAATGTGGTATACTTCAAAATGTACTTAAATATGAAGAAATATTGAGGCGGTTATAAGCTAAATATCTTAGATATTTAAGGGTTTTCGGCCGAGAACTCAATCCGAGGAAAGGAAGATTTCTGCCGAGAATAGGGTTTGCGGTCCGAAGGATGTTTGTGGCCGAGAACTCATTTTCGGTCCAAGGAAGGGATATAATTTGCGAAGGTTTGCTGTTTTGACCGAAATCTCGTTTTCGGTCCGAGGTTAGTGACTTAGGAGATTTCTCGGATTCAAAGAAGGGTATTTTCGGTATGAGCTATTTGATTTCCTTAATAACTACACATAGTTATATAATTATAATTATGATTAAATCAAATGGTTTCTAATATTTTGACCTTGATTGACCTTCATTGACTTTTGTTGAATTTCATAGGCTGGAAATAACGGATTGTCACTGAAATGCAGACGAGTACCCAACTCCTCATGAAACCTCTTCCAAAACCTAGAAGTAAACCGGACATCCCTATCTGAAACTACTGAAACTGACACCCCATGTCGTGCCACAACCTCCCTGATGTAAATGTCGGCCAATTTCTCAATAGAGATGCTCTCCTGAATTGGAATAAAATGCGCGCTCTTGGTCAATCGATCCACGATGAACGAAATCGAATCCATGGTAATCTCTTCCCATTTCCAGAAGGGAATTTTTGATGGCTGCATCTTGCCGTGAGGTCGCTGATGTTCGACCTTGACCTTCCTGTAAGTCAAGCACCTCTCTATATACAAAGCTACATCCCGCTTCATACATGTCCACCAATAATCAGGACGGAGATATCTATACACCTTTTTTGCCCCGGGATGAATAGAGAATCTCGACTTGTGCGCATCCTCCATGAAAACCTACCATGCACCACCCTAGTGCGGAACTCACACCCTCCGATGAAGAGTCAATAACCCCTGACTATCATAATCGAAGAAATCCACCTGACCCACTTTACGCTCACTCTTCTGGCGCTCTTCATTCATAGCCTTAACCTGAGCCTCTTGAATCTGCTCCAAGAGTGGAGTAATCACTGTCATTCTCATACAAATATTTCTGATTGGAGCCGTGACCACATTGCGGCTGAGAGCATCGGCCACCACATTAGCCTTCCCCGTAAGGTAAAGGATCTCACAATCATAATCCTTCACCACATCCAACCACCTACACTGCCTCATGTTCAAATTGTTGGATTAGGTGTTTAAGCCCATAACTATAAATGGTATGTACTTGACCCGAGAGTAGCATGGTCCATTTGGGTTGCATATCATCAGGACAATTTGTTAGGATGGACTTTTGAGAAGAGGTTATTTATGGTTTATTAATATATTATAAGTTCTAATATATTAATATGAAATCATATGATTTAATTAGTATTGATCAAGAATTAGTTTGGAATTAATTTAGTGATCAAAAGAGACTAATTAAATCAATGGGGACTAATTGTGTAAATTAGTTATATTTATATGTTGGGCTTATGATCCATGTTTGACTAAGTTTATGTATGGACACATAAAGAGTTGGGCCACATGAACCATGGATCATAAACCCATGGGTATATGTTAGGGTTAACCAATGACCTTTGGAATTCCACATATAAATATGTTACTCCATAGGCAAAATGAAAACCAATGTTCTTGGAGTTCACATGGACGGTTTTGGTGTATGAAGATTCTCTCTCAAAATATCATCCTTTTTCCATGGTGTGTTGTGATTCCATTTGAGGCATCTACACTATTGGTGCTAAGTTCTTAAAGGCCAAAAGCTTCAAGGTTTTCAAGCCACAAGAAAAGGTATGTTATCTAACTAGTTTTATTACTCAAGTATCAAAGCTTTGTATGCTAGCTAGGGTAATACCTTGGAAAATGAAAGTTTGCATGTATATTAGAGAAAACATAGATCCAAGGTATTTAGGGTTGCATGTACACCTTAGGAGTGTTAGATTGCTCAAAACCCATCAGTGGTATCAGAGCCTAGGCTTATTTTCTTATATACTTGATGCAAATTGCTTGAAAAATCGAATTTTTTGCTGTCTGGACAGTGGAATCGCCGAGTCCTCTGGGGGACTCGCCGTGTCCAAGCACAAATTCATCCAACTCGGCGAGTTGGTTCATACACTCGACGAGTTGGTGCCCCAGAATGCAGTTTTTCGATTTTTTGGCTGGAATTGGACTAGGATCATTACCTTAAGCTGTTTTTGAACTTATAAACTTATTGTTGATGTGGTAATGATCATGCTTATCCAATTTACAAGATAATTGTCAAAGTTTCATGTTTTGTATTAGTTTATATGGTTAGGCAAATTACATGAAATTTTTTTAATTTGAATTGTCTTATTCTTATGAGTTTAATTTAGATTATTGAAAAATTGTTTGATTTTCTTGTTAGAATTTTTGATCTAAATGATTTTGATGGATTCCATAATTTGTCCTCAAGTTATGGAAAATGAATATTTTTTCATTTAAATGGATCATTAAAAGTCATAGGTTATAGAAAAATGAAGAGTCCTTTTCATAAATGGTTTTATGGACTCCATAACTTGTCCTCAAGTTATGGATTTTCAAGAGTCTTTTCATTAAAACCTATATTAAACTTATGAGTTATGAATTTGAAAAGTTTTCATAGTTACAAAACTTGCCCTCAAGTTTTGGAATTTGTAAAGTCACACATTAAAACTTTAATTCCAAACCCTAGAATTTTAAAAGTTTAAAATTCAACCCTTATACTATTATAATATTATAAGTTTAATAATATATATATATATATATATATATATATATATATATATATATATATATATATGTATGTATGTATAAGAACAAGTCAGTCTTACCGTTAGTAGGCCTCATTCACGAAGCCGGTCTATAAGGGGGGTATAAGGTTACTGCCTATAAAATGGCAGTTTAATGGGTGTCCACTCTCACCCACCTCTTCCTTGACTGGTCGAGGGTCGTTAGCCGAATGGGTTTGACAGGACATTTAAATTCTCATTAAAATTATAGTGAAATACTAAGTAACAAAACACTTATAAATTCCCAATCTTAGTTACTTAGGAAAATTGTGAATATGGTGCTAACCCATGAAATTGCACTTTGCACCTTGTTAAGTCGTTAGTGGAGCATGTGTGGTTAACCGGCACACTAATCTGGGACTGACAATGCATGGAAAAGGGTAGTTTGATGTTAATCATAGATCAATGGAGCGTGTGTGGTTAACCGGCAAATTGATTAGGTGGTTGTAACATTGGGTGTACCAAGCTAATTTTCATGGTTATCCACACCTTGTTTGTGATCATCGGCATCGCAGTCACAAACTTGAACGACACAATCGAGATTTAAACATGCCATTGAATTGTTCAATGAATCTCAAAGGATCTAGGAGTTTCAATCCATTTAAAACTTAATTATTAATTTCATTTTTCGTGGTAGAAATTGGTAAATTGTCATTTACCTACCTTCAAATAGTTTACAATTGGATTACGGCATCCCTCTTCCATCTTGTAAATTATTGTGTTGGGTCCTAGCCTTAATATTTCATTTGGGTGTTATATTAAGGACTCAAATCAACGAAACTTGAATTTCTCCCTCATAAATGTCTAAGTTCAGACAACTATGGTCTTCCCGAATCTTTTAAAAAAAAGATTTCTTTATAAAGATGATTTTCCACAAGGCAATCAAGGTGAAAGATTAATCCCTTCCTTGTGCTTTAGTGGAACTTCACTTCCTTTACCTCCTCAAATTATTCTCCCTAACCCAGAAGTTCAAGGTCACTCAAAGCCCTATTGGCAGGAAGGAAAGTCTGTATGTACTCACGTCTTGGAGATGAAGTTACATATTGACAAGCTGGGAGAGTTGGGTGTCGAAGTCTCAAGGAAGTTGGTGGTTGACTGGGTTCTTCAATCACTTCCTAAGTCATATAGCGGGTTCCCTTAAGGACTACTATGTGACAGACCGCGACATGACCCTTATTAATCTTACCTATTTGCTTGTTGTTGTTGAATCATCAATGATTTGGCACACTGGAAAAGAAAATTTGATTGGAAGATCCATTTCCAAAACTTCCATGGACATTAACAATGGTAACATTGGAAGTCCAGAAAAGCTTTCTCTTCCCAATGGAAAGGGATCGGCCATGGTCAAGTCATTTGACCAAATGGTAAAGAGAAAGGCTAAGTCTGAGATAGTCTCGTGTACCATTCTCAAAGAGTCCATATGTTTCTATTTCCAAGAGAAGGGGCATTGGTTGCGAAGCTGCCATATTTGCCTGAAAGATCAGAATGATGGTAAAGTCAAAACTTTTTACTCTACTTCAGGTAAAATCCACTGTCTAACTCTATTAAGTTCCTATTTGGAGATTCTTAATACATGATGTAATGTAATTACATTATGATGTTTTGAAGAATTGAAGAAATGAAAGGAAGCTTAAAGGAGGAGTATGCTGAGTCTGATCGCGAAGAGATGGATTTCGATCGCGTGGTTCAATGATCAGATTTGTGAGCTGCTGCTTAAGAGTTATGATAGATTGCTTAGGAATAGATAACAACATATTTTCACTTGTATTTGCATTGTAAGGATAAATTTTCTGCAATTTTATAAATAAAGAAATTTTTTGAAATTGATCTTATTTTTAAAATTTCCTTACAATGACATTTATGAAAATTTGTTGATTATATGTTTCCATTGATAGCAATATTGGAATATGAATTTGATTTTTTCGTTTGTGGTAGTGTCATAATTTACCAAATAAGGAAAGAATCTCATCACCTAAGTTTAAGTTGGATAGAAACTTGGAATCATGCAACTTGTATTGTGTGATGAATGAGAACCTTTATCTTTGGGAAATTAAGACTAATTCTTTGTTCACATGTATATGTGAGTCAAGTGAAGGACAAGGGGATCGGGTACACTGGGTGTGCGCTGGTCAGGTCCACCACGGAGAACGATAAGACTATTCTTCATGATTTACTAAAGTTTAGTAAATATGGTTATGCTTACAAGTTTAAGTATAGTTCTGAAACGTTGGAAAAGTTTCAATGTATGGTAGAACGAATGAGAAGAATCAAATTGGGCAGAAAGATAAAAGTTTCTCCAATCTGAAAAGATGGGAGAGTACTTGAGTATCGTGTTTTATGATCATCTTAATGATTATCAAAACCATGTCACAATTGATCCTCTAAGGATATCTTAGTGCATTTGTATGGCTAAGAAGAGGAATCGTGAATTTTTGAAATAGTTTAAATCAAGAAGATGAGCCATACTTTGTTCCCAAAACAAGTCTTAGAGTCATACTCCAAGATTGTAACCTTGAGTGACATAATCTTAAGAAAGGTTTATGTGACAACCTGAAATTTCTATGTTGTAAAGTCAATCAATTCAATCAAAAGTCAGACTTGTTTCTGTTACCTTTATGCTGTGTTAAAGGTCTGTTTGAGAGTTTCTAAGCCTAGTACACTCAAGGATTGTGTGTTAGGAAGTGTTAGCTTGAGTCATTGAGTTGCAATCGAGCCGGAAACACCATCAAAAGGAGTTCACGGCCACAAACTAGGTTCACGGCCGTGAACCCATCTTTAGGCCGTGAACAACCCCTATATATAAAGTTGGCTCATCTTTCTTCACTTTTTCAACTCTAGCCGTGAACATCTCCTTTCTCTCTCAACTATATTCAACCGTGATCACTTCTAAAGGCCTCGAAAACGTAAGTATCTCATCCATCTTCTTGTTGTCCTTTAGAAACACTTGATTCCACCCATGATACAAACACTTTCTTGCAAGATCTTTAAGAGTTCATGGCTGTGAACCCTTCATAGATGCAAAATAGGACCGTGAACCCTCCATCTATGGCCGTAAACCCTTCATAGGATCAAGCTTGGGCCGTGAACACATCATGTGTTCTTAGGCCGTGAACCCTCCTAAGGTCGTGAACTCCTAGAGTTTGGCCGTGAACACCTTTCAACCAATCATTTGTGATTCTAACACTTCATTGAAAGTGTTTCCTAGATCTTCACGTTGTTTCCCTAACTTGTTAGTTGTTATATACACTAATTGTATACATATATGTGTTATTATATGCCTAATAGGATCTGTTTGTGCTTGGGACTTCACTTGGCATACTTATCATCCTATACCGATCTTTCATTCGAATCACTCACTCTAGGTGATTTCATACCCCTACAAATACACTTTTAAATGCTTTTAAATGCTTTTAGGGGGGGATACAGGTAGAACACAATGAAATTGTGTTAACCATTTACATGTGAAAACAACATCCAAAAGGATTTCTTATACTCAAAACTTGTTAAAACTCTTTTAAAGCTTTTATAAACTTCTTTTATATCAAATCATATTCGTCTATCTATTTACGTATAAGTATGCTTTAACAGACTTAGGAATATTGCTAGATACCTTGACTCATGTTCCTTGTTTGGTTGTGGGCTTGGGGTAGGATCACTAGTCCGAATGTCGGTTAAATCATAGTTATTCTTATTAAATACATATATGAATATTAAACCCATTTTTAAGGATTATACTTAACTTAGTTGCTTGGTGAGTAATTGAGTGTTTTCTATAAATCAGTAACAGTCAAACAATCATACTAGTAAACAATAATAGGTATAGTTTAGAGGATTACTACTTACTACTTCTAGAATAGTGAAACTTACATGAGTCAGTTCATACATGAGTCAGTTCTTACATAGTATAACTAGAACAGAAAGGAACATACATACTATAACTAGAACAGAAAGGAACATACATACTATAACTAGAACAGGAAGGATCATACATACTATAACAAGAACAAGATAACAATAATGTGATCCACTACTTCATGGCATAGCAATATACTTGTTGTGTCACGTTTTGTAACTAGAGTCTCCTGGAGGGAGAGCGTGAGTTTGTGTATAGATCTATACCGGATTGACCATCATACACCTTGCTGCTAGCTACAGTGGGACCTGCAGGTCTACGGGTGATAAATATCATACCATTTCGACATCTTTAGATCGTCGTGTTTTATACTAGTCAATCAAGCATGGTTATAACCTCATCACATTTTACCTTAATTTAACTTATTGGTTTTAAGGTACTTAGTACTTCAGTAGTTATTTTATACAATACTACTGAACATCTTCATTTTCCCCATTACATTCATATAGTGATATTCTCATATCGAGTAATGCAAACTATTTTCTAGTAAATATAGTCATAAACTTGGGAAAACATACATTTTTACGAGAAAACAAACATACAAAACAGTCGGGTCTTGGTAGAAGACTACTTTCCATTTTAGTAGAAAATATAGGATTTTCTAGGAAGTATACAAACATTTACATCAAAACACTTACAAACGTTTTCATCAAACTAATGCAAACATTTGACACAAAAATACTTATTAACTCACAAGCTTAAATGCTAATCCACTCCTTCAAAATAACTTGTATTCTCTGGTCACCAGTAGACAGGTACAAATGACTAGGTTTTGAGAAGACGGAGCATGTTCAAGACTCGTCTTTATTTTGATTATATATATTTTTGGTGTCTTACAACTTTACACAGAACACACTTGTATTAACTATATTATTAATGTAATGGATGATGTTGTTGCTTGTTTTACTATTGTGTATTGTTATGATACTGTACTTGACGTCCTCCGCCCCCGAACGTTTCCGCTGTTCTGGTTTGGGGGTGTGACAGATTGGTATCAAAGCTTTGTTTATAGTGAATTGAGTATATCAACCCATAAAACATATACAACTATAAACACATCGGGATTAAAACACTCTGACCAAGAGTTTATACTTTTTAAATAATAAAATATTTTACTAAAGTATACATACATTCATTCATACTAGGATCAGTGTCATACTAGAACAGAACAAAAGTATTGCGGTTGTTGGACAGCACAAGTAGGCTTAGGGACATATAATCAGATCTAGGAATGATATAGCCTGATCAACTATATCTATCCGAGAAGTGATTAGCATGTGCCTAGGAATGGTTGCGGTGTTGCAGTAAGTCTAAAAACTTACCAACTCTACTACAATGAAAACTTTAGAACATAACATAAACTTAAAATACTATAGGAGTATTTTGTGATACTATAATTACTTATGTGAAAACTAAAAGGTCTTTACTAGTAGGTCAATAGTTGCTGAGTGGATACGCTAAGGTTATATGTGACTAAGGTGTCATAGACTTAGAATCTGTGATCTTTGCTTTACTTCCTGTTCCTTGTTTGGTTGTGGACATAGAGTTAGGTTCACTTATTCGAAGGTCTATTCTATCTTCGTTACATATGACTGGTATGCAAAACGCAAATGTTGAAGTAACTAGTAAGGATCATCCTATAATTATCTTAAGTAGTACGTCTATTATATGTTTCTTACATCCCTTTTCTCGCTTAGATAACATGGCTGGATTCCATCTCCCTGGCGACCCGTACTTTCCCGATCAAGGGCACGGTGGATGGCTTGAAGCAGAACCTGAAGAAGAGAACCCGGTGTTCCCAGCAGTAGAATACCTCGAGGAAGATTCTGATAAAGAGAACGAAGAGGAAGTCCAGGAAGACTCGGACTCAGAGCCCGACGTCTATGATCCACCCCAAGTTGCTCAAAATCCTAACCCTCGTCAGGCTTTTCAAGGCCCGACGCCTCTGTGGGCGGTGAACTTGGGAAGGTGGAGCCACGAGCAGGGACAACCACCTCCCTACAATGGCGACCAAAGCTTCTACAATCTAAATGGGGGAGGCTCAGCAGACAGAGTCCTTCCTGTCTTGGTGCGTCGAGTTGCTCGCAATGCTGAGCAGGGAAGAGAAAACTTCGACCAAGTCATGGAGATCTGTGCTAACTACGGAGTCAACACAGTTCGTCTTCGTCATCTGACCGATGAGCATAACTTCGAAAGGTCTCGCACTGATGCCCTACAGGTGGAACTGAATGCCTATCGATCTGAGACTAGGGATATTCGTCAGAACCAGGTGGCACTGCAAAGGCGTGTATGGGAAACGGAACAGCAGCTCGCTGAATCAAGTACCAACCAGAACAACCCTCCTTGTGAGTAGAGCCTACTCTACTCTCTCTTTTGAATATAGCTTAGGTCTATGTATAGAATCTAGTATTAATTTCCTGCTTATGATTAAGACCTTGAACTTTCAGTCTGTTAGGTCTTTGTGCTGTCAAAAATTTTCTCATTTCTGGTGTGATGTAAGACCTACTCCAAGGTTAATTTTCCCGAACTTATCACATCTTTAATACCAACGATATTGGCAGAGATCTAATCTCCTGTGGAAATCTTTGTCCAAATGCTTTCATCCTTTTATTGTTAAATCTCTATTGCAATCACATTCTTATCTATTTGTTGAACTATGGTGATTTAGTTCATAGATCACTCTCGTTATTCTCACTATTGAATGCTTACTATCATCTTCATCTTTGTAAACTTTCAGTTAAAAGATGACTCCATGTCGATCAACGAGACGCAATACTCTGATAACTCCAACTCAACCACCACTACCTCCTCCACAATATGATCCAGCAGCTCTCCAAGTTGCAGTGGATGCGGCTATTATGACAGCCTTAGCTCAATTCAATGCTAGCGGTACTAGCGGGAGTAGATCGGGTGTTAACTCCACTCAAGGTGATGCTCACGGGCGCTCTAGAGAGTGTTCGTATAAAGACTTCACCAACTGCAAACCCAAAATCTTTAACAGAATTGGAGGAATCATTGCTCTATCGCAATAGTTTGAGAAAACCGAGTTGAACTTTGAGATCTGCTCCTGTCCGGAAGGAAGCAAAGTAAAATTTGCTGCCTGCACCTTCTCGGATAGAGCCCTAACGTGGTGGAATAGCCATGTCAAGTCACTTACTCTCATAGTGGCTAATGCGATGGGCTGAGAAGCTCTGAAGGAGCTGATGATTGAGGAGTACTTCCCGAGGGGCGAAGTTCAGAAACTTGAACAGGAACTCTGGAGCCTAACCATGAAGGGCTCCGACATAGTAGCCTACAATGGCAGGTTTAGTGATCTAGTGGCTCTATGTCCGGGAATGGTCCCCACTGAGGGGAAAAAGATCGAGAGGTACATTTGGGGGTTGGTGCCTCCATTTCAGGGGAATGTGCTAGCTTCGAACCCCACTACCTTCGACAGTGCCAAGCGATTGGTACAACGGCTCATCGATCATGGAGTCCGTACACCAACGACAACCCTTACTGTCTCAGAACCAACCAAAACATCCGAAAACAAGCGGAAGTTTTGGGACAAGAAGAAGAGTAACGCAACACATAACTCTGCCAAGAAGCAGCAGATCGTGGCTGTTAATGCCGCGACAACACCTACTGCCACTGCGCCGGCGAAACAGTATGTTGGGAGCTTGCCAAAGTGCAACAAGTGCAACTTCCACCACAACGGACCCTGGCGGGAAATGCAGTGTACAAACTGCAACAGGAAGGGGCACACTGCCCGTTTCTGCAAAGCTCCGGCTAGGCCAATCACCCAGGTCCCTGGTGCTGGAGCAGGCCAGGCCTGCTATGGATGTGGTGAGGTTGGTCACTACAAGAGGAACTTCCCGAAAGTAGGGAATGCTGGCGGAGTAGGAAGAGTTTTGGCGATAGGCCACGAGGAAGCGGTAGCAGACCCTACAGTGGTCACTGGTATATTTCTCCTAGATAACTCTTATGCATGCATACTATTTGATAGTGGAGCGGAGAGGAGTTTCGTGAACCAAAAATTTGCACACTTACTTAAACAAAAACCACGAGCACTTAAAGAACCGTTCACCATAGAAATGGCTAACGAAAAGACTGAGAGCACTAGGTGTATATACATAGGATGTACCCTATCTCTAGATAGCCATTCATTTCCAATCGACCTCATGCCTGTCTCAATTAAAAGTTTCGACGTCATTATTGGCATGGATTGGTTGAGTCTTCATCGTGTTGACATCATGTGTTTTCAGAAGGCCGTTCGTCTTAATCTACCGTCTAACAAAACCATAGTTATCTATGGCAACAAACCAGGCACGAACCTTCGAATCATCTCTAGTATACAAGCTCAGAAGTACTTACGAAAGCAATGTCATGCATCCCTCACTCATGTAGTTGATATGAGCCAAGAGGCAAAAGACATAAAGAACATCCCAGAAGTACGCGACTTCCCCGACATCTTTCCTGAAGAACTACCAGGATTACCACCACAACGTCAAGTCGAGTTCGTTTTAGACTTAGTTCCAGGAGCTACCCCAATAGCCAAATCGCCTTATCGATTAGCACCAGCTGAAATGCAGGAATTATCCGGTCAACTGAACGAACTACTCAGCAAAGGATTTATTAGACCAAGCTTCTCACCTTGGGGAGCACCAGTCTTGTTCGTGAAGAAGAAAGACGGATCGTTCCGTATGTGCATCGACTAAAGAGAACTAAACAAACTAACCATTAAGAACCGATACCCTCTACCATGTATAGACGACTTGTTCGACCAACTGCAAGGGGCAAACTACTTTTCCAAGATTGACCTGAGATCCGGGTATCACCAGTTACGAGTGTTAGAGGAAGATGCTCCCAAAACAGTCTTCCGAACTCGTTATGGACACTACGAGTTTGTAGTGATGCCTTTCGGATTAACCAATGCGCCCACAGTTTTCATGGACTTAATTAACCGGGTGTGCCGTCCTTACTTAGATCAGTTCGTTATTGTATTCATCGACTACATACTTATCTACTCTCGTAGTAAGGATGAACATTGTCAACACTTACGACAGATCTTAGAAACCCTATGAGCAGAGAAGCTCTATGTGAAGTTCTCTAAATGCGAATTTTGGATTCGAAGAGTCGAATTCTTGGGTCACGTGATTAGCGAAGAGGGAATTCATGTGGATCCTTCCAAAATTAAGGCCATTGAGAACTGGTCAGCTCCAAAGACGCCTACAAAAATTCATCAATTTCTAGGCCTCGTTGGCTACTATCGCAGGTTTATTCAGAACTTCTCTAGGATCGCGAAACCACTTACTACATTGACCCAGAAAGGTGTAGCCTTTGACTGGGAAGAGAAACAAGAGAAGGCATTCCAAACGCTGAAGCGAGCCTTATGCAGCGCACTGATATTATCCCTCCTAGAAGGGATAGAAGATTTCGTGGTTTACTGCGATGCATCCAACCAAGGGCTTGGCTGTGTTCTTATGCAACGAGGAAAGCTCATCGCCTATGCCTCAAGATAGCTTAAGACACACGAAGTCAACTACACCACACATGATCTTGAGTTAGGAGCAGTGGTATTTGCTCTGAAGATCTGGAGACACTACCTGTATGGTACGAAGAGCACTATCTTTACAGACCATAAAATCCTTCAACACATATTCGACCAGAAGGAGCTCAACATGAGACAACGACGGTGGGTCGAGCTACTCAATGACTACGAATGTGAAATTCGTTATCACCCCAGTAAAGCCAACGTAGTAGCTGACGCTCTAATTCGAAAAGAATACTCTGGTCGTAGAGTCAAAGCATTGACTATGACAATCCATTCACATCTGTCCACACAAATTAAGGAGGCTCAGCTAGAAGCCTTAAATCCTGAAAATGTGGCGGGTGAATCCCTTAGAGGGATGGATAAGAACTTAGAAGTCAACGGTGGCGAAGCCTTGTACCTCATGGATCGGATCTGGACACCAAAGCTCAGTGGTTTTAGAGACGTGGTCATGACCAAAGCACATAATACTCGATATTCCGTTCACCCAGGTTCATATAAGATGTATCTGGATCTCAAAAAGTTATACTGGTGGCCTAACATGAAAGCAGAGATTGCTACCTTCGTGAGTAAGTGTCTTACTTGCACCAAGGTTAAGGTCGAATACCAGAAACCCTCAGGTTTACTACAACAACTGGAAATACCTGAGTGGAAGTGGGAGTGGATCACAATGGCTTCATAACCAAATTTCCCAAGACCACGGGTAGTCTTGATACCATTTGGGTGATCGTAGACAGGTTAACTAAGTCCGCACACTTCCTGCCAATCAAAGAAACCGACAAGATGGAAAACTGACAAGAACTTACATTAAGGAGATTGTACGACTGCATGGTGTTCCCATATCTATTATCTCTGATAGAGATAGTAGATTCACTTCAAGATTCTGGCAGTCGCTACAAAGTTCCCTGGGAACTAGGCTGGACATGAGTACAACCTACCATCCACAAACCGACGGAAAAAGTGAGAGGAATATTCAAACTCTTGAAGATATGTTGCGAGCCTATGTGATTGACTTTGGAAAGGCATGGGATACTCATTTACCCCTTGTCGAGTTCTCCTACAATAATAGTTATCACACAAGCATAAAGGCTGCTCCATTTGAAGCCCTCTATGGCCGGAAGTGCAGATCCCCTCTGTGCTGGGCTGAAGTGGGTGACACGCAGTTAGCTAAAGGACGAGTTCCTGAGAGCACTCTCACAGGTACGGAAATCATTCGGGAAACGACAAAGAAGATTGTTCAGATTCGTGAACGATTGAAAGCCTCTAGAGACCGACAGAAAAGCTACGCTGACAAGAGACGGAAACCTTTGGAATTCCAGGTTGGTGACCGTGTTCTATTGAAGGTCTCACCCTGGAAGGGCTTGATATGCTTCGGAAAGCATCGAAAGCTAAATCCAAGGTACGTAGGGCCTTTTGAGATTATCGCTAGGATCGACCCTGTAGCTTACAAACTCAAACTACCTCAAGAACTTAGTAACGTACACCCTACCTTCCACGTATCGAACCTTGAAAAGTGTCTATCCGATGAGACTCTTGTTATTCCACTCGATGAAATCGAGATCAATGAGAGCCTCAACTTTGTGGAAGAACCAATAGAAATCATGGACCGGGAGGTCAAGCAAACAAAGCAAAGTTGTATCCCGATAGTGAAGGTTCGCTGGAATGCAATGTGGGGACCTGAGTTCACTTGGGAGCGGGAGGATCAAATGCAACTAAAATATCCTCATATTTTCCCTTAGTCTTTATGTATTTGCTTAAACTCTAATTTCGGGACGAAATTCTCTTTAACGGGGGGATGATGTGACAACCCGAAATTTCTATCATGTAAAGTCAATCAATTCAATCAAAAGTCATACTTGTTTCTGTTACCTTTATGCTATGTTAAGGGTCTGTTTGAGAGTTTCTAAGCCTAGTACACTCAAGGATTGTGTGTTAGGAAGTGTTAGCTTGAATCATTGAGTTGCAATCAAGCCGGAAACACCATCAAAAGGAGTTCACGGCCACAAACTAGGTTCACGGCCGTGAACCCATCTTTGGGCCGTGAACAACCCCTATATATAAAGTTGGCTCATCTTTCTTCACTTTTTCAACTCTAGGCGTGAACATCTCCTTTCTCTCTCAACTATATTCAACCGTGATCACTTCTAAAGGCCTCGAAAACGTAAGTATCTCATCCATCTTCTTGTTGTCCCTTAGAAACACTTGATTCCACCCATGATACAAACACTTTCTTGCAAGATCTTCAAGAGTTCACGGCCGTGAACCCTTCATAGGGTCGTGAACCCTTCGTAGATGCAAGATAGGACCGTGAACCCTCCATCTATGGCTGTAAACCCTTCATAGGATCAAGCTTGGGCCGTGAACACATCATGTCTTCTTAGGCCGTGAACCCTCCTAAGGCCGTGAACTCCTAGAGTTTGGCCGTGAACACCTCTCAACCAATCATTTTTTATTCTAACACTTCATTGAAAGTGTTTCCTAGATCTTCAGGTTGTTTCCCTAACTTGTTAGTTGTTATATACACTAATTGTATACATATATGTGTTATTATATGCTTAATAGGATCTGTTTGTGCTTGGGACTTCACTTGGCATACTTAGCATCCTATACCGATATTTCATTTGAATCACTCACTACAGGTGATTTCATACCCCTACAAATGCACTTTTAAATGCTTTTAAATGCTTTTAGGGGGGGGGGGGATCCAGGTAGAACACAATGAAATTGTGTTAACCATTTACATGTGAAAACAACATCCAAAAGGATTTCTTATACTCAAAACTTGTTAAAACTCTTTTAAAGCTTTTATAAACTTCTTTTATATCAAATCATATTCGTCTATCTATTTATGTATAAGTATGCTTTAACAGACTTAGGAATATTGCTAGATACCTTGACTCCTGTTCCTTGTTTGGTTGTGGGCTTGGGGTAGGATCACTAGTCCGGATGTCGGTTAAATCATAGTTATTCTTATTAAATACATATATGAATATTAAACCCATTTTTAAGGATTATACTTAACTTAGTTGCTTGGTGAGTAATTGAGTCTTTTCTATATATCAGTAACAGTCAAACAATCATACTAGTAAACAATAATAGGTATAGTTTAGAGGATTACTACTTACTACTTCTAGAATAGTGAAACTTACATGAGTCAGTTCTTAATAGTATAACTAGAACAGAAAGGAACATACATACTATAACTAGAACAGAAAGGAACATACATACTATAACTAGAACAGGAAGGATCATACATACTATAACAAGAACAAGATAACAATAATGTGATCCACTACTTCATGGCATAGCAATATACTTGTTGTGTCACGTTTTGTAACCAGAGTCTCCTGGAGGGAGAGTGTGAGTTTGTGTATAGATCTATACGAGATTGACCATCCTACACCTTGCTGCTAGCTACAGTGGGACCTGCAGGTCTACGGGTGACAAATGTCATACTAGATCGTCGTGTTTTATACTAGTCAATCAAGCATGGTTATAACCTCATCACATTTTATCTTAATTTAACTTATTGGTTTTAAGGTAGTTAGTACTTCAGTAGTTATTTTATACAATACTACTGAACATCTTCATTTTCCCCATTACATTCATATAGTGATATTCTCACATCGAGTAATGCAAACTATTTTCTAGTAAAGATAGTCATAAACTTGGGAAAACATACATTTTTACGAGAAAACAAACATACAAAACAGTCGGGTCTTGGTAGAAGACTACTTTCCATTTTAGTAGAAAATATACGATTTTCTAGGAAGTATACACACATTTACATCAAAACACTTACAAACATTTTCATCAAAGTAATGCAAACATTTGACACAAAAATACTTATGAACTCACCAGCTTTAATGCTGATCTACTCCTTCAAAATAGCTTGTATTCTCAGGTCACCAGTAGACAAGTATAGACGACCAGGTTTTGAGAAGACAGAGCATGTTCAAGACTCGTCTTTATTTTGATTATATATATTTTTGGTGTCTTACAACTTTACACATAACACACTTGTATTAACTATATTATTAATGCAATGGATGATGTTGTTGCTTGTTTTTCTATTGTGCATTGTTATGATACTGTACATGACGTCCTCCGCCCCCGAACGTTTCCGCCGTTCTGGTTAGGGGGTGTGATAGTTTAAAACACTTATCAAATGTAGAGTAAAAGTTTTTTACTCTTGTACATTTGAAATTGGTAAGTTGTGATGTTTTGGATAAAACAAAATACCAACTAAGGCCAATTGTGTGAAGCGTTTGTCTTGATAAGAATCTGCACTAACTCTTGAATATTTGTTTTGTCAAGGAATGGTTCTTGACAGAGAATCTTATATGTCAAGAGGTTAGTGGGAGTCTTAAAGATATTGAAAGTTTCAAGAACTAATCAAGAGTAAACCTATTGTTAAACACTAGCACGCGACTTGAGGTTTGTAACCTATCGTGTTGACACATTCTTATTTCTGTACCCATTCCAGTTAAAGTTGACTATACATGTGAGTTCTATGAGTACTCAGTTGTTTGCATGACAACCTGGAAGCAATGGTAGGCCCTTGTGCGGCCAAGTGGCAAGAAATTAAAATTGAACTAGTTCAATCCATTTTAGTTTGGATTTGTCACTAACCTTGTCTTTTGATTATGGTTGTGACGAATTCACATGGATAGGAACACATACACCATAAAATATAAGTGTCATAAGGTTTCTCTCTGATTCATGAAAATGATGGTGAGGAAACGCTTTCACTAAGTAGATTTTAAGGAGATAGCATTTGTGATATTTGCATTCTCAATTTTGATTATGATTACGGCATACCTTTTCATAATTCGAATTGTGAGGAATGGCAAAAAGTCTAAACATTTGAGACTTATTGTTGTAAGTTCTTAAATTGTTTAGACATACATGTGAGCTATCTAAGGAAAGGTGTATGTTTTTGAGAAGTCTGGATAAAGTCTTATCAAAGCATCTCGTATCAGAAATCTGAACTTTGGTAATGAAAGCCAATAAGTATTGATTTCTAGAAGTCCATCTGATTTCTGGGTAAATGTCATAGCTAGTGGGAGCATAAATGTTATGCTAGTAAAAGTAATGATTATTATGCTAATAGGAGAATAATCAATTATGATGAATGTTGCAAGTTAGCAATGTTAATTATAGAAAACAAAAGTTTCAATTCGCAAGTTGCAGGGTTTGAAAAGGTTGTTTTGCTATAATTAAGGGAGAGGAATTTATACTTCATTTCAATTCTAAAATCTTAGATTGGTTTTTAATCAAATTTAGTCAAATATATATGAAGGTTATGTTGGAATGGTTCAACATAAGGAAATTTTATATATGGAAATGTTAATTGCATTCTCAAAATTTGATTATGATTACGACATCTCTCTTCATAATTCGAATTGTGATAACATGGCAAATAGAAATATTATAGCAAAAGGCTGATCGAGTATCATGTCTTTATGTTTGACATTATGAATCGCATCCCATATGCTTCGGGTATAGGATCGATTGCATATGCTATAATATTCTCGTGTTCTAATTTTCCAAATGGCTAGGGCTTTAAGAGGGAAAAAGGTCTAGAACCGAATATGACTAAAATGGTTAAGCAATTGTCGAGGACAATCTGAGGTTTACCAAAGATTGGTTGCTCATGGACAGTTGGAAGTATTTTTTAAATTTTGGAAATGACCATATTGACATACTCTGAGAAGAGGTAACTCTTGTTTAGAAGTGTTAGTCAAAATAGGAATATGGAAATGTTTCAATAAGTGGAAGTTATTCTTTAAATATGTGAAAGATTAGAAAACTTAATGCAAGAAGGATGTTCAAAGGAATGTACTTTGAATTTGAGACGTCGCTTCTATGGAATTGTCTTGCAACAATCTCCAAAGGAATACTTTGTAATATCGTTGGTCAAGTCTCTGTGACTTTTGGTACCTAGACGTTGCAAAGGAATCATTGCATGATAGTTTAGAATCTAACACATTATGACAGTGACAAGAATTTGGAATTCTTACACTGGTGATAAAAATTTGGAATTGTGAAATGAGTTTCATTGAAGATGTGTTCAAATTGATCTATTTCACAAAGTAAGGACCATAGACAAACATAGTGTGCATGATTGGAGCATGACATAACTATTGTTTAGACAAACATAGTGTGCATTCTTGGAGCATGGCATTGCTATTGTTTTAGTTCAAGTATTAGGTTCATTATTCGAAACATTATACAATAAATAATGAGTAATCAATATGACTCAAAAGTTTTTTGGGCTATATAGGATTAGTATTATTATTGTGTTTCACTTTGCATGTTTTGACTTCCCAAATAACTAGGTTATTCAAACCATCCACAGTTGATCATACTTTGGAAGTAGGTATTGAGGCAAGACTGTCATGAATGGGTCTGTAGTTTGTCTAGGACATAGCTGCAGTGTTAATGAGTGCTCCTGGAATAAGATTCGAGTGTTGGATTAAACCCACGCTTATCTGAATCACTTCATGGATTTTATCACGAGTGATTAGTGAGACGATAATATCTTACATTCTTGAAACCAAGACATGTGAGTTGTAATTTACAAGTCGGTTGCACATTGACATATGTAAACGCACCAGTAACTTAGTGTTATAAAACATATCATTGTGTGTGATTTGATGAGTAAGTACAAGCAAGCATTTGAGTCGAAGTTTATCCATTCCTTTTACCATTGGAGGGATAAAAGCGATATCTGTGGGCCCCTCGATGATTTAGTGATGAAGCGCTCGGCCGAGCCTGGACTGATTTGATTTGTTCAATTAGTCGGTCATCATAAATCAGAAATCGGGAAACAACAGATGAATAGAGAGAATGATCATAATCCATGTCTCAGTCCATATGATATCTTGTAGAATGGAGGAATATATGCTCCCTTATCTGATGGACGCGTCATTTACTAGGTCAGAGTTCGACAGCGGCTTTTAAGAGCTACGATTGCTAGTCGGGATTTTGGAGTCGTACTTGCAATAATAGTTATTAGACTTATCCAAGTGGGAGACTGTTGGATTAGGTGTCTGTAACGCCCCGATTTTTCTCGATACGTTTAGTTATTTTAATTCAATTATTCTTGTAACCTTGGGTTAATTTATTTAACCAATGTCTGATTTTCTTATGTTATTGGACTCTTTTGATCATCTTGTAAACTCCTTTTATTGAAGTCCATGGGCTATGGGCCTATTCTATCCCACATCGCCAAACATATGTAAACTCAACCATTTTTGTCTATTATATAAGCTTGTTATCCTCATACTTCATTTGATATCTACTTTGAATCCCACATCGATTCAAGTATCAAAATATACTTCAACTTCATGTTTATATAACAAGACTTGAGGTTATCTAAAGATTCGATTAAGGTTTGGGTTTAGAAAACCGAAATTGAATCGGGGAAGCCCAAGTACCCCAGAAAAAGTTTTTGGGTTACCTTAAAAATAAAATTGGGATACCCATTTACTTTGATCCTGGCTCCGCCACTGCCCTCATGCCATCCTTCTCTCTCTCTTTGGGATCAAGAGCAGCCAAGGGGCTGTTGTTTGGAGCTTAATTCTTGTTCATTTCCACCCTTGATTCGTATTGGTATGAACCTCCTTATCATTTCTTACAACTTGATTCATAACCTTGTTCTAGTTTTATGATTTCATCTTCACTTCTTCTCCTTCCTATTTGATTTGTAATTGTATGTTATACATCATCTCAAGATCCTATCTTCACCCCATATATGGTGGATGATGGATCTAGGGGATTACATGTGGCAAAAGATCATGGAAACCCTGAAAGGGAGAATGGTGATTTTATGTGCTTTATGTTCATTTTCATGTTGATTATTATTACCATCTTGTGGCAAAATGAAATCCTAATGATACCTAACCCTTTTTAGTACCACCATGATCATGGGGACTAAATTGGGATGATGAACACATCTTAAAATGTGTTTCAAAGGGAGAAGGATGGATAAGCCAAAAAGGAATCACGGGTGGCTACGATTCTGTTTTCCATCAGATCTGTAGTCATTTTGTAAAATTCATATCTTGAGCTCTAGAACTCAAACGGACCCCAAACCAGTTCCAAAAGTTCAAAAATTGAGTTGGCTAACTTTCTTAAGCAGGCCAACCTCACTGATAAGGACTTTATCTATGGGAAGGAATGGCATCTTTGCTGTTAGGTCTGATCCGGGTCTGTTCTGCTATGTCATTTTGTTTTCATCATTTCTATGGCTTGGCAAAGGATCCAGAGTGATTCCAAGTTTCTATATGTTCCTTATATTATGAATTTAAGATCTGGAGCAGATGGGGTGTTATTTCCAATTATAAATTGGTTAGAATGGATCCACACTCCAGATCAGTGGGCAGTCACCAGCTTTTGCTAGTGCTGTGATTGTCCACAATGTGAATTTTATATCTGGAGTTTGGGAGATGCTTTTCATTAAATTCCAACTCTGAGACTTTCATTTGTATGTCCTTTACTTCTCTGAATTTTGGTTTGGACGAATTCTACTCACAAGTTGGGTAGAATTGGCCAACATCACTTGACTGTATTGTTGGAGACAGAAATGATACACCATTTTGTAAAATTCATATTTAATTCATCTTTTGGAGTTAGAAGGAGTTCTTTATAGTTCTGGAATCCTGAACAATCATAGTTTCCTATAAAATTTTGTTAAAGCTATGTTTCTGTTTTATATTTTGGAGTAAATCCGTTTTGAACAGCAGGTCTGTTTTAGAGACCTTGCTGTGATTACTCTTTTCTCAACTCATAGCTTCATTACTTCTCCTTTCTAACCTTTAGTCCTTCTTAGGTGAGGTTTTGAAGTTTTCTCAAGCTTGGTAGCATTATTTGATTGTTAGCTATCCTTACTACTCACTCAAGGTGAGTTCTCTCACACCGTTGTATTGATGTTTGCGTTTGCTAGTTAGCTCGTGTGTGATTATTTGAATTTATTATAAAGGCATGCTATATAACCATTGTTTTAATTCGTACATGTGCACTGTATGTAACTAATTATGGATATGGGGACACCACCAAAGGATACGGATTTACCGGTGCGGTGGGTAGGTAATATCACCAACGTAATACTCATCATGAGGTGCGGTGATTAGGGCCAAATGATACGGGATCTTCCCGGTGCGGTTCAAACCTACAAGTCCTTCTTGTATTATAGGCATTGATTCGTTCTTTGCCCTTATCATATAATTATAAATGGAAAATGGATTAGGGTTAGTAAATATGAATGTTAGTACAATGTCTGTGTTTGAATTCACTAAGCTTTGTGCTTACGATTTCCCTTATAACTTTTCAGGTGTTAAGATTAAAGAGGCTAAGGCTTGACATGGAGCACCGGGACATCGCTACTAGTTATTTTTGTTGGGACCTTATTATTATTATTATTACTTCCGCACTTATTTTATATGATTATTAAGTTGATGGATTATGTTATGACTATTTCAGTTGTTTTAATTTAATTTAAGATGCGTTTTAAAAGTTTAAAATTTTTGCAAAAAAAAAAATTTGGGTGTCACAAGTTGGTATCAGAGCCACAGTTTGAGGGAACTAGGCATTCTTGTGGATGTTCTAGACTCAAATTTGAGGCTCTATAAGAGTTTATTTTCTTTTTAAAATATTTTTCAAACCTTCTGAAGACTAGTAGTGGAAGATGTCGCGGTGTGCCAGTCAGCCAGCCAAGTAAGCCTTATTTCTTATGTTAAATGTTTATGTTAAATTGTTGACTATGAATTGGATTCTATTAGTCTTAAAATGTTAGATTACACACTTATTTAGTGTTAACATGTGAGAGATTTGTAAAATTAACGGCTAGAGCGAACTGGAAATTTTGAAACTAGACGCAAATGCGAAATTGGAACTTGTGTGGAAGGTAGTAGAAGGGCCCCTACTATTTGAAACATCGGTGCCGGTTTCGGGTCGGGGCAAGGTTGAAAAATTTTCGGCAAGCTGAGTGTTTTGTCTTCCTAGAAATATCTAGGCTGAATTGTTTCTAAGATTTTCCTTCTTCTGTGGATACCAATGGCTCCGCCTGCTCGACTTAATCAGCTCCAAATGGAGCAAGTTAGGGATATTGTCGTTGAGGAATTCAATAACGCTTTCAACAAACTAATCCCGGGTGTGACCAATGACATAATCAACCAAGTCGGTACTCTTCTGGATGAGCGCCTCGCAGCTATTCCCGGGGGAGCGTTACCGGCTCCGCCCGTTCGGGATTCGACATACTACTTCGAGAAGTTCAGCAAGTGTAGCCCTCCTCTTTGGAACGGTGAATCCGACCCAGTTGCTGCTAAGCACTGGGTGTCAGATGTTGAGGGCGCCTTCATGACTGTTGGGTGTCCGGACCAGTACAAAGTTGTGATCGCCATGAATCAGCTGCAGAAAAGGGGAAAGACATGGTGGAACACCATCACCGCTCTATTAAGCGAAGAAGAAGTGAGGACCATGTCTTGGGCCCAATTTGTGGAGAGGTTCGAGGCACAATATGTGCCTAAGGTGGAGCAGCAGTGGATGCAGCAAGAGTTCATGGCCTTACAGCAGACTACCGAGTCCGTTAGCGAACTGAACTCCAAGTTCTTGGAGATGCTATCTTTTTGCCCCTTGTTTGCTGGGAACGAGGCCTGGTTGGTCAGCCGGTACATGGCCATCCTACGTACCGAGATTCGGGAATTTGTTAGCATGCAGGAGTTCTCGACCTTATCCGCGATCATGAATGCAGCGAGGAGGAGGGAAATCGAGTTGCAGACCCAGTCCAAGAGGGAGGCCAATGACACCTCTTCCAAGACATCCAGAGATGCCCAGAAAAAGCGAAAGCAGGGTAGTAAGTCAAGGTATGAGTATAGGACGTCTTCAGGGCGAGAAAAATCCATTGATATGCTACAACTGCAAAAAGCCAGGGCATCATTGGAAGAATTGTAGGGATCCCCCTGCGAGTGCAGCACCTCATATTACTTCTGCTGTTCCCGTCTGCTATCACTGCAACGAGACGGGACACAAGAAGCCCGAATGCCCGAAGTTGAAGACTGGTAAAGGAGACGGGGGTACAAATCCTGCAATTGCATCGTCCTCTAAGGGACCCACTATGGTGACACGAGGTCGTGCTCACCAGATGACTGCGGAGGAGTCGGTGATTACAGCGACAGTGGCAGGCACTTATTTGCTAGATTCCGAGCTCGATGTTGTTATGTTTGATAGCAGTGCTACCCATCCTTTTGTATCTCGCATGTTTATTAATTGTTTGGGGCGTAGTATCGGAAAATTGGCTCACCCAATGGTTGTCGAAGTTGCCGACAACCGCACTATTTATGTCACCGATGTTTATCGGGGTTGCAATCTCGAGTTTTCTGGAGTTGAATTCCCCATTGATCTTATCCCTATTGCGATGCGAGAGCTCTGCGTTATCATAGGCATGGATTGGCTTGATGCGTGTGATGTGGAAATCCACTGTCGTAAGAAGCAAGTTCGTGTTCAAAACCCTAGAGGTGGAGAACTTATCATTCAGGGGGACATTCCCCGCGTGGCCATCGCTTCTTGCTCTTCTACTATAGCACTAGACGACGTTCCTATCGTTTCCGACTTTAGTGATGTCTTTCCGGAGGAACTCCCTGGTTTGCCACCTATTCGGCAAGTGGAGTTTCGCATTGATTTGGTGTTGGGTGCGACTCCGGTAGCTAAATCTCCTTACCGCTTGGCACCACCTGAGATGAAAGAGCTCCAAGATCAACTTTAGGAACTAAGTGATAAAGGGTTTATATGGCCAAGCTGCTCGCCATGGGGTGCTCCTATTCTCTTTGTGAAGAAGAAAGATGGATCCCAGCGAATGTGTATTGATTATAGGGAGCTAAACAAGTACACGATAAAGAATAGGTACCCGTTTCCACGTATTAACGATCTTTTCGATCAACTTCAGGGAGCGTCTTGGTTCTCCAAGATTGATTTACGTTGCGGTTACCATCAGATGCGGGTTCGTGAAGAAGACATTGAGAAAAAGCATTCTGTACTCGTTATGGGCATTTTGAGTTCGTGGTGATGCCTTTTGGGCTCACCAATGCACCCGCGGCGTTTATGGATCTCATGAACCGGGTGTGTAGCCCGATGCTTAACCGTTCGGTCATAGTGTTCATTGATGACATCTTGGTCTATTCTAAGACCAAAGAGGAGCATGAGCAACACCTTCGGGAGATTCTGGAAACTCTGGCAAGAGAAAGGCTTTATGCGAAATTCTCAAAATGTGAATTTTGGTTAGAAGAAGTTCAGTTCTTGGGGCATGTGGTAAACAAACACGGTATTAAGGTCGATCAAGCCAAGGTTGATGCGGTTAAACAATGGGAGATTCCAAAAACACCTTCTGAAATTCGCAGTTTCTTGGGTTTAGCCGGTTATTATCGTAGGTTCATTGAAAATTTCTCTAAAATCGCCTTGCCACTCACCCGATTGACCAAGAAATCAGTGAAATTCGTTTGGGGCCCGGAGCAACAATTTGCGTTTGATGAGCTGAGGAAGCGATTGTGTGATGCTCCGATTTTGGCCTTACCTGATAAGGTTGAGGATATGGTGGTTTACTGTGATGCATCGCTTCAGGGTCTTGGTGTTGTGTTAATGCAACGGGACAGGGTGATAGCCTATGCCTCCCGACAGCTGAAACCCCACGAACGAAACTACCCCACTCATGATTTGGAGCTTGGGGCTATTGTGTTCGCTCTTAAGATTTGGAGACACTATCTCTATGGAGTGAAGTGTATCATATACACTGACCATAAGAGTCTGAAATATTTGTTCGAGTAGCGGGATTTGAACATGAGGCAGATCCGATGGTTGGATGTGGTAAAAGATTATGATTGTGAAATTCACTACCACCGCGGTAAATCTAATGTTGTAGCTGATGCTCTCAGTCGTAAACAATTTGCCGAACCGATTCGATCTAAGTGTCTCCGGATGACGATGGTGTCGTCTTTGTTAGATATGATTCGTGGCGCCCGTTTGTTGGGGTGAGGTTTGGCAGAGGGTACTTGGGAGTACCGATATCGTGCTTCGGACTACAGAGAAAATCCACGTGATTCGGGATCATTTGGTTACAGCGAGAAGTCGTCAGAAAAGTTATGCCGACAAAAGATGCTCCGATCTTGAGTTCCAGGTGGGAGATTATGTGTTGCTCAAAGTCTCCCCCTGGAAAGGTGTGATTCGATTTCGAAAACGGGGAAAGCTCGGACCCCGACTCATTGGACCCTACAAGGTCATAGCCCGTGTGGGAAAGGTGGCTTACCGTTTAGAGCTGCCTGAAGAGCTTAGTCTAATTCATAATAAGTTTCACGTGTATCAGTTATGAAAATGCCTTGTTGATGAGACCACTGTGATACCACTGGAGGACATACAGGTTGACGAGCGTCTCAATTATGTTGAGAAACCAATCGCTATTTTAGAACGAAAGACGAAAGCTCTCCGCAACAAGACTATAAACCTGGTTAAGGTGCAGTGGCAACATAGGAAGGGTTCGGAATGGACTTGGGAACCGGAAGGCGAGATGAGGGCTCACTATCTGGATCTGTTTTTAGGTGTTGACTTCGAGGACGAAGTCCGTTCTTAGTGGGGGAGAGTTGTAACGCCCCGATTTTTCTCGATACGTTTAGTTATTTTAATTCAATTATTCTTGTAACCTTGGGTTAATTTATTTAACCAATGTCTGATTTTCTTATGTTATTGGACTCTTTTGATCATCTTGTAAACTCCTTTTATTGAAGTCCATGGGCTATGGGCCTATTCTATCCCACATCGCCAAACATATGTAAACTCAACCATTTTTGTCTATTATATAAGCTTGTTATCCTCATACTTCATTTGATATCTACTTTGAATCCCACATCGATTCAAGTATCAAAATATACTTCAACTTCATGTTTATATAACAAGACTTGAGGTTATCTAAAGATTCGATTAAGGTTTGGGTTTAGAAAACCGAAATTGAATCGGGGAAGCCCAAGTACCCCAGAAAAAGTTTTTGGGTTACCTTAAAAATAAAATTGGGATACCCATTTACTTTGATCCTGGCTCCGCCACTGCCCTCATGCCATCCTTCTCTCTCTCTTTGGGATCAAGAGCAGCCAAGGGGCTGTTGTTTGGAGCTTAATTCTTGTTCATTTCCACCCTTGATTCGTATTGGTATGAACCTCCTTATCATTTCTTACAACTTGATTCATAACCTTGTTCTAGTTTTATGATTTCATCTTCACTTCTTCTCCTTCCTATTTGATTTGTAATTGTATGTTATACATCATCTCAAGATCCTATCTTCACCCCATATATGGTGGATGATGGATCTAGGGGATTACATGTGGCAAAAGATCATGGAAACCCTGAAAGGGAGAATGGTGATTTTATGTGCTTTATGTTCATTTTCATGTTGATTATTATTACCATCTTGTGGCAAAATGAAATCCTAATGATACCTAACCCTTTTTAGTACCACCATGATCATGGGGACTAAATTGGGATGATGAACACATCTTAAAATGTGTTTCAAAGGGAGAAGGATGGATAAGCCAAAAAGGAATCACGGGTGGCTACGATTCTGTTTTCCATCAGATCTGTAGTCATTTTGTAAAATTCATATCTTGAGCTCTAGAACTCAAACGGACCCCAAACCAGTTCCAAAAGGTTACAAATTGAGTTGGCTAACTTTCTTAAGCAGGCCAACCTCACTGATAAGGACTTTATCTATGGGAAGGAATGGCATCTTTGCTGTTAGGTCTGATCCGGGTCTGTTCTGCTATGTCATTTTGTTTTCATCATTTCTATGGCTTGGCAAAGGATCCAGAGTGATTCCAAGTTTCTATATGTTCCTTATATTATGAATTTAAGATCTGGAGCAGATGGGGTGTTATTTCCAATTATAAATTGGTTAGAATGGATCCACACTCCAGATCAGTGGGCAGTCACCAGCTTTTGCTAGTGCTGTGATTGTCCACAATGTGAATTTTATATCTGGAGTTTGGGAGATGCTTTTCATTAAATTCCAACTCTGAGACTTTCATTTGTATGTCCTTTACTTCTCTGAATTTTGGTTTGGACGAATTCTACTCACAAGTTGGGTAGAATTGGCCAACATCACTTGACTGTATTGTTGGAGACAGAAATGATACACCATTTTGTAAAATTCATATTTAATTCATCTTTTGGAGTTAGAAGGAGTTCTTTATAGTTCTGGAATCCTGAACAATCATAGTTTCCTATAAAATTTTGTTAAAGCTATGTTTCTGTTTTATATTTTGGAGTAAATCCGTTTTGAACAGCAGGTCTGTTTTAGAGACCTTGCTGTGATTACTCTTTTCTCAACTCATAGCTTCATTACTTCTCCTTTCTAACCTTTAGTCCTTCTTAGGTGAGGTTTTGAAGTTTTCTCAAGCTTGGTAGCATTATTTGATTGTTAGCTATCCTTACTACTCACTCAAGGTGAGTTCTCTCACACCGTTGTATTGATGTTTGCGTTTGCTAGTTAGCTCGTGTGTGATTATTTGAATTTATTATAAAGGCATGCTATATAACCATTGTTTTAATTCGTACATGTGCACTGTATGTAACTAATTATGGATATGGGGACACCACCAAAGGATACGGATTTACCGGTGCGGTGGGTAGGTAATATCACCAACGTAATACTCATCATGAGGTGCGGTGATTAGGGCCAAATGATACGGGATCTTCCCGGTGCGGTTCAAACCTACAAGTCCTTCTTGTATTATAGGCATTGATTCGTTCTTTGCCCTTATCATATAATTATAAATGGAAAATGGATTAGGGTTAGTAAATATGAATGTTAGTACAATGTCTGTGTTTGAATTCACTAAGCTTTGTGCTTACGATTTCCCTTATAACTTTTCAGGTGTTAAGATTAAAGAGGCTAAGGCTTGACATGGAGCACCGGGACATCGCTACTAGTTATTTTTGTTGGGACCTTATTATTATTATTATTACTTCCGCACTTATTTTATATGATTATTAAGTTGATGGATTATGTTATGACTATTTCAGTTGTTTTAATTTAATTTAAGATGCGTTTTAAAAGTTTAAAATTTTTGCAAAAAAAAAAATTTGGGTGTCACAGTGTCCAACCCATAACTATAATTGTTACGTACTTGACCCGAGAGTAGCATGGTCCATTTGGGTTGCATATCATCAGGACAATTTGTTAGGATGGACTTTTGAGAAGAGGTTATTTATGGTTTATTAATATATTATAATTTCTAATATATTAATATGAAATCATATGATTTAATTAGTATTGATCAAGAATTAGTTTGGAATTAATTTAGTAATCAAAAGAGACTAATTAAATCAATGGGGACTAATTGTGTAAATTAGTTATATTTATATGTTGGGCTTATGATCCATGTTGGACCAAGTTTATGTATGGACACATAAAGAGTTGGGCCACATGAACCATGGATCATAAACCCGTGGGTATAGGTTAGGGTTAACCCATGACCTTTGGAATTCCACATATAAATATGTTACTCCATAGGCAAAATGAAAACCAATGTTCTTGGAGTTCATATGGACGGTTTTGGTGTATGAAGATTCTTTCTCAAAATGTCATCCTTTGTCCATGGTGTGTTGTGATTCCATTTGAGGCATCCACATTATTGGTGCAAAGTTCTTAAAGGCCAAAAGGTTCAAGGTTTTCAAGCCACAAGAAAAGGTATGTTATCTAACTAGTTTTATTACTCAAGTATCAAAGCTTTGTATGCTAGCTAGGGTAATACCTTGGAAAATGAAAGTTTGCATGTATATTAGAGAAAACATAGATCCAAGGTATTTAGGGTTGCATGTACACCTTAGGAGTGTTAGATTGCTCAAAACCCATCACATATATGGTTGGTCCATCAAGTACCTCAGGCTCTTGTGATCCGTGTAGATAGTACATCGGACCCCATAGAGGTAATGTCGCCAAAACTTGAGGGCAAACACCATAGCCCCTAACTCTAAGTCATGTGTCAGATAATTCGTCTCATAAGGCTTCAGCTGCCTCAAAGCGTAAGCAATAACGCGACCCCTTTGCATCTGAACTGCACCCAAATTTGTGATTGACATGTCATAATAAACCACAAAATCCTCAACACCCTCAGGTAGGGTCAGAATCGGAGCCTCACATAATCTCTGTCTTCGAGTCTCAAAAGCTACCTGCTGCTCAGGCCCCTAACGAAAAGTGGCAGTCTTCTATGTCAATCGATTCATAGGAACGACTATCTTGGAGAAATCCTGAATGAATCTCCCATCTCATCACAGCCTCGACCTTGGCTGGATCGACCAGAATACCGTTCTGGTTGACAGGGTGCCCTAGAAATTGCACCATGTGTAACCAGAACTCACACTTGGAGAACTTCGCATACAATCTCTCCCTCCTCGGAGTCTCCAATACCTCCCTTAAATGATCCTCATGCAGCCCCTGGGTCTTGGAATATACCAAGATGTCATTAATAAACACAATCACAGACCGATCCAACATCGGCCTACATACACAATTCATGAGGTCCATGAACGCTGTTGGAGCATTAGTTACCCAAAGGGCATCACCACGAACTCGTAATGGCCATAACGAGTCCGGAAGGCCGTCTTCTATACATTGTCCTCTTTGACCCTCATCTGATGATAACTCGAACGTAGATTGATCCTGGAAAACCAAGATGCACCCTGAAGCTGGTCAAACAAATCGTCAATCCTCAGAAATGGATAATGGTTCTTCATCGTTAGCTTATTCAGCTCCCGGTAGTCGATACACTTTTGATGTGACCCATCCTTCTTCCTCACAAACAGGATCGACGCTCCCCAAGGTGAACTACTCGGCTGAATGAACCCTTTTGTCTAACAGATCCTGTAGCTGTGTAGACAACTCCTGCATCTCTGCAGGTGCTAACCGATAAGGTGCTTTGGCTATCGGAGCCGCACCGGGAACAAGGTCAATCCGAAACTCCACTTGCCTCTCTGGAGGAACTCCAGGCAAGTCATCCGGGAACTAGCGGTTGTCGAGGCCAACAAAATTAATAACCCAATATCTTTTACACTAAAATAGTGTATAGTGGTAAAGGGGTCGAATCCGCGGAGATTGGTTCAATTTTATAACTCTATAAAAATCTCTTTGTAAAAATACTTGTAAAATATCAATAAAAATAAAAATGGGGGGTTTTGGTCTTTTTAAATACTTGAAATAAAACTAGAATTAAACTAAGATTTAAATGAACAATTCAACAAAAATAAGAGTTTGATGTAAAATCAATAAGAGAAAGATGGTTGACTTAAGGTTTCCTCACTTTGACTTTTGATGAACATATCATTAGAATCCAATGGTGCAATACTTGTTTTAAATCCTCAATTTAGCTATAGTAATCCAAGAAGCTTGAGATTACCTAGACTTTTCTTAGTTGTTAAAATGGTTAGAGAAGCTCATAACAATTTCCTTAGTCAAAGTCACAATTTCCCTTAAGCATGTAATTAGTGACAGTCAACTAGCATTAAGAACCAAAAAGTAACCAAATCCAAGAGGATTCAAATGCTTTCACTACCATATTGGAGAAAATGTTTTTATGATTGTGTGAAGTAAAACTAACACAAAAATCACTTGTTGCTTGCTAATTTGAGGATCCTTTACTTAATCAAGAAATTAGCCAACTAATCACCACACACACATTTAAACTCATGAATAAAAAACATACAAGTAGTAATAAGATATTAAAACATAAAACATTCTCATACGGATTCAAGAACAAGTTCATAGAGTCTTCAACATTCAACAAAGATTCAAAGGATTTCACCAAAGTCAACCAATTTTAGTTTAGCCTAGCATAGCTAAACTCAAGAAAACAAGGTAAGAAAAGATTGTACCAAACATTCAACAAAATTTAGAGATGAAAAGATGATGTTCTTCAAGGTTTTTGGCCTTCAAAGTCTCCAAAAACTCCAAAGAAAATGCTCCAAAATCGGATGTGCAAGTGTTCCAAAAGAATCCCACCAAACTTCCTCAAATATAAGCAAAATGTAAAATCACGATTTTGCCCTTGTAGGAATCCACGCTGGCCGCGTAAGAATTCCACGCGGGCCACATGAACTGACGGAGTATGGGACTTCTTTAAGTATTGGGCCTCCACAGCTTAGTCCATTGGCCCAGTTTGAGCCCGATCAGCTTCTAGGCCATTTTTCTTCATGTCTTCATTTTATGCCCAAATTGTCTTTTCCAAATCCTCCAAAGCTCGCGTACTAACCCGATCTTTAATTTTCGCACGCTCAATAAGTTCTTCCATCTTCGTTTAATTAAGAGGCCATCTTCTTCCATGCTCCATCCATCTAAAGCCCATTTTATACATCACCTCCACTAGATATTAAGCGCAAGATCCTTGTTGTCCTCCAAGTCCAATCGCTTTCCATACATCTCCAACATTTCCGCTCCACTAGTCTTTATGAAATCTGCAATAAATCTAACGAAACTAGAAAGTACCCGAAATAGTCATAAAATAACAAAAAGGAAGATATGCATGGAAATTAACTAAGTTATGAATGAAATATGCTAAAAGAAACTATAAAAAGAAGTAAATAAAATAAAACTATCAGGAACACATCCAAATATTCCCGAACAACTGGAACATCATCCACAATCGCCTTACCCCTTTCCCAGGTATCCATAACATAGGCGACAAATCCAGAACAACCCTACTGAAAATAATGCATGGCCCTAGCTGCTAAATATAAAACCGGCCCGCGCTGAACACTCTCTCCCTGGACCACTAAGTCTCCCCTATTTGGGGTCCGAACACGTACCATCTGACGCTCATAATCAATCACTGCCCCATTAGGGCTCAACCAATATATCCCCACTATAACCTTGTTCCCACGCAACGACATAGGAACCAAATCAATCGGATACCGCTCGTTGAACAACTCAAGGGCACAACCCCGATGTACCCTAGATACTCACACGGGACGATCATCAACAATCTCAAACCTCTAATAGACAATCTGATGGGTTTTGAGCATTCTAACACTTCCTAAGTGTACATGCAACCCTAATAACCTTGAATCTATGTTTTCTCTATATACATGCAAATTTCTTTTTCAAGGTTATTTCCTAACTAGCATGGCATGGGGATTTCATAAAACATAAAACTAGTAGAAATACATACCTTGTTGCTTGGATTCCTTCAAGACTTTGTGAGCCTAGCACCCCAAATGTTGTGCCTCAAATGCTTCACACAACACCACAAGACTTGGAATAACTTGAGAGAATACTTCTAGCACTCAAAATTGGTTATGCCCTCTCTAGTAACACTATGTCCACTAGGTCCACTTTTTGCTAGCCATAGGGTTCCTTTTATAGTGTTGTCACAATTAGGGTTTACACATGAATGCCCTTAATTGTCATGGCTCTTGATTTCCCATGACCCATGGATTTGTAACTCCCATGGACTATCCATGGAGCTCCATTTGGTTACATCCATAACCCATAAACCATGGATCATTAATCCACCATAAAATAATTGATGATTGTCATAATCAACCCTATATATTTAATTAGTCTCACTTTGATCACCAAATTAATACTAGATTAATACTTGATCAATACTAATTAAATAATACTATTATTAATATATTAGAACTTATAATATATTAATAATGATAAGTGCCTTATTCTCTCATTTAGTCTATCCAAGTATTGCAATGCCATGCAACCCAAATGGACCATGCCGGGTCGGGTCAAGTACATACCAAATAAAGTTATGGACTTAGACACTATATCCAACAGTCTCCCACTTGGATAAGTCTAATAACTATATTTGCAAATATGACTTCAAAATCCGACTAGCAATCGTAGCTCTTTCAAAGTCTCTCGGAACTGAGATGATGATGATACGCCATTTAAGATAAGTGATCATATAATCCTCTGTTCTCATGATATCAGCCGGACAAACACATGGAACATGGTCTTACTTATTGTCCAGCATTTGTTTCTCGATCTCTGATTTGTTTCGACATAGAACTAAATTGAACACATCAATTAGGTTCTGACCGGGCCCGGTACATAAGTCAAAACCAAATCATCGAGGGGCCCAGATATCGCTTCTATTTCTAGAAGGAACAGATAAACTTCGACTGATATGCTTGTACTAACTACTTGTTGAATTATTCACAAAGGCACGTTTTATAACATCGAGTTACCAATGCATTTTCGTACAATCAATGAATAACCAACTCATAGTCAACAACTCATATCTCTAGGTTTGAAGATTTATATGATATTACCGTCTCACGATCACTCGAGATAAATTCCATGAAGTGATGCAAGTGAGCGTGGGTTGGATCCAATACTCAGCCCTTATGAGTACTCATGAATGTTGTAGCAACCATTGCATTATCCAAAGCACTTTTAGACAAATCATACAAGCCAAATTCATGACAGTCTTAAATCAATACTTACTTTCAAAGTTTGACTGACTGTGGATGGTTTGAATAATAACATAATTATTCTGGAAGTAAAAACATGCAAAATTGAAACATAGTAAACAATCAACACAAGATAGTAACACCTTACTCATAAATAAATAACAACTTTTATTTATCATCAAATGTCAATTACATTTTACAAGTTTCATGAATCTAATTATTGAAACTAATATCATCCTTCAGCCCAATGCGCCTCGCATGCTGTAAATGCTTAACCCTGCTCAGTCCCTTCGTGAGGGGATCTGCCGGGTTCTCATTTGATGATACCCTCTTAGCCACGAGGAGTCCTTCTTCTATTCGATGTCTGATGAAATGGTATTTTCTGTCAATGTGCCTAGATCTCCCGTGATCTCTTGGTTCCTTAGCCAAAGCAACCGCACTTTCGCTGTCACAGAAAATTTCCATTGGCTCCTTTATGGCTGGTACAACTCCAAGGTCTCCGATGAAGTTCTTTAGCCATATCGCCTCCTTAGCTGCTTCACTTGCTGCTATGTACTCTGATTCACAAGTAGAATCAGCTACTGTCTCCTGCTTGGAACTTTTCCAAGTAATTGCCCCTCCATTTAGGATAAAGACCCAGCCTGACTGAGAGCGGAAATTATCCCTATCAGTCTGGAAGCTAGCATCGCTATATCCTTCCACTCTCAAGTCATCACTGCCTCCGAGGGTAAGGACCCAATCCTTAGTCCTCCGCAGATACTTGAGAATGTTCTTTACCGCTGTCCAGTGTGCCTTGCCAGGGTTCCCTTGATATCTACTGACCATGCGCAAAGCAAAGGCCACATCAGGGCGAGTACAAGTCATAGCATACATGATCGAGCCCACAGCGGAAGCATATGGTATATGACTCATTTCAGCTATCTCAGCCTCTGTACTCGGACTCTGAGTCTTACTCAGCTTGGCATTACTCTGGATTGGTAATTCTCCTTTCTTGGAATCTTGCATACTGAACCTCTTCAGTACCTTATCCACATAAGTACTTTGACTAAGTCCAATTAGTCTCTTACTCCTATCTCTCAATATCCTTATCCCTAGGATATAGGCAGCTTCCCCAAGGTCCTTCATAGCGAAACACTTCCCAAGCCAGGACTTAACCTCCTGCAAGGTTGGGACGTCGTTTCCTATGAGAAGTATGTCATCCACATACAACACCAAGAAGCTAACTATGCTCCCACTAGCCCTGACATACACACAAGACTCATCCTTACTCCTAGAAAAGCCAAACTCTTTGACTTTCTCATCAAAGCAAAGATTCCATCTGCGAGATGCTTGTTTCAATCCATAAATGGATTTATCAAGCTTACACACTCTATTAGGGTATCTTGTATCGACAAAACCCTCTGGTTGAGCCATGTAAACATCCTCAGCCAACTTTCCATTAAGGAAAGTGGTTTTGACATCCATCTGCCATATTTCATAATCATGAAATGCAGCTATGGCTAACAATACTCTAATAGACTTAATCTTAGCTACTGGTGAGAAGGTCTCATCATAGTCAACTCCCGGAGTTTGAGTAAAGCCCTTCGCAACCAGTCGCGCTTTATAAGTGTGTACCTTCCCATCCATGTCGGTCTTCTTCTTGAAGATCCATTTGCACCCAACTGTCTTACGACCTGGTACATTGTCAACCAAGTTCCAAACTTGATTTACATGGACTGAATCTCGCTGTCCATAGCCTCCTTCCATTTAGCAGACTTAGGGCCTGCCATGGCTTCCCTGTAATTATTAGGTTCATCCAAATCTATTAGTGTACTATCACTAATAAATGTATCACCTTCAGTGGTGATGTGATAACCATAATAAAAATCAGGTGTGTTCCTCACCCTAGTGGAACGTCTTGGAGGTACAAACTCATCTATCGGATCAACAGGAGTTTCCTCCTCAGGTTGGTCGATAGCATTTGAGGTTCCTTCACCACTTGAATCTTGAAGCTCTTCAAGGTCAATTTGCCTCCCACTGTCCCCTTGGCTTATGAATTCTCTCTCACGAAAGACTCCTCTTCTTGCTACAAAGACCATATTATCACTGGGTCTGTAGAAGAGGTAACCAAAGGATCTCTGTGGGTAGCCGATGAAAATACACCTCTCACTTCGAGGTTCAAGCTTATCATGAGTCTCACGCCTCACGAAAGCTTCACAACCCCAAATCTTGATGTGGTCCAAATTGGGAACTTTCCCAGTCCACATCTCGTGAGGTGTTTTGGCAACCTTTTTAGTAGGGACTAGATTAAGGATATGGGCGGCAGTCTCTAAGGCATACCCCCAGAAAGAGATTGGTAACGAAGCTCGACTCATCATGGAACGAACCATATCCAACAAGGTTCGATTGCGCCTCTCAGCTACACCATTCAACTGTGGTGTTCTGGGAGGTGTCAATTGTGAGACGATCCCACATTCCTTAAGATTGTCAAGGAACTCAATGCTAAGATACTCTCCTCCTCGATCGGATCGGAGCATCTTGATGTTCCTGCCCAATTGATTCTCCACTTCCTGCTTAAACTCTTTGAACTTTTCAAAGGTTTCTGACTTATGCTTGATTAAGTAAATATATCCATATCTACTGTAATCATCAGTAAAAGTCACATAATAGCGATTAGCATCCCTTGTAGCAACTCTGAAGGGCCCACACACATCCGTGTGTACAAGGTCCAACAAACCTTCACCCCTATCACAAGTACCTGTGAAGGGTGACTTTGTCATTTTTCCAAGTAAACAAGACTCGCAACTATCATCTGACTTGAGGTCAAATGATTCCAAGACTCCAGCCTTTTGGAGTTGGCCTATGCGCTTCTTGTTAACATGTCCAAGACGACAATGCCACAAGGATGCTTTATCCAAGCTATCTGAAGAATCAATATACAACACATTATTTCCTAGATTGTCTTCAACATTCACGGCTTCATATACACCATCACAAGGTAATGCTTTAAAGTAAAATACATCATTGTAATAAACATTAATAGCACCATTTTTATTATCAAATGAAAATGTAAAACCTTGTTTGTACAAGCCATGAAAGGAAATAGTATTTCTCGCCATTTCAGGCGAGTAACAACACTTATTCAAATCTAACATTAACCCATTATTAAGCAATAAAGAATAAACTCCTATCTTGGTAACAGGTGATGCTTTCCTGTTGCCCATGACTAAGTTTATCTTCCCGTGCTCCACTTGCTCACTTCTTCTTAGTGCCTGCAAATCAGTACAAATGTGAATACCACACCCTGTATCAAGCACCCCAAGAATTAGCATTAGATGAGTTGTTAGACAATATTGTGTAAATACCTGCATGGGTGGGTTTAACCTTCCCATCCTTTAGATCTTGCAGATATTTGGGGCAGCTTCGCTTGAAGTGTCCCTTATCCTGGCAATAGAAGCACTGTGCTTCCTTTGGGTTTGAAGAAGGAGTAATGGGACCTTTCTTTGTCCCACTTGAAGAGGAACCATCAAGAGTCTTACCCTTGGTACCCTTCGAAGGGCTTTTCCTCTTCTTACCCTTTCTCTGCCCAATAGCCAGAACAGGGGCTGTTGAAGGAGTAGAAGTAGCAACCGCTTTACCCTTAAGGCCATTTTCAGCTGTCCTTAAGAGTCCTTGAAGTTTGCTAAGTGTGACTTCCTCCTTGTTCATATGATAAGTCATACGAAACTGATCATAACTTGGAGGTAAGGAATGGAGAATGATGTCAATCGCCATTTCCTCAGGAAAGTCAACATTTAGCTTCAGCAACCGGTCAACGAACCTTTGCATCTTCTGCAAGTGACCGGTGATGGGTTCACCATCCTTCATCCTTGCGGTTATCATGGAGGAGATGATTTCATACCTCTCCTGACGCGCGCTCTGATGGTACCTTTCCATCAGATCCAGGTGCATCTCATAGGGGTAGAAATCTTCATAGGATTTTTGAAGTTCAGGAGTCATGGTGGCCATCATGATGCATGCTACTTTAGTAGCATCCTTTTCATGTGCAACAAACTCTGCAAACTCTTCAGGAGTAGCAGTGGCTTCACTCACAACCTTAAGCTCCCTATCGAGGACATATTCTTTGTCCTCATAGCGGGTAATCATTCTGATGTTTCTGATCCACTCATTAAAATTGGATCCATCAAAGATGACCTTACCACACAAGTTCATAAGGGAAAAGGAGCCTGTTGTGTTTGAGCCAGAAGCATTGTTGGAAGACATCTGAAAGGAAAGAAAGACAAGTTTCATTAGATTAGGAATCCTTAATAATTCACCCAAATGAAATATTAAGGCTAGGATCCAACAAACTATTTATAGTTGGAAGAGGGATGCCGTAATCCATACTATAAAATATTTGAAGGTAGGTAAATGACGATTTACCAATTTCCACCATAAGAACAAAATATTTTATTATTAAGTTTTATTGGTTTTGAAACTCCTAGATCTTTTGAGATACATTGAACTTTTCAATGGCATGTTTGAATCTCGATTGTGCCCTCTCAAGTTTGTGACTGGGATGCCGAGGATCACAAACAAGGTGTGAATAACCATACAAATTGACTTGGTACCCTCAACAATATTACCTAATCGATGTGCCGGTTAACCACACACGCTCCACCGATCTATAATAAGGTCAAGTTACCCTTTGCCACTCTTACTAGTCCATGTTAGTGTGCCGGTTAACCACACACACTCCACTAACGACTTGGTAAGGTACAAAGTGTAATTTTATGGGCTAGCACCAATTTCACATTTTCCTAAAGTAACTAAGATTGGGAATTTATAATGTATAGTTACTTTATAATTCATTATACTTTTTAACGAGTATTTAAAGTCGTATCCTACCCGTTCGGCTAACGACCCTCCACCGATCAAGGAAGCGGTGGGTGAGAGTGGACACCCATTAAGTCACCATTTTATAGACAACAACCTTATACCCCCCTTATAGACCGGCTTCGTGAATGAGGCCTACTAACGGTAAGAATGACATATTCTTATACATATCTATATAATAAAATTATAATAATAGTATAAGTGTTGATTTTTAAACTTTTTAAAAATCTAAGGTTTAATTTGGAATTAAAGTATTAAAGTGTAAGACTTTTCAAATTCCAAAACTTGAGGGCAAGATTTGAAACTATTCCAAGTCTCTTCAATTTGTAACTTATGAGTTTTAATGGTTCATAAAATGAAGACTCTTCATTTTATGAAACCTCTTTAGTTCTTTAATCACAATTAAAAGAAGTGACTTTTGGTTATCCATAACTTGAGGACAAGTTATGGACACCATCATAGCCATTAAGATCATGAATTAAACACACATGGTGGTTACACATAATTCCTATGATCTTCTAAAAACTCATAAGAACACAAATTCATGTCAAGCAATTTCAAGAAATCATGTAACTATATACAATACTTGAAAATTGATAAAAGTCATGTAAAATGGGTTAACATAATCATTATCATTTTGAAAAACAGATTTTACAAGTCCAAAACAGATTGGGATAATGATCTTAATCCATTTCCAGCAACAAAACTCGAAAAAACTGCCCAGCACGCTCCTACTCGCCGAGTGCATTATTCTACTCGGCGAGTAGAATGAATTTGTTCATGGACTCGGCGAGTCCTCCCCATGGACTCGGCGAGTTCAGTCGTCAGAGTGCATAATTTTCGATTTTTAAGCAGTTTTGCATCAAGTATACAGAAAACAATCCTAGGCTCTGATACCACTGATGGGTTTTGAGCATTCTAACACTTCCTAAGTGTACATGCAACCCTAATAACCTTGAATCTATGTTTTCTCTATATACATGCAAATTTCTTTTTCAAGGTTATTTCCTAACTAGCATGGCATGGGGATTTCATAAAACATAAAACTAGTAGAAATACATACCTTGTTGTTGCTTGGATTCCTTCAAGACTTTGTGAGCCTAGCACCCCAAATGTTGTGCCTCAAATGCTTCACACAACACCACAAGACTTGGAATAACTTGAGAGAATACTTCTAGCACTCAAAATTGGTTATGCCCTCTCTAGTAACACTATGTCCACTAGGTCCACTTTTTGCTAGCCATAGGGTTCCTTTTATAGTGTTGTCACAATTAGGGTTTACACATGAATGCCCTTAATTGTCATGACTCTTGATTTCCCATGACCCATGGATTTGTAACTCCCATGGACTATCCATGGAGCTCCATTTGGTTACATCCATAACCCATAAACCATGGATCATTAATCCACCATAAAAGAATTGATGATTGTCATAATCAACCCTATATATTTAATTAGTCTCACTTTGATCACCAAATTAATACTAGATTAATACTTGATCAATACTAATTAAATAATACTATTATTAATATATTAGAACTTATAATATATTAATAATGATAAGTGCCTTATTCTCTCATTTAGTCTATCCAAGTATTGCAATGCCATGCAACCCAAATGGACCATGCCGGGTCGGGTCAAGTACATACCAAATAAAGTTATGGACTTAGACACTATATCCAACACAATCAAGTTCCCCCGTAGCATCGGCAAACCTCTTGTTGAGCGCAAGAGATACAAAAGATCGGGTAGCCCTCGAATTAAACAATACCAAGGCAGAGATACCATTCACAAGGAACGATCCTAAGATAAAACACACAAATATAAGCAGAAAATCAACATAAATAAAAAAGATAAGGAGAAGATACATACCCGTCGCCACATCGGGTGTCGCACGAGCCTCCTCAACTATCAACTGAAAAGCCAGGCTCCTCACAACAGGTGCATCTGCCTTGCCTTGTCGGCCATCAGTAATCCATAGAGTCGTTGGAGCGGGTGCTACCACTGGTCCTGTTGCTGCCAAACTTGGGCAATTGGCCTTCCTATGGCTCATCTTATTGAAATGGAAGCAAATCAGATCATATATATGGGTGCTGGTGGTGGTAGCAATGCAATCCCTGCTAAAGTGACCTGTCTTGCCGCACTTGAAGCAACCAGAACCACCCACCTTGCATGCCCCATCGTGCGTCTTGCCGCACTTGCCACAACAGCCCCGACCCTGTTGGCCTCTCGATCTCGAATCAAAAACCTTGGGCCTCTTGCCCAAACTCCTTGAACCCTGAACCTGATCTGTTTTCCTCTTCCTCTCCATCTCCAAGTCAATCTCTCTCTCTGGCTCTCACAAGCATATCCTATAGTGTCTTGCAACTTGATCGGCTCACAAAATGTCGGATATCACTCCTCAACATCTCATGTTATATTGCCTTATTCATCTCCTCATCTACCATATACTGTGGAACCAGCAACGCCCTCTCGCGGAACATAGTTGTGATCTCAACCACAGTCTCAATAGTCTAGAGAAGGTCCTAAAACTCCCTCACCAACTGTTGCACCTCAATCACTGGTGCAAACTCACCTCGAAATCTCATCACAAAGTCATCCCATGTAATCGAATCGACCGCCTAGTCCCCTATGCTGCGTCCAATCTCCTCCCACCAATCTCAAGCTTTGTCTTTTAGAAGATAGGAAGCAAGTCTGACCTTTGCCCCATCAGGACAACTACTAGTGTGGAAGGCATTAGCGACATCCGCTAACCAACGTCTACTCGCGATCGGGTCCTTCTCCCCGAAGAACTCTGAAGCCCCACATACCCGAAACTCATAGAAAGTCAATGTGTGAGCTCCCACCAATGCCACCATCTCAGAACGAAAGGTGCCCAAGCGCTCCTCCAGAACCTACATAATACCCTCCTTGATCGTACCAAAGATCACAGGAGTCTGATCAAGTATGATGTGAGTGATCTCAGACGAAATGAACTCCCACATCTGCTCATCCAACTGTCCGGCCCCAGATCCCGAACCGAAACCACTGCCAGAACCTCATCGTGTGGCCACCATACTGAAAATAGACCATACAAACCATCAAAACATACATCGAGGAGTCCCATACTCTACAATCTTCCTGGTATCATCACAACTTTCCTTGACTCGAGTACGGATCCTCTACTTCCAGTACTACGGGCCCATACTACCTTCCAAATCTATCCATACTTTCCTTATGGTTCGCCCCGAATCCTCCAAGTCATTCCCCTTATCTATCAATACAATTCATAACAAATCAATGCTCTCAGCACCATATATCTTCCTAGGTTTCCTAGGTCAATCACCACACCACTCCCCGCCATCAGCCGCAGAAGGAACTCCTCCTAACCTCCTCTAACCAGCTCACAAATACAATTACATATCACCGACACCAGATAATTCTTCGAATGAAAGGTCTCACACTACAACGGTTAGACTCAAACAAGAGTTGCGCAATAGAGTTAAAACCTAACCTTCTAAAATTATCTAGTCTCAATAATATGTAATTTAGCATATTCTCTTACTAGTTAGCTGAAGTTAATGAGAACTCCTAACAACACAAAGAAAGCAACATTCAAGCATCGAGTAATCGGAAACAAGCATAACCTAATCATGCTAGCCTATCACTGACTGATCAGTGCTAGCGTGCAATTCTACAACCTCATACAGTAGGCATACAAAGGCATCTCTCCTAGCATCCTATCATGCAATCCTGAGCAGATCCTTAGCCCTAATATGGCATGCGATTTACAGGTTCACAAATCAAAGCATAGCATAAAACATTTATGGGTATTTTGGGAACACTTACTTGAGCTCGGTTGATTGCTTGCACCACACCCCTTTCTTTCGTTGGAAATTTCTTTTTATAAAATATTCTTTTGTGAAGAATCTACCAAATCCTCAGTTTGAGTTCAGACACACCCGAGAGTATGCCCGAATCCCTCAAACCAAGGCTCTGATACCAACTTGTAACGTCCCAAAATTTAAGACCAAAAATTTTATTTTTATAATAATAAAACCATCATCCAAACGTTTTTATAAAAACCATAATGAAATCAGAGTATGACAATAATCATCTAGTTACATCATAGTCAAATAAAGTGCGAAACAATATGGTGTGTGCGATGCGATCATCCTGAGCTCTTCCCCTTCGATCCGGAAGAACCTGAAACATAAACTGAAAATCGTAAGCACGGATATTAGTGATTTCCCCAAGATACCTCATACCATACATATCAAACATACAATAGGCCATTGCCCAAAACCCATCGGGCCCCGTACGACATCGAGTCCCGCTCGGAACAGATCTGTCAATAATATGAGATGGGCCCTGCCTCATCAAATTCATCAGGCCCCGCCCAACATTCATACAGACACATAAAACACATGCAAAAATCACTAAGATAAATAGCATACAATACATTCATCAGGCCCCGCCTGGCATCAAGTCCCTCCCGACATTCATACAGACACATAAAACATATGCAAGAATCATTAAGATAAATAGCATACAATACACTCATCAGGCCCCTCCTGGCATGGGACCCCGTCCGATATACATATCACATAACATACATACAAGAGTCACACATACAACTAGTATACTAATCATAATAAACCATGGGCCGACATTGGTGCCTTTGACCTGCCAAGCACAATGAGGAAACTCACATCAAGCTGCTGAATATCTTAGATAAAAGCTCAGACTGCTGATCCGGAAAATCCCCGCACTAACCAATAAAATAAAAACCAATTAATAATCGATCTACAACCTATAACTAGAAATCCTAGTCAAGTTGTCCAACACTTAGGGTAAAAGACCATTTTACCCTTTCATTACTGGCCTAAAATCCGAGGCCCAATCCAATAGCACCAAAAAGCCCAATATGGCCCAAAGCTCTAAAAGATTCCCAAAACTCATTATGGGCCCAAACACAAGAAAGCCTAGAGCCTAACAATGGCCTAAAGTCAAAAGGGTTGATGACCCAACAAGGGACAAACTATACTAGTCCGAAAACTGCCCAAAATTGCAAAAGCTTGGTACGATGCACATACCAAACGTATGATCGGCGTACTAGGTTGCATGCATTATTGTGGACACAGACACATACACACAATGTACTCTTGAGTACGCCCAGCGTATGCGCCTATTAAGCACTTTTTCCTTAAGTGCTTAATACTTGCATTCCAACATCCAAATTTCAGATCCAAGTCTAAATGAACGTCTTAATCCATAAAGTCGAAGGCTTTAAGCCTTTGAATTGCTAAAAACACCCCAAAGTCCAAATCTAGCATATTAACTCCATTAAGAAGAACATTAACCTTGCATGGTTGAGCTAAACCCATCAAGCTATCATTTTTATGAACAAGAGACCTCAAAAAACCTAGATCTATCATCCCAAGATACTGGAGTAGCCCATACACCCAAGCATGGCTTAAAGTACTCAAAAGTGCACAAATAAATCCCTAAACTAGATATATCATAAGGAACCATCAAGTTAGGAGCTTTATACCTCAAATAGCTTGAAAAGTTGATGAAGATCCTACAACTTCAAGCTCCAAGTCCGCCAAAGCTTCACCACCAAGCTTCACTTGCTTCAAGGGACCTGTAACACCCGAAAATTTGAGGGGCAACTTTAGGTATAATCACCTTCTAAGGATTTGACACGACATGTTGGAGGAACCAACACAACGTGTCTATATAAGAAAAAAATGTGGCTTTCATCAAGACCAACACGACGTGTTTGTGCCACAACACGGCGTCTTGGCGGCGGGTGGAGAAAACCTTAATTTTTAGGGTGTTGCACCCTATATAAAGGCCTTAAGTCCTTATGGTTGGCCTCCTTACCAGCCTCCATTGTCACTAAAACCCTAAAATCGATCATTAAGTCTCTTGGTGGTGTTATTGAGTTAGTAAGAAGTTCCTGGTGCTTATTTTTGGTCCTTATGAAGGAATAGGAGATCTTGAAGTTGCTTTGCTTGGGGAAAAGGCTTTGGATCCAGAATTATCATCATGAGAGGAAGCTTTTTGAGGTATTAAGTTTTCATCTTGTCTTGTACATGTTTATATCTCTTCATAGTTAGTTTATTGTGATTTTGGTCCCTTTTTGGGTTAATGGATGAGTTAGGTCCTTTAAGGGCTTGTTCTTTCAGATCTGAGTTTGTTTTGGTATCCTTGAGCATATAACTTTTTTCACACATTGAAAAGCAATTTAATCAAAACATTTATCAGAGTTCATTCCCAGAAATCATATATTGCAGAAAAACATAGGTGTATGCGCTGCGATCGTCCCGAGCTACTTTATTGAAAACTGAAGGTACCTGAAACCAAAACTAAAAACCGTAAGCACGAAGCTTAGTGAGTTCCCCAAATACCACATACCATACAAATCAACTTATCCATACATGACATACTTAACCATGAGCCATACATATATCATAATCAATAAAGGTGCTATGTGCCACACATAGTCTTGCCATTATGCCACGGGCCGCCACGTGGTATTTCTTGCCAAGCCGGGGGCCACCCCTGGGTCTTACAAACAAGTGCCAAGAGCCACCTCATGGTCTTCCATGCAAGCATCACAAAGACAACTAGCATACATACTACTCTACTTAGCTAATTAGCATACAGTGTGCCAGGAGCCACCTCCTGGTCTTTCATACATAATGCCTAAGGCTAACCCCCGGGTCTTCCTACAATACATAATAACATACAATGTTCCAGGAGCCGCCTCCTAGACTTTCATACATAATGCCTAAGGCTAACCGTTGGGTCTTCCTATAATACATAAACCAATTGGACCGGCATTGGTGCCTTTGACCCACACAAACCGTAAGGAGACTCACCTCGATTGCAGAAGCTTCCTGGAAGAAATCCTTAGCTGCTGCCCGCCGGCTTCCCGAGCTACCAATACCAGAACCAGATAAAATCTTAGTTAATAGGCCAAAACCCTCAAGTTTGGCCCAAGGTCAAACTTGGTCAAAAGTCAATGGTTAACGGAAGTCAAAGTCAACAAGTCAAACTTCAAGCTGAGTACGCCCAACGTACTCAGCTTGTACGCATGGCGTACTTACCAACCAGAATCGGGACCCCATACGAGTACGCGCAACGTACTCGAAGGTACGCTCGGTTTACCCGGCCAAATGACACTTTTCCATTAAGTGCTTAATCTCTTAAGTCCTTTCATCCAACACTCAGATCTAGTCCCACAATGTCATTCTAAGTCATAAAGTTTCCACCTTTATGACTTTCCATGTATAGAAAAGGTCCAAAAGCTAAAACCTTAACTTATCAATCCATTAAGACATCATGATACTCTCATGGAAGGTATAGAAGGATCAAGATTACATTTTTATGGATCCTAAAAGCTTCATAATGGATAAAGTTTCCAACTATATCCATTAGAATGGTCCAAACCACCCAGATCTAGCCTTTAAGCATCTAATAGGACCAAAAGTGCATCTTTTTCAACTTAATCCATTAAGTCCAAGTCTCCAACCTTCAGATCTGAATCACAATGATGTTTAGATGGATAAAGTTTCAAACTTTATCCATAAGAAGGTCACAAATTTTCAAGATCTAAACTTTATGCACTAAAATGACCAAAAGCTCATAACATCTAGAACTGGCTAGATCTAACAAATGCATCATCAGGATTCAAACTTTATACCTCTAGAAGATAGATAAAGGTTAACAAAGTCCAGATCTACAAGCTCAAATGCAACCAACACTTCTACAAGAAGTTCCTTCTTCTCCAAGGTGCACCATGCATACTCCAAAGCACTCAAAATCACCTTCTTTTTGCTCAAAAGGCTCATCTAAGGTTTGGGTTTCATGAAAGGGGTGTTGGAGGGGTGGAGGCTGAGAATGGAGTGGGTTTGGGGAGTTAAGGAGCTTAAATGGGGCTTAAACCATGAAAATAAGGTTTGTGCACTGATTGCGTACGCCCAACATACTCCTTGTACACCCAGCGTACTCAGGATTCCATTAGTACGCCCAACGTACACCTTTTTGTACGCCCAACGTACTCATCTTGGCCCAAAACCACCCAAACTTCAAACGGATATAACTTCTTCGTTCTAACTCGGTTTTCGACGTTCTTTATATCCACAGAAAGGTATTGAGGAGCTCTACAACCCTATATAATTACTTTTGAATTAAAACACATCGAAATAAAATCCATAATTCATAAAAGAAATTTGAAAACACTACATTCCCATTTTACCCTTTGACTCCAAAGTGCAAACCGAACTATTGGGTCACATATCTACATTACCCACATCTAAATTGGCCTAAATCTTACCTTTTTAAAGGCCTAATCCTTATGATGACCGCTCTCGGGCCACAACCTCGAATTAGGAATCGATTTGGAACAGGGCATTACAACTCTCTCCCACTTAAGTTAGATTTCGTCCTCGAAATCCGTCCTTACCTTCCCCGACACATCCAACAATTTGGTCAATACCTCCACAACCCAGGAATAATTACATCCTTCCCAAGGCAACCGAAACCAACCAAACCAGACTCTCTCTAATCCCGACAAAGGATAACTCGTTCGTCTCATGCAGGAAGCTACTCCTGCCTTCCTAGATCTTGAGACCTCACATTGGTCTGACTCCTCGACAGACCTCCCACACTGGAACCGTACCGTATAATTTTCCTACACGGATAACAGATCGAACGACCACTTCCAGTCCTGATTATCTTGGTGTTACCAACCGAATGAATTCACTTACCATGTCCAGGTGCCGAATGCCCGTCTTAACAGATAGTCCAAATAATCCTTTGAGTAGAGGATCCATCTGTGCAACGGTTAGACTCAGACTAGAGTTGCGCAACAGAGTCAAACCGATTACTCTAAGATTATTTAATCCCACTACAAGTGGCTTAGCATCTCCCGGTCAACGACCACTCCACATAAGGATCCCAAATTACTGCCGCTACTCGGAATACCATACCGCCGTCTAGCTGCTTTCCATATAAACCATGACTTCCCTGAATCACAATCCTGCCTGTCATTATCCGAAATATCGGTTTCCTGCCCGGTTGTTGAGCCAACAAGCAATCTCGCATTCGCCCCACGCGACCTCCAAAGGATACCTCGTCTAACAATAACTGCCCAATCTATACCGCCACTCATGGATCCATCAATCTTTTTGATCCATCCGATCATAATAGGACGACAACCTGTCGCCTCCGAATCTGACGCAAAAACATGAATGCTACCAGAATAGCTGTAGTCTTACATCATGCCCGATCTCCTTCGACCTACCGTTTCCTGATTCCAATTATGTTGTGACCTACTCACAACCTTGCGAACTGGCCCACCCTGGCCTAAGTCATCTGAACGAATCCGTGAATGTCACGACTACCCTGCAGTCTTTCAGCACTTTCCACACTATCTGACCGCTTGTGAATGCTACATCTCCCCCCCCCCCCCCGTAGTGTTACAACCCTTTCCATACTATCTAACTGCTTGCGAATGCTACGGCTCCCCCGCAGTCTTACAACACTTTCCATACTATCTGACCGCTTGTGAATGCTACGGCTACCGCGCAGTCTTACAACACTTCCCACACTATCTTACTACTACTGAATGCTACGGCTCCCCCATAGTCTTATAAAACTTTCATCCCAACTGACTACTAGTGAATGTTACGGGCCACCCCGCAGTCCTACAACACCTCTACTCCATCTTCCAACTAGTGAATGCTACGGCCCACACCACAGTCTTACAACACTTTTACACTACCTGCTAACTAGTGAATGCTACGGGCCACTCCGCAGTCTTACCACATTCCCCATGCTATCTGGCCGCTGGTGAATGCTAGGTCTATCCCGCAGTCCTACAACACCTTCCATGCTATCTGGCTGCTAGTGAATGCTACGGCTATCCTGCAGTCTTACATCGCTTCCCACGCTAACTCAATCGTTGACCATGGTCTTACCGCTGATTACCAATCCGAACACACCCAAAGTCGAGCACACACACAGTCTAACATCCCACACTGAACTCATATCCTGACTGGGATCCTCAACCTTGTTCCCTATAGTCTGCTACACATCAATCAGATGTGGTCCCAAAGTCGGGAAGTTTCCCGAACTTCCATTTCACATTATCCTCCATATAGGCAGCCACTTGGGCCACCTTTCCTTTCCTGATGGGGATACGAGCTCATCCCAATTTCACGCTTGCTTCTGTCCTGAGTACCTGAACGGTTCTCCCCCACTTCAATCCTACTAAGTCTCCACATCATACGAGAAATGGAAGGATTTCCGATCCTCCCTACCTTCCGATGATCGATCTGCTAACAACCAGCGCTTACTAATGCTAGCGATTCATTACTAGCCGAACTTACAAGACCATACAACCTCTAAAGACTAAATAAACACTTTCTGAATCCCAACAATACTGATAACTCCAGATGCCTTAAATGATACCGTACTCAGATCTTGAAGTCCAATTAACCGATGCTCAAAGTAAAACTTCGGTAGTAGACCACTTCCCTTGGTGACCCTATGATTCAATCTAAGCACAATGACTGAACCCTTCGAATCCTGACGAGGGTGATAACCACCCTGCTGAACTCTGACTGTAGACCTTCCACATAATACCCCTGAACCGATCTCGATTACAAGCCGAGATAACGCTGAACACTCCGAACCATCAAAAGGAAAACGACCTTACACTAACCACTAACAATTCACAGTATGCAAATGGCATATGACACTACTTGAAGATGTAACTCATATATGAGCAAAGAAATGAACCGGATATATGATTTACCCAAACTGATGCAAGATTCCAAAAACCATAAACACAGATATAAATAACCTAAAAGAAGGAAAAAGATACATACCTGCAGAACATAACTCCTCTTTGCTGGGGCTCCTGTCCTACCTTCTCGTCCATCGGTGATCCTCAAAGAAGCCAGAGCAGGCGCGCTCACTGCTCCTCCCCTTAAAGTCGGACAGTTGGCCTTCTTGTAGCCCACCCGATCACAGTGAAAACATAATGGGCTTTCCCCCTGAGGGCAATCCCTGCTGACGTTACCAACCCTGCCACACTCGTAGCAGCCCAAACCCCTGGAACGACATGCCCCATCGTGCAGTTTCCCACACGTGCTGTACTGAATTCGGTCCTGCTGGCCTCTCAAATGTTGGTCAGAAGTCTTGGGTGTCTTCCTGGGACCCTCCAAAGTATGCACCTGATTTAACCTGCTCTTCTCAATGTGCTCCAAATCAGTCTCCCGTCCTCGGGCTCTAGAGATCATATCATTCAGGATCTCGCACCCTAAAATACTCACGAATTTCATGATGTCATCTTACAGCATATCGTGATACCTCACTTTGTTCATCTCCTCGTCTGCTACATACTACGGTACCAATAAAGCCCTCTCCCGGAAATTGGCAGTGATCTCTGCCACCTCTTAGTAGTCTGGAGGAGATCCAGGAACTCTCGCGCCAACTGCTGCACCTCAATCGCTGGTGCAAACTCAGCTCAGAACCTAGTCGCGAACTCATCCCATGACATGGCATCGATCGCATCATCACCCAACTCACTACCAATCTCCTCCCACCAATCACGTGCCCGATCCTTCAATAGGCAGGAAACATATCTGACCTTCGCCTCCTCGGGGCAGAAACTCGTCCTGAATGCGTTAGCCATATCTTCTAACCACCTCCTACTGACAATGGCGTCCCTCTCCCCATGGAACGCAGGAGCTCCACAAGCACGGAACTCCCGGAAAGTCAGTGTGCGAGCTCCAATGATAGCCATAATCTCTGCACGGAACGCGCCCAAGCGCTCGTCCACTATCTCCGAAACACAGCGAGAGATCTCCGATGAAATGAACTCCCGCAACTGCTCGCTAATCGGTTCAGCACCTGCACCTGAGCCGAAACCCGAACATTAACCATCTCCCTGAGAGCTCATCTCCAAACTGCAATAAAATCAAGCCAAAAATCAGAACTCGCCCAAGAATCCACCTCTCATAAGCTTCTTAGATTCTCCAAGAGTCTCACCGATTCGAGTATGGATCCTGTGCTTTCAGTAGTACGGGCCCAATATTACCTTCCACACCTATCCATACTTTCCTCAGCAATCCTCCTAAATCCTCTAAGTCACTTCTTCAAACCATTATGCCAGTACTCACTGAACCATAATACTAACCCACTGCAGCATATCCTAGGCTTTCCTAGGTTCCCGAACCCACCCAATCCTCAACTACTGAAGGATTCCCATTAATGTCGACTAGCTACCTCATGAATTTAGCCACATGCAACAGAGATAAGATAATCCTTCGAGTAAAAGACTCAATCCTAGAACGGTTGGAATCAGACAAGGGCTGCACAATAGGGTTAAATCCATCACTATGAGATTATCCAGCCTGTGCCACAAGTGACTTAGCATATTCACTTAGTAGTTATCTCACATCGCTAAGAGTCCCACAAATCACAAAGCAAGCAACATTCGGACAATGGAAAAACTAACCAGCATACTCCAATCAAACCATTCTATCCTCTAATCAGGAATCTGTACTAGCATGCAATTCGAAGGCTCATACAATCAGGCATAACCTAAACAGGCCATCCTACCACTGGTTGATCAGTTCTAACATGCAAATCTACAAGCTCATATAAGCATACAAAGGCATCTCTCCTAGATCCTTAGCTCTAATCTAGCATGCGAATCACATAATCATATCATATCACATAACAAACATGTATTGGTATTTTGGGAACCACTTACTTGACCTCGGTCGATCACACGCATCACTCCCCTTTCTTTGCTTAGAAATTCTTTCTATAAAAATGATTTTCTTTTGAAAATTTTCATACCAAGTCCTTAGTTTGAGTTCAGACACACCCGAAAGTATGTCTGAATCCTTCAAACCAAGGCTCTGATACCAACTTGTAACATCCCAAAATTTCAGGGTAAAGATTTCATTTTTGATATAACTAAAACACTATTGTAACTTTGTTCACACATTGAAAAGCATTTTAAATAAAACATTTATCAGAGTTCATTCCCAGAAATCATATATTGCGGAAAAACATAGGTGTATGCGCTGCGATCATCCCGAGCTCCTTTATTGAAAACTGGAGGTACCTGAAACCAAAACTGAAAACCGTAAGCACGAAGCTTAGTGAGTTTCCCAAATACCACATACCATATATATCAACTGATCCATACATGCCATACATAACCGTGATCCATACATATATCATAATCAATAAATGTGCTATGTGCCGCACATAGTCTTGCTATTATGCCACAGGCCGCCATGTGGTCTTTCTTGCCAAGCCGAGGGCCACCCCCTGGGTCTTACATACAAGTGCCAAGAGCCACCTCCTGGTCTTCCATGCAAGCATCACAAAGACAACTAGCATACACACTACTCTACTTAGCTAATTAGCATACAGTGTGCCAGGAGCCACCTCCTGGTCTTTCATACATAATGCCTAGGGCTAACCCCCAGGTCTTCCTACAATACATAATAGCATACATTGTGCCAGGAGCCACCTCCTGGTCTTTCATACATAATGCCTAGCGCTAACCCCCGGGTCTTCCTACAGTACATAAACCAAATGGGCCAACATTGGTGCCTTCGACCCATACAAACAGTGAGGAGACTCACCTCGATTGCAGAAGCTTCCTGGAAGAAATCCTTAGTTGCTGCCCTGCCGGCTTCCGGAGCTATCAATACCAGAACCAGATAAAATCTTACTTAATAGGCCAAAACCCTCAAGTTTGGCCCAAGGTCAAACTTGGTCAAAAGTTAACGGTCAACGGAAGTCAAAGTCAACAAGTCAAACTTCAGGTTGAGTACGCCTAGAGCTCGTATGCATGACATACTTACCAACCAGAATTAGGACCCCATACGATTCACGCAGCGTACTCGAAGGTAAGCTCGACGTACCCGGCCAAATGGCACTTTTCCAATAAGTGCTTAATCTCTTAAGTCCTTTCATCCAACACTCAGATATAGTCCCACAACATCATTCTAAGTCATAAAGTTTCCACCTTTATGACTTTCCATGTCTAGAAAAGGTCCAAAAGCTAAAACCTTAACTTATCAATCCATTAAGACATCATGACATTCTCATGGAAGGTATAGAAGGATCAAGATTACATTTTTATGGATCCTAAAAACTCCATAATGGATAAAGTTTCCAACTTTATCCATTAGAATGGTCCAAACCACCAAAATCTAGCCTTTAAGCATCAAAATGGGACCAAAAGTGCATATTTTTCAACTTAATCCATTAAGTCCAAGTCTCCAACCTTCAGATCTCAATCACAATGATGTTTAGATGGATAAAGTTTCAAACTTTATCCATAACAAGGTCACAAACTTTCAAGATCTAAACTTTATGCACTAAAATGACCAAAAGCTCATAACATCCAGAACTGGCTAGATCTAACAAATGCATCATCAAGACTCAAACTTTATACCTCTAGAAGATAGATCAAGGTGAACAAAGTCCAGATCTACAAGATCCAATGCAACCAACACTTCTACAAGAAGTTCATTCTTCTCCAAGGTGCACCATGCATACTCCAAAGCACTCAAAATCACCTTCTTTTAGCTCAAAAGGCTCACCAAAGGTTAGGGTTTCATGAAAGGGGTGTTGGAGGGGTGGAGGCTGAGAATGGAGTGGGTTTGGGGGAGTTAAGGAGCTTAAATAGAGCTTAAACCACGAAAATAGGGTTTGGGCACTGATCGCGTACGCCTAACATACACCTGGTACGCCCAGCGTACTTAGGATTCCATTAGTACGCCCAACGTATTCAGCTTGGACCAAAACCACCTAAACTTCAAATGGTCATAACTTCTTTGTTCTAACTCCGTTTATTGAGGAGCTCTACAACCCTATCTAATTACTTTTGACTTAAAACACATCGAACTAAATTCCATAATTCATAAATAGGCCTAAATCTTACCTTTTTAAAGGCCTAATCCTTATGATGACCGATATTCGGGCCATAACCTCGAATTATGAATCGATTCGGAACAGGGCGTTACAATAAAGGTGCAAGCCTTATGAGAGTTTTGGTGTTATGCATGCATTTAGTCAATTATTAAGTCCTTTTAAGCTTAAGAGCTTCATTTAGACATGCATGAACGTAAAGTTGGCTACTTTACGTGGTTTTCCAGCTCAAGGAAGTCAGATCTATGTTTTGGGGCTAAGTATTTATGGATTAAGTGCTTATTGGTCAAGCCTTTGCACTATTAAGCTTATGGATGGAGTCTTGAACCTTTTTGGTAGTCACAATAGATAAAGTTGGAAACTTTATCCTTCTGGACCACATGAGAGGCTAGATCTGAGCTTTGGAGCTTTAGGTATCGAAAAAAAGAAATTATTGTATTAAGTTGTCGAATCTCCGGCAAACACGACGTGTTGGCTGGGGTTTTCCCGATTATCTGGATGATTGAAGAACACGGCGTGTCCAAGGGGCAACACGGTGTGTTTGGTCAACCAGGGCTGTTGACTTTAACTTTGACCAGAAGTTTGATCAGGGTTGACCTTGGGATGTTTTGGGCCATGTTTGGGCCTTTTGGATTGTTGATTTGGGCCTTGGATTTGGGGCCAAGTTATGAAGTGGGTAAAAATGTATTTTACCCTAATTTGGACACTTAGTGTGGGTCTAATCCGATTATTGATGGATGTTTATCTTGTGAATGATAGGGTGGGGATTCTTGTGAGCCAGCAGCTAGTGATTCTTTCTGTGAGATTCGACAGTGCGAGGTGAGTTTTCCTCACTATACTTTTGGGTCGAAGGAACGAAGGCTGGCCTATTGGTTTGATATCCTGATATTTGTTAATATGTTGGGTATGGAATAGATATGCATGCTAGTTTTGATATTCTAGTCTGGTAGATCTGTAGGACTACCTGTGACCTTCATGGGTGGGATGTAAGGCTAGCTTGGGGTCTGTTGGTCGCACTGTTTAGAGACAGGATGTCAGCACGGTAGTGTACAGATGGGTTGATGTATTATGGATGCTCTGTGATGTGATTAAGGGTCCGTGTTCTTGGATTATAGCAGGACGGGCACCGGTCTGGCGGTTGGAAGTGCATGCAAGGAGTGTATGATTTGGGATCATAAGTCATTATTAGTTTATGCTCTTGTAAGGGATCCTTAGTGATAAGTGGTCATGGTTGGGAAATTTTTGAGATCTTCGGCTGAAATTCAGAATTCTCTTTGGATTTGTGTGATCCTTATCTGGAAGATCATCCTGTGGGTATTATTCATTCCCGGGGTCTGGGGATGGTTGTACCTGGTTGAGCAGGGTGAGTTATTGGTTGGTTTCACCACTAGTGGGTGGTAGTTTGAACCCTAAGTGGGGGAGAACTGGGTATTCTGCTTGGAGGATCTTCGATCTGTTCGGGTTCGTGGTATTGAGGAATATTTTTTAGGGATCCGCGGTGCGAGTATGTGTAATCTCGGTTCAAGTTTTGGTCAAGGAAGGTATATAGTAGGAAATGATTGTATGCATGTGTGGAGGAGACACATGGGTTGTCGCTCATTGGGAAGGGAGTGATCAAGGAGCTCGTTGCAGATATTGATTCCTACTGGAGATGCCAATGAATAGATAAGAACCGTTGGGATTACTCAGGTTGAGTATCGGTGACACAGGGAAAATTGTCAGCTGGGTGTAAGGATTTCTAATTATAGTCTAGTTTGGGGCACGGATCGATCAAGAAATCAGTTTTAGAATTTGGAGTGATCAGCTTCGCAGGGGTTTTGGTTCATTCGATTTAATGTCATGTGTTCGCGATTATTGGTCGCATCATTTATGATTCAGCAAAGGGTCGTTGAAGGTTTTGAGTGTGGAAGTTGAAGTTCTATAGATGTGTCATCTTATCATCAGATTTAATGTGTTTTAGGTTCCTTTGGTCTCTGGGTATGCTTACCCTCAATGGCGGTGTGGGATTTTGGTTCATAGCAGTCTTGAGTTGGGTGGCAATCAGATTCGTTTCAGAAGCCTTCTCGAGTTGGTTGTGTGTTGGTGGAACCTATTCCGTCTCAATCAAGTATGGAATCTTGTTTTGATTGATAATGAGGATGTCTTATGTTAAAATTGAGGTTCGTTGTTTAATAGAACTTTGGTATTTATGCCCTTTTTAGATGAGGTTATGGGTTCCTTAAGGATATGCATTGTGGTAACTCATTGTGTGTATGAGGGCTGGACAAGATAGCATTGGAGTTTGGATCGAATTATTCGCTTGGTGGTGATAGCCTTGAAATTGTATCAAGCGTGCAAGCGGTTATCCTATTCTTGGATCAAGTGTAACCATGATTTCGTCGAGTTTTGCATTGGTGACAACTTTGTTTGTGAAGGAATTGGGTGTGGTATAGCTATAGCATTGTTATGCTTGGTTAGCGTTGAGAGGGATGTTGTTTAAGTCCCTGTAAGGCAGTGGAAAGAGGTTGAGAGTCTTTTGGCCTGTGATGTGGGTCGCGAGTGCCAGACATAATATGTAATATCGACATGGTCGGCATGATAGCAGGAGCATTCCGGTCATGGGCCGAGGGACATGCAAGGCATTCCAGACTCATGCTGAGGGCTTGGTGGCAATCCAGACCTATACTGAGGATCTTGTAAGGGTAGTCCAGACATAAGCTGTGAGCCTAGTGATCATGATTGTTTATTTCATTTGAGTATGGTACTTTCGATATTGATGCATTAATGGAAGTCGGGAGACACACAATCAAATGGTTTGGATAAAGGGAACAATTAAAGGTTGTTGGGAGTATCAGCCGTGTATCTGAAAGTCTCTCGGAATGTTTGCATTATAATCCTGTTTGCTCGCAAGCTGTTATTGGGGGTTGATTATCAAGGTTGGGAATCGGTTTTGAAGTCACAAATCAAAGTTCTTTGTTAATGTATCAGGTGTTTTGCTTGATGGGGGTACATCTGAATTGTTTAGGATTGGAGGTAAATGTGGGATTCCTGTAATTGTTAAGGATTGCTTGACGGGTTAATTAAAGGATTTTGGTGCATCTTATCGACTTTGGATTAGTGAAAAATTCGTGATTTATGTGTTTGGGTTCTTTTCAGATAAGGTATTGAATTCCTGGTTTTGAGCTGGGTAGTGATGGTTGTCTTTTATCAGGGATCTGGTAGGTGGTCGGGGATATATGTTCTCGGGTATCTGTAAATTCATTCAGGCTGGATAGGTTGCTCGGTTCGGGTTTTAAAGTTGAGTACATGGAGGGGCAGTTTTGTTTGGTACTATTTTTCATGGAGTCCGACATTGTTCAGGGTTTTTAGTTTCAGGTATAGTGGTTGGGTATCTTCTATTTTGGATTTGACATCAGTAAGGGTGAGTGGTCATTAGAGCGGGGTGACTTCCCTAGTCATTTTTGGGGTTCAGGGAGTTCAGTCAGGATCATCGGTTCAGGGAGTTCAGTCAGGATCATTTTTGGGGTTAAGGAATGATTTGGAGGACGAAATCTAATTTAAGTCGGGGAGAGTTGTAACACCCGGAAATCTGAGGAGAAACTTTGGGTATAATCACCTTCTGAGGATTTGACATGACGTGTTGGAGGCACCAACATGGCGTGTCTAGATATGAAAAAAACGCAGATTTCATCAAGACCAACACGGCGTGTTTGTGCCATAACATGGCGTGTTGGCGGTTGGTGGAGAAAACCCTAATATTTAAGGTGTTGCACCCTATATAAAGGTCTTAAGTCCTTATGGTTGGGCTCCTTACCAGCCTCCATTGTCACTAAAACCCTAAAATCGATCTGTAAGTCTCTTGGTGGTGTTCTTGAGCTAGTAAAAAGTTCTTGGTGCTCATTTTTGGTCTTCGTGAAGGAAGAGGAAATCTTGAAGTTGCTTTGCTTGGGGAAAAGGCTTTGGATCCAGAATCATCATCATGTGGGGAAACTTTCTGAGGTATCAAGTTTGCATCTTGTCTTGTACATGTTTAGATATCTTCATAGTTAGTTTGTTGTTCTTTTGGTCCCTTTTGGGTTAATGGATGAGTTAGGTTGTTTAAGGGCTTGTTCTTTCAGATCTGAGTTTGTTTTGGTATCCTTGAGCATAGAGGTGCAAGCTTTATGAGAGTTTTGGTGCTATGCATGCATTAAGTCAATTATTAAGTCCTTTTAAGCTTAAGAGCTTCATTTAGACATGCATGAACGTAAAGTTGTCAACTTTATGTGGTTTTCCGGCTCAAGGAAGTCAGATCTATGTTTTGGGGCTAAGTCTTTATGGATTAAGTGCTTATTGGTCAAGCCTTTGCACTATTAAGCTTATGGATGGAGTCTTAAACCTTTTTGGGTAGTCCCAATGGATAAAGTTGGAAACTTTATCCTTCTGGACCACATGAGAGGCTAGATCTGAGCTTTGGAGCTCTTGGTATCGAAGAAAACAACTTATTGTATGAAGTTGTTGAATCTCGGGAAAACACAGCGTGTTTACAAGCCAACATGGTGTGTTGGCTTGGGTTTTCCCGTTTATCTAGGATGATTGAATAACACGGCGTGTCCAAGGGGCAACACGGCGTGTTTGGTCAACATTAGCTGTTGACTTTGACTTTGATCATAAGTTTGACCAGGGTTGGCCTTGGGATGTTTTGGGTCATGTTTGGGCCTTTTGGATTGTTGATTTGGGCCTTGGATTTGGGGCCAAGTTATGAAGAGGGTAAAAAGGTCTTTTACCCTAATTCGGAAACTTAGTGTGGGTCAAATCTGATTATTGATGGATGTTTATATTGTGAATGATAGCGTGTGGATTCTTGCAAGCCAGCAGCCAGTGATTCTTTCTGTGAGATTCGACAGTTCGAGGTGAGTTTTCCTCACTGTACTTTCTGGTCGAAGGCACCAAGGCCGGCCCATTGGTTTGATATCCTGATATTTTTTTATAGGCTGAGTATGGAATAGATGTGCGTGCTAGTTTTGATATGCTAGTCTGGTAGATCTGTAGGACTACCTGTGATACTATTTGTTTATCTGTATATGATATTATCTGTTATATGTCGACAAATTGTGTGGGTTGGGTTGAGGTTGTACTGCTCCATGCTATAGCCAACAAACCCTGAGCAAACCAGATATGAGCTGAGGGCCGGGGAGGGCAAGCTAAACTCATACGGAGGGCTCATGAGCGTTCCAGATACTTGCTGAGGGTCAGGAAGGGCATGTCAGACTCGTACTGAGGGCTTAGTGGTATTCAGTCTGAGAACTGATCAGGCCGGGGAGCAAGCCAGACATAAGCTGTGGTCCCCAGGGGCAAGCCAGACTTATGTTGTGGGCTCATGGAGCAAGCCATACTTATCCTGTGGGCTCAGGGAGCAAGCCAGACATAAGTTGTGGGCCAAGGGCAAGCCAGACTTATGTTGTGGGCTCAAGGATAATCTAGCACTTTAGTTGTGGACCCATTACATGCTGTTATTATATATGTGCTATTTGTCTATGTATTAATATTTGGGGGAACTTACTAAGCATCGTGCTTTCAGTTTTGGTTTATGGTTTCAGGTACTTCAGTTGATCGTGGCAAGGCGAAGGCGTGACCGTACACATCCTTGGTTTTACAACAAATTGGATCTTGGGAGACACTGATTTTAAATAATGTTTTGAAATAATGGTTTTGTAACACTTCTATTAGACAAAAGGGTTGTTTTAAAAAGTTGTAAATTTGTTGAATTTTTGGGATGTTACAGGACCCAAAAACCACTACAAAATCACACAATGGCTCACAAACACCCAAATGAGGGCTAGGGTTTCGTTCTTAGGGTTTGGAGAAGTGGGGGCTGACCATAAGATTCTCCTAAAGAAACATAAGTTGATTAAATAGGGAACAAACCCTAAAAATTAGGGTTTGCCCCTGCTTAGCGTACGCCCGACATACGCCCATGTACGCCCGACGTACGTGGGTACCTTCGCGTCTAACCCTCGAGCCAGTACGCCCAACGTACTCATAGAGTACGCCCAGCGTACTCGGTTAGGGACCAAAATGAAAAGAATATACAAATTAGGGGTTAAAAGGAATATACCTAAAAATCACAAATGTTACATTGTGGTTACTAGGTTTTTAACAGCTTAACAAATTAAGATGCTTTTCTTCGATTCCAAGTATTCTCCAACTCATATTTGGTTGATACGTGTGGAATGTACTACTTTTAATCCTACTAACTTAAACATAAAGACAAACACACGAAAGGCAGTGTACCTATCGATTAGCAGTTTAGTTCAGGTAAGTAGGGTATCGAACACAGGGAACAGTAAACAATTAAAATAAATACTAGTATTACCTAAATAAAACAAGTAATAAAGAGGGGTTTTCTCTAGTTTTGCAAGACTAGAAATTTACGCAATTACTAAACACTTAAACAGAAGACAATTAACAACTAAGGAGAAACAAAAGACAACTAGATTCAATAAGATAAAGAGACTTGCGGTTAGATTTGATTCACTTATTCCTATGGTTGATTTCGTGGCAAGTGCAATGGATTAATATATCAATGGTTACCGATTTCTAATGTGATTAGGTTCATGTTCACTATAATCCTTTAGCAAACAAGTTAATTCAAGCAGTGATCAAGTGATTAAACTAACAAATTTCCTAGTGTTCAGTTCGAATCAAGTAAGACTTGTAACATTAGTTAATCAAATTGGTTGGTTTAACTGACTCATATGAGGTTGGTTATCACATATGCTCACACATTAACTTACTTATTTTCTAGTTAACCCTAGGTTCATGTTCACTAATACTAGGAATACAATCTTGTTTTCACAAAACTATAAGATTCAAGCAATCAAGAAGATGTTCATGCAACTCAATTACTTAGTTATTAAAAGAAAATACTTATCATTAATATGCAAGGATCTTTTAACAAGCTTAACAAGATAAATAATACAATCAATAATAATCCAAGCCACTAAATCAAACCATATTCATAAGATCCTCTACATCTAAACAGAAGTATGGAGTTTAGCCCATAACTTCGGCAAATAATATCATAAAATCGAAATCTAATGTAATAAACATGATTCAAAACAAAGATTAAGAGAAAAGTAATAGTTTTATTCCTTTGATCTCTTTAAATCCAAGCTTCTAGTTGAAATTTGAAAACCAAAGCTTCTCAGAACCTCTCTAGCCTCGTCCAAAGACTCCGGCAAAAGTTAGAGATCGAATGAGAAACGTTCTTTAAATAGATTCTGTAAATAGGCTCAACTCGTCGAGTTTTTTTGACAAAACTCGTCGAGTTTTTTACTTAATACGCGTGTACGGCAAGGCACTAACTTATCAGGAATTTTCATATCAACTCGTCGAGTTCGTTTGGAATCAACATTTTCTCAAAACACGAAATTCGTCCGAAATTGTGTCTAGTTTTTAGAACATTTTGAATCTCGTCAACCAGAGTTACGAGTCATGAGATATGGCCAAAACACTGATGAGGGGTCAAGCAGTCCATCAACATCCTTCTTTCTTCAAAATCCAAGATCCAAGCTTCCAATCGCCAATTCCGCTTCCTTTTTCCGTCCGAGCATGTCTTTATTGCTGAAAATGAAAATTTAAAACTAATTAAGCATCTTTTGTTCGTTAAATGAGATAAAATCAACATAAAGTATTAAGATAATGCATGAATTTTATAACTAAATATGCACATATCATTGGTCCATTTTAGGGTCTAGATGGATAAGTTTCCAACTTTATCCCTTAAAACCCTCCAAAGTGAATAGATCTCAACTTTATGGTCCAAAACACCACATGGGTTAAGCAATAAGCACTAAATCTATAAAGTCACTTGTCCAACAACTCCAGAAGAGTTTCTAACACCATTTCCATTATAAAAATCAGTGCTTGTCAGACATGCATGTCCAATGCATGTATTGAACTCTTATTAGGTCAAAATAGGGAAAAAAATGGCAAGATCCATGCATGGCCTCAAAGCTCAATCCTAGCCAAGATCCAAAGCACCAAATACTCCCAAAGGCCTGGAAATCCATAAAGTCACAAGCTTTATGAGACCAAACCACTCAAGACAACAAAGCATAGAAAAGGGGTAGATAAAATCTAGAGATCTATCAAATTACATATGAAGATGAAAGCTTTATACCTCCTAGAGATGTTTGAGGAAGACAAACTTTTGGATCTGCGTTGCTTTGGACTCCCAAGATGATCTACCACCACCTTCCTTCTTCACAAGCACCAAAAACACTCACACTTTAAGCTAAAAAGTCACACAAGAGGTCTAGGGTTTGCACAGATGATTATGAGGGGTGGAGGCTTATGGGAGGGAGGCTACAAGGGGTTAAGGTCGTTTAAATAGGGCTCAAACCCAAAACTTTAAGGTTTTCTTCAATAGCGGCCACCACGTCGTGGCACCTATCGCCACGTCGTGGTGATTCATTAAATCCCCACAGCCCATAAGAAATTACCACGCCGTGATGAGGCTCCACCACGACGTGGTGATGCCCAAAATCCAAAAAATATATAAATACTTTAAATTAGAGTACCTCCAATAATCCGGATGTAAAAAAACACCTTATGTAATGTGTGTGTTGTGTAATACGTAGTGTGTCTTTGTTATATATATGTATATTAAACAGTGTGTTATGTGTTATATATAATACATGTATATTAAATGTATAATGTTTATATATAGCATATGTGGTGTTTGTTGTGTAAAACTTTTATAATATAAGAAGTATGATAGTTGAAATTTATGTTTGTGTAAAGGAAGTCAGTTGTGTGTAAAGAATATGGAAAAGTGAAAATATGAAAGTATGAGGGCATCCCACATCGCTGGTGGGAAAAACATTGAAGCAAAAAGAGTGTAAATAAAGCATGGATCATCACATGAATTAATAAACCCAACTCTTCTTTGAGTTTGTCGACCCCTTTGAGCAAGCAAGTTCTATTTGAGCTGCATTTGACGTGTCTACGCTTATATGGTTCCATTTTGTACATAATTGATCCTATTTGGACTTTGGACTGAGTTGGCTGGCTCCTTTAAGCTGGATTTTGTATCGTTTTTAGACTGAATTAGTCTGATGCTGGAATGGGTAGTTTGATTTGATCTTAGTTTGAAACTGCAAAAAAAACCCGCCAATTGCGGTTTTTGGTTTGGTTTGGTTTCGGCCAAAAACCGCACCGAACCGCATCATGCTCACCCCTACATTATATAATCATATTCAAACATCATCAAACGTCATTAAATCATCATTAATCATTATAAAATACAATAGGGACATGTATTTTGGTATTACTCAACTTAAGTAATGACATTTATCTTTACTTCACTTTATGTGAGCTTGTCGTGTGTCTATGGTTAGTTACCATTTTATCATTCCCGGTAACCTTAACATTTTAACATAGTTACATACTCAGGTTTACATCTTTACTAATTAATTTTAATTATTACGCCATATGAGCAGATTCCAAAATATCCTTAATCCTACCCCTCTTGTATCTGGCGGTTTTCCTCAATTTAGTCCTAATTGTCCTCTAGGTCGCTCGGAAGATCAGTAAAAATTGTTGTCCCCGTCAATCTCGATGTTAAGGTGTTTCCAAGACATTTATGGAGCTGTATACATGAGTTCAACACATCCTCATGTATCCATAAGTACGAGAGATGTTTAAGACAAGTTCATGAAACAAAATGAAGGTATGGAAAAACACGTCCTAGACCAACAACAATCACGAATCCAAACTGAAAACTTGAAAACATAGAACTCTTTCAACTTTCAAATGACTCCACATCTTTCTTTCCTTCTTCCGCTCTATCATCTCAGACTTCTTGGGTTGAAAATACGCAAGTTAGGGGGTGTTTGTGTAAGCTTATTTTTTTTGGCTTAAGCTTATGTGCTTAATAGCTTAATAACTAATGAGCTTATTAGCTTACAAAGTAAAAAATTATTTGGATTAGCTTATGACTTATAATTTAATAAGCTCTTTTCAAAATAGTGTTTGGGTTAGTTTATTTTTTGTAAAATGACCAAAATGGACATGCTTACATTACACAATTGAGGAAGAGAGTTGTGTTTTGGGGAAAGAAGAATAAGGGTAAATACATAAATAAGCTCATGCGTTGAAAAAAAAACTGAATTGAAATGACTTATGAAAATTGGTTTATTTTTAGATAAAATAAGCTCATAAGCTTAAGCTAATAAGCTAACCAAGCACTAATTTTTTCATAAGCCCAAAATATAAGCTTATAAGCTAAAAAGCCTGAAAAATAAGCTAAAACAAACACCCTCTGTAGACGTGTGTGCGGCTGCATAACCTAATCGCCGCATGAGTTTTTTCTTCAATATTTGGTCCTTCATCTTTCGGAACTTGTCAAATTCTACCATATTCCCAATTTTCATTACAAAAATGATACTTTCTAAAGTTGCAATTTACCCTCTAAATTTCTATAATTTCCCTTTTGATCTAATTAAACTAATTTCATTTATTTGTAGTCCTCTTAGAGACTTTAGGCCTCTAAACTTATTTAAAAGTCAATTGAACCCTTTAAATTTAATTTAAATATCAAATAAATTCTTTTAATAAATGTTCTAAATTATCATATTAGGAGTTTTATATAAAATTCAAAAATTAATGAATTGTAACATTTTCTTTGATTTTTTTTAATGTCCAAAACATATAATTTGGATTCATGGGTGTTACATAATATGATTCAGATTACTAATATGATTCATGGGTGTTACATAATATGATCCATGGATGTTACATAATTTGTATTTTTTTAATTACTTGTTTTGTTGGTTCTACATGAAGTTTTGATGAGGCAAGAAGAATTGTTGGCTTACATTGATGTGCAAGAGGAGAAAACGTTCAGGTTGAGTTTTGATGAATATGATAATATGATAGTGTTACATTTCCTAGCATATAAGCATGAAATGTTTATTGATCAATTATTGTGACGTGTCTTTGCAGAAGAATAAATCATGCCGGTGAAAAGTGTATGAATGTGTATGCAACTATTTCCAGTTTTATGTTGTTTTTTTTAACATTCATGTGCAAACAAGACATTTTGTTCTTACTCTGTTGACTTTGAGAGTGCTTTGATATATTGTGTGATGGTTTTGGGCACACTATGATTCTCAGTTTCTCACACGGTGTAGGGTTTAAACAGGGTAAACACATGTCTGTCAACCACCCACATTACCATTAAACTTAAAATTCCTCTAAACAAATAAAATTATATATTTCCATTGATTCAAGTTTAAACTACAGAGTTGTGAATGAGCAAAAATTGGAAAAAATTATCAGAGGAGTTAAAACAAGGCCAATGTTTATTGAATTGACAAAAACATTGAGCAATAGATGGTGCAAAGTTATCTCTCATTGAACTTGTTTTTCTTGTTTAAAAGCCATGAGTAATGATGATTATGATCGTCTATTGTAGATTTAGCCAGCCAAACATGATTTTTGTTGACCAAAATACTCAAAAACTCAACAACAACACACACTCAAGAATGTACATCCAGATTATTGTTATGATATGGGTTTAAAATCTCGATTTCTTTCAAAAAAATCCAAAAATTTAAGTTTAAAATCTTGATTTTGTGTGTGTGTGTTCCTCAAGTTTCATTTATGGGATGGGGACGAACACGATCAAGAGCTCAAGATCCAAGTCTAGTTTTCGTTTATGGGGACGAACACGATCAAGAACTCAAGACCTTCATCTATATGTTTCTGGGGACGAACACGATCAACATGCACCCACTGTGTTAGTAGAGAAACGATTCCATCTTTTGTAAGGTGGTTTGTTCATCGGTACAACCTTTAATTGTCAAGAACTCAGAAATCAAAAATATGTTCGGAGCTTTTGTTTACGATTGAACAAACCCTAGATATTAAAACATGGGTATTGTTTTTCGATTTCTAGTTTTGGCCAGATTCTTGGGTGTTCTTCAACCCAAGATTTTAAAATTGATTTCAAGAACAATCCCCAAAAAAGATCAGATTTCCAGATGTGTGTTCATGAGTGTGTAAAATCTAGATTTATGGGTGTGTGTTAGAAAGCACAGAACTTCTTCTTCTTCCTCCTCCTCCTTCTCTTCTTCTTTTCTAAAAACGCCACCACTTATTGTTGAACACGCGACTCATCAAGAGCCTGCATAAATCATAAACTTACATAATTCTGCTACTTCATCTTCATGTTCGAAAACCAAAATCTTAAACTTAAAGGTATGTACTTTGTTGGCAGCAGCGAGCTCTGTTTCCAAGGCGTCAAGACGACTCAAAGCGGTGTTGAGCATCTCCTCTTTCTCCGGCGACAGCTCAGCCGTTTTGCCGTTGTGCGCAACCACCTTCTCCTCCAGATCCGCTAGCCGTTTCATCAAGTCCTGATACTCCGTCCTTGAAATCGTGGGTTTTTTACTGTCATCGTCTAAAAACCCAGTGGAATACAAAGTCACAATCCCCATAAACAACGTCATTAAACCCGTAACCACTTGCTTCCCTACCTTACCACTAGAAGAACTAACCTTGCAACAATCATCATTACCCTTTTACTCTGGTTTACAATCTTTGCTCACCCTTCCATTCCTTATACAATCCTACACATCAATTTAAACCAAACAACCCTAATTTTTTTTATGCATATTTTCCTCTCTGGATTCAATCGAATATGGTGACTTACTGACTTACTTCTTCATGAACTGGAGGAAGTTGTGAGGGCTTGATGTGAGTCTATCAAAGGAAAATTTTAAGAAATTTATAGTAGAAATAAAAGACAATAAAATGAATGCTAAAAAAGATTTATGAAATTACAGACTGATCCTCAGAAATGATCTTCGCTTCTACAACTGCATACTTGGAACATTTGTGTTCACCATTAGAACCCATCTGAGAATGCTTCAAGATTAACTAATACACAATTCAACAGTAAAATAAATCTTATTTTTAATCTTAATATGAATATGACCTTCATGATATCTGGATCTTGCCATGGACCTTTATCAGATCGCATGCAACCGCCTTTATCTTCACAACTGCAACTACCGCCCAAAAAATCCGGAAGTTCACTGTCAAAATATATAACAACAAAATTCATATGAATCAAATCAACACACAACTAATAAAAACAAAACAAATACCCTATAATAATCATTTTGTAAAGTAAAGGTACCTGGCATCAATGATTTCCAGGAGCTTGCTCTGGTATTTGTGGCCCATTATAACCTACTCAATAATATCATTTATTAGTCGCGAGTTTATAAATAAAAAGGAACTTTTATAGAAAATTTTGGTACAAATTAAGTTACATGAATCTTGGCTGTAGTTTTGGGGTCAAGGAAGGATTTGAGTGTGTTCCACAAGAGCCTAAAGCCAGACCCCGCGTTGATTATGTACATGCGAGATAGAGTCTATAAGGAACATCAAAAAATAAATGAACACACCATGAAATTTCTTAATTTTATAAAAATATATCAAGAAACTTGTATACTAAAGGTTATACCTCCGGATAGTTGCTTCCATCAATGCTCTGGAGACTTTGGATAAGTTCCCTAGCAGCTTTGCTCATGTTTTTTAGTCCCTAATGCATCACCACTGAATTAAAAATTTACTAATTTTTACATTAGATTTTAGAATTAATTAACTTACGATTCCTTGAACATCAAGAATGGTGGTGCTTTGATCGATGTGTTTTTTAGCAGCAATTGAGCAGGCGGGGAACTTATGAGTGGTTCTTTCAAACTCCATAACATGGTATTTTATATAACGTTCCAGTGTTGTGGCTTGTAAAAGCTTTGTAGCATCAACTTGACCAATTCTCTCGATACAAATAGGTCTTCCATCTTTATCAACCCCATGATGCCCTTGAGGATAGTATTCAAGAACATTTTCCTTCTCTTTAAATTCAAAATCCTAAACCAATACGAAAATTCACCAAATGGGTATTTGGCCATTTAAGGTATAGCACATTTTTAGAGCCAATGTGGAGGAGGTAAATCACAATGTCCCCAAAACCATTCTTCCTTTTTTTTCTCATTAAGTCATGTATGGATAAAATAGTTGAATAGGCAATGATGTTTGTCGGGATAAAGTGTTGTCTACATAAGGTCTGTTTTTTTAGACTGAATAAACGTTATGAATGAAATCTAAATGACCATTTTACTTAGAAAGGAAAAAGGGATGGGTGTCTTAATACATCAAGCCATGTTTTTTTGACTTAACCCATTTAGTCATTTTGTCCAAATTAAGTAGAAAGGAAACAACCATGCATAGTTGTCTAGATTAAGTGGCCCATTAAGCATATTAAGTAAAAAAGAAACACATCTTAAGACACCTATAAAGGGGAAATTTGATCATTTCGACAAAAAGTACCTCCATGATGGTATCTGCACCAAATTCCTTCCTCCATTGGAGCATATCAGCCCACATTTGCTTGGTTTTCTAATATCAAATTTGCCGGCCTTCAAGAATCTATAGTAACATAGTTAGAAACTTACTTTTTCACATTAAAACATCAAAAAAGATTGAAAATTTGGTAACCTTAACATCATATGGTATTCATCATGGTTTAAAGGTAATAATTCTTCTGATATCAAAGCTTGACGTAAAGCGTCGAATACCTTTATTTCCTCTGCATCATGAACATCTTCAACAACAACATACATGACTCTACTATTCTTCCTTCCCTTTTTGAGGCACTAATTGCCTTATGCTTGAAAGAGTTACATTTACACTTCTTTTCATCATCAGGGCTCTACACCTTCACTTTCTCCATGCCTAATTCATGGTTACTCAAGAGGTCTGTGTATATGGTTACTAAAGTTTGCATTTTGTAAGTTTGATTGTGATGTCGAATTTAGGGTCATTATCAAATGCCTACACATTTTAGAAATTATATGCTACAAGTATATGAAATGTCCAAATGAAAAAGAAATATGGAGGTTCATACCGGCGCTTTTACGTAGGTGCGTTGCAAAATCCATGAACAAACAAAATATTATATTATGTTAGTGTTACAATCATCATAAGCCATAATTAAGCTCAAAATCATGATAACATTCATGCATTTCTTACAAATGATTCAAGATTCATTGACAGATTTGGACAATATGTTGATATCTGGATGGTTTATCTATTTGAACAATCAACCAAACATCATGAATTGACATTTTCACAAGATTATGGTGTGCATACCCTAAAAGAGTTTTAGGGGGGGGGGGGGAAGGAATTACCAGTAAAAAAAATAAAAAGCATGACCCTTTTGGACACGAGAATGGGAGGGTATTAACAAAAAAACATTGATTTTCGAAAACCACCCATAATATATTCAAAGAAATTGTGTTGTTTTAGGGGGAATTGCACATCAATTTTACCAGGTCAGCAAGTCTCTCGCTCCCTCTCTCTCTCTCTCTCACATTCACATATATATATACACACATATAGAGAAGATAGATTTATATGTAGAGAGAGAGAGAGGGATATATATATATATATATATATATATATATATATATATATATATATATATATATATATATATATATATATATATATATATATATATATATATATAGTTGTTAATGGCAGGAACTATGGCGAGGGTGATTGTCCCACAACTAGCCAACATAGTTGAAATTGAAACCACCTCCTAACTAACTTACCTACTTTCTCAGGTGACTCATGTAGTCATGTTCTATTATGATTTTTGTATCTTATGCTAAAAAGTTGTGCCATGGTTTATGAATTTATTAAAAGAATGAGTCGATCATTTATTTTTCACGAGCGAAATATCTACACTAATAACGCTAAGTAATTAGTTCATATAAACATGTACTAGATCGATTAGTCTTTCACTTGACTCACATAAACATGTGAACCATGAATTAGTCATAATTTCCAATGATCAAGATTATCATGCATCATGTAATTCGAATTGTATGACTCCAAGTTTTTGTCCAATTGAAACTTAATGATGAAATTTCTTTTCACTTAGTCAATTATGACAATACCACAAGCGATATAATAATAATCATATTCACAATTAATATTGATAAAATTAGAAACATAACCAACACTTCCATAAATGTCATTGCAATGAAATATAAAATAAGGCAACCCGGCAAACCAAAACTTCACTTTTATTGAAAATAAACTAAAAATTGGAACTTGTCCTTACAATGCATAAAATGAAAACTATGTTTCTAGGCATCTCCGACGAGTAATAGCACTCTATTAAATGATCCAAAATCCTTAGCAGTAGCTAAATTTTTTGACCAACGAACCATGTGATAAAAGTCCATTTTCCATGATTAGATTTAGCTCACTCTGCTTAGGCTTCCTCCTTTCTCTTAGATCTAGCAATACCATCAAAATATGGTCACCCCATCATGTATTAAGAATCTATGAATGAGAACTTATTAAAATAATGGAGTTAGATAATGTATGTACCTAAAGTAGAGTCATACGAATTAACTTTACCATCTCTGAGATCCTTCAGGTACTTTGGGCAGCTTCGCAACCAATGTCCCTTTAATTGGTAGTAAAAACAAATGGAATCTTTGGGGTAAACACATTGAATGATCCCAGAACTAGCCTTTCTCTTTACCATACAATCAAACAACTTGATCTTGGACGACCCATTTCCATTGAGAAGAGAAATATTTTTTGGACCACTATTGTTACCATTGTCAATGTCCATGGAAACCTTGGAATTAGACCCTATAAGCATCTCTGCTTCAGATGTGTTCTTAATCATTTCTGCTTCAGCAACCTTCAAGATTTGGGTTAGATCAATTAGGGTCATGTAACACATGTATCGTAGTAAAATCCTATAAAGCTAATAAGAATATTTTAATTTTTGATAGGAGACTAGGAGGACCATACGCAGGGCATAACTGATAGTTACACGGGGCGTAGCTCATTAAACTTGGCATCACGGTTTCTCTTGAGTATGTTGGGCATACCTTGAGTATGTCGGGCGTACTCATGGCAAATACAAACCCTAATTTTAGGGTCTTAGACCCTATTCAAAGACTTTAAACCCTTGGAAACCCCTCTTATCATCAGCCACCATCCTCTCTCTCAGCCTCCACGAAACCCTAGTTTCATTTATGAGAATCTCAAGACTATGTGTGATTTTTGGAGTGTTATAGTGAAGAAGGATATCTTAGAAGGAGTGACTGGAGCCCATAGCTTGTAGATCAAGACTTTCTTCAGCTTGATCATCCTTATGGAGGTATAAAGTGTCAATCTTTATGTTTTTTTTTGCAAAGATCTAGATTTAGCTTAGGGTTTTGGCATGTTTAGGCCCCAAGGGTTGGTTATTATGAGTATGAGCTACTCCACGGTTCAAGTTAGTTACTTTATGATGTTTTAAGGATCTTGAGTCATAAAAATGGAGTCTTTGATGTTATTTTTCACTCATGCAAGAGTTTGAGGTTGTTTAAGAGTGTTAAGGACTTAGGGTTTGGTCTTGGGCTCTACTAAGCCATGCAAAAGCTTAAAGTAGTAGAATTTATCAATTAAGACCTTCCTAAGATTAAGATCTCTGAGTTGGACGAAAGGTATTTAAGCATTAAGAGCTTAATAACGTTTTTTGGGTAGCTAATGAGTACGCCGTACATACCCTCTACGTACGCACGACGTAACGAGTTTAGCTCGTGTCCCTTTTCGGTGAAGGACCAGTATGTTGGGTGTACGCATGGTGAACGTATGGCGTACTCACCTGAAGCCCATTGGGCCTTGGGTCATGGTAAGTTAGGTCCAGAGTAGGAAGGGTAAAAGGGTCTTTTATCGTTTCAAAGAGATATTATGATTTGGATCTTTATTTGTGGGTTATCACACTAAATAGTAATTAGGGTTGGGTTGAATGTGTTCAGTGTAAGGAGCCATTGTAGCAGCAGCTTGTGTATGTGATTGTTTATCATCGGATTGATGTGAGTCTCTTCATTATACTCGTGGATCGAAGGCACCAATGTTGGCCCGTTGAATTATGTTTGTAGGATGCTAGTTTTGTTGGATAAGGTGTCCAAGTCCATAATTTTATTTGGTATATACTTGACCCGTCCCGGCATGGTCTATTCGGGTTTCACTTCACCCGAACTGTTTGTATGGATAATCCTTTGAGAATTGTATGTTTATGATTTATTAATATATTATAAGTTATAATATATTAATATGAAATCATATTATTTAATTAGTTTTGATCTTAAATTAATTTAGAATTAATTTGGTGATAAAAAAGGTGACTAATTAAATATGGGCTCTTGTATTTATATAGTGTGGGCTAATACTCATTTGGAATGCGCTAGGCTTGCATGGGAGTCCATGGATAGTCCATGGAGCTTTTAACCCATGGATCCTTGGAAAGGAAGAGTCATGGGTATTAGGGTTTACATGGAATGTAACCCTAATCCTCCACACTATATAAAGGAGTCCTTGGCACTTGATTTGGCACTAGTTGTGTGTGAGAAGAGGTAGCCGAATTCTAGAGTGTGCACATACATTCTCATAGTTTTCCAAAGTTTGTGGTGATTTGTGACTTCCATTTGAGGCATCCACATTATTGGTACTAGGCTCTCAAACTCCAAGGAATCAACCACCACTAAAAGGTATGTAATTCTTCTAGCATTTTATGATTCAAGTTCCCCATGCCATGCTAGTTAGGATGTAAACCTTGGAAATTTATTATTTTCATGTATCTTAGAGAAAACATAGATCCAAGGTTTCTAAGGATGCATGTACACCTTAGGAGTGTTCGAATGCTCAAAATCCTTAAGTGGTATCATAGCCTAGGCTTGTTTTCTTGATACTTAATGCAAATTGTTGAAAAAACTCAAGATTTCTGCATTTTGCTGAGTGAACTCACCGAGTCCATGGGGGGGCTCGACGAGTCCATGTGTTATTTCATCCTACTCGTCGAGTAGGTTCTTGCACTCGACGAGTAGGAGGCCCTGAATGCAGATTTTCGAGTTTTGCTGTTGGAAATGGACTAGAAACATTACCCTAAATTGTTTTGGTCTTATAAAACTTGTTTTAGATGGTGTAATGGTTATGCTAATCCATTTACAATGGCTATTATCAAAATTTCAAGTTTTGTATGTGTTATTTATGATTCTTGAAATTGTTGATATGAATATTCATACACTTATGAGTTTAGAAGATCATAGGAATTATTTGCAAAATTGTTTGTTAGTTAATTCTTGATCATTATGTGTTTTAATAGAATCCATAATTTGTCATCAAGTTATGGATTACCAAAAGTCATTCTTTTAAAGTCCATTAATGAACACATAGGTTAACTAAAATGAAGAGTCTTCATTTAATAAACTAATAACTCATAAGTTATGAAAGTTACAAAACTTGCCCTCAAGTTTTGGAACATGTAAAGTCACTTTAGAAAACTTTAGTTCCAACCCCTAGCATTTTAAAAGTTAAAATTCAACCCTTATACTTTATAATATTATAAGTTAGTTATATATATATATATATATATATATATATATATATATATATATATATATATATATATATATATATAAGATCAAGTCGTTTTACCGTTAGTAGGCCTCATTCACGAAGCCGGTCTATAAGGGGGGTATAAGGTTGTTGCCTATAAAATGGCAGCTTAATGGGTGTCAACTCTCACCCACCGTTTCCTTGACTGGTGGAGGGTCGTTAGCCGAACGGGTAGGACAATGACTTTAATTCTCATTAAAAGTATAATAATTATTATAAAGTAACTAAATGTTTTATAAATTCCAAATCTTAGTTACTTTAGGAAAATGTGAATTTGGTGCTAACCCATGAAATTACACTTTGCATTTTGCTTAAGTCGTTAGTGGAGCGTGTGTGATTAACCAGCACACTAACTTGGATTTAACAAGGTTGGCAAAGGGTGGCTTAAGGTTTATCATAGATCAGTGGAGCGCGTGTGGTTAACCGGCACATCGATTAGGTGATAAACATCAAGAGTACCAAGTAAATTTGCATGGTTATTCACACCTTGTTTTGTGATACTCGGCATCCCAGTCACAAAACTTGAAGGGCACAATCGAGATTGAAACATGCCATTGAAAAGTTTAATGAAACTCAAAAGAATCTAGGAGTTTCAAGAACCAATTAAAACCTAATAATTCATTTCGTTTTCATGGTGGAAATTGGTGAATCGTCATTCACCTACCTTCAAATACTTTATAGCTTGGATTACGGCATCCCTCTTATAAGTTATAAAATATTGTGTTGGGTCCTAGCCTTAATATTACATTTGGGTGTCTTATTAAGGACTATCTTTATATCTAATCTAACCTTGTCTTTCTTCTTTTTCAGATGTCTTCCAACAATGCTGCTTCTGGCTCAAACCCTACCGGCTCCTTCTCTCTCATGAACCTTTGTGGGAGAGTCATCTTTGATGGGACTAATTTCAATGACTGGATTAGGAACATAAGGATGGTCACTCACTATGAGGACAAGGAATATTTCCTCGACAAGGAGCTGAAGGATCTTGATGAGTCTACTGCTACTCTTGAGGAGACCGCTGACTTCAGGGCACATGAGAGAGATGCTACCAAAGTGGCATGTATCATGTTGGCCACTATGTCAGCCGAGCTCCAAAAGTCCTATGAGGACTTTTATCCTTTTGAGATGCACCAGGATCTGATGGAAATATACCATCAGAGTGCTCGTCAAGAGCAATATGAAATAATCTCCTCCATGATAACAACCCGAATGAAGGATGGTGAACCCATCACGGGCCACATGCAGAAAATGCAAAGATTCGTGGACCGTTTGATGAAGTTGAATGTGAACTTCCCCGAGGAGTTGGCGATTGATATCATTTTGCACTGCTTACCTTCTTGTTATGAACAAGGAGGAAGTTACACTCATCAAGCTTCAAGGACTTTTGAAGACCGCGAAAAGTGGTATTAAAGGTAAATCGGTTGTTACTACTCCTACTTGTTGGTGATTTTATATCATCAATATTATTTAAGTGTAATAGGATTAAATTTGTTGACCAAAAGTGATCTTGTTGAATATTGAACAAGTTAGGATGGTGTAGGAGTGAACACTTGTTCAAGTTTTTCAAGATTTAAAGTATATTGTTATTTAGGGGCGAAGCCCCTAAACGAACGGGGGTCCGGGGGCAGCACCCCTGGGAGCGGGGTCCTAGGGGCGGCAGCCCCTGGCGGGGTCCAAGGGGCAGAGCCCCTGGCTGGGATCGAGCTGCTATATTAAAAAATGCAGAGCCCCTGGGAGCGGGGTCCAAGGGGCAGAGCCCCTGCCAGGTCAGCGCGAAATTTTTTTATTTGGACTATGTTGCTATATTAAAAAATGCATCAAAAATCCAATTTTAGAAAGTTGACCCTTTTTTTCCCCTAAGATCCGTTTTGACAGGTTTGGTAGTTTTATGACAGTTTGTAACTGTCTATTGACAGTTTTCAGACAAGAATGATATATCCGTTTTTGGTCATTTTTCTGGTACATTTTTGAAGAACATTTTCACATACATTCTCAGATTTCATTCTCTGAATTTCATCCAATTGAGTGTTCGATCTGTACCATCGAAATACTTCAATTTGATAGTGAATCACGACTTTCAGAGAATCCAAGCAATCTATTCATCCCCTATTTTTCTAACAAAAATTGAAGTATTCTGTAATCATGGCAAGTGGTGATTCTGTGAAGGAAATGACAAGTAAGTTTGAAAAACTGAACAAGTTTGAAGGGCAAGATTTTCGTAGATGGCAGAAGAAGATGAAGTTTCTCCTTACCACTCTGAAAGTGGTGTATGTTCTGAGTACACCCATGCCAGTCTTACCAGAATCTGTTGAAGATGAACCTTTGGAGGCAACAAGAAGAAGATCAAAGTGGGAAAATGATGATTACATATGTCGTGGTCATATTCTCAATGGTATGTCTGACTCTCTTTTTGACATCTATCAAAATTTCGAATCTGCAAAAGAACTGTGGGATTCTCTTGAATCCAAGTACATGGCTGAAGATGCTTCTAGTAAGAAGTTTCTTGTTAGTAACTTTATGGGTTACAAGATGATTGACTCCAGGCCTGTTATGGAACAATTCCATGAAATGTTAAGGATTTTGGGACAGTTTGCTCAACACAATCTGAAAATGGATGAAGCCATTTCTGTGGCTGTGATCATTGACAAACTGCCCCTTCCTGGAAGGATTTTAAACACAATCTGAAACATAACAACGAGGAATTGACCTTGACTCAACTTGGAAGCCATTTAAGGATTGAAGAGTCCATAAGGACTCAAGAACTTGATAACAATCCTAAAGGCAAGAACCAAGTTGGTTCCTCTTCTGTGAACATGGTGGAAGGAGAAAGTTCAAAGAATTCCAAGAAGTCTAATGGAAAAAGGAAGTTTAAAGGAAAGGATGACAAGTCTTCCAACAAGAAGGCTAAGTTGGTTTGTTGGAATTGTAACAAACCGGGTCACTTCAAGAAATATTGTCGTCTCCGCAAAGTGAACAAGGATGGTGCTGGACCAAGTGGATCCAAGGATCCAGAAAAGCAACAAGGTCAGATTTCTGTTTTCATGCAGAATTCTAAATATATTCAGAATTATATTTCTGTGATTTCTGAAGCATTTTATGTGCAGGATGATAAAGTTGCATGGTGGGTTGATTCGGGAGCAACAAGTCATGTTTGCAAAGATCTATATTGGTTCAAGGACTTTCAACCAATTGAAGATGGATCTGTTGTGAAGATGGGAAATGTTGCAACTGAACCAATCAAGGGCATATGATCTGTTTTACTTACTTTTACTTATGAGAAATGTTTGTGTTTGAACAATGTTTTATATGTTCCAGGGATTCGTAAGAATCTCGTGTCTGAAATTGTATTAAATAATTATGGTTACAAACAAGTGTTAGAAAGTGACAAGTATATCTTGTCAAGACATGGTTCTTTTATGGAATTTGGCTATATATGTAATGGAATGATTAGGCTTAATATTAATTATCCTTCTAGTGATAATTCTGTTTGCATGGCTTCTAGTAGTACTAGCAATAATTTTCATAAATCTGAATTATGGCATGCTGGAATAGGACACATTCATTACAAGAGATTAAAAGACATGTCTAAAATGAGTTTAATTCCTGCTTTTGATATGCAAAATAATGAAAAATTTAAAACATGCATGCTAACTAAAATCACTAGACAACCTTTCAAAGATGTTGTTAGGGAAAGCAAGGTGTTGGATCTTATACATAGTGATTTATGTGATTTCCATGCAACACCTTCCCTTGGAAACAAGAAGTATGTTGTTACTTTTATTGATGATGCATCTAGATATTGTTATATCTATTTGCTACATTCTAAGGATGAAGCACTTGATAAATTTAAAATTTATAAACAACAAGTTGAGCTTCATAAAAATGAATTAATAAAAGTATTGCGTACTGATAGAGGTGGTAGGTATTATGATCCAATTTATTTTGAATCAACTGGAATAATACATCAAACCACAGCTCCATATACACCACAACAAAATGGTGTAGCTGAAAAAAAGAATAGGACTTTGAAAGAAATGCTTAATTCCATGTTGTCATATTCTGGTTTAAGTGAAGGGTTTTGGGGTGAGGCAATGTTAACTGCATGTTACATCTTGAATAGAACTCCAAATAAAAGGAGTAAGAATACTCCTTATGAACTTTGGTGTAAAAAGGTACCAACTTTGAGTTATCTCAAAGTTTGGGGTTGTAGAGCAGTTGTAAGGCTCACTGAACCCAAAAGGAAAACATTGGGTGAGAAAGGTATAGATTGTATCTTTATTGGATATGCTGAGCATTCCAAAGCATATAGATTCTATGTTTTAGAATCTAATGTCTCTGTGTCTGTAAACACAGTGATAGAGTCAAGAGATGCTATCTTTGATGAAGAAAGATTTACATATATACCTAGACCAAGGGACATGATTCATCAATCTTCCAGCAAGAGTACTAATCATGCTGAAGATGTTTCTGGTGGTGCAAGTTCTGTACCTGAACCTAGGAAAAGCACCAGAGCTAGAAAAGCTAAGTCTTTTGGATCTGATTTTCAACTATATTTAGTTGAAGGAACAAGGAATGAGACTATTTCTCAACATCAATATTGTTTTAATATTGAAGAGGATCCAAAGACTTTTAATGAAGCTATGGCTTCTAGGGATGTTCATTTCTGGAAAGAGGCAATTCAAGATGAGATTGATTCTATCATGCATAACAATAATTAGGTATTGCCTGATTTACCTCCTGGTTGCAAGGCATTAGGATGTAAATGGATCCTCAAAAGAAAAATGAAGGTGGATGGCACAATTGATAAGCATAAAGCCAGATTGGTTATCCAAGGCTTTAGACAAAAGCAAGGAATTGATTTCTTTGATACTTACGCTCCTGTTGCCTGAATTTCTACTATTAGATTATTATTAGCTCTTGCAGCTATACATAATCTTGTGATTCACCAAATGGATATGAAAACTGCATTCTTGAATGGTGACTTGGATGAGGAAATATACATGAAACAACCTGAAGGGTTTGTGATGCCTGGAAATGAACACAAAGTGTGCAAATTAAAGAAATCATTATATGGTTTGAAACAAGCACCAAAACAATGTCATCAAAAGTTTAATGATGTTGTCTTGTCTAATGGTTTTGCATTAAACCAAGCTGGCAAGTGTGTATTTAGCAAATTTGATACTTCTGGTAAAGGAGTCATGATTTGTTTATATGTGGATGATATGTTAATTTTTGGTACTGATTTAGAAGAAGTTAATAAAACCAAGCAATTCTTATCATCCAGTTTTGAAATGAAAGACTCGGGGGAGGCTGAGGTAATTCTTGCTATAAGAATTAAACAAGGAAACAATGGGATTTCAATTTCTCAATCTCATTACATTGAGAAGATATTAAAAAAGTTTAAATTTGAGAATTTTTCTCCTGTTAGCACTCCTATAGATCCTAGTCTCAAGCTTTTACCAAATAAAGGATCTCTAGTATCTCAACTTGAATATTCTAGGGCTATTGGTTGTCTAATGTATGCCATGGTTAGTACTAGGCCTGATATAACATATGCTGTGGGAAGGCTTAGTAGATATACTAGTAATCCTAGTTCACATCATTGGCAAGCTGTGAGTAGAGTATTCAAGTATTTAATAGGGACCATGAATTATGGTTTAACTTATAGTGGATATCCTTCTGCTTTGGAAGGTTATTCAGATGCCAGCTGGATTAACAACGTAGAGGACCACTCCTCTACAAGTGGTTGGGTGTTTCTTCTTGGAGGAGGTGCCATTTCTTGGGCATCTAAGAAACAAACTTGTATTACTAACTCAACCATGGAGTCTGAGTTTATTGCATTGTCTGATGCTGGTAAAGAAGCTGAGTGGTTAAGGAATTTGATTTATGAAATTCCATTATGGCCCAAACCGATATCTACCATTTCTATCAGATGTGATAGTGCCGCAACCTTGGCTAAGGCTTATAGTCAAGTGTACAATGGAAAGTCTAGACATTTAGGTGTTAGACATAGCATGATTCGTGAGCTCATCATGACTGGTGTGATATCTGTGGAGTTTGTAAGAACTCAGTTGAATTTAGCCGATCATCTAACCAAAGGGTTAGCAAGAGATCTTGTGCACAAGGCGGCTATAGGGATGGGTTTAAAGTCCAATTAAAATCTTTTATATTAAGATACCCAATTCCCATCTAATGCAATATTAGATGTTGAATTCAATGTGGAAAGCTTGATATTTGAAGATTGGAACACATTTTTATGATCATCCCAAGGTATGTGTTCAGTACTGCAAGTTAAGGAGGTTGAAATTTTATTTCTTAATAGTTCTTTGAAAAATTGCATTTGCAGGTGCAAGAATAAAAGAACTACCTATATAAGCATGAAGTTTAGCTGCTTCAAGAAGTTGGGACTTGGCTTTGATATGCTTATTGAAGGATGGGACACAAGCTAGTAAAATATAGTGTCAAGTTAGAAATTATGAGAATGTAAACTAGTGTGTGTATTATCTTCATGTATTCACTTTGAATAGAAAGGGTTCAATCCTTAGTGACACCCTGATATTCGAATATTTGGATTGAGTAATATACTAATATGAAATTCAATCGTCACGACATTTCATTTATGCATCAGTTTGTTGTTGTTTATGTTTTGTTTTAAGTTTAATACGGATTACACTTAAATAGGGGAGGTTTGTTGGTGATTTTATATCATCAATATTATTTAAGTGTAATAGGATTAAATTTGTTGACCAAAAGTGATCTTGTTGAATATTAAACAAGTTAGGATGGTGTAGGAGTGCACACTTGTTCAAGTTTTTCAAGATTCAAAGTATATTGTTATTTAGGGGCGAAGCCCCTAAACGAACGGGGGTCCAGGGGCAGCGCCCCTGGCGGGGTCCAAGGGGCAGAGCCCCTGGCTGGGATCGAGTTGCCAGGTCAAAAATCCACCTTTTTTTAAAATGCATCAAAAATCCAATTTTAGAAAGTTGACCCTTTTTTTTCCCTGAAATCCGTTTTGACAGGTTTGGTAGTTTTATGACAGTTTGTAACTGTCTATTGACAGTTTTCAGACAGGAATGATATACCCGTTTTTGGTCATTTTTCTGGTACATTTTTGAAGAACATTTTCACATACATTCTCAGATTTCATTCTCTGAATTTCATCCAATTGAGTGTTCGATCTGTACCATCGAAATAATTCAATTTGATAGTGAATCACGACTTTGAGAGAATCCAAGCAATCTATTCATCCCCTATTTTTCTAACACTACTCCTACCACCGCCCCTGTTATAGCTATTGGGCAAGGTAAAGGGAAGAAGAGGAAGAGCCCTTCGAAGGGTACCAAGGAAAAGTCTCTTTATGGCTCCTCTTCAAGTAGAACCAACAGTGGTTCTGTCACTCCTTCGGCCAACCCTAAAGAGGCTGAATGCTTCTATTGCCATGAAACGGCGCACTGGAAGCGAAGCTGCCCAAAGTACTTACAAGATGTTAAGGATGGGAAAGTGAAACCCAAACATGCAGGTATTTACACTATATTGTCTAATAACTCATCATATTCTAATTCTTGGGTCCTTGATACAGGTTGTGGTATTCACATATGTTCTGATTTGCAGGGACTAAGAAGAAGTGAGAATGTGGAGCATGGGAAGATAAACTTGATCATTGGGAATAGGAAAGTTACACCTGTCACCAAGATAGGAGTTTGTTCTTTGTTGCTAAGTAGTGGTTTAGTATTAGATTTGAATAAATTCTGTTACTCGTCTGAAATGGCGAGAAATATTATTTCCTTTCATGGTTTATACAAACAAGGGTTTACCTTTTCGTTTGATAATGAATGTGGTGGTATTAATGCTTTCTTTAATAATGTTATTTATTTTAAAGCATTACCTTGTGTGGTGTGTCGGTTGTAGATAACCTAGGAAATAATGTGTTGTGTATTGATTCTTCCACTAGTTTGGATAAAGCATCATTATGGCATTGTCGTCTTGGACATGTGAGCAAGAAACGCATAGGCCAACTCCAAAAGGATGGAGTCTTGGAGTCATTTGACCTAAAGTCATATGATAGTTGTGAATCTTGTTTACTTGAAAAAATGACAAAGTCACCCTTCACTAGTACTTGTGCTAGGGGTGAAGGTTTGTTGGATCTTGTACATACTGATGTGTGTGGACCCTTCAGAACCGCCACAAGGGATGCTAACCGCTTCTATGTGACTTTTGCTGATGACTATAGTAGATATGGATATGTCTACTTAATCAAGCATACGTCAGAAACCTTTGAAAAGTTCAAAGAGTTTAAACAGGAAGTGGAGAATCAGCTGGGCAGGAACATTAAGATGCTTCGATCCGATCGAGGTGGTGAGTATCTTAGTACAGCGTTCCTTGACTATCTTAAGGAATGTGGGATTGTCTCACAATTGACACCTCCCAGAACACCACAACTTAATGGTGTGGCTGAGAGGCGTAATCGGACCTTGTTGGACATGGTTCCTTCCATGATGAGTGGAGCTTCGCTACCAATCTCATTCTGGGGGTATGCCTTAGAGACTGCCGCCTATATCCTTAATCTAGTCCCTACCAAAAAGGTTGCCAAAACACCTCATGAGATGTGGACTGGGAAAGTTTCCAATTTGGACCACATCAAGATTTGGGGTTGCGAGGCTTTTGTGAGGCGTGAGACTCACGACAAGCTCGAACCTCGAAGTGAGAGGTGTATTTTCATCGGCTACCCACATAAATCCTTTGGTTACCTCTTCTATAGACCCAGTGAGAATGTGGTCTTTGTGGCAAGGAGAGGGGTCTTTCGCGAGAGAGAATTTATAAGCCAAGGAAACAGTGGGAGGCAAATTGACCTTGAAGAAATTCAAGAGTCAAGTGGTGAAGGAACCTCAAACCCTAGCAATCAACCTGAGGAGGAAACTCCTGTTGATCCAACTGACGAGTCTGTACCTCTTAGGCGTTCCACTAGAGTTAGGAATGCACCTGAGCATTACTATGGTTTCCATATTACTACGGAAGGTGATACATTTATCAGTGATAGTACACTGATAAATTTGGATGAACCTAACAGCTATAGGGAGGCCATGGCAGGCCCCAAGTCTTCTAAATGGAAAGAGGCTATGGACAGCGAGATTCAGTCCATGTATGAAAATCAAGTTTGGAACTTGGTTGACAATGTACCGGGCCGTAAGACAGTCAGGTGCAAGTGGATCTTCAAGAAGAAGACTGACATGGATGGAAAGGTACACACTTATAAGGGGCAACTGGTTGCAAAGGGTTTCACTCAAACTCAGGGTATTGATTATGATAAAACCTTCTCACCAATAGCGAAGATTAAGTCTATTAGGGTTATGCTAGCCATTGCTGCATTTCATGATTATGAAATATGGCAGATGGATTTCAAAACCGCTTTCCTTAATGGAAAGTTGGCTGAGGATGTTTACATGAGTCAGCCAGAGGGTTTTGTCAATGCAAAGTACCCTAATAGATTGTGCAAGCTTGAGAAATCCATTTATGGATTAAAACAAGCATCTCACAGCTGGAATCTTTGTTTTGATGAGAAAGTCAAAGAGTTTGGTTTTTCGAGAAGCGAAGATGAATCCTGTGTATATGTTAGAGCTAGTGGGAGTATAGTTAGCTTTTTGGTGCTGTATGTGGATGACATACTACTCATAGGAAATGACATACCAACCTTGCAGGAGGTTAAGTCCTGGCTTGGGAAGTGTTTTGGTATGAAGGACCTTGGGGAAGTTTCCTATATCCTAGGGATAAGGATATTGAGAGAAAGGAGTAAAAGACTAATTGGACTTAGTCAAAGCACCTATGTGGATAAAGTGTTGAAAAGGTTCAACATGCAGAATTCCAAGAAAGGTGACTTACCGATCCAACATAATGCCAAACTGAGGAAGGCTCAGAGCCCGAATACAGAGACTGAGATGGCTGAGATGAGTCGATTACCATATGATTCCGCTGTTGGCTCGATCATGTATGCTATGCCTTGTACTCGACCTGATGTGGCCTTTGCTTTGAGCATGGTCAGCAGATATCAGGGGAATCCTGGCAAGGCTCACTGGACTGCGGTAAAGAACATTCTCAAGTACCTGCGAAGGACTAAGGACTGGGTCCTTACCCTTGGTGGGAGTGATGACTTGATAGTAGTGGGGTATAATGACGCTAGCTTTCAGACTGATAGGGATAATTTCCGCTCTCAGTCGGGCTGGGTCTTTACCATGAATGGAGGGGCAATTACTTGGAAAAGTTCCAAGCAGGAGACATTGGCTGATTCAACTTGCAAATCAGAGTACATAGCAGCAAGCGAGGCGGCGAAGGAGGCGATTTGGCTGAGGAACTTCATCGGAGACCTTGGAGTTGTACCAGCTATAAAGGAGCCTATGGAGATTTTCTGTGACAGCAATAGTGCGGTTGTCTTAGCCAAGGAACCGAGAGATCATGGCAGATCCAGACACATTGACAGAAAATACCACTTCATAAGACACAAGATAGAAGCAGGACTCCTCATGGCAAAGAGGGTATCGTCAGAAGAGAACCCTGCAGATCCCCTCACGAAGGGACTGACTAGGGTTAGGCATTTGCAGCATGCGAGGCGCATCGGGCTGAGGGACGATATTAGTTTTACAGATTAGATAGTCATTTATGAAACTTGTAAAATATAATCGACATTTGATGATGAATAAAATTTGTTGTTTATTTATGAGTAAGGTGTTTCTATCTTTTGTCAATTATTTACTATTGTTTCAATTTTGCATGTTTTGAATTCCAGAATAATTACTTTATTCAAACTATCCTCAGTCGGTCATACATCAGAAGTAGGTATGAATTAAGAGTGCCATGAATTGGGCTTGTAGATGTCTAAGGTGTTGGACATAGTAAAGAGTTGTTACAACATTCATGATCGCTCATAAGTTCTGAGTATTAGATTAAACTCACGCTCACTTATATCACTTCATGGAATTTATCTCGAGTGATCGTGAGACGGTAATATCATATAAGTCTTCAAACCTAGAGATATGATTTGTTTCCTATGAGTTGGTTATGCATTGATTGCACGAAAACCCATCAGTAACTTGATGTCATAAAACGTGCCTTTGTGTATGATTCAACAAGTAGTAGAACAAGCATATGAGTCAAAGTTTATCTGTTCCTTTTAGTCCTTGGAGGACTAAAAGCGATATTTGGGCCCCTCGATGATTTTGTTTTGACCTATGTACCGGGCCCGATCAGAACCTAATTGATGTGTTCAATTTAGTTCTATGTCAAAAAAATCGGAAATCGGGAAACAAACTGCTGGACAATAAGTACGACATTGTTCCATGTATTTGTCCGGTTGATATCTTGAGAACAGAGGATTATATGATCACTTATCTGAAATGACGCTTCATAGTTCAACAGAGTTTTAAGAGCTACGATTGCCGGTTGGTTCCTGAAGTCGTATAGGAAAATATAGTTATTAGACTTATCCAAGTGGGAGACTGTTGGATAAGGTGTCTAAGTCATTAACTTTATTTGGTATATACTTGACCCGACCTGGCGTGGTCCATTTGGGTTGCACTTCACCCGAACTATTTGTATGGATAATCCTTTGAGAATTGTATGTTTATGATTTATTAATATATTATAAGTTATAATATATTAATATGAAATCATATTATTTAATTAGTATTGATCTTAAATTAATTTAGAATTAATTTGGTGATAAAAAAGGTGACTAATTAAATATGGGCTCTTGTATTTATATAGTGTGGGCTAATACTCATTTGGAATGGGTTAGGCTTGCATGAGAGTCCATGGATAGTCCATGGAGATTTTAACCCATGGATCCTTGAAAAGGAAGAGTCATGGGTATTAGGGTTTACATGGAATGTAACCCTAATCCTCCACACTATATAAAGGAGTCCTTGGCACTTGATTTGGCACTAGTTGTGTGTGAGAAAAGAGGTAGCCGAATTCTAGAGTGTGCACATACATTACTCATAGTTTTCCAAAGTTTGTGGTGATTTGTGACTTCCATTTGAGGCATCCACATTATTGGTGCTAGGCTCTCAAACTCTAAGGAATCAACCACCACTAAAAGGTATGTAATTCTTCTAGCATTTTATGATTCAAGTTCCCCATGCCATGCTAGTTAGGATGTAAACCTTGGAAATTTATTATTTGCATGTATCTTAGAGAAACATAGATCCAAGGTTTCTAGGGTTGCATGTACACCTTAGGAGTGTTAGAATGCTCAAAACCCTTAAAGTTTTTTGTGTGATACTTGCATGTTTTGTATGTTGGGCATGGCCCGTTATGAAAGTTAGGGCGAGGCCTGTTATACTCATTAGGTGGGGCCCGTTATGAGAGTTAGGGCGAGGCTCGTTATACTGATTGGGTGGGACCCGTTATGCGAGTTAGGGAGAGGCCCGTTATACTCATTTGGGTAGGTCCCGTTACTTGTATGGTATGTGGTATCTTAGGGAACTCATTAAGCTTTGTGCTTACGGTTTAAGTTTATGTTTCAGGTACTTCCGGTTCGAAAGGGAAGAGCTTAGCCTGATCGCAACACATCCACATGTGTCCAACATTTTACGATTTTGGGATTATAATCTAATAACTATTTTCCTTTTTGACATACTTTGAGGATTTGAGATGAATGATTGATGATTTTGGTTGATTTAAAACAAAAGAATTTTACTTAGTATTTTTGAGATGCTACAAGTCACGTCGATATTCCTCATATAAAAGTTCTCAAGGAACTGATCATATGGCTTTGGAAGCGTGAGAATACCCAAATCAATGGCTTGATCCCTTGGAAAAACGAAACCCATCCTATCCAACTTATCAATGTACGATTTTATTTTTATAACATGTGCACACACATATATTTTCCATCTTGATGTTTACATGCCAATAGGGATTGAGTAGTCTCATATCTTTTAACTTGAGGGAAACGTGAGGTTGGGAGAGTCACATGAGGAGGAGGTGGAAGAGTTGAAGAAGCATAATGTCCAGTTCTACCATTTCCTAAGGAAGGGAAAACAATCTCACCTTGACTTGAAATAGGAAGGCCATCTCTAGAAGATTGGGGAAAACTTTTCCATAAGATTGAGGAAGACCATTTCTATCTTCAAAAGTCATCTAAAAGTGGGGAAAGAAAGAATTCAATTTAGTTGATTTTAATGTTTTTAACCCAAAATTTAAATTAAGGCTAGGATCCATATTTTCAATTCGAACTTTGACGAGGGATGTCATAATCAAATTCAAATCTATTTTAGGTAGGTAAGGCTTTTACCAATTTCAATCTTATGAAACTCCTAGATCTTTTGAGATTCATTAATTGAATCTTATCAATGGCATGTTTAATCTCGGATTATGCTCTCACTTTTGTAACTGAGATGTCAAGGATCACAAACGAGATGTGAATAACCATGCAAACCCGCTTGACAACTTCAATGTCTTTTATCATCTCAAATTGATGTGTCGGTTAACCACACCCTACATCAACAATGATAATTTACGATTTGTACCATCATTCAACTTTATAGTACTAAATTAGTGTGTCAGTTAACCACACACGCTCCACTAATGACTTATAAAGAATGATGTGCATTTTCATGGATTAATATACATTTCACATTTTTCCAAAAGTAACGAGAGTGGGATTTTAAAGAAGGTTTTAGTACTTTATATCATTATACGTTTAATGAGATTATGTCCTATAGAACTTGTTCTGCTAACGACCCTCCACCACACAGGAGAGCAGTGGGTGAAAAGGACACCCATTCAACGGTCATTTTATAGGCCATTTCCTTATACCCTCTTTATGGTACGTCTCCGTGAATGAGGTGTACTAGCGATTTGACTGACTTTGTCTTATACATATAGTAATTAACTTTTAAGGATATACAAGGTGTATTTTAAAACATTTAAAAATACAAGGTTTAAACTTTTAATTATCTAAATTATGATTTAATATTCATCTTTTAATTAACTTTTAATTAAATTAATTTAAATCAGTTTGGGATTAAATAATTATTTTCTATTAAACAGTTAATAAAATAATTCAAATTTAATCCTAATCCAAAACCTTTCTAATTTTCGAAATTAGGGTTATCCAATTTTAATTATTCAAATTTTAAGGCTTTTAAAACAATAATTAAGGAAACCATAAAACTCTAAAGAAACCCTAGCATTTTCGAAAATAAGGGGTGGAGGCTAGGGTTTCGAGAAACCCTAGCCAAGTCAAAATTTCAAGGCTATAGGATTTAATTTCTATAAACCCTAAATTTGATCCATTCACTATTATGTATGATAATAGAAAAACAATCTAGTCTCTGATACTACTGATGGAATTTATAGGTTATAAATCTATGCATGAGGCGGAAAATTACTTAACCCTTAAGTTCACATGCAAGTTATTTGGATCTATGTTTTCTCTATTGATAGCAATAAACTATGTATGTTAAGAACCCTAATAGTAACATATTATAATCAAAATATATATAGGATTAGGGTTACATAACTCTTTCTTATTGTAGAAAATAATCACATGAATATCCTTCTTGAAAACCTTCGAAAGCAAGTAACAAAAATTTAGTTCCTCTAATGGTTTATACCCAAAACCCTAGAAACCCTAGAAGGAAAAGGGGAGGGAGGAAATGGATGGAAATCCCGTTCCTAAGATTGTAGATAAAGGTATGAACAATATAATGAGCCAACGGGTCCGATTTATAGTTTTGGTAACTTGCAGACCAAGCAAGATGTAAATTGATTAAATAATAAATTTAATCCCAATTCAAATTCTTTCCTTATCTACATCCAGAAGGCTTCCAGAAACCCTAGAAGAGCCTCCAAAACCGTCCACCCTTGGATGGTTCTAGAATTGCATTTTTTGGTTCAACTATTAAACAATTACAATTCACCCCTTGCACCTTTAATTAATTCCAATTAGTTTCTGATTTATTCTAATTAATAATCAATTAATTCTAATTGATTTCTTATTAATTTATTAACCATATAAACTAACAAATAAATTATTTAACTATTGATCTCATGTTAATTTATTAATCACATAACAAATTCACATATCAATTATCAATTTCCAATTAATATATTAATCACATAATATATTAACAACTTTTTTTTTCTCTCTCTCTCTCTCCTAATATCATTTCTAGCTATTTCTGGTTTTGCGGGCAACCCACAAGGACTTTGTTTTTATTTTCAGGTTTATACCAATTTAGTTATGAGCTTATACACCTTAATCCAACATATATTTCATTATATACTTGTCAATACTCTATCAATTCCATTTGATTTTTACTTCTCGTAGAGTAAACTTTAAACTCTAACTTATGCACCTATAGCCAAAATACAGCCTGTAACACCCTGTTTTCACATTTCAGTAGAATTCGATATAAACCATTGTTTATAAAATTCGAAGTAGAGATATATAACGTTTTATCCAAAGTAATCATCAACAACACGTAAGAAACTCCAATACGATATCCTTAGATACATAGAACACTTAAATCTGAATTTGTATGAAGAAGTTATGCTAGCTTCTTCAAAGTTTTGCGATTAAACCGACACGGCTTTGTATATAGTAAAAAAAAATGAATTTAAGATAGGTTGCTTATTAGCCTAATCAATCTAAACGAAATTTGTAGTAATCGTAAATGTAACACCCGATGGTTCTAAGGTATTATTTATTTAATTATTTATTTAATTGTTTACGTCAACTATGTTGCTTTGGGATTCGTGAATTGGGCCTTTTATGTGTGGGCTAGTCAAGGCCATACACTGGGCGTAAGCCTGGTGTATGCGGGTCATAGTTGGTCTAAGTGGATCGCCGAGGCATGCACGTACACGCTGCGTACAAGGATGTATGTGCATCGTACGTGCTCAGACCCAAAACCCAAATTTTTAGCGTTCAAGCCCTATATAGTGTCATTAACTCCCAGGTGTTAGCCTCCCTATCAGCCTCTACTGTCCAGAAATCCTAAAATCAAGTCTTAGCTTCCATTGTTGAGTGTGTGAGCCTTTGGAGAACTTTAGGTGTTCATTTTTGTGCATTTGGAAGGAGTTGAAGAAGCTAGAAGTTGCTTAGCCTGAAAATGAGGTCTTTGATTCAGAATCACCACCTTGTTTGCCAAACTTTTTAGGTATCAAGTTCTTATCTTGATTGCTAGATGCTTAGATATCTTTTGGGTTAAATTGTTATGTTTTTAGCCATGGTTTGGATGGATGATCGGATTAGGACATCCCAAATGCTTATTCTTTCAGATTTAAGCTCTTCATGGGCCCCTTTGGCATAAAGCTGCCAACTTTATGGAGTTTAGGGGCCTCATGCATTCATTAATTCCTTGTTGAGCTTTAGAGCTTCTTATACTCATGAATGGACGTGAAGTTAGCAACTTTACATGATCTTTCAGCTTAAGGAGGTCGGATCTGTATTCTAGAACAAAGTCTTAATGGGTTAGGAGCTAAATCTAGAAGTTTGATGAATTAGAAGAGTACGCTGGGCGTACAAGCCTTCGAGCCAGTAAGCTTAGCGTACCAGCTGAGTACGCCTATCGTACTCAGTCTGATGGCTTTTAGATATTGGGCCTTAGGTTTGGGCCTCGTTTTGAGCTTAGGAGGTTAGGGTTTAGTTGGGCCATCTGATTTTGGGAGTTTTTGGGCTAGGAACATTATTGGGCCTTGGGCTAAGGCCCATGTGAAGGGATTGTTTAACTTTTGGGCCCATTTGATTATGGTTATGGGCTTCATTCTTGGACCATGCTAGGTTAGGGGTAAAATTGTCTTTTGACCCCAAGTAGGGATTTTTGGTTATGATGTAGATCCTAAATGTTAATTGGTTTTGATTTGGAAATTGATAGCTCGGGGAACTGTGGGACCAGCAGTCAGGGATCATTCGTTTCATTCAGCTTTTCGAGGTGAGTTTCCTCACTGGGTTTAGTGGGTCGAAGGCACCAAGGCCGACCCTTGATTGGTTATGTCGATATACTTGTTGTCTGTGTGATACTTGTATGTGCTTGTATGTGTATGTTTATTGGGCGGGCCCATTATGCGAGTGTGGTCGGGGCCCGTTATACGAGTGTGGGTGGGGCTCGTATCTCATTGGGCGGGGCCCGTTATGCAAGTATGGGCGGGGCCCGTATCTCATTGGGCGGGGGTTGGTATGCGATATTTTGGGGAACTCACTAACTTTTGTGCTTATGGTTTTTAGTTTATGTTTCAGGTACTTTCGGTTCCATGGGGAAGAGCTCGGGTTGACTGCATCGCACACACCACATGGATTCTGTTTATGGGACATACTCTGATTTTTATGATGTTTGACATATTTATTTTATTTGTTTGTATGAAGAATGTTTTGGAATGCTGTTTTTACATAAATCAAAAATGAAATTTTTGGGTCATAATTTTTGGATGTTTCAAGTTGGTATCAGAGCCTTGGTTTGAGGGATTCGGGCACACTCTCGGGTGTGTGTGAACTCAAACTGAGGATTTTGTAAAGTTTTTAAAAAAGAAACATATTTTAAGAAAAGGTTTTCTACAATAAGAAAGGGTGTAGTGCATGCAATCAGCCGAGCTCAAGTAAGTTTTCCTAAAATACTCATACATGTTATTTGATATGCTTTGATCTGTGAATTACATGCTAGATTAGGGCTAAGGATCTAGGAGATATGCCTTTGTATGCCTGTTGAATGAGCTTGTAGACCTACAGGCTAGTACTGATCAATCGGTAATAGGATGGTCTGATTAGGTTATGCTTGGTTCTGATTACTTGATGCTCGAATTTTGCTTGCTTTGTGCTCTTAGGAATTCTAACTAGCTTCAGCTAACTAGCAAACGAATATGCCAAGTTACATATTATCGGAACTAAATAATTTTAGAGGGTTAGGTTTTAACTCTATTGCGCAGCTCATGTTTGAGTCCAACCGTTGTAGTGTGAGACCTCTCATTCGAAGAATTATCTATTTTTTGTAATAAGTAATTGTATTCATGGGCTAGTTAGAGGAAGTTAGCAGGAGTTCCTTCTGCAGCTGATGGCGGAGAGTGGTGTGGAGTTTTCCCTAAGAAAACCTAGGATGAGATCTAGTGTTGGGGCCTCATCTGTGAGGGGAATTTTTAGATATAAAGTAACTTGGCTAAGTTAAGGCACTTCTTGAGGAAAGTACGGTTAGATATGGAAGGTAGTATGGGCCCGTACTACTGAAAGCAGAGGATTCGTACTCGATTCAAGGAGGGTTGCGATGAAGCCAGGGAGCTTGTGGAGTTGTGATTCCGTAATGCCTATATTTTGATGCGTATTCTGATGGTTTATGTGGTCTATTTTCAGTATGGTGGTATTGCGATGCAGACCAGTAGGCAGTTCCGGTGTTGGGGAGGGCTTGGGCTTGGGTTCTGGAGCCGGGCAGCTTGATGACCAGATGAGGGAGTTCATCTCGTCTGAGATTACGCGCAGTATCCTTGAGCAGACTCCTGTGGTCTTTGGCATGGTCAAGGAGGGTATTCTGGAGATTCTTGATGAGCGGTTGAGTGCCTTTCACACTGAGATTGTGGCTTTGGTCAGGACGCATTCTCTGACTTTCAGGGAGTTTCGAGCATGTGGAGCACCATATTATCACGGGGCAAGGGACCCCATTGCGAGCAGCAGGTAGTTAGAAGATGTTGCTAACGTCTTCCGTATCAGCCGTTGTCCCGAGGGGGACAAGGTCGGACTAGCTTCCTGCCTCTTTAAGGATAGGGCATGTGATTGGTGGGAGGAGGTAGGACGTGTTGTTGGTGATGATGATGTGGATTTGATGACCTGGGGTGATTTCTCAACCAGGTTCTGAGCTGAGTTCGCACCGGTGATTGAGGTGCAGCAGTTGGCCCGAGAGTTCCAGGATCTCCGCCAGACTACTGAGACGGTGGCTGAGATCACCACTGTGTTCAGGGAGAGGGCACTTCTGGTTCCGTAGTATGTGGCGGACGAGAATATGAAGAAGGCTCGGTACCATGAGATTCTGAGGACTGATATTCGACAGTTTGTTAGCCGATCCAGCTGCAAGACGCTGGAAGACATGATAGCGAGGGCTAGAGAAAGGGAGATTGATATGGAGATGGAGAAGAAGAGGAAGCCAGATTTGGTGTCTAGTGTTGAGGGTTCGGGGAAGAGGCCCAAGGTTGTTGATTCGAGAGGGAAGGGCCAGTAGGGCCGACGACGCTGTGGCAAGTGCGGAAGGTCGCACGAGGGGACACACAGGGTGGGTGGTTCTGGCTGCTTCAAGTGTAGTCGTACTAGTCATATCAGCAGGGATTGTACTGCTACCACCACCATCACCCCGGTATCTAATCTGATTTGCTTTCAGTGCAATCAAAGGGGCCACAAGAAGGGCCATTATCCGAATTTGGCTGCAGCAGGACTAGTGTCAGCACCTGCTTCTACGAATTTATGGATTACTGACGGCTGCCAGGGCCGGGCAGATGCGCCTGCAGCGAATAGCAGGGCTTTCCAGTTGACGGTAGAGGAAGCGTGTGCAACTCCTGATGTTGTGACGGGTATGTATATTCTCCTTATCTCTTTATTTATATTGAATTGTTTGCTTATGTTTATGTGTTTTATTTTAGGATCGTTCCTTGTGAACGGTATCTCTGCTTTGGTATTATTTGACTCAGGGGCTACCTGATCGTTTGTATACGTTGCGCTTAGCAAGAGATTTTCTTGAGCTTCGGTGGAGTTGGATTGTCCTCTAGATGTTGAGATTGCTGATGATAGGTCTGTTCGGGTTGCTAGGGTTCATCGAGGTTGTACTCTCGAGTTATTCGGCGAGCAGTATCCGGTTGATCTGTTTCCCATTCCTCTGCGTATGAACAAGGTTATCGTGGGCATGGATTGGTTGAGCCCTAATGCGGAAGTGATCGAATGTGAGCAGCAATTAGTTTGGGTTCGGACCCCAAGTGTGGGAGAGTAGGCGATTCAGGGTGACAGACCGCAACGTGGGCCGATTATGTGTTCTGCAGCGAGGGCCAAACGCTATCTACATCAGGTTTGTTCAGGTTTTGTCGCCTATGTCATGGATACCCAGGATAATGGTAAGAAAATCGTAGATGATGTGCCGATCGTGTGGGATTATCTAGATGTGTTCCCGGAGGATTTACCAAGGATACCTCCAGAGAGGCAGGTGGAGTTCAAGATTGATTTGGTTCCAAGTGCGGCTCCGATAGCCAAACAACGTATCGGCTGGCTCCTCCCGAGATGCAGGAGTTGTCTACACAGCTACAAGAGCTATTAGACAAGGGATTTATTAGGCCGAGTAGTTCTCCTTGGGGAGCCCCGATTCTGTTTGTGAAGAAAATGGGCGGTTCTCATCGTATGTGTATCGACTAGCAGGAGTTGAATAAGGTAATGGTGAAGAACCGTTATCCCCTCCCGATGATTGATGATCTTTTCGACCAACTTCATGGTGCATCTTGGTTCTCCAAGATTGATTTGCGATCGGGTTATCATCATATGCGGGTCTGGGATGAGGATGTGCAGAAGACAACTTTCCAGACTAGATATAGCCATTATGAGTTCGTGGTGATGCCTTTTGGGCTCACCAATGCTCCAGCCGCGTTCATGGGACTCAAGAACCGCATGTGCAGACCGATGTTGGATGGTTCTGTGATAATATTCATCAATGATATCTTGGTTTATTCCAAGACTCAGGAGCAGCATGAGGAGCACTTGAGGGAGGTGCTGGAGACTTTTGAGGACGGAGATACTTTTCGTAAAGTTCTCCAAGTGCGAGTTCTGGTTGTTCGAGGTGCAGTTTCTGGGGCACCTTGTCAGCCAGAAGGGTATTCTGGTCGATCCAGTCAAGGTTGAGCCCGTGCTGCAGTGGGAGTTTCCAAGGTCTCTGTGACATCCCCAAAATCTCGGCCAGAAAAGACCGGTTTTATTTATGCTTTTAAAAATATTTTCAGAGTAAATCTTTTTCTTTTATTCAAAAGAGTTGCGGAATTTGTCCCAAAACAAAATATGATAAAATAAAGTTTATCAAATCATTTTATCAAAGATGCATAATCATTTTATAACAATATTCGGGATGTCATGTTCCGATAAACAGACCAAAAGCATAAACAAATATTACAAGCAATACAACAGTTGAATTCATATAAAGGCTCATAAACAAAACAACTTGATGATTCATCCATCTTATGCCCTTGCGCCACTTCCTGTAATACAAATAAACTGAGTGGGTCAGGCTTGGGAGCCTGGTGAGCATATAGGGTTTTCAACCCACAATAAATAAGTTTATTAATTTCATCAATCAACAATAACCCGATTACCCGTTCCCGTTATCCTCACATTACGTCCCTAAAACAACATCTATCTCAAGGGACCTAATCTAGGAATTTCATCGGGACGGACATTACTGCTAAGGGGTTTCCTCAACAATAGATGTCCTAAAGGCAACCATGAGGGGGATAGAGTACACCGGTGAACACATCGTTCACAACACCTACAGGTTATGAGCCTGCTAGTGTTCCACTGGACTGTCTAGAAGAGTCTGTGGTCGTCATCCATACTCCGCTAGATGACTAGATCAACAACAACATCGAGGCCTCTCATCTGTTTATCACACATCAACTATCTACCCATGTTCTACCCAACATATTAGTAGATAAAAAATATATATTTTTATGCATAGTTTTGAAACCTGTATAGCATGTTCATTCAATACATATTCCACATAACAGATGAGGCACACACACATAACACATATTTCCTAGATAATATATCATATCTATGAGATAGAAGAAAGTGAATATACATTCACACATATAACAACAAAATATACACATAACACGTATTTTATACTTCATAATTATGCGTTAGAAGAAAGTAACTACACACTCACTTGTTCAGAAGATAACCGGACAGCACTACGACTTGTAGAAGTAGTATTCTTTGGTAGACCTGGAAGATCTTCACAAAAACCGAGCTTCTCGCGAGCAGAGCTTCGGCTCGAGAGTTGCACTTCTCGGGATCTTCGGGGCTTCAAAACTTGCTTTGGGGCTCGGGAATAATATCGGGGCTTCGGGATATGATTTGGCACGTAAACCAAGGCAAAATCTAGAGAGAAAGAATGAAGAATAGCAAGGAAATATGGCTGATCTCGGTCTCTATTTATAGGGGCTGGAAACCCCGATTACGCTGGGTGTAACTTCAAGTACGCTGGGCGTACTCAGTACGCTGGGCGTAATCTCAAAGTACGGTGGGCGTACACGACGTCACTGCATACGTCACCTAGCAGTACTCGATTAGTTGCCGGCTCCTTTTCCTTTTCTCCGGTGTAAAGTAGATTCCTCCGGTCGGTTGTAAAGAACGAATAATAAATAAATAGATAATTAAAAATAAATATTAATTATTTTAAAAACTTTGGAAATTCATATCTTCTTCATATGAACTCCGTTTTCGACGTTCTTTATATCCACGCGTAGGCGGGAACGTAATCTACAACTTCCGTTTAGACTCCGTCGGCTAATTTTGAATTTATTTTAACAGTTATATTTTTAACAGGCCGGGACAGGATTAGTCCGTTAAAAATTCATAACTTCTTCATCCGACGTCCGTTTTCGTCTGTCTTTTTACCGTTGCATTACTATTAACGAGATCTTCAATTCTCGTTTAGGTTGTGTCGGCTAAAAACCGCTCGATCTCAAATCGAGTATTTGGGCTGTATACCGCTAAGCTGAAACTTAGAAAAATCATAACTTCCTCATATGAAGTCAGATTTGGGCATTCTTTTTATGCACGCTTTCGGTTTAACGAACTCTACGACTTTCGTTTAGATCGCTAAGGCTAAAACTCGCTTTATCGTAAATTCACTATTTACGCTTCCCGGTATCGTGTCGGTTCCGTCGTGAAACTTCGTCGGGTCATAACTTCTTCGTTATAACTCGGATTTTGGCATTCTTTATATATTCGGAAACCTCGTCACGACCACTACCACATCCTTCATAGATATCGGGTTTATCTAACATTTCATTTTGACGCTTATTTTATTCTTTATTAATTATACATTTATAATTAAATAATAAGCACATAAATTCACATAATTCACAAAATACTCAAATATTTCATTTTTATTACATCAAAAGAGTTACAATAGTTGACCTAGACTATTACATCGTCTAAAAATGCTTAGCCCCGAAACCCAGGCGTTACAATTCTCTCCCCCTTAGGATGATTCCGTCCCGGAATCATGCGTCAGCAAACAGATGCGGATAGCGACTCATCATGTCATCCTCTGTTTCCCAAGTGAGATTCGGCCCATTCGAATGTTTCCATCGGACTAGCACTAAGTCGACCATCTTGCGTCGTAACTTCTTAATCTTACGGTCAACAATTGCCTCGGGCTCTTCGATTAGCCTCTTATTCTCATCCATTCTTAACTCCGAGATCGGAATTATGTCGGGAACTTCTCCCGTGAATTTCCTCAGATAACATACATGGAAGGTGTTATGAATACCATCGAGTTCTTCGGGCAATTCCAGCTTGTAAGCTTGGTTCCCAATCTTCTGAAGAACTTTGAACGGTCCAATAAACCTTGGACTCAGCTTTCCTCGGTTCCCGAATCGTATAAGTCCTTTCCACGGTGAGACTTTAAGCAAAACGGAATCCCCAACTTCGAAGGTCATCGGTCGTCTTTTCTTGTCAGCATAGCTCTTCTGACGATCCTGAGCTGCTAACATCCTTTCCCTGATCACCTTCAGCTTCTCAGCAGTCTCATGGACTATCTCGGGGCCCATAAACTGCTTTTCGCCAGCCTCAAGCCAACAAGAAGGCGTACGACACTTTTGTCCATACAAAGCTTGATAAGGTGCCATCTTGATGCTCGAGTGGAAACTGTTGTTGTAGGAAAATTCTACCAAAGGTAAGTGCTCATCCCAGTTACCTTGGAACTCGAGGGTACATGCTCTCAACATATCTTCAAGCGTTTGAATCGTTCTTTCCCTCTGACCATCAGTCTGCGGATGGTAAGTTGTACTCAGACATAACTTCGTACCCAATTCCTCTTGTAGACTTCTCCAAAACCTTGACGTGAAACGACTATCACGATCCGATACAATTGTTAGAGGAACACCGTGAAGTCTCACAATTTCCTTCACGTAAGCATTTGCAAGCTTATCCATAGACCACCTTTCATTGGCAGCTATGAAGTGTGCACTCTTTGTGAAACGATCCACGACCACCCAAATCATGTCGTGACCGTTCTTCGTCCTGGGTAGTTTAGTCACAAAATCCATGGTGATGTCTTCCCATTTACCCATGGGTACAGGTAAGGGTTCTAAACTCCCATATGGTTTCTGATGTTGTGCCTTAACTCTTGCACAAGTTACTCACTCGGCCACATATTTCGCAACGTCGAGCTTCATCGTCGGCCACCAGTAGTAGGGTTTTAGGTCCCTATACATTTTAGTGCTACCGGGATGAATCGAGTACATGGTCTTGTGAGCTTCTTCCATCAGAAGATTTCTTATTCCTCCAGTCTTAGGTACCCAAATCCGATCTTGGAATACCTTTAGTCCTTGACTGTTTGTACCAAACAGTAGTGTTTTTCCCAAACGTTCTTCTTTTCGGTCACTCTTCTCTGAGGCTTCTTCTTGAGATTCCCTGATACTTTCCACAATGGTCGAGACAACTTCTATTCTCAACGCTCTTGGCCTTTTTCTTTCAAGGTTGACTTTTCGACTGAGAGCATCAGCGACAACGTTTGCTTTACCGGGGTGGTAAAGTATCTCACAGTCATAGTCCTTGAGTAATTCTAGCCAGCGTCGTTGCCTCATGTTCAATTCTTTCTGATTAAAGAGATATTGGAGACTCTTATGATCGGTGAAAAGTTTGCACTTCGTGCCATAGAGGTAATGCCTCCATATTTTTAGAGCGAAAACTACCGCCGCCAACTCCAAGTCATGAGTCGGGTAGTTCTTTTCATGTTCCTTCAACTGTCGAGACGCATATGCGATCACCTTTTCTCTTTGGGTCAAAACACAACCCAACCCAACACCAGACGCATCACTATAAACAGCGAAGTCTTCAACTCCATTGGGTAGAGAAAGTATCGGTGCCTCGCATAGTTTCTTCTTTAGCTTCTCGAATGCTTCTTTATGCTTATCACTCCAAGCATAGGTAGCTCCTTTGTGGGTTAACGCTGTTAATGGACTAGCGATTGAAGAAAATCCTTGGATAAACCTTCGGTAATATCCGGCTAATCCCAAAAAGCTTCGGATCTCCGTGGGACTTTTTGGTTGTTCCCACTTCATTACCGCTTCAATCTTTGCTGGATCGACCATTATCCCTTCTTGGTTGACCACGTGACCCAAGAATTGGACTTCTCGAATCCAAAAATCACATTTGGAGAATTTAGCATACAGCTTCTCCTTCTTCAAGACTTCTAACACTTCCCGCAAGTGTCTACCATGCTCTTCTTGGCTTTTCGAGTAGATGAGAATGTCATCTATGAACACTATCACGGATTTATCGAGGAATGGTTTACAAACCCTGTTCATCAGATCCATGAATGCTGCTGGAGCATTAGTTAGTCCAAACGACATAACCAAGAACTCGTAGTGTCCATATCTCGTTCTGAACGCAGTCTTCTCAATATCCTGATCTCTCACCTTCAGTTGATGATATCCTGACCTAAGATCGATCTTTGAGAAATAACTTGAACCTTGCAGTTGATCGAACAGGTCATCAATCCTTGGCAACGGATATCTATTCTTTATTGTTGCCTTGTTCAGCTCTCTGTAATCAATACACATTCTCATACTTCCATCTTTCTTTTTCACGAATAACACCGGAGCTCCCCAGGGTGATGAACTAGGTCTAATGAAACCTTTGTCCAATAACTCCTGAAGTTGCATCATCAGCTCCTTCATCTCCTTCGGTGCTAATCGGTAAGGTGCTTTTGCTATTGGTGTCGTTCCTGGTAACAAGTCAATACGGAATTCTACTTGTCGATCAGGCGGTAATCCGGGAAGATCTTCGGGAAATACTTCCGGATAATCACACACGACAGGAATGCTCTGTATCACCTTCTTTTCCTTCTTAGCATCGATCACGAATGCTAAATATGATGTACATCCCTTGGTCAAACATTTTCTGGCTTTCATTAGAGAAATGATTCCAGAATTTACCCTGCGTTTGTCCCCATACACCATAAACGACTCTTTCCCAGGCGGGTTTACTTTTACAATCTTCTTTTTGCACAGTATTTCCGCATCATTGGTGCTAAGCCAATCCATTCCCAACACGATGTCGAAACCGTTAAGTTCGATAGGCAATAATTCCTCGTGAAACTTATTCCCGTTCAAATCAATTAAGATGTTTTTCATATGATGGTTAACAGGTACAAACTTGCCACTAGCAACTTCGACTAATAAGGCATTATCTAGTCTATCGACAGGCAAAGCTAGCTTTCTACCAAATTCATGCGAAAGAAAGGAGTAGTTGGCTCCAGAATCAAATAAAATTTGGGCAGGCAATTTGTTTACGAGAAAGGTACCTGAAGCGACATCAGCTTCTTCCTTAGCAGCTTCCAGTGTCATCTGGAAGGCTCTAGCCTTCGGCTTTGGTGGAATGTTGGGTCTTCCTGCTTCCTTCTTCTTTGGGCAGTCCCTCGAAATGTGCCCCTCCTCGTTGCACTCATAACAGACCTTCTTAGTGAATATGCATTCATTGGCATAGTGCCCAGGCTTCCCACATTTGAAACAAGTGACCCCTCCGTCGCACTTCCCAGAGTGCTTCTTCTTGCACTTGTCACACCACTTCACTTCGCCTCCTCCACCTCCTTTCGAACTAGACTTTGAGAATTTACCCTTTTTGCTGGACCCCGAGGGTCCGTCAAACTTCCTCTTCTCACCAACCTCTGACCTTTCCAGACCTTTCTCCCTGATCTGGGTCTCAACATTTCTGGCAGCCCAGATGGCGGCTTTCAACGTGGTTGCTTGCTTAACCATTGGACCATAGTCCGCTGGTAGTCCAAAGGCAAACTTATTGACCTTTGAGAGTTCTGTTGGAACTAGGTATGGGATAAGCTTCATTTTCTCCGTGAAACTTGCAGCGTATTCAGCAACGCTCATCTTTCCCTTCTTCAAATTCTGAAACTCGTTATTGATTTCCAGTAGGTCCTGCTCTGAGCAGTATTGCAGTTTCAGTTGTTCCACAAAATCTTCCCAAGACATTTTACTCGCTTCTCCCTTGGGCATAGAGTCAGCTAACAGCTTCCACCAACTCAACACGCCAGATTTCAACAACGGGATAGCAAGAGCGGTCTTCTGCCTGTTGCTGCATTCGCAACTTTCAAACATTGTCTCCATTTCGGAGATCCAATCCATAATTTGCACCGGCGTCGGGCTTCCAGATAGACTCGGTGGCTTGGATGCCATGAAATCTTTGTATTTGCATCCACGTCCGTCATTTCCTCCATCCTGGTGGTTTTGCCTAACTATTAGTGGGTTGGCTTGACCAACCGTACCACTGAAGTTTCCACCTTCCGATGACCCTCCATTCACTTCGGGCTCTTCAACTTGGATTGAAAATTCTTCACGATTTTGTCGAAGCAGACGTCTAGTTTCTTCCATCTGATTATCCAACATCGCCTGAATCATCAATTGTACACCAGCCATCGTTACTGGCTCAGGTGCTGCAGCTACAACAGGTATTTGCTCAATTATAGGTGGTCGATTCCTGTTTTCGTTTGCGTTTCCAGCTCCACTGCGGGTTCTTGCCATTTTGATCTATACCCCGAATAAGGTGAATTTAGATCTTTATTCAGGATAGACGTTTAAATCATCCTTATCTCTCCGAAACGTTTACATGTTAGTTCTAATATCGTAGTCGTACGTTTAGAATCCTAAACACATAAGGTTTCCAGATCCGGTCGGCAACAGACCATAGATCCGAACAAATAACAGCATATAAGGCATAAATCATTTAGCACATAAAAGCATTTTAGGCACAATTCCTAAAATAAGCTAGTGCTCACACCTCACAATCATCGCTTAGCATTCTACGTTTAAGTCTAGAAATCCTACAAATTCCTAGTTCGCTTAAACTAATGCTCTGATACCAACTGTGACATCCCCAAAATCTCGGCCATAAAAGACCGGTTTTATTTATGCTTTTAAAAATATTTTCAGAGTAAATCTTTTTCTTTTATTCAAAAGAGTTGCGGAATTTGTCCCAAAACAAAATATGATAAAATAAAGTTTATCAAAGCATTTTATCAAAGATGCATAATCATTTTATAACAATATTCGGGATGTCATGTTCCGATAAACAGACCAAAAGCATAAACAAATATTACAAGCAATACAACAGTTGAATTCATATAAAGGCTCATAAACAAAACAACTTGATGATTCATCCATCTTATGCCCTTGCGCCACTTCCTGTAATACAAATAAACTGAGTGGGTCAGGCTTGGGAGCCTGGTGAGCATATAGGGTTTTCAACCCACAATAAATAAGTTTATTAATTTCATCAATCAACAATAACCCGATTACCCGTTCCCGTTATCCTCACATTACGTCCCTAAAACAACATCTATCTCAAGGGACCTAATCTAGGAATTTCATCGGGACGGACATTACTGCTAAGGGGTTTCCTCAACAATAGATGTCCTAAAGGCAACCATGAGGGGGATAGAGTACACCGGTGAACACATCGTTCACAACACCTACAGGTTATGAGCCTGCTAGTGTTCCACTGGACTGTCTAGAAGAGTCTGTGGTCGTCATCCATACTCCGCTAGATGACTAGATCAACAACAACATCGAGGCCTCTCATCTGTTTATCACACATCAACTATCTACCCATGTTCTACCCAACATATTAGTAGATAAAAAATATATATTTTTATGCATAGTTTTAAAACCTGTATAGCATGTTCATTCAATACATATTCCACATAACAGATGAGGCACACACACATAACACATATTTCCTAGATAATATATCATATCTATGAGATAGAAGAAAGTGAATATACATTCACACATATAACAACAAAATATACACATAACACGTATTTCATACTTCATAATTATGCGTTAGAAGAAAGTAACTACACACTCACTTGTTCAGAAGATAACCGGACAGCACTACGACTTGTAGAAGTAGTATTCTTCGGTAGACCTGGAAGATCTTCACAAAAACCGAGCTTCTCGCGAGCAGAGCTTCGGCTCGAGAGTTGCACTTCTCGGGATCTTCGGGGCTTCAAAACTTGCTTTGGGGCTCGGGAATAATATCGGGGCTTCGGGATATGATTTGGCACGTAAACCAAGGCAAAATCTAGAGAGAAAGAATGAAGAATAGCAAGGAAATATGGCTGATCTCGGTCTCTATTTATAGGGGCTGGAAACCCCGATTACGCTGGGTGTAACTTCAAGTACGCTGGGCGTACTCAGTACGCTGGGCGTAATCTCAAAGTACGCTGGGCGTACACGACGTCACTGCATACGTCACCTAGCAGTACTCGATTAGTTGCCGGCTCCTTTTCCTTTTCTCCGGTGTAAAGTAGATTCCTCCGGTCGGTTGTAAAGAACGAATAATAAATAAATAGATAATTAAAAATAAATATTAATTATTTTAAAAACTTTGGAAATTCATATCTTCTTCATATGAACTCCGTTTTCGACGTTCTTTATATCCACGCGTAGGCGGGAACGTAATCTACAACTTTCGTTTAGACTCCGTCGGCTAATTTTGAATTTATTTTAACAGTTATATTTTTAACAGGCCGGGACAGGATTAGTCCGTTAAAAATTCATAACTTCTTCATCCGATGTCCGTTTTCGTCTGTCTTTTTACCGTTGCATTACTATTAACGAGATCTTCAATTCTCGTTTAGGTTGTGTCGGCTAAAAACCGCTCGATCTCAAATCGAGTATTTGGGCTGTATACCGCTAAGTTGAAACTTAGAAAAATCATAACTTCCTCATATGAAGTTAGATTTGGGCATTCTTTTTATGCACGCTTTCGGTTTAACGAACTCTACGACTTTCGTTTAGATCGCTAAGGCTAAAACTCGCTTTATCGTAAATTCACTATTTACGCTTCCCGGTATCGTGTCGGTTCCGTCGTGAAACTTCGTCGGGTCATAACTTCTTCGTTATAACTCGGATTTTGGCATTCTTTATATATTCAGAAACCTCGTCACGACCACTACCACATCCTTCATAGATATCGGGTTTATCTAACATTTCATTTTGACACTTATTTTTATTCTTTATTAATTATACATTTATAATTAAATAATAAGCACATAAATTCACATAATTCACAAAATACTCAAATATTTCATTTTTATTACATCAAAAGAGTTACAATAGTTGACCTAGACTATTACATCGTCTAAAAATGCTTAGCCCCGAAACCCGGGCGTTACAGTCTCCATCTGAGATTTGGAGCTTTCTTGGTTTGGCTGGTTATTATCGGAGATTAGTTCATGATTTCTCCAAAATTGTCGTTCCCTTGACCCGACCGACCAAGAAGTCGGTGACTTTTTGCTGGGAGCCTGAGCAGCATACAACTTTTGTGACTCTTAGGAAGTGGTTGTGTGAGGTGCCGATTATGACCCTACCGGAGGCTGTTGACGACTTTGTGGTTTATTATGATGCTTCGATCATAGGTTTGAGGGCGGTGTTGATGCAGCGGGGTCGCATTATCGCTTACGCGTCGAGGCAGCTGAAGTCTCATAAAGCGAATTATCCGATGCATGATTTGAAGTTGGGGGCTGTGGTTTTCGCCCTCAAGATTTGGCGGAATTATCTCTATGGGGTCCGGTGTACCATCTACTTGGATCACAAGAGCCTGAGGTACTTGATGGATCAGCCGAATCTGAATATGAGGCAGTGTCGATGGTTGGATGTGGTGAAGGATTACGGTTGTGAGATCCTTTACCAGTCGGGGTAAAGGATTGTGATTGTGAGGCAGCGTCGATGGTTGGATGTGGTGAAGGATTATAACTCTCAGCCGCAAGGCGATCGAGGCTCCGATCGGAGACCTATGTTTGAGGATGACCGTGATTACTCCGTTGTTGGAGCAGATTCTTGAGGCACATGTTGAGGCTATGAAGGAAGAGCACCGAAAGAGCGAGCGTATTTTAGGTAAGGTGGCTTCCTTCGATTATGATAGTCGCGGATTGTTGACTCTGCATAGGAGAGTTTGGGTTTCGTATTGGGGCGGTGTGCGCCAAGTTCTGATGGAGGAGGCTCACAAGTCGAGATACTCCATTCATCCCGGGGCGACGAAGATGTATAGGGATCTTCATCCTGATTATTGGTGGCCCTGCATGTCACACCCCCAAACCTAGGATGGCAGAAACGTCTGGGGGTGGAGGACTTCATGTATAGTATCATAACAACGAGTATAATAGTGATCAAAGTAAACACAACCATCATAAATATAATCGAAAAAGTTACATGGTTTCATGAGTTACATGTTTCAAAATCGATTACAATATAATGATAAAATGATTTGTCTGACGCCTTAGCTTCCCATCCTCAAAAGCTGGTAGTTACCTATTTTTATTGATTACCTGAGAATACAAGTAATTTTGAAAGAGTGTCAACAATTAATTTGGTGAGTGCATAAGTTTTCGTATGAAGAGTTGAAATCCTTTCTTTGTAAATGTAGTGTATGTTCAAGAAAAATCCAATATTTTCCTTATAAAATGAGTTGCAATCTTAAGACCCAAAGACCGAAATGTACTAGTATTTTTAATACTTATAATAGGATATGCAGTTTTAAATTATATAAAACCCTTTTGAATGAAAGAATCCCCGTAAACTATATGTGTCGTTGTTTCCCTATGTGAGTTATTATAACCGTGATAATGACATAGATGGCTTGTTACGACGTTCTTCAGGCGTCAGAATGTTATGACATTTGACACCCCAGACCTGTCGGTCTAGCTGTTGCATGCAGCTTAGGTGCGGGATTGTCAGTCCCAATATAGATCTATACACAAGTATCACGCTCTCCCTACAAGAGACTCTGGTTATAATACATGACTTTAACCTGTAACCTAGAGGGTACAATGAAGTAGTGTCTCACAAATTTGATTCAACGAGTTTACGTGTAGTGTGAATGAAAAAAACCCTTTTTGTAGTGGAAGTGAAACCTTTATTAGTATGTTCGTAGTGTTAATATACCATAAACTATACCTATTATAGTTTATCATATATGTTTGTAGTGATGAAAGACCCTTATGTGAATGATTATTTCTTTTTCATGGAAGTAAAATAGCATGAAATAAAATCAACATGTATCTTTATATGGTTACACACTTTGCTCAACATGTTATAAAGTATTAATGAACTTGTAAACTATTTTTCTAACTTTAACTTTTATGTCCATGTTTTTATAAAAATTATAGAAAAATCATCGTAAGTCAAAAACTTAATCCGTATACTCTAAGAGTTCAGAAAATGTGTCTACTTTGTTCATAATTTTTAGTGGTCTCTAACCATTGTGAAGATGTCCATCTTCATAGACTGGTCCGAAATCATTTCTGAAATGATTGGCAGTTTTGTAAAAATCGCCATAAATTGTAGAAAAATCGCATGAATGCGTGCGAGTAGTCTTTAGAAAGGCATAAACCTGAAATATTTGCACCTTGTACAGTTTTGAAAATTATTAAGTTTAAAATGGTCAAAATAGTCCGTGAACGGACCATAACGTTTCTGTTGAAAGCTGTTGATTAAGTTTGGAATATGTTTTGGTGTTGTATCTTGTATCCCCCCCTAAAACTTGAAGAAAACATAAAAATGTAGGGGTATGAACTCACCTTGAGTGATTTCTTGTAGAGTGGAAGGTTGAGGATGAAGGATTTCAAGTCAAGAACACTTGAACAACACTTGAGGTTTTGACGATTCTATGAACAAATATATGAATATTTATGTAAATGATCACGATTTGTATAATAATGTGTAGAATGTTTAGAAGTTGGAGGAAGATACTTACCAAAAATGGAGGAAAAACTCAAGAACACGTCTTGCCAAAAATCGTGACTGAGAGAGAGAGAGAGAGAGAGAGAGAGAGAGAGGGAGAGAGAATTTTGCTTTTGATGAGAGAAAATGAAATCTTGGAGTAGAAGAATGAAGATCTCTTCGATAGATTTGTTTTAAAGAAATCTGATGGGTTGTTGGGAGAAGTTATAAAAGGACAATGATTTGACTAGGTAGAGTTAGAATAGTGACATAAAGTAGACATAGAGGTGGCTTGTGTCATAACTTTATGGAAAAGTCAACAAGTACCTTTATGTCCTTTAGATATTATCTTGAATTAGAGAATGATTTATATTTAATAAATCTATAAGATGTGGATAAAATATGAGTCTAGAAGGTCTAAGATGCCAAAAATATGAATTGGGTGAAAATCCCATGTCAAAAACATCAAAAACGGACTCAAAATGTGAACTGGTCAAAAACTGGACTTGAGAAGGCGAGACTGCGAAGGGCAGGTTCGCAGCGAAGGCTGCTGGCTTGGAGGCGGGTACTCCCGGTGCGAGAGTGAGTTTCGGTGCGAGAGGGTAGAAGCTACGAAGGTCGGAAGAGGTGCGAACCTGGCCGATGATGCGAAAGTCTTCGGTTCGCAGGTGAGAGGTTTCGCATCAGGAGGTTTCACATCAGTAGGTTTCGCATCAGGAGGTTTCACATCTGAGAGGTTTCGCTTCCTGAGAGAGTTTCGCTTCTTGAGAGGGTTTCGTTTCTTGAGAGGGTTTCGTTTCTTGAGAGGGTTTCTCTTCCAAAGTGCTGTTTTTCGTATTATCTTCCCGTTTCGAGTGATTTTCAACTAATTGAAGGGTCGGGATGGCACAGATATTTATGAAAATTTTGAAAGAGATTTTGAGAGAGAGTGATAGAGTGAGAGAGATTGAGAGAGACTTTGATTATAGCCTTTGTTAGTGTTTTTCCCCATAGTTATAGGTTTGTAGACTCCACTATGCCTTGTTATGAGTGTTATACGCCCCCGAAAGGTACGTAATAGTGTTTTATCGAGTCGTTACATCACTCACCCTATTTAGGGTTTAGATTTTATGAACATATGAAACTTCCGAGTGATACTTTGTATTACGATGTAGAGTTGTACATTAGTAAACATAGAGAAGCTCTAACATACAAGCACTAGATGAATTGACCGGTTTGACTCCTTGACCTTATTTGACTTTGTTTGACCAAAATTTGACGGTTGTCACACTGCATGAAGCGGTATGTGGCATGGTACATGGTGCAGTTCTTGACTTGCAGGAAAGTCAAGGCCGAGCATCAGCGACCTCACGACAAGATGAAGTTGTTGGAGATTCCCGTATGGAAATGGGAAGACATCACTATGGATTTTATCACGAAGCTTCCGAGGACTACGCATGGAGTGGATTCTATCTGGGTCATCGTGGATCGTTTGACCAAGAGCGCGCATTTTATTCCGATCCAGGAGAGTATTTCTGTAGAAAAGTTGGCCGAGATTTATGTCCGAGAGGTGGTGGCACGTCATAGGGTGCCGATATCAGTGGTTTTAGAGAGGGATGTTCGTTTTACTTCCAGATTTTGGAAGCGGTTTCATGATGAGATGGACACTCTTCTCCATTCAGTACATCATTTCATCTGCAGAACGATGGTTAGAGTGAGCGGACTATTCATATTCTTGGGAGTTCTGATACGTATCTTCTGTTAGCAGAATTTTTGTATAACAACAGTTATCACACTAGCATTGATCGACCACCTTTTAAGAAGCTTTACAGGAGGAAATGCAGGACCCCGGTTTATTGGGGTGAGTTCGGTCAGTGAGTCATGGGGAGTACCGAGGTGGTACTCAATACCACTGAGTTGATTCAGCAGGTTCGGAGCAGGTTTCAAACAGCTCAGAGTCGGCAGAAAGTTTTACTGACAGACACCAGTCAGACTTGGAGTTCTAGGTGGGAGATATGGTTCTCCTAAAGGTGTCACCTTGGAAAGGTGTCATCGAGTTCAGGAAGCGGGGCAAGTTGGGCCCCAGGTATATTGGGTTATTCAGGGTTTTGGCTCGGGTGGGCCGGGTTGCATAGCGTCTAGATCTTCCAGACGAGCTCAGTCAGATTTATAGCACATTTCACGTCTCTCAATTGCGGAAGTGTTTAGTGGATGATTCCGCAGTGGTACCACTGGTGGATATTCAGGTGGATGACCGCCTAAATTATATTGAGAGACCGGTGGCGATTTTGGATCGAAGAACGAAGACCTTGAGGAACAAGGAAGTCGAGCTGGTGAAGGTGCAGTGGCAGCACCGCAAGGGATCATAGTGGGCTTGGCATCCTGAGGAGGAGATGAGGGAGCACTATCCAAAGTTGTTCGGGGCAGCGGACTTCGAGGACGAAGTATGATCCAAGTGGGGGAGAATTGTAACACCCGATGGTTCTAAGGTACTATTTATTTAATTATTTATTTAATTTTTTAAGTCAGCTATGTTGCTTTCGGCTTAGTGAATTGGGCCTTTTATGTGTGGGCTCGTCGAGGCCATACGCTGGGCGTAAGCCTAGTGTACACAGAGCGTAGTTGGTCTAAGTGGATCGCGGAGGCATGCACGTACGCGTTCCGTACAAGGATGCACGCGCATCAAACATGCTCAGACCCGAAACCCTAATTTTATGGTTCAAGCCCTATACAATGTCATTAAGTCCCAACTGTTAGCCTCTACTATCTAGAAACCCTAAAATCGAGTCTTAGCTTCCATTTTTGAGTGTTTGAGCCTTTGGAGAGCTTTTGGTGTTCATTTTTGTGCATTTTGAAGGAGTTGAAGAAGCTAGAAGTTGCTTAGCCTGAAGAGGAGGTCTTGGATCCAGAATCACCACCTTGTTTCCAAAACTTGTAAGTCCATGAACTCGGATCTATCAAAGTATCAATGCAATTGTTTGATTTAATGCGGAATCTTAATCAAACAATAATACGAAACAATCAATCAGATATATCAAGAACATGTTTCAAATGAATTCACACAATTCTATTGAATAATTGTGAAGTACATTCAATCACTCTTTAGTCGTGAATAACTCGTGTTCACCAAAAATGCATTAGCCTTAAAAGACTATACACAGACTATATATATACTACACCGACAACCTAAAGCCCAAACATAAAAGGCCCACCGAAAACACACTAAGCCCACCGAGAACCATATAATACATTCAAAACAAAGCATAAACCACTAACTATAGCCCAACAATCTCCTCCATGGTTTATTGATTTCTTTTCTCCTCAAGGTTTCTCTACGAGATGCACGTTTGCTTGATCAAATGCCCCTGGCCACAGCTTCTTGTCAATTATTGTAGCTACCATTCCAGTGAAGGCCTATATGACATCTTCAAACAATTCATTCTCAACAAGTATTAGAAAGTTTGTCAAAGTGCGAATATCACGTTCTCCAAACTTCAACAAATCTTTGGGATCAATAATACAAAACTGGTTTTTCTTCAGCTTGATCACCACAGTTGCAGTAGCCTCATCATAAACCCAGAATTGTATTGTATCCAAAGTGCCTTCAGGTAAGCGTTTGGGAAGAGGAATCCTTTTGGCTTTCTTTTTGGGTGGCCACATAACATTCACCATGGTTTTGTGTGTACGAGGATCAATGACACCCTTGGCCTTCTTAGTAAACGATGAAGCAGTCTTTCAACCTTCAAAGTTATTTTTCGCTTTAATCTCAAGAAAAATCTTAAAGGACCGGGCCATGGTATCATTGGTTGGATTGTGGAAAGGTGTGTGTATGAGTTCAGAAAGATCAACTTTTGTCCAGGACAAGAAGTCAACTTTCTTCTCATAGTATTCAATTTTTTCATTTTTCCGTTTCACGACCCACATCCTTTTGTCAGCATCATATCCCCACATGGTGATACCAAAACGATCCCCATATTTATTTGTGAATTTCTTTCCAGTTTCGCTGAAAAAAATTTCAGTGTGATCACCCGGAGCATTTTGGTCTGAATGCTTCATCACAAGCATCTTCCCTTTCCGCTGCTCAACCATAATGTGCTTATTTCTTCTTTCTTGAGCAGAAGCAGGACCAGAAGATAAAAATGTATCAACATTAGCATCTGGAGCAGGTCTTGTAGCTCTTTCACTTGAAGATTGAGAAGCTGGATTGGTGGGACCAGAACTAGAGGCAGTGATCTTTTCTCCATCAGCACTCAAAGGTTGAAATTCATCACTAAACTTTTGAAATAGGCGTTGTTTCAGGTCAAAGAATAGAGCAGTTAGACCACCAAGATTTGCTTGAAGTTCTGAGATCTTTAAAGCTTTGTCGGAGCTCTCTTTCTCAAGCTCACTGATTCTAATGTCCTACTTTCCAATAATCAAATCTTTTTCAGCAGAGCTTTGTTCCAGATCAAAGACTCTGTTCTAAAGCAGAACCACATCAACCAATTCAGAGTCAGACAATTTGCTTTTGCCTTTGGAGATGTCCAGCTCAGGTGTTTCAAATGAGCTTCTTGAAACTTGAGCTCCTTCTGAAGGTATGACTTCTTCTTTAACAATTGGGATTTCAAAATCTTGATCCATAGGAATGGATTCAGTTAACGGGCTTTGTATGTTTTGAGCCATAGTTTCAGGCTCAATCAGTGTAGATTTCTTTTGAACGGAGTCTGTGATAAGCACTCCCGGCCTTGGATCTCTTCTCTTTCGCTTCCTTGGGAGAGATGGAGGTTCAGTATCAACATGAACTGTTTGGGGAGGCTTCCTTGCAGTTCGCTGAAGTTCTGCAATAAGAGCATCCATTTGTTCAGGGGTCGGTGAGGAAGATTGCACCACTGTGTCACTTTCTGTTTCAGTTATGATCGGAGGTGTGACAGCTACATCCTCTTCTGGGATTGAGATACTTTGTTGAATAAAAATTTCAAACTTATTTTCTCACAATTTATTTCCTTGATACTCTTGATCTTCTTCATCATTAGACACTTCAATCTCTTCAAAGGCTAATTGAAACTTTGGTTTGGGCACCACGTGTTCCTCGACAACCTCAACATTTATGGAACTAACAACAGGAGTGTCTTCAACTTCATCAAACTTTCCAAATTTAACCAACTCCTTTAATCCTTGATAAGCAACTTTAGCAGCCTTTCTTGATTGCTTCATGAATCCAAAAGTATTGGGACCCAAAGCTTTAATATCCAAAGTATCAGACGACCTCTCAATTTGGGGATATTTTTCATTTAGGATCATTTGAAGGAACCTGCGGTACATTAAAAATAGGTCCTTTTTCTTTCCCAGAAGGTTGCTCTTCATCTCTTCAAAAACGAACTTTGAGAAGTTATAATACCAGTCCATAGCCAGAGCAACAATGGCTGAGGTCACAGTCTAACTAGTTTCATCAGAGCCTCCCTTTCTTCTAGAAATGCAAATCACAAAGGAGTGTGCCAGGAACCTCCAGTAAGGTGGCAGTAACTTCTTAATAGTGGGAGGATAGGTTCCTTCATAACACATCTTTTCCAGAACTTCCTTGAGTTGATCAGTAGAGTACTCAATTGGGAATGCAAAAGCATCATTAAATTCAAGTACCTCTCGGATAACTTGTTCAGAAATAATCACTTGTGTTACTTTCACCATCGATTCCACTATACCATCTCCTAGTTTGTTGATTAAAGCATTTTTCCATAACTCAGTGATCAGGTCTCTGTGGATGACTGGATTGGCACGAAGGGCTTGAGAAATCCTGCAGTTGTTCAAACCCACCATCATGGATTTGAATTCTTGATGAGCAGCAGGTGGATCCATGAGATATCCAGCAATGTTGTGAGAGTCTACGAATTTTAGTTTCTCTTCCATTTATCTGCACCAAACTAGCCAAGTGAGAATTAATTTAAAATTAATTAAAATGAGTTTGAAATCTGATTTCAGTTAAAGTCAAAGTTTTATTCGATTTCGATCAAAGACAAAGTTTCAGTCGTTTTCGGTTAAAGTCAAGATTTCAGTCCATTTCGGTTAAAATTGATCGATTTCGGTCAAAACACTTGTTGACCAGATGATTTCGGTCAACGCTGGTAGATTTTGGCCGAGAACCCTGATTTCGGTCAAATCTTCATCTGATTTCGGTCGGATCCGGGTTGAACCGAAAACCCGAAATCTCATCGTAACCTGTTCCAACATAGTTCTTCGAAAAACCTTGAAAAATTTACTCAAAAACCTGCAAATCTTTGAAACCGAGTACACCAAAAATAACTTTAAATGCCATTTCCATGATCGAAAATCCAAACAATACCCGATTCACCGAACAATTTTCAACAAAAGCAACAAATGGATAGTTTTTAGCAGAAGAACTCGAAGAAATTGGGAGAGAAGAAAAACGACGATGATGATGGTTGTTTGGGGTTTTTCGATGAAAAACCCTAACCAGCCGAAAACGATGTATATATATCACCGAAAAATCCCAGACGGCCCACTTAACCGATTTCGGCCCATGAAAAGTAACCCAAATTTTAATAAAAATGATTTCTTTCGATTTTACATTTCAAAAACCAAATGCAAAAATTAAATTAAAATTAAACCCTTTTTAGTTATTTTTTTATTTTTTTATTTTTTATTTTATTTATTTTTATTATTTCTCCCCCTAAATTTGTGCATAACAATGAAAATATGTACAAATTTAAATACAACAAAAAAAATGTAGTAAACAGATTCTAATAGAACAAAAAGTTTTGGGATCAAACGTGATGAAGCAAATTAATTAGGTTTATCAGCACGCACGTTCATGAAAAGCTCTGGTCAATCATTGATATTGTGATCCACTTAAACATAATGGACATTTTTCAGGACAGATCATGAGTGACGATATATAGCTACTATATTCCTAGATAGACCATTTTGTCTGACAACGACCAAGGATATTGATGTCTACTTAAATCTAGCCAGTAAAATCTACAAGTCAGCCTTTAGTTATGGGTGCAGTTAATGTTAGTACACTGAAACATGTTCCCCACTTCATGGCATACCCCAGTAATCAAGGAAATTTCTTCGGAATCCTTTACTTCAGGTGAGTAGATAATCATTGTGGAATGCATATGTTGTGTCCCAGGTCGGATCTACCGATCACGCAGAGGGGACAACATATGACTAACATAGAGAGTAGGATATTTGTTGGAGACAATTTACTGACTTAAAAGTAGTGAACATCATCTGAGTGCATATGTTGTGTCCCAGGTCGGATCTTCCGATCACATGGACGGGACAACATATGACTGACTAAGAAAGAAAGAATAACGATTTTAAACAGACCCAATTTATCAGAACCCCTTAGTTACCCCTATCAATACAAGAATTAAGGACACAAGTCCATACGCCAATGAAGTGTTGAGCCACATATCTAGATAATATTTAGCTTCAATTTATGTCATAGACCTCCTTGTCTATTTTACTGTTAAATTTATCCAAATATCGTATTGTCAGTCCAAATGGGGGTTTTCTAGGTCCAAATGAGTCGACATTGTCTAGTCCATTAGCCTTAGTCATATATGCCTACCAACACATTGAACACAGAGTTTAGACAATCCAGCTTTAGTGCTTTACACGCATTTTGTTTTCCCTTTATCACTAACTCATATCACTTCCCAAAAGATTGTCACAAATATCCTTTTCTAAAAGTAAAATAAATGGATGAAAATAATAAATACTAAATAAAAAAAATGAAAAGAAATTTCAGTCTTCGAAACGTATCATCTTAAGAAATCCCACAAGCATGAGTTTGGTTTTAGAAAATTAGGTTTTTGGACTATTGAAAATCACCATTATTGTCACATAGAAAAGAAGAGTCAGAAAATTCAAACCGTAAGTCAGTCTTGTTTGGTAAGACAACCTTTTACAAAAAAGAAAAGAGAGTGCTTTCGAAAAGATGAATATGCAAAGGGTAAGGTAAAGAGAAAGTCTTTTGAAGCTGTTGATGGATTCAGAGACCGTGTGACTAGACGGAATAAGGAAGTGTTTGGAAATATGAAATAGAAGAAGGAAATTTTGTAATTTAGCAATTGAAGAAATCCCCATTTGTGATCTTTCCTTTTCCTTTCCCGCAAATAACACATGCTCTCCATTAAAATTCTGAATGTTATGCAAAAGAGAGATGTCCCCTATCATGTTCCTGGAACAGCCACTATCAACATACCGAAGTCTGATGATATTCCTCCATAGCTACTCTGGCACAGAGTGCGGGATTAATTGGTTTTGGGAACCCAGTCCATTTTGAAACTGGGTTGACCTTTGCCATCTAAGCATGATACATGTTCCTAAGTCATATCCTGTTTATCAAACACATAAAATGAAGAGATGTTAAAATTTTTAGGTGATTTGGGAGTGGGAACTTTTGGTACCCATATGTAGTCAGGTTTAACCATTTTCTTGTTTAATCGGATGGATGCTTCAACACATGTTTTGGAGCTTGAGACCGATCGCCGATATGACTTCGACCTTACCGATCTTGGATTGACTGAACTATTTCTCGAATCAGATCTCTTGTCAGACATGACCTTTTTGTTCTTCAGAGCCTGATTTTTGGTCTTTTTAGCATTCCAATCACCATTGCTTGAATGTGACCTTGAAGGATTTCTTTTGGAACATCTCCCCCTTGGCACGTTCTTCCAACCCTGTTCATAGTAGGGAACATCTTAACGATGTGGGCAATTTCTAGCAATGTGACTAGGAATTCCATAGTTAAAGCAGGTTTGTCTTTTAAAAGGAAGATGTTCAGAACTTGGTCCCTGTCCAACTGAATTTCCACAAATACAAGAATGTTTAACAAATTGTTTCACAACTTTATGTGGCTGAAAATTGTTAGCATCCTCTTCAAATTCTTTGTTTTTCTCGCACCCGTCTTGCATTTTTACTTTCTCTGCACATGAAGTAGAAGCATTAGTATCATTCACCTCAGTATGCTCAGTTTTGATGGATTGTTCAGTCTTAACTGAAACAGTTTCGGTAGGCTAACCATGTTGAACAGATTTTTCTGTCTATATGGTTTCAGAAGCTGGAGTATAGTTATCATTGAAGGGAGGTGGTACACTGTGATACCCTAGACCCTCACCTTGTTTGTCTTTCCACTTTAATTGTTTTTCTATCATAGATTCAACTATCTCACTTGACACATCAAATTTCTTAAAGTTAAATTCAGCATCTTTAAATTTAGCCTTTAATGCATCAAGTTAAGCAGTTAAGTTTTCAATTTTTCCTTGGAAAAACGATAGTGAACATATTTGGTGCTATATTCTTCTTTAATCTTGCTTAAATCTTTAGTTTGTGCTTCTAGTTTTTCTTTAAACGGTTTATTTACTTTCTTGATTTCATATATTTCATTTTTTAGGGCAAAAACCTCTCTAACTAATAATTCATTTTGTTCATGGTATTTATTTATTTTACCTTCACAGGACTGAGAGCATGTGGTTTCACTAACCTCCTTGGTACTGTTGTAAGAACTCATTATTTACCAACAAAAAAGGGATCTGATTGTGTAAATTGATTTTGACCGAAAACCTTGAAAGTCAACCAGTTTGACCGAAATCCCTTAAAGTCAATGGTTCAACCGAAAACAATTGGCCGAAAATGGTATATCTTGACCGAGAACCCCAAGTCTTTTTACCGAAAACGTTATTCAGCCGCCAAAAACGCTGAGACCTAGCCGAAATCGAGGTTTTGATCGTGTTTCCTTGTATAATGAATTCCAAATTTGGTAAATTACCAAAAATGATCTCTAACGCAATATCCTCCAAAATTAGTAAAGAACACCAAGAAAATGATGAACACGAAGAACAGCAACACGATGAACAGTAAAATCCTTTTTCAAAAACAACCCAAAAACACCACAAACAAATTATTGTTTCGAAAGCAATTGATACCAAAACAGCCTTAATTTGATTTTTAAGGCTCTGATAGCACTTGTAAGTCCCTGAACTCGGATCTATCAAAGTATCAATGCAATTTTTTGATTTAATGCGGAATCTTAGTCAAACACTAATACGAAACAATCAATAAGATATATCAAGAACACGTTTCAAATGAATGCACACAATTCTATTGAATAATTGTCAAGTACATTCAATCACTCTTTAGCCGTGAATAACTCGTGTTCACCAAAAACGCATTAGCCTTAAAATACTATACACATACTATATATATACTAAACCGACAACCTAAAGCCCAAATATAAAAGGCCCACCGAAAACACACTAAGCCCACCAGGAACCATATAATACATTCAAAACAAAGCATAAACCACTAAATATAGCCCAACAAAGCTTTTGCGGTATCAAGTTCCCATTTTGATTGCTAAATGCTTAGAACTCTTTTTGGGTTAAATTGTTATGTTTTTAGCCATGGTTTGGATGGATGATGAGGTTAGGACATCCCAAAGGCTTATGCTTTCAGATCTAAGGTATTCATGGGCTGCTTTGGCATAAAGCTTCCAACTTTATGGAGTTTAGGGCCTCATGCATTCATTAAGTCATTATTGAGCTTTAGAGCTTCTTATGGTCATACATGTACGTAACATTAGAAACTTTACATAATATTTCAGCTTAAGGAGGTCAGATCTGCATTCTGGAACAAAGTCTTATAGGGTTAGGAGCTAAATCTAGAAGTTGGCTGAATTAGAAGAGTACTGTTGGGATTAAAACCCTAATTGTGATTTGATGAACACGATGTGGAAAATAAGAACAAACACAAATAAATAAGATATGTCGAATGATCACTCGATTTATTCAAACCATGATAAATAAATTACACTTTCAGAATAGACTAAAGAATCTAACTCTACATAAGAAACCTCACAATGTGGCGGCTACATTTTTCCTCACTCTTAACCCTAATTATGAATAATACATGACTATTTATAGGGAAAAGACAAGTCTTGGGCTTTTAACCTACACTTCATCAAGGGGGCCCATTGCCATAATCCATGGAGTACTTTGAAACCCTACAATCTCTCCCTCAAAGTATGGAATGGATGACAAGGCTTCAACTTCCAAAACAAGCATCTAGCAAATAAGAAATGATCTCGCAACGAGGAATATTTGAAGCAATCCATGAATCTTGATTCTTCAATAGTCTTCAAAAACGGGTTCTAGGATATATAAACCAAGCACTAAAGTAATGTCTTTAAACTTCACTTTCTAATGTAATCCCAAATATCTTTAAGAAAGCCAAACCGGCCATAAAAACCCATTTCAAAATTAAGAAACCAAATCACTTCTTGTCTTTGAATAACTCCCCCTCCAAGTCACAATGATCTTCAAATAAGCTAATGATATAAGCCACCAAAAATTATCATGTAACAACCCAAATTTTAAGATTCGTAACGCCACTTGATCGAGAAAATACTAGAAGTCGGAGATATAACAAGGCCTTAGAAGAGCTCGATGAAGAACTGCTACTGTAAAGGCTAATTCTCTGTAAAAGCTTTAGAAGAGCTCAATGAAGAACTGCTACTATAAAATCTACCTTCATATTTCTACCACAAGCTTCATCAAAAATCTTCAAATTTGAAAAGTCACAAATCCAATTTCGAATGACCATACCAAATTCTCCCCCGATTTATAATCAAAAACATGATTATAAAACCTTCAAATGGTCATGAGAATGATCTTGAATGGATAAATAATTATTGTGCTCCCCCGCGACAAAATGATATAAACAATGAAGTTTAAAATCCAAAAAAGTCGAAAATTTTGACTTTATTGCAAAAAACGACTTTCCGAACCGCCAAGACTTGATGGAATCCATAATTTTCTGTTCACGAAAAAAATATGTGCATTAAAGAATCCAAAACTGTTCACCAGCCCTTAAAATTGCAAGCTTTTCGAAATATGGGATGAAACGGTCACATTGTTGAAATTTAGGGGACTAAATTAATAATTTTGCACCATATTCCCCTTCATTTGTAACAATTTCTGGAAATGGTCCAAAACTACCAAGCTGTGAAAACAACAGGGACCAAAAGTGTCAATTTGCTGAAGTTGCAGGGACCAAAAATGTAACATTGTGTCTTCTTTCCCAATATATCGACTGATCAAACGAATGTGATTGGAACTCATTATCGTATACGAAACCTCCAAATCCAAAGAATCAACACCCACGAATTATACTTACGTTCAGAGAATAAAGATGCGAATCCGAGATATTCACAGTCGATTGCAAGCCAGTTCACAATTACGAACCCAAGTCAAATGGTTTCAGTCTCGCTGCAAAACCCAGACAACAGGTTCGCTGCGAACCAAGGCACCCCGAATCCTTGACCTCTTGGAGATGAGTCTGTTAGCATCAATTCCACTTTCATCTGTGACCAGCAATTGCGAACATATGTTCGCAACATTCCGATTAACCTCAAACATTTCAAGCACATGCTCGTTTTACTGACATCACGAACATTCGCAGGATAGTTCATTTGTAATTTCGATGCGAATTCACATTCAACCCCGAATCCAAGCATTCCAAACCCCATCATCCCAACAACAAACAGTAGGTTCCGAATCTAATCTTTATTATGGCGTTCGCAGGTAAGAGCAATCACACCAATTATGACCACCAAGAACATTTACTTAATCATTCTGATTGTTCTAAGCACCGACTGAAAGACCCACTATACATCGAACCAAGAGTATGTGAAGCAGCAAATGACGAGACTTTTCAATTGAAACTCCGAAAGGCCAATTTAAGCCTCAAAGTCGATCGATGTTCAATTGAACAAATCCGATAGCTTTTTTATTACATGAGAGCATCGCCCTAAAATTCCATTTTTGACTTTCCAGTTTGACCAATGTTCATCCGTTCGTTAACAGTTCATCAAATGACATCAAATATTTGCATTCAACAAACATACAATCGCTTACTTCAAAAAATCGAGATAAATCACAACAATATCATCAGACAATTTCCAAGTTGAAAACGATTTAATCAAACCAATCTTAAGAATATGAATGCGAAAATTGATGAAAGGTTTGATCTTGAATTAAACCACACACCAATTGATTCATCAGAATTGATGAAGACACATCAATACCCTTAGTCGACAATGATACAAGCAACGATTGTTAATCTTGATTGATATTGAGAGAATGAATAAATGGATGAATTGAGCACACAAAGCAAATGACGCAAACGGGAAATCAAATATGATATTAGCGCTAAAAGAAAAATTGGATCGTCAAAATACACGCATCATGAACAGTGACAGACTAAATTATTGGGCCAGATCAAAAGAAGATTCGAACAGATCCAATTGGCTTAAAACAAAGAGATAAAATCAATTGATTTGAGATTAAGCAACCGATCTGATTCAATATGAACAGAAAAGCCAATCAGATTAAAAAAAATACCAGATGAACAGATGAAGAACACCATAAATCTCCATGAACAGTAACTTGAACATAATTTTGATTCCAGAGCGCCAAAACACCAATAATCTTCAATAACTTGTGTAGAAAATCATCAAATCAAGAACTGGTACTTCAAAAATCAATAGATCTTCAAAGACCCGCTCTGATACCACTTGTTGGGATTAAAACCCTAATTGTGATTTGATGAACAAGATGTGGAAAATAAGAACAAACACAAATAAAGAAGATATGTCGAATGATCACTCAATTTATTCAAAACATGAGGAATAAATTACACTTTTAGAATAGACTAAAGAATATAACTCTACATAAGAAACCTCACAATGTGGCTGCTACATTTTGCCTCACTCTTAACCCTAATTATGAATAATACATGTTATTTATAGGGAAAATACAAGTCTTGGGCTTTTAACCTACACTTCATCAAGAGGGCCCATTGCCATAATCCATGGAGTACTTTGAAACCCTACAAGTACCTTGGGCGTACAAGCCTGTACGCGCAGTGTGCAAGCCTTCAAGCCAGCACGCTTAGTGTACCAGCTGAGTACGCCCAACGTACTCAGTCTGATGGCATTTTGATGTTGGACCTTAGGTTTGGGCCTTGTTTTGGGCTTAGGAGGTTAGGGTTTAGTTAGGCCATCTGATTTTGGGAGTTTTTGGGCCAGGAACATTATTGGACCTTGGTCTAAGGCCCATGAGAAGGGATTGGGCCCAATTGGAAATTGGGCCATAATTTGGGCCTTGATAGATTGTTTAACTTTTGGGCCCATTGGATTGTGGTTATGGGCTTCATTTTTCGACCAAGCTAGGTTACGGGTAGAATGGTCTTTTCATTGGTTTTTATTCGAAAATTGATAACTCTGGGAGCTATAGGACCAGCAGTCAGGGATCATTCATTTCATTCAGCTTTTCGAGGAGAGTTTCCTCACTGGGTTTAGCGGGTCTAAGGCACCAAGGCTGACCCTTGATTGGTTATGTCGATATACTTGTTGTCTGTGTGATACTTGTATGTGCTTGTATATGTATGTTTATTGGGCAAGGTCCGTTATGCGAGTGTGGACAGGGTCCGTATCTCATTGGCCAGGGCCCATTTTACGAGTGTGGGCGGGGCCCATTATGTGATATGTTTGGTATGCGGTATCTTGGGGAACTCACTAAGCTTTGTGCTTACGGTTTTTAGTTTATGTTTCAGGTACTTCCTGTTCCAAGAGAAAGAGCTCGGGTTACTCTGAATTTTATGATGTTTGACATATTTATTCTATTGGGTTGTTTGAACAATGTTTTGGAATTTTGTTTTTACTTAAATCAAAAATGAAATTTTTGGGTCATATTTTTTAGATGTTTCAGTAAAACCGAGAGCGTGCATGTAGAGAACACGGAAATCTTACTTCATATGAGGAAGTTATGATTTTTAGAAGTTTCAGTGTAGCAGTGTGCGACACAAAAACCGAAATTAAAACCAGCCGGTTATTAGGAAAAAATCTAAACGAGAGTTAAATATCTCTTCGATAAGATTTTATCGATATAAAACAGTCGAGAACGGAGTCCGTATGAAAGACCTGTGAATTGTACACGGTCGTCAGCGATGTAATCTTCATGGACTATTAAATTTAGGATTGGACGAGAATTAGCCAACAGAGTCTAAATGAAAGTTGTAGTACTCGTCGATAGCTACGGGTTGATGTAAAGAACGTCAAAAACAGAGCTCGTATGCGAAAGATATGATTTTTAGAAGATCTACGATCTTACCTACTAAGAGGCGACACGGCCAATTCTGGGCCTAACACGTGGCACGGCCGGCTCCACCCAACCCACCTACCACATGGTGCGGCGTGCGTGGTAGGTGGCATGGTACACCTTGGACAATTTTTGTTTCTATAAATAACATCCCTCCCCATTCACTTCTCCTCACACCTCAGAATACACTCTCTGATAAATTCTACTCTTTATCCTCATATCTCTTATAGTTTTACAGTTTTAACGAATCCCTAGAGTATCGGATAGCCCAACAAATAAAAGTACTCAGTATCGAAGTTCTGTTAGCGCAAATCCCAATTTCCGCTAGAAAATCTCTATAAGTTAAGTTGCACTTATCTTGCTTCAAGTGTAATGATATTGCCATATTTATACATTTATTTATGTAGTATTTCAACATAATTTAGCTATATTTTGGTTAAAATACAAAGATATTTGGTTTATTATTATAAATTCTATTTTGTAGCCAAAATATGACATTCTCATGAAAAGGGACCAAAACTGGGCAAAACTGAAAACTTGGAGGTTAGAGGAATAATAAAAAGAAGAAAAACGTAATCAAAAGGAATCTCGCCTCATGGCATGTATATTACCCACGATGTGGCCTAGAATCTTCTCTAGACACGAAGAACTCTTGTTGCAAACATGAATTAAAAGACCACCACAACGTGGTAAATATTTCACCACGTCGTGGCGACCGACTCATGACAAGTATAAAAAGATAACTTTAGGTCAAATTATAGCGGATGATTAGAGAGACCTACGATTAGAAGGTAACAATAAGCCTTCTAAGAACCCTTGGAAGGCGGAATTCGGTTGAAGAACAATGCTAAGAGGGATTTAAGTATGTTTAATCATTCGGTTTGCTTAGATTTAATTATGTTTAATCTAGTTTTCTATTTGATTATGAGTTTTTCTGATGTAATCAGGGGATAATAACCCTTACGTTCGTTTAGGTTAAATGAACTCCTAATACTATGTGTTATTTTATAATTAATGGATCCATGTAGTTAGTTTTTGCTTTAATTATTGTTTGATAAATCTCAACCAAGCTTGTTAAAGTTTCTATATTTATTTCCTTACCACAAGATTGTGTAGTAAACCATAGTTAATTGCATAAACTCGATTTACCTATTGTTTATTACCATTAAATTGCTAGAGCTAGAGATTGACCACATCCTAGTATAGGTGGTAAAGTTCGTTGCTTAATTGTGGCACGTTCTAGAGGCGACACGTGGCATGGTCGACCACCCTATCTTTGAAGAGGCAAGGTGACGTGGCACCACAGGATTTGGACACATGACACCACAAATATATGACACGTGGAACCATCTAGAAGGGGCGTACATGGACGAACGAGACGGTGACACGTGGCAGAAGCCCAAAGGACATAGAACCACCCTAGTGCGCGACGCTCATGCCTTGAGTGCGTGGCACACAATGTTTTTCTTGCCTATAAATAGTCGGCTTCATATATACTTTCACCCCTACACATATTCTCTCTCGAGTATTCTTCACTTTTAGGTCGGTTTTTCTAGAGTTTCTGGCTTGCGGCGAACACCTACGACGCCCATAAGTACGCGTCCGGGTAGTAACCTTCGATTAGGAGATCCCGAGTCAGTAGTCTAGCCGTTTATATTTTGGTTTTCATCGAAAATATCTGTAAGTTAAGCTACACTCTATTCTTTTCATTGTAACTTATATTTATAGTTATAAGTCATTATTATAAACCTAAAATAAGATTTATCAGTAATTTTCCAAGTCGTAATATTGATTGATCTACTTATGGGAGAGGTGTCTAGAATGGTCATGTTGGATTGGTTTTTGGATTTCAGAAAAGATATATGCCCAAATGATCCTTCCTCTAAACTGTCTTGCCTGGTTGATCCTTACTTGATAGATCTTTATGTAGACATTGGGATTAGTGACGATCTATACAATTATTAGTTCCCAAGACCATTAGACCAAGACTCTGTATTAATCATACTTAGGTTGCATCAAGGGAATATCTAAGGTGTTAAGGCAAAGCGTTGCCCTAACTTTGAGTCACCTGCCTCTGTCATGTGAGTGCATAGATACCTTCAACTTACATATAGATATCAAGTATTTAATTTTCCTAAATGCTTTATGTGCGTATTATCTGAGTTTATGGTATTTGTGTTACTTGAGATAATGATTTTTCTAAAATATCATATATATGTATTTTACCGTACTCATAATGTATTTGGTAGCACGGGTAGAAAGAGATAAGAGAGATGAGATAACAGTTAGGGACCATAAGAATAGAGATAACGGTGAAAGGCCATAAAAGAAAAGACAGAATGGTGAGAAACCATACCAGAGATAGAATAGTGGTAAGAGACCATGCCAGAGTTAGGCCAAAGAGACCATGCCCAACAGAGATCAGTCATCAAGCATAGTATTGATGGCGACTACCTACTATTCTACAGTCCAGTGGAACGTTAGCTGACTTGCAATCTGTAGGTGTTAATGAAGTCACACAAACCGAGAGTATGGATTGTGGGTTCATTTGAGTACTATATTTTCCTTGGTTACCTTATCAACGCATAACCCTTATGGTAGAACCCAAGAGAGAAAGAGAAAGAGAGAGAGAGAGAGAAAGAGAGAGAGAGAGAGAGAGAGAGAGAGAGAGAGAGAGAGAGAGAGAGAGAAAGAGAGAGAGAGAGAGAGAGAGAGAGAGAGAGAGAGAGAAAGAGAGAGAGAGAGAGAGAGAGAGAGAGAGAGAGAGAGAATGAAAGAGATAGAGAAAGAATGAGTAACGAGAATGGGTAATCGGGTTAACTGTTTGGTGTGAATTATATAAAGAGATAAATTATATTATTGTGAGTTGAAAACCCTATATACTCACCAGGTTTGCTAACCTGACCCACTCAGTTATTGTATCACAAGTAATTATATATTGTGATATAGATGTTTGCCGAGAGTTTCAAAGGAGATATAGACTATTAGTATAAAGAGATGTGGTAAGTCTTCGTTTATGCTTTTGTTTCTTGTATTGACGATGACATCTCGAGTTTTATAAATAAAATACATTTCTTGGAAATGTCTTGATAATATTATTATCATATTTTTGGGACAAATTCCGCAAAATAAATATTTTTAAAATAATACTTTGATTTAATAAGCATAAATAAATTGGTATTTTATGCCGTAAAAATAGGGATGTCACAATCGGTATCATAGTATTAGTTTAAGCGAATTAGGAATTTATAGGATTTCTAGACTTAAACTTAGAATGATAAGCGATGATTGTGAGATGACTGTCTATTATATTTTAGGTAGTACACCTAAATTGACACTAGCACTACCTTTGCTGTCATGCAACTAAAGACTAACATGTTGATTTGGTGGAAGCTATTGGCTGATATAATGCCCAAAGGAGATGTCATCAAGATGTTATAGGAAAAATTCTTGGAAAATTTAAAGAGGCGGTTGTTCAGAAACAGACTATTAGAGATGAACAACGAGTTCTGGAATTTGAATAAGGGAAAATTGAGCGTCATTGAGTACACCACTACTTTCACAGAGAAGATGAAGCTATTTCCCTAATTCGTGTCCACTGAACTCTCCAAGATAGAGAGGTTTGATAATGAACTACCAGTGGACTTTGGTCCAACGATAAAGATGGAAACCACTCTGAAGGAACTTGTCAGAGTAGCTAAGAACATAGAGGCCCAAATTAGAGAGAAAGGTTTGGAGAAGGTGGAGGTTGGAAAAAGAGGAAGTTGGAGGGATCTTTAAGACACGATAAGAAGAGTAAATCCTCAAAGTCTAAATATCAGAAGCTTGGAAATGACAAGGCGAGGTGGTGCGACAAGTGCAAAAAGCAGCACTTTGGGGAATGCATTGAAGGAGTGACCTGTTACAAGTGCAGGGAAACTAGTCACTAGGATAATGAATGCACGGACAAGAATGAAGTCTGATTCAAGTGTGGTGAAGAAGGACACTTCAAGAAAGACTGCCGGAAGAAGGAAGGAACTGTAAGGCCGAATGCTCCGCCAAAGCCAAGAAGTCGAGGGCCTATTTTATGGGACATGATGAGGCAACAAGAGGGCGAGAGTTTAGAGCTGCTTGTTTAGAGTACTTGAGGGAGGGAGATAAATAATTAGGATTATCCTATGTAGCCTAATGATTATGGGAAACTCAAATAAATGTTGTAATCATTTACAAGGAAAAAATATAATTTCCTAAATTATGTTATGTGTTTTCTGTGTGATTTCCTTTTTGTCAAAACTTAGTGGACTGCGAGACAATACTTGGGAAAAGTATGAGTAGGTGTGAAAAGTAGTAGAGGGCTATACTACCGGAAGCACAGGACTCACACTTGGATCAAGGAAAGTCACAAGGTTACTAAGACTCTACTAGATGACCTATTTTGTTCATCATTACCTTTGTTTCAGTAATGATTCATGTTCCGAACCTAGTGATCATATCGAAATGAGTCCGACTAATCTACGAAGTATGTTCGACACAGTGTCCGACTACAATCAAAGATTGGAGCAGTGAAGGATCGATACGATTGATAAATAGATCGCAGTTGTCAATAAGACTGTGTAGCCATCAGCTAGGAAAGCTACCTACAAAGATATGGTAGTACCACATTAGAACGTGAGGAAGGTACCTTCAGGAGTACGCATTTGACTCTTAGAGACAAGAGTCTTGCAATAGAAGGACATAGGAGTTACGATTATTATCCAGGATGGAAAGTTAACATGCAGATTCATTATACAGGCCCTATTTTGTTGATGATTCCAGGACGTAATCATCCTAAGGGGGAGATAACTGTAACACCCGCAAATTTGGGCTAGATAAATAAGTTATTATAAGCCATAATAATAACTTTTAAATAGGGGTTATTTATGATAAATAATCTTAACCAAGTCATAGTATATGTGAAAGAAATTTCCTACATATAAAGATCATTGAAATCCGACTTTGTATGAAGAAGTTATGCTTCTTCGAAGTTTCGCAATTAAACCGACACCGGTCTGCGTATCGTAAAAAGTGAATTTTTGATAAATTGATTTTAGCCAAAAAGGTCTAAATGAAAGTCATAGTATTCATAGTGTTCATATAGAGAACGCCCAAATCTGACTTTGTAAGAGGAAGTTATGATTTTTCGAAGTTTCAGCATAGTAGTATAAAGCTCAGAAACCGAAGTAGAGATCGGTTGATTGTTAGGAAAAACAGTCTAAACGAGAGTTGAAGATCACGTCCATATGATTATGTCGATGTAAAGACGGTCGAGAACGGATATCTTATGAGAAGGTTATGAATTTTTAACGAAGTTTAAATGTGTAAGCCAGTTAAAAATATAGCTTAAAAATTAATTGATATTTAACCGATGAAGTCTAATTGAAAGTTGTAGATCTCGTCGAGAGCTTTCCGAGGATATAAATAACGTCCATAACGGATCTCGTATGAAGAAGTTACAACATTTTGAAACTCTGGAAATTCGTGTGCATGTGAAGCGCGCACGATAACATAGCACGTTCTGGAGGCGACACTTGGCATGATCGGCCGCCTAATCTATGAAGAGGCAAGGTGATGTGGCACCATGAGGTTTGGACGCATAGCACCATGAAGATACGGCACATGGAACCTTCTAGAAGAGGCGTATGCGGACGAACGAGGAGGCGACACGTGGCAGAAGCCCAAAGGAGCCAGCACCACCCTAGTGCGTGGCGCGTATGCCTAGAGTGTGTGGAACGCAATGTTTTTCTTACCTATAAATAGGCAACTTCGTATAAGATTTCAGCCCCACTCCCCTGCACCTATTCTCTCTTGAGTATTCTTCACTTTTAGTCCATTTTTCATGAGTTTATGGCTTGCGGCAAAGCCCTGCGACGCCCCTGAGTACGCGTCCGAGTAGTAACCTTTGAGTAGGATATCCCGAGTCAGTATTCTGGTCGTTTAGATTCTGTTTTTCATCGAAAATCTCTATAAGTTAATCTACATTCTAGTCTTTTTCAGTGTAACTTATATTTATAGTCATAAGTCGTTATTATGAACCTATAAATGAGATTTATCAGTAATTTTCCAAGTCGTTATACTGATTGATCTACTAACAGGAGAGGTATCTAGAATGGTCATGTTGGCTTGGTTTTTGGATTTCAAAAAAGACATATGCGGAAATGATCCTGCCTCCCAACCGTCCTGCCTGACTGATCCTTACTTGATATATTTTGATGTAGACATTGGGATTAGTGAGGATCTAGACTATTATTAGTCACCAGGATCATTAGACTAAGCCTCTGTATTAAACATACTTAGGTCACATCAGGGGAATATCTAAGGTGTTAAGGCGAAGCACTGCCCTAACTTTGAGTCACCTGCCTTTATCAGGTGAGTGTATAATTACATTCAACTTACACATAGATATCAACTATTTAATTTGCCTAAATGTTTTATGTGTTTATTATCTGAGTTTCTGATATATGTATTACATGATTAATGAGTTTTCTAAAATATCATATATGTATTTTACCGTACTCATAATGTATTGGGTAGCATGGGTAGAAAGAGATAAGAGAGATGAGATAACAGTTAGGGACCATAAGAGTAGAGAAAACGATGAGAGACCCTAAGAGAAAACAGATAATGGTGAGAAACCATACCAGATATATAATTTTGGTGAGAGACCATGACAAAGTTAGGGAAAAGAGACCATGCCCAAAAGAGATCAGTCATCAAGCAGAGTATTGATAGCAACCATGGACTATTCTAGATAGTATAGTAGAACACTATCAGACTTGCAATCTGTAGGTGTTAATGAAATCACACGAACCGAGAGTATAGATTGTGGACTCATTAGAGTACTCTATTTTCCTTGGTTACCTTATCAATGCTTAACCATTAGGGTAGAATCCGAGAGAGAGAGAGAGAGAAAGCGAAAAAAAAGGAGTAACGGGAATAGGTAATCGGGTTAACTGTTTGGTGTGAATTATATAAAGATATAAATTATATTATTGTGGGTTAAAAACCCTATGTACTGACCAGGTTTCCCTACCTCACCCACTAAGTTATTGGAATTGTGCCTACCTAAATAAATTTGTAATTAGATTACGGAATCCATCTTCTTAATTCGAATTGTATTTAGGATCCTAGCCTTGAGTATTAGTTTGGATTAAATTATTAAGGATATACATGAACTAACTAAATCTATCTCTCTCAACAGTTGTCTAGAAATGGTATCTTCTACTAAAAACTCTACTCCAAATTCAAACTTCACCCTTTTATCGGTCATGTTAAAGGAAAAGCTCTATGGTCCAAACTACATAGACTGGATGAGAAACTTATAGACGACTCTTCGTTATGAGAACAAAGAGTATGTTCTCGATAACCCCCTTCCTTATATTGATGAAGCGACTGCTACTCCTAAAGAATTAGCTACTCACAAACAACATCATGAAGACGCCACTAAGGTCGCATGCATAATTGTTGCAACCATGGCACCTGAGCTACAAAATTTTTATGAGGACTACTATCCATACAAAATGAGCTTCGATCTTGCTGAAAAGTGTCACAAGAAAGCAAGATAAGAAAGGTATGAATTTTTTTAGCCCTTAGTGGCATGTATGATAAAGGAAGGAGAGTCTATATGTGCTCATGTACAAAAGATGTAGACATATGTAAAGAGGGTGACCACTTAATGATCGTCCAAATTTATGTTGATGACATCATCTTCGGATCCACTAATCCCAACCTAACAGCTGAGTTCCGAAAGCTGATGGAAACTAAATTTAAGATGAGCTCAATGGGTCCAATTAACTTTTTCCTTGGGTTAAACATTAGACAGGGACAGGAGGGAATTTTTATTAATCAGGAAGCTTACACAAAGACATTACTTGCTAAGTTTGGAATGGTGGGAGACTCAAAGGCGAAGGTTCCAATCGCATTCGGAACATAACTGACTCCTTCGCTGGATAAACCTGCTGCAGATATGACCCTTTTATCGTCAAATGATAGGTTCACTTATATATCTAACAGCTAGTAGGCTATATATTATGTTTTCAGTTTGTTATTATGCTAGGTTCCAAGCTAACCCGTGCGGACCTCATATGGTTGCAGTCAAGAACATCTTTAGGTATTTGAAACGAACGTCATCTCTTGGAATATGGTATCCTGCAAACTCATGGTTTTTCGTGCAAGCATTCTCAGATGCTGACCTAGGAGGATGTGGTTTAGATAGAAAAAGCACAACTGGTGGATGCCAATTTCTTGATGGCAAACTGGTAAGTTGGCAATCCAAGAAACAAACGTGTGTTTCGTTGTCAACAGTTGAGGCTGAATATATAGTTGCAGCTTTGTGCACATCCCAGATCATTTGGATTCAAAGCCAACTTCATGACTATGGCTTAAGTATGAAACGCATCCCACTTTATTGTGACTCTGAAAGTCCCATTCGCATTTGTCACAACCCAGTGCAACACTCAAAGACGAAACATATAGCACTGAGGTATCACTTCATAAAAGATCACGTGGAAGATGGCAACGTCGAGATACATTTCGTTATATCCGCTGATCAGTTAGCTAACATATTCACCAAGGCCCTACTTGAAACAAATTTTAATAGAATACTTCAAGGGTTGGGAATGATGGAAGCTGAATCTGTACCAAAACCGCTTTTACACTCATAGAGTTTCACTACGAATCGGTACGAACATTCGCAGTGACTCGTAGTCAACTGTTCATTTGCTGTCGATTTATGCATGTGAATCGGTGCGAACGCTCAGAGTGGTTCGCAGAGCACTGTTCACTCGTGGTTTGGTTTTTCAGATATCATTTTGTACTTCTTGTATATTATTGCTTATTTTTCTTTCTATATGTATACTATCTGTTTTTACTCTTTTTCAGAAATTCTCAAAAACCAAAAATATTTTATTTGTTTCTATTTTATTGCTTTTCAGAATAATAAAATTACAAAAATATTTTCATCGTATGTTTATTTTTTTTATTTCTTTTTTATTTCTTTTATTTTCACAACCCTCATAATTCCAAAATTAATAGATTCACACCAAGATCGTGGAAGAAGATGTTTACAACATCTATTAATTTGTGTGATGGGGACGGTATAATTCTCTTTGCGTATGTATTAGTTAAGTATCCCTAGAAGCATGCTGCTGCATGTTGTCCTAAGCCTCAACGACTCGAGTGTGAAGCCTTAATGAATTGGTACTACCAATCAATTCTTCCCAATCAGGCTACGAATTCACCTCAGTCATGAGCTACCTTACTCTTTTCACATTGTTAAGAGTTATCTGCATGGTCACTTTCGCATTGCAGAGGTAGTTTCGCTTTCTTATAACCCTCTACACATTTCTCCATCACTTTCGCATTCATAAATGCAACCCTTGAGATGCTCAGAAATTACCACTGAGGTTTATGGTTGCTCCAAATCCGCGTTCATGATCTTAGTTTCGTAAACCACGAACTGAGTGAAACCCAAAATTCACTACCTTATATGCATTGACGGTGAACAATCAAATGTTCTAGTACTTTCACCAATGAATTAACGAATGTCCACTTTCGTGGTCTGTACCAAGAAATCTCTTGTCTTTTGCGTGATCCTAATGAAATACTCTAGTCCTAAGATATTTCTTCCCAACGGATCCAGTTTTATTTTATTTCTGAGATTTCAATTTTTATCCAAGTTACTAAAATATTTTCGAACCTACTCATTCAACTGACTACACTGGTCACACGAATACTTCTTCAAACTTTCGCACTTAAGTCAAGTTCGTAGTTTTGTAGAAGAATAAACCACCATTTATGAGCCTTATCAAAAGAAGCCTTTCAATGTTTCTCATCAAACATTTGATCGTTATTCAACGGGAAACCACACATACACTTCTCAGTCTCTCTTGACTTTGAAGGAAGAGATCTATGCCCGGGATCCTCAGTTTTATGTCTTTATTTAGACATCACTAAATCCCACAGATATGTTTAGATTTATTTATTTATCTTTGACACTCTTGCACGAAGATCCTTGTGATTTTCAAAAAGTCTAGTTTTTGGTTCCTAATATTATTTCAGGTTCGCAGTTGTATCCATGTTCGTTGAACTAAACATTCGTGGCATATAGATTCATAATGCTACTTCACTGCAAAAGGGGATTAGTTGACGCGGCATATCTTAAGAGATAAGAATTCAAAGGGGCGCGTGATTATTCGAATCGAAAGCTACTTTATCGCCGCGTGACGCACAGATCTGACACCTCTACAGTTGTCAAGTCGTGCTTTTCCAGGCGACGTTTCAATAACCGATGCAATCTCTCTGCTGCTTTTCCTCACATATCGAATCATATATAAAGATTTTGACGGTTCCATCTCTCATTACCACTTTCAAAATTCTCTAAACGATCAAAAAGCTATCTACTGTTCATCTTCTTCTTCAAGCTTCATCAATGGGGGTTCTTCTGAAAACGCATCTGTTCAAGATCAAACTGTTCACTCGACACTTCTTGCCATCAAGCAACACCAAAACCTCATCATCGATTTGGACCCAGTTAAGTATGATCCTTACATGCTACCTCTTATCGAGTTCCTGAAATACTCCCCTCTGACAATCGCTATGTCTCAAGTTGAGAATGTTCTTATGTCGATTCTCTCCAAGGCATACACAACGACAAACTATGTCAAGGATTAACAACGGATCTACTTCGACATCCACAACCAAACAACCTCGATTTCTAAAGCCCGTTTCTGCAATTTGTTAGGGCTTCCACAGTCTGGAAACATGGTTAACCCGGAAACTATTCCAAACGCTGCTACCTTGGAGATGTTCTACCAAATGGGGTACAAGGAAACTCTCACTGCCGTTTCCAAATTCAAGAAACCCAACCTTCCTCCCACATGGAATGCCCTGTTCACCATTCTATTCAAAGCTTTTTCTGAAAGGGTCACCGGCAGCGACTGTGCAAGTAAGCTCTTTATGGGTCTCATGTATGGGCTTTACACTGGCCAAAATGTCGATTATGGTTCAATCCTCTGGGCTCAAGTCATCCAGAGCACTCATTCTGTCACTCGTCACATTGAGATCTCTTGTGCGAGATTTTGGACGGTCATTGTTAACAGGGCAATTAACCAACTTAAGATTATAGTGATGTATGATGCACTGATGGCTTCGATCGCAACCTTACAAACTACTGGCATCATTGTGGCCGATACCTCAAAGTTTTCCTTTATCGGATCGATCCCTGAGGCCATGTTTCATGATGTGCCTGCCTGTAGCAAAATCTTAGAGGGTTATCGAACTCTTACACCCTCTAAATTTCGCCCATTGATTGAAGAATTCCAAGAAATCCTGGCTCAGGCAGACAAGGCCAAGAAAGGGGGAAGAGGGTCCAAGACGGCTAGCAAGAAAGATGTTGCGAAGGAAGGACCATCTGAGGCTGCGAAACATCAACCCAAAAAGCGAAAGGCTCCTGCTGCATCTACTGCTGCTCCAAAACGTCGAAAGCAGCCTGCTAGACGGAGAAAGTCTCCAACTCCTTCTCCATCTCAGAGTGAAGGAGAAAGCTCTGACTCCGAGTCTGAGGTTCATATTGAAGACAACCAGCATGTTCGCAATGAAGAAGAAGAGCCTGTTCGCAATGAAGAGGGAGAACAAGTTCACAAGGAATCACCTGTTTGCACTTAGGAACCATCTCCGAATCGTGAGGTAACTCCACCACTTAACGATTATGTTCCTTTTCCTCCTCCTTCACCAAAAACCACCACTTCTATCCCAATCACCATTGCACCTTGTCCACCACCAGTATCATCTCCACCAACAACAGTTTCGATAACTACTCCTATCTTCACTGATTCTACCATCCCACTCAAAACCTCTGTTACACCTGTAAGTTTGGTCAACGTATATGATACGGGGGCTACTTCTTCAGGTTTCTCAGCTAACGTTTCTCCTCCAATCTCTCTCATCCGCACTAACTACCCTGACATGATTTTTGGAGACGAAGATGATGATTTGGACGGATTCACTTACAGTCCTTTTCAAATAAGGATTGACAGTGAAGATGAAGCTTCTGTTGCGAAAGGAGAACTCAAGTCTCTTCACGAGAAGATAGATCAGCTGCTTTTTGCATCCAAGGCCTCTTCTTCTGAGGCATACTCAAAAGCAGTTGTTGAGTCCATCCTCGAGCGAGGTACGAAAGAGCATGCTGTTAATGCTATGACTATGTCTAAATCAGTATCTGACTCCGTTGAAGTTTGCAAAACAACGACCGAAAAATTCGATAAACTAATTGTTGACACCACTGAATTCATGAACGATTACAACACCACCTACAACTCCAACACCGCCTCTGCGAATCAAGCCATTCAGAATGTGGCTGCTTTGTTCAAAACTAAAAAGGCCAACCTTGTTCAACTTCGCAAGGATTTTCAGACTGATCAAGAAGCATTCCAATCTTCCATCATGGAGAAAATCACAAAGCTGCAGGATGACTTGGTGATGGAAAACAAAATTATGGATGTTCTGGCCATGAAGGAACAAAAAGTCAAGGTGTTCACTGCCAAGCTTCAGCACGCTGACAAGCAAGTCAATGATTTGCTATCTGAGAGGGAAGTGATAAGAAGCTGTATCACCAATGTCACTGTACTGCTCTCCGATATCATTAAGACTAGGGATCCGATGATTTCCATCACTGTTAAGAAGCATTTGAGTGAGAAGCTCCGTCCGGTGTTTGCTATGTTACACCGTTTGGAGGGTGTTTCAAAACCGGAGTCTTTTTCGAAACAAGGGGAGAAGGTGGCTCCAATGCTCAAAGGAACGAACCTCCCAAAACCACTGCAAAACCTGTCATCAAGCAAGGGCCCAAAGGGAAAGAAAAACTATTTGAAAACGAACCATTTATTGGCAACGACGATGAAGACGAAGAGCCTGATGAAGCTGAGCTCAAAAGGCGGAAGGCTCGCGAAGCAGAATTAGATGAACACGCTCGCATCATCAAGGAAGCAGAAGAGAAGGAAAGGTTGAAAAGGAAGCTCAGGCCACTCTCAAAAGCAAAATGTTGTTATTTCCTAAGTGGACCCTGAAGCGTATTCAAAACGAAGTCGTGGATCTACCAAGCCAATATTGGTTAGATCCAGTTGCCTCCTTTGATATTTAAAACACTCAGGATTTGCAACTCGACCTTCCAATCACTCCAAAGGCTTTCAGGTTTCGTTCCTTTGTAAAGGTTGCGAATGCACCGTTCATTGACAGCAGGGCAGATCAAATGTTGTTCGCATTTTACTTGAAGCACATGAAGCTACAGTTTGAAACTTGGAGTGCAAACAAGATTGTTGGTGTGAAAGTCACTAGGCCGATTGAGACCGAAAACTTTCCCAATGTGAAGTTTAAGGTTGCGAGAGGATCAGCTTGTCAAGCCTACGAATTTACCCTCGCAGACCTGCCTTGCCTGAACCCCCATGACTGGATGGTGATTTTCAACATGTTGCTGCGAGAGAAGGAGAAGTACGCACCTGTGATGTCCCATCTTCAACTTATGATCAAGTCATACATTCAAGACGTTGGATCGATAGATGTGGATATTGCCACTGTTTTAAGGAAGAAACCGAGTGATGTTCCTAAGGAAGCTCCAAAGGACTTTGATAAGTTAAAGCCAAGAAAAATTTACAAGGAATGACGGTTCGTAGTATACTCGTCTAGAGATCGTGCAGGAGCAGACTGTCACAAGTCATACTTCTATCTTGAAGATAAGCATTTGTATACTACTGCGTGTCTGGAGTTTATTTTGGATCTGGTTAAGAAGTTCAAGGGAAACAACAAGGAAGATGTACAGTGTTTCTCGGATATGATCTTGTGGTATATCCAGGTTCGCAAGTTGTTGTTGAGCTTCATTCCCAAAGTCTACAAAGTGCAGAAGCGAATCACCAATTAATGGACCATGGTCTCCAGTGTCGTAAAGGGGGAGATTGTTGAGTATTAAGTATTGCGTCATTGGGCCTTTTCTTTAGTCCGTTTTGTATAAACGAGTTGGCCCTGTCCACTCGTATTTATTGTTAGGGTTAGGGTATATAAGGTGCATGAATGCATCGTATTTTAGTTAACTCTGATATTATCTTTATAACCCTATTTTACGCCTCTACAGAAGTAATTCTTCATCGAGTTCTTCTGAGGCGTGACTGTTAGTCATTCAGAACCAGTTTGATCAATATCGTGTTCTTGTTCTTTACCTGTTTAAATCTATTCGATCTTTAAGGATTTAATCCTAACACTCTCAATACATAAGTCAGCAGGAGGATGTGCACGATCATGCCTTTTCTTTGCCTTGATCATTTGAAGTACATGAAAACATAGAAATCAATAACCATAAGCCAAAGCTTAGCGAGTTCCCCCAAAATACCCCACACAACAATATATATATATATATATATATATATATATATATATATATATATATATATATATATATATATATATATATATATATATATATAATGCATACATGCTGGGCCTACAACATAAGACTAGATTGCCCCTGAGCCCATATCATAAGACTAGATTGCCCCTTCCAGCCCTCAGCTTATGACTGGCTTGCTCTCGAGCCCACAACATAATAATGGATTGCCCCTCCCGACCCTCGGCTTATGATGGGATTATTCCCAGGTTTGTTGGCTTACAACACAAAGTAGTACCGCCTCAACCCAACCACACTATGTCGACATATGCAAACATATAAACAATAACCAACAATACAAATAATCATATAGATCTACCAATCTACCAGATCACTACAGTTTACCAACATCCTACACACAAGGACACATACTGCAGTACAAAGTATATTGAGAAAACTCACCTTGCAATCTAGAAGATAACAGCACTAATCACAGATCCAATAACCAAACTACAGGTAACCTATACAACAATAGGGATCACATCTCAAACTACGGCGCAAAACCCTAAACTTGACCTAAAGTTAAACTTGATTAAAAAGTCAACAATCAACAGTCAAAGTTAACTCCGAAGAGTCATACAATCGGTCGCCACGTCGTGACTACCTGTTGGTCATGTCGTGGTAGAATGAAGATAAAACAGTCTTGAAACATGCCATCTCCACATCGTGCTGCCCAACTCGTCACGCCATGCAGAGCGCTCTAAACAATATAATTCCTTAAGCTCTTAATCCTTCAATCCAAGCAACCAAACTTTCTGGAAGGATTTCTCCATATCAAAATACCATAAAAATCAAAACTTTTTAGACATGCATGTCCAATGCATGTCTCAACACCAACGAGGTCAAAATGAAAGGAAAATGAGATCAAATCCCATGCATCGAACCCAAAACTTACTAATATTCTGGGACAAAGGGATACAAGGGAGTCATAAGAACTCATAAAGTTGAAAAAAGTGAACTAAACCCAAGATCTAACATGCTTGAACCAAAAATGCAAGAACATGAGGACTTACAAGAGTCCTAATACAGCTCAAGATGATGAGGGAGTTTTTTACTAGCTTAGATGATGCACCAAAATGCCTTCTCTTCTTCTTCAAGGCTTCAAAACACCAAAAAGGGCTCAAAGATCAAATATGGAGGATTAAGGTTTCTTGAGAGTAGAAATGAGGTGATGGAGGTTGAGGGGGTGCAAACCCTAGCACCTCCCTTCCTTAAATAGTGGCCCAACCTCAAAATTAGGGTTTTTCATTCAAAGGCCGACACGTCATGACCACCATATGTGTCACGTCGTGATAGCCAATGAGATGCATGTTTCTTACCGGGCACTGTCACATCGTGACGTAATTGTGCTCACGTCATGAGCAAGGTATTATCCTTCAAATGAATTGATAACTCATAATTAATGTTTACCTGGAACTGGGAATTACAATTCTCTCCCACTTGAACTAGATTTCGTCCTCGAAATCCTCAACTGAGAATAAATTTGGGTAGTTCCCGCGCATCTCCGACTCAGGATCCCAAGTCCACTCGGAACACTTCCAATGTTGCCATTGAATCTTGAATAAAGGTATGACCTTGTTGTGCACGGTCTTCATCTTGTTATCCAAAATGGCCACCGGTCTCTCCACATAATTCAGGCACTCGTCAACTTGAATGTCATCTAACGAAACCACCGTCATATCATAAATCAAGCACTTACAAAGCTAAAAAACATAAAATTTGTTATGAATCTGAATAAGCTCCTCAGGCAGATCCAATCGGTAAGCCACCTTGCCCACCCTGACCACCACTCTAAAAGTTCTGATAAATCGAGAGGCCAGCTTTCCTTGCTTCCTGAATTATATAATACCCTGCTAGGGTGATACCTTCAGTAGAACCATGCCCCCGATTTGAAACCCCAACTCAGACCGTCGTCTATCAACATAACTCTTCTATCACCTCTTTGTTGTCTGTAACCTCTGTCTGATCTGTTGAATAAGATCCATCATCTGGAGAACCACCTTAGTCCTCCCCATGACCCTATGGCCAACCTCTCCCCAAAAAACTGGAGTATGACATTTCCTTCCATATTGAACCTCATATGGAGGTGCACCAATGCTGGAATGATAGTTGTAGTTGTAAGAAAAGTCAGCTAGGCGGAGGTAGGAGTCCCAACTCCCACCAAAATCAATGATACAAGCTCTTAACATATCCTTGAGCATCTGAATGGTCCGCTTACTCTGACCATCAGTCTGAGGGTGATAAGTAGTGCTGGAGTGCAATCTCGTACCCAAATCCTCATGAAAACACTAAAAAAACCGAGAAATGAATCACGTATCACGGTTGGATACGATGGAAACTGGTACACTATGGTGAGCAACGACCTCGCGTACATATACATCGGCCAATTTCTCAGCCAAAGAACTCTTCCGAATGGCAAGAAAATGGGCACTCTTGGTCAGGTGGTCGACAATAAACCATATGGGATCAAATCCCTTAGCCATCCTTGGAAAATTAGTGATGAAATCCATGGAAATTTGCTCCCATTTCCATATGGGAACCTCCAAGGGCTGCCACTTGTCGTGGTCTCTGGTACTCTTCCTTGACCATCCGGCATTTCAAGAATCTCTCCACATACCAAGCTATCTCACGCTTCATGCACGACCACCAATAACTAAGTCTCAGGTCTCCATACATTTTCGTGGCTCCAGGATGTATTGAGAACCTGGACTTGTGCGCTTCCTCTAATAATGTCTGTCAAACCCCACCAGAAGCTGGGACCTAAAACCGCCCACACTGGGTCATAAGCCCTCGAATATTAGTAAAAAATATACCAATCTGACCCCTGATCTTCTCCTTCTTCCAATTCTCCCTCCTGATGCCCTTGGCTTGAGCTTCCCTAATCAAATCCAATAGCAGTGAAACGATGGTCAACTTCAAACATAATCCTCGAATATGAGCACTAGCTGCCTTGCGGCTCAAGGCGTCGGTGACCACGTTAGCCTTCCCTGGATGATAAAGAATCTCACAGTCATAATCTTTGACCATGATAAGCCACCTGCGCTGCCTCATGTTCAGATTCGACTGGTCCATAAGATATCTCATGATCTTGTGATCCGTGTAGATGGTACAACGGACCCCATAAAGATAGTGTCGCCAAATCTTGAAGGAAAACACCACAGACCCCAGCTCCAAATCATGATTCGGATACCTAACCTCATAAGGCTTCAGCTGTCTAGAAGTATATGATATGACCCTACCCTAATGCATGAGAACTGCCCTTAATCCTGTCATCGAAGCATCATAAAATACTACGAAATCCTCAACGCCCTCTGGAAGGGTCAATACCAGGGCCACACATAACGTCTGCCTCAGAGTCTCAAATGCAACCTGTTGCTCATGCCCCTAGCAGAAATCTACACTCTTCTTCGTCAAGCGAGTCAGGAGGACAAAAATCTTGGAGAAATCTGTGATGAACCACCGGTAGTAGCCTGCCAACCCCAAGAAATTCTTGATCTCGGACGGGGACTTCGGGACCTACCACTAGATAACTGCCTCAATCTTGGCCGGATCGACCAGAATCCTGTTCTGATTGATGAGATGTCCCAAGAAATGGACCTCTCGTAACCAAAACTCACACTTGGAGAACTTGATATATATTATCTCCTTCATCAAAACTCAAAGTAGGTCTCATAGGTGCTCCTCATGCTACTCATAGTCTATGAATAGACAAGAATATCATCAATGAAAACAATAATCGACCGGTCGAGCATCAGTCTCCATACCCGATTCATCAAATCCATAAATGCTATAGGTGCATTGGTGAGCCCAAACGGCATCACCAAGAACTCATAATGACTATAGCGAGTCCTGAACATTGTCTTCTCCATATCCTCCTCTCCGACCCTCATCTAATGGTATCCCTACCTCAAATCAATCATCTAATGGTCCGGACAACCCCTTGCATCTTAGGTGGTGCGAGGTGATACGAAGCCTTAGCAATCGGGGCCGCACTGGGAATCAAATTGATCCTAAACTCCACCTTCCTCGCGGGAGGCACACTGGGTAATTCTTCCCCACCGAATTCTTCCTGGACCTAAACTCAACTATCGACCATATATGCAAGATAAACCGAACATCCATGTTGGAGATACTTCCTGGCCCTGCTAGCCGAAAAAAAAGTTGAACCAACCATGATGCCCTCGCTATAAATGATTGGCTCTCCCCCACTTTGAATTCGAACAACTACTAGCTGCCTCTCGGAATCAATCACGCTCTAAACCTTCTCAGCCAGTGCATCCTCACAATCACACATACATCTCCCATAGGGATAGGGATCAAGTCAATTTCATAAGGCACCCCAAATATCTTCGAAGCACAATCATAAAACATGCTCAAAGTATAAACCTTGTGTTCGTTAGCGATGGAAACTCACAAAGAACACTCCAACTCCCCAATGGTTATATCAAAATCCATACTGAAAGACCAGGATACAAAATACTGATTCGTACCGGAGTCAAAAAGCACAAGAGCAGACAAAGAATTCACTAAGAAAGTACCTATCCAGAATATAAACATAATAATATAGAAATTAACTTGTCAGAATAACAAATGAATACATAGCAGTAACGATGTCAAGCAACGCCCTAACCTCCTTTACAGTAAGTTAAAACATGCGATACCTGGCCCTCGGGGCCTCGGCCCTCCCCTGACATCTATCCATGATATGAAGGGTGGTTGAAGCCAATGCTTGCATTGGTCTAGCAGCGAGCAAGAGAAAATTGGCCCTCACATGGCCAACCTGATCATAGTGGTAACAAATTCTGGTGTTAGGCGGCGGAGCCTGCTGACAACAATCCCTCGCATAATGACCCTCCTTGCCACAATTACGACACCTTGTCAGTAAGCGGCATGCTCCCTCGTGTATCTTACCATACTTGCCAAAAGTGCAGCCCATCTGGCCATGGGATCTAGCATCAGTGGGCTTGAACTTCTTTGCTGCTAGCTAAGTCTGAACTAGGGTCTGCGTCTTCTCTCGTGCCTGAGTCTCAATCTCAATCTCCTTTTTCTCAGCGAAAGACTGCATCTCAAAGAGGGAATGCTACTATTATGTCGACACAAACTCATGGATCTTTGTCTTGAGCATGATTAAGTAGCAGGACATCTAAACCTGCTCCGAAGCATCATACTTGGGACAGAAAAGGTCTCTCTCAGTAAACATCTTGGTGATCTTCGTCACCGACTCTGTTGTCTGCTTCAGCGATAGGTACTCCTGGGCTAACCTCTCCCTCTCAACCAATAGAACACAGTTAGTGCATAACATCTTCTTGTACTGCTCCTAAGTTACTGTGGCCTTCTTTGTAGGAGAATAAGCACTGGTCACCAACTGCAACTAATCCTTCGCCCCCAATTGTAGAAGCTTCAAGGCGAACTTGAACTTCTGGTCCTCCGAACACAAGCATGAGAAAAAAAAACACTCCATATCAGATAATCACCTCATGGAAACGACTAGGTCCTTGACCCCATTCGAACTCTGAGGGCTTTGTGTTACTGGATTCCCGATATTGCATCATTTATCTCCCCTGAAATCATGCAGAAACAACTGCTATAGTGGCTACGACAATAGCAGCCTCAGAAATGGATGCATAACGCTGTCCAAATAGCTCAATCATGGCAGACTTAACATACCCAAACATCTCTGGGATCGCCTCCCTCGTTGTCATGGTCACGCGGGTAGTGATCATCTCATGTATCTCCTTGTCAGTCAATCCTGGCCTCTCTAGGCCGTCATCTCCTAATCTTGAACCTCCAGTGATCACCATTATGAAAATAAACAGGAACATATCAATAAATCACATAATAATCCAACACATCACTACTCAACCACTAAATTCTTGGAATTTGTGACTTCCTCGATATACGCATGGGTCCTGTGCTTTCAGTAATATGGGCCCATACTACCTCTACACCTACCCGTATTTGTCTTGAAGGTTCATTGTGAATTTATCGGCCACAAGTTTTAAGCAACTAGGATATGAATACATCCTATACCCACTCTATCAAGAGTAGTTGACCATATGTTACACCTATTTCTCACAGCCACAACCACTCATGAAACTTTCACTGACCCTGTAGCCGCTTTGTGCATGCTAATCATACATAACACTGGATTCGATAGACAATCGAATGATTTGTTATACCCTAAGCCTACAACCAGAAAAGGAACATGAAATAAGGCTAAACCAAACATTCTTAGGCTATAAAATCTTAGTTATGTACAACTCTGATCCACACACTAAGAAACCATAGTAATAATATCAGTTTCATATAGCATATCAAGAAATCCCCTAGGCTATCAGGCATCATAAATCAGACAATTCTATCATGCAATTCCTGAAGATCCCTAGCCTATAAACTAGCATGAAATTCTAACATATGATCAATTCTGAAAAAACAAGTGTGGGTATATTGGGGAATAACTTTTCTTAGGCTTCGGCTGATTGTACACATCGCATCCTCTCTGTTGATCATTTTAAAATTTAATTATGAATTTTTTTTGAAGATCCATAGTTTGAGTCTGGAATCAAACAAGTTTTCATCTAATTCTCTCAAACCAAGTCTCTAATACCAAACTGTAACATCCCAAAAACCATGACAAAAAGATAACAACATCGATCAAAGATCCAATAACCAGCAATACAGGTCGCCTATATAATAACAAGGACCACATCTTAAACTATAACAAACACCCCTAAATTTGACCTAGAGTCAAACTTGGTCAAAAAGTCAATGGTCAAAGTCGAACTCCACTCCCAAGAGTCATACAACCGATCGCCACATCATCACCACCCGTTGGTCACGTCGTGGTAGAATGAAGACAAAACGGTCGTGAAATAGGCCATCGCCATGTCGTGACGCTCGACCCTTCAAGTCGTGGAGAATGCTCTGAAAAACTTAATGCCTTAAGCTCTTAATCCTTCAAGCCAAGCAACAAAACTTTCCAGAAGGCTTTTTCTATCTCAAAATACCATAAAAGTCATAGCTTGTTAGACATGCATGTCTAATGCATGTTTCAAGCACTAACTAGGTCAAAATGAAAGGAAAAAGAGATCAAATCCCATGCATGGAACCCAAAACTCACTAATAGTTTAGATTTGGGACAAAGGGATACACCGGAGTCACAAGAACTCACAAAAGTGGCCAACTTTATGAGTTTCCAACACTCAAACTCCCTAAAAATGTGAGAAAAGTGAACTTAACCCTAGATCTAACATGCTTGAACCTAAAAGGCAGGAACTTGAGGACTTACAAGGGTCCTAATACAGCTCAAGATGATGAGGGAGTTGTTTGCTAGCTGAGCTGATGTACCAAAATGCCTTCTCTTCTTCTTAAAGGCTTCAAATCACCAAAAAGGACTCAAAGATCAAATATGGAGGATTAAGGTTTCTTGAGGGTAGACAATAGTGATGGGTTTTGAGCATTCTAACACTTCCTAAGTGTACATGCAACCCTAATAACCTTGGATCTATGTTTGTCTAATTATCATGCAAAGTTGAATTCCAAGGTTATATTCCTATCTAGCATACATGGGGAACAAATTTTAACTTGCATGAAAGATAGAATAACTTACCTTGTTGTTGCTTATGATCCTTGAAACCTTGTGAGCCAAGCACCCCAAGTGTGATGCCTCAAATGCTTCACACAACACCAAATGCTTTTGGAATGACTTTAGAGAGAATACACACTTCTAAAATCAGCCTAGCCCTCTTGTTTCTTATGTGTAGCCAATTTTGGTGGAGAATGGGTTTCTTATATAGTGTTGACACATCTAGGGTTACACCATGTAAACCCTAATGTGTCATGACTCTTCATTTCCATGACCCATGGGTTTGTAACTCCCATGGAGCATCCATGGAGCATCCTATGGGTGGAACCCAACTTGATAATCCATGGAGCCTCTTAGCCCACTATATAAGATATGGAAGATTTACATAATCTACCCATATATTTAATTAGTTATCTTTTGATCACTTAATTAATTCTAAATTAATTCTTGATCAAACTAATTAAATAATATTATTAATATATTAGAACTTATAATATATTAATAAACCATAAGTGTTATTTCTCTCATTTTAGTTTATCCAATTGCATGGTGCCATGCAACCCAAATGGACCATGCCGGGTCGGGTCAAGTACATACCAGAAATAGTTATGGACTTAGACACCTTATCCAACAAATAGGTGATGGAGGCTAAGGGTGTGCAAACCCTATCCCCTCACTTCCTTTAAATAGGGCCCTATCTCAAAATTAGGGTTTTACATGCAAAGGTTGTCACATCGTGACCAACATATGTGTCACATCATGATAGCCAAAGAGATGCATGTTTCTTACCGAGCACCGTCACGTCATGAAACAATTGTGCTCATGTCATGACTAAGGTCTTATCCTTCAAATTAATTGATAACTCAAAATTAATGTTTACCTGGAACTGGATGTTACACAAATTTCCTAATATAGTGTGTATGCTTGAGAAATCTATTTATGGATTGAAGCAAACATCTTGCAGTTGGAATCTTTGTTTCCATGAGAAAGTCAAAGAGTTTGGATTTTCTAGAAGTAAATATGAGTCCTGTGTATATGTCAAAGCTAGTGGGAGTGTATTGACATTCCTAGTGTTTTATGTGAATGACATACTACATATAGGAAACAATGTGTGAACCTTGAAAGAAGTGAAATCTTCGCCTAGGAAATGTTTCGCTATGAATGATCTAGGGGAAGCGACATACATTATTGGGATAAGGATTTACAGGGATAAAAAGAAGCGAGTTATTGGACTTAGCCATAGAACATAATTTCGTAAAATATTGAATAGTTTCGGTATGGAAATTTCCAAGCAAAAGGGATTTACCCATTCATCATACTGTTAAATTGAGTAAGACCCAATTTCCCAGTATTGCTCAAGAAATAAATGACATGAGTCGAGTCCCATATGTATCTGCTATAGGATCAATCATGTATGCTATGAAATGTAGTCGTCCTGATGTGTCTTATGCTTTCAGCATGGTTAGTCGATTTCAGGATAATTGTGGAAGAACCCATTAGACTGCAGTAAAGAATATTCTAAACCATTTGCGAAGAACCAAAAATATCTTCTTAGTTCTTGGTAGCAACGATACATTGAAAGCGGAGGGTTATAGTGTTGGATTGGGTGTCTAAGCCCATAACTATAATTGGTGTGTACTTGATTTGATAGTAGCATGGTCCTTTTGGGTTGCCTTTACTCTTGCAACTTGATAGGATGACTTTTGGAGAGAGAGGTTAATAAATGATTTATTAATGTATTATGAGAATAATATATTAATTAGAAATCATGTTATTTAATTAGTATTTGATTAGAAATTAATTTGGAATTAATTTTGGGATTAAAGGAACTGATTAAAGGAACATGGGTTGTTTTGCAATTTGTTGATAGTTGTGAAACTGGGCTACTGGACTCCTTCGATAGGAGTGGACGAAATTATAGGGAGGCCCTATAAGTTTTCGTCCAAGGCTCCTTAATAAGGGTCCATGGGCTGCTTAAGTCTTAAGCAGGAAATTAGGGTTTCCACCACCAAACCCAAGCAGCCCTCAGCTATATAAAGACCCCACCTCTTCGAGTTTCGGCCTACACACGTGCCTCTAACCCTAGTGGATCCGATTTCAAGAGTATTCCCTCCTCTCTAATCTCATCCACTTGCGAAGGGTATTTGTAAGACATTAGAGGTGTCGCATTTGAGGCACTTGCTTTCAAGAGTCAATATCTACAAGGTGTTCTTGTTATTACTACATAACACGTAAGGTAAACATCTAAACCCTATTATTGTGTAAATTTCAAATGATATACTAATATCTAGGGTTTTGCTTTGGTATTCAAATTTGCATGTTCAACTAGTAAAAACCTAGATCCAAAGCAATTAGGGTTGCATGAACACATAGGTTTGTAGTTATGGTCAAAACCCATCAGTGGTATCAGAGCCTAGGATGTTTTTTAGTTGAATTTGATACAATTGTGAATTGTCCAAATGAGAAGGGAGCAGAATCCACATTCTGTTCATCAAACTCGACGAGTTCATATTGGAACGCGACGAGTTGGCTCAACTCGATGAGTTCACTGCCTGACTTGACGAGTTGACTCGTCAGATCCCTGATTTTTCGATTTTGATATCTTGATTTGATTAGGATAATTACCTTAATTCATTTTTACTACTTAAAATAGAATTTTCTTATTAGGTAATGGTATATCCTTATCAAAATAAATGATTTGGTCAAATTTTTAGATAAAGACAAATTTTATTTATAAATTTAATTATTTAAAATTTCATCTAGTATTTTTGAAAAGTTTTAAAAATACACCCTTTGGTTTTATAATTTAAAATTTAATTAAATAGTTTAATTTTAAAATCTTAAATTTTAGAACCCTAGTATTTTAAAAGTTTAAAATACACCCTTATACTATTATAAAATTAAAAGTTTAATATATATATATATATATATATATATATATATATATATATATATATATATATATATAAGAAAAGTCAGTCTTACCGTTAGTAGGCCTCATTCAAAAAGTTGGTCTATAAGGGGTGTTTAAGGAAGCGGCCTGTAACATGACCGCCATTGGGTATCCATTCTTACCCACCGCACTCTTGATTGGTTGAGGTTCGTTATCTGAACGGGTTTGATAGGACATTTGAACTTTCATTAATAAGTATAATGATATATATATATATATATATATATATATATATATATATATATAAAGTAACTAAATGTTTTATAAAATTCTCAATCTTAGTTACTTTAGGAAAATATGAATTTGATGCTAATCCATGAAATTGCACATTGCACTTTATAAAAGTCGTTAGTAGAGCGTGTGTGGTTAACCGGCATGCTAATATAGACTTATAAAGGGTGGAAATGGGTAGATCGTAAATTATCATTGATCAATGGAGCGTGTGTGGTTAACCGACACATTGATTTGGTGATAAATGACATCGAGAGTACCAAGATAATTTGTATGGTTATTCACACCTTGTTTGTGATCCTCGGTATCCCAGTCACAAATGGAAAGGGAATAATCGAGATTAAACATGCCATTAAATAGTTCAATGAATCTCAAAAGATATAGGAATTTCAATTCAAAAAACTAATTCATTTAAATTTCGTTTTCGTGATGAAATTGGTAAATCGTCATTTACCTATCTTCAAATAATTTACAATTGGATTACGACATCCCTTTTCTGAATTGTGAATATTGTGTTGGGTCCTAGCCTTAATATTTCATTTGGGTGTTATATTAAGGATTTCCTTATCTAATAAAAACTTGTCTTTCTTCCTTTTCAAATGTCTACCTCAAACAACGCTTATGGCTCCTCAAACAACAACAACAACAACAACTCCTCGAACAGTTTCTCGCTCTTGAGTATTTGTGCCAAGGTGACATTCGATGGTTCCTATTTTAATGATTGGATCCGTAACATCAGAATGGCCTTGTGATTCGAGGAAAAAGAATATGTCCTCCACAAAGAGAACGAGATAGATGAATCTAAAGCTAGTCATGAAGAAATAGATGAGTATAAGGCCCAATGCAAAGACACAACCAAAGTGTCGTGTATCATGGTGGAATTTATGACTCATGAGCTACATCGGTTTTATGAGGACTATTGGCCTTGTGAGATGTGTCAGGACTTGATGGAGAAGTACCATAAAAGAGCATGTCAAGAAAGGTATGAGATAGTCAGGTCACTCATAACCACCAAGATGAAGGATGGAGAGTCCATCACGACCCACCTGCAATGCATGCAGCGGTATGTGGATCGTTTGTTGAAACTTAATGTGAACTTCGATGAGGAGTTGGCTATTGACATAGTCTTGCACTCATCGCCTTCTTGCTATGATCAGTTCAAAATGACTTATCATTTGAGCAAAGAGGAAGTCACTTTGATTAAACTTCAAGGCTTGCTGAGAACCGCTGAAACTAGATTGAAAGGAAAAGGTGTTGAATTCACTCATATTGTTGCTGCTCCAGTCCTGGCTATTGGACAAGAGAAGGGGAAAAAGAGGAAATCTCCCACAAAGCAAAACTGGAAGGGAAAGTTTCATGAAGGGTTCTCTAGTGGTGGACCCAAAGGAAAATTTGGTATTGCTACCCCTCCTGCTTCAGATCCAAAAGAAGCAACCTGCTTCTACTGCCAACACAATGGGCATTGGAAACGAAGTTGCTGTCACACCCCCAAACCAGACGACGGAAACGTCCGGGGGTGGAGGACTTCATTTGTAGTATCACAACACATGCATCATAGTAATCAAAGTACAAACAACCATTGTATTTAAAAAGTATAAGTATTTACATGTGTTCAATCATTGTATATTGAAACCAAAATAGTTATACAAAGGAAGGAGATATGACTCAAAATAGCTCCATCTTCTCAAAAAGCTCGGGGAGTACCTGTTTATTGTTTCCCTGGGAATACAAGTAATTTGAAAAGAGAGTATCAACATAAAGTTGATTGAGTGCATATGTATTTATGTTTAAAAGGATGTTTAGGTATCTCGAATATGTAAACTGTTCCAGAAAATCCTATATTTTCTGCTGTTTATGAAAAGTAGTTTTATTCCCATAAAACTGTTCCATTTGTAAACCAATGTTCTGTATTTGTAAAACTTGTAACTGAGAGTGTGCCTGGTTTCACCAGCTGTTATTGGAAACTGTATTGTACTATTGTAGTTGTATTCTGTAAACTGGTACTTTGAAGGTGTACTTACGTTTAGTGGATTATACACTAACGTATTGTTAATATCTTTTTAATGAGTTATTATAACCATACTAAGACATGATGGCCTGAAACAAACGCTTTGTGGGCGTTTAAACTGTTGATAATAATTGTCACTCATTGGCGTGTATGTCTGACTGTAGCTAGCAACCTGAGTGTGGGGTTGTCAATCCCAATATAGATCTACACACAACTTGTTTCGATCCCCTGACTGGAGACTCTGGTTATAATATCAGGACTTTACCTTGGTTGTCTAAATGAATTAAACAACCTAAATTGAATGACTCATAAAAAACATATAAACGTTACATGTATATTAGTCATGAAAACCCAATCATTCTAAAATAATGATTGACAGTATGTTCTTGAATTAGTATTCCGAACATGTATTTGACAATTGTAAACCCTTGATTTGTTTTGAATCTTAACCCTTGTTTCTTGTAAAACAGTGTATTCTAGTATACTTGAATCATGAATTATTGTTCTATGTATCATAAATTATACCTATTATGGACTTGGATCTACCAAATGATAAGAGTGCCTCAGAGATTCAATCATAAACAACTTTGAAGCTACGCGAAAATTTTCATTGGATCTCGGTTGTTCTTAACAGCGATTATGTACTTTCTGAATCGGTATTTAACTATTTTTGCATGTAACCCCTTGCTCAACATGTTACAAAGGTATTTGAACTGATGAAATAACTTTTATATTTATATGCATACACAATTCTATATATAAGTAAAATTTAAACGACACTCGGACAAATAACCGGTACTATAAGCCCACATCCAAACAAGGAAAATGATCCAGAATGAGTTATCAGTCCTAAGCCTTTTAAATCTTATATATATATATATATATATATATATATATATATATATATATATATATATATATATATATACAAATATGAAATTTGGGGAAAAATATAAGTTTATAAAAGAGTTTAATGTTTTGAGTATTTTTGATGATTTAATGTCGTTTTATCATGATTTGAAATCATGATTTTATAACACAAAGTTCTTGTGTTATACTTGTATTTCCCCCCTTAAAACAGTAGAAATTATGAAAATACGGGGGTATGAACTCACTTGATAGGTGGTGATTTGGACAGCGTTTCGTTTCCTGGAAAGGAGTTTATTTGACGAAAAACCGGCTTAAATTGAGCAGAGTTTCGACTGGAGAAAGTTGTTTTTCTCGGGAATTTAGGGGCTTCGAGGCTTGCTTAGGGTTTGATATATGATACCGGGGCTTTAGGGGTTGTAGGATATTTTAAAGTGGTGAAAGAAGTGAAAAAGTGTGGAAAATGGGGTGAAAAAGGTGAAATATCCAGAGGGTCTCGCAGGCCTTATATAGGCCGAAGCCTCGGATCCGAAGCAGGGAGAAGACGCCGCGTGTTCGGACAGGTGGCGAAGGAGTAGGGCTCGCTTCGGACAGCTGGCTCGGTGGTATCGGATCAGGAGTGGACCGAACTTCGGTCCAATCAGGAGGAGGCACGGTGCGAGTTCGGAAGCTCCAGGGTGCGAAGGGCGTGTCCGACGGCTACTGGACCGCAACTTCGGTCCAATCAGAAGGTGCCACGAACAACTTCGGTCCAATCAGAAGGTGCCACGAGGCAGACACGGAGAAGCCTCGCATGCGAGGGTGACATGGCCGAAGGTACACCATGCGAATTTTCCCGGTTTTCAACATTTCTCGATTTTTGTGCCCAAAACTTGCGAAATTCATAACTTTTGAATACGAGCTCCGTTTTCGATGTTCTTTATATGCACGCGTAGGTAAAATTATACTCTACGACTTTCGTTTAGACTTCGTCGGCTAATTTTGACTTTATTTTTAATATAATTATTTTTAACAGCCCGGGACAGGAAATCTGTTAAAAATTCATAACTTCTTCATCCGACGTCCGTTTTTGTCTGTCTTTTTACCGTTGTACTACTATTGAGGAGACCTTCAATTCTCGTTTAGGTTGTGTCGGCTAAAAATCGATCGATCTTTATTTCGAGTTTTTAACTGTATACTGTTATACTGAAACTTAGAAAAATCATAACTTCCTCATACGAAGTCAGATTTTGATGTTCTTTTTATGAAAGTTCTCGATTTAACATAATCTACAACTTTCATTGAGATTGTTATGGCTGAAAAGCATTTTATTGAAAATTCAGTTTTTACACTGAACAGTGTTTTGCCGGTTTTGTTGCGGATCTTCGATTGGTCATAACTTCTTCGTTATAACTCGGATTTTAGTGTTCTTTATATTTTTGGAAACCTTGTTACAATCTCTACCACTTGGTTCATCCCAATTGAGATTGTTTAATACTTTATTTTTTAGGGTCAATTATGTAAATATACACAGTATACTAAAATTTGTCTTTATTATTTTAAAAAGAACTACAAATTGACCTACATTATTACATAGGTTTGAAATAACGGTTTGTTACATTATCCCCCCGTTAGAGAGAATTTCGTCCCGAAATTAGCATTACAGTTAGACTAGGGAAAAAGATGTGGATATTTCTGTTGCATTTGGTCCTCCCGCTCCCAAGTGAATTCAGGTCCCCGTTTTGCATTCCAGCGAACCTTCACTATCGGGATACGGCTTTGTTTGGTTTTCTTAACTTCTCTGTCTAGAATCTCTACGGGGTCTTCCACAAAATTGAGGCTCTCTTTTAACTCGATTTCCTCGAGTGGGATCACAAGAGTCTCGTCGGATAGACACTTTTTCAAGTTCGAAACGTGGAAGGTAGGATGAATGTTACTTAGTTCTTGGGGTAGTCGAAGTTTGTAAGCTACAGGATCGATTCTGGCAAGAATCTCGAATGGTCCTATGTACCTTGGATTCAATTTGTCACGCTTTCCAAAGCGTATCATACCCTTCCAGGGTGAGACCTTTAACAAGACGCGGTCACCAACCTGGAATTCCAAGGGTTTTCTCCTTTTGTCAGCGTAGCTTTTCTGTCTATCTCTGGAAGCTTTAAGTCGCTCCCGAATTTGTACGATTTTTTAGGTAGTTTCTCGAATAATTTCTGGACCAGTGAGAGCACTGTCAGGAGTTTGACCTCTAGCTAGTTGTGTGTCACCCACTTCGGCCCAGCACAGACGGGATCTGCACTTGCGGTCATAGAGGGCTTCGAATGGAGTAGCCTTTATGCTAGTGTGATAATTGTTGTTATAAGAGAATTCAACAAGGGGTAAATGAATATCCCATGACTTTCCAAAGTCTATCACGCAAGCTCGTAACATGTCTTCTAATGTTTGAATCGTCCTCTCACTTTGTCCGTCGGTTTGTGGATGGTAGGCTATACTCATGTCCAACCTAGTTCCCAGAGAGTTTTGTACATACTGCCAGAAACGAGAGGTGAATCTACTATCTCGGTCTGAGATAATAGATATTGTCACATCATGCAGTCTAACAATATCTTTGAGGTAAGTTCTGGTTAGCTTCTCCATCTTGTCGGTTTCCTTTATTGGTAAGAAGTGTGCGGATTTGGTTAATCTATCGACGATTACCCAAATAGTATCATAACCACCCGTTGTCTTGGGTAACTTAGTTATGAAATCCATCGTAATCCGATCCCATTTCCATTCAGGGATCTCAGGTTGTTGTAATAAACCTGAAGGTTTCTGGTACTCTACCTTGACTTTGGCACAAGTAAGGCACTTTCCCACAAAGATAGCGATTTCGGCCTTCATGTTAGGCCACCAATATAGTTTCTTAAGGTCCAGATACATCTTGTCTGAACCTGGATGAATGGAGTATCGGGTTTTGTGAGCTTCATTCATAACCATGTCTCTGTAACCACCGAACTTTGGCGTCCGGATCCGGTTCATGAAATAATAGACTCCATCATCCCTTACTTTGAAGTTCTTATCCATTCCTCTCAGGGTTTCACCTGCCATGTTTTCGGGTTTCAGGGCTTCAAGTTGAGCCTCTTTGATATGTGTGCAAAGATGTGAATGGATTGTCATGGTCAACGACTTTACCCGGCGTCCTGAGTATTCTTTTCTGCTAAGGGCGTCAGCTACTACGTTTGCTTTACCAGGGTGATAAAGAATTTCAAATTCGTAATCGTTAAGTAGCTCCACCCATCGTCGTTGTCTCATGTTCAGCTCTTTCTGATCGAAGATGTGCTGGAGACTTTTATGATCCGTGAATATTGTGCATTTCGTGCCATATAAGTAATGTCTCCAGATCTTCAGAGCAAACACCACTGCTCCTAGCTCAAGGTCATGTGTTGTATAGTTGACTTCATGCATCTTAAGCTATCTTGAGGCGTAGGAGATAACCTTTCCTCTTTGCATAAGAACACACACAAGCCCTTGATTTGAAGCATCACAGTACACTACAAAGTCCTCTGTCCCTTCGGGTAGAGACAAGATCGGTGCACTGTACACGGCTTGTTTGAGCATTTGGAATGCTGTTTCTTGCTTCTATCCCCAACTAAAAGTTACACCTTTTGCGTCAGGGTGGTAAGAGGCTTAGCTACTCGAGAGAAATTCTGGATGAATCTGCGATAATAGCCAGCAAGACCTAAGAATTGACGGATTTCTGTAGATGTTTTGGGTGTTGACCAGTTTTCAATTGCCTTTATTTTGGAAGGGTCGACGTGTATTCCTTCTGAACTGACCACGTGACCTAGGAAATCAACCTTCCTAATCCAAAACTCGCACTTTGAGAACTTCGCATAGAGTTTTTCGGTTCTAAGGGTTTGTAGTACTTGACGAAGATGTTGGCCATGTTCCTCTTTGCTTCTTGAGTAGATAAGGATGTCGTCAATGAAGACTATGACGAATTTGTCCAGGAATGGACGACATACTCTGTTCATTAAGTCCATGAACACAGCAGGTGCATTCGTCAATCCGAATGGCATCACTATAAACTCGTAATGACCATAACGAGTTCTAAACGCGGTCTTGGGGATGTCTTCCTCCAAAATCCGTAACTGGTGATACCCGGATCTTAAGTCTATTTTCGAGAAGTAGTTCGCACCTTAAAGTTGGTCGAACAAATCGTTAATGCGAGCCAGAGGATATCGATTCTTGATGGTAAGTTTATTCAGTTTGCGGTAGTCTATGCACATGCAGAATGATCCATCCTTCTTCTTTACGAACAAAACCGGTGCTCCTCAAGGTGAGAAGCTTGGTCTTATGAAACCTTTGCTAAGGAGTTTGTTAAGCTGGCTGGATAATTCTTGCATTTCAGAAGGTGCAAGACGATAGGGGGATTTGGCTACATGGGTAGCTCCAGGGATTAAGTCGATTCGGAACTGGACTTGTCATTCGGGAGGCACTCCTGGGAGATCATCGGGAAAAATGTCGAGAAAGTTACAGACCTCAGGAATGCTCGCGATGTCTTTCACTTCTTGCTTTTTGTCTACCATGTGAGCTAAGAAAGCACAGTACTCTTTGCGAAGGTACTTTTGTGCCTTGATGCAAGAAATGATCCGAAGGTTCGTTCCGGGTTTGTCGCCATAGATAATAAGAGTTTCATTAGTTGGCAAGTTCAAGCGAATAGCTCTTTCATAGCATAGGATGTCAACATGGTTGGAGCACAACCAATACATACCTATTATGACGTCAAAACTTTTGATAGAGACCGGTATTAGGTCTATTGGGAAAGAAAAGTCATTCAAGGTAATGATACATCCTATGTATATATCGTTGGTGGATTCGGATTTCCCGTTAGCCATTTCGACTGTGGATGTTTCTTTTAGTGGTTGGGAGTTTTGATTTAGTAGGTGTTTAAAATTATGGATCACGAAGCTCCTCTCAGCACCACAATCAAATAGAATGCATGCATAAGTATTGTTGAGAAGGAACGAACCCGTTACCACCGCAGGGTCTGCCACCGCTTCTTCGTGACCCAGTGCTAGAATCCTCCCAACTCCACCGACATTTCCAGCTTTTGGACAATCTCTCTTGAAATGCCCCACATCACCGCATTGGTAGCATGCTTGACCTACTCCAGCAGAAGGTACTTGGTTAAGTGGTTGGGGTGGTATTCTACAAAATTGGGCAGTATGCCCTTTCCTGTTGTAGTTACGGCACTGCATCTCTTGGCAATTTCCGTTGTGGTGAAAATTGCACTTGTTGCATTTAGGGAGGTTACCAGCATAGGGCTTAGTTGGTGCAAGGTTATTAGGGACAACAGCAGGTACAGTGGTAGGTATGGTAGCAGGTACAGTAGTGGCATGGACTGCCACTACTTGTTGATTCTTTGAAGGTTCCAGAGGAGATTTTCCCTTCCTCTTGTTCCAACCCTTCTTCTTGCTGTTGTTGTTGTTATTGTTGTTGTTGTTGTTTCCCTTTGATTGTTCTGGTAGAGCAACCACTGAGTTTTGACGGGCTCCGTGGTCGATAAGAGATTGTGCCAGCTCTTTGGCACTGTCAAAAGTAACAGGCTTCGAAGCTAAAACACTTGACTGAATTTGGGGCGACATTCCCCAAATATATCTCTCAATCTTTTTACTTTCCAGAGGAACCATATCCGGTTTTTGAATTTCCCCTCGCGGACAGTATTCCCGCATTAACATGGCTTTTAAGTTCTCCTAGTTGATCGAGTTTGTCACTACCATAGTAAGTGACTTAATGTGGCCATTCCACCATGTTAAAGCTCTATCCGAAAAGGTACAAGCAGCGAATTTGACTTTGCTGCTATCCGAACAGGAGCAAATTTCAAAGATTGCTTCTGTCTTCTCAATCCATTGCCTTAAAACCATCACTCCTCCAGTTCCATTAAAGGTCTTGGGTTTGGCATTCGAGAAGTCTTTATAAGTGCACTCTCGCGAGTGCTCATGACTCTCGCCATGGTTAGAAGGATGTGCACCAGCTCCCAACCCACTAGCACCAGGAGTATTGATATGAGACATGGCAGCAGCTACAACTGTCGTGACCGCCACTTGGAACATAGCGGGGTCGAATTGAGGAGGTGGTGGTGGCGTCGGTGCTTCATTGACATGTCTTGGATTTCTACGAGGAGGCATCTTTTCTATAAAAGTTAAAAGATAAAAGATGGTGAGATATCAAGAATGAATATGAATTTGGTATCTCTGAACTAAACACTTAATTCAACATGAATCTTGTAAAGAATTGGAAATAAAAATCCACTGCAAGTACAACTTGCAACAGGATAATATGAAATTGAGTGGTTATTTTTCAAAGAGTATGAAAGTACATGTCAATTGTATTGGTATATTAAGTACATAAGGTCCGGAAAACTTGACCTTAAAGCAGGTCTATAATATACCACAATACTGAGAAAGTGTCGACATCAAACCGACCTACCGAAAATAAAATTTTCGCGGTCGTATTGAAAGCATGAAAAATAACACTGGAACATTTCTGTGATCCAAAACTTTGGAATAGGATGTTTATGAAAATCGTAATAACTCTTGTTGAAGTAAAGTGCTCATTATTTTATTGATACTCGTTTTGTACATATCATGAAAAGTAGTCTATACATTCGGTATCTTAAACTAGAAAGTAAAAGTAGTGTAAACACTACTTGCGGCGGTTGCTACGACGTTTGTTGGGTCCTGCTTCATCCTGCGTCTTCCAGCACCTTTCTTGTGCAGCTTGATGCTCTCTCAATTCCCTTATCTCAGATTGAGCAGCATTGAGTTGCCTTTGAAGGGCTTCAGTATGGTGCTGGGTATCGTCCTGCATTTCATCAAGACGAAGGATATCTGTAGTGTTAACCTGCGCAACCGTATTTACTTGTAGGATTCGATTAATCGAAATCCTTGCTTGATCGGCTTGGCGGGCTATTCGATTTACTATAAGTGGAGGAGCTCTATCGGCTGATCCTCCTCTAGAGACGTTATAGAAACCTCTTTCCATTCCGTAAGGAGGGCGTTGGTCGTCTTGCCGACTCCAATGGTTTATATAGTGGCCCCATTCTGGTATGGGTTCTGCCTCACCTTGTATCAGGGGACGCTCCCCAGGGTTGCAGACTTGTGGCTCTGTATCCGTACCACTTGATTCGCTGTCTTCAAAGGGTTCTTCATCTGAGTCTGAGATCCAGCCTGCATGTTGTTGATTGTAGGGGTCCCCAGGTAAATTGGGTTCGGCCATATTATCTGTATTAGAGGTAAGGATAGTAAAATACTCCCATAGTATTTTAATTTAGGTGATCTGTTCTAAAGTTCTTCTGAATTTGTATGGTTGGTAAGTTTTAGACATGTCGCAACACTACTATCACTCCCAAACACATGTTGGTCATATCTCAAATCAATATAGTTGATCAGGCTAAATTAATCCCAGATATGATTACATAACTGCCTAGGTTTGACTATAATGTTCAACACTTAAATACTTTTAAGTTCTTATGATTGTGATACTGTACTTGTAGGTATGAGTGTTAGTATACTTCTTGTAAAAATACTTAAATCTTTAAAAAGTATACTTGTAGTCAGAGCTCTAAGCCCCGATGTATTTATAGTTTGTATATCTTTTATGGATTGATATACTGAGTTCACTATAAACAATGCTCTGATACCAAAAATGTCACATCCCCAAACCAGACGGCGGAAACGTCCGGGGGTGGAGGACTTCATTTGTAGTATCACAACACATGCATCATAGTAATCAAAGTACAAACAACCATTGTATTTAAAAAGTATAAGTATTTACATGTGTTCAATCATTGTATATTGAAACCAAAATAGTTATACAAAGGAAGGAGATATGACTCAAAATAGCTCTATCTTCTCAAAAAGCTCGGGGAGTACTTGTTTATTGTTTCCCTGAGAATACAAGTAATTTGAAAAGAGAGTATCAACATAAAGTTGATTGAGTGCATATGTATTTATGTTTAAAAGGATGTTTCGGTATCTCGAATATGTAAACTGTTCCAGAAAATCCTATATTTTCTGCTGTATATGAAAAGTAGTTTTATTCCCATAAAACCGTTCCATTTGTAAACTAATGTTCTGTATTTGTAAAACTTGTAACTGAGAGTGTGCCTGGTTTCACCAGCTATTATTGGAAACTGTATTGTACTATTGTAGTTGTATTCTGTAAACTGGTACTTTGAAGGTGTACTTACGTTTAGTGGATTATACACTAACGTATTGTTAATATCTTTTTAATGAGTTATTATAACCATACTAAGACATGATGGCCTGAAACAAACGCTTTGTGGGCGTTTAAACTGTTGATAACAATTGCCACTCATTAGCGTGTATGCCTGACTGTAGCTAGCAACCTGAGTGTGGGGTTGTCAATCCCAATATAGATCTACACACAACTTGTTTCGATCCCCTGACTGGAGACTCTGGTTATAATATCAGGACATTACCTTGGTTGTCTAAATGAATTAAACAACCTGAATTGAATGACTCATAAAAAGCATATAAACGTTACATGTATATTAGTCATGAAAACCCATTCATTCTGAAATAATGATTGATAGTATGTTCTTGAATTAGTATTCCGAACATGTATTTGACAATTGTAAACCCTTGATTTGTTTTGAATCAAAACCCTTGTTTCTTGTAAAACAGTGTATTCTAGTATACTTGAATCATGAATTATTGTTCTATGTATCATAAATTATACCTATTATAATTTATATGTACTTTCTGAATCAGTATTTAACTATTTTTGCATGTAACCCCTTGCTCAACATGTTACAAAGGTATTTGAACTAATGAAATAACTTTTATATTTATATGCATACACAGTTCTATATATAAGTAAAATTTAAACGACACTCGGACAAATAACCGGTACTATAAGCCCACATCCAAACAAGGAAAAGGACCCAAAATGAGTTATCAGTCCTAAGCCTTTTAAATCTTATTTATATATATATATATATATATATATATATATATATATATATATATATATATATATATATATATATATATATATATATATATACAAATATGAATTTTGGGGAAAAATATAAGTTTATAAAAGAGTTTAATGTTTTGAGTATTTTTGATGATTTAATGTCGTTTTATCATGATTTGAAATCATGATTTTATAACACAAAATTCTTGTGTTATACTTGTATTCCGCCCCCCCCCCCCCCCTTAAAACAGTAGAAATTATGAAAATACGGGGGTATGAACTCACTTGATAGGTGGTGATTTGGACAGCGTTTCGTATCCTGAAAAGGAGTTTATTTGACGAAAAACCAGCTTAAATCGAGCAGAGTTTCGACTGGAGAAAGTTGTTTTTCTCAGGAATTTCGGGGCTTCGAGGCTTGCTTAGGGTTTGAGATATGATATTGGGGCTTTAGGGTTTGTAGGATATTTTAAAGTGGTGAAAGAAGTGAAAAAGTGTGGAAAATGGGGTGAAAAAGGTGAAATATCCGAAGGGTCTCGCAGGCCTTATAAAGGCCGAAGCCTCGGATCCGAAGCAGGAAGAAGCTGCCGCGTGTTCGGACAGGTGGCGAAGGAGAAGGGCTGGCTTCGGACAGCTGGCTCGGTGGTTTCGGATCAGGAGTGGACCGAACTTCGGTCCAATCAGGAGGAGGCACGGTGCGAGTTCGGAAGCTCCAGGGTGCGAAGAGCGTGTCTGACGGCTACTGGACCACAACTTCGGTCCAATCAGAAGGTGCCACGAACAACTTCGGTCCAATCAGAAGGTGCCACGAGGCTGACATGGAGAAGCCTCGCATGCGAGGGTGACGTGGCCGAAGCTACACCATGCGAATTTTCCCGGTTTTCAAAAATTTCTCGATTTTTGTGCCCAAAATTTGCGAAATTCATAACTTTCGCATACGAGCTCCGTTTTCGACGTTCTTTATATGCACGCGTAGGTAAAATTATACTCTACGCCTTTCGTTTAGACTTCGTTGGCTAATTTTGACTTTATTTTTAATATTATTATTTTTAACATCCTGGGACAGGAAATCCATTAAAAATTCATAACTTCTTCATCCGACGTCCGTTTTTGTCTGTCTTTTTACCGTTGTACTACTATTGAAGAGACCTTTAATTCTAGTTTAGGTTGTGTCGGCTAAAAATCACTCGATCTTTATTTCGAGTTTTTAGTTGTATACTGTTATACTAAAACTTAGAAAAATCATAACTTCCTCATACGAAGTCAGATTTTGATGTTCTTTTTATGAAAGTTCTCCGTTTAACGTAATCTACAACTTTCATTTAGATTGTTATGGCTGAAAAGCCTTTTATTGAAAATTCAGTTCTTACACTGAATAGTGTTTTGCCGGTTTTGTCGCGGATCTTCGATTGATCATAACTTCTTCGTTATAACTCGGATTTTAGTGTTCTTTATTTTTTTGGAAACCTTGTTACAATCTCTACCACTTGGTTCATCCCAATCGAGATTATTTAATACTTTATTTTTTAGGGTCAATTATGTAAATATACACAGTATGCTAAAATTTCTCTTTATTATATTAAAAAGAACTACAAATTGACCTACATTATTACATAGGTTTGAAATAACGGTTTGTTACAGTTGCCCCAAGTACCCGCAGGACATTAAGGATGGCAAGATCAAGCCTACCTTGGCAGGTATTTACACTATTTTGTCAAAAAACTCATCGCATTCTAATTCTTGGGTCCTTGATACAGGATGTGATTTTCACATTTTCTCTGACTTGCAAGGACTAAAAGAAAGTAGGAATGTGGAGCTTGGGAAGATGAACCTGATAATGGGCAATAGGAGATCGTCACCTGTTAGCAAGATCGACGTTTATTCTTTAATGCTTAGTAGTAGGTTGTGTTTAGACTTAAATAATTGTTGCTACTCGTCACAACTGATGAGGAATATTATTTCTTTTCACGGTTTGTACAGACAAGGTTTCAGATATTCTTTTAATAATGAGAATGGTTCTATTAATGCTTATTATAATGATGTATATTATTTTGAAGCATTGCCTTGTGATGGTGTATATGAAACTGTGATGGTTGTAAACAATTTAGGAAATAGTACGTTACAAATTGATGCGCCTAATGGTTTAGACAAAGCATGCTTGTGGCATTGTCGTCTTGGACATGTCAACAAGAAGCGCATTGCCCAAGTCCAAAAGGATGGAGTGTTGGAATCATTTGACCTAAGGTCAGATGATACATGTGAATCTTGTTTTCTTGGAAAGATGACTAAATCACCTTTCATAGGTTTGTGTGAAAGAGGTGAGGAATTGTTGGATCTCATACACACTGATGTGTGTGGGTCCTTCAGATCCACCATAAGGGATGAAAATCGATTTTATGTGACTTTTACTGAGGATTATAGCAGATATGGAAATATCTACTTAATCGAGTACAAGTCAGAAACCTTTAAAAAGTTCAAAGAGTTTAAACATGAAGTCGAAAATCAATTGGGCAGGAAGATGAAGATGCTCAGATCTGATAGAGGTGGTGACTATCTTAGTATCGAGTTCCACGACTATCTTAAGGAATGTGGAATCGTTTCATAAGTAACACCTCCTAGGACACCACAACTTAATGGTGTGGCTGAGAGGCGTAATTGAACCTTGTTGGACATGGCTTGTTCCATAATGAGTCGAGCTTTGCTTCCGATATCGTTCTGGGGGTATGCCTTGGAGACTGCCGCTCATATTCGTAATCTAGTCCCGACAAAGAAAGTTGCCAAAACACCTCACGAGATGTGGACAGGGAAGGTTCCCTCGTTGGCACATATCAAGGTTTGGGGTTGTGAAGCTTTCGTTAGACGAGAGACTCACGACAAGCTTGAACCTTGAAGTGAGTGATGTATTTTCATCGGTTACCCACAGAATCCTTTGGATACTTGTTCTACAGGCCAAGTGAGAATGTGGTCTTTGTCGCACGAAGGGGAGTTTTCTACGAGAGGTAACTCATATGCATAGAGAACAGTGGGATTACAATTGATCTTGAAGAGATTCAAGAGTAAAACGATGAAGGAACCTCTAACACTAGCACTCAACCCAAGGAAGAAATTACTGTTGAACCCATTGACGGGTCATTGGCTCTTAGACGTTCAAATCAAGTTAGAATGACACCAGATTTTTATGGTTTTCATATTATTACAGATAGTGACATGTTTATCAGTGATAGTACACTGGTAAATTTGGAAGAGCCTTCTAACTACAAGGAAGCCATGACGGGCCCTGAGTCTGCTAAATGGAAAGAGGCAATGGACAGCGAGATCCAGTCCATGTATGACAATCAGTTTTGGAACTTGGTTGACAATGTACCAGGTCGAAAGACAGTTGGGTGCAAAGGGATCTTCAAGAAGAAGACCGAATTGCATGGAAAAGTGCACAGGTTCAAGGCTCGACTGGTGGCGATGGGATTTACTCAAACCGTAGGGGTTGACTATGATGATACGTTCTCACCAGTGACGAAGATCAAATCTATTAGGGTTATGTTAGTCATAGCTGCGTTTCATGATTATGAAATTTGGCAGATGGATGTCAAAACCGCTTTCCTTAATGGAAAGCTGGATGAAGATGTTTACATAAGTCGCCCATAGGGTTTTGTAGATGCTAAGTACCCTAATAGAGTGTGTAAGCTTGAGAAATTAATCTATGGATTGAAGCAAGCTTCTTGCAGATGGAATCTTTGATTTTATGAGAAGGTCAAAGAGTTTGGCTTCTCTAGGAGTGAGGATGAGTCTTGTGTATATGTGAAAGCTAGAGAGAGTATAGTTAGCTTTCTAGTATTGTATGTTGATGCCATACTGATCATAGGAAACGACGTTTCAACTTTGCAGGAAGTTAAGTCCTGGCTTGGAAAGTGTTTCACTATGAAGGATCTGGAAGAGGCTGCTTATATTTTGGGAATAAGGATTTTGAGAAATAGGAGTAGAAGACTAATTGGACTTAGTCAAAGTACTTACTTAGATAAAGTGGTGAAGCGTTTTAGCATGGAGAATTCCAAGAAAGGAGAATTACCTATCCAAAGCAACACCAAGCTGAGTAAGACTCAGAGTCTGAGTACTGATGTCGAGATAGCAGAAATGAGTCGAGTTCCATATGCTTCCGCCGTTGGATTGATCATGTATGCTATGACATGTACTCGCCCTGATGTGGCTTTTTCTTTGAGCATGGTTAGTCGATATCAGGGAAACCCGGGTAAGGCTCATTGGGTAGCGGTTAAGAACATTCTTAAGTATCTGCGAAGGACTAAGGATTGGGTCCTTGTGCTTGGTGGCAGTAATGACTTAAGAGTCACAGGACATACTGACGCCAACTTTCAGACCGACAGAGACAACTTCTGTTCTCAGTCAGGTTGGGTATTTACCCTTAATGTAGGAGTTGTGACTTGGAAAAGTTCCAAGCATGAAACCGTGGCTGATTCAACATGTGAGTCAGAATATATAGCCGCGAGCGAAACGTCAAAGGAGGGTATATGGTTGAAGAACTTCATTGGAGACCTTGGAGTTGTGCCAACCATAAAGGAGCCCATGGCAATTTTCTGCGATAATGAAGGAGCGGTTTCCTTGACCAAGGAACCAAGAGATCATAAAAGATCCAGACATATCGACAGAAAATATCATTTTATCATACATCAAGTAGAAGAAGGACACCTCGTCGTTAAGAGGGTATCATCATAAGAGAATCTTGCAGATCCCTTCACAAATGGTCTAATTAGGACTAAGCATGTTCAGCATGCGATGAGCATTGGTCTAAAGGATGATATTAGTTTTAGTGATTAGATAGATATTTAGAAACTTGTAACAATATAAATGTAATTGACATTTGATGATTAAATAATGGATATTTATTTATAAGTATTGTTTACTATCTTTTGTCAATTGTTTATCTTGTGTTTCATCTTTGCATGTTTTACTTCCCGAATAATTGGATTATTCAAAGTATCCACAGTCGATCATACTTTGGAAGTAAGTAGTGAATTAAGATTGTCATGAATTAGCTTGTAGATTGTCTAAGTGTTTAGACATATTAATGGTTTGCTACAACGTTCATGAGTACTCCTGAAATGGGGATTTAAGTATTGGATTAAACCCATGCTCATAGAATTACTTCATGGAATTTATCACGAGTAATTATGAGACGATAATATCGTATAATCTTTAAACCTTGATATATGAGTTGTTGTTTATGAGTTGGTTGTGCATTGATAATGTGTAAACGCATCAGTAACTTGATGTTATAAAACGTATTGTTGTGTATGATTTGATGAGTAAATAGTACAAGCATATAAGTCAAAGTTTATTTGTTCCTTTTATCCCAAGGGGGTAAAAGCGATATCTTGGGCCCCTCGATGATTTTGTGTTGACTTATGTGTCGGGCCCGGTCAGGACTGAATTGATGTGTTCAATTAAGTTCATTGTCATACAAATCAGAAATCGGGAAACAAACTGTTGGACAATGAGAATGATTCTATTCCATGTCATTTGTTCACATGATATCTTGTAGAACGGAAGATTATATGATCCCTTATCTTTGGACTTGTAGCTCACTAGGTCAGAGTTTGATAGCGGCCTTTGAGAGCTACGATTGCTAGTCAAATTTTGAGGTGATACTTGCAATCATAGTTATTAGACTTATCCAAGTGGGAGACTGTTGTATTAGGTGTCTAAGCCCATAACTATAATTGGTGTGTACTTGATTTGATAGTAGCATGGTCCTTTTGGGTTGCCTTTACTCTTGCAACTTGACAGGATGACTTTTGGAGAGAGAGATTAATAAATGATTTATTAATGTATTATGAGAATAATATATTAATTAGAAATCATGTTATTTAATTAGTATTTGATCAGAAATTAATTTGGAATTAATTTTGGGATTAAAAGAATTGATTAAAGGAACAGGGGCTGTTTTGTAATTTGTTGATAGTTGTGAAACTAGGCTACTGGACTCCTTAGGTAGGAGTGGACGAATATTATAGGGAGGCCCTATAAGTTTTCGTCCAAGGCTCCTTAATAAGGGTCCATGGGCTGCTTAAGTCTTAAGCAGGAAATTAGGGTTTCCTCCGGCAAACCCTAGCAGCCCTCAACTATATAAAGACCCCACCTCTTGGGTTTCCTCCGGCAAACCCGGCAAACCCTAGTGGAGCCGATTTCAAGAGTATTCCCTCCACTACTACAAAAACAGCCTTTTACGACACGCAATGTGTGTCGTAAAATGCTCAGACGACACGCAAATGCGTGTCAAGGAAGACCCTGTCATAACGAAAGACGACACGCTTTTGCGCGTCGTCCATTTACGACACGCATTTATAACGCGCAATTACGACACACATTTACGACATGCAATGCGTGTCAAGGAAGGCCCTGTCATAAAGGAAGATGACACACATTTTCATGTCGTAACCTTACGACGCACGTTTAGGACATGCGTTGCATATCATTAAATCCCCTGTCATAAATGAAGATGACACACATTTGCGTGTCATAAACTTCAGCAACCATTTATCGATATACATTTACGATGCGTCTCATTTACGCATAATACAAAAATATGGAAACAAATATATACCAAAATAATCAATTTCATCGAATAACATCATGTCAAAAAATTGTAATACATTGGTATTAAGGGGATCTAATTGTACACTGTTATTAAGAGGTTTTCCCTAACTATATAACCTAATACTACATTGCAATCATACCAGGCGACAGATAGCCATCTAGAATAACACTATATGGCCGCATAAACCCCATGCTCTTGCATTCTCATCACATCATAAACCAAACCTGTTTCAGCAAAGCAGATTACAATATTAGATTCAGCAAAATCAGAACAATGTGCATATGTTGACTTAAACTAAAACCATATTATCAATCAACTGACAACTTTATCCAAATGCATACTATAGATAGAAAATTATACCCTAAAATAATTGGATCAAAAACCCCTTTAAACATGGACATAAAAAAACCAATAAGTAAGGACGATTCAAATAGCTGTAAAAACATGTGAGTGTCTACATATTGACTTGTACAGTTGTAAGTTGTAACTAATAGTCTTAATTTCAATACTTTTATATAGCCATTAATATAAGATGGTGTTGTAAATTTTGTAAAAACATGTGAAAACTCAAAATCATAAATAGGTAATAACCTCAATTTATCAAAAAAAGGAATCTTATAAGTAACTTACTAGACTTAGAGCACAGTACAAAGAACCATGGTGCTCCATCACATCTATTCTTCCTTTACCCTCTAATGTTAAAAAAAATACTAATGGCATCCCTACCACCTATCAAATCAAAAATCAAATATTTCAAACCAAATTTTCTCCATTAAGACCTTCTTTTAATTATAAAATATCACCAAAAAATTAGACCCTGAGCACACTTAAAGTTAACATTAACAAACAGAAGAAAGATGCATTCCAGATTCTGAAACCAGAATTAGAAGTGGACCCTGATAAAAACCCTCACTTTGATCCACGAATGGGAATAGATAAAACCAATCTTTTGAGACCTAAAAAGATGACCTTTCAGTTTATGGAGGAAGGCAAATGGGCTAAAGAGGCAGAAATCATCAAGTTGAAGGTATCTAACTTCTGTAATTTCATTAATTCATTCTTTCCTGATTCCGATTTCGTTTTGAAAATTTTAACTGTTGGAATTTGTGATTGCAGAGTCAATTTGGTGAAGCACAAGCCAAAGAGTTCATTTTCCTTTCTAAGTTGTTCTTTAAAATTTTCATTATATTATACAAAGCTTCCAACCAGTTGAAGATCCAAGGTACTCAGTAAGCCTCTCAACCCATATAAACCCAATACATCTGCTTTTGGTTTAGAATTCGTTTGTACAGGTCCCCCCTCCCCTTCATAATGCACCATATGCTGACTGTAATCAAAATTATAAACAAATAAATAAAATCAGAGTTTTTTAAATTTGTTACACAGATAAGATAGTATATAAAGTTACTCATTTGATTATATGATTAAATAAGTGTATTCTTACAGGAAGTCTATAAGATCATTTATATCTGATGCTTCAACAGGAATTGATGGCTGCTGACTATTCTTCCCAAACACATCCACCATCATGCTCAAAAGCAGTTCCAAAGTTTGGAAATTTAATTAAAAAACAAGGAGATGTGTTTTCTCCAGCCATTCGTGTGGAAGATTACTGAAGAATACATGAAGCAATGCCACAATACTTCCTATCATTTTTACACAGCAAAAAGACTAAATCACCCCATGAAGGATTCAAAAGAAACCAAAATTTTGTAAAACCTGCCAAGGGCAATTGAGGTATTTTCTTGACTGGCCATAGTTCACTTTCTACTAGCACAAGCGCATATGGCTTCCAATATTCAAGAAAAGCACTCACAGCAGCAGGTGTATCATCTGGAGCAAACTGAATTAGGGTTTAATAATCATGAATGGAACTGAATTCATCCAGAAAGTTAGCAAATGTAACATGTACCATGAGATATAAACATATATATACCTGATATATGACATCACAAGGAAGTAAAGTCTTTAGTACTTCACTGTAACAATGATAGAAAGGAATCAAAAGATTTTTATATAGAACGAGTATTAGGATGTTGCTTGAGGGGATATGAAAAGGAGATAGAATATACGACCTTCTGGAACATACAATACGAACCAGCCTTCATCACGTGCCCAATGAACAAGCATTGCAAGAGCAATACTCTTTCCACAACTTACAGGCACATCCAATACTATTTGCTTCTCAACACTTAAACCTGAGATTCATGAGAAATAGGAACTATAACTACTACAATCAACTTCTGGAGAAATAAGCTAAAAGCACACCTTTGCTGTTAGTAGATTGAAAAGGTGGATCAACAATACGCCTGTAATTATCAAACTCCTTCTCCATTCCAACTGGTAATCTCTTCGGCAGCACCTCCTCCAGTTTCTTCCTATAATTATAACTAAACAATGAGACTCACTGGGGTCCAACCCAAATTTCAAATCATTTTTTTATAGACCAAAACGTGAAAGTTGAAACTTTTATCCTGTTTTTTTTTAACTTCTATTAAATAATAAGAAAAATCGAATTAGAACCTCAAAATTTTCAACTTATTTTTAGAACGAGCTTTAGCCATTCAGTCATGTCACTTGTTGGTAGCCGATAGCACAATACCAAAATACCAAAATCTATGTATTTGATTGCTACTTTTATTACTTTGTTCAACTAAAAAACCGATAAAACAGAGAAACACGGAAAATACCAAAATCTGAGCCAGATGAAATTATGAACCCAAAAGCCAAAAGTGAAACTTGGCAAAAGATTTTCTGGACTGGACTGAATTCTTTCGGTTTGGTTTGATGAAGGTTTTAGAGAAAAAATCAAATTGAACCAAATTATGCTCACTCAATCACTCTAACAAAAGATGTTGATGGTCAACTCGGTGTCCTGCTTCATGTTAAAAAAATAAGCCTAGTGCTAAGTGGTTGCACCAAAATCATCTAAGTTTCCTTTGATTCCAACTTCACAATGGACCCAAAATCAACCTGGCCCCATCACAGACTCTGTATATAAATCCACTCCCCATCATCATCTAACCACACAAAACCTTCACACTTCTTCACTTAGAAGTGTTCAAAAACAAGCTCAAAACCCCAACACAAGATCCCCATGATGTCCATATCTCATTGTTTAGTTATGTCAAAAGAAAGCCAAGTTCCAGTATGAATCCACATCAAGTTCAAATCCTCAATGTATGATATACATATTCTCGAAATGTAAGAACAGAATCGTGCTACTCAATGGATAAAATTTAGATTTGCAAATGTAATGGTAAAATGAAAGGCATATTACTTATTTTTAACTCCTAAGTTCTGTATTTTTTTTAAAAGAAATGGTCAATGTCACTAAATTGTAACCAAGTTTCATGCTTGTTCTATTTGGGCACCTCAAACTCATTGTCAAGAGGTTTAAACTGAAACTTTGTTATCATCTAATTAAATTGTTGCAATTAACTTGCCATGTTATACATCCACATCAACAAATAGTTACAATGTTTTATCAGAATGAAACAAAAAATACAAAATAAGGGCATCACCCATATCAAATTAAAAACAAAAAAAAAATAAAAATAAAAAGAGGAAGAAAAGAGCTTACCTTAATATTCAGCAGGTGAAATGGAAAGTATTGAACCTGATGAACCTTAAGAAGCTTGGAAGCAGAGAGATTTCGTGCCCTAAATAAAAAAACAACAAAATGAAAAAATAATTAATTGCCAACTACAGGAATACCAAAACATGCAACAATTGATGGGTGTAAACTGACAGAAGAATCAGATGAGACTCGATGATGTGGTTTTACCCAAGAATTCGGTACTTCTAGCATGGTGATGTACATTGAGTCGATTTCATGAGGGCTTTGGGATAGGATGAGGGTTGCTGGTGTTGGTAACCCTACCTAACCTACACCTACACCTAAATGTGGTGGTGTACCACTACCACTCGACTCTCATCTATTGTTCCCCTGTATTCTAACTGCCAACAGCATTCAACAAAAAAGGGAGAATAGAGAAGGGAGAAGAAAAATCGAGAATAAATGAGAGCGCGAATAAATATAGTAAAAAATTAGTAGATGAGATGGTCCGACAACTTACCTGATGGAAGAGACCGAGGGAGGAACAATGAAGACATCTTGGGACAGTGATGGAAGTGAGGAGCATGGTCCTCCAGACATGAAATGGAGAAGTGATTCTATTGAAACTTCCAAAATTAGGGCTCACATAATTGGAACGGTGATGGTGGATGAAGTGGTTGTCGATAGGGCCGGTACATCGTCGTCGTGTGAGGCTTGAAGAGTCGGTGTGGGTTGGAGGTAGTGGAGGTGGGTGAGGGGCGGAGACAAAGGAGAGGAGATATGAGAGAACATTCAAAGTCAAACTCACTAACTGAGCAGCAAGTGCATAGCAATGGGATTCCGCCATAAAACTATCACTTGGATCTCTCGAACCTGAAATTTTCACAACTGAAAAATCGCATATCAAGAAGCCACACAATGCTTTTAGGGTTTCTTTTGATCGAAGAGGATTTTACAACATACGAAGAAGAAGGAGGAGAGTATCAGGCGGGGTTTTTAATTTTTTGGGATTTCATTCCCCCTGACAATTAAAAAATAGGAGAACGCGTGTTCATGAAAAAAAATTATAAAGCGACAGTTTTACACGACACACTTTTTATGATAGGTGCCCTCCGTGTTTTTAATTTTTTTTGTTGGACACTAATTTTAGGGCACACATAAATGTGTATCCTCTATCCTTCAAATTTTGGGAAACTGACATTAGTTTTTAGGACACGCACAAATGTGTGTCCTCTATTAGTGTGTGTCATTGTTTGCGTGTCATTAAAGGGATGTTTTCTAGTAGTGCTCCTCTCTCATCTCATCCTCTTGCAAAGGGTATTTGTAAGCCATTAGAGGTGTCACATTTGAGGCACTTGCTTTCAAGAGTCAAGATCTACAAGGTGTTCTTGTTATTACTACATAACAAGTAAGGTAAACATCTAAACCCTATTATTGTGTAAATTTTGAATTATACACTAGTATCTAGGGTTTTTCTCTGGCATTCAAATTTACATGTTCAACTAGTGAAAACCTAGATCCAAATCAATTAGGGTTGCATGAACACATAGGTTTGTAGTTATGCTCAAAACTCATCATATAGTGATGCCAACTTTCAAACAGATAGAGATAACTTTTGTTCACAATCTGGTTGAATGTTCCTATTGAATGGTGGATCACTAACATGGAAGAGCTCCAAGCATAAAACAGTGGCTTATTATACTTGTGGATTAGAGTACATAGCAGCGAGTGAAGCGTCAAAGGAAGCAGCTTAGTTGAAGAATATCATCAGGGAGCTTGGAGTCGTTATGAATATTGAGGAACCAATGGAACTCTTTGTGACAATGAAGGTGTGTTTGCTTTAACCAAAGAACCAAAAGATCATGGAAGGTCCAAGCACATTGATAGGAAATATCATCACATCATACATAGAGTTGAAGATGGGCATATCCTAGTGAAACGTGTTTCATCAAAAGATAATCCTATAGATCTTTTCACAAAGGCTCTGAGCAAGGCTAAGCACATCTAGCATGCTAGGAGCATTGGTTTGAGAGACGCAATTAGTTTGAGTAGTTAGTTGATAAGTTGAAACTTTTAAACTTTTAAACAAAATAAATTGTAATTGTTTTGGGTGATTAAATAATGGAGATTTATTTATGATTATTTGTACTGCCTTCTTCAATTATTTCTTATTGTGCTTCATTTTGTATGTTTTATATCCTGAATAATTTTGTTATTATTCAAATTCTGCAGTCGTTAATACTTTTGGAAGTAAGTAGTGAATCAAGACTATCATGAATTGATTGAAGATTGTCTATGGAGATTAGACATTGCATGGGGATTGCTACAATATTCATGAGTACTTGGAAAATGGAGATTTTTAGTACCAGATAAACCCACGTTTAGAGATTACTTCATGGATTTTATCACGAGTAATTCTAAGAAGATAATATCTACGATTCTTAAAGTGGAGATATATAGTTCGTAGTTTGTGAATTAGTGGTGCATTGGTTTAACCAAACACATCTCGTAACTGGATGTTTAAAGAGTAATTCCATGCATGATTTGGTAAGTAAAGTGTATGCCCTAACAGGAAAAATGATATCTTTGGGCCCCTTGATGATTTGATGTTGACTTTATAGTGTTGGGCCCAGCCAAGACTAGTTTAATGTGTTCAATGGGTAGTCTGATGGCGTCATCATAAATTTTGGAAATCAGGAAACAGAATCTTGGACAATGACATTGATTATAATTCATGTCTTGTGTCTATACGATATATTGAAGAATGAAGGAGTAGGTGATCACATATCTTAGGGCCAATGTTTGATTTGAATAAGAGTTCAACAGTGGCTTTAGAAATCACTCTTTGTTGTTTGGTTCAGGGTTATATTCGTAATTGTAGTTATAGACCTATCCAAGTTGGAGACTGTTGGATTAAGGTGTCTAAACTCGTAACTAAATTGGTAGAAACTTGTAATTAGAATCAAAGTCCTTTTGGGGTTGCCCTTGTGACTAGAAACTGATTAGAATAACATTTGTAAAGAGAGGAAATAATTTATTAGTTTATTATATGATTAATAAATTAATTAGAAGTAGATTAAATTAATTAATAATTTATCAGAATTAATTTGGGATCTATTGGAATTAATTAGAAGTCTAACGGATACTTGGTAATTGCTTAATAATTGAGCAAATGAGAAGTTCTAGAAACCTCTTGATGGGGACGGTTTTAGAATGCCTTTCAAGGCAATCTAGAATGCTCCATTTAATAATAGGAAAGTAGATAATTATCAAGATTTGAAATAATATTATTTTATGTTCAAATCTATGGTTTATGGGTTTTCCTAGCAGCTATATAAATGGGTGATTGGCTAGCAAATTTTTGTCCACTTCTTATAAGAATACCCTAGCCGAAAATTTGCATCCCTCTCCTCTCTCCTCTTTTGTGTTCTAGTTTATATATTTGGGTGTGACCCATTAAAGGCATCAACCTTTTGGTGCTAGCTTTCTAAAGATCTACAAAGGAAGGATTCAAAGGAATTGTTTACAATAACAATTCAAAAGGTATGTACCCCTAATCTAGTAATTTTGATTATAGTAGAGTTCTTATAGGGTTTGTAGTTCATAGTATGTTGCCTAAATGTGAATACATATATCCTTAATAGGTTGCATGTACCCTTAATTGTTAAGTGTTATTTTTCCGCATTGTACATGATTTTCCTAACCTATAAAACCCATCAGTTACGGCGGAATAAAATACAAATAAAGAAAATACAGATGATGAGGGACGAGTTATACCCTGATTGTGAGATGTCTTCCCTAAACTTTCTAACAAAGTTGTTACATATTAAAGTGATCAATAAATGGTTAAATAGTTCTTTTGACCAACTTGTAGAGTTACTAAAAGTTGCTTTCCCAAATAGCAAGATTCCAACCTCACACTATGAAGTTAAGAAGATGTTGAGAAAGATAGGGTTGGGATATCAATCCATCCATGCTTGTAAATATGATTGTGGTTTGTTTTGTATGGAGAATGATTCCATGTAGAATTTCCTGATTTGTAACGAGAGTAGATTGGTGGACATAACCACAAAGGGGAAGAGAGTACCACAAAAAGTGTTGCAGTACTTTCCTTTGACTCCAAGGCTTCGACAAATGTATAGTTCTAGATTCACAGCTAAAGATATGATTTGACATAATACTGGATGCTCAATGGATGGTATGATGTGTCGTCTGGTTGATGGGAAATCATGACAAGAATTTGATAAGAGATATACAGAGTTATCTAAAGAATCTATAAATGTTTGTCTAGGTCTAGTTGTTGATGGCTTTAATCCATTCGACAACTTTAATAATACTTATAGTATTTGGCCAGTTATATTGACTACCTACAATACACCACCATGGCTATGTATGAAAGAGTCTTCTTTCATGCTAACTTTGTTGATTCCTAGCCCTGGATCACCAGCAAAGGACATTGATGTTTACTTGAGGCCTTTGGTGGATGAGTTGAAAATGTTGTGGGCCGAAGGATTCCAAATGGGAGATGCATCAACCAACATTGTATTAAATATGTTTTCGATGTTGTTATGGACTATCAATGATTTCCCAACACGTGGTATTCTGTCTGGACGGAGTGGTCAATGTTATTTAGCATGCCCTACTTGTAACGAAGACACATCTTCCATTTATGTGAACAACAAGATGTATTATGTTAGTGACAGACGATTCTTGAATATGAACCATAGGTTGAGGAAGAGTATATTGTTTGATAGTCAACCTGAGACAAGACCGCGTCCTAGACGATTCAGTAATGCAACTATATTAAAGAAAGTAGTCTGTCTCTCTTACCATATTCAAGGAAACATCCTAATCATGGCGGTGACAAAAAGAAAGTGCAAAGATGAAACAAAAAAAAAGAGTTGAATTTGAAAAAACGAATTATTTTATTTGAGCTTAAGTATTGGTCTTCCCTCGACCTAAAACACAGTATTGGTCTTCTCTCGACCTAAAGCAAGAATTGACTTGAAAATATGGGCATTCGACCAGATTAATGGCCAAAAGAGAAACTCTAGAAGAAGAAGAAAGACGACAACAACAACAACAACAAAGAAATACTCCCACATGTTTCTTACTCTTTCAAACCAATTGATCAACAACGTTTCTATAAATTCATTAAAGGAGTGAGACTACTTGATGGGTTTGGATCAAACTTTAAGAACAAGGTTAATGATACTGAATCAAATTTGGTTGGGCTGAAGTCTCATTGTCATCACATCCTCATGCAGTGATTGCTATCTATAGGGGTTTAAGCAAGTCTCCCACCAAATGTTTCAACAGCAATCATTGACCTGTGTACATTCTTTAAAAAAATTGTGCACAGTCATTGGATGTTAACGACATGAGAAATTCTAAAGCAAAAGTGGTGAAGATCTTATGCAATCATGAGTTGATATATCCTCCAACATTTTTTCGACATAATGATTCATCTTATTCTTCATTTACCTGAAGAATCTATTCTTGGAGGGCCTATACACATGAGATGAATGTATTTATTTGAAAGATATATGAAAAAACTTAAAAAATAAGTCTAAAACAATGTCAATCCAGAAGGTTCAATAGCAAAGGGTTATGTTGCAGATGAAGATTTCTCATTCTGCTCTATGTATCTTGAAGGTATGCAAACTAAATTCAACCGCGGTGATAGAAATGATGATCATTTCCTTCCAAAAGGCAATTTTATGTGTTCTCATCACAATGTCGAACAATGTCGGCTAAGAAAATAGTCGAACTTCATAAAGAGGCCAAAAAATCATTACATTGGTTTGAATTAAACAACTGTGATGAGGATGAGACAAGAGGCTACATATCATAAGTTTCTGATCTATTAACTACATTTTTGATAGTCTTATAATATATTTTAACTATTATAATTGTTTTGTCCCACGTCCAGTGAATTCAAATCTAAATCGCTTGAAAGTAATTTCAAAATGGAATTTCCGTCACGGTTCAAAGGAAAGATAAATATATTATATATTTATAATGTAAAACTAATTTATTACTTAAATGTACAATCTTATACTTCCTTACAGATTTATTATCTCCAAAATGATATGCCTTTGGACTATACTGATGAATTAAAGGTGTTGGTATATGGTCCATTGAATGCATATTCTTACACTGTGTGCATTGTAAAAGGTGTTCGATTTGTCATGGGTAGCCATGATCTCTAACGCACTACTCAAAATAGTGGTTTTGTTACATTAGGAGAAAACGGTACACCATTTTATGGTTAATTAGAGGAGATCATAGAGTTGCATTATTTATATGGTACTCAGTTGTACTCTTTCGTGGTAAATGGTTTAATGTGTCATTATGTAATGGACAATTAAAGACTATAAATAATATGTTTGTTATTGATACCAATCATGAATGGTATGTCGGTAAAACATGGTATGATGATCAACAATACATTTTAGCTACACAAGATAAACAAGTGTTTTATCTCCAAGATCATACTCAAAACAGTAACTATAGAGTTGTGGAAGAGGTTCATCATTAAAAACTTTGGGATCATCCAAGTATCGGTGTTGTTAATGAGATAGATTTCATGAACGACACTCGATCAACTAATTTTACATTGGTCGTCGACTTAGGCACCTTGCATGTGTAGACGAATTTAGGTAACGTTGGTGCATAAAGTATGGTTGTTGGGAGGAATGTTGCTCCTACTATAAACGATGATGATTTTATCAACAACAATGATGATGGTGGTGATACGTACTCTTCAAATGAAGAAATAAATAATGAAAACTATGACAGCGATGATGATGATGATGTTGTACATGTATATTGTTCTAGTGATGATTTATGATTGACTGTATATTATAGTTATTATATATATTGCTTATAATATTTGTTAAAATTTCAAATGTTGCTTATTTATAAGTAGCTTTATTATATATTTTGAATGTTTATAATATTTGTCAAACAGATTGCAGAAGTCGCGAGGGGACATGGAGGAGACTGTGAGGATAGACCTCCACACAGGGGCGCACACGGTTTACCATCAGGTTCCCAATCTTGTAAGTTACATGAAATTCTTAAGTATTGGATGTATTTTTAAAGTTTTAAATTTCTAAATTTCTAATTCTATGTGTGAATGTAGCAAAAGAAAAGAATGTGAATGTACGTGGCAAAGAAAATAAACTTAAATTTTGTACGATGAGTATGAAGATAACGGTATGAATCCTTTGGTTGTGAGCCTTGATACCTCCAGGAGGATGTATAGATTCGTGGGGGACAATAGGCAATTGTTTGTTAGATTTATCTCAAATCTGTGGGATCAGAGGTACCGTTGCATTATCATTCTTGGCGTTGTGGTCCTACCGAGTACAAAGATAGTTTATATCTCGAGCTAGAAGTAAGTATACAATATATTTTATATGTATTGAATTTTACACTTATTAAATATTTCTTTTACTAATCAAATATATTTTTTTGTAGACCTATTTTGATCTTGATATGTATCGGGGTACAAATTTGTGGGAACCCATTCGAGCGGGTATCCAAACCGATATGCAAATATCATATCGAGATCACAAGCATGAAGTGAAAAAACATTTTGACAACGTTGATGGATATACGGACGTGGAAAGGGAAAGAAGACATCTACCGAATGATTGGTCTGTCGATGCTTGGAATAAGATGATTTATTTGTTGTTTTTGACTCCAAAATATATATACATGTCGGACAAATATAAAGTTACTAGGGTGAAACTTTCAAACACAAGTGCTTATGGTTCTAGGTCATATGCCCAACGAAACCATTTAGAGGTAATAAAATATATTAGTATTATTTAAAATTGTTATTAACATTTGTAAAAATATATTTATTGTTTTTGACTTATTATAGGAAAAACCAGGACTGAAGCCGAAACACATTGAGGGTTGGAGACAGATGTATAAATGTAGGATTGGTAAATGTACAGAAGCTGTAAAAACTAAAAAAACACTCAGTGGCTATCCAGCCGACTTATCATCATTATAGGTATTTGATCGACAATTGTGAAATACATGTGGTGACAACATGTCGTCGCTATAGGTGGTATCTATACCGTCAACATGTCGTCGCTATAGGTGGAACCTATCCCGACAACAATTCGTCGCCACAGATAATTAATAAAACTTTATTTTTTTCGAAAATCATTCCTGACGGAACCTGTAGTGACGACTTGTAATCGGTAGAGGGGGTACCTATCCCGACGACACCTATGCCGATGCCTTTTTTGACCTATCCCGACATGCCTGTGCCGGCGACTAGTCTTCAGTACACCTTATCCCGACGATATGTCGTCGGTACAGGTTCAGAAAATGTCGTCACCACAGAGTGCTAATGTTGTAGTGTTAGTTTAACACAAACTCTTTTAGAGAAATCATAAAAAAAAATTCATATCTTATAGGAAGATTTCAAAGATCGACATTAATCGGGACCCTAATTTTAACATAAACAAAAAAGATTGAATCGTAAACTTCTGTTAAACATAAAATCACGACAAACAACATCTTCATCTTCATCAAAGCTCTGGTATCATGCTTATATTCACAAAATGTCTTTAGATTCAAACCAGAAGAGATTCGGAACTCCAAGTTCTAGGAAAATAGTTTGTAAACAAAATCACACTTCAACTAGTCTTTTACTCCAAACAAAACACTAACACAAGAAGTGGAATTGATTACAAAATAAGAATGAGAAACTTATATGCTACAAAACTTTAAAGATTGGCACGAATGATTAGGGTTCGATTAAACATAATTGACAACTCTTGTGGCTATCTCAAATATCTGATTCTAATATGATGAGAGATAACATTGGTCCCAATGATTTTAATATCTGATTCTAATATCCGACAACTCATGTTATGTGCGTCGACCGGGCAAATAGTTGGGAGTGGGGTGTTGGTCCAGATGAAGGCTTTACTGTTAATAACACTAGAAAATATATTGATTCCATTTTATTGTAGGAATGCATGATTCGGATGAGATTGTGCAGGCTAGTGCCTATCAAAGTTAATATTCATCTTTGGAGAACTATTCGTGATAGACTTCTCACTCATTATAATTTGGCTTACAGGGGTGTAGACATGAGTTTCAGTGTTTTGTCCTTTATGCTCTACTCAGATTAAAGTCTATAGTCATGTGTTTGTTAGTTGTGATGTGGAAAAGGAAATTCGGAATAAAGTGTTTAAGTGGCTTGATCTCCCTTTTTCTTTGTTTGCAAATGTTTCGGAGATATTGGAATGGGTGGATGTCATTCCTTCTAATCCGTCAAAAAGAAGAAAGCTCGAAGTTATTATCAACACCACGATTTGAATTATTTGGGCTTACAGGAACAATGATGTGTTCAAGACGTACAACATACGGAAAAATCATATTTTTGAAAGCATTGTCATTCATTCTTTTAATTGGTTCTCTAGTAGAAATAGTAAAAGCAACATATCTTGGACCCAATGGTTGCAAAAACCACCCTATGACTCTTTATAATTGGTTTTTGATTTCTAGCTTTTGCTAGTTTTTCTTTATAAAAACGTGGCTCTTCAAAAAAAATAAAAAATAAAAATAAAAATAAAATTGGTCCCATTGCTCATACGTGTATAACAACGTATATCCCCTTTAACTCCCTCTCAACTACCGATATCCGCTTTAACCCTTTCCGACTTCCACATATTTAACCCTTTAACTTGATTCACCTCACCAAGCACACAAATTTGGATACAATCCATTGGCTATCATTAATTAATATTAGTAAGTATTGAAATATATGGATATTTCAACATATAGTGAAACTGAAATTCACATATTACCACTGTGAGCCTCAAGCCCATGATAAATGACCTTCAGACTAGCCAACCAATATCCTATCAATTTAGAAGATAGAACTAAAATGGTAAATTTTCATTCATCAAAAGATATATAAAAATCAGAAGATAGAACTAAAATGGTAAATTTTCATTCACCAAAAGATATATAAAAATTTTACGTTAAATTTGCCTAAAAACCCATTAAAATTAAGATTAATACGTTGAATTGAAGATCATGTGCGAAAATTAAAAATTGACTCTTAAATATATTTTTTTAATATATAAGCAAATATCATTAACATTATGACAAGATCGGACACCTAATGGACCGTTGCTAATTATATTTGCGGCTAGGATTAAAAAGAGAAAAATTGTTCATTTACAAATAATCAGCAACATCATTCCAAAGTGTTTTGTGACAAGCTAATACGTCGTTAATTTCCTCCCTAAGCCCGTCGCTAATTCTGTTGTTGTTGGCCTCTAGAGACGAAGTTCCAACGGAAATTTCTATTGTTGATTCCTATGTTTCTAGTACATAGAAAAAAAACCGGGCCCCTTCACGACACAGACCATATGCAATGTATAAGCCACACCTCCTCAACGCCGACCCTGATTAAAATTTATATTTGTAATAATCACGTGCAAACTGTTATATTTTATATAACTTTTAAAAAGTTATTGGATTAAAAACACCATAATCAAACTACATCGATTTTTTTTAAACATTGTAATGGACTTTAGTTTTTTGAAAGAATTTATGCATCTCAAAATTTCTTATGTTTAATTACTTACATTGGAATCTTATTTTATATTATGAATGACCATTTCAAAGACTAGATCAAATACCGACTAATTAGTTATATATTTCACTTGGGGAAAAAAGAAAAAAGAAGAATTACTTCATCACGAAGGCAAAACAAGACAAATGTACATCACATGTTCACTTGCACTTGCAGAGAGACACATTTGTCACCAAATTAACCTCAAATATCAAGATTTTCGGTGGGGATACAACCGGTTTTTTATTCCTTTTTATTCGTTTTATATATAGACCAACCGTTTAACGAATAAAGTTACTTCTACTATATTAAGAGAAACGTAAAATATTTACACTTCATATTCTTTTCTGAATTAATAACTAGTACGTATGAGTTATGACAAACCCCACCACTAGATCGGCACACATTGGTTGTAAATCTTTTTGGTCTTTATCTCATTTTTTATTTAGACAAAATAATAATAATAATAATAATAATAATAATAATAATAATAAAAGCTTAGGAGAATCATGACATAGGTTTCAAAATTCGTCCATATTTCATTATTTTATATGTGTTTGTAGTTGTACTTTGTACATTTGAATAAAAAAAACAAATGTTTTCAATTGTAGTTTTTGATTTAAATTGAAAAGGGTTAAATGTATATCTATATAATGTTTCATTTTTTTTAAATTAATGAAACAATTAATGTTTTTAACAAAAAATAATATTTATTCTAAGACCAAAATATTAGAGGTGGCAATGAGTTGTGTTGGATCAAAAACAAAATGATTTGTAAACAAATTGAAAATGTCCGTCCAACCTAAATTGTTTAAATAAACAAGTTGAAAATTCTCAATCTAACCCAATATTCTTATTAATATATGTTGAAATCGGATTAACATGTGCATTGTTTTCTAACCCAACCTGTTTAATAAATAGATTGAACCCGAGTTGATCCATTTATTTTATTTTTTTAAAAAAAAACCCTTAGAAATCAAATAAATCACTAAATAGAATAACATAAAACTTAAAAACTTTAATAATTATTTAAGTCTGAAAACACTACGATCGTAAGTCTATATATGATCGGTGGGTATGGTACCACAACCAACCACACTTTTGGTCTGTCACATGAGCGCAAAATTATTTTCCTTTCAGCCCACAAACTAATAGGAAATGATATCATGCCTACCATACTTTTGATTTTTTTTAATTAAATGAAATATAATTTAATAAAATGTAATTATATAAAATTAATGTGAGAGTTGTTTGCATAACGTTCCCGATAAATGTCGATTCCCGCAACACCAACGTATATGAGAAGTGGATGACGATGAAGATATTTTCGAATTTTAAATATGAATAATATAAATGTTTGGTATTTATTTTGTGGTTTGAAGATGTGAAGTGTGAATATGTATTTATAGTAGAGAAAAATTATTATCTTTTTTTTTAAATGCCCATTGGGTAATGGTCACAAAAAGAAATAACGCAAAAAAGAGGTGCGGGAACTTTCACTTGTGTAGTATCCCCACCAACCCACTGTATTCATAGGCGAGTGGGAGGTGTCGTGTTCACCAAACCACCACGGTGACATGTCATTGACTGCAGGATGTGGCTCATGTCCACACCTATCGGTCTAAGTTCATAATACAAACACAAATCAAAAGTTTACAACCATAAAATAGACAAAATTGCAAAAATAGTCTCTGTGGTATGCATTTTTTTGGGGTTTTAGTCCAAAGCACGGGTTTTTTGGATTTGTGGTCCTTTTGGGCTAGTTTCATTGTAAAACTGGTCCCCGATAAACTTGAAAAGACGACTTTGTCCTTTTAATTGGTTTTTTCCATTTACTTAATTATTTTTTTCTTTTATTTAAATATAAATGTTAAATCAAATCAAGAAAGGGCCCACATTCTCTCTCTCTCTCTCTCTCTCTCTCTCTCTCTCTCTCTCTCTCTCTCTCTCTCTCTCTCTCTCGTATAGGAAGGTGTTTCTTCTTCCTAAACAAATAGTATGATACGACTGATATAAAAAGGGGCCACTTCATCTACACCAATTCACAGTCCAAGCATCTTTATTTTGAAACACTACCACCGTTACACTAATGCTCCGCCATAGAAACACTGGTAACTGTCGTGAATCACTACCGTTGGCCACCATTTGGCAACCAACAACCCTAACCTCTTCTCATGTTCAGATAATCAACCACCACTAGCATTTCTGTTGCAAGGAAGGCCGGAAACCGCCATCCACCACCTTCACCGGCGAGAAAACCACCCACAACCACTGCCGCTGTTGATTCCGACCACCACCTAGTTCCCCCTCCTCCCCCACTCGTGTCTCCATCCAATTAAAACAGAAACGAAGCGACAGAAGGCCGTCAGAGCAGCCCCCCGCCACACGCCACCGCAAATCGCTGCCATTCGTTGCTGCTGCCGCCGACAGCCTCCAGCCACCGCCGTCTGCTGCTGCTGTCGTCGCTGGTAAGCCATCCATCCCCTCATTCCGTGTAGATTGGTCGTTTCCCCTTAATCCGTTTCATCAAATCGAGGGACGAAGGTCTCGATTTTTTTTCTTGTGTGTTGCAGACGGGTCTGTATAAATCACGAGTTGGAGAATGGTGGTGCAGGTAAGGAAGAAACAGAGAGAATGTTCGAGAATGGTGGTGCATGTAAGGAAGAAGAAGAAGAAGAAGAAGAAGAAGGGGTGGGGAAGTGGGTTTTTTTTAGAGAGAGAGAGAGAGAGGGCAGGTGGATCTCATTCTTGATTTGATTTAACATTTATATTTAAATAAAAGAAAAAAATAATTAAGTAAATGGAAAAAACAAATTAAAAGGGCAAAGTCGTCTTTTCAAGTCTATCGGTGACCAGTTTTACAATGAAACTAGCCCAAAAAGAACACGAATCCAAAAAAAAAACCGTGGTTTGGACCAAAACCCCAAAAAAAATGCGTACTACAGGAACCATTTTTGCAATTTTGTCCATAAAATATTATAAACGTTTAATTTCTAAAGTATACGTGTATCTCGACTTCACTTTCACAAACTCGAGTTTCAATAACAGTACTAACCCATATTTTTTTATAAAATAAAAAAAATCAAAATATAATAATCAATCGAATAATAGTACTTAATAAATATAAATTAAAATATATTTAAAATTTTTAAACAGGATTGTAAACAGATCAAAATTTTCAATCTTAACCATAACCGATTAAGCATGTTGATCCTTTTGATTAAATAGATTGAAAATCACAATCCAATCAACTAATTAACGGGTTGGGTCGGATTAGATTGGAAACCCTACAAAATATGCGGAATTATATATAACTGGAAATTATTACATTTAACATCAGTTAAATGTTTATTTGTATGAACAATGTTACAAGTTACAGTCAACTAAACAAGTTACCCATTAAATACTTACATACAACAAATTTTTAAATGAAAAATAAGCGAAGCAACTTCTAAAAATATATATTGTAATTATGGTGTTTGAAGGATCTCGACTTCAGCTTTATTTAAACATGCTTTTGCTGAAGATTTCACCTTTTTTTCTTTTCTGGGGTTGTGGTAGGGGTTGTCATACGTCAGAATCCCTCGTGGGGAAAATCTTTAATTGATTACTCTTTTGTATTTTTCTACCAAATAAATATTTCATCGACATTTAAAACTTAAAAAAAAAATAATAATAATAAATAAATATGTTGTTTTTGGAACAATTTTGATTTTTTTTTCTTATTAACACCCATCACTTAAAAATATTAATGGATATATCTTCAATAGTATAGAATCTTTAAATTGATATCGTTTTATAATTGTTTATTTTTTCTAGTAATTTATGATAAAAAGTAGAAATGATAGAACAACCATTTATCTTGAATTGTTATTTGTTAAGTTAAAACTTAAACCATTACATTTATTGAACATTCAAACAAAATATTCAATCATCTAAAATTTCTATTATAAGAGAAATCATAGTGATTGATGGTAAATTTGGTCTACTATGTATTGATATCTTAAAAAACAATTAACAGAAGTTATCATTTCTGTTATAACAATTAACTATTCAAGTATGAAATAAGAACACAACACTATTAGATTGTCCAAAATTAATTGATAATTAAAAAATATTAATTCGAAATAATGTTACTAATAACCCAAAACTTAAGCAATTATAATTTTGAAGTATTGTTTTCTTTACAAATAATTGAAAATAACAAACGTTATACATTCAAAACATGTCTTCTATCAATTTTTATTTCAAACAAAAAAAAACATACTTTAGAAATAAAACTATAAAATCATATTTTAAATTAAATGAAAGATTTAGTTATATAATTATACTTGCAAACCTCAAAAAACACAATATATTTTCATGTAATTCTTAACAAATAGTATTATACTATTTGTTTTCATGCATTAAAATCTTTATACTTTCTGAAAATTTTAATCTAAAGGTTTGTCAACAACAACCCTTAACAATCAGTTACCTAGCATTTTGGTTGCCTAAGTTTATCGGTCTCAAAGCATTAAATGAGATAATTTTAAAAAATATAAAAGTTTCAATGTACTAAAAAAATAATAAATTATATAGTTTTTTTTAATAAAATTGGATAAAAACACATAATAAAAAATTATATAGTTGTTTTTTTAATAAAAATATTGGGTTTCTTTAAGACTTGCCCGTAAATATAACACATGTTTTTATAAGCGGGTTATTGATCTGGTTATAAATTTATAATATAACTTTAAAAACTTATAGATGAGAAAATAATAAAGTTTGTTTTTTTTAAAGAAATTAATTTTACTATTATGTAAAATTGCACATGGCAAAAGGAAGTTGATCAGGTGCGCATGAACTCTGGGGCTCTAACTCCAACATGAAGCACCACATTACCACCCACCTCGTGTACACGGGTACACCTGCTGCACAGAAACCCCTCATGTACAAGTACAATTTTCTTTATAAAATAAATATTTATTCAATTTTATTTATTTTGTTTATTATTATAATATCACATATTATATTTTCAACATCTATTTTTATAAGAGATTGTAATTTTATAAAGCTAATAAGTTATATCAATAAACAATGAGAAAATCACAAAAATACATAATTTTGGATAAGAATCAAGGCGTTAAAATGAGAATAAGGAGTTCATTGTCAAAAGATGAAAGAGAAAAAACTTGATTGTAGCTGAGCTTTTTAAGAATTGATAGTGTATACTAATAACAATCTCTTTTGGTTTTTTTAATACAAAATAACTACCAATTTTGTATTGCCAATTTAATAACACCACATGGCTCGTTGATAATTGTTTATCTAGTATTCTAGTACCATGGACGAGATCTATTTAGATGGACTGTTATATATGCTATGTTGCATGGTTAACAGTTGGTATTTGATATATTTGTTATAAACTAACGAGTGGTGTCATACTTGCTATAGTCAACTTAAGCGCCACGTAGAAATTGTCACATTGCTTAAAAAATTTCTATTTAGGAATGGTGGTTTGTAGAGTTTGAGAACTAAAAAAAACACACAAAAAGCAGCAGGTCATTGGTTGGTGGGTGGAATTAAATGAGAAATGAACTCGGTAGATATATGCCGAGTTAGATTGCCGAATTGCCTTTGTTGAGGTCACGACGCGGTGTGCGTTAAAGCCACATCACATTTGCTTAGCCTTAGGATCAAAACCTTTCATGGTAATCATATATGCATCAAACATATGTGGTTTTAGTTGCAAATCTAGTATTCGGATTCGAAAAACAAAAAAGTACAAAGATCACTTTCGTCGAGTATGGAACCGTTGGCCACATGCCAATTTTCTAGATTCTATCATAAATTATGGTCGTATTGTTAGGTCAGGTATACCTATCGTTAACCACTATTGTGGTGGGTGTTATCTCATCAGCACATTCAACCACTAAACCGATATGATTCTTATCACTAAAATATCACTCCACATCATTTTTTTAATTAAAGTTAAAGCAAAAATAAAATAAAAACATAGATTTTTTTTAAACTAGTTTTTCATTCAACTAAAAAGACAGTACATTAATTTTTTTAAATACATTAATTATAAAAAAAAACACGGCGTTAAAAAACATTAAAATGTCAAACATAAATTAAAAAACTACCCCATCTATTCCTATACTTTGATTGGACGGATTCTTTGAGTGCAAGAAAAATCTCCAAATTTTCGCCCTCGTAGTCGTCCGCTTTTACTTTCAATATCTCCAAATCTTTTTTCGTTTGAAACGTCGTTTGTGCCTCTTGAAATTAAGTTTGTGCTTCTAGCATTTTTTTTGTTCCACCTGACTCATCATCGCCGTCTTGCTCTCCTGTAGTTGGACGTATCAATCAAATTTTTCTCCAAAATAATCTATAACATTAGATCTCGAAGCCGACAAAGTCGTTCTCTTTGTTTTATTTCTTCTTATCGGCCGACGAAGAGGTTGCTTATCTTCAAGATCCAACGGATCATCGTTGATGTCGATGTGTGTTCACCTATCCAATTGTTGGGAGGTTCTATCAGGGTTTCTTGAACGCTTCGAACCGAAAGAGGTTTCTGAAGTCCTTTCGGTTATCTCTTCCATTTTGGAGCATCCTTCAACCTTAGCTAAGGTTTGAGATACGGAAAAGGTGTGCTGGTTGTCGTTTTCATATTGATCCATGGTAGCCTTAAACACATCGAAATTGTTTGACCCGCTTTTGTATAGGTTGCTAAGATTATTGTAAATTTCACAAAATTCGGTACATTTTAGCCTTAAATCGTGTCATTTCTGTAACATCCTATTTTAAGAAGTTTCTTATTTTAGGATTACGGGCAATAAATGGATCAAGTAGAGGCATTGGGTTTCAAGGGAATAGGGTTTAGACTATTTTGGATGTTGATAATATTGGTTATGTGATCTAAGCCCTTGGTTTGTGTTTTGGTGCCAAAGGGTAAAATGGGAAAAGTTATATGTCCGACTTCTATAATGGATTATGGTTTTTAGTTCGACATGTGTTATACCAAATTTAATTAGATATAAGTGTGGGGCTCGTAAATACCTTTTCGTGGATATAAAGATCGCCAAAAACGAAGTTGAAACGAAGAAGTTATGGTTGTTTGAAGTTGAGGTGGATTTAGGTGAAAACCGTCGGAGTGGGGATCAGAGCCCACGACATGGTAGTCGCCACGACACGGCGATCAGTTAGGCCCAAGCCCATGATTTTAGGGTTTTCAACATATTTAAGCATATGGTTCCGACTTTTTGGCCATTTTATCAGCCTTCATCACCTCTATAACTCCTTGGGAGAAACCCCAACCTTCACCTTCAAGATTTGAGCTTCTCTTCTCTCCTCTGTTGGGTGCTTTTTATGATATTTTGATGAAGTTAAAGATCAAGAAGGCTCTCTTGGTTACAAGGAATGATGCTCCAAGTTTAGATCCATCAAAGACACTATATTTCTGGACTATTGTAAGTATAAAGTTCCAATCTTGCTATCTAATTCTTTAGATATTGTCATTTGGAGTTTTTGGCACTTTTGGTCCATTTTATGGGTGATCTTGGAGTTGATTGGACTCCAACATCTTTTGATCAGTTTGGAATGTTTCTTGGACTTCATGGACTAGGAAAGTTGTGATCTTTTGCCTTCCCTTTTAGTCATGCAAGTTATCTTGGTCCTTTAGGCAATTTTGGTGTATTAAAGTTTAGATCGTGAATGTTTGGGGCACTATTATGGATAAAGTTGGAAACTTTATCCCTCTAGACATCTTATTGATTCAGATCTGGAAGTAAGAGAGTTAGGGGTCGTTTGATAGTTACTAATTGGGTTAGAACTGATTGGGTTAGAAGCTGACCGAGTTAGAAATTCTGACTGAATTAACTTCTGATTGAAACTTGTTGTTTGATTTTGCATCTGACTCACTGTGCAAAATGACTATATTACCCTCAAACAATATTTTTTATAAAAATTCCTTTATGATATACCATTTAATTTATAACATTACATTTTTTATAAAAACATTCAAAAAGATGAAAAATGACCATATTACCCCTTGATGGAAAACTTTATATTGTACCAAAAATTGAAATGGATTTTATTCTTGATTCTAGAAAAATATGCATATTCCATTTCCATATTTTTTTTCCAAAATGTTGATCAAATATGCTTAAATCTTGATGACATTAGGATGAAAGATGCTGAAACTGTTTAAATCTTAATGTCATCAGACCACTTATGCAATTGACCATTTATGCAATTTTATATAAACTCCATATTCAAGAAAGTTTGAAACCAACCCAGTAACTTTATGGTAGATGTATATTACTATTACACCTTTCTCACTACATTCAATAGAGAACAAAATTCCCATATCCACTTCTTGTTTTACGCATGTACCCTTTTCTCATTTTCATTACTTCCCTGTAATTCAAATTCACTCCAAAAGCTTTCATAATCACCAATAATTTGATAAGAACATAAACATGATTAATTCAAAACGTTGTTGAAGAAAATCTTATCTGGGAAACAATGAAGGTGATCGATAAAAAAAAGCAGGAGAAAGAGCAGGCACCTGAGTTGGAGGAAGGGTGGTCGGAGGCTGCGTGATCGGAGGAAACCGACAGAGGAAGAGGACGGAGGCTGTAGAGGAATACAAAGGAGGCTGTGGAATCACTTTCTACTTCCGATTTGTGCTTCTTTGTAGACGATTGTTTAGGGCATAACGGGAATTGATTATTTTGGAGCCGATATGTCCCAGTCCTTCACTCTAGAATAAGGGACCGAATCAACACATTTCTTTGGACCGAGTCTAAGGTTTGGACCGAGTCCAACCTTTTAGAAGATGTTTCAAACATTCCAATTGAGTTTTTTGGTCCTAGTCCACCATTTGGACCCAATTAGAGGGGAAATCAAACAGACCCTTAGACTTAATGGATTAAGTTGAGAAATATGCATTTTTGGGTCCTTTTGAGACTTAAAGTCTAGATCTTTGTGGTTTGGACCTTCCTAATGGATAAAGTTAGAAACTTTATCTATTAAGACATTGAAAAGAATCATATCTGAGCTTTGGAGCTCTTGAAATCGGAAGAAAATGGATTAAGCTCGTTTGAGTTGTTCAGACCAGTCTCTACGGTGTGACCTTTAGCTGCCACAACGTGACGACTGTATTGAAATTTTGTGCCCATGACATGGCCAAGGAAGGCCACCACGTGGATGGATGTTGTTGGAAATTTTGACCTCAGCTTTGACCGTTGAATTTTTGACCAGCTTGACTTTTGGTCAAACTTGGGTAGAATTGAACATTTGACTAAGGATTGGTTTCAGTTTAGCTTTAGGGAGCTTCAGTTGGATGTTATGTTGCCAAGGTAGCTGTTGGGTGTCTATGAATAGTTCAGGTGAGTCTTCTCACTATGCTTGTGGGTCGAATACACCAATGTCGGCCCATTGGATTGTGTTATGTAGAATGCTAGTTGTCTTTGTGACTCTTGTATGATTGATTGGGTTGAAATATAGCCCAGGGTTGGGCCCATTATTGTATGTTTGGGTTAAAATAGACCCCAGGAATGGGCCCCAAGGTTGGGCCTGTTATTGCATGTTCGGGTTGAAACATACCCCAAGGTTGGGCCCATTATTGTATGTTGGGTTGGAATAAACCCTAGGTCTAGGCCCATGATTGTATGTTGGGTTGGAATATACCCCAGGGTTGGGCCCACTGATTAGTATGACATGTGGTATTTTGGGGAACTCACTAAGCTTTGTGCTTAAGTTTTATGTTTAAAATGTTTTCAGGTACTTCTTGTTTCAAAAGGAAGGGTCCGACTTGATCGCACTGCATCCCCTGAAGATTTATTTCGCAATGATTGTTTATGATTTTACTCTGATGTTTTGAGAATAGTTTTACTTTGATCGTCTTTTTGGATAATGAATGAATGGTTTTGACTGAATTAAAATGAAAATTTTACTGACTGTTTATGATTTTACTCTGATGTTTTGAGAATAGTTTTACTTTGATCGTCTTTTTGGATAATGAATGAATGGTTTTGACTGAATTAAAATGAAAATTTTACTCGGTATTTTTGGGATGTTACAATTTCGAACTAATTTGGTAGGCATTTTGACTTTCACTTCCCTTTAAACCATAGAACACGTTTCGAAATTTTTCCCAAAAACAATTAAATGTTTAATTATCTCCTTATATGGGGTCTTGGTTAGCCGACACCCACGCTTGTGCTAACTTCTTTTATTCCTATTTTGTCTATGGCACCCTATCGGTTGATTGGCTCTAACGAGTTTTTTTTCCTTTTTTGGTTGGGGTAGTGGTGAACATTGTCTTTCTGCTACAAAATCCGATGAATTAGGGGGTAACAAACGGGGTTGTGAAGGTGGTGGTTATGAAGATTGTGTTTAGAAAGATTGTTGGCATACGAAACATATTGAAATTGTTGTAGATAGGCTTGTTGATAGGGTGGGAAATGTTTATATGGTTGTTGAAAAAGTTGATTTTGTTGGATAGGGGAACCAATTTGGAACAAATTCATAAAATCACCTTGAGGTGATTCCATGTTCGGGTATTGGCGGGGAGTTGTATCTAACACAAAAGCGTTATCGAGCTTGCGGTTTCGATAGTTTGGTGGGCTATTTTGATTGGGATCCATGGTACTTGGATTGTAAACAATACAAAGTTGTGTACGTAAATAGAGAATGGGAAGAATGGTGTAAAAATTTTGGTTGTGTATTGTGGTATTTAGAGGTAAATGTTTTTTTTAAATAATAATTTTCAAAAAGTTGACGTTCAAGGGCTAGTCAAACGGTCAATTGAGTAAATTGCATTGATTTGTCATAGTCACTCGTTGAACCCAACACAAATCACCATGAACACAAGCCACCACAGACACCCAGACTGGTGTTCGTGCTCGTGGTACGTGGCCATGTAGACCACTACCATTGTCGTGAAGAGCATACCAGACGGTCTTAACATAATAAGTTATTCGACTTATTTTTATAAGACTTTTATTCAGGGATTTAACTAAGCTAACTTTAGATTTTTTTTACTTTTTTTTAAACGGAAAATCTAACCTACTCTTAAACTACACCTTAAATCCACCTATGTCCACAACGGGACTTGAACCCTCAACCTCAAGAAGGGAGGGCAACACCGGATACCGCTAGGCTAGAAGCCCTTTGGTTAGATTTTTTTTCACTTATAGTCTTTATTTCTCCATTTTTGTAATTCAATTTTGTTTCTCCTTTTTTTTAATTCAATTTTGTCATTATGATAAAACCCTAGTCATTTACTCTCTAAGTTATTACATGTTACCATGTTATTAGAGCTCTATTAATTCGATATATTCTCCTTGACTTGATTTGATTATTTTGGAAGAGTGTGCAACAAACACTATTTGTACGGATTGAACACGTTTGTATACATTACCGTTGTTTGTTTGTTCTGATTGTCGGTGGTACATGTTCAAATATTTTGTTGTCATTTGTCTATTTTTATTAATGTCAATACGACTTGTATGAATGACACTATGGATTGCATTATTACTCAACTAAATGAAAATAATCATGCATGTTGGACTTATATGATGAATAATGTTCAAAGTGAGAAACATATGTGTGGATTTGTTACTAGCACTCTAGGTAAACTTAATGATGAGAGGGCAAGAAACTATGCAATTTTGCTTTATACATGGGAGACTTATAATCTAAAAAATCATAACTTGGATCAACAATTCTATGATCTAGTCCATTGGAACCTAGTTAGAGAAATATGATACATTTAAAGAAGTTTGAGATCCCTTGGATAGAATTTATTTTAGCTAATTAGTACCAGTTGGAGACAAATATCTAAGATCTTCAAAAGAATACTATGAGTGTTTAGGATTTTTTTTTGTTATCATGATTGATTTGCGGGATTAGTTGCCCTTTGTCGAATTCGTTGAGTTGAATTCATTTAGGCCCTACATTGCTAGGAAATAAGATTAGTGGTTGGTTCAATTATTGATGGAATTACAATATTAATTTGAAGGATTCATGGAACAACCTTTACCTTACTCCGCTTTCCCTTGTCGATTTGATTGTTCATGGGTTAATTGTTGAGGAGACTCGACTTAAGTCTCAAGTTGATAGAGGGTCTAAAGCATCTACTACTTATGTTGTTTTTGTTTTTCCACTACGACCACAAGCTACAATTCAGTCAAGAACAACTCATGAAGTTTCCTTTGCAGAATATGTTTTTTTTGTAAATAGAAGAACCAATAAAAATATCATGGCCAACTTTATTTAACAATGCAAAACAACAACAACGTCCTATGCTCCAAAAAAAGACCATCTAAACCTTTTCAACCATTCGCTTTTTGGTCCTACCCTAAGGGATTCTCATCCACCATGATCTATTATTACTATTGAACCTTCTATAGAGATTAATCCTCATGTTACCACCATGTCACCGTCGACTTTGGATGTAACATTCCAAAATCTAGGGTAAAATTTTCATTTTTAATTCAACTTAAAACCATCAAATATTCATATCAACCATCCCAAGAGTATGTAATAGTAAATAGTTATCATTATACAATTCCTAAAATCATAAAAGTGCGGAAAACATGGGTGGATGCGCTGCGATCAAGTCGGACCCTTCCCTTTCAAACTGGAAGTATCTGAAACATAAAATTAAATCGTAAGCATAAAGCTTAGCGAGTTCCCCAAATACCACATACCATACATATCATACACACATCATACATACATATCATGCTAAAGCAAGTACGGGTCTATTCCACCCCTGAGTCCCTTCCGACTCTCTAAGTCCCTTCCGACTCCTTCGGTATCTTCCAACCGGTACAGATCTATTTCACCCCCTACAACTAAGCATACAGTCATACTAGCAAGAGACACAAAGACAATAAGCTCATACATACATACCAGTAAGTGACACACAAATCACTATTATCCTACTAAATAATCCAGTGGGTCGGCATTGGTTCCTTCGACCCACAAGTACAGTGAGGAGACTCACCTCAGTCTGAAGATAGACAAGTCACACTCCTGGGCTGCTGCTATCAAGACTCCTCACACTAAACATTCCAAATTAACCCTAATAAATACTTTAGGTAATAACCCATAAAAGGTCCAGATTACCATCCAACATGCTAAGTGGTAAAAGACCATTTTACCCTTCCCTTAATGGGCCCCTCAACCCGTGAACCAAGCCCAAAATACCTAAGGTACAACAAGGCCCAAGAGACCTAAAGCCCAATAATGTCCCAAAAAGGCGTAAGGCCTAATAATGACGCAAACGAACTAAAACCCAAAAAGGGTTCATGGTGAGTACGCTATGCGTACCACCAGTACACCCCGCGTACCAGCTTTCACCAAAACGAAAATGGGGACTCAGGTACGTACACTCAACATACGCTTATGAATGCCCTACGTACGGCGCAACTTGCCAAAATCTCATTAACCACTTAATGCTTAAAGTCCAAACGTCCAAATTGCATCTAGCCCTTAGGGAATGTCTTAAATGATAATATCATCAAATTGATGCCTTTTCAATGCTCAAAGAGACCCAACATGAATTTCTAACATTCTAACGTCATATTAGTACTATCAACTCATGCATGGTTTACCTTAATCCATAAAGATGCTATTTTTATGATTCTATAACTCTAGAAATACGAAGAAATGATCAAAACATGTTCTAGAGTAACTCCTACTCACAAGAACCAACCCAAGGGACCAAAACATGCCAAATATAATCCCATATCTATATCTAAGCTATGGAGTCATAAAGTTTGAAGCTTTATACCTCCAAAATCTTGCAAAGGTGAAGAGAGTGTTGGATCTTCAAGTCCCAAGCAAACTAATCCTTCACCAAAGAGTTCTTCTTCTTCAAGATGCACCAAACCCACACCAAAACACACACAAGGATTAAATCTCTCTAAAAATGGATTAGGGTTTTGAGATAATGATTTTGGGGACAATGGAGACTGGTAGTGAGTGAGCCTTGGGGCATAAGATGTTTAAATAGGGTGCAAACCCTTAAATTTAGCGTATTCCCTTGGATTATGTACGCCCAACATACCAAGGGGTTAACCTCGTGTCCAAGATCCTTCGAGGTACGCCCAACGTACCTCATTTACGCCCAGTGTACTAGGCCTTCAAGCAAAATAATTAAACGCTTAATAATTAAGAAATTTACCTGAAAAAAATGGGCGTTACATTGGATCCTTTAGTTTTTTTTAATTCCAAATAGTTCATTGCTTCTAATTTTTTTTCCATGTAAGAATATATGTCTCATTCAGTCGTGTCTTTTTCAAGTACTTCAAGTATTCCTTCATCCTTATGGATCTTGGTTATGGTATATCCCATAATATGTCACCTTATTTGTCATACTTTGCTTCTTTGTCTTATCGTTAATCCATCTTTGTTATGTATACTAGTGTTACATATGTATGCCAGTAGATGATGTCGATTTCATTTTTATCCCTCATATATCTCTTACAATTATCTATTATATTCCCAAGCATACATTATGTTGGGTCTAAAGATTTGCGTCATTGGGCCTGTTCCTTCGGTCCATTGTTATCACGGTTTGGGTCTGTCCAGCCGTGTTTATGTCATTAGGGTTTAGTATATAAGATGCATGCATGCATCGTTCTCTGTATGCAATTGATAATTATTATTCCGTTATTGTACTGTAACCCTAGCACACCTCTACAGTCGAAGTTCTTTATCGAGCTCTTCTGAGGTGGAGCATATTAATCATTCAGCTCCTGTTTGATTCATCGTGTGTTCTTTACTTTTATTGTGTTTGACCAAATCTGTTACGAATCTAAAAGATCTTAGAGAACTTTATTCTCATCAATTGGTATCAGAGCAGGAGGCTGTGTAATTCATACGCATCTCTTCTGTTGGAAGAATCTCTTTAAAGGTTTCCGCTTTTGTTGAAATCGTTGGAGCCGTCATCACATTTATTGACGTTGTTCCACGTTTTTGATAAAATCCTAATTCAGTCTTTACAAGTCTGGTTCTTGACAGATATTCGAAACAGGTCATCATGTCTCACGAAGATTCACAAACAAACCCCATCATCATATCCAACATCATTGGATCTACTACGAGAATCCCGATTTTATACACTCAAGATTATGAAGTCTGGATGCATCACTTTGAAGACTATGTTCTTGGTTCAGAGGATAATGGGTATCTAATATGGGAAGCTATCACCTTGGGTCCGTTTGCTCACTCCGGAACTAATAAAGTCATCAAAACTCAAAAGGAGTACAATCAGCTGATGATCGATGTAGAGAAAGTTCCTCAAGATGAGAAAGACAAACTAATGAGCAACATTAAAGCTATGAGGATGATCAGATTTGCCATGCAATCGGATACTTTTCATCTAGTCAGTTCATGCACGACGACAAAACAAATCTGGGATAGGCTTAAAGAGCTATATTCTACTGATACGGATCTGGAGCATTTGATTCAAACTCTTCTGCTTTCAGAATTTGGTGAATTCAAGCAAAAGCAAGAAGAAAAACTCATTCAGGCGTTCAATCATTTCAATCATCTTCTCAGTAAGATGATCAAACAGGGAATTGGAAAAGAAGTGATCGAACAGATGGCCACTTTTATGAATGGTTTAAGACCTGAATGGATGGATGTGGTATCGACAATGAAAGCTCATGAACAGTTCAAAAACTATTCGTTGGTGAAGCTTGTGGGAATAATCAAGTCACATGAGAGTGTAGTGACTAAGGAAATGAAGTTGGTGTCTGGTATGGGATCCTTGGCCCTTCTCTCAAAGGGTAAGAACATGGCTGAAGAAGAAGAAGAAGAGTTGGATCTATCTGAATGTGATCTGACAAATGATGAATATGCACTAATGATTTCCAATCCAAAGAAGTTTGCTCGAAAAATGTTTCCCACCTCCAAGAACCGAAACTGGAAAGGGAGCTACATTTTCGAAAAGGTGAAAGATGAGGTTAAAAGCGCTCCTCAGCAAGAAGAACCGAAGAAGGAGAACAAGCTTGTAGGTGACTCCGGATATGACTGCAATTTTTGTCACGACAAAAATCACTTTGCCAAAGATTGTATGTTGAGAAAGCTATCCGAAAAGAAGGATGGAGAAGATGATGAAGCGTATTACCTACGCAAACTGGAAGAAATAAAGAAGAAGAAAACCTCTAACAACTCTATGAATGCTTTGATTGTGCAGGAGAACTTAGTTGATGATGAGTTCGGAGGAGTAGAGGTCTGGTCTACTGACTCTGAAGATGAAGAAGTCTGCAAGCCCTCGAATGGTAGAGCTTTTGTGGCGCAGGGAGATAGTGCTGAGTTTGCTGGAAGGTGATTAATGGTGACTGCTGGAGTATCACAAATGAGAGGCTACACAACGGATGGCGGGTCTGATGAAGCGAAGGAAAGAGAAGACAGATGCTTCGTCGCCAAACCAATGGGTGAGCAGATCAATGAATGTGATCAGTTGATCAAGAAGGTACAATCCATACTCGAATCACTGAAAATACCAGTTACTAATTATGAAAAGGATTTAAATGAATTAAAATTCAAATTTTCTAGTTTAAGTGGTAGTTTAAAACAAAATCGCCTAGCAAATTCTAACCTAACTGACCAAATCAGCAGGGTGTCTTCAAAGAGTGAGGAAAGGAGGATTTGGATAGAGCAGAAGGAAGTGGAGTTAGTTAGGGCAAAAGACGAAATAATTTATTTACAACGTGATAATTTGAAGCTTTTGAAACAAAGGAACACTTTTTGCTTAATTTCTAAACGTCTTTATTTCAATATTACTCAATTGTATTTGAATTGTGAGATTGGAGATAAGATTCACAAAATGATTTTGCCTTTCCTTGAATTAAAGGAAGACGAAATAGACGCAGATTGCTATAAGTGTGAATCCATTGTCTCATCAGAAGAAACTTCTGACGCCTACAGATTCGGTCTGGAAAAAATCGAGTCCTTTATCAAGTCCAAAGACCATAAGGACATGCTTAAAAACCTTTTGGACGAAAATGATAAATTGAAAATCAAGACCAAAACCATGCAGAAATTTGACTCATTGAGTACCAAGTTGAGTTCAGAAAAAAAAGATAAATATAGAAAACACTTCTGAATTTGACGAGGACAGTGATATGAGTGAAATTTCTGTAGAGGATGTGGTTGACTGTTCAGAATTCGTCAAAAGCGAACCCACCAAAGGTCTTATATCTGAAAATTCAGTTGAGTTCGCACGGATATCCCAAGATAAAACCAAAGTTCTGAAACTGAAGGCAGTAGTATATCAAAAGGTACAAACAGTACCAAATCAGGTATACACCACAACAGGGATCACTCAGAAACACACAGCCGAACTTACATCCATAATAAACGAAGACAACGCAGGTGGCTGTGATAATTACTTTTGGTCTACTCCAATTGACAATGCAGACAAAACTGTTGGTTTATCAGAAAGAACATCATGGAGAGTCAAATGCAGATATGTGGCAGAACCACTCAACAAGCCGACAAGTTTTGATGTACCAAGCACAAGTGGTACTAAAGAAATTCCAAGCGAACCTACGAAGGCGGTAAGCGAAACCTCTTCATTGAAGAGTGAAACTCATGCTGAGAGACCTAAGCTGAGAGAAAACATTCACAAATCTCAAAAGCAGTCTGCTGAACAAAAACGCCAGCGAAACAGGAGATATCAAAAGAATCTCAATGAAAGGAAGCAGTTTTGGCACTCCAAAACCCTAATTATGTTTGCAAGGAAAAGGAGTCCAATCCCAAATCCAAAGAAAGTCCAAAGGCTAACTCTGACTCATGCACAAACTGTCAGTCCTGCAGTCAAATAAACCGAAAGAGCAGGTTCGGTCCCAAATCTAGCAGTGACAAGAACCGAAAGAGCAGTTTCAGTCCTAAATCCCATCCTCCTCGTTCTCAAACAAAGCAAAATCCTAACAAGGATGTCAAGGGAAAGGGAAAGCTCGTCTCTGAAAGTGAATTGCAAACGAAGAAGACGACAACTAACCCTAAGGAACATAAGAAAGTTTTTGTTAAAAATCAAAATAAAGCTCAACAATCTGATTCAAACCAAACAAAAGCTAACAAAATTAAAGTTTTCACCATCAAAAGAAAAGACGAAACCACTTTAATAAAAAGAACATATTTAGTTGATCTTTCTATTGCGATTCCCTCCTCTGTAAAAGGCTCACGTGGACCCAAGCAACTTTGGGTTCCTAAATCTGCTTGATTTTTGCAGGTTATCAGTGACGAGCAGTTCGACGATGAATGGTATATTGATAGTGGTTGCTCACGTCACATGACAGGGAGACGAGAAGAGTTGAGGGAGTTTTGGGCCCTAAAAGATGGTGGATGTGTCAAGTATGGAAACAACTCATACGGAACTATAAAAGGCTATGGAATGATAACGAACGAAGATTTTTCCATTCGAAAGGTGGCCTACGTGGAAGGATTGCAACATAATCTCATAAGTGTCTCGCAATTGGTTGTAGGGACTAGCCTGAAGGTCTCGTTTGATGATGAAGGATCAGAGATCGTTGAAAAGAAAACTAAAACAGGTTTGTTGAAGTCCCAGTGCAAAGGCGAAATGTATCCATTGAATCTTAACCCGATACGAGGGAAGCCAACAGTATGTCTTCTAACGAAAGCTCATTCTGATGAAAGTTGGATATGACATCGAAGACTCTCGCACCTTAACTTCAAGGACATTAACAAGCTGGTTCTTGATGATCATGTGCGAGGATTGCCACTTCTCAAATTTGACAAGGAACATTTATATGCTGCATGCAAAATGGGAAAGCAAAGCCGAAAGAGCATCCCACACGTGTTAACACAAAGATCATTGAACCTCTTGAGCTTTTACACATCGATCTATGTGGTCCATCAGCAATTGAAAGTATCGGTGGTAACAAGTACATTCTTGTCATTATCGATGATTTTTCACGTTTCACCTGGGTTTTCTTTCTTAAACAAAAATCAGAGCCAACTCCACAACTCAAAATTTTCATCAAACAGGTGGAAGTAAAGTTGAGAAAGGTTGTAAGAAATATCTAAAGTGACAATGGGTTAGAATTCAAAAATCACGACTTTGAAGAATTTTTGGCCGAAAAGGGAGTAACTCACAACTTCTCTGCTCCCTATACTCCACAACAAAATGGTGTAGTTGAAAGGCGAAACTGTTCGTTGTGTGAAGCCGCCCGAACTATGCTCAGCTTCGCTTCACTTCCTCTGTACTTCTGGGCTGATGCGATTTTTGCTGCTTGCTATACCCAGAATCGAACCTTCCTTAATAAGCGATTTTCTATCACACCGTATGAGATTTTGAATAATCGTAAGCCTAATGTTAAATTCTTCCATGTCTTCGGTTCCAGGTGCTTCATCTTTAACTCCAAAGAGAACCGAAACAAGTTTGACGTGAAGGCGGACGAAAGGATTTTTCTTGGCTACTCTCTTACCTCCAAGGCATATAGGGTTCTAAATAAAAGATCGAAGAAGATAGAAGAAACCTATTATGTCACATTTGATGACAATTTTGTGAAGAAACTTCAACTCAGTGAAAGTCAAATGGAGGAGATCTTTCCACAAACAGGTCAAGTCAAGGCTCCTATATCAAATCTGTTTGAAGAGTACATGTTGCTCTTTGATGAACCAGAGAATGCAATTCTTTCTGAAGCGAAAGCAGCTAATAACAAGGTCGACAAACTGAAGGAGATAATTCATGAAGCTGCAAAAGCCATGGAAAGCGAGCCTCAAGGTCCAAGCGAACCCAAAGATCCTAGAGAACCCAAAAGTCAAAGCGAACCTACAGATAACCGCACCACTTTCCAGGGGGAGAGTTCGTCTACCTCAAATCGATCTGATTCGCCTTTCCAAGGGGAGAACCCATCTTCAACAATGAACCATGGGCGTCCAACCGAGGGGGAGAATTCTGATCCTGATGTTGAATTTGCTTCATCATTCGAGGGGGAGAATGACAATACGAATGATGACAACGCTTAGTCAAAATTTGAAGAAGAAGTCAATGCGGAATTGGATCCTGCTTATGATCCTAACTACCCTCCTCTCACAAAATGGACAAAAGATCATCCAAAAAATCAAGTAATTCGTGAATCATCTGAGGGAGTTCTTACACGCTCTCAACTGAAAGCGAAGCAAACAACTCTATTCTCTCATGTAGAATTCTGCATGTTTAATTTGTTTGTCTCTAAGATTGAGCCGGAAACAGTTAACACTGCACTTGATCACTCTGATTGGGTACAGGATATGCAAGACGAACTCAATAAATTTGAGCGAAACCGAGTCTGGAGACTGATTCCTACACCAAAGGATGCATCTCTGGTTGGATTAAAATGGGTATTCCGGAACAAGATGGACAAAGAAGGGAACGTGATACGCAACAAGGCAAGGCTAGTGGTTAAGGGATATTGTCAGGAAGAAGGTATAGATTATGAAGAAACCTTCGCTCCTGTAGCAAGGCTGGAATCAGTTCGGATCTTTCTGGCATACGCTGCTCACAAGAATTTCGAAGTTTTTCAAATGGACGTTGTTAACACGCTGTCGCGCACATATTAAACAAATAAATTTATCACTGCTGGTTGCACTAAAAATATAGCACAGGGAAGCAGGGTCGAATCCTCAGGGACACAGCCTAAAAGTCAATGCCTTTTTGCATCAGGCACATCTAGTCAAGAAACAGAATATAAAAGGGGGGTTTTTGATTAAAACTAATAACTAGAAATGCAGTGATAATAAAGTAAACAAAAATCAATAATAAAAATGGTTTCAGCTCTGCTGTGACTTTCCTAATCATGCAACTGATCCATATCTGATTATTTGAGATGCGTTCTATCTAAGCTGGTACTGAGAAAAACTAACAAGCTCTAGTAATTTCTCTTTTACCTTATTTAGTTAACCAAAACAAGCTCTTCAATTAACCCTAACTTTTTACTGTCTAATCAAACAAGCTCTTAATTAAGATCAGAAAAGTTGCATTAAGTTCTTTGTAAAATTCCCAGCAATACCCAATACTTCTCACAAGCTCGGAAGCGTAAAGGTATGATTTTTACAGTTTAGAATAAAGTCAAATCCCAAACACGGAACCGATTTATTACTTGTTACTTATTACCAATTAATTAGAACAATTACGGATTCTATTAACTGATTAACTGGAATGATAAAACCCTAGCTAGGTGATCAGACTAACAAGAATCAAAATCAAACATTCATTAAGAACAATACTGAAGAATCTAGATAGAAACACAAATCGAAAACCAGATCTAATGATCAATCACATGAAAAGTACTTGTCTTTGCAAAACTGAAAACTAGGGTTTAGCCAGACATGGCTAAAATCTGATCTAAAACAATAAAAAGAAACATTAAACTACTAAATCTTACTAAACTAAACGTAAGAGATGATCCACAGTCTTCAGATCTTCAGAAATCGCTAAATTCGGAGAAGAAACGCCTCCAAAATCGTATTTTCGTCGTCTAGAGCCTCTGGAATCGCCAACTTGGGTTACAGGGATGCTATCAGGGTCTATTTATACGTCCAGCAGCAAAAACGACGCACCTGCGATCGCATGTATCAAAGCTGCGATCGTAGGTTTTGAAGAAAACGTGTCTCGTGCCTTTTTAATGAAGTAGGATGCTATTTTGACACTTTTTGGCCAACCTACGATCGCATGTACACAACCTGCGATCGCAGGTATTGAGTTTTCACTTCCGGATGAATTTTGGGCACAAAAGAACCTCGTAGACAAGTTGCGACCTAACCTGCGATCGCAAGGGCAAAACCTGCAATCGCAGGTTGTGCCTAAGACGTCCGAAATTTCGTCTACTTTTCAGATCATTTTGAATTACGTCAATCGGAGTTACGGTTCTCGAGATATGGTCAAAATACTGACAGGGGGTCAAAGCTGCCAGCAACATCCTTTAACTTTAGATTGTAGATTATTTCTTTGTGTGATCAATTTGATCGAATGTTTCTTGACCAAAGCATCTTCCAAACATTCCTCAACATACTCCATAATCCCCAAGCTCCATTTTAAGCTCCAAGCACGCATCCAACTGCTCCCAAAGCACTGCTCCACTCGAACTATCTGAAATTGACATAAAAACATGAGCAGTACGGGAATTCTAACGAAAGACATGAGCTGAACATTATTTATCTAAATGACATGCAAATGTACAAAATATGATGCTAAAATGATGATAAAAACTACCCTATAAGATGCATAAAATGGCATCTAACAAATCTCCCCAAGCTTAAACCTTACTTGCCCTTAAGTAAGAAAAAAATAAAACATTATAAACAAATGGAAAGATGTAGATGACCTAAAAAGAATTTAGAATAAAATAAAATGAAAACTTAAACTAAAATACTTCACTCTTTTTTTTGTTCACATGATCAGATTTCACAACGAGGAAGCTCCAATGAAATCACTACCTAGACAACAGTCTCAATACCTTATATTAACGATTCATATTTCATATTTAATAAGTTAAACCAAGCTTGAGCAAATAATTTTTACGCCAAATTAAATTTGTGAAAACAGTGTATTTTTAAAAATCATTTCACGAAAATTTGTTTATAAAAACTTAGCTTGACCAACCCCTCCTTTTTTTCCGAACTCGTCCAGTAAACGCGGTAAGCTCCATTATGGACAGAAAATCCAAGCTTACCCCTATGATTCCACTATCGAGGGATCAAGCTCATTATATCACACATCTTTTTTGTCTTGATCAACTCTTCAGATGTAACTTGCGTGCTTCTTGATTTCGACTTGAACTTGACTTGGATTTGACTTTGAATTGCAGATTTCTTCAAGTTGCTTGATATACCATTTCTAACATATATATAGATCGGGCGCGAATTTTACTTTGAGGCCCACCATATCTTCAATACTTCAATAATGATAACTATTTTGTGGGTATAACGAGAGTTCTCTCCTAACCTCAAAAGGCGCAGATTCTATAGGGTTCAGTACTTCAAGGAATGATAAGGGTTATCCAATCTAGGTTCTTTTTAAGGCATCTAAGGAAATTATTTTCAAAACACTGTTCGTTTTTCCATCCCACACTTCCATTGTAAAAATTATCTGACTCATATGTTGGTTCATATTGAAAACATTAAAGCACTTGAAAATATAATTCTTAAAATTGATTGTAATGAGACCGTTATTTTCGGTAACTATCACACTTCATCTTAACAGAGCTATCGAATGTAAATAATATCCTCATCTCATGTAATTTTCAAATTTTTTCATTTGATTTTTTATATGCAAAAAATAAAAATAAAAATAACTAGAAATAAAATATTTTTGGGTTTTCTTTGTTTTTTTTAATGCAGAAAAATAAAAAGGAAAATATAATATTTTTTGGATTTTTCAAAATTTTAAATTTTTTATATGCAAATGCAATGCAGAAAATAAAATACAAAAAGAAAATTTTGAAAAATTTAACTAAAAAAACTGAAAAATTAAAATTTTAAACAAAAATGCAAATATTTACACTAACCCCCTCCCCAAGCTTAAAATGATGCATTCTCCTCAATGCTTAGAGAGGAATGAACAGCTCAATAAAGAATATAAGGGCAAGAAGGGTTGTAGCTAGGAATGAATGTACCTGATAAATTGGTAGAAATCTGAATTTGACGACAATGTGGTGAAAAATCTGAATTCCAGCGACTTTGAAGATCCTCTGATTTACCCAAGCTTGCTTGGAACTGCGACCATCTCTTTATTGAAAGCATAAAAACTAAAAACTACTCATCGGGTTGCCTCCCGGAAAGCCGCCCTTTTTTAAGGTCGTTGGCTCGACCATTCCTGAAGACTAGATTACCTGTACGTAAAGATTTTGGCACAAAACAATTAGCAGTACCGTGTCCCCGGCAACGGCGCCAATTTGTTAACAAGCTGTCGCGCACGTATTAAACAAATAAATTTATCATTGCTGGTTGCACTAAAAATATAGCACAGGGAAGCAGGGTCGAATCTTCAGGGACACAGCCTAAAAGTCAATGCCTTTATGCATCAGGCACATCTAGTCAAGAAACAGAATATAAAAGGGGGGGTTTTTTTGATTAAAACTAATAACTAGAAATGCAGTGATAATAAAGTAAACGAAAAACAATAATAAAAATGGTTTCAGCTCTGCTGTGACTTTCCTAATCATGCAACTGATCCAGATCTGATTATTTGAGATGCGTTCTATCTAAGCTGGTACTGAGAAAAACTAACAAGCTCTAGTAATTTCTCTTTTACCTTATTTAGTTAACCAAAACAAGCTCTTCAATTAACCCTAACTTTTTACTATCTAATCAAACAAGCTCTTACTTAAGATCAGAAAAGTTGCATTAAGTTCTTTGTAAAATTCCCAGCAATACCCAATACTTCTCACAAGCTCAGAAGCGTAAAGGTATGATTTTTACAGTTTATAATAAAGTCAAATCCCAAACACGGAACCGATTGATTACTTGTTACTTATTACCAATTAATTAGAACAATTACGGATTCTATTAACTGATTAACTGGAATGATAAAACCCTAGCTAGGTGATGAGACTAACAAGAATCAAAATCAAACATTCATTAAGAACAAAACTGAAGAATCTAGATAGAAACACAAATCAAAAACCAGATCTAATGATCAATCACATGAAAAGTACTTGTCTTTGCAAAACTGAAAACTAAGGTTTAGCCAAACATGGCTAAAATCTGATCTAAAACAATAAAAAGAAACATTAAACTACTAAATCTTACTAAACTAAATGTAGGAGATGATCCACAGTCTTCAGATCTTCAGAAATCGCTAAAATCGGAGAAGAAACGCCTCCAAAATCGTATTTTCGTCGTTTGGAACCTCTGGAATCGCCAACTTGGGTTACAGGGATGCTATCAGGGTCTATTTATACGTCCAGCAGCAAAAACGATGCACCTGCGATCGCATGTATCAAAGCTGTGATCGCAGGTTTTGAAGAAAACGTGTCTCGTGCCTTTTTAATGAAGTAGGATGCTATTTTGACACTTTTTGGCCAACCTGCGATCGCATGGGCACAACCTGCGATCGCAGGTTGTGCCTAAGACGTCCGAAATTTCGTCTACTTTTCAGATCATTTTGAATTGCGTCACTCAGAGTTACGGTTCTCGAGATATGGTCAAAATACTGACAGGGGGTCAAAGCTGCCAGCAACATCCTTTAACTTTAGATTGTAGATTCTTTCTTTGTGTGATCAATTCGATCGAATGTTTCTTGACCAAAGCATCTTCCAAACATTCCTCAACATACTCCATAAGCCCCAAGCTCCATTTTAAGCTCCAAGCATGCATCCAACTGCTCCCAAAGCACTGCTCCACTCGAACTATCTGAAATTGACATAAAAACATGAGCAATACGGGAATTCTAACGAAAGACATGAGCTGAACATTATTTATCTAAATGACATGCAAATATACAAAATATGATGCTAAAATGATGATAAAAACTACCCTATAAGATGCATAAAATGGCATCTAACAGACGTCAAGTGTGCATTCTTGAATGGAGAACTAGAAGAAACTGTATATGTGGAGCAACCACCGGCTTTCGTGAATGAAAAGTATCCTGATCATTGCTATATTCTGGACAAAGCGGTTTATGGTCTAAAGCAAGCTCCTAGAGCCTAGTATGAAACATTAACTCGCTTTCTTAAATTGTCAAAATTCAAACAAGGTTCAGTTGACCCAACCTTCTTTCGCAAGAAAGAGGGTAACCATTTAATGATCGTCCAAATGTATGTCGATGACATCATCTTCGATTCTACGAATCCTAGCTTAATGGCTGTACTCCGAAAATTGATGGAGACAAAATTTGAGATGAGTTCAATGGATCCGATTAACTTTTTCCTTGGACTGAACATAAGATAGGGACCAGAAGGCATATTCATTAATCAGGAGGCTTACACGAAGACTCTACTGGCGAAGTTCGGCATGATGGGAGATTCTAAAGTAAAGGTTCCAATGGCATTCGGAACGAAGCTAACACCATCTCTGGAGAAACCGGCTGCTGATATGACCCTCTATCGTCAGATGATAGGATCTCTAATGTATCTAACAGCTAGTAGACCAGATATTATGTTTTATGTCTGCTATTATGTCAGGTTCCAAGCTAATCCACGCGAACCTCATATGATGGCTGTGAAAAATATCTTCAGATATTTGAAGCGAACCTCGTCTCTCGGTCTTTGGTACGCTGCGAAATCAGGTTTCTTTGTTCAAGCATTCTCTGATGCCGATTTTGGAGGATGTGGTCTAGACCGAAAGAGCACAACTGGCGGGTGTCAATTCCTTGATGGAAAACTTGTTAGCTGGCAATCTAAGAAACAAACGTGCGTGTCTCTTTCTACAGCCGAAGCTGAATACATCGCCGCTGCGTCTTGCACTTCACATGTCATATGGATACAAAGTCAACTTAGAGACTATGGCCTAAACATGAAGAAAATTCCCCTCTATTGTGACTCAGAAAGCGCTATTCGGATATGTCACAACCCAGTGCAACACTCGAAAACAAAACACATAGCACTGAGATATCACTTCATCAAGGATCACGTAGAAGATGGTAATGTTGAGATCCACTTTGTTCGATCAGCTGACCAATTGGCTGACATCTTCACAAAGGCCTTACCCGAAGCAAGTTTTAATAAAATACTCCAAGGCTTGGGTATGATGGAAGCTGAGTCAGTACCGAAACCCCTTTCGCCTCCTTAAAATTAAGCAAGCGAAATAGAGCGAACGCTCGGTCTATTTCGGGTCCATTTTTTCGGTAACCGAACGCTCGATCCATTTCGCTTCATCTCTCCAAAGGTGAAGTTTCGGTTGTATACTCTGTACATTATGTATACTTTTTCGTAATTCATTTTATGTTTTTCATTTCTTTTCATAAAATCCAAAAATATTTACTTTTCTGTTTTTATTTCTTTTCATAAAAATCATAAAATCCAAAATATTTTCTTTTCTGTTTTTATTGTTTTTTTTTCAGAAAAATCCAAATGATCAAAAATATTTTATTTTGTGTTTAGTTTTATTTCGTTTCCTTTTCACATATAAAAGAAAAATACCAAAAATATCCCACTGAAAGGAATCCTAGAAGACTACCACTGATGGAGCTGGGGCAGGTATAACAATCTTTATATCTGTACTAGCTATGTGTCCCTAGAAGCATGTTGCTGCATGTTGGCCAAAGCCTCGACGACTCTAAGTGAAGCCTTAATGATTCAATATATACAAATTGTTTCTTCCCAAATAAGGCTGCTAAAATCACTCAAGTCATGAGCTACCTTTCTCCTCTCATACTGAGTTAAGAGTTTTCTGCTCGGTCCTTACTATATAGCAGAGGTACTTTCGGTTCTTTACACCACCATCACACTTTTCTCCATCACATTTCGGTTCATCATCGTAACCCTTGAGACTCTCAGAATTTACCATTGAGGTTTATGGTTACACAACATCTGTGTTTATGATCTTACTTTCGTCAACCATGATCTAAGTGAAACCCAAAATCCAATACCTACAATGAATTGACGGTGAACAATCACACGTTCTAGCTTTCACCCACGTATTAACGAAACCACTTTAGTGGGAGGTACCAAGAAATCTCTTTTTATTTTTGAACGATCTTTATGAAATTGTCTAACACCAAGAAGTTTCTGCCCAAAAGATTCAATTTATTTTTGTTTATGAGATTTCTACTAAATCACCAAGTCACTGAAAATTGATCAAACCTACTTGTTTTATAGACTACACCGGTCTCACAAGTACTTCATCCAACTTTCGGTCTTATATCAAGTTCCGTAGTTCGATTGAAGCGAAAGCCACCCTAATAACCTTATACTGAAAAGATGCCTTTCAATGCTTCTTAAAAAGCATGTGATCGTATTTTGACGGGAAACCACACAGACACTTCTAAGTCTCTCTTGACTTTGAAGGAAGAGATTCGTGCCCGGGATTCATCGTTTTATGTCTTAAATGACATCACTTAAATCCCACAAATCCTTTGTTTTATTTCTTTTTCTTTGGCACACTCTTGCACGAAAATCATTATGATTTTCCAAACGTCTTAATCATGGAACTAATGGCTTTTTCTCAGATCTGGAGTTTCGGTTCAATACGTTATGATGTTAGATTATGTTTGGAAGCGAAGGCAAGTCCATACTAATGAAAACGAAAGGGCGAGTCCACATTTCAAAGGGAATTTGAACAGTTTTACATCAAAGAGGAGGTGAATGGATAAGATCTTAAAAGGCCGTGTGAATTTGAATCGTTTCCTTTTCTCACGCCGCCTGACGCCATTGACACACTTTTCGGAGTAACAGTTGTCAAATCACGCCTTTTAAGGCGTCAATTCAGAATATCGTGCAATCATCACTCAAGATTTTTCTCTCTCATGGTAATCGTATAAAGGGTTTTCTCGCCTCACTTTTACCTCTTTACCCTTACAAAATCCTCTCGAGCATTCAACGGCGATTTCTCTCTACTGTTCATCTTCTTCACTTCAAGCTTCAACAATGGCCGACTCTTCCTCTGTTCAAAAACAAAGCGCACAGTCCACACTTCTCACCATCAAGCCGAATCAAAACCTGATCATCGAACTCTCTCCGTTTCAGTATGATCCTTACATGCTTCAGGTGGTTGAATGCCTCAAATATTCACCACTTGTGATTGCTCTAACCAAGGTGGAGTGTGTCCCGATGTCTTTCCTTTCTCAAGTTTATTCCACGACGTCATACGATAAAGCCAATGAGCGGATTTTCTTTGAGGTTTTGGATCAGAAGACTTCGATTTCAAAGGTTAGGTTTTGCTCATTGCTAGGGCTTCTCATCAACGACTCCATGATCAATCCAGACTCAATCAGCACGACTCAGCTCTTCACCATGTTGTACGATATGGGGTACACTAAAGTTCTTACAACAGTGACGAAATTCAAGAAACCATGCCTTCCTCCACAATGGAATGGTCTATTTACTATTCTTTTCAAGGGTTTATCAGAGAGAGTTACAGGGTCTGACGGAGCAATCAAAGCGTTTATGACTCTTCTCTATGGTCTTTACCACAGGATCAACATGGACTATGGGTCTATTCTCTGGACTCAACTGGTACAAAGCCTTACCTCGTCTTCTCGTTATTCTGAAATATCATGTGGCAAGTTTTGGACCCTTGTTACTCAGTGGGAAATGGAGAAATTCCACATTCCCATAATGGCAGACTCTTTAATGTCATCTATTTCCACTTTTCACACGACGAAGATTATTGTCACCAATCCATCCAAGTTTCTATTCATCGGTTCGGTTCCTGAGTCAATGTATAATTGTGTATCTGGAGAAAGCAAGCTTATTCGTGAATACAAGAAGCTTCCTCCTATAGGACCGAGGCAGCTAACACCTGAGATGCAAAGTTCGCTGGATGCAGCTGATAAACCAACAAAACGAGGGAAAAAGGTCGATCAACGAAAAAGCGAGAAGGAAGGACCCTCATCTAAAGCTGCCACGCCTAAAAAGCGAAAGTCAGAACAAGAACCTACTTCTGTTCATAAGAAGCAAAAGATCAAGAAGAAGGCTCCCAAGCCAAAGACTCCGTCATCAAGTGATTCAGGATATGTTCCTTCTGATCATCAACCTGAACAAGAGTCAAGCGAAAGCGACCATTCTCAAGAGGTGAGTTCGCTCAGAAGAGATTCGCCTCCACCTTCACCGACTCATCAGGGTAACCGAAACACACCTCCTTCCTCTCCTACTCACTCTGTTCCTATCACTATTGCTCCATTCCCTCCTCCAATCTCTTCTCAAGCTGCAACTTCTATACCAATACCAACCCCACTATTCACCGAAATTACCACCACTACCACTAACCCAACCGAACCTCAAGTTCGTGTCAACGTATCTGATATGGGGGCATCTACTTCAGGGACTGAAACCCCAATAATTTCTAAACCTCTCTCTCCACCTCCTTCAAATGAATCTAAAACCGTTCTCGGTGGGGAGGATACCGACTTTGATTCCTTCTACTTTAGCCCCTACAGAGTTCAAAGTGATGATGATGATGATGCTCCTGTAATGAAACGACATTTAAAGAATCTTAATGAGAAACTTGACAGGCTTCTTGCTTCTGCATCTTCCTCTTCTACTACTGAATACTCAGAAGCGGCAGTCAAGGCTTTTTTCTCTACTTTGGTCAAAGAGCATCAGGATTCCATTGCCAACGCTACTAAAGTTGTAGATGCTTCTACATCTTCTTGTCAGAAAGCAACCGACAATGTCCAACAAATAATTGCAGATGCTCAAGTATTTTTGGTTTCTCTACAGGCAGCTTCTCAAAAGAATGCCAATATGGTGAATGCTACAATTAAGGAACTCACTTCTACGCTTCAGGAGGAGCATAAGCATTTTGAAAGCATTTGAACGGGAATTCAAGCTGATAATGCACAATTCGTTTCTTCAGTTATGGCTCGTCTTGATCAACTCCAGGCCGAAATTGCTGTGGAAAACAAAGTCATGGATGAAATGGATCGTCGAACTGCTCAACTCAAAACTCAGACCTTGAAGCTTACTCATGCGACCAAGGAAAATGATGATCTCAAATCTAAACGAGCTGTTATCAAAAGTTGTGTTGGTGATGTGCATTCTCTTTTATCTAATCTCCTTGAGGCACACGATTCGGTTCTTACTCTTACCATTCGACGACACTTAGCTGAAAAGATGAGACCACCTCTTGAAATGTTGAGTCGAATTGAAGGTGTTCCGGAGACTGTTGTCCCTCCGAAACAAGGGGGGGAAGCAAGTAAGAAACAACCCCCACAACTGAAAGTCACCATTGAACAACCGAAAGTCACCACTGAACCGAAGGGTAATGAAGCTTCGGGTTCGAGTGTGAAGGACAAAAACAAGAAGATAGTTGGTGATAGTGATGAGGAAGAAACTGAAGAAGACACTCTTAAACGAAAGCAGCGTGATCGAGAGCTTGACGAAAATCTGCGTATTGTAAAAGAAGAAGAAGAGAGTTTAAGGAAAAGAAAAGAGGCTCATGACGCATTGCAAAGTAGAAAAACTCTATTTCCTTTGTAGACATTGGAGAAATTGTTAAAAGAAGCAATTGAGTCTCCCAGCACTCACTGGCTTGAACTGGTTATCTCATTTGATCGAGAAAACTCAAAAGACTCTCAGTTTGACATGCCTATTACCCGAAAGGCATTTGTGTTTCATTTCTTTGAACCAATTGTCTCTATTCCTTCTTCTAATCCAAAGGTTGATCGAGAATTAATTGACTATTATCTCGCATTCTCTCAAACACAATACTTGACTTGGAGCGCACAAAAGATCATAACAGTCAAGGTATTGAAACCGACTTCAGCAGGGAATTTTATCAATGTGAAATTCAAAGTGACCCGAGGATCTGACAACTCGGTTCATATGATTTCCCTTGCTGATTTGCCAAACCTAAATCCACATGACTGGATCCTCTTGAACAACATTCTGCTAACTGATCAACAACAGTACGAGCCTATTATCGATCATATCAAGCAAATGTTAGTTTCTTACATTCATGAGGTTGCCAAGATGGATCAAGAGATCGCCTCTGCCTTAAGGAAGAAGCCTACAATCAGACCAATTGGGAAGGAAAGCGATGTGAACAAGATGCAGATGGGTAGAATTGACCCGAAGTATCACACAGTCATGTTCACCAGAGCCGAAGGCCAAAAGTTCTTGTTCGCTCTTGATGACAAACACTTGTTCTCAACTTCATGTCTGGAGCACATTCTGCATATCATTCACATGTGTAAGCACAACAGTGAAGCTGATAAGAAATTTTTTTCGGATATGCTTCGGTGGTATATTGACTTCTGTCAGACTCTTCTCGCTATCATACCGAAGCTATTCAAGACTGTGAAGAAATCTACTATTAGAGGCTGTTTGGTAGCCTCTTAATTGTAAAATTAAGAGGCAACCTCTTAATTTTTCAGATTTAGTGTGTTTGGTTACCTATTAATAAAAGCCTCTTAATCTTTTAAAAGCCTCTTAAACTTTCAGACTTGAATGGGTATCTGAATAAAAAGAAGAGACGCTCATTCCTCTTTTGCCCTCGTACTCACGGTTTCATAAAACACACACCCACCTTTCACTCGATCATCCTTCTGGTCTTCTCCTTCCTCCGACCAACTTCAGCACCTCCCACCTCCTCCCATCGTCGACCTCGCACAGCACCGTCGCACCCATCGTCGCCTCACCAAGTTACGACCACCGACGCCAAGCTCTCTGACAGCACTGGCAGGACCCAACCACCATCTGGAAAAGAAGAAACCCATGCGACTTTTTCTATAACATACGACTCTTTTCATTTGAATTTCAAGTTTTTGAGTAATTGGTCACTCGACTCTTTTCATATGAATTTCAAGCTTCTGGGCCATTTTCTTCTATGTGATTCGTCTTCTTGATAGACATGGCAGAGTCGACATGTCTCCTGCATTCTCTACCTTAACCCAACAACCATGTAAGTCTCGATTGATTTCTTGTTGTACCAAGTGTTTGTCAAAGTGCTCCAGTGAGTTGAATTTTACTGAAAATATTTTGTGATATTTTCTGGGTACTCGACAGATTTCTTATTGTAGAATGTTAGGAGTGAGTTATTGACTACAAAGTGTTTGTACAAATGCTCCAATGAGTTGAACTTCACTAAAATCATACTCTCAACAATTTTCTTACACTCAATTGGAGTGTTTCTTTAATCTGAAATGATAAATCTGGTAAAATTACTTGTTTACAGAAGAACCATGTACATGTTCTTGGAGATTCAATCTCTTTTGGGAGGTTCACATCAGAGTCATTAGCTTGGGAAAAATGGTCAACATTTTTTCATAAACGCTATGTTGAAGAAGACAAGAGTTATGCCCAATCTGTATTCTAAATTTATGAACAGATAAAGTGGTTTAAATGTTGGTAAAATGTTTATATGTAAATGTGGATTTCTTCAGCTCCTCTTTAGGTTTGTAATCCATTCTTCAGAAATCCCTAATTTCTCTTTGATTTTTTTTCCTGAAATCGATGATAAGGTCCCAATACTCTCCTCCAACTCTGATGAAATTTTGATGGGTTGATTTCTGTTGATATCTACTGAAAAGTTTATTGTTGAAATCAATAGTTCACGTAATTTGTTTATATGAAATCATTAGTTCGTTTGATTTTGTATTGATTGTTGTGGTTAATTTTTTGTTGATATGAAAGTGATAGAATGTTTGGTTGTTTCTTAAGTGTGCAGGGAGTAGAAATTCAAAGATATTTGGGTTCAAGAAAAATGGGTTCAACGGGAAGGACATGGATGCACTTTATGGGCAATGTTGGATAGAGACAACATCACAAAGGTAGCCACAACAGTTTATTTCTTAACCAAGAATGCATTCATCCATTTTCTCAATGGTTTTTCAAATATGGAGTTTCTTCATTTGATCATTATTGAAGTATCTTAATCCAATCCATTTTCTCAATGGTTTTCCAACATCACAGCTTGTTTTTGTAAGGGTTAAATGTAAGAAATAGCAATGTATTTTTATTAATTTCTTTATTATAGCATCATACTTTCGCCTCTTCGGATTAGAGCACTGTATTTTAAAAAAATATATTTAATTTTGTATGATTAACTTTGATTTTGTATGATGTTTATATATATATATATACACACACACATATATATATATATATATATATATATATATATATATATATATATATATATATATATATATATATATATATATATTATTGAAGGATTTGGTTTGTTTATTTTATAAAAATAAACACTGGATTCTTTAAAAAATAATAAAGAAGGTAAAATGGTCATTTTTATAATTCAGCACAGAAATTCAGAGGTTCCAACCAAACATCATATTAACAATTCAGATCTTAAAAATTCAGACCCTCTTAGAAATTCAGACCTCTTAAAAATTCAGATCCTGCCAAACAGCCCCTTACTCAACCAAAATGATATCTCGCCTCAATTGACGCAAAATGGGAGATTGTTGGGTCTAAAGAGTTGCGTCATTAGGCCTGTTCCTTCGGTCCATTGTTATCACGGTTTAGGCCTGTCCATCCGTGTTAATGTCATTAGCGTTTAGTATATAGGATGCATGCATGCATCGTTCTCTGTACGCAATTGATAATTATTATTCCTTTATTGTACTGTAACCCTAGCACACCTCTACAGTCGAAGTTCTTTATCAAGCTCTTCTGAGGTGGAGCATATTAATCATTTAGCTCCTGTTTGATTCATCGTGTTTTCTTTACTTTTACTGTGATTGACCAAATCTGTTACGAATCTAAACGATCTTAGAGAACTTTATTCTCATCACATTAAATATTACCTAGTTCATTTTCAGTTTAAAAAATATAATTATTACAATTTCTTTTATAATTCTCTTTGTTGTGTATAATATCCACAATTTCAAAGGGTGATTGGGATATGGCGTATGGTGTATGATAAAATAACTTTATGCCATGGATCAACTCAAATATGATGTTGTTGCCACTAGTTTTGATTTGTCTTCCTTTTGTTTGAGTCGTTTGACTTTTAAATTTTCAACTTTGACATTCTCGTTTGGGACATGTGTTAGTTTCATGTTTATAGTTTTTAGTCATTACATATTTTATGGTCATTTGAAAAACTTGTGATATTTAAGACTATAGTTGTTGTAAACTACTAAAATAAATAAAAAAAAATAAAATAAAAATTCTTTGTCGTTTTAATAAAAGTGCCTCTTGTTTTTTTTTTTGCTCATTTTGATCTTGTTTATTCTGATGTATGAGGTCTATCTCCAGTGTGTTCAAAGAGAGACTTCACCCACTATGTTGTGACAACCCCCATTTTTTCAGAACCAATTAAAACATTTTCTTCATGCTTTAATAAATTGAGATGTAGAAATTCACAGTTAAATAAAACATTTTTGAGATAACAAAAGTTATTTCATTTTATTAAAACTTTGAGGATGTCTTCGTTCATATCCAAACATTCATTACATTGTAAATATAAAAGGTCCTGAAACTACTAATTGTAGGCACATCGCTTCATTCCACTCAGCATCCTAACTAGACTATAGCGGCCTTGGTTCCACTACCTGTGATGTATAAAAATAAGTGGGTCAGGTTTTGGAAAACCTAGTAAGATATGTAGGGTTTTCAAGCCCATAATAATTTAATGGTAATAAATAATATCATTCTTGTAAAACAACGTTGTCAAATAATATATATATATATATATATATATATATATATATATATATATATATATATATAATCTGACCTAAGACCAACTACACAACCCAACCGATCCTCACAGATCCTAGTTCGACAATCATCTAGAAGAATCACCTTAACTGATGAATTGTCTGAGGTTAGGGCAACGCTTCACCTTAACACTTATCCTTTTGAAAGACCTAGATTTAAATGGTACTAAATCTGAGTCTAGTTTAATATTCTTTGTGGCTATAATAATGACAGTCTAGATACCTTAATAATCCTAATGAATACTGAGAATTCTATCAAATAAGGATCGGCTAGGCAGGAAAGTTGGGAGGCAGGACCATTTCAGCATATAGCCATTCTGAAATCCAACAACCAAGCCAACATGACTTATCTAGACACTTCACTCGTAAGTAGATCAATCAGTATAACGACATGGAATAGATTCATAACAACGACTAGGAATATAAATATAAATTACACTAAAATAGGGTTAAGTGTAATTTAACTTACATACATTTCCTAGACAAAAGTCTGGAAATTGTACTAACAGAGCTCCTACTTGATAACTTCTACTAGTCGGGCACTCCGGGATCTCAGGGCGTTGCTAGAATATAGAAAACTTAAGCGAAAATGGGCAAAGGCAGAGAGAGAGAACTTCGGGAGAAAGGTTGTAGGGGCAAAATTTTATCAGCATATATGGAATGAGGGTTATTTATAGTACTTTTGAAAAGCGTGTTGTGCCCAGGTGCGCCACGCCTGGTGATGTGGCTCCATAGAGTTGTTGACACGTGTCATGTACTGGCTGGAGCTACGTGGATGGCTTCTGGAACACTATGTGTGTTGCGCATCGAGCGCGTACCGATTTTCAGATTTTCAAAATTGCATAACTTCTTCATAATAGCTCCATTTTTATGTTCTTTATGTCCACGCATAGCTATCGACGGGATATACAACTTTCATTTAGACTTCGTCGGCTAAATCTCATTATATTTTATTTACACATGCTTAGACTGTTAAATCCCGTATAAAATGCATAACTCTCACATCTGACATCTGTTTTCGACTGTCTTTATATTGTTGGACTCCTATTAACGAGATCTTCAATTCTCGTATAGATTGTTTTGGCTAAAAGTTGTCCAATCTAAATTCGATTTATGTGCTAACAAAGCTACGATGAAACTTAGAAAAATTATAACTTCCTCATATGAAGTCGGATTCGGGCATTCTATCTACACATGCTCTCACTTTAATGACTACTACGACTTTCATTTAGACTACTTAGGCTAAAAAGTAATTCATCAAAATTTCACTTTTTACGATACACAGAGTCGTGTCGGTTTAACTGCGAAACTTCAAAGAAGCATAACTTCTTCATTCAAAGTCAGATTTGAGCGTTCCTAATATCTCTGTAATCCTCATCGCGACTACTTCATATTTTGTTAAGGTTATTCGTCCTAATTATTATTCTATTTTTATGCTTATTTTAATCTTATTTATTATATTATACACACAAAACATCATATTAAACACTTCAGCACATAAATACATGAATAATCCTTTCTTATTCATTTATAAATAGATTACAATAGCTGACCAAAGTAATTAACGGAATATAAATATTTCTTACGAGAAAAGCGGGTGTTGCTATTATCTCCCCCTTAGGATGATTCCGTCCCGGAATCATACATCAGCAAACAGATGAGGATTGCGACTCTTCCATTTCCCTTCATTTCCCAGGTGAGCTTTGACCCTGTCAAACATCTTATGCCATCATTTCTTCTTCTTACGGTCAACGATTTCTGTTACGCTTTTCAACTAGCCTACTATCTTCATCGATCCTTAACTCTGAAAGTGGGAGCATATCAACTTCTTCTCCCGAGTACTTCCTCAAATAACCAACGTGAAAGATATTATGGATACCTTCCAGTTCGGTGGGCAATTCAAGCTTGTATGCTTGATTCCCTATCCTTTGAACTACTTTGACTGGTCATATAAAACGATGACTCAACTTTTCACACTTTTTGAATCTAATAAATCCCTTCCATGGTGAGACTTTAAGTAACACTTGATCACCCACATCAAATATTACTGGTCGCCACTTCTTGTCTGCGTAGCTCTTCTGATGACTTTGAGCAGCTAGCATCCTTTCCCTGATGACTTTTAGCTTTTCGAGGAGTCTGATGCATTAACTCCATACCTGAAAAGTGTTTCTCCCCTACTTCTTACCAACACGATGGCACACGACATTTCCTTTCGTACAGTGCTTCATAAGGATGCATCTTGATGCTTGAGTGATAACTATTGTTGTAGGAAAATTTGGCCAGTGATAAGTGGTCATCCCAACTACCAAGAAATTCTAAGGCACATGCCCGCAACATATCTTCCATATTTTGGATAGTTCTCTCACTCTGTCCGTCTGTTTGTGGATAATAGGCAGTACTCAAACACAACTTCATGTCCATCGCTTCCCACAAACTCTTCTAGAATCTGGAAGTGAATCGAATGTCCCTATCTGCCACGACAGATAAGGGTACTCCATGTATCCTAATGATTTCCTTTATGTAGGTCTCTTCCAACTTCTCCATAAACCAATTCTCTCGTACGACTATGAAATGCGCACTTTTCATAAATTGGTCCACTACAACCCATTTCATATGGTGACCTCTCATTGTATTTGGCAACTTTTTTATAAAGTCCATGGTAACATCATCCTACTTCCCCATGGGTGCCGGTAAGGGTTCCAAATCCTCGTATGGCGTCTGATGTTGGGCCTTTACACTTGCACAAGTTACGGATTATTCTAAGTAAGTTGTCATATCGACCTTCATTTTCGGCCACCGGTAATAGGGTTTTAAGTCTAAGTACATTTTGGTGCTGCCTGGGTGTATAGAATACATGGTCTTATGAGACTCTTCCATAAGAAGATCTCGCATACCACCCAACTTTGTCACCCAAATGCGATTTTGGAATGTCTTCAACCCTTGTTCATTTTCTTCGAACACTAACTTCTTGCCTAGACGTTATTCCTTTTGGTCACCTTTGTTGGGTGACAACAAAACAAGTTAAGCACTTCAGACAAATATCAAAAAACGAACTTCGGTGAACTCATAAAAACTTCTAAAAAACATAAATCAAAAGGACAAAATATTTAACGTGGTTTGGTCAAGGTGAACCATGTCCACGGGCGAACGAGAGAGAGAGGATTTTATTAACTTTATAGAACTATTACAAGCACTCAAAATTGTATCTCACTTAGAGATCTCACAAAAATCTAGCAAATTGAAATGATAGGGGTATGAGCCTATTTATACTTGAGGGATCAAACCTAAAACCCTAATGGTCCAAGCCCATTGGCCCATAGGCCCATAAATGGTGACAACCAATCATATTCTGCCATGCAGCATCTTCTAGAACATTCTTGCATCTTGAGCATCATAGAGGACTTGATAGCATACTTGGCTCATCAAGGACCAAGATGGTCCATATTGCGCCATCATGGCGCAACAGGAATATGGATGGCGCAAGTGGCTGTTGGGTTTTGTATACTACAACATCCTATGGTGCACATACAACCCTAAATGCTTTGGATCTATGTTTTCTCTAATTATACATGCAATATTGTTTCCAAAGCATTAAGCCTACAACTAGCATACAATTGACATAAACAACATAAAATTGAGTTATAGAATTACCTCTTGTTGTAGCTTGTTGTGTTTGGCCTTTAAAAACTTAGCACCCCAAGCGTGATGCATCAAACGGTTCACAACACACCTAGGACAAAGGAGAACTTGAGAGAAAGGTTGATAGCTTTAAAATCGGCTCCTATGAACTCCAAGAACATGTCTAGCCGATTTTAGGGTATGAGAAACATATATATAGTGTAGGATTCCAAAGGTCATGGGTAAACCGTAATCCATACACATGGGTTATAATCCATGGTTCATGTGGGCTAACTCTTTATGGATCCTTACATAAACTTAGTCCAACATGGATCAATAGCCCAATCCATATGGTTCACTAATTACCATAATTAGTCCCGATTAATTTAATTAATCTCTTTTGATCACAAAATTAATTCCAAATTAATTCTTGATCAATACTAATTAAATCATATGATTTCATATTAATATATTAGAACTTATAATATATTAACTAATCATAAATAAACTCTTCTCAAAAGTCCATCCTAACAAATTGTCCTGGTGATATAAAACCCAAAATGGACCATACTACTCTCGGGTCAAGTACATAGTAATTATAGGTATGGGCTTACATACCTAATCCAACAGTGGCTTCAAGTGTGGTACAAGAACTTCTAAGTTGGAGCAACATCACCATCTTGGCACAACAACATCATGCATGGCACAACGAGGCCATGCTTGGTGCAACAACATACTTCATGGCGCAACAGGAGTACCTCATGGCGCAAGCGAGATACCCCATGGCGCAAGAGGGAGTAGATTTGGCGCAAGAAGGAGTTCCCTTCATGCAACAACATCCTTCTTGGCCCAACCCTTCAACAGATGGCGCAAAAAGGTCCCCTTATTGCTCCATATCACTCCTAAGTGCTCCAAACCACTTCCAGGTGCTCCAAACCTCCTTTTACATGATCCTTTCCTTTGTCAGAAGATTCATTCCTTTCTCAGATGATCCATTTCTTTGTCAAATGCTCCATGAACCCCAAGTGCTCCATTGTGATCTAAGTGCTCTATGTTGGAAAAGACTTCATACCCCAACAATCTCCTACTTGAAGGCTTGAACAACTTCATATGTCATTCAGATTTCACCATTCCTTAAAGTACTCTCTCTCTCTCTCTCTCTCTCTGCCACGCCCTTCTCTTCAAACTTCTGAAAGGCCATTTGAAGCCATGGAAAGCTTCAACTTCTCAGTGGTAACCACCTTGGTGAACATATCATCTGGATTCTTCGTTACAAGGATTTTCTTGAAGTTTAGAGTTCCTTCATTGATTAACTCTCGAATAAAATGGTACCTTGTCTGAATGTATTTCGTTCTACTATGAAACATTAGATTCTTTGCTAAGTGAACTGCACTTTAGATATCACAATGCAGTACACAATCCTCCCACTACATTCCAAGCTCTGACAAGAAACTCTTCAACCATATGAGCTCTTTGTCATCTTCTGCAAGTGCCATGTATTCTACTTCTGTGGTTGAAAGAGCAACACTCTTTTATAACTTTAACATCTAGCTGAGTGTTGTACCTCTAATTGTGAACACATAACCCGTTGTGCTCTTTCCTGAATCTGCACATCCACCTAAGTCTGCATCACCGAACCCTTCTAAAACTACTCCTTTTTCTTCTGAAACATAAGGAACACTCGGTCGTTCATTTTAAGTAGCGTAACAACCATTTCACTCCTTCCCAATGTTGTCTTCCTGAATTTGACATGAATTTGCTCACAACTCCCACTCCATGAGAAATGCCTGGTTTGGTGCAAACCATTGCATATATTAAACTACCAACGGCAGATGCGTATGGAACTTTAGCCATGTATTCTCTGTCTTCTTTTGTTTTTGGGGATTGCTTCTTGGTAAGTCTCAAATGACTCCCCAAAGGTGTACTTTTGGCTTTTGCACCTGCCATGTTGAGCTTTTCTAAAACTTTCTTGATGTACTTGGCTTGTGAAAGTTTTAGTGTACCGGTAACTCTATCCCTGGCTATGCTCATGCCCAAAATTTATTTAACATCCCCTAAGTCCTTCATCTCGAACTCACTGGCTAGCTGCTTCTTTATCTTGTTGATCTCCTGCATGTCGGATCCATCAATTAACATGTCATCAACATATAACTATAGTGTGATATAAGAGGACTTGAATTTCTTCAAATAACAATAATGATTCATCTCACATCTGTTGTATCCATTCCTCTGCATGAAGCTATCAAACTTCAAGTACCACTGCCTTGGAACCTACTTCAAACCATACAGACTTTTCTTTAGTTTGCACACCATATTTTCTTTGCCAACTGTGGGAAAACCTTTTGGTTGTGCCATGTAGATGTCTTTTTCAAGTCGTCACGGAGAAAAGCCGTTTTCACATCTATTTGCTCTAGATGGAGATCTTCAGAGGCCACAAATCCCAAAACCATTCTGATTGTAGTCATATTCACAACTGGAGAAAAGATCTCATTATAATCAACTCCCTTATTCTATTGGAAGCCTTTGACTACCAATCTTGCCTTGTATCTTTTGGTGCCATCAATCTCATCCTTAACCTGAAACACTCACTTGTTTTGGAGTGTTTTCTTCCTTGCTGGGAGCTTGACTAAGGACCAAGTGTGATTCTTGTCAAGCAAATTCAATTCTTCTTCCATATCCTTCTCTCACTATATGGATTCTTTCATCCTCCAGGCTTCTAGATAAGACTCAGGTTCGCCATTCTCTGTCAGCAACATGAAGTTTGTTGAAGGGGAATACCTGACTGGAGGCCTTCGTACTCTAGTGGATCTACGGACGGTAGGAGTTTCAGTTTCTACACCTTTATTCTCTGAACCACTATCATCTATGCTCCTACTATCTCCAGTTTCATCAGAGCTCTCACCGCTTCCTGAACTTTCACCTATCTGTGGAGTACTGACAGGTTTTATAATTTCGTCTTCTAAAGTTTCTTCTAACTCAACTTGTTCTTCATTTTCTGGTTGTTTGTTACTACTTGAGCCCTTAGAAATTTCATCCTTGTATAGCGCATTCTCATTGAAAACCACATCCCGACTTATGATAATCTTTTTGTGCTTGTTATCCCAGAAGCTGTAACCTATGGCGTCTAATCGATAGCCTATAAAGGTGCACTTCCTTGACTTTGCCTCTAGCTTGTCTCTCTCAGAGTCTTTGACTTTTACATACGAGACACAACCGAAGACCTTCATGTGTTTAAATGAAACCTCGTAACTTTGCCATTCTTCCTAAGGAATCTTGAACCCTATGGGAACTAAGGGTCCTCTATTGATTAGGTATGCAACTATGTTCACCGCATCTGCCTAAAACATCTTGGGCAAAACTGCATGTAGTCTCATGATCGTTTCCTCCTTTCATTCAATATTTTGTTCATCCTCTCAGCTAATTCATTTTTGTAACGCCCGTGTTTCGAGGCTAAGCATTGACGCGATGATGTAATAGTCTAGGTCAACCATTGTAACACATTTTAAAGTAATAAAGATGAGTTACTTAAATATTATGTGAATTATGTGCGTTTGTGTGCCTATTACTTGTTTATAATAATATAATAAATAAAGGATAAAAATAAGCGTCAAAAATAAAATGTTAGATAAGCCCGATATCGATAAAGAAAGTTGTAGTGGTTGTGACAAGGATTCTGGACTTATAAAGAGTGCCGAAATCCGAGTTATATCGAAGAAGTTATGGCCTGTCGAAGTTTCGCGACAGAACCGGCACGACACTACATGACGTAAATAGTGAATTTACGTTAGAGGACTTTTTAGCCCTAACAATTGTTGGGTTTTGAGCATTCTAACACTCCTATGGTGTACATGCAACCCTATAAACCTTGGATCTATGTTTTCTCTATTATACATGCAAATAATTAATATTCCAAGGTTTCATCCTAACTAGCATATTATGAAGCACCTATACTACAAAGTTCTAGTTAGATGACATACCTTTTGATGTAGCTTGATGTCTTCAAGCTTTAAGAGCTTAGCCCCAATAGTGTGGAAGCCTCAAATGGAATCACAAATCACCAAAACACCTTGGAAGAACTTGAGAGAATATGTATGCACACTAAAATCGGCCCACTCTTATTTTCACACACTTGTGCCAATTTTGTGAGCCAAGGACCCCTTTATATATTATGGAGGATTAGGGTTACATCCATGTAAACCCTAATACCCATGACCTTTCATTTACATAGGATCCATGGGTTAAAAGCTCCATGGACCATCCATGAAAGCTTAGCCCAACCTAAATGAAATTGGCCCATTCCATATATATAAGAGTCCATATTTAATTAGTTCTTTTTGATCACTTCATTAATTCTAAATTAATTCTTGATCAATACTAATTAAATAATATGATTCCATATTAATATATTAGAACTTATAATATATTAATATAAATCATAAATATACTATTCTTAAAAGACTATCCATATAAATTGTGCCGGTGAAGTGCAACCCAAATGGACCATGCTGGGTCGGGTCAAGTACATACCAAATATAGTTATGGACTTAGACATTAATCCAACAGTCTCCCACTTAGATAAGTCTAAAACTATTATTGAGTATGACTTCAAAACCTAACTGGCAATCGTAGCTCTTAAAGCCGCTGTCGAACTCTGACCTTGTCAATGACTTGTCCATTAGATAAGGGATCATATATTCCTCCATTCTAGATATCATATGGACTGAGACATGGATTATAATCATTCTCTCTGTCCATTTGTTGTTTCCCGATTTTCGATTTATGATGACTGGCTGATTGAACAAATCAAATCAGTCCTGGCTTGGCCAAGCACTCACATGTGTCATCGCTAAATCATCGAGGGGCCCACAGATATCGCTTTTATCCCGAAGGTAAAAGGAATGGATAAACTTCGACTCATATGGCTTGTTCTACTACTTGTTGAATCATACACAAAGGCACGTTTTATAACATCGAGTTACCAAATGCGTTTTCGTGCAATCAATGTATAACCAACTCATAGTAACAACTCATATCTCTAGGTTTGAAGAATATAAGATATTATCGTCTCATGATCACTCGTGATAAAATCCATGAAGTGATTCAAATGAGCGCGGGTTGAATCCAATACTCAGAACTTATGAGCACTCATGAGTGTTGTAGCACCACTTTGTCCACCAACTTGGATCTCTACAAACCAACCCATGACAGTCTTGATTCATATCTACTTCCAACATATGACCGACTGTGGATGGTTTGAATAACTTAATCATTCAGGAAGAGCGACTTAGTTATTCTGGAAGTCAAAACATGCAAAGTGAAACACAAGAATAAATGAATCAAATCTGGTATCAAACCCTATGAATATAAATAAACACTTTTATTTATCACCATACTGATTACTCATTATTCATTGTTTCGGTTTTATCAACTTTATACTTGAATTAAAAACACTAGTTGTCCCATGCTCCAAGCATGTACACTATGTTTTTCTTAAACAATAGCTTTGCCATACACCAAGTATGCACTCTATGTTTGTCTATGATCCTTACTTTGTGAAATAAACCAATTGAACATAATTTCAATGATTCTAATTTCACACTCCCAAATCCTTATCGAAAAATGTGAGAATTTCAAATTCCTATCATTTATCGAAATCTGTTTAGATTTTAAACTTATATGCACTGGCTCTCTTGTAATGAATATGTACAAAGTCACAAAGACTTGTCAACAGTCATTATAAGGTATTCCAATGGAGATCAACTCCATGGAAACTAAGTCTCATATTCAAAGTACATTGCTTTGGACATGCTTCTTGCATTAAGTTTTCTAAGAGATGCCTCTTTTCACCTATGGAGACAACTCCATATTCTCATTTTGACTATCACTTCTGAATAAGAGATGCCTCTTTTCAGAATATGTCAATATGGTCCTTCCAAAATTAGCACTATACTTCCAACTATCCCTGAGCAACCAATCTTTGGTAAACCTCAGATTGTCCTCGACAATTGCTTAATCATTTTAGTTATATCCAATTCTAGACCTTTTCCCTTCTTAATGCCTCTGGGCATTTGGAAAAATTTAGAAATGACAAATATTATAGCACATGCAATCGATCCTGTACCCAAAGCAAATGGTACACGATTCATGATGTCTCACATAAAGACATGATTCTAGACCAGTCTTTTGCTATAATATTTTTATTTGCCATGTTTTCAAAATTTGACTATGAAGAGGGATGACGTAATCATAATCGAATTTTGAGAACGCAATATATAGAATTTCCTTAAGTTGAACCAATCCAACATGAAATTCATATATATATTCTTGACTAAAGATGATTAAGGTCTCAATCTAAGCCTTTAGAACTGAAATGAAGTATATCCTCTCCCTTAATTATAGCAAAACAACTTTTTCAATCCCTACAGCCTCACGAATTGAAACTTTTGTTTTCTATAATTAACATTGCTAACTTGCAACACTAACAATAATTATCATGCTCCCACTAACATGATGATTATTAGCATAAAACTTATGCTCCCACTAGCTTTGACATGTACTCAGAAATCAGCTGGACTTCTAGAAATCAATACTTTATTGACTTTCTTACCAAAGTTCAGATTTCTGATACGAGATGCTTTGATAAAACTTTATCAAAATCATACACCTTTCCTTAGATAGCGTGCATGTGTGTCTAAACAATTTCAGAACTATGAAAAGGGATGTCGTAATCATAGTCTCAATTGTTTAGACCTTTTGCCATCTGCTTCAAATCTACTTGGTGGAAGTGTTTCCTCACCATCATTTTCATGAATCGGAGAGAAACCTTATGACCCTTAGATTTTATGGTGTATGTGTTCTTATCCATGTGAATCGTCAAAACCATAGTCACAAGACAAGGATAATGACAAATCCAAACTTATATGGACTGAACTTATGCAATCTTAACTTCTTGCCACCTGGCAGTACAGGGCCTGTCATTGCTTCCAAGTTGTTATGCAACCAATTGAGAACTTTCCGAACTCCTATGCAAAGCCAACTTTAACTGGAATGGGCACAGAATATGTCAATACGATAGGTTATAAACCTCAAGTTGTGTGCTAGTGAAGAACCTCAGGTTTTATTCTTGATTAGTTCTTGAAATTCTTTTTAGGATCTTTAAGACTCCCACTATCCTCTTGACATATAAGACTATCTTGCCAAATATTCAAGAGATAGTGCAGATTCTTTATCAAGACAAACACTTCACACAATTAGCCTAAGTTGGTCTTTGTTTTATCCAAAACATCACAACTTACCAATTTCAAATGTACAATAGTAGGACACTTTTACTCTTACATTTGACAAGTGTTTTAAACCTTTCTTTAAGATATGTCACTCAAGTTACAATCTTGGAGTATGACTCTAAGAATTGTTTTGGAACGAAGTATGACTCATCTTCCTGATCTAACCATTTCAACAATTCATGACTCCTCTTCTTAGTCATAAGAATGCACTAAGATGACCTTTAGAGGACTAATTGTGATATGATTTCTAAATCATTAAGATGATCACAAACATGATACTAAAGTACTCTCCCATCTTTTCAGATTTGAGAAACTTTTATCTTTCTGCCTAATTTGATACTTCCCATTCGTTCTGCCATACATTGAGACTTTTCCAATGTTTCAGAATTATACATAAACTTGTAAGTATAACCATATTTACTAAACTTTAGTAAATCAAATAGTCTTAACGAGCTTTGTGGTGGACATGACCAGTGCACAAGAATGTGTACTCGATCCCTTTAGTCCTTCACTTGACTCACACATCCATGTGAACAAGTAATTAGTCTTGATTTTCCAATGCTTGAAAGTTCTCATTCATCATACTATTCAACTTGCATGATTCCAAGTTTCGGTCCAATTGAAACTTGGGTGATGAGGAACTTTCCTGATTTGGTAAATTTAGAAACTACCACAAATGAAAGAATCAAATCCATTTTCCAATATTGCTGTCAGTGGAATCATATAAGCAACAATTTTCCACAAATGCCATTGTAAGGATACTTCAAATAAATAAAATTAAACAATTTTCTTTTATTTTAAAACTTTGCGGAAAAACTTATCCTTACAATCCACATGGAAAATTGTTGTTATCTATTCCTTAGCAATATATCATAACTTCTTAAGCAACTGCTCAAAATTCTGATGCGATCGAAATCCACCTTCACGATCAGAATCAACATATACTTCCTTTAAGATTTCTCTCTATTCTTTGATTCTTAAAACATCAACATGTGACCCAGTCACATCATGTAATGAGGATCTCAGAATAGAACTTAACAGAGTTAGATAATGGGCTCTACCTGATGTAGAGTCAAACTTATTGACTTTAACATCCTTAGGTAAATTTGGCAGCTTTGCAATCAACGCCCCTTCCTTTGGTAAAATAAACATATGGACCCTTTGGTAATGGGACTATCTCAGACTTAGCCTTTCTCTTTACCATTTGGTCAACCGGGTTGACTATGGCCAATCCCTTTCCATTGGGAAGAGAATGCTTTTTCTGGATTTCCAGTGTCACCATTGTCACTGTCCATAAAGTTTTTGGGAAGTTGATCTTCTAATCAAATTTGCTTTACTATCGTTCCAAATCATTGCTGATTCAGCAGCACCAAGCAAATAGATATGATCATTAAGGTTCATGTCGTAGTCTGTTTCATAGTAGTCCCAAAGGAACTCACTATGTGACTTAGAAAGTGATTGAACATCCAACTTTCTCAAGACTTTGACACCCAACTCTCCCGGCTTGTCAATATGTGACTTCATCTCTAAGATGTGATCACACATAGACCTTGCTTGCCATTAGGGCTTGAGTGACCTTGAACTTGTGGGTTAGGGAGAATAATTGGAGGAGGTGGAGGAAGAGAAGTATGACTTCCATGAGCCAAACTCGGGAAGTCATATTCATTAGGAAAGCTTGGTTTGGGAAGATCATTGTTGTCTAAACCAGACATCAACAATGGGAGAAATTCACGTAAAGTTGATTTAAGTCCTTAATATAACACCCAATATGATATATTAAGGCTAGGACCCAACAAACTATTTTATAACTTAGAAGAGGGATGCCGTAATCCAAGCTATAAAATATTTGAAGGTAGGTGAATGACGATTCACCAATTTCCACCAAGATAAACGAAATGTATTATTAGGTTTTAATTGGTTTTGAAACTCCTAGATTCTTTTGAGATTCATTAAACTTTTCAATGGCATGTTTCAATCTCGAGTGTGCCCTTCAGGTTTTGTGACTGGGAGGCCGAGGATCACAAAACAAGGTGTGAAGTAACCATGCAAATATACTTGGTACCCTTAATATTTACCCCTCAATCGATGTGCCAGTTAACCACACACGCTCCAACGATACTATGATAAACATTAAGTTACCCTTTGCCTACCTTGTTAAGTCCAGGTTAGTGTGCCGGTTAACCACACACGCTCCACTAACAGCTTAAACAAAGTGCAAAGTGTAATTTCATGGATTAGCACCTTATTCACATTTTCCTAAGTAACCAAGATTGGGAATTTATAAGTGTTTAGTTACTTAGTATTTATCATTATACTTATAATGAAGGGAGAATTATAGTCCTTGTCCTACCTGTTCGGCTAACGACCCTCCACCGGTCAAAGAAGCGGTGGGTGAGAGTGGACACCCATTAAACTGCCATTTTATAGGCAGTAACCTTATACCCCCCTTATAGACCGGCTCCATGAATGAGGCCTACTAACGGTTAGATTGAATTTATCTTATACATATCTATATAATTAAAATTATAATAATAGTATAAGGGTGTATTTTAAACATTTAAAATACTTGGTGGTTTAATCTATTAATTAAACTATACTTTTAATTTAATTAAACTTAAACCATGTCTTTATGGAATTATTAACTCTTTTAATTAAACACTTTAACTAATTTAATGAAGTCCATAAAGTTTGAATTTAAACTTTTAAAATTATAGAGTTTGGAATTAAAGCATTAATGTGTGTGAGACTTTACAAATTCCAAAACTTGAGGGCAAGTTTTGAAACTATTCAAAACCTTTCATTTCATAACTTATGAGTTTAATGGTTCATTAAAATGAAGACTCTTCATTTTTATGTAACCTCTTATTCTTTAATAACACTTTTAAAGAAGTGACTCTTAAACATCCATAACTTGAGGACAAGTTATGGAGTCATAAAATAGTTTAATGAAAAAAAAAACCCTTCATTTTTGTGTAACCTATGGCACTTTTATGAGTTTTAAGATTCATAAATGTGACCTTTTATGTGACTTGAAGAAAAGTTACAAAAACACCTTTTATGAACTTCTTTTAGATTAATATGGATTGAAAGCAACTTAACAAATAATATTTTTCATCAATCTAAATTAACTCATAAAACAAGGTAACACAAAAAAAAACTTTTCATGTTCCATAACTTAAGAACAAGTTATGGAATTTTAAAACATTAAGACCAAGTTTTGTAACTCCATAAAAAACTTTGAATCAATTTTTTTTAAAACCTTTTCATATCCATAACTTATGGAGGTTTCAAAAAACTCTTTAGATCAAACTTTTAAAACTAATAAAATAATCATATCATTTTATCTTTTACTAAATTTGACCTAATTCAACTCATATAGTAAAGTGACTCAAATTTTAAAAATAATTAGTTTTTCATAAAATCAAGTAATTATCTTAAAATATGACAAACTTCATGTTTTTTTCCTTTTTTTTCCCTTCAACTTGAAAAAAAAAATACATTTGCATCAAATATAATAGAAAACAACCCATGGCTCTGATACCACTGTTGGGTTTTGAGCATTCTAACACTCCTATGGTGTACATGCAACCCTATAAACCTTGGATCTATGTTTTCTCTATTATACATGCAAATAATTAATATTCCAAGGTTTCATCCTAACTAGCATATTATGAAGCACCTATACTACAAAGTTCTAGTTAGATGACATACCTTTTGATGTAGCTTGATGTCTTCAAGCTTTAAGAGCTTAGCCCCAATAGTGTGGAAGCCTCAAATGGAATCACAAATCACCAAAACACCTTGGAAGAACTTGAGAGAATATGTATGCACACTAAAATCGGCCCACTCTTATTTTCACACACTTGTGCCAATTTTGTGAGCCAAGGACCCCTTTATATATTATGGAGGATTAGGGTTACATCCATGTAAACCCTAATACCCATGACCTTTCATTTACATAGGATCCATGGGTTAAAAGCTCCATGGACCATCCATGAAAGCTTAGCCCAACCTAAATGAACTTGGCCCATTCCATATATATAAGAGTCCATATTTAATTAGTTCTTTTTGATCACTTAATTAATTCTAAATTAATTCTTGATCAATACCTTTTGATGTAGCTTGATGTCTTCAAGCTTTAAGAGCTTAGCCCCAATAGTGTGGAAGCCTCAAATGGAATCACAAATCACCAAAACACCTTGGAAGAACTTGAGAGAATATGTATGCACACTAAAATCGGCCCACTCTTATTTTCACACACTTGTGCCAATTTTGTGAGCCAAGGACCCCTTTATATATTATGGAGGATTAGGGTTACATCCATGTAAACCCTAATACCCATGACCTTTCATTTACATAGGATCCATGGGTTAAAAGCTCCATGGACCATCCATGAAAGCTTAGCCCAACCTAAATGAACTTGGCCCATTCCATATATATAAGAGTCCATATTTAATTAGTTCTTTTTGATCACTTAATTAATTCTAAATTAATTCTTGATCAATACTAATTAAATAATATGATTCCATATTAATATATTAGAACTTATAATATATTAATATAAATCATAAATATACTATTCTCAAAAGACTATCCATATAAATTGTGCCAGTGAAGTGCAACCCAAATGGACCATGCCGGGTCGGGTCAAGTACATACCAAATATAGTTATGGGCTTACACATTAATCCAACAACAATATGAACGAAAGTCGTAGTTTTCGTTAAACCGAGAGTGTGTATATAAAGAACACCCAAATCTGACTTCGTATGAGAAAGTTATGATTTTTCTAAATTTCGGATCAGTAGTGCACAACCCGGAGTTCGAATTGTAGATCGAACGACTTTTAGCCGACACAACCTAAACGAGAATCGAAGATCTCGTCAATAGGAGCTCAACGGTAAAAAGACAGACGAAAACGGAGTCCGTATGTAGAAGTTATAAGTTTTACACGGTCGTTAAACAGTGTAATCTTCTCATACTATTAAATTTAAAATCGGTCAAGAATTAACCGAAGAAGTCTAAACAAAAGTTGTAGAGTATGGTCTCACCTGCGCTTGGATATAAAGAATGTCGAAAACGGTGCTCGTATGCGAAAATTATGAATTTTAGAAGTCGGAAGTGCAAATTGCGAAGCTGGATCCGATGCTACGCCCAGCGTAGACTTTGGACGCCCCGCGTACCAAGTACGCCCCGCGTACGAGGACCCTACGCCCCGCGTATTGACTTTTTCTGCGGTTCCGGAGCTGGCCACGTCGCCCCACCCGAAGCGAGACACCTGCCCCTACGTGCAACGTACCACCGAGGGTACGCCCTGCGTTCCAAGGAGGCTCGCGTCTATAAAAGGGCTGCGAGGGCTGCCGAGTGTTTCACACCAAATCCTTCTACTTTCTCTCTCTATTTTCTCTCTAACTCACCCTAACCCCCTCCTAAGCCTAGGTAAACCCTCTAGCACCCGAAGGAAGCCCCGAGGCTCCCGGAGTCTCCGAAAAAAGAGTTTTTTGGTTTTGAAACTCTGCCCGCCCGGAGCCCGGTTTTCTAGCAAACTTCCCGGTTTCGTCAAAGAAGATTATTTTTAGAAGCGATGTGCTCCGTATCAGGTGATTGTATAGTCACTTTCATCTTACACATAGATATGAAGTATTTTATATAAATTATGTGCTATGTGTATAAATATTTTATCTTTTTACCTGAGATGTATGTTGGATGACTCATCATTTTATTTCACTACACACCAACTATTTTATCTATCCATGTTCTACCCAACATATTTGTAGATATAAAATACATACATGGTCCAGATCTATAAAACAAAGCTTACATCTTTTATCCAGCATAACTATCAAAGCATAAAATAAATATACGGTCTAGATCTGAAGAAGTTCAGATCTGAAGGAAAGAAGTTCAGATCTTTCATCCAACATAGATCTCAAAGTACACAGTTTAGATCTGAAGAAAATTTTAGATCTATACTTCTTTCTTTTAGATCTGAAACTTTTTCCTTCAGATCTACACTTTCTCATCTCAGATCTAAAATTTTCTTCAGATCTAAACTGTGTACTTTGAGATCTATGTTGGATGAAAGATCTGAACTTCTTTCCTTCAGATCTGAACTTCTTCAGATCTAGACCGTATATTTATTTTATGCTTTGATAGTTATGCTGGATAAAAGATGTAAGCTTTGTTTTATAGATCTGGACCATGTATGTATTTTATATCTACAAATATGTTGGGTAGAACATGGATAGATAAAATAGTTGGTGTGTGGTGAAATAAAATGATGAGAGGCCTCAATGTTGACGTTGTTCCAGTCGTCTAGCAGAGTATGAATGACGACCACAGACTTTTCTAGGAAGTCTAGTGGAACGCTAGCAGGCTCGCAACCTGTAGGTGTTTGTGAACGAAGTGTTCACCGATGTACTCCATCCCCCCATGGTTGCCTTATGGACATATATGGATGAGGAATCCCCTTAGTAGTAGTGTCCATCCCGATGAAATTCCTTAGGATAGGTCCCTTATGATAGATGCTTTAGGGACGTAAGGTGAGGATAACGAGAACGGGTAATCGGGTTTAATGATTGTTGAAAGTAATAAACTTATTTATTGTGGGTTGAAAACCCTATATGCTCATCAGGCTCCCCAGCCTGACCCACTCAGTTTCTTGTATTACAGGTAGTGGCAAAAGCATAGTTGGATGACTTGATGAGAGATTATGGATTTGAGGCCAGATTATGTTTTGTAGCCTAGGATGTTTACCTCTTTTTGGTTTATGCTTATGGTCTATATCGATGATTGACATCCCGAGTTTTTGTAATATAATGAAAATACATTTCTTTAAGAAATGCTTTGATAAATTTATATCATATTTTGTTTTGGGAACAAATTCCGCAACACTTTTCTTACGAAGTTACTCTGATTTTTATTAAAAAGCATAAACAAAATCGGTCTTTTCTGGCCATGAAAATGGGGATGTCACAGTTGGTATCAGAGCATTAGTTTAAGCGAACTAGGAATTTGTAGGATTTCTAGACTTAAACGTAGAATGGTAAGCGATGATTGTGAGATGTGAGCACTAGCTTATTTAGGAAAGTATGCCTAATATGCTTTATGTGCTAAATGATTTATGCATTATATGCTGTTATTTGTTCGGATCTATGGTCTGTTGCCGACCGGATCTGGAAACCTTATGTGTTTAGTATTCTAAACGTATGACTACGATGTTAGAACTAACATGTAACGTTTCGGAGTGATAAGGGGAATTTAAACGTCTATCGTGAATAAAGATCTAAATTCACCTAACTTGGTGTATAGATCGAGATGGCAAGAACCCAAAGTGGAGCTGGAAACACAAATGGAAACAGGAATCAGCATCCTCGTCCCGCAGTGATTGAGCAGATGCCGATAGTCGAAGTTGCACCTGAGCCAGTCACAATGGTTAGAGTTCAAGCCATGATTTGGGCTATGATGGCTGAACAGAGGGAAGAAATGAAACAACTGCTGCTGAATAACAGAAGCGAACCTTCAATGCATGTTGAAAAACCAGAACGAAATGACGGAGAGTCGGAAGAAGGGAATAACAGCCGCATTGTCAGTCAAATGGAACCCCCAGTGGTGAGAAGGAATGACTCGGAGAGGGAAATCGACCGAGATGGACGTATGTATAAGAACTTCTTGGGTGCCAAACCACCAAGTTTATCCGGAAACCCAAAGCCTGTGGAGATTATGGACTGGATCTCCGAAATGGAGATGGTATTTGAAAGCTGCAACTGTAGTGATAAGCATAAAACCGTCTTTGCGGTTTGACAACTGAAGACCGGAGTCTTGAGATGGTGGAAATTGTTGGTGGATACGATGCCACGAGGAGAAGCCATGAAGATGTCTTGGGAAGCGTTTATGGAACAATTAAAGATGCAGTACTGCTCCGAGATAGATCTGCTCGATCTAAACAATGAGTTCCAAAACTTGAAGAAATGGAAAATGAGCATTGATGACTATGCTATTGCGTTTACCGAGAAGATGAAGTTATTTCCATACTTGGTGCCGACTGAACTCGCCAAGATCGAGAAATTTGCTAATGGATTGCCATCAGACTTTGGCCCGACAGTCAAACTGGCAAGCACGCTGAAGGCAGCCGTTAGAGCAACCAAGAATATTGAGACCCAGCTAACAGAAAGGGGTCTAGAAAGAACTGAGGCAGGTGAGAAGAGGAAGTTCGAGGGATCTTCAAGATCCAACAAGAAAAGTAAATCTTCGAAGTCTGGTTCGAGAGGAGGAGGAAGCGAAGTGAAATGGTGTGAAAAGTGCAAAAAGAAACATCATGGGAAATGTGACGGGGAGGTCACTTGTTTTAAATGTGGGAAGCCTAGGCACTATGCCAATGAGTGCATGTTCAACAAGAAAGTTTGTTATGGTTACAACGAGGAAGGGAACCTTTTGAAGGATTGTCCGAAAAAGAAGGAGGCAACAAGGCCTAATGTCCCACCGAAGCCAAAAGCCAGAGCTTTCCAAATGACACTCGAAGTCGCAAAGGAAGCAGCGGACGTCGCTTCAGGTACCTTTCTTGTAAATGGATTGCCTGCCAATATATGGTTTGATTCTAGAGCAAATTACTCCCTTATATCACATAAATTTGGTGGAAGACTAGCATTGCCTATAGAAAAACTTGACGATGCCCTAGTTGTAGAAGTTACCATTGGCATAGTCATACCTGTTAGTAATCATATTAGGAACATCGTCATCGACCTAAACGGAAACGAATTCCACGAAGAGTGGTTGCCCATAGAGTTGAACGGTTTTGACATCGTTCTGGGAATGGATTGGCTTAGCGCCAATGATGCTGGGATTCTTTGCAGGAAGAAGATAATAAGGGTGAACCCACCCGGAAAGGAGTCATTTATGGTGTACGGGGACAAACACAGAGTAAATTCTGGAATCATCTCCCTGATGAAAGCCAGGAAATGTTTGTCCAAGGGATGTGCATCGTACTTGGCATTCGTGATCGATGCAAAGAAGGAGAAAAAGGAGGTGCAAAGTATACCAGTGGTGTGTGATTATCCGTAAGTCTTTCCCGAAGATCTTCCCAGATTACCACCTGATAGACAACTAGAGTTCATAATAGACTTGTTACCAGGAACAACACCGATAGCGAAGGCACCGTACCGATTAGCACCGACGGAGATGAAGGAGCTTATGATGCAACTTCAGGAGTTGTTGGACAACGGTTTCATTCGACCTAGTTCATCACCCTGGGGAGCTCCGGTGTTATTCGTAAAGAAGAAAGATGGAAGCATGAGGATGTGCATAGATTATAGAGAGTTGAACAAGGCAACGGTGAAGAACAAGTACCCATTGCCGCGGATTGATGACCTGTTCGATCAGCTGCAAGGTTCGAGCTATTTCTCAAAGATCGATCTTAGGTCAGGATATCATCAGTTGAAGGTAAGAGAGCAGGATATTGAGAAAACTGCGTTCAGAACGAGATATGGACACTACGAGTTCTTGTTATGTCGTTTGGACTGGCTAATGCTCCGGCAACGTTCATGGATTTGATGAACATGGTTTGTAAACCATTCCTTGATAAATCTGTGATAGTGTTCATAGATGACATTCTCATCTACTCGAAAATCCAAGAGGAGCATGGCCAGCATCTACGAGAAGTGTTGGAAGTCTTGAAGAAGGAGAAGTTGTATGCAAAGTTCTCCAAGTGTGATTTTTTGATCCGAAAAGTCCAATTCTTGGGTCATGTAGTTAACCAAGAAGGGATAACGGTTCACCCAGCAAAAATCGAAGCGGTGATGAAGTGGGGACGACCGAAAAGCCCCACAGAGATTCGAAGCTTTCTGGGATTAGCCGGATACTACCGACGATTTATCTAAGGCTTTTCTTCGATAGCTGCTCCATTGATAGCTTTGAACCACAAAGGAGCTACTTATACATGGAGTGAGAAGCACGAATAAGCATTCGAGAAGCTAAAGAAGAAATTATGTGAAGCACCGATTCTTTCTCTACCCGATGGAGTTGAAGACTTCGCGATCTATAGTGACGCATCTGGAGTCGGGTTGGGTTGTATTCTGACCCAAAGAGAAAAGGTGATAGCATATGCATCTCGACAATTGAAAGAGCACGAAAAGAACTACCCCACTCATGATTTGGAATTGGCAGCGGTGGTATTTGCACTGAAGATATGGAGACATTATCTTTACGGCACGAAGTGCAAGCTTTTCACCGATCATAAGAGTCTTCAATATCTCTTTGATCAAAAAGAGTTGAATATGAGGCAAAGACGCTGGCTAGAGTTGCTTAAGGATTACGATTGCGAGATACTTTACCACCCTGGTAAAGCAAATGTCGTAGCCGATGCTTTAAGCCGAAAAGTGAGCCTTGAAAGGAGAAGGCCAAGAGCGTTAAGAATTGAAGTTGTCTCAACGATCATGGAAAGTATTAAGAAATCTCAATAAGAAGCTTCAGAGAAAAATGATCGAAAAGAAGAGCGTTTGGGAAAAACGTTGGTGTTCGGTACGAACAATCAAGGGTTAAAGGTATTCCAAGATAGGATTTGGGTACCTAAGACGGGAGGAATAAGAGATCTTCTGATGGAAGAAGTTCACAAGACCATGTACTCGATTCATCCCGGCAACACAAAGATGTATAGGTATCTGAAACCCTACTACTGGTGGCCGACGATGAAGCTCGATGTTGCGAAGTATGTGGCAGAGTGTGTAACCTATGCGAGAGTTAAAGCACAACATCAGAAACCATATGGGATTTTGGAACCTTTACCTGTACCCATGGGTAAATGGGAAGACATCACCATGGATTTTGTGACTAAGGTGCCCAGAACAAGGGACGGTCACGACATGATTTGGGTGGTCGTTGATCGATTCACTAAGAGTGCACACTTCATAGCAGCTAATGAAAGATGGTCGATGGATAAGCTCACAAATTCTTATGTAAAGGAGGTGGTAAGACTTCACGGTGTTCCTTTAACGATTGTATCAGATCGTGATATTCGTTTCACGTCAAGGTTTTGGAGGAGTGTACAAGAGGAACTGGGTACGAAATTGTGTTTAAGTACAGCTTATCATCCGCAAACCGATGGTTAGAGCGAAAGAACGATTCAAACGTTGGAAGATATGCTAAGAGCGTGTACCCTAGAGTTCCAAGGTAACTGGGATGAACACTTACCTCTGGTAGAATTTTCCTACAACAATAGTTACCATTCGAGCATCAAGATGGCACCTTATCAAGCCTTATATGGACAAAAGTGGCGTACGCCGTCTTGTTGGCTTGAAGCCGGAGAAAAGCAGTTTATGGGCCCCGAGATAGTCCATCAAACTGCTGAAAAGCTGAAAGTGATTAGGGAACGGATGTTAGCAGCTCAGGATCGTCAAAAGAGTTATGCTGACAAGAAGAGGCGACCGGTGACATTCGAAGTTTGGGATTCAGTTTTGCTCAAAGTCTCACCATGGAAGGGACTTATAAGATTTGGGAAACGAGGAAAGTTGAGTCCACGGTTTATTGGACCATTCAAAGTTCTTCAATGGATTGGGAACCTAGCTTACAAGCTCAAATTACCCGAAGAACTAGATGGTATTCATAACATGTTCCATGTGTGTTATTTGAGGAAGTTCACGGGAGAAGTTCCCGACATAATTCCAATTACAGAGTTAAGGATGGATGAAAACAAAAGGCTAATCGAAGAACCGGAAGCGATTGTTGACCGTAACACTAAGAAGTTGCGACGCAAAATGGTCGACTTAGTGCTTGTGCGATGGAAACATTCGAAAGGGCCAAATCTTACCTGGGAAACGGAGAGTGACATGATGAGTCGCTATCCGCATCTGTTTGCTGATGCATGATTCCGGGACGGAATCATCCTAAGGGGGAGAGAATTGCAACGCCCGTGTTTCGAGGCTAAGCATTGATGCAATGATGTAATAGTCTAGGTCAACCATTGTAACCCATTTTAAAGTAATAAAGATGAGTTACTTAAATATTATGTGAATTATGTGCTTTTGTGTGCCTATTACTTGTTTATAATAATATAATAAATAAATGATAAAAATAAGCGTCAAAAATAAAATGTTAGATAAGCCCGATATCGATAAAGAAAGTTGTAGTGGTTGTGACAAGGATTCCGGACTTATAAAGAGTGCCGAAATCCGAGTTATAACGAAGAAGTTATGGCTGTCGAAGTTTCGCGACAGAACCGACACGAAACTACGTGACGTAAATAGTGAATTTACGATAGAGGACTTTTTAGCCCTAACAATCTGAACGAAAATCATAGTGTTCGTTAAACCGAGAGTGTATATATAAAGAACGCCCAAATCTGACTTCGTATGAGGAAGTTATGATTTTTCTAAGTTTCGGGTCAGTAGTGCACAACCTGGAGTTCGAATTGTAGATCGAACGACTTTTAGCCGACACAACCTAAACGAGAATCGAAGATCTCGTCAATAGGAGCTCAACGGTAAAAAGACAGACGAAAACAGAGTCCGTATGTAGAAGTTATGAGTTTTACACGGTCGTTAAACAATGTAATCTTCTCATACTATTAAATTTAAAATCGGCCAATATTTAACCGACGAAGTCTAAACGAAAGTTGTAGAGTATGGTCTAACCTATGCGTGGATATAAAGAATGTCGAAAACAGAGCTCGTATGCAAAAGTTATGAATTTTAGAAGTCAGAAGTGCAAATTGTGAAGCTGGATCTGAGGCTACGCCCAGCGTAGACTTTGGACGCCTCGCGTACCAAGTACGCCCCGCGTACGAGGACCCTACGCCCCATGTATTTACTTTTTCTGCGGTTCCGGAGCTGGCCACGTCGCCCCACCCGAAGCGAGACACCTACCCCTACGCGCAGCGTACCACCGAGGGTACGTCCAGCGTTCCGAGGAGGCTCGCGCCTATAAAAGGGCTGCGAGGGCTGCCGAGTATTTCACACCAAATCCTTCTACTTTCTCTCTCTATTTTCTCTCTAACTCACCCTAACCCCCTCCTAAGCCTAGGTAAACCCCCTAGCGCCCGAAGGTAGCCCCGAGGCTCCCGGAGTCTCCGAGAAAAGAGTTTTTCGGTTTTGAAACTCTTCCCGCGCGGAGCCCGGTTTTCAAGCAAACTTCCTGGTTTCGTCAAAGAAGATTATTTTTAGAAGCGAGGTGCTCCGTATCAGGTCAGTGTATAGTCACTTTCATCTTACACATAGATATGAAGTATTTTATATAAATTATGTGTTGTGTGTATAAATATGTTATTTGTTTACCTGAGATGTATGTTGGATGAAAGATCTATACTTCTTTCTTTCAGATCTGAAACTTTTTCCTTCAGATCTAGACTTTCTCATCTCAGATCTAAACTTTTCTTCAGATCTAAACTGTGTACTTTGAGATCTATGTTGGATGAAAGATCTGAACTTCTTTCCTTCAGATCTGAACTTCTTCAGATCTAGACCGTATATTTATTTTATGCTTTGATAGTTATGCTGGATAAAAGATGTAAGCTTTGTTTTATAGATCTGGACCATGTATGTATTTTATATCTACAGATATGTTGGTTAGAACATGGATAGATAAAATAGTTGGTGTGTGGTGAAATAAAATGATGAGAGGCATCAATGTTGACGTTGTTCCAGTCGTCTAGCGGAGTATGAATGACGACCACAGACTTTTCTAGGAACTCTAGTGGAACGCTAGCAGGCTCGCAACCTGTAGGTGTTTGTGAACGAAGTGTTCACCGATGTACTCCATCCCCCCATGGTTGCTTTGTGGACATATATGGCTGAGGAATCCTCTTAGTAGTAGTGTCCATCCCGATGAAATTCCTTAGGATAGGTCCCTTATGATAGATGCTTTAGGGACATAAGGTGAGGATAACGGGAACGGGTCATCGGGTTTAATGATTGTTGAAAGTAATAAACTTATTTATTGTGGGTTGAAAACCCTATATGCTCACCAGGCTCCCCAGCCTAACCCACTCAGTTTCTTGTATTACAGGTAGTGGCAAAAGCATAGTTGGATGACTTGACGAGAGATTATGGATTTGAGGCCATATTATGTTTTGTGGCCTAAGATGTTTACCTCTTTTTGGTTTATGCTTATGGTATGTATCGATGATTGACATCCCGAGTTTTTGTAATATAATGAAAATACATTTCTTTGAGAAATGCTTTGATAAATTTATATCATATTTTGTTTTGGGAACAAATTCCGCAACACTTTTCTTACGAAGTTACTCTGATTTTTATTAAAAAGCATAAACAAAATCGGTCTTTTCTGGCCATGAAAATGGGTACGTCACAATTTTGTTGAGGTATTTCTGGAACGGTTTTCTGCATCCTAATTCCATGTTCAACAAAAAAATCAACGAATTCTTTGTTACTGTATTCGACTGCATTATCGGATCTGAAACACTTGATTTTCAAGTTTGTTTTATTTTCCACCATCGCTTTCCATTTCTTGAAAGCACTGAATACTTCATATTTCTGCTTCAAGAAATAGACCCAAACTTTCCTAGTGTAGTCATCGATGAAAGTAACATAATACCGGGATCCTCCCACTGAAGCAACTGAAGTGGGGCAATAAACATCTGAATGAACAAGCTCTAATTTCCCTGTCTTGGGTGGATGTCCCATCTTTGTGAAAGTAACTTTCTTCTGTTTGCCAAGAACACATGGCTCATAGAAATCCACTATCACATTCTTTAGATCTGGAATTCTTCCTTTGGAGGCAAGCATCTTCATTCCTTTTTCACTCATATGCCCAAGTCTTTGGTGCCATAGAGTGGATGTCTCAACTTCTTCAACAACATGTGGCTCATCATCAGAAACTTCCACCATGTAAAGTGTACCCCGCTTCTGACCTCTAGTAATTACCAAGTTCACCAAAAGTGACATGGTGACCTTCATCATCAAGTTGCCCCACTGATATCAACATTCTTTTCAAGTCTGGAATGAACTTGACATTCTTCAAATTCCACTTCGTACCCAAAGTAGTCTTAAGGACCACATCCCCAACACATGTAATATTAAGGCTCTTGTTGTCTGCCAGTCCGACCTTCCCGTCGTACTGCCTAAAATTATGCACTACATCTTTGTAATGACTAGCATGGAATGACGCACCAGAATCCATGATCCAAGATTCAACTGAGTTTTGAACTGCACAAATAAGAGCATCTCATTCAGAGTCTGATGCAATTTTCATCTCATTCTTGCCTTTGTTTGCAAGAGGCTTCAGACATTGATTCCTGAAATGGCCCTTATCTTTACAGTTCCAACAGGTGATGTCCTTCCTGTTTTTTTGATACACCTCTCTTCCTTGACTTTGATGTTCCTCTACCCCCACTCCCTATGATAGACTTCCTTCTCTTTCTCGATACTAAGAATACTGTTAGAGGATTCTCCAGCACTTCGTCTACGGACATCCTCACCAAGGATTAAGTTGCATATGCCTCCGAATGTCAGCTTGGCACCTCCAGCTGAGCTGCTGAATGCTGTCACTGTTCCTGACCAACTTTGGGTAATGATGATAATAGTAGAAATGCTTGGACTTCATCTTCAAATTTAATCTCAACCGATGTCAACCTTGACAGGATTGAATTAAATTCATTGACATGATCAGTTACTGAACCAACTTCCTTCATCTTCAGATTTACCAGTTGTCAAATCAAGTGAACCTTATTTTTTGTTAAAGGCTTCTCGTAAGTGTTAGATAGCACTTTGATCAACCCATAAGTTGTCTTTTAATTGACAATGTTGTAAGCAACGTTCTTTGCCAATGATAAATGCACCACACCAAGTGCTTGCCGGTCTAACAACTCCCAATCATCATGCTTCATAAGTTAAGCACTTCAGACAAATTTGCATCTTCATAAGTTAAGCACTTCATAAGTTTATGTAAATTCTTCTGGTAGAGGTAGTGTTCAATTTGCATCTTCCAGAAAACGAAATATTTTCCAGTGAACTTGTCGATCTTAACTCTCCCATCTTCAGTTATAGCTCTGATACCAGTTTGTTGGGTGACAATAAAACAAGTTAAGCACTTCAGACAAATATCAAAAAACAAACTTTGTTGAACTCACAAAAACTTCTGAAAAAACGTAAATCAAAAGAACACAATATTTAACATGGTTCGGTCAAGGTGACCTACTTCCATGGGCGAACTAGAGAGAGAGAGAGAGAGAGAGAGAGAGGATTTTATTAACTTTATATAACTATTACAAGCACTCAAAATTGTATCTCACTTAGAGCTCTCACAGAAATCTAGAAATTTACAATGATGGGGGTATTGGCCTATTTATAATTGAGGGATCAAACCTAAAACCCTAATGGGCCAAGCCCATTGGCCCATAGGCCCATAAATGGTGACTGTAACGCTTGGTTTATGTGTTATTCAGTTTTCAGCATTTTTAGACTTTTGGATTGGAACTCGACGAGTTGGGAGTTCCAACTCGTCGAGTAGAGATCATTTTGGACGCGGAATGAAGGGTCTACTCGACGAGTTGTAAGGCCCCAACTCGACGAGTAGACACTAGAAAAGAAAACCCTAATTTCCAGAGTTTGTACCCATTTAAAGGCCTTAAGCCTCACTTGTATCCTCCCTTATCACCCCCTTTGTCCAGAGAAACCCTAAATCGTGTCTCATCTCCCATTTTGAGTGTGTGAGGGCTTAAGGAGTGCCTTTTTGGTATTTATGTGAAGAAACTTGAAGTGGTCGGTGCATGGCTGAAGGGAGAGGCTGTAGATTCGGTGTTTACTCTGCTGTGGCAATCATTTTAAGGTATAAAGTCGAAACCTTGACCTTCCATTGCTTAGATCTTCTTCTATGAAAATTTGTGGCCATTATTAGCCTAGTTTGGGACCATTCTTGGGTTTGAGCATGATATGAAGATATAACTTTAAATCTGGACATCTCAGGGCCTTTGGGGACTTAAAGTTGCCAACTTTATCAATTCTTGGCCCTCCTTCATGCTCTAAGTCCCTTGGCAAGCTTTAATTAAGTGTTTTTATCCTTTAATGCCTTGCATGAATGTAAAGTTAGCAACTTTACGTGGTACCTTAACCTTGGGGGGCTGGATCTGTAGTTTGGGGCTTTAGATTCGATTAGAAAGGGGTTGTATATGTTTGAGACAGGGGAAACTCGACGAGTTGCCCTGGCAACTCGACGAGTTGGGTCGGTTTTTCCTGCTTTCTGGATACTTAGCAAACTCGGCGAGCCGGTGACATAACTCGGCGAGTTGGCTAGGGTTTTTCCCGGTTTCTGAACACTGAAGGAACTCGACGAGTTGCTAGATGTACTTCACGAGTTGGGTCAACATGGACTGTTCACCTTGACTGTTGACTTTGACTTTGACCAGGAGTTGACTAGGGTTGACCATTCAGTATTTTAGGCCTTTTTGGTATTGGACCTTCTCGGATTAGGTCCATTGATGGAGTTATGGACAGTATATTATTGGGCTTTTGTTTTGGACTTGGGCCTCAGTTTTGGATCATACTGGGCCAGGGGTAGAATGGTCATTTTACCCCATGTATGTATTAAGGATTATAGTATGGAACCCAATTGCTAATTGGGTATATTGATTGGTATTGGCAGCTCGGGAAGCCGGCGGGGCAGCAGCTAAGGATGTCATTCGGGAAGCTTTTGCATTCGAGGTGAGTCTGCTCACCATACCAATGGGTCAAAGGCACCAAGGCGGCCCATTTCGTGATATGTGGTACACTAGTTGATGTAGTGATACGTGGTATGATAGTTGGTTGTATGCTAAGTGGTATGCTAGTTATATATGTGATACTTGCAGGGAAGATCATGGGGGGAGCCCATGGCGCTTGGATGTAAGACCATGTTGGGGAGCACATGGCTTTTCAAGTAAAGACGATGGGGGAGCCCATGACACTTGGATGTAAGACCATGTGGGGGAGCCCATGGCTTTCCAGCTAAAGACCATGGGGGAGCCCATGACACTTAGGTGTACGACCATGTGGGGGAGCCCATGGCATCCTGGAGTAAGACCCTGGGAGGAGCCCACGACATCCTTATATGTTTGTATGCATGGCTTATGTGGTTTATGTAGTTGTTATAGCTAATATGGATTATGTGGTTATATGGATTGTATGGGGTATGCTCTGGGGTACTCACTAAGCTTCGTGCTTACAGTTTTGTTTATGGTTTCAGGTATCATTGGTTTTGAAAGGAAGGGCCCGACTTGATCGCAGCGCTCACGCCCATGTTTTCCGCATTATGTGATTTTGGGATGTAACTCTGATATCTGTTTTAATTAAGCAATGTTTTTGGAATGCTCGGATTTAAAAGATAACTGTGTTTTTACTATTATAAAAACAAAATTTTTACCCCTGATTTTTGGGTCGTTACAAGTTGGTATCAGAGCCTTGGTTTGAGGGACTCAGACATACTTTTGGGTGTGTCTGAACTTAAACTGAGGATCTGTAAAATTTTTAAAAGAAAAATGTTTTCAAGGAAAGAGTTTTATAAGACAAGAAAGGGTGTGGTGCATGCAATCGGTCGAGCTCAAGTAAGTTTTTCCCAGAATACCCATATATGTATCTGTTATGACTTGATTTATGAATCTGTGAATCACATGCTAGTTAGGGCTAGGAGAGATGCCTTTATATGTTGCATGAGCTAGTAGACTTGCATGCTAGTGTTGATTAGTAAGCGATAGATTGGCCTGTTATGTGATGCTTTTAGCCTTGGGGATACTGGATGCCATGCTAGAATGAGGATGAGTATTGGTATTGGTAACTGCTAAGTGCATGCTTTGAAAATTGTAAACGGTTAGGATTTTATAGCCTTAGAATAAATGATTTGGCCTTATTTCCTGTTCCTTGTATGGTTATGGTCCTAGGGTATAGTCTATTAGATCCTATTCTATGTATAATTTGCATGCATAAGGCAACCGGCAGTGAGGATGGATGGATGTGGATAGCATGAGTTGTGGTATGTGGGCTGAATGTTCTAGGATAGTTATTTAGATCGAAGTGCTACTACACAAATGCTACTTGCTTTGTGTTTTGTGGAACTCTTAAATGATGGGAGTCAGCTACTAAGTGAATATACCGATATTCGGGAGGTGGATGGCTGGCATCATGAGGAGTTCTTCAGCAGCTGATGGCAGGGAGAGGTTGGGAACATAGGAAAACCTAGGATATGCTCCAGTGAGATAGTGGGGCGGTTCAGTGAGGTTGGGAACCTAGGGGGATCGTAGGAGTTGCTTCGGTGGGTATCGTGCTGCTGTTTAGCGGATATTTTATGCATCAGTGGAGTAGGTGACTTAGAGGATTCAGTAGGATTGCTGAGGAAAGTATGGATAGGTGTGGAAAGTAGTATTGGGCCCGTACTACTGAAATCACAGGATCCATACTCGAATCGGTGAGAGTTTTGTAGAATCTAAGAAGCCTATGGGAAGGAGAATTCTTGGTTATGCTTGGACCGTGGGAATAGCTGTTGTGATGAATGAGGATGAGCACACAAGGGGAAGGACCAGGGTTTGGTTCCGACTCCGGTGGTGAGCCAGTTAGTGGAAGGACTGCCAGGATTTTGGGTTCGCCTTGGATCTCTTGTATTAGGCGGAAATGATTGATTGTGTGATCTATTTCACTTTTGGGATTGGAGACTATGTTTTGGGGGTAGTTAGTAGCCCGGTTTAGAGCAGAGGTTGCTCCAGCTATTGCAATTCAGCCGTTGACAATTAAGCTGCTGAGTGGGTCAGGGTGCGAGACCCTGAATGATATGGGTCCCAGAGCCGAGGTTGGAAGATCGATTTGGAGTACCTTGATAAGAGAGGTTAAGGTCATGTGAATTTAGTGGAGGATCTCGGGAAGAGACCCAAGAGTTTGGACCAGCTTTTGAGAGGCCAGCAGGGCCGAATTCAGTGCAACACTTGTGGAAAACTGCACGATGGAGTTTTCGTTCCAAGGGTTTGGGTAAGTGTACCTGTGGGTTTGTTTCCCTACTCGTGTTTGGGTTATACCTTCAAACATTGTCATATGCCATTTGCATATCATGAGTTACGGGGTGGTTAGCGAAAGGTCGTTTCCCTCTTTGTTGGTTTGGAGCATTCAATGTTATCCGGGTCTATGGTCGAGATCGGTTCAGGGACATGATGCGGAAGGTCTACAGTAAGGATTGGTGGCTCAGCCATTGTGCTTGGGTCGGCTTTTAGAAGCGCTAGGGGAAGTAGTCTACTGCGGAGGCTGTGGTCTGGGCATTGGTTATTTGGACTTCAAGATATAAGTGTGGCATCATTTCAAGGCGTCTGAGATTATTAGTTTCGCTAGGATTCGGGAAGTGTTCGTCTGATCTTTAGGAGTTGTGTGGTCTTTGGGGTTTGGGCCAGTAATAGAACACTAGCATGGGTAAGCAGCAGGTTGTCAGCAGTTGGTTATTAAAGAGTAATTGGGAATCCATCAAATCTCATGTATTGCGAAGACTTAGTCGAATCTAAGTGGGGGAGAATCGTGCAGGTATTCAGGACAGGAGCAGGTATGAGACCGGGATGAGTTTCTCATCCCCATCGACGAAAATGGCGGCCCAGGTGGTTGTTTTGTTTGAGGGTTGGGTGAGTTTAGAGTTCGGTAAAACTTCCCAGCATGTGAATCACGTCTTCATGGTGCTTGATAGCAGAATTTGGGGAAGCAGGTTGGGGTTTCAGTCATGAATTGAGTTTAGTATGGGTGTTCGGTTGAGTGTGTGGTCGAATCTATGTGCGTTTCGAATTGATAAATTAGGGGTAAGGAACTGGGCTGCGGTTGTGCTAGGGCAAAAGTATTGTAAGACTACGGGGGAGTCGTAGCGTTCACTAATGGTCAGTTAGGGTGAAAGTGTTGTAAGACTACGGGGGAGCCGTAGCATTCACTATTAGTTAGTTGGGGTGAAAGTGTTGTAAGACTACGGGGGAACCGTAGCATTCACTAGTAGTCAGTTGGGGTGAAAGTGTTGTAAGACTACGGGGGAGCCGTAGCATTCACTAGTAGTCAGATAGTTTGGAAAGTGTTGTAAGACTGCGGGGGAGCCGTAGCATTCACTAGCAGCCGGATAGTAGGGGAAGTGATGTAAGACTGTGGGGGAGCAGTAGCATTCACTAGCAGTCGGATAGTAAGGGAAGTGATATATGGCAACATATATCATTTAGCACATAAAGGCATTTTAGGCACCTTTCCTAAAATAAACTAGTGCTCATGTCTAATATATGGTAGACACTCACCTCACAATCATCACTTAGCATTCTAAGTTTAAGTCTAGAAATCATAGAATATTTCTTAGTTCGCTTAAACTAATGCTCTGATACCAACTGTGACATCCCCTAATTTCTCGGCCAGAAAAGACCGATTTAATTTATGCTTTTTAAAATAAAATCAGAGAAATCTTTTCAAAAGATGTTGCGGAATTGGTCCCCAAACAACATATGATAAAAGTTTATCAAAACCCTTCTTTAAAAAGGTATATATTTCCCATATATATATCAAAACTCCGGATGTCATGTTTCGATACATATCAAAAGCATAAACAAGACATTATAAGCCTTTCAACGGTTATTTACAACTACTGGCCTATAATCAAAAATCTCTTATCGTCCTCCGACTATGCTCGGGGTCCACTACCTGTAATCATAAAAAGCTGAGTGGGTCAGGCTTGGGAGCCTGGTGAGCATATAGGGTTTTCAACCCACAATAATAATAACATATTAAGTTCACCAATCTACAATAACCCTGATTACCCATTCCCGTTGTCCTCACTTTACGTCCCTAAACACCTAACACAAGGGACTTAGCCTAAGGAATATCATCCGGTTGGACACTACTGTTAAGGGGACTCCTCAGCCATACATGTCCTAAAGGCAACCATGAGGGGGATTGGAGTACACCAATGAACATTTAGTTTATCAACACCTACAAGTTGCGAACTTGCTAGTGTACCACTGGATTGTCTAGAAAGGTCCGTGATCGTCATCTATACTCCGCTAGACGACTACAACGATAACACCAACAACAACACCGACACCGAGGCCTCTCATCATTTTTAACACCCACCGACTATTTTGTCTACCCATGTTTTACCCAACATATTTGTAGATAAAATACATATACAGTTTAAAACTTGTATAAAACATCAATTCAACAGTCACCTCAAATAAACAATTAACATATTTACACATAACACGTATTTTAAGGTAAATACTTCATATCTATGTGTAAATTGAAAGTAACTACACACTCACATGATTTGATGATAATCGGGCAGCAATTCGTTTCCTAAAACGTTCGTTTCTAATAAAACCGGGAGTTTTATTGAGAAACCGGGCTCTGCAAAAGTCGGGCTTCGAAACCGAAAACATAAATTTTTTGGGCTTCACGGGCACTTCGTGGCGTATTCCGAGGCTTATAATTGATACCGGGGCTTCGGGGGATGATAATATGAAAGAAATATGGAGAAAGGGGCTAAAAATGACAAGTTTTCAAAATACCCCCGGGAGGCCTCGCACCCTTGTATTTATAGGGCCGAGCCTCCTGATCCAATGGCTGAGAAGTGGCCACGCTCCGCGGATCCGACGGCTCGCAGTGGAGGCTCGCACGAGGGCTGCACGTGGGTCGCACCTGCGAAGGCTCGCTGGCAGTCTCCTATTGGACCGAGGTCTACTTGTCCGAAGCCTAGGCACCGTGGCAGTCAGCGAGGGTTCGGTCTCGTGCTAAGAGGGTACGTGTCGCATGGCTACTGGACCGCTTCGGATAAGGCCATGTGCTCGGATGACTCAGCAGCTTCGCCACGTGGCTTCGCATGAGTCACAGATTTCGGACACGTGTCACATGCGAGGCGAGGGTGACGTGGCAACTCGTGACTATGCGAATTTTCTCGGTTTTTGTGCAAAAACTTCTAAAATCCATAACTTTCGCATACGAGCTCCGTTTTTGACGTTCTTTATATGCACGCGTAGGTAAAATTACGCTCTACAACTTCCGTTTAGACTTCGTCGGCTAATTTTGACTTTAATTTTTATATTATTATTTTTAACAGACCGGGACAGGAAATCCGTTAAAAATTCATAACTTCTTCATCCGACGTCCGTTTTCGTCAGACTTTTTACCGTTGTGCTACTATTTACGAGACCTTCGATTCTCGTTTAGGTCGTGTTGGCTAAAAATCACTCGATCTAAAATTCGAGTTTTTAGCTGTCTACTGCTAAGCTGAAACTTCGAAAAATCATAACTTCGCCATACGAAGTCAGATTTGGGTGTTCTTTTTATACCTACTCTCGGTTTAACGAACACTACGAGTTTCGTTTAGATCACTGAGGCTAAAAAGTAGTTTATCAAAAACTCACTTTTTACGACATTCAGCACCGAGCCTGTTTTGTCGTGAAACTTCGACAGGTCATAACTTCTTCGTTATAACTCGGATTTCGGCATTCTTTATATATCCGTAATCCTTGTCACGACCCCTATAACTTTCTTAATAGATATCGGCTTTATCTAAAATTTAATTTTGACGCTCATTTTTATTCTTAATTAATTAACTCCTAGTAATTAAGCATAAAACATATAAAACACATAAAATTCACATAATTCCTTTTTCATTTCTTCAAAATGAGTTACAAAGGTTAACCTAGACTATCACCTTAATATTAATGCCTAGGCTAGAAACACGAGTGTTACAGGTTTTGAGCACTACATCATTCCTATGGTGTACATGCAAACCCTAAAGCTTTGAATCTAGTTTGTCGAATAAACATTCAATAATCATCCAAAGCCATAAACCCTAGATCTTATCATGCTATGAAATGAATTAAGGGTTTAGAAATTACCTTTGATTGTTATGTAGTAATAACAATCTATTCCTCCTTGTAATTGGCTTTAGAAAGCTTAGTGTCACAAATGTCACACCTCTAATGGCTCACAAACACCAAGAGCAAGAGGATGAAGAAGGAGAAGAGGAGAGTCACCCAAAAACCGTCTAGAAACCCTAAGGAATCAGTTAGCCACGTTTTTGGTGCCTTAGGGGTCCTTAAATAGTGAGGCTATTAGGGTTATCTAACAAGGAAACCCTAATTTGACTGCTTAAGCCCTAAACAGCCCATGGACTCCCTCCTTAGAGGCCTTGGACGATTTCTAATGGGTTTCCCCATAGAATTCGTCCACTCCTCTAATATGGAGTCCATTAGCCCAATATTCAACTATCACATAATTGATAGTTCTAGTCCCCTAAGTTTAATTAATCTCTTTTAGCCACAAAATTAATTCTTAATTAATTATTGACTAATATTAATTAAACAATATGATTTCTCCTTTAATATATTATTCTCATAATATATTAATAAATCATAATTAATCCTCTCTCTCCATAATTCATCCTATCAAGTTGCTTTGGTGAAGGCAACCCAAAAGGACCATGCATCATCGGGTCAAGTACATATCAAAATAGTTATGGACTTAGACACTAATCCAACAGTCTCCCACTTTGATAAGTCTAATAACTATTCTGCGTATGACTTCAGATCCTGATCCGCAATCGTAACTTTCAAAAGCCGCTGTCAACTCTGATCATATCAGAAGCGTGTCCTTTAGATAAAAAGATCAAATATTCCTCCATTCTTGATATCGTATAGACTGAGACATGGATTTAAATCATTCTCTCTGTCTATATAGTGTTTCCCGACTTCCGATTTATGACGACTGACAACAGACTACAATTAAACACATCAACTTAGTCCCGGCTTGGACAAGCGCTTAGGGTGTCATCACTAAATCATCTAAGGGCCCACATATATCACTTTTATCCCACTTTGGGTAAAAGGAACGGATAAACTTCGACTCAATACTCGCTTGCACTCACTCACCGAATCACACACAACAATACGTTTTATAACACCAAGTTACTGGTGCGTTTACATATTATCAATGTGTAACCGACTTGCAAGATACAACTCACACATCTCGGTTTCAAGAATATAAGATATTATCGTCTCACCAATCACTCGTGATAAAATCCATGAAGCGATCCAAGTGAGCGTGGGTTTATTCCAATACTCTAATATTATTGCAGTACTCATGAACCCTGCAGCAAACTTTTGCTATGTCTAAAACACTCTAGCAAATCTACAGTCATATTCATGACAGTCTTCTTTCATTCCTACTTCCAAAGAATGAACGACTGTGGAGGGTTTGAATAATGTTATTATTCGGGAAGTCAAAACATGCAAAATGAAACACAAGAATAATACTAATCCTATATGGCCTCAAACCTTTGAGTATAAATAAAACATTTTATTTAATCACCATATTGATTACTCATCATTTGTTGTTTCGGGTAATCAACTTCTTACTTGAATTATTACTACAATTGTCCCATGCTCTTAGCATGCACACTATGTTTACCTATGGTCCTTACTTTGTGAAATAGTATAATTGAATAACATTTTCAATCACACTCATTTCACATTTCTTAATCCATTAGTGTAAGAATACAAAATTCTCGCCACTACTAGAATATGTTAGATTCTAACATTTTATGCAACAGTCCTTTTCGTAATGTCATGGCATAAAAGTCACCAAAACTCGGCCAATGAAATTACAAAATACTCTATTGGAGATTGTTACAAGACAATTCCATAGTCATGAAGTCTCATATTCAAAGTACATTCCTTTGAACATCCTTCTTGCATAAAAGTTTCAAATCTAAACATTTGTTCTCGATATCCAACTCCCAATATGGAAACATTTCCATATTTTCCATATGACAACTCATTCTAAGTAGAATCTTATCTATTCATAATAATGTCAATATGGTTCATCCATGACTATACTTTCAACTGTCCACAAGCGACCAATTCTTGGCGAACCTTAGATTGTCCTTGGCAGTTGTTTAATTATTTTAGTCAAAAATGGTTCTATTTCCTTTTTCCCTCTAAATGCCCTAGGCATTTGGAAAAAATTTTAGAACGGTCGAATATTACAACATATGCAATCGATCCTATACCCAAAGCGTATGGGATACAATTCATAATGAAAAACGTGATACTTTACCAGTTTCTTACTATAATATCGTCATAATATTTCTATTTGTCGTGTTCTCAAAATTCGAACTATGAAGAGGGATGCCGTAATCATAATCGTATTTTGAGAATGCAAATATTAAATATACCCTTGACTAAATACAATTAAAATTTCTCGATCTAAGCTTTTAGATTGGAAACGAAGTATAACATTCTCTCCATTAATTATAGCAAAAACAATTTTTCTACCCCTGCAACTTTGTAAAGTGAAACTTTTGTTTTTCTATAATTAATATTGCCAACTTGCAATACTTAAATAATAATCATGCTCCAACTAACATGATGATTATATCCATTCCAGCAAAACATTTATGCTCCCACTAGCTTTGACACGTATTCAGAAAACATTTGGACTTCTAAAAGACAATACTTATTGAGTTCCAAAGTTCAAATTTCCAATACGATGTGCTTTGATAAGCCTTTATCTAAGCTTCTCAAACTCACACGCCTTTCCTTAGACAGCTCACATGTGTGTCTAAACTAATTCAGAACTTATATTAATAAGTCTCAAATGTTCAGACAAATTGCCAAATCTCACAATTCGAACTATGAAGAGGGATGTCATAATCATAATCGAATTTGAGAATGCAATATACATAATCGCTATCTCCTTAAAATCTCTCTTAGTGAAAGCGTTTCCTCACAATCATTTTCATGAAGGAGAGAAACCTTATGACACTTAGATTTTATGGTGCATGTGTTCCTATCCATGCAAAGTTGTCATAAGCATAATCATAAGATAATGTTTGTGACAAATTCCAACTCTTATGGACAGAACTTGTTCATTCTTAATTTCTTGCCATCAAGGGTCCCACCATTGCTTCCAAGTTATTGAGCAACTCACCCCTACCTTTCAATGTACTTTCCATTGATCAAGGTGCTTACCCTTATGCATTCAACTGAGAACTCGTAGAACTCATATGCATAATCACTCAACTGGATTGGCACAGAAATACAATTTTGTCAACACGATAGGTTATAATCCTCAAGTCGTGTGCTAGTGTTTAATAGGTTTACTTCTTGATTTGTTCTTGAAACTTTTCAAGATCTTTAGACTCCCACTGACCTCTTGACATATTAGATTCTCTTATCAAGAAACATTTCTTGGCAAAACAAATATCCAAGAGTTAGTGTGTGTCTATATCAAGACAAACCTACACATAATTTGGTACTAGTTGGTCTTTGTCTTATCCAAGACATCACAACTTACCAAAATATGAAAGTGTAAGAACATTCCTACTTAAGATTATGTCACTCAAGTCACAATCATGGAGTATGACTCTAAGACTTGATTTTGGAACGAAGTACGGTTCATCTTATTGACTTAACCATTCAACAATTGCTGATCCCTCCTCTTAGTCATACTAGTGTACTAAGATTTCCTTAGAGGATCAATTGTGACATGGTTTCATAATCACTAAGTAAATCATAAAATAGATACTTAAGTACTCTCCCATCTTTTCAGATTGGAGAAACTCTTATCTTTCTGCCTAATTGATTCTTCTTATTCGTTCTGCCATTCATTGAAACTTTTCAGTGATTCAGAATTACACTTAATCTTGTAAGCATAATCACGTTTGCTAGACTTTTAGTAAATCATGACGAATAATCTTATTGTTATTTATGGTGGACTTGACCAGTGCACAATATTGTGAACTCGATCTCTTAGTCCTTCACTTGACTCACATAATTATGTGAACAAAGAATTAGTCTGGATTTTCCAAATATGAAGGTTCTCATTCATCACACAATACCAGTTGCATGATTCCAAGTTTCTATCCAATTGAAACTTGGGTGATGAGAATCTTTCCTCATTTGGTAAATTTCTAACATTACCACAAATAACATAACTAAGATCAAATCCATTCACAATATCGCTAACAATAGAACCATCCAAACACCAATTTTCATAAAATCCATCGCAAGGAAACATAAATAGGATAAATCAAAATTTATTTTATTCCGGAAAAATATTGTCCTTACAATTCGATTACAAATGAAAACTATGTAAATATTACTTAGCAATCTATCCTAACTCTAAATTAGTAGCTTAAAAATCTGATCATTGAATCATGCGATCGAAATCCATTTCTTCGCGATCAGACTCAGCTTGCTCCTTCCTTTAAGCTTCCTTTCCTTTCTTCGATCCTTGAAAGGTAATCTTATCACATCATGTATTAAAAATCTCCAAATAGGAACTTAATAGAATTAGATAGTGGATATTTCCTAAAGCAGAGTCATACATCTTGACTCTCCCATCTCTTAGATCTCTTAGGTAGTGAGGGCAGCTTCGTAACCAATGTCCCTTCTTTTAGTAGTAGAAACACATGGATTTTTATGGAATGGTACACGGGACTATCTCAGACTCAGCCTTTCTCTTGTGTAGAGAAAACTTTTCTAGACTTCCAATGTTGCCATTGCCCATAGAAGGATGTGACATTGATTTATCAGACAAATTTGCTCGACCAGTGTGCCAAAACATTTCTGATTCAGCAGCAATAAGCAAAAAAGTCAAATCAATAAGGGTCATGACGTGGTCCATCATATAGTACTTACCATATGATTCGGGAAGTGATTGAAGAACCAAGTCAACAACTAACTTCCTTGAGACATCGACACCCAACATCCTTAACTTGTCTATGTGTGACTTCATCTTTAAGACGTGTGCACACACATACTTTCCATCTTTGTGTCTTATTGCCAATAGGGCTTGAGTGACCTTGAACTTTTCAAGTCTTCGAACACGTGGGTCGGGGAGAATTATTTGAGGAGGTGGAGGAAGTGAAGCATGATTTCTATTTCCACAATCCAATCGTGGAACATCATCTTCACGTGGAAAACTTTTTCCAACGGATTTAGGAAGACCATAGTTGTCAGACTTTGACATCTATAAAATGGGAGAAAATTCAAGTTAGTTGATTGGAATCCTTGATATAACACCCAAATGAAATATCAAGGCTAGGATCCAACACAATATTCTACAATTTGGAAGAGGGATGCCGTAATCCAAATTCCAGAACATTTGAAGGTAGGTAAATGACAATTTACCAATTTCCACCATGAAAAACGAAAATTGAAGGTTTAAGTTTTTAAATGAATTGAAACTCCTAGATCTTTTAAGATTCGTTGAACTTTTCAATGTCATGTTTAATCTCGATTATGCCCTTCATTTGTGACTGGGATGCCGAGGATCACAAATAAGGTGTGAATAACCATGCGAATGTACGTGGTGCCCTCAATGTTACAGTCACCTAATCGACGTGTCGTTTAACCACACACGCTCCATCGATCTACGACAAACATCGAGTCACCCTTCGCTACCAATGCCAAACCCAACTTAGTGTGCCGGTTAACCACACACACTGCGCTAATTGTCTTGACAAGGGTACAAAGTGTAATTCCATGGAATTGCACCAATTCACTTTTTCCTAAAGTAACTAAGATTGGGAATTTTGTAAAACATTTAGTTACTTTAACATTAATTATACTTTAAATGAGGAGAGTGTTTGCCCTATCCTACCCGTTCGGCTAACGACCCTCCACCAATCAAGGAAGCGGTGGGTGAGAGTGGACACCCATTAAACGGCCATTTTATAGGCCATAACCTTATACCCCCCTTATAGATCGGCTTCGTGAATGAGGCCTACTAACGGTAAGACTAGCAGTTTAAGTTATACATATATAATATTAGACTTTTAATGTTATATATAGTATAAGGGTGTATTTTACACTTTTAAAATACTAGGTGGTCTAATTTAACAAAATTATACTTTTAATTTAATTAAATACAAACCATATCATTATGGATTTATTAACTTTCTTTTAATTATACACTTAATTAATTTAATAAAATCATAAGGGTGTAATTTGAACTTTTCAAAAACTAGTGTTTTAGAATTTAAAATTTCAAAAATTAAACTTTTAATCAAACAATTTTAAATTCCAAAACTTGAGGGCAAGTCTTGAAACATTTCAAAACATTAGGGTTTAGAATTTAAATATTTCAAAATTAAACTTTTAATCAAAATTTTAAATTCCAAAACTTGAGGACAAATTTTGAAACCTTTCAAAATATTAGGGTTTAACTATTTAAATTTCAAAATTAAAACTTTTAAAGTTCAAATTTAAACTATAAAACCTAAGTGGTGTAAATTGAAACTTTTCAAACTTACTAGGTCAAATATTTGACTAATAATAATCCTATATTATCCAAATTTAACCAAATCCATCAATTTTGATGACGATAATCATTCCAAACTTAAAAATTCGGATTTTGGCAAGAAAAACGAGTTTTGGCAATTATCCTCAACAAAATCTGGCAGAAAATTCGAAAATCCCGGCACCAGAGCCCTCGACTCGTCGAGTCCACAATGGAACTCGTCGAGTAGGACCTACTCGTCGAGTCCAATCATGGACTCGGCGAGTCGGCCAGTCAGAAGCAAAAAAAACTTCGATTTTCAAGCAAGCAATGAACAATTAAGCATCAAATACATCAAACAAACACCCTAGGCTCTGATACCACTGATGGGTTTTGAGCACTACATCATTCCTATGGTGTACATGCAAACCCTAAAGCTTTGAATCTAGTTTGTCTAATGAACATGCAATGATCATCCAAAGCCATAAACCCTAGATCGTATCATGCTATGAACTGAATTAAGGGTTTAGAAATTACCTTTTATTGTTATGTAGTAATAACAATATATTCCTCCTTGTAATTAGCTTTAGAAAGCTTAGTGTCAAAAATATCACACCTCTAATGGCTCACAAACACCAAGAGCAAGAGGATGAAGAAGGAGAAGAGGAGAGTCACCCAAAAACCGTCTAGAAACCCTAAGGAATCAGTTAGCCACGTTTTTGGTGCCCTAGGGGTCCTTAAATAGTGAGGCTATTAGGGTTATCTAACAAGGAAACCCTAATTTGACTGCTTAAGCCCTAAGCAGCCCATGGACTCCCTCCTTAGAGGCCTTGGACGATTTCTAATGGGTTTCCCCATAGAATTCGTCCACTCCTCTAATATGGAGTCCATTAGCCCAATATTCAACTATCACATAATTGATAGTTCTAGTCCCCTAAGTTTAATTAATCTCTTTTAGCCACAAAATTAATTCTTAATAAATTATTGACTAATATTAATTAAACAATATGATTTCTCCTTTAATATATTATTCTCATAATATATTAATAAATCATAATTAATCCCCTCTCTCCTTTAATAAATTATTGACTGCATGGGAGCCGTAGCATTCACTAGCAGCCGGATAGTATTGGAAGTGATATGAGACTGCGAGGGAGCCGTAGCATTCACTAGCAATCGGAAAGTGTGGAAAGTGTTGTAAGACTGTGGGGGAGCCGTAGCATTCTCTAACAGACGAATAGGGTAGGAAGTGTCGTCATATTACGGGATAGCTGTAGCATTCATGGATTCTTTCAGATGAATTAGGCGAGGGTAGGCCAGTTCTCAAGGTTGTGGGGAGGCCACGGCGTAATTAGAATCAGGACCAAAGGTGATTTTCCGATCAGTGATCCGTGGGCGAGCCCGGATGGTCATGGGAATTCAGGATGGAACTGGTAGAGACTGTTGAGTCAAGGGTTTGGATCTTGAGTTGCAGGATCATGTGGATAAGTAGTATGGACACAGTAGAGCTACGGCTGGGTAGTCCTGATATTTGATCTCTTGGGAACTAGTTGGTTGGACCAGGTGCGAGACTGGTAGTCTCACGGATCGGCTAAGGGCATTTATCTATCGGTCATGTACGGTATGTCGGAAGTTATGGTGCATTATGCAAATGTAGATTTGTGGATCTCAAGGTAGGAGTGGAATATCGATTCGTTTTGGGAAGGATCTCGACTCGTAGTTCGCGCGTGTTCAGTACAGGATTTCATTTTAGTGAGATGAGATTTGGGGTATCTATATGCCAAGGGAGACAAATGTGAGGTCCAAGGGTAATGGGTGGACTTAGTTGATAGCAACCCGAGTTATTGTGATGTGTCTTGGGTTAGCTTATCCGTGAAAGAGCCACCACATATTTGAAGTGAGGAAGAGATGGGTCGATGGAGACCAGGCACGATGTAAGACTAACGTGGTTCCGATAGCAGTCACTTTTCGTATTAGATTCTGTGGCGACAAGTTGCTAGGCTATTATGATTAGATGTGTCAGAAATATTGATGGAGCCATGAATGGCGGTATATCTAGGACAGTTATTGCTAGACGAGGTCTCTTTCGGAGGTCGCGTGGGGCGAATGTGAGGTTGCTAGTCAGCTCAGCAACCGGACAGGAATCAGGTATTCCGAATGTAGGCGTTCGGCATCCGGTTACGGTAAGTGGATTCATTCAGTTGGTAACATCGAGATAATCAAGATCGGAGAGAGTCTGGTGTGGTTGGGTCTTGTTGCCTTTTAAAAGGCCATTGAATGAATCCGGTTCGGGAAGCAGGGCTGAAGGCCAGGTATTGTGATTCGGTCAGAATTTAGCCCGGTTGGGCAAAGCGATGCATCGTGTAGGACTGTTGTGGAAGCTCATACTGATTCATCGTGCATATTATGTATCAGCCACGGAAGTTTTTGGACGTAGACTCTACTGTACTTCCTTATAGTCGATATTCAGGCAAAGGAGCGTCTGAATCATGGGAGGAAGTTAGTACTAGTTATCGAACAGAAAATGCAGGCCATGAGGAAGTAAGGTAGCAAGATTAGTGAAGGTGAAATGGGAATCAGCACTCGGGTCATAGTAGGTAATGGAAATCGCGGGCGTGGCTCGTATGCAGCGGCCGGAGGAGGAGATGAGGGAGCATTAACCAGACCCTGTGCATCAGCAGACTTCAAGGACGAAGTCTAGTTCAAGTGGGGGAGATTTATAACGCTTGGTTTATGTGTTATTCTGTTTTCAGCATTTTTAGACTTTTGGACTAGAAGTCTCCAACTCGTCGAGTAGAGATCATTTGGGACGCGGAATGAAGGGTCTACTCAACGAGTTGGAAGGCCCCAACTCGACGAGTAGACACTAGAAAGGAAAACCCTAATTTTCAGGGTTTGTACCCTATTTAAAGGCCTTAAGCCTCAGTTGTAGCCTCCCTTATCACCCCCTTTGTCCAGAGAAACCCTAAATCATGTCTCATCTCCCATTTTGAGTGGGTGAAGATTTAAGGAGTGCCTTTTTGGTGTTTATATGAAGAAACTTGAAGTGGTCGGTGCATGGCTGAAGGGAGAGGCTGTAGATACGGTGTTTACTCTGCTGTGGCAACCATTTTAAGGTATAAAGTCGAAACATTAACCTTCCATTGCTTAGATCTTCTTCTATGAAAATTTATGTCCACTATTAGCCTAGTTTGGGACCATTCTTGGTTTTGAGCATGATAAGAAGATATGACTTTAGATATGGACATCTCAGGGCCTTTGGGGACTTAAAGTTGCCAACTTTATCAAGTATTGGCCCTCCTTCATTCTCTAAGTCCCTTGGCAAGCTTTGATTAAGTGTTTTTAGCCTTTTATGCCTTGCATGAATGTAAAGTTAGCAACTTTACGTGGTATCTTAACCCTAGGGGGCTGGATCTGTAGTTTGGGGCTTTAGATTCGACTGGAAAGGGGCTGAATATGTTGAGACAGGGGAAAATCGACGAGTTGCCCTGGCAACTCGACGAGTTGGGTCAGCTTTTCTTGCTTTCTGGATACTGAGAAACCTCGACGAGCCGATGAGATAACTCGGCGAGTTGGCTAGGGTTTTTCCCGGTTTCTGAACACTGAAGGAACTCGACGAGTTGCTAGATGCACTCGATGAGTTGGGTCAACATGGACTGTTGACCTTGACTGTTGACTTTGACTTTGACCAGGAGTTGACTAGGGTTGACCATTCAGTATTTTTGGCCTTTTTGGTATTGGGCCTTCTCGGATTAGGTCCATTGATGGAGTTATGGACTATAACGCCTGGGTTTCGGGGCTAAGCATTTTAGACAATGTAATAGTCTAGGTCAACTATTGTAACTCTTTTGAAGTAATAAAGATGAAATATTTGAGTATTATATGAATTACGTGAATTTATATGCTTATTACTTATTTATAAATGTATAATAAATAAAGGATAAAAATAAGCGTCAAAAATTAAAGTATGAGATAAGCCTAATATCTTTACATAAAGTTGTAGTGGTCGAAACAAGGATTCCGGAGATATAAAGAACACTGAAATCCGAGTTATAACGAAGAAGTTATGACCCGTCGAAGTTTCGTGATGAAACCGGCACGACACCGGGAAGCGTAAATAGTGAATTTACGATAGAGCAAGTTTTAGCCTTAGCAATCTAAACGAAAGTCATAGAAAATGTTAAACCGAGAGCGTCCATAAAAAAAACGCCCAAATATGACTTCGTATGAGGAAGTTATGATTTTTCGAAGTTTCGGCTTAGCAGTGTACAGCCCGAAGTTCGAATATTAGATCGAGCGGTTTTTAGCCGACACAACCTAAACGAGAATCGAAAATCTCGTTAATAGTAGAATAACGATAAAAAGACAGACGAAAACGGACGTCGGATGAAGAAGTTATGAATTTCTAACGGACCAATCCTGTCCCGGCCTGTTAAAAATATAACTTTTAAAATAAATCAAAACTAGCCGACGGAGTCTAAACGAAAGTTGTAGAGTACGTTCCCGCCTTCGCGTGAATATAAAGAACGTCGAAAACGGAGCTCGTATGCGAAAGGTACAAATTTTTAAAGTTTGTAGTCGAATTTGCGAAACTTAGATGACGTGGCTCAATCCTAGTCGTTGCTTGCTCCCCACGGTCTCGCATCCGATGATCGCCACGAAGCCTCGCTCTACGCCCCGCGTCCGAAGCTAGGTACGCCCGACGTACATAGCCTTATCCACTTCAGAGAGTAGGCGCGTGTGAGCCAGCTGGATCCGAGCTGGTGACCTTATCCGAAGACTACGCCCCGCGTAGCCAAGGACTACGCCCATCGTACGTCCGAGGCTCGCGGCTATAAATACCTGCGAGGGCTGCCGAGCAAATCACACATTTCCACTTCTCTCTCTAAATACTTTCTCTCTCTAACCCATTCCAACTCCCCTAAACCCTAGGAAAAATCCCTAGCACCCTAAGGAAGCCCTGAGGCTCCCGGAGTCCCGAGAAAAAGGGTCTTTCGGTTCGGAAACGCTGCTCCGAGCAAAGCCCGATTTTCTTTAAAATCCGCTGTAAGTGAGCTACGCCTACGCAATTTTTAATATAACTTTTAAATAGTTATAGTAATGTTATTAGGTCCTTAAAATAATTATTTGGGCTATTATTATGAGTTATATTGAGTGTTATTTAACGCTTATATAATAATAATAATAATAATAATAGCTAGACTATTAATTAGTCGCGGTTAACGTTAAAACTAAACTCTAGTGGTATTAATACTAGGTTTTGATCAAGGAAAAATTGTTTTGAGATAACGAAGTGATGTTCGAGTACCGAGTCACCACCTAATCAGGTGAGTGCATAGTTACTTTCATCTTACACATAGATATGAAGTATTTTATATAAATTATGTGCTATGTGTGCATATTATCTGAATACTTGCTGTCTATGTTGGATGAATGATTTTATACACGTTTTAAATGATTTAAACTGTATATGTATTTTATATCTACAAAAATGTTGGGGTAAAACATGGGTAGATGTAATAAGACGATGTGTGATAAAATGATGAGAGACCTCGATGTTGTTGGTGATCCAATCATCTAGCGGAGTATAGATGACGACCACGGACTCTTCTAGACAGTCCAGTGGAACGCTAGCAGGCTCGCAACCTGTAGGTGTTTGTGAACGATGTGCTCACCGGTGTACTCCATCCCCCTCATGGTTGCCTTTAGGACATTTATTGCTGAGGAACCCCCTTAGCATTAGTGTCCATCCCGATGATGATCCTTAGGCTAGGTCCCTTATGATAGGTGTTTAGGGACGTAAAGTGAGGATAACGGGAACGGGTAATCGGGTTATTGTTGGTTGATGAAATTAAATAACTTATTTATTGTGGGTTGAAAACCCTATGTGCTCACCAGGCTCCCAAGCCTGACCCACTCAGTTTCATGTATTACAGGTAGTGGCGCTCGAGCATAGATGTGATGTTTTGGATGAGGGATTACGGATATAGGTCTATAGATATGAAATAATGTAGTAAGGCTTATGTTGTACTGTTTATGCTTTTGATCTGTATCGAACATGACATCCCGAGTCTTTTAATGAAATACATTTCCTTGGAAATGCTTTTGATAAATCTTTATCATATTTTGTTTTGGGACAAATTCCGCAACACTTTTATTTAAAATGTTACTCTGATTTTCAAACAAGCATAAACAAAATCGGTCTTTTCTGGCCGTGAAAATGGGGATGTCACATGGACAGTATATTATTGGGCTTTTGTTTTGGGCTTGGGCCTCAGTTTTAGATCATACTGGGCCAGGGATAGAATGGTCATTTTACCCTATGTATGGATTAAGGATTATAGTATGGAACCCAATTGCTAATTGGGTATATTGATTGGTATTGGCAGCTCGGGAAGCCGGCGGGGCAGCAGCTAAGGATGTCATTCGGGAAGCTTCTGCATTCGAGGTGAGTCTACTCATCATACCAATGGGTCGAAGGCACCAAGGCCGACCCATTTCGTGATATGTGGTACACTAGTTGATGTAGTGATACGTGGTATGATAGTTGGTTATATGCTAAGTGGTATGCTAGTTATATATGTGATACTTGCAGGGAAGATCATGGGGAGCCCATGGCGCTTGGATGTAAGACCATGTTGGGGAGCACATGGCTTTTCAAGTAAAGACGATGGGGGAGCCCATGGCACTTGGATGTAAGACCATGTGGGGGAGCCCATGGCTTTCCAGCTAAAGACCATGGGGGAGCCCATGGCACTTAGGTGTAAGACCATGTGGGGGAGCCCATGGCATCCTGGAGTAAGACCCTGGAGGAGCCCACGACATCCTTATATGTTTGTATGCATGGCTTATATGGTTTATGTAGCTGTTATAGCTAATATGGATTATGTGGTTGTGTGGGGTATGCTCTGGGGTACTCACTAAGCTTCGTGCGTACAGTTTTGTTTATGATTTCAGGTATCATTGGTTTGGAAAGGAAGGGTCCGGCTTGATCGTAGCACACACACCCATGTTTTCCGCATTATGTGATTTTGGGATGTAACTCTGATAACTGTTTTAATTAAGCAATGTTTTTGGAATGCTCGGATTTAAAAGATAACTGTGTTTTTTACTATTATAAAAATGAAATTTTTACCCCCTCCCTGATTTTTGGGTCGTTACAGTGACAACCAATCATATTCTGCCATGCAGCATCTTCTGGAGCATTCTTCCATCTTGAGCATCATATAGGACTTCATAGCATACTTGGATCATCAAGGACCAAGATGGTCTATCTTGCGCCATCATGGCGCTACAGGAATATGGATGGCGCAACTGGCTTCAAGTGTGGTAAAAGAACTTCTAGGTTAGAGCAACATCACCATCTTGGCACAACAGCATCATGCATGGCGCAAAATGATTAAGAGCTTAAGGCATTGGTCTGTCCAGAGCATTCCTCACGACGTGACATTTTGCTCGTCACGATATGACGAGGGTCTGATCCGCGATCGTTTTTTCTTCATTATGCCACCACTTGACCAATAGGTGGTCAGGATGTGGCGACCGACTAAATGACCTTTAGAGTGTTGACTTTGACTGGACCATTGACCATGTTTGACTTTAGGTCAAACTTAGGGTTTTGGGTTGTAATTTGAGGATTGGTCCCTGTTTGCTGTATAGGTGACATGTAGAGTTGGTTATTAAATCTATGATTAGTACTGTTATCATCTAGACTACGAAGTGAGTTTTCTCACTATAATTTGTATTGCAGTATGTATCCTTGTGTGTAAGATGTTGGTATATTGTAGTGATCTTTTAGATTTGATAGATCTATATAATTACATGTACTTGTTGGTTATTGATTATTGTTTGCATATGTCAACATAGTGTGGTTGGGTTGAGGCAATAATATTTTGTGTTGTAAGCCAACAAACCCGAGAGCAATCCAATCATAAGCTGAGGCCTGTGAGGGTCTTCCAGTTTTATGTTGTGGGCATGGGAGAACTCCAATCATAAGCTGAGGGTCGGGAGGGCATTCTAGTCTTATGTTGTGGGCTCGGTGGTGGGTTTAGTCTTATACTATAGGCCCGATGTGCATGAATTGTATATGTACTATTATGTTGGGTATTTTGGGGGAAATCACTAAGCTTTGGCTTAGAGTTGTTGATTTCAATGTTTTTTGGTACATCAGATGATCAGGGCAAAGCAAAGGCGTGATTGTACACATCCTCTTGTTGATTTATGCTTTGAGAAATTATTCGATACACTGATTCTATGGATATGATTTGAAAGCAATGGTTGATCATCTTATAGTTTTGTGAAAATATTTTATAAAAATGAAAAACTTTATCATGGTTTTTGGGTTGTTACAAGTATGGGATGCTTAATTCATTGATTGGATTAAATTTAGAAGTAGATAATGAAATGTAAGAATTATGATCAATTAAGTGATCATTTTGACATTTAGAAGTAGAAAGGCTCTTAATAGGATAAGACAAGTTTTAAGGAACTTGAAATGTTGTATGAATAGGCCTTGAGCAAGAGGATGAGCCAAGATGTATCGGTTGAAGAAAGGAGCCAAGAAGAGTAGTTAGTGCTCACTAACTAATACGGTGATTTATAACTCTGACACACTCTTTGTCTTTATGTTGTTATGTATATATATATATATATATACATATATATATATATATATATATATATATATATATATATATATATATATATATATATATAAAGAGTCATGTATCTAACCATAACAAAGAGAAAGAAAGAAGAGGATTTTATCTACTATAATCCTATGTAAGGTTATGTACTTGTGGTTATACACTTAAGATCATGTATATGAGCATGTGTGTATAACTAAAGTAAGCAGAGATGTATAGAGAAAGAACACGAGTATATGAGGAGAAAAGGTATTTGTGGATACCTAAGAGTTTGTAGATAGAAACAAAGAATGGTTATATGTAGTATAATCATAATTATGTTTATGTATGTCTATACATGAATGGTATTGTGTAGAATACCTATGTTAATAGACATAGATAAAGAATAAGTACTTAATCTGTTAAGTGCTAGATGTGTAGCAGAAGATCTCTTGATGAGATAAAGAGATAGAATGTCCATGGGACAAGTATTATGTGATGAGTCACATACTATAGATAGAGATGTTTAGAAAGATGATTCCTTCGAGAATGTGATATAGGTTCCTTTGGGGACAAGAGTATGATTCCTTCGAGAATGAGGTGATGATTCCTTAGGTAACATAGATGGATGGTCCCTTTGGGGATGTAGATTGATTACTCTTGCAGGAATAAAGATTGTGTATGGTTAAAAGAGGTATAGAAAAATGGTTCCAGGAATGGAACATGGTAATGAAGTTCTTTTAAGAACTTAGAGATAATCCACAAGGGATTAAGAGTAAGGAATCTATTGAGGGATTCAAGAGAATGTTAAGCGATCTGTTAGGGGTCCATGAGGGATCGAGATGAGAAGTATGAGATGAAGTAAGATGAGTATGAGAAGGCATGATAAGGGTTAGAGATATAAGAAAAATAGAGTAAGAGGTAGAGAAGATCATGCATAGAGCATAGAGAAAAGCAGAGAAAGATGAGATGAGATAAAGTATGGAGAGAGAGATAGAAATATGAAGAAACAAGTAGAGAAAATAGAGGTGGGGGAAGAGATAGAATATGTGAAGAGTATGAGATGAGCATGAGAAAAGGCTAAGAAATATAGAAGATATTGATGAAAGAAGAAGAATAGCAGTGTGTGCTATTAGAGAAGAAGAGTAGAGGATAGAGTATGAGAAGGAAAGAAGTGAAATATAAGACATGGGAAGAGATAGAAGAAAAGAGACAGAGGAGACGGGATAGAGAATGAGTAGAAAGTAAAGATGAGAAGAATAGTTTAGAATTTAGAACATGAGAAAGAAAAGAAGAAGAAAGATTAGAGTATGAAAGATAAAACGAGTAGATGAACATGAAAATAGAAAGAATATATAACTCACCAAACATTGTTGTCTGATGTTGTAGATATGTTTAATGTTTTATAGGTTCAGGTAGCAATCGGTGCACGTGAAGAAGATAGGAGCACAAGGACTTAGTGTAGAAGAAAATTTTATTTATTTGTATTTCATTGTAGCCTATTTAAATATATAGATTTTATTGTAAATCCGTGATTATTGCATGTGATATAAAATGTTTTTATTTTTATGAATTAATAGAAATCCGTAAATTTTAAGAAGTAACTCTGGTAATCCCATTAGATTAGATGTTAGAAAATTCGGGTTGTTACAATTATAACTCTAATTATTTCACATAGTTACTTGCATCTAATGGTACCATGCACCAATTATCTATACCAACACTCCTCAAGAAAACAATTTTGCGAAAAAAGAACAACAACATCTTCTTGAAACTACTCACTCTTTCTTACTATCTTTTGAGGTTCCTAGTGTTGAGTAGTAGAGCTTGATCTTGCTTTTGACCTTATTGTCGCTCAGTAGACTAAGTGAGTATCAAGGGGAGATGCCCTTTGTGGAGGTGGGGAGAGTGCTAACATCCTTGTTAGCATAGTTCTTTTGATGATCCTGAGTTGCTAACATCCTTTTCCTAATCACTTTCACTTTTTCAGCAGTCTGATGGACTATCTCGAGGCCCATAAACTACTTTTCTCCAGCCTCAAGCCTACAAGACGGCGTACGCCACTTCTGTCCATACAAAGCTTGATAATGTGCCATCTTGATGCTCGAATGGTAACTATTGTTGTCGGAAAACTCTACGAAGGGTAAGTGTTCATCCCAGTTACCTTGGAATTCTAGGGTACATGCTCTTAGCATATCTTCCAGTGTTTAAATTGTTCTTTCGCTCTGACCATTAGTCTGCGCATGGTAGGCTGTACTTAAACACAACTTTGTACCAGTTTCCTCTTGTAGACTCCTCCAAAACCTTGATATGAAACGACTATCACGATATGATATAATCGTTAATGGTACACGGTGAAGTCTTACTACTTCATTCACGTAAGCATTTGCAAGCTTATCCATAGATCATCTCTCATTGGCTGCTATAAAGTGTGCACTCTTAGTGAACCGATCCACGACCAACCAAATCATGTCGTGACCATTCTTCGTTCTGGGCAGTTTAGTCACAAAATCCAGGGTGATATCTTCCCATTTACCCATGGGTAAAGGTAAAGGTTCTAAACTCCCATACGATTTCTGATGTTGTGCCTTAACTCTCGCACATGTTACATACTTTGCAACATCGAGCTTCATCTTCGGCCACCAGTAGTAGGGTTTCAGATCCCTATACATCTTAGTGCTACCGGGATGAATCGAGTACATGGTCTTGTGAGATTCTTCCATCAGAATATCTCTTACTCCTGCTATTTTAGGCACCCAAATCCTATCTTGGAATAACTTCAATCCTTGATTATTCGTACCGAACACCAACTTTTTCCCTAAACGTTCTTCCTTTCGGTCATTCTTCTCTAAATCTTCTTCCTGAGCTTTCTTGATGCTTTCTACAATCGTTGAGACAATTTCAATTCTTAACGCTCTTGGCCTTTTTCTTTCCAAGATTACTTTTCGACTTAGAGCATCAACTACGACATTTGCTTTACCAGGATGTTAAAGTATTTCACAGTCGTAATCTTTAAGTAACTCTAGCCAGCGTCGTTGCCTCATATTCAATTCTTTTTTATCAAAGAGATACTGGAGACTTTTATGATCAGTGAAGAGTTTGCACTTCGTGCCGTAAAGATAATGCCTCCGTATCTTTAATGTGAATACTACTCCTGCCAACTCCAGATCATGAGTGGGGTAGTTCTTTTCGTGCTCTTCAGTTATCGAGATGCATATGCTATCACCTTATCTCTTTGGGTCAGAACACAACCTAAACCAACTCCAGATGCATCGCTATAGACTGTGAAGTCTTCAATTCTATCAGGGAAAGAAAGAATTGGTGCTTCACACAACTTTTTCTTTAGCTTCTCAAATTCATCTTCGTGTTTTACACTCCATTTATATGTAGCTCCTTTATGGGTCAAAGCTGTTAATGGAGAAGCTATCGAAGAAAAGCCTTGGATAAACCTTCGGTAATATCCAGCTAATCCCAAAAAGCTTCGAATCTTTGTGGGACTCTTTGGTCGTTCCCACTTCATCACAGCTTCAATCTTAGCTGGGTCAACCATTATTCCTTCTTAGTTAACCACATGACCCAAGAATTGGACTTCTCGAATCCAAAAATCACATTTGGAGAACTTTGCATATAGCGTCTCCTTCTTCAAAACTTCTAACACTTCTCTCAGATGCTTTCCATGCTCCTGATGGCTCATTGAGTAAACCAGAATGTCATCTATAAACACTATCACAGATTTATCGTGGAATGGTTTACAAACCCTGTTCATCAAATCCATGAATGTTGATGGAGCATTGGTTAGTCCAAATGACATAACCAAGAACTCATAGTGTGCGTATCTCATTCTGAATGCGGTCTTCTCAATATCTTTCTCTCTCACCTTCAGTTGATGATATCCTAACCTATGATCGATCTTTGAGAAATAGCTCGAACCTTGCAGCTAATCGAACATGTCATCAATCATTGGCAATGGGTACTTGTTCTTTACTGTTGCCTTGTTTAGCTCTCTATAGTTTATGCGCATCCTCATGCTTCCATCCTTCTTCTTCACGAATAACACCGGAGCTCCCCACGGTGATGAACTAGGTCTAATGAAACCGCTGTCCAACAACTCCTGAAGTTGCATCATAAGCTCCTTCATCTCCGTCGGTGCTAATCGGTATGGTGCTTTTGCTATTGGTGTCGATCCTGCTAACAAGTCTATTCGAAACTCCACTTGTCTATCAGGGGGAAATCCGGGAAAATCTTCGGGAAAGACTTTCGGATAGTCACACACCACTGGTGTTCTTTGTATCTCCTTCTTTTCTTTCTTCGCATCGATTACGAATGCCAAGTATGATGTGCATCCTTTGGATAAGCATTTTCTGGATTTCATCAGGGAAATTATTCTAGAATTTACTCTGCGTTTGTCCCCGTACACCATAAATGACTCTTTTCCGGGTGGGTTCACTCTTACTATCTTCATCTTGCACAATATTTCAGCATCGTTGGCGCTAAACCAATCCATTCCTAGTACGATGTCGAAACCATTCAAGTCAATGGGTAACAGTTCCTCATGGAATTTGTTTCCATTCAAGTCGACGACGATGTTTTTTATGCACTTGCTAACAGGTATGAATTTGCCACTGGCAACTTCTACAACTAGAGCATTATCAAGTTTATCTACATGCAATGCTAGTCTTCCACCAAATTTGTGTGATATAAAGGAGTAATTTGCTCCGGAATCAAATTATATATTGGCACGAAATCCATTTACAAGAAAGGTACCTGAAGCAACATCTGCAGCATCCTTTGCGGCTTCTAGGGTCATCTGGAAAGCTCTCGCCTTCGGCTTCGGTGGGACATTGGGCCTTGCTGCCTCCTTCTTCTTCGAGCAGTCTTTCGAAATGTGCCACTCTTCATTACATCCATAGCACACCCTCTTGTTGGATGTGCACTCGTTGGCGTAGTTCCCTATCTTTCCACATTTGTAGCAAGTCACCTCCTCGCTACATTTCCCGAAGTGTTTCTTTTTACACTTCTTGCACCACTTCGCTTCGTTTCCTCCTCCTCCAAATTTCCTTGAACCAGACTTTCTCTTCTTGTTGGACCTTGCAGACCCATAAAACTTCCTCGTTTCGCCAAGCTCCACCTTGGTGGAGGCTCATCCCGTGATCATCTCCTCAACAGACTTGGCAGCCTAGATAGCTGCTTCAAGAGTAGATGTCTGGCGTACTGGCACCACATACTCCCATGGAAGTCCCTTTGCATACTTGTCGATTTTCGTCAGCTCGTCTGGGACGATGCGCAAAACAAACTCCATTTTGTCTCTGAAGGCATTGGTGTATTCATCAATAGATATGCTTCCCTTCTTCAACGTCAAGAATTGGTTCTCTAACTCAAGCAGATTTTTGGCCGAGCAATACTTGCGCTTAAAGTGCACCAAAAACTCTGCCCATGTCAGTTGTAGTGGCTCATTGGGGCTTATGGTCTTCCCTAGAGTGTTCCACCAGTGAACAGCGCTACCTTTGAACTGACGCACTGCATATGTGGTTTGTAGATTGCCCTTGCAACCACATGTTATGAAGGCCAACTCCATCTCCGAGATCCAGTCCATAACTCCAATTGGATCTTCTTTCCTAATGAAAGTCAATGGCTTGCAAGTTGTGAAGTCCTTATACTTGCATCCGTTCCTCTCGACTCCTTCATCATGGTTGTTCCTCCTAACCACTGGCGGCTCAGCTTGACCAACGGTCCTACTGTAGTTCCCTTCTTCTAACTGTCTGTCATTCAATTTTGGTTGTTCAACAGGCATCGAAGTTTCATCCCTATTATTCAGCAACATTTTCCTCATTTCTTCCCTCTGTTCGACCATCATAGCCCGAATCATGGCTTGTACTCCAGCCATCTTGATTGGCTCAGGTGTTACTGCTACCACCGGTACTTGCTCATTCACTTGAGGTTGAGGCTGCTGATTCTTGTTCCCATTTGCGTTTCTGAGTCTACTTCGGGTTCTCACCATGTTGATCTATACACCAAAGTAGGTGAATTTAGATCTTTATTTACGATAGACGTTTAAATCCTCCTTATCACCCGAAACGTTACATGCTAGTTCTAATATCGTAGTCGAACGCTTAGAATCCTGAACACGTAAGGTTTCCAAATCCTAACAAATAATAGCATATAAGGAATCTTTATAGATATAACATAAAGCATTTAGCACGAAAAAAGCATTTTAGGCATCTTTCCTAAAATAAACTTGTGCTCGTGTCTAAATTATAGTAGACACTCATCTCACAATCATCGCTTAGCATTCTAAGTTTAAGTCTAGAAATCCTACAAACTCCTAGTTCGCTTAAACTAATGCTCTGATACCAACTGTGAAATCCCCAATTTTACGGCCAGAAAAGACCGATTTGTTTATGCTTTATTTGAAAATCAGAGTATACTTTTAAAGAAATATGTTGCGGAATTTGTTCCCAAAAATATGAATAAGAATTTATCAAAGCATTTCCGAAGAAATGTATTTTCTTACATTAAAAACCTTGGGATGTCATTGTCAATAAATATCAAAAGCATAAACAAAAAAAACATAGGCCACAAAAACAACATAGGCCTTACAATATTCTATTTATTTCTAGTGGCCTATAATCCATAATCTCTCATCAGATCATTGCATATATGCTCTTGTGTCACTACCTATAATACAAGAAACTGAGTGGGTCAGGCTTGGGAGCCTGGTAAGCACATAGGGTTTTCAACCCACAATAAATAAGTTTATTATTTTCATCAAATCATTCAACCCGATTACCTATTCCCGTTATCCTCACTTTACGTCCCTAAATCATCTATTATAAGGGACATAGCCTAAGGATTTTTCATCGGGGTGGACAACATTGCTTTGGGGATTCCTCAGCAATACATGTCAAATAAGGCAACCATGAGAGGGATGGAGTACACCTGGTGAACACGTAGTTCAAATAAACACCTACAGGTTGCGAGCCTGCTAGCGTTCCACTGGATTGCCTAGAATAGTTTGTGGTCGACATCTATACTCCGCTAGATGACTGGATCATCGTAAACATCGAGGCCTCTCATCATTTTATTTCATCACACATCAACTATTTCATCTACCCATGTTTTACCCAACATATTTGTAGATATAAAATACATATACATTTTAAATCATTAAAAAAACAATGTTTAAATTGTTCATCCAGCATGGATCTCAGGTAAACAGATAATATGCACACATAGCACGTAATTTATATAAAATACTTCATATCTATGTGTAAGATGAAAGTAACTATGCACTCACCTGATAAAGTGGTGATTCCAACTTGGACAGCGCTTCGCTTCTTAACAATATGATTTCCTTCGACGAAACCTGGAGGTTTGCTAGAAACCGGGCTCTGCGGGGGAGGAAATTTCCAAGCCGAAAAGCTCTTTTTCTCAGAGCTTTTGGGCGCTCTGGGGCCTTCTTCTAGCACCAGGGAAGCTTCCTAGGGCTTGGGGTGTTTTGGGAGGTTTAGAGAGAGAGAGAGAGAAAGAATGGGCTTTTGGTGTGATATTTAAGGCTGTCTCGCACCTCCTTTTATAGTTGGGCTAACCCTCGGTGTGCAGGGCGTACCTGCAGAGGTACGTTGCGCGTTCCTCGGTACGCAGGGCATACCTGTGTACGCAGCGCGGTCGTATGGGGTACGTGTCAACCATCAGATGGAACGATGTGGCTAATCCGATATCAAGTATGCGAGTACGCGGGGCGCTCTTCTCTACGCGCGGCGTTCCCTGAGCAGCTAGCAATTTCCATTCTTGACTTCTAAAATTCGTAACTTTCGCATACTAGCTCCGTTTTTTACGTTCTTTATATCCACGCTTAGGTGGAGACGTACTCTACAACTTTCGTTTAGACTCCATCGGCTAATTTTAAATGTATTTTTAAAGTTATATTTTTAACGGGCCGAGACAGGAAAATTCCGTTAAAAATTCATATCTTTGTCATCCGACGTCCATTTTCGTCTGCCTTTTTAATGTTGAGCTCCTATTGACGAGATCTTCGATTCTTGTTTAGGTTGTGTTGGCTAAAAATAGCTCGATCTGAATTTTGAACTCCGGGCTGCACACTGCTATACCAAATCTTAGAAAATTCATAAATTCCTCATACGAAGTCAGATTTGGACGTTCTTTTTATGCACGCTCTCGGTTTAACGTATACTACGACTTTTGTTTAGATCGTAAAGGCTAAAAATCACTTTATCGTAAACTCACTTTTTATGTCACACAGCATCGTGCCGGTTTTGTCACGAAACTTCGACAGGTTATAACTTCTTCGTTATAACTCAGATTCCGACGTTCTTTGTATCTCTAGAATCCTTGTCACGACCACTACAACTTTCTTCATAGATATTGGGTTTATCTATTATTTTATTTTTGACTCTTATTTTCATTCTTAATTTATTATATCTTATAAATAAGTATAATACACATAAAATCGCATAATTCACATAATATTCAAGCAATTCCTCTTTATTACTTCAAAATGGATTACAATTGTTGACCTTGAATATTACATCATCACACTAATGCTTAGCCTAGAAATACGGGCGTTACATAAACCCTTCTAGAGTGGTTGGGTTAAGGACTTTTTCAAATTGAGGACTTAATGGTTAAGACATTATGGATTTTGGCCTTATTTGGAGCTAGGGTTTGAGAATTTGATCTCTTTGGTTGTCATAATGGATAAAGTTGGAAACTTTATCCATTTAGACCATAGTATGGACCAGATCTGAGCTTTGGAGTTCTTGGAATCAATGAAAGAAGCTTAATCCATTAAGCTGTTGGAAACCCAGTGCCCACGGTGTGGCCATAGGTCGCTACAGCGTGGCGATTGGGAATTTCCTGTATGTTTGGTTGGGTGAAGGCCATGACATGGCCTAGGAACTCCACGATGTGGCGGTTGGCTAAAGTCAACTTTGTCTGTTGCCTTTGACTGTTGACGTTTGGCATGTATGTCTGCATATTATAACTACAAAACTTTGGATTCTATTCAGTGACTTTCTTGTAGGAAAGCTTCTATCTTTTGTTTCCCAATGAGACAACTCTTACATATCCTTGTTTGTGCAAAAATCTATGGTAAGCCAATAACTAACTTTTTAGGCTTAATGTTCTTCGACCCTGATAGTTGAGACGGCCAAACATGCAATGCCACATGTCGGCTTCATTAGGTGTCGTTGTTTGGAGTCAAGAATCTACATATGTGGTTTGCGCAATGACTACAAACATTCTATTTGTAGTCATCTTGGTTGTTATTGTGACATCCCAAAATTCAGGTCAAAGACTGTGAACGGTCAAGTTCACAGTAAATCTCTTTGTAATTTGATTCATTGAGCTTTAGTGTATCTTATGAATAAATGATTTCATTTCAACTATTATAAGATATCAGATGGTATCCTACTTCCAAATGTGTAAGCTGACAAACAAATCAAACAACTCAAACTGCAACCATGGTTAATGCATCTGAAAAACTAAAATTTCGTATTAAGTAGTTGTGAGCAATACAAACACTCTAGCCTCGTAGTAAGTGTTTCCCTGTTTCTGAAAATATGAAGAGCATCCAAAACGGAGTTCGTATACAAAAGATACGACCGTTTTAAGTAACTAGAACCAGTATAATACTGCTTTTCTTAAAACTGCTAAAACCGTTTCTATCCGTTGAGGGACTTGCACACCTCAGATGGAAATTTCAACAATGTTTTTGGACTTAGGCTATAGCCTAATATTTAATTTTATAATCAAAATATTTTTATCAAAAATATTTATAAAAGTTAAAAAAATCAGACATTTTGAATCAGTAAATCGCGAAACCTCAAACTATTGCTTTCAATATGATTTCAATTATTGGCAATATATTCTAGAAATAATATATTATTATCCAGCCTAGTTATTACGAATCTTAACGAAGAGATAACTCAAAATTTCTAAAATCATGTACATCTATATACATATATGTGTGGGGAACATATTTTTCAAAAAATCTATTATGTATTTGCTATAACTTTCATAAACCCATATTGAATATGACAAATAGTCAATCGTGGAATCACAATGCATATATGTTATATAATTAAAACTATATAACAACACTAAATATATATAAATATTTATATATGTCATGTAACATATCAAAGTACCAATTAACAGTATATACGACAAATTGAACACTAATTATGTACAAATCTTGAATCTTTTATATATATCACAAATATACATAATAAACTCTTAATATGAGAGTGTATAAATATTGTGTACGTGTTATTGTCATAAAATGTCTCCAACCAATACACACATACATACAATATAATTAAACCTAAAAGTATACATTAAATCTATTAGAAATACATACCAATACATACACAAAACACATAGGTTAATTTATTATTTACAAGTTTCACACAAAATACACATGCTATACTCAAAATACACATGCTATTCTCAATTGAAGCTTGCATTCTTCTTTTAACCAAAACTACACTCAAACACAAACCATAAGGCTATACGGAGTGGGCGCGGTTTGGAGCCGCGGTTTTGCCACCTGGACCGCGAACACCGCCCCCTGGGTGTGGTTTCTTGCGGTTTTGGCCGCACTGTGGCTAGAAAGTACCGCACATTTTGATTGGCTGTTACACTCCTTGATCGTTCAACGGTCCTTGCGTTTGAATTGAAATTTTTTTTTACTTTACTCTATATATATACTTACAAATTTTTACATAACCTTCAATGAAAATCCTTACAATTTTACCCTATTTTCCTCAAATTTTTTTGAAAATATCCTTCTTCTAAAAGGCCCAGCAAAGAAAAAACACCCGTTAGAAACACCGCAACCCCAATAACTTCATTTGATCAACCGATTTTTCACCTCCGTATTACCACTATGACGGTATGCTTCTGTATTTTCCACAACGACCAATACAACCACTACCACAAACACAATCACTACCACAAACACTACCACAACATGACACATATTTTAATCCATTTGATTTTTTGTCTCAACCCGAGTTTGTTCAACAAACACAAGCACAACCACAACCACAACCACAAACGGTCGTTTCTGATTTCGAACCGTAATTCGTTAAAGAAACTCAGCCCACTCGAGCAGCAATAAAAGAAAAGAGAAGGCGGAGGCTAAAGGTTGGGAACCCCTAGAAGTGTTAGTGTCGGCACAATCTTGGATCGATATTTCAGAATATGCGTCGACTGGAAAAGTCCAAAAGCATGACCGCTTTTGGATTCGCGTTTTACATAGGTTCCATAAATGAATGAACCTTGGAGAATACCGTTCAAAAAATCAAGTGTACTCGAAATGGGGGAAGATGAACAAGGAAATTATTTTGTTTAATGATTTGTGTACCAAGATGAAACATCAATGGAAAAGTGGAGAAAGCGATGATGTGATTTTGAAGAAAGCGCTGAAAGTGTATCAAAAAGAAAACCTGAAGGCTTTCAAGTTTCTTGAAGTTTGGAATTTTGTGAAAGATAACAAGAAATGGCAAAACATCAAAACATCAGACAAGCATATGGAAAGTGGTTCAAAATGCAGCAGAACATCTGAGTCCGATCACACTATATCAGATGCTCGTGTTCAATTTGATCTGAACGAAGATGAACATGTTCAGTTTCACCACCTTCCCGACCAATGGGAAGAGACAAAGAAAAAAACAAAGGCAAAGACAAAACGTCGGATTCAGACGAGTTGACAGAAATGGGGGCCAACATGAAGGGTATAAAAGATAGAACAATGAAAGAGAGCTTCGGAAACAAAGGGACAGCGACATGAGAGTACTATCGATGGGCACATCGAATATGACCGGGGACGAGCTTCAACTTATTTTGACGATGAAGGAGGAATTGAAATATTATCTTTTTAAAAAAAAAAGATTTTATCCATTAAAAAAATAATAAAATAAACTCGTAATGTTTTTTTTAAATGAAGTTTTATTTGATTAAATTATTAAAAAAAACAAACAAACAAAAAGTGTGGCAAGAATCCACTTATGTGGTAAAAAAAATGATGTGTGCGCAGTGAAGAGTGTGCGGTTACAGTCGCAGCACTCCCTCCGGCGTGCTTACCATAACGTGTACAATGATAAATATCAACAACTTTGATTCACAATCAACCAACAACAATCAAACTCTTAAACTGAAAATTCTATCGGATTAAAAAAAATCAATGAACACTCCCTGTTCTTTTTCTTCTTTCTGTCCCGGTTATCAGCAGAAACACCTCCTTCGGAAAGGAGCAGAAGACCCTACCCATTCTTTCTTCTTTTTGGCTTCGTTCCTTCTTCTCTTTCCGTGATTGACGATCGGACCACACCCAATGCACCCTTTACCTGTTGATTGATCGGAACTGTCAAAAAAAAAAAAAAGAAGAAGAAAACTTGTGATTATCTAGCAAACAGCATCCCCGAACACCTGCCCTTCTTCTCGTCGAGCTCCACTGCCAAACACACCACCTGCACTGATGTTGCGGCTCGCCTTGCTCAACCGATTCTAGCCTCCCTCTCGCAGCTTGCTGTCGGCCTCGTCGACCCCGGAGATGCACCCTCCGCCCGCGACCGATCCACAACCCTCGCACCTCGCAGAAGGACGAGAAGGGAGCGTAGCCCCACTTTCTCCCCATCTTCTTCTTCAGTCTTGTCGACCCTCGGAGGCACACGAAAGCAAACACCGGAGGTTCCTCGACCCTCTTGAAGACTTGTGACGAACAAGGACCCGGATGTAGAAAATCGTTTTTGTTTCGTTCATCTGCCATCGTGTTCCTTTCAAATCGTCTTCGTTCTATCTGCTTTCGTTCGCGTTTCTTCTCTTTGATCGAGCAACAAGTGACGACGGCGGGATAAAGCCCTAATTTCTTTTACGTTTGGACCATTAAACACAATCAGTCCCTCCATGAGATTCCTTGTCATAAAAGCCCTAATTTCATTTAACTTTGATGAAATAACCAAATTACCCCCTTACTGAAACATTTATTCGAAATCAGTCCCAAATCCCCAAAACGTTGAACCCATTTATTCAAAATAGCCCATCCTTTGGTTATTTATTTCTAACAGAATAAATCCCAATATTCAAACTTAGAATAAAAATAACCATTTCAGCCCCTCCTTTAATTTATTTTAACCAAATCAGTCCTACTTTGGTTACTTCAATTACCAAACAACCCTTATAGTGTAAATTTGTTACAAAACGGTCCTGAAAATGTTTCAAAGTTCAAGAATCGTGGCTTTGCGGTTTCTCACGTCAATCTTCCCAAAAATAAACGAACTTTGAACAACACGAACTCACGTTTCAAGGGTCAGTGCTTATGGCCCCTTCTTAATTGAAGAAGGGGGGGGGGGGGGGGGATACATGTGTCTATATACTTTGTTTATACAAATATATTATCATTTATGCAAAACTACATGTGCCTATAACTTAGCGCTGCGTACGCTAAGTTACGCCCAGCGTACTAACAGATTAAGCACTTTCTTCCATTAAGTGCTTAATACTCGATTTTCTCACGTCTAATAGTCAGATCTAAGCTCATTAAGACTACCTAGGGCATAAAGTTGGCAACTTTATGCCTTTGCATGTCTCCTAAGCTCCCAACAACCCATTAAGACCTTTCCAAGGGTCTTAATCCATGCATGAGGTGAAAACACCCATCAAGACTTCATTTTTATGCTATAAATGGACCAAAGGACCTCAGATCTAACCTTTCTAGCCTCTGGAGTTGCTCAACTCACAAGAGGAGATTCAAAACCAACAAAAGGGACAAAACTAGAAAACCCTAGCTAGATCTAATGAATAAGATGGAAAGATCAAAGCTTGATACCTCCAGAAGCTCCTCAAGGTGAACTAGATGCAGATTCTTGAAGGCCAATGCCACTCCAAGCTTGCTTGACAACTTCTCCTTCTTGAATGGACACTAAAATGGCCACAAATGCACTCCTTAAGCTCAAAACACACTCTCAAATGGTATTTGGGTTTTCAAAGATGTTTGAAGGTGAGGGAGGCTGATTAGGGTGAGGCTCAAATAAGATAAGGATGCTTATATAGGGATCAAGTCTGGAAATTAGGGTTTGGACATCCGTCATGTACGCCCAACGTACTTTTGGGTACGCCCAGCGTACGTGCTGTCCCTCCGCGATCAATTATACATAGTACGTTAAGCGTACCTATGAGTACGCCCAACGTACGTAAGGGACTTATTATGGAATTTTTAAAATCTTCAAGGGCTTTAAGATAATACCTGGTTTGGAGTGTTACACAAATGCTACATGATACTAAAATATATGATTTTTATGTGACGTTGTATATTATAAGAAGCACGTTCTAAAACTTTGTAGTATTTTAATGATTCAAGCTATTACTATTTATGTATATTTATATGTTTAAATACGTAAAGTTTATACATGTACATATGTTCTTTACTTTGAAACATACATCTTTATAAAAGCGAGTACATTACACTTTTACATACATATCAAACGTACTTGGCTTTTGTAAACTTTATACAATGAAATTCATTATGCCTAGTGACTTAGTCACAATTAAGTTAGGGCTGGGAGCTATTCACAAACTTTGGTTAAGGGCTTTTTAGTGATACAATATTCATTAGCTGAGTCTAAACACCTAACATACCCACACCACTATAACCGTTAATCTTCGAAGCGAGATATATATGTATAGATCTATACGGGCTTGAAATCCCCACATGCGGTTGCTAGCTACAACCTCGACCGATCAATTGTAGCGGGTGATAAGTGTCTACAATTGTTACTACAACGTCAAATGAAGCGTTGTAGGGGGTACATTCAGTCACATAGCTCGGTTATAGGATTCACTATAAACATTAACTGGAATCTCTCTCTCTCACTACAAACCATGGACTTTTTTTGTATTCAAAACTATTTTAAGTATGGATTTACATATACAAAGATACATTTTGGCATTCAAAGATTCTTTACAAATACGATTTTAAGTATGGATTTACTTATACAAGGATCATTTTGACTTTCAAGGACTCGTTGAAAACACGGTTTTAACTATTGTTATACATACAGAGATAATGCTTTTTAGACTTTTTAAAGTATTATTGCTGCTAGCAGAAAACCTGTAACTCTCACCAACCTTGTATTGACTCACAAAATTACATGTATTCTCAGGAAATCACTAACCAGACATTCAAGACGAATGGATTATAGGTGACCTAGTTTACTTGCTGTTGTATTATATGACTATCTGTTAAGGCAATTCATGTACTATTATTATCTGTAAAAAAACTTGTATTCAAATATAAAGATGGAAAACGAATGCTATTTTGTTCATTCTTCTAATTGTGTTATATACTCAGTTTAACTGTGATCCATGAACTTAGTCGCACAGCCCGACGTGTTCCGCCGCCTCAGTCGGGGGTGTGACAATTATAATAGGTCCTCTTGCTGGGTAAAAGACTTTTCATATGTTATCATGTATTAAGATTGCCAACTTTCTTTCTTGTTACTGATTGGCACTTAGAATGTTGTTTTCGTGGTCAAAAACATTGTACACATCATTAATATCTTATACCAACCCATCAATTTTGAGCTTCATACATTCGTTCCCATGAACTTGCATTGTTGCATTGTTTCCGAGCTCCACATAATGTTTGAATGTCTCATCTAATTCAACAAACCATTTGTAACATCCCGACTATCAACTATAATATTTATATATGTATTTTGGGATTGAGTGAGTGGCTCGACGAGTTGTGTGCCCGACTCATCGAGTAGGGTTGGTTTGGTCGCGTAAGTTTAATGACCAACTCGACGAGTCAGAGAGCCGACTCGCCGAGTTGGCGTTGTGTGAGGAAAACCTAAATCCTTAGGTTTGTGTCCTATTTAAAGGGCCTTAATCCCTCATTTCCGCCTCACCAGCCACCTTACACCCTTAAGAGAAACCCTAATCGTCCACTTGAGCTAGAGAGTGAGAGAGAGAGAAGCTAATCTTGTGATTATTAGTGCACTTTTGAAGGAGAAGTGGAGAGCATCAAAGCTTGGATCAAGAGGAGGCTTTTGATCTAGAGGTTCTCCAGGGTTTTGCTTTAGTTGGAGGTAAAAATATGCTAACTTGATCATTTCCTTATGAGATCTTGGTTTAGGGAGTTTCGAGGGTTTTCTTCCATCCTTTTGTGTCATTGAGTCCCTTGAGCACGATTTGAGGTTGAAACCTTAGATCTGAATTGTGGGGGGTCTTGTGAGTCCAAAGACCCGAAATTTATTGAGCTAGAGACGAGATCTTGTGTATCTAACTGTGACAACCCAAAATTTCTATTCTGCACAACCATTCACTTCAATAGAAGTCAGAACAGTTTCTGCTAACTTTTGAGCTGTGTAGAGTCAGTTTGAGTGTTCTAAAGCCTGGTACTTCAGGAGATAACAGGAGAGAGGATGCCCTAGGGTTTATTGTGCAACAATAATGTCCTAAAACTCCAATAGTTTGGAGTTTACGGCCTAAACAAGGTGTTTACGGCCGTAAACCCTAAGGGGGTATAAATATGACACTTAGTCATATTTACCACTTTTTCACATTTTCAAGATCCAAAACTCAAATCCTCTCAAGTATCATCCGATTTTCCTTCTTGATCTTCAACTTTGTAAGTGTTTCTTACCCTAAAAAATTGATATCTTACTTAATCTAGTGATCTTACATGATTCCATCCGTGAAATCATTCCATATGTGTAGATCTTCAAGTTTCACCAAGAACACACACTAGTGTTCTTGGACTTCTAACACCTTTTCAAGCTTCTACATAGTAAGTACTCTTACCCTAGTATGTTATAAGACTTGCTACACTTCTTAATCATCTAGAAAACATAAGGAAACACAAGATCAAAGGTGTTTACGGTCCAAGATGTTCTTGGACCGTAAACCCTAATGAAGGGGCCAAAGTGTGCCCTAGTCCCTTACCAAGCCTTGGATACTAGTCTAGATACCATCCTTGATGTGCTTAGGACTTAAAACATCAAAAAGACCATAAACCATTTGGGTTTACGGCCGTAAACCCAAGGAGAAATGGTCCAAGGACCGTAAACTCCACAAAGGGGTGAAATGGTGCCCTAATCACTTCCTAAGGCTTAAACATGAAGTAGGAATGCTTCTTATGACCTTTAAAGCTTCAAAACACAAAATGGTAAAAGTACCATGAGTTTACGGCCGTAAACTCATGGGTTTACGACCGTAAACTCAATAAGAGTTGGTCCCAAAACCGTAAACTCCAAAAGAGTTTACCCTTGGACCCCAAACTCAATAGCCAAGTCCTACAACCCTTAGATGCAATCCTTAGTACTTATAACACTTAAATCAAGTGTTTTACATGTCTTAGGATGTCTTAACTTGGTTAATTAGTTACTAAATGACTAATTGGATACATATATGTGTGATTATATGTTAACTAGGATCCTTGTGTGTGTTCAAGTCTTCACTTGACACTTAGCATCCTATACCATCCGTTCATCCAAACCACTCACTACAGGTGAGTTCATACCCCCTTAATCAACCTTTTTAATGATTTTAAATGCTTTTATGGGGGGGATACAAGTTGATCTATTATAGTTATTATATTAATCATGTGATTAATAACTACCAAACAAGTGGATTTCTTACATTTCAAACTGTGTTATCAAACAAACTACTTTTCAAACTGTTTTACAAGCACTTTTACATATCAAATACTTTTATCAAACTCTTTTACATGTCAATTACTTTTAGTAAACTCTTTTACATGTCAATTACTTTTATTTAAACTCTTTTACACTTATATTCTGTTAAATGTATATCTTTATAGATATAGTTATATAAGTAGGATTGAAAGGACTTAGGACTGATAACTCACCTTACCTCCTGTTCCTCGTTTGGTTGTGGACTTAGGGTATCGGTTATTTGTCCGAAGGTCGTTTGAATCCTAGTTATATATTATGTATATGTATATAGATATAAAAGTTCCTTCTTTCGATTCAATACCTTTGGGAAGTAAAGGTATACAAACATGTTCATACATGCAAATCCTATTACTAGTAAGCTATAATAGGTATAGTTTAGGAAGTTACTAATACTATTACTAGAACAATGAAACATACAATGAGTCAGTTCATACATGAGTCAATACAGCTAGTACATACTATACATTTTACAAGAAAACATACATGCTAGACAGAGAGAGAACAAACAATACCACACAGAGAGCACATACATACATACTAGACAGAGAGAGAACACACAATACAGCTAGTACATTCAATACATATACAAGAATACTATTACAGTTATGTGAGCCACGTAACGGGGCATGGCACTACCTGTCATGACCGTTTTGTATCCAAAATCTCCTTAAGTGGGGAGCGTATGAGTTTATGTATAGATCTATACTGGATTGACTATCCTACACCTCGCTGCTCGCTACAGTGGGACTTGCAAGTCTACGGGTGCCAAACGTCATTTCTTCCGACATCTTACATTGTCGCGTTCTATAGTCGGTAGCAGGGTACAGGCCGATCACATGGTACTTTAAATAACAATTGGTTTAAGGTAGTTAGTACAACAGTAGTTACTTAATACAACACTACAGTACTATTTCATTTTCCCATTACATTCACTTTGTGATCTTCACACAATAAACAATAATGTAAAAACTATATTTTTGGTTAATGATAGTCAGATTTGGGAAAATACACACTCTTACAAGAGACACACACAGATACTAGATGCCTTGGTAGAAGGCTACTTTTAGTAGGAAACATAGGGTTTTCTAGGGGAGTTCAAACAATTACAAACTTTTACAACTTATACAATTACAGACTTACAAACACTTTCATACAAATACAGACACTAATATACTTATGATCTCACCAGCTTTAAAGTTGATACTCTCTTTCAAAATAACTTGTATCCTCAGGTCGCCAGTAGACAGGTACCGATGTCAGGTTTTGAGAAGATGGAGCTCGTTCAAGACTCATCTTTTATTTTGGTGTCTATTTAACTTGACAGAACACACTTGTATTAAAATTATATTATTAATGCAATGGATGATGTTGTTGCTTGTTTACTACTTTGCATTGTTGTGATACTGTACATGACGTCCTCCACCCCCGAATGATTCCGCCGTTCCGGTTTTGGGGTGTGACAGATTGGTATCAGAGCATTGTTTATAGTGAATTGAGTATATCAACCCATAAAAGATATACAGACTATAAATACAATGGGATTAAAATACTCTGACCAAGAGTTTATACTTTTAAATAATAAAATATTTAATTAAGTATACGTGCCTGCATTCATACTAAAATCAGTGTCACTAGGACAGAACAAAAGTATTACGATTGTTGGGCAGTACAAGTAGACTTAGAGACATATAGTCAAAACTGGGAAGATATAGCCTGATCAACTATATTATCCGAGGATTGACTAGCATGTGCCTAAGTGTGGTTGTGAGGTTGCAACAAGTCTAAAAACTTACCAACACTACCACAATGAAAACCTTAGAACAGAACATAAACCTAAAATACTATAGGGGTATTTTGTGTTACTATAAATTACTTACGTGCTTATTTCTTATATCCCTTTTCTCGCGTAGATAATATGGTTGGATTCCATCCCCACGGCAACTTGTACTTCCCTAACCAAGGTAATGAAGGAGGGTTTGAAGCCGAGCCAGAAAATGATCACCCAATTCCTATGGATGGTCACCAGGCTGAAGGCTTTGCAGATGGTTCTGACTCCGAGCCTGAAGTTGAGAACCTACCCCCGATGGCTCCTGTCCCAAATCCTAACCCTCGTCCGGCTTTTCAAGGCCCGACACCTCCATGGGTAGAAAGCTTGGAAACATAGAGCCAAGGGCAGGATCAGCCCATGCCATTCAATGGAGACCAAAGCTTTTATGACCTAAGCGAAGGGGGCTCAGCAGACAGAGTCTTGCCAATCCTGGTCCGCAGAGTGGCCAGAAATGAAATTCAAGGCATGACAGCTCTCCATCGAATCACGGAAGTTGACGCCAATGCGAGAATGCATACAATCCACACCATTCGTCTGGAAGATGCTCGGGAGAGATCTAGAGTAGATCATGAGACCCTGCAGCAAGAGCTAGCTGAAACTCGAGCCGAATTCATAGAGCTCCGAGTACGCCAAAGGGTGTACGAAAGGTACCTACTTGATATGGAGCATCAGCTGGCTGAACTGAGGGTTCACCCAAGGGATAACCATCGCCAGTAGGAGATGTTCTACCTTTCTTTCCCTAGTTAAAAGAATAGTCTTCCTATCTATGCTCTAAGTACCACTTTTCTAAGTAACTAACTTTGTAATGTAAGTACTTTCTAGTTAGGCCAGTATGCCGTCAAAACTTTTGCTACTTCGGATATGATGTAAGACCTACTCCAAGGTCATTTTTCCCAAACGTATTACATCTTAAATATCAATGATATTGAAAGTCGGCAAATTTTTGTGCCAATCATTGTTCAAATACTTCCGTTTTTTTATCATTAGAATCCTATCTAAACACTCTCTTCGTCAAATTATTGAGCTGTGGTGAATTAGCTCAATGATTTCTTTCAAATTCTTGTCAAAAGTTGGATCCGGTTATCCACCAACCAATGATAGTCTAGTGCGAAATAGCAATTGTCTAGTAAACATTCTACGAACTTACTTCAACTCTTTTCCAGTTCTGCATCATAGGGATGTAGGTCAAACCATCGAGAACAGTTTAGCAAAACAAAAACTTTACGATTACATGATTGAGTAGAATACATCTAGGGCCGACCATAATCACTCAGGAACTCATTTTCTTTTGCATAACAGAATCATGTTGTCACCCAGAAATAACCAGCCGAGCAACGAAACCCCTATCCTTGATATCGACGCCGCTACCTTCCAAGCAGCGGTATCAGCTGCCGTGACAGCTGTCCTTGCAAACCTCAGCGCTAACAACGCAAGCAAGACTGGCAAGGGGGTTGATAATTCGGATCGTTGTAACAATCCGGGAAACCAACAAATGATAACAGTCACAGACTTGCAGATCCGAAAAACCGAGAAAAGGAAACGAAAGCGCCAAGCCCAAAAGGAGCGTAAGCGATCCCAAAGACTTGCCATGAAACAGCAACAAGTGGCAACCCCTGCCATCCCAGCACCGATCAGACCATACGAGGGAAAACTTCCGAAGTGTGACAAGTGTAGCTTTCATCATAATGGGACTTGCAATGAAATGCAATGCTGCAATTGCCACAAAATAGGGCACCATGCTCGTAGTTGTGGAGCATCGGCACGACCCATCGCTCAAGTCCCTGACATCGGAGCCAACCAGGCTTACTATGGTTGCGGTGAAATCGGACACCTTACGAGGAATTGTTCGAAAAGGAGGAGCAACGAAAGCAACCGTGTCCACATAACTCTGACCCGACACATCATTTCCACCACCAATGCGAGTGCAAGCCAGATATGTCATTTATGTGGTGAAATAGGACAACTCAAGAAGGATTGTCCAATAACGAAGAACTCTGGCGCAGACGGGAAGATACTAAGGATCACAGCCGTAGGAGAAACTACTCCGGACCCACGTTGAAATACTAGGGCGTTTCGTAAAAGTAGACTTATAAACTGTTAAACAATAGTGCAACTCGGGTCTTATCTTTTTGCGAGACCCCGTCAGTCAAGGGACTCTCGTGCTGCGTGTACATGCTTTTTGTAGTATCCCTGTTCGCAGCAGTAGTCTTACAGATAAAACTAAAGTACTTAAACTATGTAAAAGTTGCACCGTTATGTTTTGTAACACCTTTATGATCTAGTATAACGCCCTTTTATTCCGAGTAGTCCGACATTATCGTTTTATCTTGAGTAAATTCGATCCTCACAATGCCAGTTTCATGCGTAAATTCTTTTCTCCGAAATCGCCTTTCTAGCGAAGCCGTCATTTCAGAACTCCGAGGTACTCATGCATAGAGTACCTTATGTCTCGTATCCTTCCCGAAGACACTTCAGCAAAACTCCCCGGAGTACCACTCGTACAATACGTCAAGTTCAACCCGAAGATCCATAAGGTTGATCTATCGCTGGAGAAGGTATACGCAAGGGTGATATATAATCAAGGTTCTAAAGGCTTAGAATTGATGATTCCGCTTTAACTTCTTTTCCTTGTTTGGATGTGAGCTTAAGGAAGAATCGTTTATTCGACTGCCTTTTCAGTCTTAATTATATACGACTCGTATACACGAAGCTGTGGTTGATGAACCAAATATGACTTCTGATATGAACTTTAGGACGGAGACTGTCCAAGACTACGAGTGATCGTACTGCCATGCGGATAAACTTAGAATCCAATCAGATGCTTTTCCCACCAATTGAGACAATAGATTCAAATAGAATAGAAAACTCCCAGGATTTCCTCCGCAACGTCAAGTCGAGTTCAAAATCGACTTAGTTCCAGGGGCTACTTCAGTAGTCAAATCGCCCTATCGTCTAGCACCTACAGAGATGCAAGGACTGTCCTGTAAACTTAACGAACTGCCCAGCAAGGACTTCATAACCAAGTTTCCCAAGAAAACGGGTGGACTTGATACCATATGAGTCATCGTCGACAGATTGACCAAGTCCGCACACTTCCTGCCTATCAAAGAAAACAGACAAGATGGAGAAGCTTACAAGAACTTACATACGGGAGATTGTACGACTACACGGTGTTCCCATATCCATTATCTCGGACATAGATAGTAGGTTCACTTTGAGGTTCTGGCAGTCGCTACAAATTTCCTTAGGAACTAGGCTGGACATGAGTACAGCCTACCATCCACAGACCGACGGACAAAGTGAGAGGACTATCCAAACCTTGGAAGGAATGTTGCGAGCCTGTGTGATCGACTTTGGAAAAGCATGGGATACTCATCTACCCCTTGTTGAATTTTCCTACAACAACAGTTATCACACCAGCATAAAGGTTACTCCATTCGAGGCCCTCTATGGCCGAAAGTCCAGATCCCCTCTGTGCTGGGCTGGGGTGGGTCATACCCAGTTAGCTAAAGGACGAGTTCCTGAAAGCACTCTCACGGGTCCGGAGATCATTCGGGAAACGACAGAGAAGATCGTTCAGATTCGTGAACGATTGAAAGCCTCTAAAGACCGACAGAAAAGCTACGCTGATAAACGAAGGAAACCGTTGGAATTCCAGGTGGGCGACCGTGTTCAATTGAAGGTCTCACCCTGGATGGGCTTAATACGCTTTGGAAATGGTGGAAAGCTAAATCCAAGATACATAGGGCCTTTCGAGATTCTCGCAAGAATCGGCCCTGTAGCTTACAAACTTAAGTTACCACGCGAACTCAGTAACGTACATTCTACTTTCCACGTCTCGAACTTGAAAAAGTGTCTGTCCGACGACTCTTGTAATCCCACTAGACGAGATCGAGATCAACGAGAGCCTCAACTTCATGGAAGAACCTGTAGAGATCATGGACCAGGAGGTCAAGCAAACGAAACAAACCCGTATCCCGATAGTGAAGGTTCGCTGGAACGCCAAGCGAGGACCTGAATTCACTTGGGAGCGAGAGGATCAGATGAAACTGAAATATCCTCGTCTTTTCACTTAGTTATTTGTAACTACTTATTTGCTTAAATTCTAATTTCGGGACGAAATTCCTTCTAACCGGGGGATGATGTGACAACCCGAAATTTCTATCCTGCACAACCACTCACTTCAATAGAAGTCAGAACAGTTTCTGCTAACTTTTGAGCTGTGCAGAGTCAGTTTGAGTGTTCTAAAGCCTAGTACTTCAGGAGATAACAGGAGAGAGGATGCCCTAGGGTTTATTGTGCAGCAATAATGTCCTAAAACTCCAAGAGTTTGGAGTTTATGGCCTAAACAAGGTGTTTACGGCCGTAAACCCTAAGGGGGTATAAATTTGACACTTAATCATATTTACCACTGTTTCACATTTTCAAGATCCAAAACTCAAATCCTCTCAAGTATCATCCGATTTTCCTTTTTGATCTTCAACTTTGTAAGTGTTTCTTACCCTAAAAAGTTGATATCTTACTTAATCTAGTGATATTACATGATTCCATCCGTGAAATCATTCCATATGTGTAGATCTTCAAGTTTCACCAAGAACACACACTAGTGTTCTTGGACTTCTAACACCTTTTCAAGCTTCTACATAGTAAGTACTCTTACCCTAGTGTGTTATAAGACTTGCTACACTTCTTAATCATCTAGAAAACATAAGGAAACACAAGATCAAAGGTGTTTACGGTCCAAGATGTTCTTGGACCGTAAACCCTAATGAAGGGGCCAAAGTGTGCCCTAGTCCCTTACCAAGCCTTGGATACTAGTCTAGATACCATCCTTGATGTGCTTAGGACTTAAAACATCAAAAATACCATAAACCATTTGGGTTTACGGCCGTAAACCCAATGAGAAATGGTCCAAGGACCGTAAACTCCACAAAGGGGTGAAATGGTGCCCTAATCACTTCCTAAGGCTTAAACACGAAGTAGGAATGCTTCTTATGACCTTTAAAGCTTCAAAACACAAAATGTTAAAAGTACCATGAGTTTACGGCCGTAAACTCATGGGTTTACGACCGTAAACTCAATGAGAGTTGGTCCCAAAACCGTAAACTCCAAAAGAGTTTACCCTTGGACCCCAAACTCAATAGCCAAGTCCTACAACCCTTAGATGCAATCCTTAGTACTTATAACACTTAAATCAAGTGTTTTACATGTCTTAGGATGTCTTAACTTGGTTAATTAGTTACTAAATGACTAATTGGATACATATATGTGTGATTATATGTTAACTAGGATCCTTGTGTGTGTTCAAGTCTTCACTTGACACTTAGCATCCTATACCATCCGTTCATCCAAACCACTCACTACAGGTGAGTTCATACCCCCTTAATCAACCTTTTTAATGATTTTAAATGCTTTTATGGGGGGGGGGGATACAAGTTGATCTATTATAGTTATTATATTAATCATGTGATTAATAACTACCAAACAAGTGGATTTCTTACATTTCAAACTGTGTTATCAAACAAACTACTTTTCAAACTGTTTTACAAGCTCTTTTACATATCAAATACTTTTATCAAACTCTTTTACATGTCAATTACTTTTACTAAACTCTTTTACATGTCAATTACTTTTATTTAAACTCTTTTACCCTTATATTATGTTAAATGTATATCTTTATAGATATAGTTATATAAGTAGGATTGAAAGGACTTAAGACTGATAACTCACCTTACCTCCTGTTCCTCGTTTGGTTGTGGACTTAGGGTATCGGTTATTTGTCCGAAGGTCGTTTGAATCCTAGTTATATATTATGTATATGTATATAGATATAAAAGTTCCTTCTTTCGATTCAATACCTTTGGGTAGCAAAGGTATACAAACATGTTCATACATGCAAATCCTATTACTAGTAAGCTATAATAGGTATAGTTTAGGAAGTTACTAATACTATTACTAGAACAATGAAACATACAATGAGTCAGTTCATACATGAGTCAATACAGCTAGTACATACTATACATTTTACAAGAAAACATACATGCTAGACAGAGAGAGAACAAACAATACCACACAGAGAGCACATACATACATACTAGACAGAGAGAGAACACACAATACAGCTAGTACATTCAATACATATACAAGAATACTATTACAGTTATGTGAGCCACGTAACGGGGCATGGCACTACCTGTCATGACCGTTTTGTATCCAAAATCTCCTTAAGTGGGGAGCGTATGAGTTTATGTATAGATCTATACTGGATTGACTATCCTACACCTCGCTGCTCGCTACAGTGGGACTTGCAAGTCTATGGGTGCCAAACGTCATTTCTTCCGACATCTTACATTGTCGCGTTCTATAGTCGGTAGCAGGGTACAGGCCGATCACATGGTACTTTAAATAACAATTGGTTTAAGGTAGTTAGTACAGCAGTAGTTACTTAATACAACACTACAGTACTATTTCATTTTCCCATTACATTCACTTTGTGATCTTCACACAATAAACAATAATGTAAAAACTATATTTTTGGTTAATGATAGTCAGATTTGGGAAAATACACACTCTTACAAGACACACACACAGATACTAGATGCCTTGGTAGAAGGCTACTTTTAGTAGGAAACATAAGGTTTTCTAGGGGAGTTCAAACAATTACAAACTTTTAGAACTTATACAATTACAGACTTACAAACACTTTCATACAAATACAGACACTAATATACTTATGATCTCACCAGCTTTAAAGCTGATACTCTCTTTCAAAATAACTTGTATCCTCAGGTCGCCAGCAGACAGGTACCGATGCCAGGTTTTGAGAAGATGGAGTTCGTTCAAGACTCATCTTTTATTTTGATTCATATTTTGGTGTCTATTTAACTTGACAGAACACACTTGTATTAAAATTATATTATTAATGCAATGGATGATGTTGTTGCTTGTTTACTACTTTGCATTGTTGTGATAATGTACATGACGTCCTCCACCCCCAAACGATTCCGCCGTTCCGGTTTTGGGGTGTGACACTAACCCTTGTTGGGGCTTGTATTGGCACTATGGAGCAAATATGACATGCATGGACGTAAAGATCGAAGCTTTACGTGACATTCGAGCCTTAGGAGACTAGATCTAGAGTTTGGAGTAGTGGATCTGCCTAAACACGTCTGAATGAGAATCCATACTGAATGAACTCGTCGGGTCAATGAGCTGACTAGACAATTCGGCTAGGGTTTTCCCTGACGAGTCTGGACAAGGGTAACTCGGCGAGTTGATGAGACAACTCGACGAGTTAAGTTGGGTTTTGCGATGTTCTGAGGAATAATGGGCACTCGGCGAGTCACATAGGTGCACTCGGCGAGTCAGGTCAACATGGACAGTTGACTCGAGTGTTGACTTATGTTGACTTTAGGGTTTGGTCAAGGCAGGGATTATGGGGACCATGGAGGGGTAAAATGGCCTTTTACCCATACTAGGAGTTAAAGAGGGACTATCATGAGTTTATTTAGAATTGTGATCTTTAAGTGTTAATTAGATATGCTTGTTACATGTAGGCGGGGGTTAGACTGATCGAGGGGTATTCAGTTTCCTTGCTTGCTTACGAGGTGAGTCTTCTCACTATACTTACATAGAGTGGTATCCTTTGTGCGACCGAAGGGTCTTATGTGCTTACTTGAGTATTGTGTTACCTTGCATTATATCTTTGTGATTTATGTTGAATATTATATTGAGATTATTGAGTTAGGAGCGGAAGGTCCACCCGAGTTGTGGGACCGGAGGGTCTCCACTGAGACACATTGACCGGAGGGTCTTACTGAGTTACAGCCTCGAGTGGCTAATGTGATATGTGTGGTATTTTGGGGAACTCGCTAAGCTTTGTGCTTACCGTGTTATGTGTTATGTGGTTCAGGTACTTCTCAGGATCAGGGAAAGGCGTCGACTTGATTGTACACACCGATTCGAGACTATGTGGATGATTCTGGGATAGTGACATTTTATTTGGATTTGTGTTGACACTTGAGACAATTATGTTTTTGAGAAATATATTATGAGTTTTTATGTGTTTTAAAAATGAAAATTTTGGTTTGAAAATTTACGTTGTTACAAGTTGGTATCAGAGCCTTGGTTTGAGGGATTCGGGTGTACCTTCGGGTATGTCTGAACTCAAACTGAGGATTTGATAAAATTTTTCAAAAGAAATGATTTTTCTAAAATGAGAAAGGATTTTAAGAGAAAAGGAGTTGGAGCAGTGTGTACAATCAGCCAGAGCCCGAACAGTGATTTTCCAAAATACCCTTACTTATTTGTGTTATGAGATATTTATGAGATATTAGTGATGCATGCTAGAGAATAGGCTAAGTAATTCATGCTTAGGGCTAGAGTTGCCTGATTTGTGATGCCTTAGCCTAGGAGTTATTGTTATCTGCTATGCGACTTGAGTATGTGCTGAGTAAGAGTGCCTAGCAGGAACCACTTAGAAAGAGAGTCTGAGTCGAGAGATAATCTAGGAGAGATACCTAGATGAGCATATGAGAGATCTACTGAGAGGGTAGTCTGTTATTCGTGAGAGTTAGAGTACTTGTGAACTGGGATCCTAGGAGGAGGACTTGGGGTGATTACAGGTTGGTGTGGAAGGTAGTATTGGGCCCGTACTACTGAAAGCACCGGATCTGTATGCAGCCCAAGTAAGAATCCTTAGGGTACTAAGGAGGATGTAGGGGCAGGAATCGAGTGTGAGTATGCTCGCGCGAGTCTTTGATGATTTTGTGTTGTGTTTCAGAGACATCATGGTGGGTACGCGCCACAACCCCGAGAGCAGTGGGACTAGGGACGAGGAGATCTGCAGGATCATCCATGAGGAGGTGGCTGCAGCTATTCGAGAGGCGATACCGAAGATGTTTGGGTCTATTAAGACCACCCTGATCGAGACTTTTGATGAGCAGTATGCCACTGTTACTGAGGACGCTGCTTCTGCAGCTACCGCAGCTTTCGCCGCTGCCAGGCCACAGGGAGGTGACTCGTTGTTGTTTCGGGAGTTCAGCAACACGAAGCCACCGGAGTTTGATTGGACACAGGATCTGATTGCTGCTATGAGATGGATCTCCGACATTGAGGGGTGTTTCTACACGTGTTCATGCCCAGAGCATCTGAGGGTTCGGTTTGCGTTGAACCAGCTTCGCTTAAGAGCGAAGGACTGGTGGAAGTTTGTGACTGCCAATTTTACTCCTACAGACCACGCTGCAGTGACGTGGGAGAGGTTTGCTCAGCTGTTTCGAGACGAGTATGTTCCCCAGGTGGAGAGGGAATGGTTGGCCCATGAGTTTCTATCTCTCAAGTAGAAGACAAAAACTGTAACTGAGATTTCGAGGATGTTTCATGAGAGGGCGCTGTTTTTCCCTGAGCACGTGTCTACCGAGCAGGCACGTGTGAGCCGATATTTGAGCATACTGAGGAGGGATATTCGGAATTTCGTGGCGAACTCGTCATACAGGACATTGGCTGAGCTGCAGACCAATTCCAGGCGGAGGGAGATTGAGCTTGAGTTGCAGGCCAGAGAGGAGGGAGAGTCCCAGGGGAGGGACCGAAGACCAATGCAGTCGCAGCCGGCGACGAAGCGGGCAAAGCCCGCTGATGTGAGAGTTGGGGGTCAGAAGGTCCGCACTTGTGGTAAGTGCGGCAAGAGTCACGAGGGATCATGTCGGGTAGGGAGTTGCTACAAATGTGGCAAGGAGGGGCACATGGCGAAGGATTTCCCCAAGGGGTTTGCAGTTTGCTTCCACTGCAACCAAACCGGCCATCGGAATGCCGAGTGCCCTCAGCTCATTCAGGGATCAGCTCAGGGTTCTGCACCTACTGCTTTGCGTGCTACTGATAGTCGGCTGGTGAAGGTCGAGGCTCCGAGGGCTCGTGGGAGAGCTTTTCAGCTGACAGTAGAGGAGGTCCGTGCAACACCTGATGTCATGGCCGGTACGTATTTCCTTATTTATTTATTTTGAGATTTATTGTGCTTATTCTATGCTGTATATAGGTACTTTCCTTGTGAGTTCTGTACATTCCTTGGTGTTATTTGACTCGGGTGCGAGTCGATCCATCGTTTCTTTAGCTTTTAGTCATCACATCAGTGTCCGACGTGAGGCGTTGAGTCGACCTCTAAGGGTTTCTATAGCCGACGAGCGTGCAGTTTTCGCTACTGATGTACTCCGAGGATGTGTACTAGAGATTTTTGGTGTCGAGTTTCCAATAGACCTGGTACCTATCGCGATGGGTGATGTTTGTGTCATTGTGGGCATGGACTGGTTGAGTCGGTTTGGAGCTATGATCGACTGTGAGCATCAGATGATGACTATACGAGACCCTAGTGGGGGATTGCTTAGGGTGTATGGCGAGGGTACCAGATCTGGGTCAACTTTCTGCTCTGCTGCCAGAGCGAGACAGAGTCTACAGCAGGGTTGTATGGGCTTTTTGGCGAATGTGATGGATACGCGGGTTATTACAGGGAGGCCGAGTTCTATCTCTAAGGTTCCGATTGTGTGTGATTTTCCGGATTTTTTTCCCGAGGAGTTGCTGGGAGTGCCTCCCGAGAGGCAGGTGGAGTTCCGGATTGATTTGGTTCCGGGTGCGGCGCCTATTGCCAAGGCACCTTATCGCCTTGCGCCACCAGAGATGTAGGAGTTATCCTCACAGCTCTAGGAGCTGATGGGGAACGGGCTCATCAGACCGAGTAGCTCACCGTGGGGAGCTCTGATCCTTTTTGTCAAGAAAAAGGATGGTTCACACCGGATGTGCATTGATTACCGAGAGTTGAACAAGGTGACGGTCAAGAACCGTTATCCACTTCCGAGGATCGCCGATTTATTCGATCAGTTGCAGGGGGCATCTTGGTTCTCTAAGATTGATTTGAGATCTGGATATCATTAGATGATAGTTTGCGAGGAGGATATGCAGAATACGTCCTTTAGGACTCGTTATGCGCATTACGAGTTTGTGGTGATGCCTTTCGGGCTCACCAACGCACCGGCAGCGTTCATGGACCTCATGAATCGGGTGTGCAGACCTATGTTGGATTGATTGGTGATCGTGTTCATCGACGATATTCTGGTGTATTCAAGATCCAGAGAGCAGCACGAGGAGCATCTTAGAGAGATTCTTGGAGTATTGAGGTCGGAGAGGCTTTATGCCAAATTCTCCAAGTGTGATTTCTGGTTACGAGAGGTCCAGTTCCTTGAACACCTTGTTAATCAGAATGAGATATTGGTCGATCCGGCCAAGATTGAGGCAGTTATGAGATGGGAGGTGCCGAGATCCCCGTCTGAGATCAGGAGTTTTTTGGGACTGGCCGGCTACTATCGGAGATTTATCAGAGATTTCTCCAAGATTGTCGTTCCTCTTACCCGATTGACCCGGAAGGGTGTTACTTTTGTTTGGGGGACCGAGCAGCATGCCTCATTTGAGACCCTTCACCGGAGATTATACGAAGCCCCGGTGTTAGCCCTTCCCAAGGGTGTGGAGGACTTTGTATTTTACTGTGATGCATCTATATCAGTATTGGGTGCGGTGTTGATGCATATGGGGCATGTGATAGCTTATGCGTCGAGACAGTTGAAGCCTCATGAGACGAGGTATCCCACCTACGATTTGGAGTTGGGGGCGGTGGTGTTCGCCCTCAAGATCTGGCGTCACTATCTGTATGGAGTCCGGTGTACCATATACATGGACCACAAGAGTCTGAAGTACCTCATGGATCAGCCCAACCTGAATATGAGACAGAGGAGGTGGTTGGATATAGTGAAAGACTACGACTGCGAGATCTTATATCACCATGGCAAGGCTAATGTGGTAGCCGATGCCTTGAGCCGCAGAGTAGAGAGTGCTCCGATTCGAGGTGTGTGTATGAGGATGACAGTGATGACTCCAGTCTTAGATACCATCCGAGAGGCCCAGGTGGAGGCCGTGAGGCCGGAGAACCGCAAGAGAGAGCGGGTGATTGGGCAGGTTTCTAAGTTTGAGACGGATAGTCGTGGGCTTATGAATTTCCCTGGGCGGATTTGGGTGCCCTATACAGGTGGGGCTCGACGTATTCTGATGGAGGAGGCGCATAGATCGAGATTCTCGATCCATCCAGGAGCCACTAAGATGCATTTGGATCAGAAGAGAGATTACTGGTGGCCCTATATGAAGAGGGATGTGGCATGGGTAGTTGAGAGGTGCTTGACCTGTCGTCGGGTTAAGGCGGAGCACCAACTTCCACATGGCCCGTTACAGCCTCTAGAGATTCCCCAGTGGAAGTGGGAACAAATTTCCATGGATTTCATCACCAAATTACCGAGGACCGCGCGAGGTGTCGACGCGATATGGGTGATTGTGGACCGGTTGACGTAGAGTGCTCACTTCCTTGCTATCAGTGAGAGCTCTTCCGCAGAAAAGTTGGCTGAGATTTATGTGAGAGAGGTGGTGGCTCGGCATGGAGTGCCGACATCGATAGTGTCAGATCGGGATGTGCGTTTTACTTTTAGGTTCTGGAAGAAGTTCCATGAGGAGTTGGGAACCCAACTGCATTTCAGCACTGCATACTACCCACAGACAGACGGGCAGAGTGAGCGGACGATTCAGACGCTCAAAGATATGCTGCGTGCCTGTGTCATGGACTTCGGAGGAAGGTAGGACACCTATTTGCCCTTGGCTGAGTTTTCTTACAACAACAGCCACCATTCCAGTATTGGCATGCCACCCTTCGATATCTTATATGGGAGGAGGTGTCGGACTCCAATCTGTTGGGGAGAGGTAGGGCAGCGAGTGATGGGTGGCACTGAGATAGTGTTGAAGATGACCGAGCAAATTCAGCAGGTCAGACAGAGGTTATTGGCAGCCCAAAGTAGCCAGAAGAGTTACGCAGATCGGCGACGATCCAAGCTAGAGTTCCAGGTTGGAGATTATGTCCTCCTGAAGGTTTCCCCATGGAAAGGGGTGATCCGATTTAGGAAACGGGGCAAGCTGGGGCCCCGATACATTGGTCCTTTTAGAGTGATCGCCATAGTGGGTAAGGTAGCTTACCGGTTGGAGCTACCTGCAGAGTTGAGTCAGATTCATAACACCTTCCACGTGTCTCAGTTGAGGAAGTGTGTGGCCGACGAGACGGCGGTGGTTCCATTAGAGGACATTCAGGTGGATGCGAGCCTGAATTATATTGAGAGGCCGATAACGATCTTGGATCATAAAGTGAAGGTTCTGAGGAATAAAGAAGTGCCCCTTGTTCAGGTCAAGTGGCAACATCGGAAGGGATCCGAGTGGACTTGGGAGTCGGAATCCGAGATGCGCGAGCAGTATCCAGAGTAATTTCTGGAGCGTGACTTCGAGGGCGAAGTCTGATTCTGGTGGGGGATAATTGTAACATCCCAACTCTCAACTATAATATTTATATATGTATTTTGGGATTGAGTGAGTGACTTGACGAGTTGTGTGCCCTACTCGTCGAGTAGGGTTGGTTTGGTCGCGTAAGTTTAATGACCAACTCGACGAGTCAGAGAGCCGACTCGGCGAGTTGGCGCTGTGTGAGGAAACCCTAAATCCTCGGGTTTGTGTCCTATTTAAAAGGCCTTAATCCCTCATTTCCGCCTCACCAGCCACCTTACACCCTTAAGAGAAACCCTAATCGTCCACTTGAGCTAGAGAGTGAGAGAGAGAAGCTAATCTTGTGATTATTAGTGCACTTTTGAAGGAGAAGTGGAGAGCATCAAAGCTTAGATCAAGAGGAGGCTTTGGATCTAGAGGTTCTCCAGGGTTTTGCTTTAGTTGGATGTAAAAATATGCTAACTTGATCATTTCCTTATGAGATCTTGGTTTAGGGAGTTTCGAGGGTTTTCTTCCATCCTTTTGTGTCATTGAGTCCCTTGAGCATGATTTGAGGTTGAAACCTTAGATCTGAATTGTGGGGGCTCTTCTGAGTCCAAAGACCCGAACTTTATTGAGCTAGAGATGAGATCTTGTGTATCTAACCCTTGTTGGGGCTTGTATTGGCACTATGGAGCAAATATGCCATGCATGGACGTAAAGATCGAAGCTTTACATGACATTCGAGCCTTAGGAGACTAGATCTAGAGTTTGGAGTAGTGGATCTGCCTTAACACGTCTGAATGAGAATCCATACTGAATGAACTCGTCGGGTCAATGAGCTGACTAGACGATTCGGCTAGGGTTTTCCCCGATGAGTCTGGACAAGGGTAACTCGGCGAGTTGATGAGACAACTCGACGAGTTAAGTTGGGTTTTTGCGATGTTCTGAGGAATAATGGGGACTCGGCGAGTCACATAGGTGCACTCGGCGAGTCAGGTCAACATGGACAGTTGACTCGAGTGTTGACTTATGTTGACTTTAGGGTTTGGTCAAGGCAGGAATTATGGGGACCATGGAGGGGTAAAATGGCCTTTTACCCATCCTAGGAGTTAAAGAGGGACTATCATGAGTTTATTTAGAATTGTGATCTTTAAGTGTTAATTAGAGATGCTTGTTACATGTAGGCGGGGGTTAGACTGATCGAGGGGTACTCAATTTCATTGCTTGCTTACGAGGTGAGTCTTCTCACTATACTTACCTAGAGTGGTATCCTTTGTGCGACCGGATGGTCTTATGTGCTTACTTGAGTATTGTGTTACCTTGCATTATATCTTTGTGATTTATGTTGAATATTATATTGAGATTATTGAGTTAGGACCGGAGGGTCCACCCGAGTTGTGGGACTGGAGGGTCTCCACTAAGACACATTGACCAGAGGGTCTTACTGAGTTACAGCCTCGAGTGGCTAATGTGATATGTGTGGTATTTTGGGGAATTCACTAAGCTTTGTGCTTACCGTGTTATGTGTTATGTATTTCAGATACTTCTCAGGATCACGGGAAGGTGTCGACTTGATTGTACACACCGATTCGAGACTATGTGGATGATTCTGGGATAGTGACATTTTATGTGGATTTGTGTTGACACTTGAGACAATTATGTTTTTGAGAAATATATTATGAGTTTTTATGTGTTTTAAAAATGAAAAATTTGGTGTGAAAATTTACGTCGTTACACCATTTCTTCATCCCCCATCGTGTGATTGTTGCAGACATTATCAAGGAACTACACATCTTCCATTTTTTTCACCTTACATCTCCATGCGAGCCATAATAACGAGTTCCTCATCTTTCATTGAACTCTACACAATTTGCTTGTTTCACAATATTAGGACATTCGTATTGAAAATTCATTATTTATGGCATCTATGTCAAACCATGATTTTCCACACCCTCTACCGCAACCCCTGAACATACCTCTTCCTCGAACTCATGCTTCATGGGGCCTTAAATCTTTTGATGTGGAGATCTTCAAGATTTTGTTATTCGGTGATTGTGTTTTTAGGATGGTGCTAGGTTATTTTCTGTTCATGGCAAAGTACCGAGCTTTGAAGAGCCTCCCGCGTGAGATTACCAATGTCTCTTGATTCCTTGATTGACCATACAACGTATGTGATTTTTTTTAGAGAGCGTACATAATATTTTCTTCACTATCTTAATATCTTGCATATTTTCTCCCAAGTTTCTCATCTCTATTGCCACCAAAAGTAACCATGAAAAATATCTTGTGTTGGTCTCATCCTCTCTAGTCTCTAGTATCTTAAATACTCTTTTGAGACGTTGGAGTTGTGCCCTCTGAACACGTTGATTCCCTTGATATCTGATTGAGAGACTCCCACATTTGCTTGGATGTATCCTTATGATTTTTAGAACTGATATATTTGGCGTGGAATAGATAATTCTTGACCTTGAGATCCTTGAGCTTGAGGTCTTTCAATGTTTGTCTTTGTGCTTCATGGAGAACTTTTGGTCGAGCTGACTCAACGTGACATGTTTCTATAAGTTGTCACCATTCTTTGGACCTTAGCAGATTTTCCATCAACATACTCCAGTATTCGTAGTTGCCATCGAACTTGGGGATGTTGAGCAAGTTATCTCTTTCTGCTGTCATTCGTTCCTCTTCCTTTTTCTTTCACTTGTATCTTTTTTTTATATCTAACCTCACACAAGCACCGAACTCTCATACCAGATGTTAGGTATAGAACCCAGAATAAAGAAACAATAAATATATGCTATTTGAGACCAATGTTCTATTATGTTATTCCATTGGAGGCTGAATTAAATAGCCCTAGATACAACTGAAAAGTCCTGTAAAAAGGAAATACTAATTCTTCCCATACAAAGTACCAAATTAAAGTAACTATAATTTCTAATACTTAAGAATGTTTATTTAAATTAAAGAAACCAACAAAGTAAGTTAGGCAGTACCGTTAATAATAACCAAATTACGACAAATCTCAAAATTTCACCTTTAACCCATTTATAAAATTAGCAAACTGCGAATGATGGTGCATAATGTATCTCTTGTGAGGCATCATGCATGTATGTTTGGGTCCTTTGGGACCCATATGTCCCATCCGTCCCGTTTTTCTTTGGTAGGTTTAGATTCTTGTAGGTCTATTGTTTTATAGTATTATATATTATGATGTTTTATTATTATGTTCTAATTGGAACTTTTATTTAATAGTATATAAATAACAATATATGTTATTATAATATAAAAATAATTACATATTATAGCAATCAACGTTTTATGTTTACCGATTATTTGTGTTTTCTATTAACATGTTTTAGTTGTTAGTTTTGAACGAAAAAAAATATATATTAGCTAACTTTGAATGACAATATCTTGCCGCTTACCTTTGTACTTAATTTAGGAGTGTAAATGAGTCGAGTCGAGTCAAGCCGAGTACTGCAAAGCTCGAAGCTCGACTCGCGTCAAATACTCGAGCTCGAAGTTCGACTCGCGTCAAATACTCGAGCTCGAAGTTCGACTCGAACTCGCCTCGAGCCTAAATTTGAAGCTTAAACTCGACTCGTGAAATACTAGATACTATCGAGCTTGGCTCGCAAGCTCGGTTCGAATCGACTAAAAAAAAAAGTCAAAATCATCAAAAATTAAAAGCATTCCACATGTTTTTACATTGTTCAAAAGAACAAAAAATTCAAATAAATCATCTTATGTCAATATAGCATCCACCATCTATTTCATTGCATTTTACATACATCCAAAATATTTATTAAAAAAAAACATTCTTAAAAGTTTTGAAATGAAACTTAAGTCTTTACTCCTTAATCGGTGTCTAAAAGCTAAAAGTGTTGAAATGTTTACTAATTTAAAATATATAAAGGGTAAAAATATAAGTTTATAAATACTTGATTAAGCTCACGAGCTTTATGAGCCGGGTATTTTACAACTCGAGCTCGGCTCGATAAGGTACTCGAGTAGCTCGAGCTTGAGCTCGACTCGATTAAAACAGAGTCGATTTTGAGTATCTTTTGAATCGGACTCGAGTTTCTCGTGAGTTTTCTCGTCTCGTTTAGTTAACGTGTTTTAGTTGAATTGCGTTTAAATAAGAAAAACATAATTAATTGTTTATAATCAAAATGTAAAAAATAATAACTACTAATTGATGAATAAATAGATTTGAAAAAAATATATGTTAGGAAATATTAACTAGTTTTGTATTTTCTAAAGTTTAATATTGTCGTATTTCGTTTGTATTTTTTACCGCAACGAAAATCACCCTATTCTGTGCACGCATGTAAATGATCAGCAGTTGACAGACATGCTCATAATAAGTGTTTCAAGAACATACCCGCGAGTATGTTTTAGCCTTGTGTTATTCTGTATCTTTATTGTAGTTTTAGGATATACTACTACTTCCTTGACTAAAATTGAAGTGGTGTTAACAGACTGAGTGATGAACACATAAGTATTTTATAAATTTGAGAATCCCGTTTAATTCATAATTTTATTTTATTGTATTTTATTATTCTATACATAATAAAAATACAAACAATAAGCGAGTCTTCAATTACACTGTTTAATCTAGAATCGTATTTGGAATCTATAGAATTGTATAATTGAAGATTCATTTTTTATCATTCAACGAGCACCTTGTATTTCATAAAAATTGGGAGCAATATAATCCTTACGTAAATGCCATCATATTGAACTTTCAGGAATTAATATATGTTTCAAACGGGGATGATTAACATAAGAGATTCCTAGCATATCATAGGATTCCCGTTCTTGAAAATCCATACTTCTCTTAACCAAAAAACAGATGGAATTCTAGGATCCCTCATTGGGGCAAATACTTTTATGCATACCTCTTCTGGTTTATCCACACCATACTCTATTCTCGTAAGATGATACACACTAGCTAATAGTCCGCCTAATGCTACATCATAGGCATATTGGGATCGAAGATAATTGTAACCATATACATATAAAAATGACAGCAATGGAATGCCAATCCCTCTGTATGATTTGTAAAGTCTATTCTGTGGTAATCAAAGCCTAAAGATCTATGAATTAGTCCATGCTTACCTAGCCAATCAGACAAATGACCATGCATCTTTTTTATCTCTCTCGTATTTTTTGATAAGTATTTCACACTTACGATGAAATTTATGAAGATTAAGTCGCGACTTTTTATTATGTGCAAAGGAATCCTGTCTAATTTACTAATTTGGGGAAGTGTAGGACAACATATTTGTGGATGATACACACTTGTGCAAGCTTGCATTTCTTGCAGATGTCTGAATTTATTTGCGTCGGTGTAATTATATATGCACGAGTGTATAACTATATTGTCACGAGTGTATAAGCGAATGACTAGGATTTCTTGGGCGCGTTTGTAACATTCGCATTTCAGGTATTTTCCTTTTTTCCCTCAAACTTAAAATCTTATGCATTTGGGTCCCTGACCAGTATGTTGGGCGTACGCTAGGAGTACGCTGGGCATATTGGGTCGAAAAGCTGGTCGTGGAGGCATCCACGTACGCTGGGCGTACGTGGAGGCATCCACGTACGTTGGGCGTACGTGGAAGTATCCATGTACGTTGGGCGTACGTGGAGTACGTGAGGCCTACAGCCACCTGGGACAAACCCAAATTTTTAGGGTTTGAGCCCTATTTAAACACCTTAAGTTGCTCTTGGACCTTCTTATCACTAGCCTCCACCTCTCCCAACACTGAGATCGAAACCCTAATTGCCATTTGAGTGTTTTGAGCTTGGAAGTAACATTTGAGGGTGTTTTTGGTGATATTGAAGGAAAAAGAGCTCTTGAAAGTTGCATTGGTGTAGTTGAAGCTTGTGGATCCATAATCATCCTCAACTTGGAAAGCTTTTGGAGGTATAAAGCTCTGAACTTGATGGTTCTTTATGATAGATCTAGTTTAGGGCTTGATTTTGTGCATTTTAGAGTCCCTTAAGTCAAGCTTGAGCGTATGAGCTACTCCAGAAGCTATGGATGGTAGATCTTAGCATCTATGATGTTCCTTGTGCATAAAAATGCTATCTTGATGTGTTATATTGAACCATGTATGAGTTAGGGCTCTTATTATGGGTCTTTGTGGTAAAAAAAACAAGTATTGGATCCCATTAAGTCATGCAAAACTATAAAGTTGCCAACTTTATATGTTAAGACCTTAAAATGATATAGATATGAGCTTTGGACGTTAAGTTCTTAAGGGATTAAGACCCTTGATTAGCCTTTGGGACTCTGGCCAGTACGCCGAGCGAACTCCCTAGTACGCTGTGCGTACTGGGTCAACAGTCCGCTTCATGGTCAACGTAGAGTACTCGGGGCGTACGCCAAGCAGTGGGCTTTTATTTGTTTTGGGCCCTTTTGGACATGGACTTCTTTTGAGCTTTGGGCCTTAGCTGGATTTTGGGCTTTCCATCTTTTGGGCCATAGTTGGACCTTAGGTTGTGATTTGGGTCATTTTTTAGCCTTGGGCCACTATAGGGTTATTGGGCCAAGCTGGTTGTGCCCAATAAGGATAAGGTCAAATAGTCTTTTACCCTAGAGGTTGAGGATGATGAGTTGGGACCCTTGGTTATGGTATATGACCTAATTATCAATTAAGGTATTGTTTGATGATATTTAGTGCGAAGATTTCCCAGATCAGTAGTTCGAGCATTTATCTGATTAATTCAGCAGTTTGAGGTGAGTTTCCTCCCAGTGCTTAGAGGGTCGAAGGCACTAATGCCGACCAATGGATTATGGTTATCTATATGCTAGTTGTGTGTGTGACCTCGCATGTGTGTATATATTGTTTGTATGTTGGGTAGGGCCCAATGCCAGGTGGGGACTGATGAGTGAGTTGGGTGGGGACCATCACATGATACAGTCAGCTTTGTTTTGAGCGGGGCTCGATGCCGGGCGGGGGCCCGATGGTTGCTGGGCATGGCCCATTGTATGTTTGATATGTATGGTGTGAGGTATTTTGGGGAACTCACTATGCTTTGTGCTTACGGTTTTCAGTTTATGTTTCAGATGCTTCTAATTCGAAGGGGAAGAGCTCGGGGTGATTGCATTGCACACACCATGATTTATGCCTTATTTGATTTTGGATGTATTGGGATGATTGATTAACATACTCTGATTTTCCTTTATGGTTTTGTGAACATGTTGGGTTGATGGTTTTGTTATTATGAAAACGAAATTTTTGGTTTTAAATTTTTGGGACGTTACAAGTTGGTATCAGAGCCTTGATTTGCGAGATTTGAACACACTCTCGGGTGTGTCTGAACTCAAACTGAGGATTTGGTAGGTTCTTCACAAAAGAAATTTTAATAAAAAGAGTTTTTCTAATAAAAGAAAGGGTTGTGGTGCATGCAATCGACCGAGCTCAAGTAAGTTTTCCCAAAATACCCATACATGGTTTGTGTTATGCTCTGAATTGAGAATATGTGAATCGCATGCTAGATTAGGGCTAACGATCTGCTCAGGGTTGCATGATATAATGCTAGGAGAGATGCCTTTATGTGCCTATTGTTTGAGCTTGTAGACTTGCTTTCTAGTATTGATCAGTCATTGATAAGATGGCATGTTTAGGTTATGCTTTGATTCCGATTACTCGAGGCTCGAATTCTGCTCGCTTTGTGCTTTTAGGAGTTCCCATTAACATCAACTAACTAGTAAGCGAATATGTTAAGTTACATATTATTGAGATTGGATAATTTTAGAAGGTTAGGTTTTAACTCTATTGCATAGCTCTTGTTTGAGTCAAACCGTTGTAGTGTAAGACCTTTCATTCGAATAATTATCTGGTGTCGGTGATATGTAATAGTATTCGTGAGCTAGTTAGAGGGTGTTAGAGGGAGTTTCTTTTGTAGATGATGGAGGAGAATGGTGTGGTGGTTTCCCTAGGGAAACCTAGGAGGTGATTTGGTCTAGAGAACCTGGTCTTATTGAGGGTTGCTTGGATTGATAAGGGAGTGACTTGGAGGACTCGGGGCAATCCTTGAGCAAAGTATGGATAGATGTGGAAGGTAGTATGGGCCCATACTACTGGAAGTAGAAGATCCATACTCGAGTCAGGGAAATCCACGATGATACCAGGAAGCTTGTATAGTGTGGGATTCTTCGAGTATGTTCTGATGGTTTATATAGTTTTTAGTATGGTGGCCACTCGAGGAGCTTCTAGTGCAGATGGGGTGCTGGTGTTGGTGCCGGTGATGGTTCGGGTTCGGGTTCGGGTTCTAGGGTCGGACATATGGATGATCAAATGCCAGAGTTCATTTCATCATAGATTACCCGCAATATTCTTGAGCAGACTCATGTGATATTTAGTATGGTCAAGGAGGGTATCACGAAGATTTTGGATGAGTGCTTGGGTGCTTTTTGTTCTGAGATGGTGGCGATAATGGGAGCTCACACTTTGACCTTCTGTGAGTTCCAAGCACATGGATTACTGGAGTTCTTTGGGAAGAAGGACCTGATTGCGAGCAGGCATTGGTTGGCAGACATTAGGAATGCCTTCTGATCTAGCCTCTATCCCGAGGAGTCGAAGGTTCCACTTGCATCTTGCCTTTAGAAAGACAGAGCTCGAGACTGGTGAGAGGAGGCTGGACACACCTTGGGAGGCGAGGCGGTTGACTCGATGACTTGGGAGGATTTCGTGACGAGGTCTTGGGCTGAGTTTACGTTGATGATTGAGGTCCAGTAGTTGGCGAGGGAGTTTCAGCACCTTCTCCAGACTAATGAGACAGTGGCATAGATCATTGATATGTTCCGAGAGAGTGCGTTACTGGTTTCGTAGTATGTGGTGGACGAGGATATGAAGAAGGCGAGATACCACGAGATGTTGATGAGCGATATCATACAGTTTGTGAGCAGACCCAGTTGCAGGACACTGGATGATATGATAGTGTGAGCTATAGATAGGTAGATTGACTTGGTTATGGAGAGGAAGAGGAAGTCGGATCAGGTTCAGAGTTCAGAGGGTTCGGGAAAGAGGCCCAAGGTTTTTGACTCGAGGTCGAGGGGCCAGCAGGATCGGGGCCGCTGTAGCAAGATGCACGATGGGCATGCAGGGTGGGTGGTTTTGGCTACTTCAAGTGTGGCAGGATGGGTCACTTCAGCAGGGATTGTGCTTCCACCACCACCACCCAGGTATCTGGTCTGATTTGCTTCTATTGCAATCAGAGGGGCCATAAGGAGGCTAATTGCCCGAGTTTAGTAGCAGGTGGAACAATTGTAGCACCCACTCCGGCAACTTTGCAGATTAAAGATGGTCGACAGGACAAGTTGGAGGCGCCTGTAGTGAGGAGTAGGGCATTCCAGCTGACAACCGAAGAGGCTCGTGCAGCAGCAGATGTGGCGATGAGTATTTATCTTCTCCTTATTTCTTTATTTATGTTAAATTTTCTGCTTATATTTTGTGTTTGCTTTTAGGGTCGTTCCATGTGAACGGTATCTATGCTCTGGTTCTGTTTGATTCGGGGGATACCTGATCCTTTGTATCTCTCGCGCTTAGCAAGAGATTTGTCGATGCTTCGGGGGAGCTAGACTATCCATTAGAGGTCGAGATTGCCGATGATCGTCCTGTGCGAGTATCGAGAGTTCATCGGGGTTGTGTTTTGGAGTTGTTCAGTGAGCGGTACCTGATTGATTTGGTTCCTATTCCCCTGCGTGAGAACAAGGTTATTGTGGGGATGGATTGGTTGAGCCCCAATGGGGCAGTGATTGATTGCGAGCAGCATTTGGTGTGTATCCGGACCCCAAGTGGGGGAGAGTTGGTGATTCAGGGAGAGGGGGTTCAGCGTGGGGCGATTCTATGTTCATTAGCTAGGGCCCAACGCTATGTTCAACAGGGTTGTTCCAGATTTGTTGCCTATGTTATGGATACCCGGGAGAAGGGTAAGGCGACTTTGGACGATGTTACGATTGTTCGGGATTACCCGAATGTATTTCTAGAGGATTTTCCTGGAGTGCCTCTAGAGAGGCAGGTAGAGTTTCGGATTGACTTGGTTCGTGGTGCGGCTCCGATAGCCAAAGTACCTTATCGATTAGCACCTCCAGAGATGCAGGAGTTGTCAACACAGTTGCAGGAGCTGTTAAACAAGGGATTTATTCGTCCGAGTAGTTCGCAATGGGGAGCACCGCTCTTGTTTGTGAAGAAGAAGGATAGGTCACATTGGATGTGTATCGATTACCAAGAGCTGAATAAGTTAACGGTGAAGAACTGTTACCCACTCCCGAGGATTGACGATTTATTTGACCAACTTCATGGTGCATCTTGGTTTTCCAAGAGTGATCTGCGTTCGGGTTATCATCAGATGAGGGTTAGAGAGGAGGACACGCAAAAGACGGCATTCGGACTCGTTATGTTCATTACGAGTTCGTGGTGATGCCCTTCGGGCTCAGCAATGCTCCAGCCGCATTCATGGATCTCATGAATCGCGTATGCAGACCTATGTTGGATCGATCTGTGATTGTGTTTATTGATGACATCCTGGTTTATTCCAAGACCCAGAAGCTGCATGGGGAGCAACTAAGGGAGGTATTGGAGACTCTAAGGAGGGAGAGACCGTACGCATAGTTCTCCAAGTGTGAGTTCTCGTTGCGAGAGGTGCAGTTTCTGGGGCACCTAGTCAATTAGAACGATATTCTGGTCGATTCGGCCAAGGTCGAGGCGGTGATGAGGTAGGGGGTTCCGAGGTCTCCATCTGAGATTTGGAGTTTCCTTGGATTGGAAGGTTATTATCGGAGAATCATTCAAGATTTCTCCAAGATAACGGTTCCTTTGACTCGATTGACGAAGAAGACCGTCACGTTTCGATGGGGGCCTGAGCAGCAGGCATCTTTTGAGGCCTTGAGGCAGAGATTGTGTGAAGCGCCGATACTAACTCTATCGGAGGGTGTTGAGGATTTTGTGATACATTGTGATGCATCGATCACAAGTTTGGGTGCAGTGTTGATGCAGCGGGGTCATGTGATTGCTTACGCTTCGAGGCAATTGAAGTATCATGAGGCGAATTATCCTATGCACGATTTGGAGTTAGGGGTTGTGGTGTTTGCCCTCAATATTTGGCGACATTACCTTTATGAGGTCCATTGTACTATCTACACAGATCACAAGAGCCTGAGGTATTTGATGGATCAGCCGAATCTGAACATGAGGCAGCGTAGATGGTTGGATGTCGTGAAGGATTATGATTGTGAGATCCTTTATCACCCAGGGAAGGCCAACGTGGTGGACGATGCTCTCAGCCATAAGGCGGTCATGTATCCGATCAGGGATATGTGTTTGAGGATGACAGTGATTACCCCACTTTTAGAGCAGATCCGAGAGGCTCAGGTTGAGGCTATGAAGGAAGAGCACCGGAAGAGTGAGCACATAGTGGGTCAGGTGGCTTCCTTTGATTATGATAGTCGGGGTTTATTAACCATTCATCAGAGGGTGTGGGTTTCGTATTTGGGTGGCGCGCATCAGGTTTTGATGGAGGAGGTGCATAAGTCGAGGTTCTCCATTCATCCCGATGCAACAAAGATGTATAGAGATCTTCGAATCGACTATTGGTGGCCATGCATGAAGCAAGATGTGTCCTTGTATGTGGAGAGGTGCTTGACTTGTAGGAAAGTCAAGGCCGAGCATCAGCGATCTCACGAAAAGATGCAATCGTTAGACATTCCCGTTTGGAAATGGGAAGTGATTATTATGGATTTCATCACGAAGTTGCCACAGACAGCGCACAGAATGAATTCGACATGGGTCATCATGGATCGATTGACCAAGAGCGCATTTCATTCTGATTCAAGAGAGTATCTCTACGAAGAGGTTGGTTGACATTTACATTAGGGAGGTTATGTCACGACATGTGGTTCCGGTTTCAGTGATTTCAGACAGGGATGTCCGGTTTACTTCTAGGTTTTGGAAGAGCTTTCACGAGGAGGTGGGTACTCATCTGCATTTCAGCATGACTTTCCACCTACAGACTGATGGACAGAGTGAGCGGACTATCCAGACCTTGGAGTATATGCTTTGGGCATGTGTATTGGATTTCGGTAGGAGTTTAGATGCGTATCTACCTTTGGCAGAGTTTTCGTATAACAACATTTATCACGCCAACATTGATCGACCTGCTTTTGAGATGCTCTATGGGAGGAAATGCAGGACCCTGATATGTTGGGGTGACATCGGTCAGCGAGTCATGGGGAGTACTGAGGTGGTACTCAAGACGATAGAGTTAATACAACAGGTTCGGGGTAGACTTCAGACATCACAGAGTCGGCTAGACATCAGACATCATAGAGTCGGCAGAAGAGCTATGCCGACAAGTGTCGATCAGATCTGGAGTTCTAGGTTGGGGACATGGTGCTCCTGAAGGTTTCGCCTTGGAAAAGTGTCATCCGATTCAGGAAGAGGGGCAAGTTGGGTCCCAGATATATCGGTCTTGTCAGGGTTTTGGCCCGGGTGGGCAAGATTGCTTATCGCTTGGATCTACCTGAGGAGCTTAGTCATATCCATAGCACATTTCACATCTCTCAGCCGCGGAAATGTTTGGTTGATGATTCCGCGGTGGTTCCATTGGAGGATATTCAGGTGGATGATCGCTTGAATTATATTGAGAGGCCGATTGCCATCCTTGACAGGAAGATGAAGGCTCTGCAAAACAAGGCGGTGGCTTTGGTAAAGGTGCAATGGCAGCACCGCAAGGGTTCAGAATGGACGTGGGAGCCTAAGGTCGAGATGAGCGAGCATTATCAAGAGTTTTTTGCAGCGACGGACTTCAAGGACAAAGTCTGATTAAAGTGGAGGAGAATTGTAACATTCGTATTTTGAGGTATTTTCCTTTTTTCCCTCAAACTTAAAATCGTATGGATTTGGGTCCCTGACCAGTACATTGGGCATACACTGGGGTTATAATAGGCGTACTGGGTCGAAAAGCTAGTTGTAGAGGCATCCACGTATGTTGGGCGTACGTGGAGTACGCGGGGCCTAAGGCCACATGGGACAAACCCTAATTTTTAGGGTTTGAGCCTTATTTAAACACCTTAAGTTGCTCTTAGACCTTCTTATGACCAGCCTCCACCTCTCCAAACCCTGAGATCAAAACCCTAATTGCTATTTGAGTATTTTGAGCTTGGAAGTGATCTTGAAAGAAGAAGAGCTCTTGGGAGTTTTATTGGTGTAGTTGAAGCTTTTGGATCCATAACTATCACCAACTTGGAAAGCTTTTGGAGGTATAAAGCTCTTAACTTGATGGTTCTTTATGATAGATCTAGTTTAGGGCTTGATTTTGTGCATTTTAGAGTCCCTTAAGTCAAGTTTGAGTTAATGAGCTACTCCAGAAGCTAGGGATGGTAGATCTTACCATTTCTGATGTTCCTTGTACATAAACACACTATCTTGATGTGTTATATTGAACCATGCATGAGCTAGGGCTCTTATTATAGGTCTTTATGGTAAAAAATGAGTATTGGGTCCCATTAAGTCATGCAAAACTATAAAGTTTCCAAGTTTATTTATTAATAGCTTAAAATGATATAGATCTGAGGTTTAGACGTTAAGGTCTTAAGGGATTAAGACCCCTGATTAGCCTTTGGGACTCTGGCCAGTATGCCGGGCGTACTCCCTAGTACGTGTAACACTTGAAATGGGTATGTTTCCTTTTATCCATTCACAATAAAAACATTTCATTTTTGGTTGTTGGAGCTAGTACGCGGGGCGTACCAGAGTGTATAGTGTGATCGCAAGTTTAAGCCCCGTACACTAGGCGTACGAGGGTTACGCAGGGCGTAAGCTAGCCAGGGGCAAACCCTAATTTTTAGGGTTTGTGCCGTATTTAAGCCTCATTAACTCACCTCCAGGACATTTTAGACCAACCTCCACCTTTTGAAAACCCCAATTTGTGTGTGGTATCCTTGTGCTCTTGTTTTGATCATTTTAGGGTTTTGTGCATCTTGACGTGGTAGAAGAAGAAGCTTAAAGACTCATTCTTTGGAGGGAAGCTTAGAGATCCAGCTTTAGCACATTCTTTTCGTGGGTTTTGAGGTATAAAGTTCAAAGCTTGTCATCTCATTTCATAGATTTATTTCCTTGGCTTGTTTTTGGCTTTTTGGTCCCTTTTTGGTTGGTTTGTGAGCTAAGGACGTTTTTGGAGCTTATCCTTGTAGATCTAGGCATATTAAGGGCTTCTTTAGCATAAAGGTGCAAACTTTATGGTGGTTTTGGTATCATGCATGTGTTAAGTCATTTGTTAAGCTCTTTTGAGCTCTAAAGCCCTATTAAGCCATGCATGCACATAAAGAGGGCAACTTTACGTGATAAACCACCTTAAGGAGGTCAGATCTAGCTTTTGGATCGAAGTCTTAACCGAATAAGTGCTGAATAACGAAGGTTAGCAAAGCTGAGGAGTACACTGGGCGTACAAGCTGGTACACCGCGCGTACAAACCTCCACGAAAGTACTCTTAGCGTACGATATTAAGCACTTGGGCTTCAGAAGGTTTGGGCTCACGATGTTGGGCCATGATTGGACTACGGATGATTAGGGCCTTGTTGGGCCATCAAAATTCTATTTTGGGCTAAGGATGTTTTATTCAATCTTGCTTGAAGGTCCATAAGGGGGTTTGTGCCCAATTTGGAAAATTGGGCCATATTTGGGTCGGGGGAGATTATTTTGGAATTCGGGCTCTTTGGACATTTGGTTTGGGCCTTGGCCTTGGGCCAAGTTAGGCGCTGGGTAAAAAGATCTTTTACCCTAGTTTGGACTCTTAGTGTGAGTCATGATCCAATTATTAATCAGATGTTATTTTATGATAGCGCGGGGATTTTAGTGAGCCAGCAGCCAGAGATCTTTCTGTGAGATTCAGCAGCGCGATGTGAGTTTCCTCAGCCTGTTTAGCGGATCTTGTTGGATAAGGTGTCTAAGTCCATAACTATATTTGGTATATACTTGACCCGGTTTGGCATGGTCCATTTGGGTTGCTCGACATCTCAACAATTGGATAGACATAATGAGAAAAAGGACACTTATGGTTTGTTAATATATTATAAGTTCTAATATATTAATATGAAATCGAATTTTTTAATTAGTATTGATCAAGAATTAATTTGGAATTAATTTTGTGATCAAAAAGAGACTAATTAAATATATGAGGATTGGTTATGTAAATCATTCATTCTTATGTAGTAGGCTTATGGTTCATGATTCACTAGATTGTGTTAGGACCCATTGGGTGCTCCGTGGATGCTCCATGGAGGTAGTAACCCATGGATCATGGGGGAAATGAAAAGCCATGCACATTAGGGTTTACATGGTGTAACCCTACATGTGACACACTATATAAAGAACCTCATATGGAGTAAAATCGACCACTAAGACAAGACAATGAGGGTTAGCCGATTTTGTGATCAAAGTGTTCTTATCTCAAGTTATTCCAAGAGTTGTAGGTGTTGTGTGAAACATTTGAGGCATCACATTTGGGGTGCTAGGCTCACAAGGTCTTAAGGAATCCAAGCTACAAGAAAAGGTATGTCATTCTACTAGTTTTTATATTACAAGTACCCCATGCCATGCTAGATAGGATGAAACCCTTGGAAAATCAAATTTGCATGAATATTAGAGAAAACATAGATCCAAGGTTTCTAGGGTTGCATGTACACCATAGGAGTGTTAGAATGCTCAAAACCCATCAGTGGTATCAGAGCCTAGGCTTGTTTTCTTTGTATTTGATGCAAACTGCTTGAAAAAATCGATTTTTCTGCTAACTGTTCAGTAAACTCGCCGAGTCCATGGGGGGACTCGACGTGTCCTAATGAAAATGCATCCTACTCGTCGAGTAGGTTCTTGCACTCGGCGAGTAGGAGCCCCTGTGTGCAGAATTTCGATTTTTGCTGTTGGAAATGGACTAGAATCATTACCCTAAACTGTTTTGGACTTATAAAACCTGTTTTTGATGGTGTAATGATTATGCTAATCCTTTTACAATGGTTATTATCAAAATTTTAAGTTTTCTATGTGTTTATATGATTCTTGAAATTGTTGATATGAATGTTCATACTTGTGAGTTTTAGAAGATCATAGGAATTATTTGCAAATTGTTTGTTAGTGTAATTCTTGATATTGATGTCTATTGATGGAGTCTATAATTTGTCCTCAAGTTATGGATTACCAAAAGTCACTTCTTTAAATTGTCATTAAAGAGCCATAGGTTACATAAAGTGAAGAGTCTTCATTTTAATAAACCATTAAACCCATAAGTTATGAACATAAAAGGTTTTGAATAGTTTCAAAACTTGCCCTCAAGTTTTGGAATTTGTACAGTCCTTTAGAAAACTTTAATTCCAAACCCTAGAGTTTTAAAAGTTAAAATTCAACCCTTATACTTTATAGTATTATAAGTTAATAATATATATATATATATATATATATATATATATATATATATATATATATATATATATATATATATATATATATATATATATATGTATGTATAAGAGCAAGTCGGTTCTACCGTTAGTAGGCGTCATTCACGAAGCTGGTCTATAAGGGGGGTATAAGGTTGTTGCCTATAAAATGACAGCTTAATGGGTGTCCACTCTCACCCACCGCTTCCTTGACTGGTGGAGGGTCGTTAGCCGAACGGGTAGGACAAGGACTATAAATCTCATTAAAAGTATAATGGAATATATATATAAAGTAACTAAACCTTTATAAATTCCCAATCTTAGTTACTTTAGGAAAATGTGAAATTGGTGCTAACCCATGAAATTACACTTTGTACCTTACCAAGTCGTTGGTGGAGCGTGTGTGGGTCACCGGCACACTAACATGGACTAGTAAGAGTGGCAAAGGGTGACTTAATATTTATCATAGATCGGTGGAGCGTGTGTGGGTAACCGACACATCGATTAGGTGATAAAGATTGAGGGTACCAAGTAAATTTTCATGGTTATTCGCACCTTGTTTGTGATCCTCGGCATCCCAGTCACAAACTTGAGAGGGCACAATCGAGATTTAAACATGCCATTGAAAAGTTCAATGAATCTCAAAAGAATCTAGGAGTTTCAATCCAATTAAAACCTAATAATTTATTTCGTTTTTCATGGTGGAAATTGGTGACTCGTCATTCACCTACCTTCAAATATTTTATAGCTTGGATTACGACATCCCTCTTCCAAGTTATAAAGTATTGTGTTGGGTCCTAGCTTTAATATTACATTTGGGTGTCTTATTAAGGATTCTATATCTAATCTAAACTTGTCTTTCTTCTTTTCAGATGTCTTCCAACAATGTTGCTTCTGGCTCAATCCCTACCGGCTCCTTCTCTCTCATGAACCTTTATGGGAGAGTCATCTTTGATGGTTCTAGCTTTAATGATTGGATCAGGAACATCAGGATGGTCACTCGTTACGAGGACAATGAATATGTCCTCGACAAGGAGCTGAAGGAAATAGATGAGTCAACTTCTACTCCAGATGAGATCGCTAACTTTAGGGCACATGAGAGAGATGCTACCAAGGTGGCATGTATCATGTTGGCCATAATGAAAGCTGAACTCCAAAAGTCCTCTGAGGACTTTTACCCTTTTGAGATGCACATGGACTTGATGGACCGCTACCATCAAAGTGCTCGTCAAGAGAGGTATGAAATCATCTCTTCCATGATAACAACCCGAATGAAGGATGGTGAACCCATCACAAGCCACATGCAGAAAATGCAAAGGTTTGTGGATCGTTTGCTCAAGTTGAATGTGAACTTCCCCGAGGAGTTGGCCATTGATATTATACTGCACTCCATACCTTCTTGTTATGATCATTTCCGAATGACATATCACATGAACAAGGAGGAGGTCACACTTAGCAAACTTCAAGGGCTCTTGAAGACCACTGAAACTGGTCTTAAGGGAAAATCGGTTGTTACTACTCCTACTCCTACCGCCGCTCCTGTTCTGGCAATCGGGCAAAGTAGAGGGAAGAAGAGGAAGAACCATTTGAAGGGTACCAAGGGGAAGTCTCTTGATGGCTCCTCTTCAAGTGGAACCAAAGGTGGTTATGTCACTCCTTCTTCCAACCCAAAAGAAGGTCAATGCTTCTATTGTCAGGAAAAGGGGCACTGGAAACGAAACTGCCCCAAGTACCTGCAAAATGTTAAGGATGGGAAGGTCAAGCCTACCCATGCAGGTATTTACATTATATTGTCTAATAACTCACCACATACTACTTCTTGAGTTCTTGATACAGGTTGTGGTATTCATATATGTTCTGATTTGCAGGGCCTAAGAAGAAGTGAGGATGTGGAGCACGGAAAGATAAACTTGATCATGGGTAATAGGAAAGCTTCACCTGTCACCAATATTGGAGTTTATTCTTTGTTGCTAAGTAGTGGGTTAGTATTAGATTTGAATAAGTGTTGTTACTCGTCTGAAATGGCGAAAATTATTATTTCCTTTCATGGCTTGTACAAACAAGGATTTACTTTTTCATTTGATAATGAAGTTGGTGGTATTAATGCTTTTTATAATAATGTTCTTTATTTAAAAGCATTACCTTGTGATGGTGTATATGAAATTGTGTCGGTTGTAGACAACTTAGGAAATAATGTGTTACATATCGATTCTTCCACTAGTTTGGATAAAACATCCTTGTGGCATTGTCGTCTTGGTCATGTTAACAAGAAGCACATAGGCAACTCCAGAAGGTTGGAGTCTTGGAGTCGTTTGACTTGAAGTCAGATGATATTTGCGAGTCTTGTTTGCTTGGAAAAATAACAAAGTCACCCTTCACTGGTACTTGTGTTAGGGGTGAAGGTTTGTTAGACCTCATACACACAGATGTGTGTGGACCCTTCAGAACCGCCACAAGGGATGCTAACCGCTTCTATGTGACTTTTACTGATGATTACAGTAGATATGGTTATGTCTACTTAATCAAGCATAAGTCAGAAACCTTTGAAAAGTTCAAAGAGTTTTTACAGGAAGTGGAGAATCAGTTGGGCAGGAACATTAAGATGCTCCGATCTGATCGAGGATGAGAGTATCTTAGTACAGAGTTCCTTCACTATCTTAAGGAATGTGGAATTGTTTCACAATTGACACCTCCCATAACACCACAGCTTAATGGTGTGGCTGAGAGGCGCAATCGAACCTTGTTAGATATGGTTCGTTCCATGATGAGTCGAGCTTCGTTACCAATCTCGTTCTGGGGGTATGCCTTAGAGACTGCCGCCCATATCCTTAATCTAGTCCCTACCAAGAAGGTTGCCAAAACACCTCACGAGATGTGGACTGGGAAAGTTCCCAATTTAGACCACATCAAGATTTGAGGTTGCGAGGCTTTCGTGAGACGTGAGACTCAGGACAAGCTCGAACCTCGAAGTGAGCGATGTATTTTCATCGGCTACCCATAAAATTCTTTTGGTTACCTCTTCTACAGACCCAGTGAGAATGTGGTATTTGTGGCAAGAAGAGGGGTCTTTCGTGAGAGAGAATTCATAAGCCAAGGAAACAGTGGGAGGCAAATTGATCTTGAAGAACTTCAAGAGTCAAGCGGTGAAGGAACCTCAAACCCTAGCGATCAACCTGAGGAGGAAACTCCTGTTGACGAGTCCGTACCTCTAAGGCGTTCCACAAGAGTTAGGAATCCACCGGAGCATTACTATGGTTTTTATATTACTGTAGAAGGTGATGAATTTATCAGTGATAGGACACTGGTAAATCTGGATGAACCTAACAACTTTAAGGAATCCATGGCAGGCCTTGAATCTGCCAATAGAAAGAGTCCATGGATAGCGAGATTCAGACCATGTATGACAATCAAGTGTGGAACTTGGTTGACAATGTACCGGGTCGTTTACATGAGTCAGCCAGAGGGTTTTGTCGATGCAAAGCACCCTAATAGAGTGTGTATGCTTGAGAAATCCATCTATGGATTGAAACAAGCATCTCGCAGATGGAATCTTTTTTTTGATGAGAAAGTCAAAGAGTTTGGTTTTTCAAGGAGCGAAGATGAGTCATGTGTATATCTTAAGGCTAGTGGGAGTATAGTTAGCTTTTTGGTATTGTATGTGGATGACATACTACTCATAGGAAATGACATCCCAACCTTGCAGGAAGTTAAGTCCTGGCTTGGGAAGTGTTTCGCTATGAAGGACCTTGGAGAAGCTGCCTATATCCTAGGGATAAGGATATTAAGAGAAATGAGTAAGAGACTAACTGGACTTAGTCAAAGTACCTACTTGGATAAGGTGCTGAAAAGGTTCAGCATGCAGTATTCCAAGAAAGGTGACTTACCAATCCAGAGCAACACCAAACTGAGTAAGACTCAGAGTCCGAGTACAGAGGTTGAGGTAGCTGAGATGATTCATGTACCATATGCTTCCGTTATGGGCTCGATCATGTATGCTATGACTTGTACTCGCCCTGATGTGGCCTTTGCTTTAAGCATGGTCAGCAGATATCAAGGGAATCAAGGCAAGGCTCACTGGACTGCGGTGAATAATATTCTCAAGTACCAATGGAGGACTAGGGACTGGGTCCTTACCCTTGGTGGGAGTGATGACTTGAGAATAATGGGGTATAGTGATGATGTCTTCCAGACTAATAGGGATAATCTCCGCTCTCAGTCGGGATGGGTCTTTACCCTAAATGGAGGAGCAATCACTTGGAAAAGTTCCAAACAGGAAACAGTGGCTGATTCAACTTGCGAATCAGAGTATATAGCGGCAAGCGAGGCAGCAAAGGAGGCTATATGGCAAAAGAACTTCATTGGAGACCTTGGAGTTGTACCAGCTATTAAGGATCCTATGGAGATTTTCTGTAATAACGAAGGTGCAGTTGCCTTAGCTAAGGAACCAAGGGATCACGGAAGATCCAGGCACATTGACAGAAAATACCATTTCATTAGACATCGGATAAAAGAAGGACTCCTCGTGGTGAAGAGGGTATCATCGGATGAGAACCCAACAGATCCCCTCACTAAGGGACTGTGTAGGGCTAAGCATTTGCAGCATGCGAGTCGCATCAGGCTGAACGATGATAATAGTTTTACAGATTAGATAGTTTTTCTGAAACTTGTAAAATGTAAATTGACATTTGAAGATTAAATAAAAGTTGTTGTTTATTTATAAGTAAAGTTTTGCTATCTTGTGTCAATGTTTACTATTGTTTCAATTTTGCATGTTTTGACTTCCAGAATAATTACTTTATTCAAACTCTCCACAGTCAGTCATATGTTGGAAGTAGATATGAATCAAGACTTTCATGAATTGGGTTTGTAGATGTTTAAGGTGCTAGACATAGCAAATGGTTGCTACAACATTCATGAGTGCTCATAAGTTCTGAGTATTGGATTCAACCCATGCTCACTTGCATCACTTCATGGAATTTATCTCGAGTGATCGTGAGACAGTAATATCATATAAGTCTTCAAACCTAGATATATGAGTTGTTGATTATGAGTTGGTTGTGCATTGATTGCACGAAAACGCATTGGTAACTCGATGTTATAAAAAGTGCTTTTGTGTATGATTCAACAAGTAGTTAGTATAAGCATATGAGTCGAAGTTTATCTGTTCCTTCTAGTCCTTGGGGGATTAGAAGCGATATCTGGGCCCCTCGATGATTTTGTTTTGACCTATGTACTAGGCCCGGTCAGAACCAAATTGATGTGTTCAGTTTAGTTCTATGTCAAACAAATCGGAAATCGGGAACAAACTACTAGACAATAAGTACGACATTGTTCCATGTATTTGTCCAGGTGATATCTAGAACAGAGGATTATATGATCACTTATCTTAAATGGTGCATCATCATCATCTTAGTTCTGCGAGACTTTGAAAGAGCTACGATTGCTGGTTGGTTCCTGAAGTCATACTTGCAACTATAGTTATTAGACTTATCCAAGTGGGAGACTACTGGATAAGGTGTCTAAGTCCATAACTATATTTGGTATATACTTGACCCGGTTTGGCATGGTCCATTTGGGTTGCTCGGCATCTCAACAATTGTATAGACATAATGAGAAAAAGGACACTTATGGTTTGTTAATATATTATAAGTTCTAATATGTTAATATGAAATCGAATTATTTAATTAGTATTGATCAAGAATTAATTTGGAATTAATTTTGTGATCAAAAAGAGACTAATTAAATATATGAGGATTGGTTATGTAAATCATTCATTCTTATGTAGTGGGCTTATGGTTCATGATTCACTAGATTGGGCTAGGACCAATTGGGTGCTCCATAGATGCTCCATGGAGGTTGTAACCCATGGATCATGGGGGAAATGAAAAGCCATGCACATTAGGGTTTACATGGTGTAACCCTACATGTGACACACTATATAAAGAACCTCATATGGAGTAAAATCGGCCACTAAGACAAGACAAGGAGGGCTAGCCGATTTTGTGATCAAAGTGTTCTTATCTCAAGTTATTCCAAGAGTTGTAGGTGTTGTGTGAAACATTTGAGGCATCACATTTGGGGTGCTAGGCTCACAAGGTCTTAAGGAATCCAAGCTACAAGAAAAGGTATGTCATTCTACTAGTTTTTATATTACAAGTACCCCATGTCATGCTAGATAGGATGAAAACCTTGGAAAATCAAATTTGCATGAATATTAGAGAACACATAGATCCAACGTTTCTAAGGTTGCATGTACACCATAGTTGTGTTAGAATGCTCAAAACCCAACAGGTCTAAGGCACCGATACCGGCCCATGATCAGTTATGTTAGGATACTAGATGTCTGTGTGACTCTTGTATATGTATATGCATATATGATTTGTATGTTGGGTGGGGCCCGTTATGTGAGTTTGGGCAGGGCCCGTTATACTCAGTGGATGTAGCCCTATATGTGAGTTTGGGCGGGGCATGTTATACTCAATGGGCGGGGCCCATCATGAGATTGTGTGTAACATCCCGAAAATATCAACTAAAAATTTCATTTTTAAATTAGGTTAATACATAAAAACATCGTTATAAAACATTCATAATATTAATTTATGTCTGAAAACCGGTAACATCATAGTAAAATATTCAGAGTACATCCTAGAAATCCATAGTGCGGAAACAAGAGTGTATGTGATATGCCGCTACCGCGCCAGCTCCTTTTCCCTAGCTGAAGAGATACCTGAAAAGAAAACTATAAAACGTAAGCACGAAGCTTAGTGATTTCCCCCATAATGCCACATACCATGCAATCATATAATGAACAGCTAAGAGATACGGGCCTCGCCCACACCCATAGAGATACGGGCCTCGCCCACACTCTACTAGCTAGGAGATACGGGCCTCGCCCACACTCTGCTATCCATGGAGATACGGGCCTCGCCCACACTCCGCTACTAAACCATAACATACAAGTATCACACAGACAACAAGTATAAGCAATTCTATCATACTGGCATATATCACAATCAAACTCAGCTATGAGATACGGGCTCCGCCCACACTCCGATACTAACATATCGTCTATACGGGCCAGCCTTGGTGCCTTAGACCCGTCCCTACTGGAAGGAAACTCACCTCGAGAGTAGCTGCCGAAAACCTGCTCAGACTACGCCTGGCTGCCGCACCGGTAATCCCTCCGGCTATAAATCCGTAAACATGGATTAGGTACTCATAAATACCCCTAAGGTCAAATGACCGGTCAAAGTCAACTCCTTGGTCAAAGTCAACCTTCTGATTGACTGGACTCGCCGAGTCCATATGACGACTCGCCGAGTCCTTCTATGTCTAGCCCGACTCTGACTCATCGGGTCCCTGTTCCCACTCACTGAGTCAGCCTGACTCGCTAGACGGTGACAACTAACAAACCCGCGACTGGACTCGCCGAGTCCAAGGGGGTGACTCGCCGAGTCCGACGAACAGATCTCACAAATCGCTCCAATCTTCCATCAGAACATCAACCTTGGAGATTTGGAGATTCTGGGACTATAGCTACACGTTAAATTGCTAATTCCACATGCGACTACGGAGGGTTGGACCTCCTACACTTAAACCCTTCTTATCCTAGTGACTGATCATATGACTCGCCGAGTTGGAAGAACAACTCGTCGAGTTCAAGGCTATATTCAAGGGACTCGCCGAGTTTGAAGAACGACTCGCCGAGTACCAGGCAATCTTCATAGGACTCGCCGAGTTGTTTATCCAACTCCCCGAGTCTAAGGCCATCTTCATGGAACTCGCCGAGTGCACTTTGGCACTCGCCGAGTACCCTTCGACTCTTCACCCATTCTGGCCAAAACTGAGACATGCAATGGTTCCAAACCATAAATCTAAGCTCCTAGGGTATAAACACACGGAGTTTGGGAGGTTTAAGGTCTTGAAACCCACATATAAGGGACAAAAAGGGAATCTATTATACTAAAGGTTAAGACGGAGCTTTCTTACCTGGTTAGGAGCTTCTCCCAGGGTAGATTTCGGATCTACCACACTTCCTTGCACCTTCCAACTTCCTCCTTCTTCTCTTAAGCTTCAAACTTCCTTCACCAAGCCAAAATCACTCGCAAGGATCAAAATGGGCTAGGGTTTCGCTCTACAGTTCTTCTGGAAGAGAATGGGACGAAATGGGTGTTTTAGAATGGGTAACATAGGGTAAAATGTCTGAAAATAGAGCTTCATCCAGACAGGTGGACTCGCCGAGTCCATGCATCGACTCGCCGAGTTCACCGCTCAAACCCCGTGTCCACCCTGCTGCTACTCGGCGAGTCGGGACGCAGACTCGCCGAGTTCGTGGCAAAATTAAAATAGAAACTTAAATAAAATCATACCATGAACCCGGTGTTACAAATCTCCCCCACTTATTTTAGACTTCGTCCTCGAAGTCTGCCGCTCCCTTCCGGAACAGCTCCGGATAATGCTCCATCATCTCATCCGCGGGCTCCCAAGTCCATTCTGAGCCCTTCCGATGCTGCCATTGCACCTTCACCAGCTCCACCCTTTTGTTCCTCAGTTCCTTCGACTTCCGGTCTAGGATAGCCACAGGCCGCTCGATATAATTCAGGTTGCCATCAACCTGGATGTCCTCCAAAGGTACCACTGCTGAATCGTCCACCAGGCACTTCCGCAGCTGGGAGACGTGGAAAGTGCTGTGGATCTGACTGAGTTCAGCTGGCAGGTCCAGCTGATATGCCACCTTGCCCACCCGGGCTGCAACCCTAAACGGTCCAATATACCTGGGACCCAACTTGCCCCGTTTCCTAAATCGGATGACGCCCTTCCACGGTGACACTTTCAGGAGAACCATATCCCCGACCTGGAACTCCAGGTCTGATCGGCGCCTATCGGCATAACTCTTCTGCCGACTCTGAGCAGTCTGAAGCCTGCTCCGGACCTGCTGAATCTTCTTTGTCGTCTTGAGCACTACTTCGGTGCTCCCATGACTCTCTGTCCAACCTCGCCCCAACATATCGGGGTCATGCACTTCCTCTCGTACAACATCTCGAAGGGAGGGCGGTCAATACTCGCGTGATAGCTGTTGTTATATGAAAACTCGGCTAAAGGAAGATAGGTATCCCAGCTACCACCGAAGTCTAAAACACACGCCCGCAACATGTCCTCCAGAGTCTGGATGGTCCGCTCGCTCTGGCCATCCGTCTGCGGGTGAAAGGCTGTACTAAAATGCAGACGAGTACCCAGCTTGTCATGAAACTTCTTCCAGAACCTGGAAGTGAACCGCACATCCCTATCCGAAATCACTGAAACTGGCACCCCGTGCCGTGCCACCACCTCTCTGATGTAGATATCGGCCAATTTCTCGGCCGAGATGCTCTCCTGAATCGGGATAAAGTGGGCGCTCTTGGTCAATCGATCGACGATGACCCATATCGAATCCATTCCCCGCGCGGTCCTGGGAAGCTTGGTGATGAAATCCATCGTGATGTCTTCCCATTTCCACAGCGGGATATCCAACGGCTGCATCTCGCCGTGCGGTCTCTGGTGTTCGGCCTTGACCTTCCTGCAGGTCAGGCACCGCTCAACGTACCATGCTACATCCCGCTTCATGCAGGGCCACCAATAGTCCAGACGAAGATCCCTATACATCTTCGTTGCCCCTGGATGAATGGAGAATCGGGATTTGTGCGCCTCCTCCATCAGAACCTGGCGCACGCCTCCGAGATATGGAACCCACACCCTGCGGTGTAATATCAATAATCCTCTGCTGTCATAGTCGAAGGAGGAAACCTGTCCCACAATCCGCTCACTCTTCCGATGTTCCTCCTTCATAGCCTCCTGCTGAGCCTCCCGGATCCGCTCCAAAAGCGGAGTCACCACTGTCATCCGCATGCAAATATCCCTGATCGGTGCCGCCTTGCGGCTAAGCGCATCGGCCACCACGTTGGCCTTCCCCGGGTGATAAAGGATTTCACAATCACAATCCTTTACCACATCAAGCCACCGACGCTGCCTCATATTCAGATTTGGCTGGTCCATGAGGTACCTCAAACTCTTGTGGTCCATGTAAATCGTACAGCGAACCCCATAGAGGTAATGACGCCAAATCTTGAGGGCGAACACAACAGCCCCCAACTCCAAATCATGCGTCGGGTAGTTCGCCTCGTGAGGCTTCAGCTGCCTCGACGCGTAGGCGATGACATGCCCTCTCTGCATCAATACCGTACCCAAACCTGAGATGGACGCATCGCAGTATACAACAAAATCCTCCATACCCTCTGGCAAGGCTAAGATTGGCGCCTCGCACAATCTCTGTCTCAGTGTCTCGAATGATGCCTGCTGCTCAGGCCCCCAACGAAAGACCACAGCCTTCCTCGTTAACCTGGTCAGGGGCAATGCTATCTTGGAGAAATCCTGGATGAATCTCCGATAGTAGCCAGCTAATCCCAAGAAACTCCGAATCTCAGATCGAGATTTCGGAACCTCCCATCTCATCACGGCCTCCACCTTGGCCGGATCCACCGAAATCCCGTTCTGGTTGACAAGGTGCCCAAGAAACTGCACCTCGCGCAACCAGAACTCACACTTGGAGAACTTAGCATACAAGTTCTCCCTTCTCAAGGTCTCCAAAACCTCCCGCAAATGCTCCTCATGCTGCTCTCGCGTCTTGGAGTAAACCAAGATATCATCAATAAATACTATCACCGACCGGTCTAACATCGGTCTACACACGCGGTTCATGAGTTCCATGAACGCGGCAGGAGCATTGGTGAGCCCGAAAGGCATCACCACGAACTCATAGTGGCCATAACGTGTCCGAAATGCCGTCTTCTGCACATCCTCCTCTCTGACCCTCACCTGGTGATACCCCGAACGCAAATCTATCTTGGAGAACCAAGATGCTCCCTGAAGCTGGTCAAAGAGATCGTCAATCCTCGGGAGTGGGTAGCGGTTCTTCACCGTTACCTTATTCAGCTCCCTATAATCGATACACATCCGATGCGACCCGTCCTTCTTCTTCACAAACAGAATCGGGGCTCCCCAGGGTGAACTGCTCGGTCTAATGAAACCCTTGTCTAACAGCTCCTGAAGTTGTGTAGACAACTCCTACATCTCAGAAGGAGCCAACCGATACGGTGCCTTGGCTATCGGAGCCGCACCAGGGACTAGGTCGATCCTGAACTCCACCTGTCGCTCTGGAGGTATCCCAGGCAGCTCCTCGGGGAATACATCCGCGAACTCTCGTACTACGGGCACATCGCCCACCGTCGCCTTACCCGCCTCCCGGGTGTCCATGACATATGCGACATATCCTGCGCAACCCTGCTGAAGGTAACGCCTTGCCCTCGCTGCCGAACAGAAGGCTGGCCCTCGCTGTGATCTCTCACCCTGAATTACTAACTCTCCCCCACTTGGGGCTCTGACTCGTACTAACTGTTGTGCGCAATCTATCACTGCCCCATTGGGACTCAGCCAATCCATACCATAAATGACCTTGTTTCCCCGCAATGGAATGGCAACTAGGTCAACCTAATACCGCTCTTCGAACAACCTTAACACACAATCTCGGAAGACCTCTGATGCTCGCACCGACCGATCGTCCGCAATCTCGACCTCTAAAGGGCAATCCAACATGCCCGAGGACTCAGGAAACTTCTTGCTAAGTGCAAGAGAAACAAAGGATCGGGTAGCCCCCGAATCAAACAACACCTGGACTGGAATACCGTTCACATGGAACGATCCTAAACGTATATACACAGAGCACATATCAATATCATAAATCTCATATAAATAGGTCAGAGGGAAAGAATCATACCCGTCACCACATCGGGTGCAGCGCGTGCCTCCTCGGCTGTCAGCTGAAATGCCCGGCTCCTCACCACTGGAGCCTCTGCCTTGCCCTGCCGGCCATCTGTAATCCGTAGGGTCGCTGGAGCTGGCGCCTGTACTGGCGCTGCTGCTGTCAACTGGGGGCAGTTGGCCCTCTTGTGGCCCCTCTGGTTGCAGTGGAAACACAACAACTCAGATGTCTGAATAACCGGAGCAGGGGCAGTACAATCCCTGCTGAAGTGTCCCGTCTTGCCGCACCTGTAGCAGCCTGTCGATCCTAATCTACACGCTCCCTCGTGCGACCTGCCGCACTTCCTACAGCGGCCCGGTCCTGAATGGCCTTTCGGCCTACCATCTGATCCCTTGGGCTTCTTTCCCGAAGCCCCTATCGTCTGTCCCTCCTCTGCCTTCCTCTTCCGGATGTGCTCCAGATCTATCTCCCTCTCCCTCGCCCTAGCAATCATAGAATCCAGGGTAGGGCAAGCTGAAAAACTGACATGCTCCCGAATGTCGGCTCGCAGCATGTCATGGTAGCGGGTCCTCCTCATATCCTCATCACCTGCATACTGGGGCACCAGTAGCGCCCTCTCCCGGAACTTGGCAGTGATCTCCGCCACTGTCTCTGTCGTCTGCCTCATATCCAAGAACTCCCGTGCCAACTGCTGGAGCTCCACCGCAGGCGCGAATTCCGCCCTGAATCGTGTCACAAAGTCCGGCTATGTCATAGCCTCAATGGTCGCGGCTCCCAAAGAGTCACAAACCGACTCCCACCAATCTCTAGCTCTGTCACGTAGACACCCTGCTGCAAATCGTACCTTCGACCCCTAGGGGCAGAAACTGATCAGCTGTGCAGACTCAAGGTCTGCAATCCATCGTCTGGCAGCAATGGGGTCCTTCGCCCCATGGAAATCTGATGCACCACTGCCCATGAAGTCCTTAAAGGACAGTGTGCGTGGTCCTGACTGGCTAGCCGCCATATCACTCCTGAACGCCCTGAGACGATCCTCCATCAACTCTACAATACCCTCCTTGATCGACCCGAAGATGATGGGAGTCGACTCAAGGATGCCCCTGGTTATCTCTGACGCAATGAACTCGCGTAGACCCTCATCAACTGGTTCGGACCCTGAACCCGAACCCGATCCTGATCCTGAGCCTCCCGCTCCCTGTCGTGTGGTCACCATACTGCAAAACATAGCATAACCACCATCATACCATATTCCACTAACGAGGCTCACATACATACCACTAGTCCCCGGTCTCGCTTCGGCCCTTTTTGAATCGAGTACGGATCCTCCGCTTTTAGTAGTACGGGCCCATACTACCTTCCACGTCTATCTGTACTTTCCTCAAGAATTGCCTCAACTCAACCAAGTCCTTTCTACTAATACTGCGGTTCTCGTGCTACTCTCCCCCTAGGCTTACCCTAAGTAATCGCCATCCCACTCTCTGCCATCAGCTCAAGAATTGCCTCAACTCAACCAAGTCCTCAAGAATTGCCTCAACTCAAGAAGTCCCTGCTTTCTTTCCCTAACTAGCTTGCGAATACTATTACATATTACTCAGACTAGATAATTATTCGAATGAGAGGTCCTACCCTACAACGGTTGGACTCAAACAAGAGCTGCGAAATAGGGCTAGACCCAACCTTCTGAAATTATTTAATCCTTACAATATGTAACTTAGCATATTCGTTTACTAGTTAGTGAAAGACGACTAGAACTCCTAATAGCACAAAGCAAGCAGCATTCGGGCATTGAGTACACATAATCAAGTATATACTACTCTGGCTATCATACTGACTGATCTGTACTAGCATGCAATTCTCAAAAAGCCGAAACACATAAAGCAGGCACATAAGGCATCATTCCTAGATCCTTAGTCCTATTCTAGCATGCTGTTCTACTGAAACTGAACTGATAATCATAACGTAAACTTGTATGGGCACTTTGGGGAAAACTTACTTGAGCTCGGCCGGTCGCGCACATCACACACCTTTTTCTTTTTAGAAATCCCTTTTACTTAGTCTTTAGAAAATCATTTCTTTATAAAAATCTTTTAATCCCTCGATTTGAGTCCAGACACCACCGAAGGTGTGTCCGAATCCCTCAAACCAGGGCTCTGATACCAACTTGTAACATCCCGAAAATATCAACTAAAAATTTCATTTTTAAATTAGGTTAATACATAAAAACATCGTTATAAAACATTCATAATATTACTTTATGTCTGAAAACCTGTAACATCATAGTAAAATATTCAGAGTACATCCCAGAAATCCATAGTGCGGAAACAAGAGTGTATGTGATATGCCGCTACCGCGCCAGCTCCTTTTCCCTAGCTGAAGAGATACCTGAAAACAAAACTATAAAACGTAAGCACGAAGTTTAGTGATTTCCCCCATAATGCCACATACCATGCAATCATATAATGAACAGCTAAGAGATACGGGCCTCGCCCACACCCATAGAGATACGGGCCTCGCCCACACTCTACTAGCTAGGAGATACGGGCCTCGCCCACACTCTGCTATCCATGGAGATACGGGCCTCGCCCACACTCCGCTACTAAACCATAACATACAAGTATCACACAGACAACAATTATAAGCAATTCTATCATACTGGCATATATCACAATCAAACTCAGCTATGAGATACGGGCTCCGCCCACACTCCGATACTAACATATCGTCTATACGGGCCGGCCTTGGTGCCTTAGACCCGTCCCTACTGGAAGGAAACTCACCTCGAGAGTAGCTGCCGAAAACCTGCTCAGACTACGCCTGGCTGCCGCACCGGTAATCCCTCCGGCTATAAATCCGTAAACATGGATTAGGTACTCATAAATACCCCTAAGGTCAAATGACCGGTCAAAGTCAACTCCTTGGTCAAAGTCAACCTTCTGATTGACTGGACTCGCCGAGTCCATATGACGACTCGCCGAGTCCTTCTATGTCTAGCCCGACTCTGACTCATCGGGTCCCTGTTCCCACTCACTGAGTCAGCCTGACTCGCTAGACGGGGACAACTAACAAACCCGCGACTGGACTCGCCGAGTCCAAGGGGGTGACTCGCCGAGTCCGACGAACAGATCTCACAAATCGCTCCAATCTTCCATCAGAACATCAACCTTGGAGATTTGGAGATTCTGGGACTATAGCTACACGTTAAATTGCTAATTCCACGTGCGACTACGGAGGGTTGGACCTCCTACACTTAAACCCTTCTTATCCTAGTGACTGATCATATGACTCGCCGAGTTGGAAGAACAACTCGTCGAGTTTAAGGCTATATTCAAGGGACTTGCCGAGTTTGAAGAACGACTCGCCGAGTACCAGGCAATCTTCATAGGACTCGCCGAGTTGTTTATCCAACTCCCCGAGTCTAAGGCCATCTTCATGGAACTCGCCGAGTACCCTTCGACTCTTCACCCATTCTGGCCAAAACTGAGACATGCAATGGTTCCAAACCATAAATCTAAGCTCCTAGGGTATAAACACACGGAGTTTGGGAGGTTTAAGGTCTTGAAATCCACATATAAGGGACAAAAAGGGAATCTATTATACTAAAGGTTAAGAAGGAGCTTTCTTACCTGGTTAGGAGCTTCTCCCAGGGTAGATTTCGGATCTACCACACTTCCTTGCACCTTCCAACTTCCTCCTTCTTCTCTTAAGCTTCAAACTTCCTTCACCAAGCCAAAATCACTCTCAAGGATCAAAAAGGGCTAGGGTTTCGCTCTACAGTTCTTCTGGAAGAGAATGGGACGAAATGGGTGTTTTAGAATGGGTAACATAGGGTGAAATGTCTGAAAATAGAGCTTCATCCAGACAGGTGGACTCGACGAGTCCATGCATCGACTCGCCGAGTTCACCGCTCAAACCCCGTGTCCACCCTGCTGCTACTCGGCGAGTCGGGATGCAGAATCGCCGAGTTCGTGGCAAAATTAAAATAGAAACTTAAATAAAATCATACCATGAACCCGGTGTTACATTGTGGGCGGTGCCCGTTATGTGTTTGTTTATGTATGGTATGTGGTATGTTGGGGAACTCACTAAGCTTTGTGCTTACGGTTTTCAGTTTATGTTTCAGGAGCTTCAGGTTCCAAAGGGAAGAGCCCAGGATAATTGCAGAGCACACACCACCTCGTTATGCATTTTCTGATTTACTCTGATATGATATGATGATTGATACATTTTTTTATCTGGATTTTTATGATGATGTTTTGGGATATTGGTTTTATTAATTTAAAAATGAACTTTTTGGGTCTTATTTTTGGGACGATACAAGTTGGTATCAGAGCCTTGGTTTGAGGGATTCGGACATACTCTCGGGTGTGTCTGAACTCAAACTGGGGATTTGGTAAATTTTTCAAAAAGAAACTTTTTAAAGAGAAAAACAAGTTTTCTAATCCAATAAAGGGTGTGGTGCATGCAATCGACTGAGCTCAATTAAGTTTTCCCAAGATACCCATACATGTTCTTTGATATGATTTGAATTGTGAATTTATGAATCGCATGCTAGTTAGGGCTAAGGATCTGCTCAGTATTTGCATGATAGAATGCTAGGAGAGGTGCCTTGTATGCCTATTGTATGAGCTTGTAGACTTGCAAGCTAGTATTGATCAGTTAGTGATAGGATGACCTGATTAGGGTATGTTTGGTTCTGGTTACTTGATACCCAAATGCTGCTTGCTTTGTGCTTTTTAGGAGTTCTAACTAGCTTCAACTAACTAGTAAGCGAATATGTTAAGTTACATATTGCTGAGACTAAATAATTTTAGAAGGTTAGGGTTTATCTGTGACAACCCAAAATTTCTATCTTGTAAGTCAAGCAAATCAATTAAAAGTTAGACTTGTTTATGTTGTCTTTTAGCTATGTTAAGGGTTATTGTATGAGTTTCTAAGCCTTGTACACTTAGGATTTGATACTAGAAGTGTGAGTAATGAATCTATGGAACACATTTGAGCCAAGAATATCAACAAGGGATGTTCACGGCCGCAAACTAGGTTCACGACCGTGAACCCAAGTTTGGCCGTGAACCCCACTCAATATACATAGTTTTCCTTCATTATTTCATTGTTCTCACATCTTCCAACTAAGAACTCTCAAACTCCGTCAAGTATCATCAAGAAAAACCCTCCTTTCTCTTCAAAAACGTAAGTGATACACCCTTTTTTACTTGTTATCCTTCTTATTCATGTGAAGCCTTTGATAACATCCTTGAATTCATCACTTTCCCTTCAAGATCTTCAAATCACCATCCTTTCCACCAAGAACACACACTTGTTCTTGGGCCGTGAACACCCTAAAGGATTCCAATAAGTAAGTATCTTATCCATCTTGTTATCCATTAGAAACATTTGAATCCCCATGAAACAAACACCCTTTTTTCATGAATCTTCAAGAGTTCACGGCCGTGAACCCTTCATTGGGCCGTGAACCCTTCATAGGATCATAGTTTGGCCGTGAACCCTCCTTCCATGGCCGTAAACCCCTCATAAGAACAAGTTTGGGCCGTGAACACATCATGTGTTCTATGGTCGTGAACCCTCCTAAGGCCGTGAACACATCCTTATGTGGTCGTGAACTCCCTTCAATCAATCATATGTGATTTTAACACTTCATTGCAAGTGTTTCCTAGTTCCTAAGGTTGTTTACCTTACATATTAGTTGTTATATACACTAATTATCTACATATATGTGTTAATATATGCTTCATAGGATCCGTTTGTGCTCAAGACTTCACTTGGCATACTTAGCATCCTATATCGATCTTTCATTTGAATCACTCACTACAGGTGAGTTCATACCCCCCGTATTTTCATAGTTTTTACTGTTTTAAAGGGGGGAATACAAGTCTAACACAAGGATAATTGTGTTACAAACAAATGGTTTCAAAATATCTTACCAAAATGGATTTCAATTATCATCAAATCAAGTGATTTCAAATTGTGTTAAAATGACATCAAGTCACCAAAAGCATTTCAAAATGTTAAATTCTTTAAATGATTTTATAAACTTATATTTTTGCCCAAAAATCATATATATATATATATATATATATATATATATATATATATATATATATATATATATATAAGATTTAAAAGGCTTAGGACTGATAACTCACTTTGGTTCCTTTTCCTTGTTTGGATGTGGGCTTATAGTATCGGTTATTTGTCCGAATGTCGTTTAAATTTAGATTATATATAATTGTATATGTATATAAATATAAAAGTTATTTCATTCAGTTTAGATACCCTTTGTAACATGTTGAGCAAGGGGTTACATTCATGACAGTTAGTACCAAATTCAGAAAGTACATATAAATTATAATAGGTATAATTTATGTTTCATAGAACACTAATTCACGAGTCAAGTATACTAGAGTACACCGTTTTACAAAGAACAAGGGTTGCATTCAAAACAAATCAAGGGTATACATCTTTCATAAACATATTAAAAATACTAATTCAAGAGTATATAATCAATCATTATTTCAGAATGATTGGGTTTTCACTTATATTATACACGTAACGTCTATATGCTTTATATGAGTCAATTGATTCAGGTTGTTTAGTTCATTTAAACAACATAGTTAAAGTCCTGACATTATAATAGAATCTCCAGTCGGGGATCGAAACAAGTGTGTATAGATCTATATTGGGATTGGCAACCCCGCACTCAGACTGCTAGCTACAGCCAGGCATACACGTCTACGAGTGATTGTTGTTATCAACAGTTTTAACATCTTCAAAGCGTTGTTTCAGGCCATCTAGTCTCAGTATGGTTATAATAACTCATTTAAAAGATATTAACAATACGGTTAGTGTATAATTAACTAAATATGAGTACATTTTCAAAGTACCAGTATACCATGATACAGTTTTTACAGTATTACATCTCAGTATTCAATAACAGCTGGTGAAGCCAGGAACACTCACTTATACAGTTTATACAAAAGGAATTCAATAACAGAACACTGGTTTACATATAGAACGGTTTTATGTGATTAAAACTACTTTTCATATACAGAAGAAAATATAGGATTTTCTGGAACAGTTTACATATTCAAGAAACAGAAAAATACTTTGAAACATAAATACTTATGCACTCACTCAACTTTATGTTGATACTCTCTTTTCAAATTACTTGTATTCTCAGGGAATCAGTAGACAGGTACTCCCCGAGCTTTTGAGAAGGTGGAGCTATTTTGAGTCATGACTTCTTCTTTTGTATAACTATTTTGGTGTCAATATACAGTGATTGAACACATGTAAATACTTATACTTTTTAAATAAAATGGTTTTTTGTACTTTGATTACTATGATGCATGTGTTGTGATACTACAAATGAAGTCATCCACCCCCGGACGTTTCCGTCGTCTGGTTTGGGGTGTGACATTATCCATATTGCACAACTCTTGTTTGAGTCCAACCGTTGTAGTGTGAGACCTCTCATTTGAAGAATTATCTGGTTTTGGTGATATGTAATTGTATTTGTGAGCTACTTAGAGGAAGTTACTGGGAGTTCATTCTACAGCTGATGACAGAGAGTGGTGTGGAGTTTGCCCTAGGAAAACCTAGGATGAGATCTAGTGTTGGGAGCCTTATCTTGATGAGGGTTAGTTGTAGGGATGTAAGGTGACTTGGCGGATTCAAGGCAATCCTTGAGGAAAGTACGGATAGATGTGGAAGGTAGTATGGGCCCATACTACTGGAAGTAGTGGATTCGTACTCGAGTCAAGGAGAGCTACGATGAAACTAGGGGGCTTGTAGAGTTGTGATCCCTTGATATATTCTGATGGTTTATATGGTCTATTTTCAATATGGTGACTCTGCGGGGAATACCTTTTCGCAGTTCTGGTGCTTGAGAGGGCTCGGGATCAGGTTTTGGAGTCGGGCAGCTGAATGATCAGACTAGGGATTTCATCTCGTCTGAGATTACGCGTTGTATTCTTGAGCAAACTCCTGTGATCTTTGGTACGGTCAAGGAAGGAATTATGGAGATTTTGGATGAGCGGTTGAGCTTGTTTCGTTCTGATATGGTAGCCATGGTGGGAGGTGGTTAGCGGATATTGCTAACGCCTTCCACACCAGAAGTTGCCCCGAGGGGGAAAAGGTCAGACTTGCTTCCTGTCTCCTGAAGAACATGGAAAGAGATCAGTTAGTGATGTCGCAGTTGATTCGATGATCTGGGATGATTTGTTGACCAGGTTCAGGGCTGAGTTTGCATCGGTGATTGAGGTGCAGTTGTTGGCGCAAGAGGTTCAGGATCTCCGCTAGACAAATGAGACGGTGGATGCACCGCGATGTTTCGGGAGAGGGCACTTTTGGTTCCGTAGTATATAGCTGATGAGGAGATGAAGAAGGCTAGGTATCATGAGATGTTGAGGAGTGATATTCGGCAGTTTGTGAGCCGATCCAGCTGCAGGACGCTGGAGGATATGATAGTGTGGGCTAGGGAGAGAGATATTGATCTCGAGATGGAGAGGAAGAGGAATCCGGATGAGGCTCAAATATATTGGGGTTTGGGAAAGAGGCCCAAGGTTGTTAATGTGGGAGGGAAGGTCCAACAGGGTCGAGGCCGCTATGGCAAGTGCGGAAGGATGCACGATGGGGCGTGCAGGGTAGGTGACAGGTCATATTAGCAGGGATTGCATTGCTACTACCACCACCACCCCGGTATCTGATCTGATTTGCTTTCATTGCAATCAGAGGGGCCACAAGAAGGCCCATTGTCCGAGTTTGGTTGCAGCAGGACCGGTGCCAGCACCCGCTCCAGCAACTCTTTGGATTACTGACAGCCACCAGGGCCGGGTAGATGCACCTGTGGTGAAGAGCAGGGCTTTTCAGTTGACAACCGAGGAGGCTCGTGCAACTCCCGACGTGGTGATGGGTATGTATCTTCTCCTTATCTCTTTATTTATATTGATTTTTCTACTTATATTTATGTGTTTTATTTTAGGATCGTTCCTCGCGAACTATATTTCTGCTCTGGTATTGTTTGATTCGTGGGCTACCCAATCCTTTGTATCGCTTACGCTTAGCAAGAGGTTTGTTGGAGCTCCAGGGGAGTTGGATTGTTCATTATATGTCGAGATCGCAGATGATAGGTCTGTACGGGTTGCGAGGGTTCATCGGGGTTGTACCCTTCAGTTGTTTAGTGTGGAGTATTCAATAGATCTGGTTCCTATTCCTTTGCGTAGGAATAAGTTTATTGTGGGTATGGATTGGCTGAGCCCCAATGGGGCGATGATCGATTGTGATAAGAAGCTAGTCCTGATTCGAACCCCAAGTGGGGGAGAGTTAGTGGTTCAGGGAGAGAAAGCCCAGAGTGGGTCGTTATTCTGTTCAGCAGCGAGGGCCAGACGCTACATTCAGCGGGGTTGTTCAGGATTTGTCTCCTATGTTATGGATACTCGGGATAAGAGTAAGGCGACTGTGGATGATGGGCCGATTGTGCAGGATTATCCCGATGTGTTTCGAGAGGATTTGCCTGGGGTGCCTCCGGAGAGTCAGGTTGAGTTCAAGATTTATCTCGTTCCAGGTGCAGCCCCGATAGCCAAAGCACTGTATCGGTTGGCTCCTCCCGAGATGCAGAAGTTGTCTACATAGCTGCAAGAGCTGTTAGACAAATGATTCATTCGACCGAGCAATTCGCCATGGGGAGCACCGGTCTTATTTGTGAAGAAGAAGGTTGGGACTCATCGTATGTGCATTGACTATCGGGAGCTGAATAAGGTAACTGTGAAGAACCGTTATCCACTCCTGAGGATTGATGATCTGTTTGATCAGCTTCGGGGTGCATCTTGGTTCTCCAAGATTGATTTGCGATCGAGTTATTATCAGATGAGGGTTTGGGATGAGGATGTGTAGAAGACAACTTTCCTGACTCGTTATGGTCATTCCGACTTCATGGTGATTCCTTTCGGGCTCACCAATGCACCAGCCGCATTCATGAATCTCAAGAACCGTGTGTGCAGGCCGATGCTGGATCGAGCTGTGATTGTATTTATCGATGATATCTTGGTCTATTCCAAGACCCAGGAGTAGCACAAGGAGCACTTGAGGGAATTGTTGGAGACATTGAGAAGGGAGAGACTTTTCGTGAAGTTCTCCAAGTGTGAGTTCTGGTTGTGCAAGGTGCAGTTTCTGGGGCATCTTGTCAACCAGAATGGTATTCTATTCGATCCGTCCAAGGTCGAATCCTTGATGCAGTGGGAGGTTCTGAGGTCTCCATATGAGATTCAGAGTTTCCTTGGTCTAGCAGGTTATTATCGGAGATTCATCTAGGATTTCACCAAGATAGTTGTTCCTTTGACTCGGATGACAAAGAAGACGGTTACATTTCGTTGGGGCCTTGAGCAGCAGAGAGCTTTTGAGATCTTGAGACAGCGGTTGTGTGAGGCACCGATTTTGACCCTGCCGGAGGGTGTTGAGGATTTTATGGTCTATTGTGATGCATTGATCACGGGTTTGGTAGCAGTGTTGATGCAGAGGGCCCGTGTGATCGCTTACGCTTCGAGGCAGTTGAAGCCTCATGAGGCGAATTATTCAACTCATGATTTGGAGTTAGGGGCTATGGTTTTCTCCCTTAAGATTTGGTGACATTACCTTTATGGGGTCCGTTGTACTATTTACATGGATTACAAGAGCCTATGGTATCTAATGGATCAACCAAATCTAAACATGAGGCAGCGTCGGTGGTTGGATGTGGTGAAGGATTATGATTGTGAGATCCTTTATCACCCGGGAAAGGCCAATGTGGTGGCCGATGCTCTTAGCCGCAAGACGGTCACGACTCCTATCAGAGACATATGTTTGAGGATAACCGTGATTACTCCGCTTTTGGAGCGGATTCGTGAGGCTCGGTTCGAGGCTATGAAGGAAGAGGACTGAAAGAGTGAGTGTATTGTGGTTCAGCTAGCTTCCTTCGACTATGATAGTCGTGGGTTGTTAACAGACTTTGCATCGGCGGGTTTGGGTTCCATACTGGGGTGGTGTGCGTCAGGTTCTGATGGAGGAGGCGCACAAGTCTAGGTTCTCCATTCATCCTTGGGAGACGAAGATGTATAGGGATCTTCGTCCTAATTATTGGTAGCCCTGCATGAAGCGGGATGTGGATTGGTATGTGGAGCGGTGCTTGACTTGCAGGAAAGTCAAGGCCGAGCGTCAGCGACCTCACGGAAAGATGCAGCTTTTGGAGGTTCCTGTATGGAAATGGGAGGATATTACCATGGATTTCATCATAAAGTTGCCTCGGACTGCATGTGGGGTGGATTCGATTTGGGTCATCGTGGATCGGTTGACCAAGAGCGCACATTTTATACCGATTCAGGAGAGTGTTTATGTGGAGAATTTGGCTGAGGTATACATCAGGGAGGTTGTGGCATGGCACGGGGTGCCGATTTCCATGGTTTCAGACAGAGATGTCCGGTTTACTTCCAGGTTTTGGAAGAGGTTCCATGATGAGTTGGGTATTCGCCTCTATTTCAGCACAACATTCCATCCGCAAATCGATGGTCAGAGATTCAGACATTAGAGGATATGCTCCGGGTGTGTGTTTTGGACTTTGGTGGGAGTTGGGATACGTATCTTCCGTTAACGAATTTTTCGTACAACAACAGTTATCACGCTAGCATTGATCGACCTCCTTTTAAGATTCTCTGTGGGAGGAAATGCAGGACCCCGATTTGTTGCGCGCGAGGTCATTCAGCGGGTTATGGGGAGTACCGAGGTGGTACTCAAGACCACTGAACTGATTCAGCAGGTTTGAAGTAGGCTCCAGAAAGCTCAGATTCGGCATAAGAGTTATGCCGATAGGCGCCGATTATATTTAGAGTTCCAGGTGAGGGATATGGTTCTCCTGAAGGTGTCACCTTGTAATGGTGTCATCCGATTCAGGAAGCGGGGCAAGTTGGGCCCTAGGTATATCGGTCCTTTTAGGGTTTTGGCTCGGGTGGTTCGGGTTGCGTATCGCTTGGATATTCCAGATAAGCTCAGTCAGATTCATAGCACATTCCATGTCTCTCAGTTGCGGGAGTGCTTAATGGATGATTCCGCAGTGGTAGCATTGAAGGATATTCAGGTGGATGATCGCCTGAATTATATCGAGAGACTGTTGGCAATTCTTGACCAGAAGACGAAAACCATAAGGAACAAGGTTGTTGAGTTAGTGAAAGTCCAGTGGCAGCATCGCAATGGTTCTGAATGCACTTGGGAGCCGGAGGATTAGATGAGGGAGCACTACCTGAAATTATTTGGAGTAGCAGACTTCGAGGACGAAGTTGATTCAAGTGGGGAGAATTATAACACTTGAAATGGGTATGTTTCCTTTTTATCCCTTCATAATTAAAACATTGGATTTTTGGTTCTTGTGGCTAGTACGCGGGGCGTACCATAGTGTACGCTTAGCGTACTAGCTAAAGTGTGATCGCGGGTTCGAGCCTCGTACGTTGGGCGTACGAGGGTTACGTGGGGCATAGGCTGGCCAGGGGCAAACCCTAATTTTTAGGGTTTGTCCCTATTTACGCCTCATTAACTCACCTCCTGGACATTTTAGACCAGCCTCCACCCTTTGAAAACCTTAATTCGTCCCTTTGCCTTGTGTGGTGCCCTTGTACTCTTATTTTGATCATTTGAGGGTTTTGTGCATCATGAAGTGGTGAAAGAAGAAGCTTGAAGACTTATTCTTTGTGTAACACTCTAAAATTTTCAAATAAAATTTTCATTTTTAAAGCCACCCAAAACACAGTTTCACATTTCTCAAACCCAAATGTATAAGTTGTTCAAAACACAAGACAACAAAATGTTTGACAATATCCCATAATCCTCAAAACAAAATCTCTAGCTGGTGTGTACAATCATGTCGGCGCCTTCCCGCAATCCTGAGAAGTACCTGAAACACATTTACACAAACACTGTAAGCACGAAGCTTAGTGAGTTCCTCAAAATACCACACACAAATAATTAGCATCTCATGTCTATATCTCGATAAGGACCCTCCGATCATGTGTCTCAGTGAAGACCCTCCGATCTCATAGCTCGGGTCGGACCCTCCAGTCCGGTATCTCAGTGAAGACCCTCCGGTCTCATAACTCGGTTTGGACCCTCTGGTCCTAACTCAATAAGGCAAAGAAATAATATACAACATAAATCAAAAAGATAAAATGCATGATATCACATAACTCAGTATAAGCACATAAGACCCTCCGGTCAATAACTCAAATAAGACCCTTCGGTCACACAGTATTACCACTCATGTAAGTATAGTGAGAAGACTCACCTCGCAGAGTAAAACAATATATACCACACTCGAACTGTTGGTCTAGACTCCGCCCCTCCATAGCCTACAAAATCCACAGCTTGACCAAAACCATAAAGTCAACGGAAGTCAACAGTCAAAGCTGACCCAACTCGTCGAGTGCAACTCACGAACTCGTCGAGTTCCTCAGTACTCAATAATCACAAAAACCCGAGTCAACTAGTCAAGTTTCTATCCAACTCTTCGAGTCCATGTAGAGTCCAGAAGACCGGGGAAAAACCCTAACCACTCGTCGAGTTATCCCACCAACTCGTCGAGTTCACTCTGAATCAAAAAACGGGAAAACCCAACTCAAATCGTCGAGTTGGATGCCCAACTCGTCGAGTTCTTCAGCTATTACACATTAAACTCATTCCAGTCGATTCCAATGCTCCAAACTCTAGATCCAACCTCATAGGATGAAGTTACCACGTAAAGTTGCTAACTTTACGATCATGCAAGGCCTCACAAGGCTAAAACACCCAAAATTAAGCTCAAGAAGGGTTTAGGGCATAGAGAAGGGCCAAATCTTGAGAAAGCTTGAGACTTTGCGTACATGAGGGCCTAGAGGAGTCCAGATCTGCAACTACACCCTCTGGACAGGTTTAACCCGAGAATGGCCCTCATTTTGCACCAAAATGCCCATAAACTCACATAAGAAGAGATCTAAGAAATGGTAAGCCAAGGTAAAGACTTTTTACCTCCATATGGATGCTACAACTATATGAACGTTGGATCTAAAGGCTCCTTCTTGTTCCAAGTTCTTCACTCTTCATGTTCCTTCAAGGAATGCACCAAAATACACTCTCTTAGCCTAATACACTCTCAAAATAGGAAGTAGCTCGATTAGGGTTTTTCTCTGAGTGATAAAGTGATGAGCGAGGTGGGGTAAAGGAGTTAAAGTCCTTTAAATAGGGTGTAAACCCGAATAATTAGGGTTTTCTTATTTAGCTCCAACTCATCGAATTGGTCCCTTCAACTCGTCGAGTTGGTTCTTAAACCCCCGCGGCCAACTCAGCTTCTACATGACGAGTTGGGGCCATACAACTCGTCGAATAGGTCCTATAATGTGCATAACATTCTCAATTTCCATATCCAGGAAATCGGGGTGTTACAATTCTCACCCACTTAAATTAGATTTCGCCCTCGAAATCGCTCTTTATCGACACATAGAGTGAAACAAACGATCCGAGAAGCACAACCGGAAAATCTCATAACATACAATGATTCCCCTCCGAATATATCCGAAACCAAACAGGAACTCCCAACCCGAAGAAGGATGGACCCCTTTGTCGTTGCAGTATTAGCTCTGACTCTCCAGAACTCGGAAACGGTAGTGGTCTGTCTCCCCGACAGACCGTCCCGCACAGAATATCACCATGTTAATCGCTTATCGAGTAACAGACCTGATAAAACACTTCCAACTCTGATTATCTTGTTGGTACCGATGGGAACAAGTCGTTGACCATAATTGGCTGCTAATCACTCATGTCAGACATACTAGTCGATCCAGATCGTAACTCAAAAGGAACGGAGGGGTCAAATCTCACCAAGGACCAACCACCGGTACTGCTATCAAAACCAATCTGAAGAATGAATCTCGATACTCTGCTCTCAGATAGTAGAAGAATGACCATGCCCGGTCGAAAATATCCTCTGATATCCATAACCATAAGCCCCAACTTCCCTTCAAATGTTCCTTCCAACACTGAGAACCAGGTCATCTCCCGACCCAAAAGTTGAACCTCCAAGGCTACCCTAGCACATCCGGCAATACGACTTCATAGTCTTTCTATCCAACTGAGTTGTCTCAACCAATCACACTGGACTCACAATCACGAAGTTCGCTTTACCCCAGGCGATTACTACAACCGATTTGAAGTCGTACCTCACCTCCGACCTATGTCGTCTACTACTTGCTAATTCATGTGTGTCGTGGTCCTCCTCAAACCAACGAACTGATTCACCCAGGTCTAAAACATCAGATGGGAAACATCCCCACTCAGAATGAAACCCATCTGAAAAATCTGAAATCTCAACCTGCCCGTCCTCCACACAGATAGAACCAAACTCAAACACGAGAGTCTGGTCCGACACATAACTGGAACCACTCGTATCCAATCTGATACTCAACTCATGACCCAAGATCCGCGAATCTACGCGTGCATTACTCTTCCCATCCTTTCGATTTGTGACAACCCCTCCCTTAATCAATATATAACGGTTCCCGACCCTCACGGAAACCCCAGTCTCGCCCCTGGTCTAGCCACCAGGTTCCTAAGGACTCAATAGGCAAGGCCACCCAGGCCTAAGAACCTCTCTGCTTCACCTTCTAACCGATGAATGCTACGGCTTCTCGCAGTCTTACAACATTCTCTTACTGACTTGTGAATGCTATCGCTCCCCGCAGTATTACGATACTCTCTCACTAACTCGTGAATGCTACGGCTCCCCGTAGTCTTACGACACTCTCTCACTGACTCGTGAATACTACGGCTCCCCGCAGTCTTACGACACTCTCTCACTAATTCGTGAAAGCTATGGCTCCCCGCAGTCTTACGATGCTCTCTCACTGACTTGTGAACGCTACGGATCCCTGCAGTCTTACGGCACTCTCTCACTGACTCGTGAATTCTACGACTCCCTGCAGTCTTACGACACTCTCTCACTGAGTCATGAAGGCTACGGCTCCCCGCGGTCTTACGATACTCTCTCACTGACTCATGAATGCTACAACTTCCCGCAGTCTTACGACGCTCTCTCACTGACTCGTGAATGCTATGGCTCCCCGCAGTCTTACGACACTCTCTCACTGACTCGTGAAGGCTACGGCTCCCCGCAATATTACGATACTCTCTCACTGACTCATGAAGGCTACGGCTCCTCGCAGTCTTACGATACTCTCTCACTGACTCGTGAATGATACGGCTCCTCCAGTCTTACGACACTCTCTCTCACTCGCCATGAGTTCACCCCATGGTTTTCCCTGATAATCCAAAGTGATTACTCCCACCTGGATCCATCCACTCTCTTACCACCCCATAATCTCATCATCAAGCCATCCCGTATTAAGTTCACTAAACTCATGCTCCGCGATCCATCATGGATAGGTGCACACACTCACCCAGTTTAAGCATCATTGCTCCTGACGACAATTAGTTGATGGGTTCCCAATGGAATAATAGTTGCTTGATGCTCCACTTGTCATCCAACAAACCCGAGTCTCAAAATAATCCCGCGATTTAGGGCATCATACTCGAATACCCCAATACACCCTTACAGAACCTCACGTTAGCTTGTCACGACCTCAGATCTTCAGCTTACCCCACTTGAAACCTTTGAAGTGCTCCAACTCATAACTTCAAGTACAAAGGAATCGTCGGTGACTGAGAACGTGTTGACGACAGTCCAAAATCCCATACTCTACTGATCAAACCCATGTGAAACTACTCATACCATCTCTGAAGTTGATTGACAAATCAATTGTTGTCCTTCCCAGAGTATAGATAACAATCTATTTATCGAACTAGCAAATCTCAACGATCGAAACTTGACCTCGACAACCCAACCAAACATCTGCAAACCCGAAGAAACCCTAACCACAGTAAGATCCCTGATCGCCGACTACTTGCTGTGGATACACTCATTCTTTCTTGAACACGTACACATGCATCATCTCGCTTTGTATCTTGCCTTGTCCGCCACTAAACCCAAGTCTCATAACTCCGGAACGCAGATCCCCATAACCCCATATTTCGCACCGCAACTCAAACAGATTGCTGATCCTCCCAACAGAATATCCAGTTCCCCCCACTTAGGGTTCGAACCATCACCAATTAGGATACCACACTGACTACTCTATTGTATGGCTCACCATACATACCATACTCGACTCTTGGAACGTACCATGTAACACTTGATGTTCTTCCAAATAAAGACCATGCAACTCTAAATATTCCGAATCTCAGATGGAATCCTTGGAAACTTCCCAATGTGACTATCTCCAGTCATCCAGAATCTCATCCGGTTGCACATGCAAATATTTCGACAGTCCTAGAATAGCACTGACTCATTCTCTAGAAGTAATGGACCATCACACACTTCATTCTCTGAATCCTCAATTAAGACCCCACTACAATAATCAACATAAAACGAGAGGCCTCACTCTCACAGTCGATCCGCAACATAGACAAGAAAACCGTCGTTTCAATATACTCCACTTGTTCTCCTGAAACGGTTGCTTGTATACGACTTACCAAACTCAATAAAGGCATACCCTGGTCCTCGTTGGTCACAATCCCCATTGATGACTCCTTCCCGGTATAAGAAAATAATTCAAGTCTCTCATACCACAAAATCCTCTTGGCGCTAATACCGCAGCCACCTGGTGCCCCACAGGGTCTTCCTCTAATCTCTGACATCAGAAGCTCACTCACCCATCCTCCCGAAATGGAAAGCAGGAATGATATAATCCTCGAAATAGAATTTTTCCATCACATTCTGTCGGCTGACCACTCAACTCAAACTGCAATCCTCCACAGCGCCTCATCTCCACCTCCTCTTCGAGTCCTACAACTCCAACTGACACCTCACCAGTCAAACCCCTCGAGATCTAAACTCAAATTTTCTACCCAGGGTATACTCCATTTAGGCTCAACCGACAGGGCCCTCTGGCCCCACAATTTCTCATATCTACTCCCAGTCTGAACAACCACAATCGGATAACAAGTAAAGGCGGAAACACTCTCTGCTACGAATCATGGTACCCGAACCATGTTATTGTTGGGTTTTAAGTACTATAACACTCCTATGGTGCACATACAACCTTAGATGCTTTGGATCTAAGTTTTCTCTAATTATACATGAAATTTCATTTTTCCAAAGCATACACCCTAGCTAGCATGCAATAGGAGATGTACAACATAAAATCTAGTTAGAAGAATACCTCTTATTTGTAGCTTGTAGTTCTTGGCCTTTCAAAAGCTTAGCACCTCAAATGTGATGCCTCTAATGTGTCACAAACACCAAAAGCAAGAGGAGGCTTATGAGAGAGAGAGAGAGAGAGGCTAGGAAGCACAAAATCGATTATTGTTCTCCTTTAGGATGCCTTAGCCGATTTTAGGTGTTAAGGGGTTACTTTTATAGTGTGGCATTGCTAGGGTTTCTTCCATGCAAACCCTAATTCACCATGACTCTTCATATTTCTTAGGCCCTTTGGATTAAATCTTCATGGACTCTCATATAGCTTTAGCCCATCCCTAATCAACATGGATCATTAGCCCAAACTATAAGTATTACTGATTAACTTAATCGGTCCCCGCAAATTTAATCAGTCTCTTTTGATCACTAAATTAATTCCAAATTAATTCTTGATCAATACTAATTAAATAATATGATTTCTCAATTAATATATTATTCATATAATATATTAATAAATCACAAATAACCTCTTTCTCAAATATCCATCCTATCAAATTGCTCCGGTGAAGGCAACCCAAAAGGACCATGCTACTATCGGGTCAAGTACATACCAATTATAGTTATGGGCTTAGACACCTAATCCAATAGTTATTTCCCCTCGTCCTGCTACTTAGAACCTCTGGAATTCTCCTTGTTTCGAGTATGGGTCCTCTGCTTTCAGTAGTACGGGCCCATACTACCTTCCACATCTACCCATACTTTCCACAAGGATCGTCCCAGACTTCCTAAGTAGTTGCCCGACCTTCTTGATCGACCAATTCCATTCCTCATGCTCGCTCTCCAGCGAATACTCAACTCTAAACAGCGCTCTCATCGGACTGAAATTACTCTCTAGGCTCTCCTAGGTTCTCATACCTCTCTGCCATCAGCTGCTGAAGGACTCCTTGCATTGTCAATTAGCTATTCTAGCTACCTCACATCACTCATGAGTTTCACAAAGTACAAAGCAAGTAGCATTCGGGCATCGAGTAACCTCCACCAACACATATAACCACTCTAGCATACAACTCCACTTGCTCTATCCACAACTCAAAAGGTATCACCGAACTCAGGCGATCCTACTTCTCATGGGTATCTAACTACTCTCTCAGTAGATTCCTCAATGCACATCTAGGTATCTCTCCAAGATTACTCCTCGACTCAAAGCTCTCTCTAAAAGATTCCTGCTATGTACCCCTACTCCGCACATACACAGAGCAAATATCAGATAATATCAATCAATATCATTCCCCTAGGCTAAGGCATCATGAATCAGGCACTCTAGCTCTAAATTTTTGAAATACCTAGCCTATCATCTAGCATGCAGCTCTAATATCTCATAAGCATCTCATCTCATAATATAAACAAGTAATGGTATTTTGGGAAATCACCGTTCGGGCTCTGGCTGATTGTACACACTGCTTCATCTCGTTTTCTCTTAAAAGCTTTTACTCGTTTTCGAAAATCATTTGTTTTTAGAAAATTTTATCAAATCCTCAGTTTGAGTCCATACATACCCGAGGATACATCTGAATCCCTCAAACCAAGGCTCTGATACCAACTTGTAACACTTTAAAATTCTCAAATAAAATTTTCATTCTTAAAGCCACCCAAAACACAGTTTCACATTTCTCAAACCCAAATGTATAAGTTGTTCAAAACACAAGACAAAAAAATGTTTGACAATATCCCAGAATCCTCAAAACAAAATCTCTAGCTGATGCGTACAATCATGTTGGCGCCTTCCCGCGATCTTGAGAAGTACCTGAAACACATTTACACAAACACTATAAGCACGAAGCTTAGTGAGTTCCCCAAAATATCACACACAAATAATTAGCCTCTCATGGCTATATCTCGATAAGGACCCTCCGGTCATGTGTCTCAGTGAAGACCCTTCGGTGTCACAGCTCGGGTCGGACCCTCCAGTCTGGTATCTCAGTGAAGACCCTCCGGTCTCACAACTCGGTTTGGACCCTCCGGTCCTAACTCAATAAGGCACAGAAATAATATACATCATAAATCACAAAGACAAAATGCATGATATCACATAACTCAGTATAAGCACATAAGACCCTCCGGTCAATAACTCAAATAAGACCTTCCGGTCACACAGTATTACCACTCAGGTAAGTATAGTGAGAAGACTCACCTCGCAGAGTAAAGCAATATATCCCACACTCAAACTGCTGGTCTAGACTCCGCCCCTTCATAGCCTCCAAAATCCACAGCTTGACCAAAACCCTAAAGTCAACGGAAGTCAACAGTCAAAGCTGACCCAACTCGTCGAGTGCAACTCACGAACTCATCGAGTTCCTCAGTACTCAGTAATCACAAAAAACCGAGTCAACTCGTCGAGTCCACGCAGAGTCCAGAAGACCGGGGAAAAACCCTAACCACTCGTCGAGTTGTCCCACCAACTCATCGAGTTCACTCTGAATCCAAAAACGGGAAAACCCAACTCAACCCGTCGATTTGGATGCCCAACTCGTCGAGTTCTTCATCCATTACACATTAAACTCATTCCAGTCGATTCCAATGCTCCAAACTCCAGATCCAACCTCATAGGATGAAGTTACCATGTAAGTTGCTAACTTTACGATCATGCAAGACCTCACAAGGCTAAAACACCCAAAACTAAGCTCAAGAAGGGTTTAGGGCATAGAGAAGGGCCAAAGCTTGATAAAGCTTGAGACTTTATGTACATGAGGGCCTAAAGGAGTCCAGATCTGCAACTACACCCTCTGGACAAGTTTAACTTGTGGCCCTCATTTTGCACCAAAATGCCCATAAACTCACATAAGAAGAGATCTAAGAAATGGTAAGCCAAGGTAAAGACTTTTTACCTCCATATGGATGCTGCAACTATATGAACGCTGGATCTAAAGGCTCATTCGTGTTCCAAGTTCTTCACTCTTCATGTTCCTTCAAGGAATGCACCAAAATACACTCTCTTAGCCTAATACACTCTCAAAATAGGAAGTAGCTCGATTAGGGTTTTTCTCTGAGTGATAAAATGATGAGGGGGTTGGGTTAAAGGAGTTAAAGTCCTTTAAATAGGGTGTAAACTCGAATAATTAGGGTTTTCTCATTCAGCTCCAACTCGTCGAGTTGGTCCTTTCAATTCGTCGAGTTGGTTCTTAAACCCCTGCGGCCAACTCAGCTTCTACACAACGAGTTGGGGCCATCCAACTCGTCGAGTAGGTCCTATAATGTGCATAACATTCTCAAGTTCCACATCCAGGAAATCGGTGTGTTACACTTTGGAGGGAATCTTAGAGATCCAACTTTAGCACCTTCTTTTCGTGGCTTTTGAGGCATAAAGTTCAAAGCTTGTCATCTCATTTTGTAGATCTATTTCCTTGGCTTGTTTTTGGCTTTTTGGTTGGTTTGTGAGCTAAGGACGTTTTTGGAGCTTATCCTTATAGATCTATGCATATTAAGGGCTTCTTTAGCATAAAGGTGCAAACTTTATGGTGGTTTTGGTCTCATGCATGTGTTAAGTCATTTGTTAAGCTCTTTTGAGCTCTAAAGCCCCATTAAGCCATGCATGCACATAAAGTTGGCAACTTTACGTGATAAACCACCTTAGGGAGGATAGATCTAGGTTTTGGGTTAATGTTTTAACCGAATAAGTGTTGAATAAGGAAGGTTGGCAAAGCTGAGGAGTACGATGGGCGTACAAGCTGGTACGTCGCGCGTACAAGCCTCTATGTGAGTACGCTTAGCGTACGAGCTGAGTACGCCCCAAGTACTCAGAAGTTGGGCTTCGGAAGGTTTGGGCTCATGGTGTTGGGCCATGATTGGACTATGGATGATTAGGGCCTTGTTGGGCCATCAGAATGCTATTTTGGGCTAAGGATGTTTTATTGGATCTTGGTTGAAGGCCCATAAAGGGAGTTTGGGCCCAATCATATTTGGGCCTTGAGCAATTATTTTGGAATTTGGGTTCTTTGGACATTTGGTTTGGGCCTTGTCCTTGGGCCAAGTTAGGGGTAGGGTAAAAAGGTCTTTTACCCTAGTTTGGACTCTTATTGTGAGTCGGGATCCAATTATTAATTGGATGTTATTTTGTGATAGCACAGGGATTTTAGCAGGCTAGTAGCCAGAGATCTTTCTGTGAGATTCAACAGTGCGAGGTGAGTTTCATCACCATGTTTAGCAGGTCTAAGGCACCAATACCGGCCTATGATCAGTTATGCTTGGATACTAGATGTCTGTGTGACTCTTATATATGTATATGCTTATATGATTTGTATGTTGGGTGGGGCCCGTTATGTGAGTTTGGGCGGGGCCCGTTATACTCAGTGGGCAGGGCCCTATATGTGAGTTTGGGCGGGACCTGTTATACTCAATGGGTGGGGCCCATTATGCGAGTGTGGGCGGGGCCCGTTATGTGTTTGTTTATGTATGGTATGTAGTATGTTGGGGAACTCACTAAGCTTTGCGCTTACGGTTTTTAGTTTATGTTTCAGGTACTTCAGGTTCCAAAAGGAAGAGCCTGAGATGATGGCAGAGCACACACCACCTCGTTCCGCATTTTGTGTTTTACTCTGATATGATATGATGATTGATACATTTATTTTATCTTGATTTTTATGATGATGTTTTGGGATATTGGTTTTATTAATTTAAAAATGAAATTTTTCGGTCTTATTTTCGGGACGTTACAGTACGTTGTGCGTACTGGGTCAGCAGCTCGCTTTCTAGTCAACGTAGATTATGCGCGCCGTACGTATGGGGTACGTTGGACTTACACCAAGCGGTAGGCTCTTATTTGTTTTGGGCCCTTTTTGGACTTCTTTTGAGCTTTGGGCCTTAGCTGGATTTTGGGCTTTGCATCTGTTGGGCCATAGTTGGACCTTAGCTTGTGAGTTGGGTCATTTTTGGGCCTTGGGCCACTATAGGGTTATTGGGCCAAGCTAGTTGGGCCCAGTAAGGAAAATATAAAATAGTCTTTTACCGAGGATGATGAGTTGGGACCCCCAGTTATGGTTTATGACCTAATTATTAATTAGGGTATTGTTTGATGATATTTAGTGCGAAGATTTTCCGGATGGTTGCTGGACATGGCCCATTGTATGTTTGATATGTATGGTGTGATGTATTTTGGGGAACTCACTAAGCTTCGTACTTACGGTTTTCAGTTTATGTTTCAGGTACTTCCGGTTCGAAGGGGAAGAGCTCGGGGTGATCGCATCGCACACAACATGATTTCCGTGTTATTTGATTTTGGATGTATTGGGATGATTGATTGACATATTCTGATTTTCCTTTATGTTTTTATGAACATGTTGGGTTGATGGTTTTATTATTATGAAAACGAAATTTTTGATTTTAAATTTTTTGGAGGTTTCAGCATTGTGAACTATGATGATATATATACATTTGCACCATTTATAAAAAAATGCCGGTTAAATATGCAGTATATGTAATATTAATTAACAACTAAGTATAAAATAACTACATTCATTCCCATAATTCCGAAATTTATAAAAATACAATGGTTATTCACCATCAATAAAACCGTGCATAATTCTATTGAACATTTTAAATATTCCGTTCATGGATTCATAAATATCCATATCGGCACCAACAATCTCTTCTTTCCGTATATCAGTTACTCAATTCATATTTTTTTTATCCACAGTGAGATCCTCTTTACGTGCGTTAATTCCCTGGCTTTGTTCCGAGTCCTTCTCTTAGTCTTTTTCAACATCTTTCACAGTTTTAAAAATATAATTGGACATCTTAGATGAAAATGATTCACTGCAATATTAGAAGTCCATTGAACACAGCCAACATCAAGAATGTAATAAGAATGGAATATTGTCATTCTTTGTCTTCACAATAATAATCACCATTCTAGGTCATCTTATATTACTTAGCCAACAATTTTAGAAAGATCAAAACTCGATATAAAACTTATTAAATAGAAAGATATATGAGAGTGATAAAACACACACATAACATCATAAAGACTTCAAGTTCGCATACATAAATTAATTTCGCAAGCATCATTCACAAATATAGTGCAAGCATCACTAGGGAGTCCATATATCTACTTACGAGCCATATTCGTTGGATAAAATACTTTCTTTGATATTTTGTGCACACAATGATAATTTATTATTATTTTCTAAAAAAAATTATGTATGAGTACTAGGGGTGTTCGTTTGGATGGATCGGTTCGATCCGATCCAATCAAGTGAATCCAAATTAATTTCGGTTTTCAAAATGTAGATCCGAATAGTTCAAACTAAATTCAAATCAAATCCGATCCAACAAAAGTACAACTCAGTTGGATGGTTTTTATAATTCGGTTTTCAAAAATCGAAACATTTTAAAACCATATATAATTAGAATACTAGTCAACTTTATAGAAGAAACAAAAACAAATTATTTCGTTGCGGTTTAAAATTTAAAAAGAACTACTAAAAATATATATTATCGTTTAATATTATATAGATAAAAACTTTTGAAATAAAATACATATTAAAGTTTTTTATTAGGTAAAACTTTTTGAATCTATTTGAAAAAATAAATTAATAAATAATTATAGATATATATTAGAAATAAATTAACAATAAATTGTTATTCGGTTTTTTTGGACTATTCGGTTCTTATTTTGTAAACAAAACGTCCAAACCAATTCGAAATCCAAAATAATAATTCGATTTTGTTAAAAACCAATCCAAAAATTTGAATATCCGAACCAAATAGTCAAATCTAAATTGTTCAATTGGACAATTCAGTTTTATCCAAATAACGAACAGCTCTATATATAGTAATGTAACACACTAAATATATTATAACTCTATTATATATATTTTGAAATAAATACAAACAACCTTATACTTAAATCGGTATCTTCATATATAAGATTTTAATTTAAAACATCTTAGTTTGCCTCTAATAACTTTTGTAAAAATTTGATGATATTTTACGTTTCAGTTTTCATTTATAAACAAACACTTTAAAACGCTTGGTTATTATTAAAAGAAAATTCAGGTAAAATGTCAATAATGTAGTAGACTAGTAATATGTCACCATTGCTGAAAAATAAAGTGATTATTCCTTTTATATATAATTTTGATTTATTTTTTAAAAAGATCTTCCACAATGATGCCTTTTTTCTGCAAATTTTCCTATAAATCCACCCCACAATCCTTCCCAAGCCTCTTCCCCCTCTCCTTCTTCTCCTTCTCAGATCATTAAGATCACCACTTTCTTCTTTCATCACTTGTTGAGGCTTTTCTTAACACCTTCTCCCAGTTCTCCTTTCCCTTCGATTTCTCCTCTTGTTTTCCGTTTTTCTCCTTTTCATTCTAGGTGTTGTTATAAGAAAATCAACATTAATGTGCAATCTATTGTTGTTGTTGTTTGAAATACATGTCTCAAATTCTCAGTGAATTGTTTCTTTCTGGGTTTATGATCAATTCCACATATAGACGCAGGACACATTTAGTTCAATCGTTTTCAGTTGTCTTCCTTTACTGGTTCTATTACATTTCATGATTATTGCTCTGTTTTTCCTTACTAGATTACTATAAACTAGCTTTTTACGAATTTACATCTATATCTCTATATATATCTAATAGATAGATAAATCTAAATAATAATAATCAATTTGAAGCTCTATTACCATCTGTGTTCTGTTTAAAATCTTCATTTTCCCTCTTCGAATCTGCAATTTCAAACTTGAAGGTATTCAAATGGCTTCCTCTAGTGGTACGACAACATCATCAGGTGGTTCATACCCAATTCAGAACTCGGGGTCTGAAGAAGATCTTCAGCAATTGATGGATCAGAGGAGGAAGAAGAGAATGATTTCGAATCGTGAATCTGCAAGGAGATCTAGAAAGAGGAAGCAAAAGCATCTGGATGATCTCACGAGTCAGCTGAATCAACTCAGGAAAGAGAACAACCAGATCATATCAAGCGTCAGTATCACCACCCAGCATTACATAAGCGTGGAGGCGGAGAACTCTGTTCTGAGAGCTCAGGTGGCGGAGCTCAGCCACCGGCTACAGTCTCTGAACGAGATGATCGCTTTTATGTACCAACCTGTCGACACCGGTTGTGGGTTTGAGGACGAGCAATACGGCGGCGGAGGTGGCACTGAGTTTGTCGACGAGTTCATGAATAACTCACTGAGTTACCTCTATGCAAACCAGCCTATTATGGCTTCAGCAGACATGATTCAGTACTGAGTCAGATGTAAATCTCCTAAAAGTCTTGAAAAAAAAAATCAGATTTGGTGATAGCTTGGGTGGGGGTGGGGGTGGGGTGGAATAAAGATTTGTGAACAAAGGAAGATGAAGATTTATGGGTACAAAGAGCTATGATTGTAATGGGTCTTTCTTGTAGATGGCATTATTGTCACTAATAATATTAATATTAATATTATCATGATTATTAAGTTCTTAATTTGATTTGATTATTTAAGTTAAAAACATTAGTATATCGATACTTATAAATGGTACACGTAACTTTGTTTTTTTAAAAGAGAAATCAAAGCTTTCTAAAAAAAGTGAAAGGTATTTAAAACATTATGATACAAGTGAAGTTTTGATGTATAACGAAAATAACATAAAAAATAATAAGACAAATTATACAAGGAAGGAACATATTCAAATAGCTTTCTTTTTGGGAATAATACTTTCAAAATTAACGTTTAGCTATAAGTTTATAATTAAAGAAAAGTTTGCGTTACATAATTTCGGTTTAAATATTATATTGCATACGGCACAATTCCATGATTCTTTGCTTCATTCACAATTCTTTTGGAACAAATATATACATAATGTATTCGATTAAAGTGTGAATAAAAACGATTAAAATTGATAATGTCGCCTTGGGACAAACTTAAGGTAGGCTTTTGGAGGCAAAAACAAAATTATGCGTCAAAAACCAGTTGTTTTGTAAATAGTATAAATTATATATATAAATAAATGATAAAAACGTATAGTGGCTTTGTGTGACCATCGATATATAAAAAATGCTAGAAATTCATTTTAAACCGAATAAAGTTTTGTCTTTTATAAAGTTTGCATGACCTACCAATAAAAATAATAATATTAAAAATAAAATGCTGATTTTGACACGTTTCAGGTGTTGCACATTATAAATGTTAATGTGGGTTAGTAATGATGTAGAGTGATATCATAAGTAATTTTTGACTCCAATAAATTGTGATTATAAAAATTAAAAAAATGTAACATGCATGTTCGTCATAATACATATTTTAAACACCACCTCCCATCTCCCAAAGGCCAAGGAGAAGTACTAATATTCGAATTAATTATATTAATGAATTATATATGCAAATAAATATTTTTGGTTTTGAGTTTAAATTTTAAATTTTAAGAATTGATTCGTATATATCATATTTTTTATAATAAATGATAATATTATGCTTTTTTATATTGTATAATTAATTTAAAACATAACAGTTTACTGTTATGTATAACAAAAAACTATTATATACAATCAGTTTTTTTTTTTTTTAACTTTTGATGACTATTGCATTTAATAAACTTACAAAAAAGTGAATTTAAAAATAAATAATCTTAACCATGTGATTTATTGGTAAGGTAGCTATTAGAAATAGTTTTATAATAACTCATTTAAGTATTTATTTTGTATTGTAACATAAGCCACAAAGGCTATCAACCTTCTTTACAATAAAGACTCTGTAAGCGACATAGGACAATAAGACATTATCTTTAGCATTTGAAAAAGCGGTTGTAATGGCAGATACACATGTGGGGTTTCTAGATTCTTAAACACATAAATTATTAGTTAATAATTTTATTTATTAAATATTTATTTATTACATTAATTTAATATTATATAAATATGTTTACATAACCTAGTTGTTACATTAAAGTATTAATAATTACATGTTACTGCGGGTAAGACTGACCTACAACCATTTTTATTCTTTCATAGATGGTTAATGTGCTTAAATATAGTTATCAAAATTACTTTATTACAGTAATAATCTAATATTTTAAAAATAGCTTAGATGGCTGCATGCATTAAAATAGTTAGCCGATTTTATCTCAAAATAATTGTTCACTTCTAAAAATAAATATCATTTGTACCAAAATATCATTCATTATTAATAAAACTACAATGTAATTAAATGCAACTACCATAGAATTAAATGCAACAAAAGAGTATAATTATCATTTCATTTCATAAAGTTAATGATAATTAATGTTTCTTTAATCTATGTGTTTTTTGCTTCTGGACAATAATTTCAGAACGGAGAGAGTTATTAAAAAGATTACAGGGATACAATTAGGCTAAAGGGTGTCTTGTATTTTTTGTCAATGGTTAAAGGGTGTAATCTAGGCGCCACATCAGTTTTTATATTTTTTTTACAAATTTTACCTACGAACTAGAATGTCGTAATGGTTTTACCTATGATTTTTTTCTTTTAATTTCAATTTTTTAATAAAAACCATACTAAAATTAAAAAAAAAACATAAAATTAAAAATTACATTTTAGAAATCCTAAAAATAAAGAATAACATGAAATTAAAATTTTCATTCAAAACATAAAACATAAAAAAAGGAAGTGAAAAATAAAAATAAAATAAAACCTAGAAAAAAAACATAACATCCAAATTTCAATTGCGTTTGAGCTTATATTTTTCACGAATCGAAGTCTTCACCATTTTAGCCGCCTCTTGATCTTCGGGGTCGAGGTGTCTCAAATATTGCATCAACAACGAAAATTTTGTTAGTCGGACGGTATCAGTCATATGTTTCTCTAAATTTGTATTCAGTTGTGCCATTTGTTCCATCATTTCCTCCGATCTAGTTGATCGGTCCGTTCCGACTGAAGAATTTTATGATGCCGTTTTTCCTTTTCCTTGAGCTTTTGCTTTGTCCCTTCCCATGGGACGAGGAGGCAGACGTATTTCTCTGATGTCTTCGTTATCATCATTAAGATCAATGCCAATGTGACCAGTCGATGATATTTGTTGTGAGCTCGAATATGAAGATGTTCGACTTCTTTTTAGCGGATTGGCAATGTCTTCATGTGTTGTAAGCTCCTTCCACATGATGCTTCTTTTGACAACTTCCCACACATGAATGAACTTAAAAGGCTTCAACATGTCATCTTGGAATGTCGCGTGCGTTTTTTTTTTCAACAAACTCGCTTCACTTTCGCCGCTAGCCTATTACTTTTCGAAGTTTGTGTAAATTATGTTCCAATGTGTCACGAGTTTGTTAACAAGATTCCATTTTGAGTTACATTGTTCAGACATCCTGTAATTTGGGTCTCGACCCATACCCTTACAAAACTGCTCTGTAACACATAATCAGAATTGATCACGCGATTGGACCTTTCCCATGTTGCTATCTTCTGACATGTAGACCCATGCCCTGGCTAATTTTGCCTCTTTTTTTTTACTCCATCTTCTTGGATCAGCCTTTGCTTTTTTGTGTTGAGGTTGTTCTTCGGGCTCAGAATCAGAAAGAGTTTCGGTTGAGGGTGTGAAAAATGGTTGAGATTGAAATTGGAATTGAGTTTGCGTTTGGGTTTGAGATGTTGTTCAGGGTGGTGGGATTGGAATTGGAATTGTTGTGACATTTAGAATTGTGAATAATAGCTAGGAACACCACCAACAAACGCTTGGTTTTGAGATGGATCCATTTGTGGCCGGAAATTAAGGTGGTGGCGATGTCGAATCGTAACCGAAAAATGCAAATAGGTTGGAAGCATTTTGGTTGGAAGTGTTTGGATCATAGTCACACGGAACGGGGTTCGCTCCGGTACGGGAACGGGTTCGCGGTTCGTTAGGTCCCCAAAATCCGGTACGAAGGGGGTAAGTTCATTTCGGTTCGATTGGGTACGATGTACCACATAAAAAATCATTAATTCTAAGACTCTAAATTCCAACAAAATTATATTGATAATAATAATACAATATTAAATATTCAATAAAAATTCTTTAATACATAACCCATTAGACAAAAAACTTCAAAAAGTTCAAAATAATTGAGTCACATAACCATTCAAAATTAGTCTTTCCTCTGTCTTTTTCCGTTCCTATTATCAACAACCTCTTCAACTAAATTTTCCCAGTGCATATCTTCCAATCTTGTATTCGAACCTTCCAAGTTTGTGTTATCAGGATCAATGTCCCACTTTTTGTGCGGGCCTGATTTGTACTCTTCAGAGAAACGAGAGTGAAGCCGAATATTTGAATGAATAAAAACCAATTTATCCAACCTCTTACAATTGAGACGGTTTCTCTTCACATTGTGAATATATGAATAAGTACTCCAATTCCGCTTTGCTGAAGAGCTACTTTGAGGCTGTGATAGTACCTTTTTAGCAACATCTGCCAATTTTGGGGTTTCTGAACCATAACTTGACCACCAGTCGATTGGTTCCATTGTCACCGCGTCCATTTGTGCTGCTGCCATGGAATAAAGTCATTTCTTCATATTAAAAGTTGCAAACTGTTTTCGCAGAACACGTTCTTCGTCTTCATTTTCAGCGATTCTTTCAAATGCTTTCATCACACCTACTACAACTTCTTGGTCAAGATTTAGAGCTTTTCGTGGTATTCCACCTGGGGCTAACTGTTGAAGATAGTGTTTATCATGAAATCGTGGATTCAATGCAAATCCTAGACAAATGTATGGGAATGGTCATTTTTCTCTCATATTAGTTAACTTGCATCACATCTTTATCTCTCCTAGCATATTGCCCATTCTCTCGTATATTTCTCCCATTTTGGGACCTTCACCATCACAAAACTTTATCATTATAAAATTGGTTTTGTTATGGCAATAATACTGTCAACAGCTTCCCAAAATTCATCACTTCTTATGGTTTCAACCACACTAAGCCCGATTCTCCTGGTATTTTGTCACCTTGTTTAACCCAATTCCTCCACGAGTTAAGTGAGATTGTAGTAGCTAGAGCCTCTCGACAGTCCACTAATCTTTTTAACAAAACATAGTGTGAAGCAAATCTAGTCGTCGCCACTTTTAACAACTCGAAGTTGGAGTTTTCCCTAAACATAGCCAAGACTTGAGAGTGATTGAGAAAATATTTGACAATTCTTTTTCCTTTCTTGTATGTATCTATCAACCAGTAAAATTCTTGTGCAAGGTCTTTAAAAATTAAGTTTAGGGTGTAAACATAACATGGAGACCGGAATATATGTTTATTTACCTTTTCAATTTCTCTTCCGGCGGCTTTACAATTTTCGGCGTTGTCTGTGACAACTTGGAAAACATTTCTTGATCCAACTGCATCAATAGCCCCTTGCAAAAACTTTGCGATCATAACTCCTATTTTTTCCACCCCATAAAAGTCTTCAGAATACATAAACATCGCCCCACTACTGTTTATAGCAAGCACATTGATGAGCGGTTCATGCTTGACATTGGACTAGCCATCAGATACAATAGACACCCCTTGTGAATACTATGTGTCCTTAAACGGTGTGAGTTCCTTTTCAATGTCCCGTACACATTCATCCAGTAAAATTGTTCTAGATTTCTCACTTGAAGGAGGTTTGTAACGGTCTGGTTCCCTCCTGATTGCATTCACCATCTCACAAAAAGTGGATTCCTTAAAACATTAAAAGGAATTCCATTAGCACATAAGCCCCTCATGATTTTCAAATTAACAAGATTTCTCTCCATTACGCCAAAAGATTTTTCAATTGGTTTCTTGGAGGATGAAGATGAAGAATTCAGGTTGTTACTAATCACATAACTTTTTAATGATTTTAACATCCCATCCTTTTCAGCCTCCTGCACCTTCTTTCACAATCTTAGATACTTCTCTCGATCATTCAATATAGCAGGGCATCTTTTGATATCAGCCCTCTTTCCAGGCGCATGACCAAAAAAGTGGGTGTGAATTCGAGTGTAAGAGCTTGTACACTTTATATTGCAATGTTTACACACCCATTTTTTTGCACCACCTGGGTTTTTTCTATCAGCCAATCCATTAATGCGAACTTCATCAAACAATGGCTTTTGGCTGTCAGATTGAAATTCAATCCGAGCTTCACTTTGCCTCTCTGTTTCATCCACCCCTGTGTTGTTTTGTTCCTCATCAAGATCAGTGAAATCTTCATCCTCATAATGGTTTTGAACTTGAATGTCATCACTGCTACAGGCTCTTTTTGTACCAAACACCATTGTAGTTTACTAAGAGTAAAAACTAAAGATTGTGTAACTGTGATATTGAGAAAGTAATACTGGAATAGGGATGTTCTGATGAGGATGCTGAAGTCTGGTATATATAGTAACTAAAAGTGTAAAATTAAAATTTGAAATAAGAAATTAATTGTAATGACTTTTCGTATAAAGTGAACTATAAATGTTAATGTGAAAATTGAAAATTGAAATCAGAACTATTAATATAATGTGAAAGATGAAAATTCAAGCCAGTAATTAATGGTACATCGAACCAGGAATCTAAGGTGCGATGACAAGTTCGTGTTCCCAAAATAGTTAAATCGCGAACCAGAAATAACTGGTACATCGACCCACCGACTCTTGGTACAAAATCGGGTACACATTCCATCACGATCCAGATCACGAACCACCGACGATTGGTACGCTTTTGTACCGCGATCCAGTTCGCAGTTCGAGGCCAGTTTAGCGAACCATGTGACTATGGCTTGGATTATTGGAAGACATTTTGATGAAAAAATGGGTAAATTGAAATGAATGGTATGTATATATATATATATATATATATATATATATATATATATATATATATATATATATATATATATATATATATAGTGGTAAATTATTTTTAAAAAAACAACAAATGATTCGTTGCCTTACTTTCACAACCTCCAAACGTTCCAAAATTTCGAAATTTACCATTGCATATCTACCCACCGACTCTTGGTACAAAATCAGGTACGCATTCCATCACGATCCAGATCGCAAACCACCGGCGATTGGTACACTTTTGTACCGCAATCCAGTTCAAATCGATCCAGTTCGTAGTTCGTGGCCAATTTAGCGCACCATGTGACTATGGTTTGGATTATTGGAAGACATTTTGATGAAAAAAATGGGTAAATTTAAATGAATGGTATATATATATATATATATATATATATATATATATATATATATATATTGGTAAATTAGTTTAAAAAAACAAACAAAAGAGTCATTGCCTTACTTTCACAACCTCCCAACGTTCCAAATTTACCACTGGCATAGACTCACCGTTGGTATCTTACCGGCGGTAAAACTAAGGCAGCGACACGGTGTTCACCCCCGGTGAAATGGTTCACACAAGCATACCGGCAGTGAAATTGTTACGATACCCTTCGGTCTTACTAATCACTTACAACCATAATTAATTTCGTCACGCATGTCAATATTAATTAAGTAGTCATTAATCATCAACGCAAAAAACTCAAGAATTTTTCATAATAATATAGCTTTTTTGTTAAATTATTTATGTGGCGTACAAGTTCTATTTATTACATATTATTAAGAGCATCTCTAATAGTAACTTTTTTATAGAATATTATTATTGATTATTATTTTTTTATAACTTATTACCATTTGAGGTTAGAGCTTATTTGTTTTTTTTTATTGACCACTCAATATATATTGAATGGTCAATATACTTCTATACTTTGTCACTTAACCCCCTTCATACATCACTTATATTTCATTTACATTCTTAAATATATTTTACTTTTAAATATTTATTTATTTATTTACTAATTAATTATTTATATTAAATATCTAATGACATTTCTTTCTATGAAATATAAAATTATAATGATTATATAATTTTTTTCAATATTTTTTATTACTATTTCATAATAGTTTTTTCGTATTAATTTTTCCGAACGATATATTGTAATATATTTATTTTGAAACAATGTATTATAATATTTTTAATAAAATTAAAATACAACGTGTGTTTAAAAAACGAGTAATTAAATAAGGGGGTTTTATAGAACATTTTAGATAGATATGAATAAATTAATGAAAATTTTATAAAAAAAACTATTTGAAAAGGTTAATCATTGGAGTGGTTATTTAATTATAAGTTGATTTATTATATTGATGATGTGACAATAGTTTTAAGTTCTAATATGAGTTAACCATTAGAGATACTCTAAAGTTCTACTATAATGTGGGTATTTAATAATTGCTTGTTACTTGTAATCTGTCAAACCCACAAACACGACTGAAACTCCAACCAAGAGCTCGTAAGTTTACAAGTTTGATTGCTTAATAATAATAATAATAATAATAATAAAGTCCAAAGCGTTATTATTATTATTGCTAAATAAAAATATATTTATGAAAATTCATACTATAAATGCTCTCATGAGAAATCGATGTTTATAAATCGTGGGACGGAGAATACTTTTTTTGATTGAGAAGTTTGTGACAATTTAAAACAAACAAACCAATTAATTAAATTATTTGTTGTTTTATAGGTACAATGCAATCATTAATTATGTTTTTCAATACTAAAATTATTAGTATGACACAAATTTCGTAGTACAAAAATGAAAAAGAAAAATTTACAATTAATTCATCTTAAAAAATGAAGGACAAAGAAAAGGTGGGTAGATCTTGATTTTAGAAAGGACATACGATCATGATTCCTTAAATGAAGGACATGTACGTGTATTATAATGTTTTGTCTGTACAAAATATTCTCACACCATACAAGTACTCGACGTCGTATTCATCAAATTCAGATCAAGTATACGATCATGATTCCTTAAATATATTGAACTTTGCATGACACAGACCATAAATATTGAAAACAACACCAGCGAACTTTTAGCGACGACATACTTACGTTTTAGCGGCGACGGCTGTCGCCGTTAATGCTTGCGTTTCTTGTAGTGGCTACCCAGCGCAATCTCTCTCTCTCTCTCTCTCTCTATATATATATATATATATATATATATATATATATATATATATATATATATATATATGTTCAAATGTTTCTTACAATTATTGTGTGCATGAATGCATCAATGAGAATTTAGGAATAATTTAATCATTAATTAAATTAATAAGGGTATATTAGTAATATTACACATGTCCATTAATTAATATCCAAAATTAACAATTGATGGTTTTTATTTACCTATTAAAATCCTACCCCACTAACCCTAATTCCATTTTCTCGTCTCTAATTCTTTCCAACACAGACCAATGGTCCTCATCCAGATCGACACATTAGTCTCTGCTTAAGAGCACCACCACCGGTTCAAAATCATCGTCGTTCTCTTTCGCGTCGCACCTGCACTTTGCTTTTTGTCTCTCACGTTGCTCCTATGCCTCCTCCACAATCGCCATCATCGTCTCCGATCGCCATCAACTATTACTCACCTCAGTCGCTCACACCTCCACACAGTCGCTGACCTCAGTCGCTCACATCTCCGGTTTCGCTCCTACCAGTCGCTCACAACTCCAGTGTCGCTCCTATCAGTCGCTCACACCTCTGGCGTCGCTCCCCTCCGACTCTCACACCTCTGATCGATCCCTTCAAGTAATATAATCAATCACCTGGGTTCTTTCTTGTAAGTTGTATGCGATTTTAGATTTTTATTTTCATTCTTGTAATTTGTCTGTGAATCAGTGATTTCATTTGTTTGTGTGATTCCAATTGTGAATCTGTGAGTTCGATACATGTTGTTATTATGAGTTTATTACTTTACAGATTTTTTGAGTTTGGTACTTTTGTCTAATTAAATATGTTATTGTTGAATTGGCTGAGCTTCAAGATAAATAAGTAGTAGATTGCACAAATATATATTTACTGAATGTATTGTACCCTAGTTCATACATCTTTGTTTTGGCAAATGTATTAGAATCTTGATGGAAAATGCTTATTAATCTATTGTTTTGATAACATTTCAGAGAGCAAATGGTCTTGTTAAAAACAAGATTCACCCCACATCAGTGATAAATTGATACAAAGTAAGTGTTACAATCTTGTTAATCTATGTATTATGTCAGAATGTATTCTGCCAGAATAAAATCTATGTATTCTGCCGAAATTTATTCTGTGTATTCTGTCATATTCTATGTAAATATATAAAGTGCTAGTTAATTGCAAGTAACATGTTTTTAACCATTATTAGTTTTTGTTGTATTTGTGATAGGAATGACTGGAAGAATGCGTTGAGACCTAATAAGAATAACTTTGAAGAATGCATAAAGTTTGATCATACTCACAATTTAAGAATGTTGTTATTTTTTAAGAATTTTATTTATTTTTGTTGATATTCTTTTAGAATATGTATAATTATATTAAAATGTATAAGGCTTTTAGTCTGTAAGAATATGTATGAATTTGTATTTAAGTTCGGATGTATAAGAATATATATTAGAATGTTGTTATTTTTCAACCTCGGATTCAAGAATGTTGTTATTTTTCAATAATATTCTAATAGAATAAAATTCTGAAAGAACAACATTCTAACAAAAAAATATTATGACAGAATAAAATCGGTTATGTATACAAATTACTTTAGAATTAACTAAAATTAGGAGAGTTGGTTATCCCTAAAAATTCGGAAATTTCCTTTTATAAATGTAGTTAATTGTCCAAAATACCATTTTGCTAAAATTTATGTGATTATATGGTACATGTTATCCTATTGTAATATCATACACCCTCAAATCATGTCCATTAATTAATTTCATCCGTTTGTCTAGATCTATGCATTCGGGCACACAATAGTTAGTAAAAACAAAATAACTTAAGCCTATATATATATATATATATATATATATATATATATATATATATATATATATATATTGCGCCCAAAATTTATGGGATAACGCGGGCTACCCAGCGCAACCTATTGGGTCAAACTCTATTGGAAGGATGTGTAGCTTAAGACAATAAATTAAAATTTTTTGTGGGTATAGAAACATCAATGATATGATAGCAGCTTGTTCAAGCTAGTTTAAAATGTATAAGGCTTTTAGTCTGTAAGAATATGTATGAATTTGTATTTAAGTTCGGATGTATAAGAATATATATTAGAATGTTGTTATTTTTCAACCTCGGATTCAAGAATGTTGTTATTTTTCAATAATATTCTAATAGAATAAAATTCTGAAAGAACAACATTCTAACAAAAAAATATTATGACAGAATAAAATCGGTTATGTATACAAATTACTTTAGAATTAACTAAAATTAGGAGAGTTGGTTATCCCTAAAAATCCGGAAATTTCCTTTTATAAATGTAGTTAATTGTCTAAAATACCATTTTGCTAAAATTTGTGTGATTATATTGTACATGTTATCCTATTGTAATATCATACACCCTCAAATCATGTCCATTAATTAATTTCATCCGTTTGTCTAGATCTATGCATTCGGGCACACAATAATTAGTAAAAACAAAATAACTTAAGCCTATCCAATAGAGTTTGACCCAATAGGTTGCGCTGGGTAGCCCGCGTTATCCCATAAATTTTGGGCGCAATATATATATATATATATATATATATATATATATATATATATATATATAGAGAGAGAGAGAGAGAGAGAGAGAGAGAGAGAGAGAGAGAGAGAGAGAGAGAGATTGCGCTGGGTAGCCACTACAAGAAACGCAAGCATTAACTGCGACAGGCGTCGCCGCTAAAACGTAAGTATGTCGTCGCTAAAAGTTCGTTGGTGTTGTTTTTATTATTTATGGTCTGTGTCATGCAAAGTTCAAGAATATATTTAAGGAATCGTGATCGTATACTTGATCTGAATTTGATGAATACGACGTCGTAAGTACTTATATGATGTGAGAATAAAAAAAATTATATGTAAACATATTTTATGTTATTGTACCCCCAACTAAAAAGATTGTATCATGTTTTTTAATTCCTGTGATAGGATAACTATATAGAATATATATTGACAATGTTTGTACCCCATATAATAAACACAATGTGTTATTGAATAAGTGTCTTCCATGAACCTTTATAGCTTTTTTGTATTAGTTAGATGCTTAGAATAAAACGTAATGCATTTTTCTTACCCAGTTGGATTATTGTTAGTTGGTTTTAAGTTGGATATCCAAACTACAAAAAGTTTAGTTGCTAGTAAGCATCAGTTAATTAGGATCCAATAAACATCAACGATATGGCCAACAATGGGGCTTCATCTTTCTTGATGCAACACATACACATTGCGTCGTTGAATTACTTGACTTTACAAGAAGCATAATGATTTCTATATATAATTTTATTTGTCTTACAAATTACATCGAAAAGTTGTGTCCTACCACCCATCTTTCTTGCAGGGACGGACCCAGGATTCTGTAGTAGGTGTTGTCGGTCCGTAATAGGTGTTGCCGATCCATAGTAGGTGTTGCCGGTGGCATATTTTATAGTAGAAAAAAGAAAAAAAATCGAAAATTTTGCACTACGTCGGGAAAAACTAGGTATTGCCGGTGCCACCGTTGGCACCATACTAGATCCGTCCCTGCTTTCTTGATCATACACATGTACAATCTTAGTCCTTTGGTGCATCAAGATTCTTCTGTTTTGACTTTAACATTTTTAGTTATACAAATATATGTCCCGAGATCCATTTTTCGGTGAACCATACATATATTTGATCTTCATTGCATCAAGAGTCTCCCGTTTTACAAGAATACCATAATACCGCAATTTCCTATATCGTTTTTACAAAATTACATTTTTAGTGACTTTTTATCATCAAACAGTAACTGGTCAATTGTATACCCACCAATCCACCGCCCATCTTTTTTGGGGAACACACACATGTGCGACCTTCAAAATATTAAGATTCTTGGATTTTACAAGAATCAACATAAGAATCTTTGTATGCAATCATTTTATTTACGATTATTTTGTAAAGACTTTCTTTATCATAAAAGGGCAACGACTCCAATTGTATAAATGTTTGTCCCACCACCCTTTTTTTGGTACCGTACACATGTTTGACGTTTGATCCATCAAGATTCTTTAGTTTTACTGCAATAACCAATAAATATAAAAATCTTTATATATAAAATGTTTTTCTTACAATTTTTGCAAAGATGCATTTCAACGACTTTTTCCTATTATAAAAGAGTAACATTGGTGGCTATTTAAATGTTTGGTCCATCACATGTCTTTAGTTTAACTATTACATCAAGATTTCATTGTTTTGTGAAAATCAACATATCGAAAACTATATGATCATAGTTTTTCTTCGTTGTAGCCTTTACAAAAAGACTTTATAGGTTTTTTTCTTGTAGCCTTTGTAAAAAGACTATTTTCATGACTTATCGAAAACTAACGGAGCTATAAGTTAAACACGTTTGTTTTCTGTCCCGTTTCGTTAGTTTCGTTAAGTGGTTAATTAGTTATTTTGTTAGAAAGTTGTTAGGTGGATGTTAGCATAGTCGGTGCATTGTAACAGTGTATATAAACCATGTAAGCTTGTTTTGATCAGTTTAATCGAAGATTTCTTTCTTCATGAATCACAATTATCATTTTTAAAACTTTGTTATGGTATCAAAAATCCTAAACAACCTCATCTTCAAGTAGTCCATCATCTATTGAGATTTATCAAAAATAGTCCAGGCCAAGGGCTTTTCTTTTAAACGAGTCCTTCTTTACAACTTAAAGCATTTAGTGACTCGGATTGGGCTGGCTGTGTTGACACACGTCGGTCTGTCACTTGTTTTTGTGTTTTCCTAGGTGATTCATTGATTTCCTATAAATCTAAGAAACAGACTATTGTTTCACGCTCTTCAACAGAAGCAGAGTACCGTGCCATTGCTGCTGTCACAAGTGAGCTCATCTGGTTGCGTCATCTATTACATGATTTTGGTTATGCTACAGCAACACCTTCTCTGATTTTTTGTGACAATAATTCTGCAATTCAATTAGCTACAAATCCAACATTTCATGAACGCACGAAGCATATCGAAATTGATTGCCACTTTATTCGAGACAAGATTATTGATAAAACTGTTAAGTTAAAGCCAATTCATGCAACAGCACAATTGGCCGATATTCTTACTAAGCCCTTACCGAGATCAAAGATTTTGCCTATTATTTCCAAGATGGTCCTTCAATCCATCTTTACGGATCCATCTTGAGAGGGGATAACGGAGCTATAAGTTAAACACGTTTGTTTTCTGTCCCGTTTCGTTAGTTTCGTTAAGTGGTTAATTAGTTATTTTGTTAGAAAGTTGTTAGGTGGATGTTAGCATAGTCGGTGCATTGTAACAGTGTATATAAACCATGTAAGCTTGTTTTGATCAGTTTAATCGAAGATTTCTTTCTTCATGAATCACAATTATCATTTTTAAAACTTTGTTAAAAACAAAAGAGTAAAACGTGTTCTAAGGATTGTCCTAACCATCTATATATCTTTATTTTCCATTTATATGAGTCCAAATTCTTTTGTTTGGCAAGAATCAGGTTTTTTTTCTATAATATTTGCTAAAATAGACTAATAGTTCAGTCGTTAGGCCGAAAAAGTCGTTAGGCCGATAACAAAAGACTGGACTCCCATTTGCAACCTCATGAACTAAAAAGTGACTTGTACATATATTTTCGTGTTTTTTTATTGTATTAATTTTTTGCAAGGGTCCTACTAAAGACACACCAGTCTATTTTTTCCATAGCCTAATCATTATATTCCCCAATAACTTTTCTTACTTTATTATTGTCTAATCATTATTAATTATATTATTTAGTAATTATATTTTTATTTCCAACTAATTTATTAAATTACTTTTTTATTTAAATATTTAAATTCAAACTTATTTTTTCATAAATAAGTTAAATACCGTAGAACAAATATATAAAATAACTATATTTTGCAAACTATGATGTACGACATTAAATGCATTATACAGTAAGTTACAAACTTATTTTTGCTTTGTTTTTTGTTGGCTTGATTTCATTTTTTTTAGGTTAAGAAACACATAAAAACAAAATAATAATTAAAATTTAAATAGTATTACAAAAAGTTAAATTAAAAAAGTTCTACAAAATCATAGTTTTCTTTAAAATACTTTCACTATATATCGCATTTTATTATTTGATTTATTGAAAATACTCAAAAAAATTATGGGTTTATTTTATGATTTTTTTTATTTATAATTAAAAATTAAATATTAAAACAAATTGATTAAATATTTCGTCGAGCGATAATGCTGAAATATGAGGCATTGGATAGATCAAAGAATTATACACATATAAATTAAAGATTAGAAATTATATGTCGTCATCGCTTCTCCGAACCACCGAAACCACCGAGTCGTCGCTGTGGAACCATCCTCGGCTACCGAGTTTTCGTCTGCTCAGACAGTTTAATATTATTTGTTTATAGATTCTGATTAGCTTATGTACAACTCGAAACCTATTACGAATTAAAATATAATTGTTTCGTCTTTCGGGTTAACTTATGTATAATTCGAAAACGTCAAAAAATTAAAATTAAAATTAAATAACCGTTTCGGATTAGCTTAAGATATATATATATATATATATATATATATATATATATATATATATATATATATATATATATATCATACATACTTATAAAGCTAGCATTTTTTCTTGAATCTCATGCATTTGAAACCCTCTTTTTTAACTTCCTTTCACCACATTCATTTGAAACTCCCATGACTTTTCAATTTCTTTACAATAATATTATAAATAAGTTAAATAATGTTCTATAAACAAGAAATGATGTTTTATTACAATGTCTAATCCCACATCGATGGTGAGAGTAAACAGGAGAATGTTTCCTCTTCTATAAATAGGAAAGGTTGTGAAATGTTTCAAAGGGACCAAACCATGAGAACTTCCTCATGCCTACCTTTGTAGGATTTTGAAGGTATTATTTGGTGAGATTGTCTATATTGGCAAGTGTCCAGTTAACTTTTAGAATTCCAAAAATGGTTTTGAACCGAATTTTTTCAGGTTTAAACCATGTTTCAGTTAGAAAAAAATTATATAGTTGGGTATATTGAGTTGAACCGAAGCTGGATCAACTTGGACCTATAAAGGAATCATTTTCCTTTCATAACAAACATTTGAAATTCTCATGATTTTTCAAATTATTTCTAATAATATTATAAATAAGTTACATAATTTTATATAAATATAAAAAAGCATCTACCTAAACTTAAAATTATGACTGTTTGAAAAATCACTTTGATTCAAAAGCATAAAATATATACAAACCGGGTTTCACTAGAAAAAAAAATATGTAGTTTGGTATATTTAGTTGAATCGGTCCGAGTTTAATCTATTTGGACCATAAAAGAAACATTTTCCTTTCACTACATACATTTGAAACTCCCATGATTTTTGAAATTGTTTCTAATGATATTTTAAAAAAGTTACATAATGTTATATAAATATAAAAAAACATCTACCTAAACATAAAATTATAATTGTTTGAAAATTCGATTTGATCAAAAGCACGAAATATATACGCATATTATATTTTATAAATGAATTCTTTTTATAATGAACTTTTGAATCTTGAAAATACATATAAACAAACTTTCTATATTAAGTACCTAACTGAATTTATGATTTTAGAATTTAACAAAAAGTTATTCAATAAAAACTTACTTTTTTGGATAGCAACTTACGAGATTATAGAAAAATGGAACTATTGAACAATAAAGAAAGGGTAAACAAGAGAAAGGGTGTTTTACTAAATAAGTTGAATAATGTTTTATAAACAAGAAAGCGTGTTTTATTACAATGTCTTCATCCCACATCGATGGTGAGAGTAAACAAGAGAACGTTTCCTCTTCTACAAATAGGAAAGGTTGTGAAATGTTTCAAAGGGACCAAACCATGAGAACTTCCTTATGCCTACCTTTTTAGGATGTTGAGGGTATTCTTTGGTGAGATTGTCTTTATTGGCAACTGTCCATTTAAGTTTTAGAATCCCGAAAATGGATTTGAACAAGATTTTTTTAGGTTCAAACAGAGTTTCAGTTGAAAAACCGTTATGTAGTTTGGTATATTGAGTTGAATCGGTCTGAGTTTGATCAATTTGGACCGATAAAGGAAGCATTTTCCTTTCAGCACATACATTTGAAACTCTCATGATTTTTCAAATTGTTTCTAATAATATTATAAATAAGTTACCTAAACATAAAATTATAATTGTTTGAAAAATAAATTTGATTCAAAAACACAAAATATATACAAACCGGGTTTCAATAGAAAAAACGTTATGTAGTTTGGTATATTAAGCTGAATCGGTCCGAGTTTAATCAATTTGGACCGATAAATGAAGCATTTTCCTTTCACTACATACATTTGAAACTCCCATGATTATTCAAATTGTTTATAATAATATTATAAGTTACATAATGTTATATAAATATATATAAACAAACTTTCTATATTAAGTACCTAACTAAATTTATGATTTTAGGATTTAACAAAAAGTTATTCAATAAAAACTTAATTTTTTATAGCAACTTACGAGATTACTGAAAAATGGAACTATTGAACAATAAATTTTCTGGATAACGTTTTATTTTTATTATTTAATATTTTATTTAAAAAAAAGAAATTATTGTCAAAGAAAGAAATGAGTTTAATTAAAATGTCTTCATCACACATTGATCGTGAGAGTAAACAAGAAAATGTATTCTCCTCTATAAATAAGAAAGGTTGTGAAATATTTCAAAGGGACTAAGCCATGAGATCTTCCATGCATCTAACTTTGTAGGACGTTGAGTGTATTCTTTGGTGAGATTGTCTTTGTCGACAAGTGACCAATTAAATTTCAGAATTTCAAAAATGATTTTGGACCGTATTTTTTAGATTTGGATCGAGTTTAATAAGGATCCGAGTGTCTTCTGAGTTAGGCAAACTCGCTTCCATTGGAGGCCGAGTTTAAGTAACATGTCGAGTATTTGGTTGTGTTAACCAAGTTTTACAACCCTGTATGTAATACAATTTAAAGTTTTAACCTTATAAAAGACGTCACTATTATCATATGTTCTACATAATTATGGTAATATTTATGATACAAAACATTTTTTTACTATTTAAGATAAAATGTTGTTTCTATTATCATATGTTGTACAGAATGATAAAATTTAAAATAGATAAAAAGATGTCTCTATTATCGTATTTTCTACATAATGATAATATTTAATATAAACGTTTTAATTTAATATGAAATTATTATTTAATAGATAACAATAACGATTTATTTATTTTTAAAAATTAATTTTTTTTTATTTTAATCATATAACTTTGTATATGCAAAACAACTTCAAGTTCCAACCTTATCTCTTATAATATAGTTCAACATAATAACAATACTAAAAATCATTTTTTATATTTTTTATGAAATTATTATTTAATTGTTAATAACAATGATTTAGTTATTCTTAATATAAAATATTTTTTTATATCCCACGCAACGCGCGGGCATTCGCCTAGTATATATATATATATATATATATATATATATATATATATATATATATATATATATAAGAGAGAGAGAGAAAGAAATTAAAAAGAAGAGAGAAAGAACTTTACTTTTTCGGAACACAATGTAACCTAAATAATTTATTATAGGAATAATTAGTCAATAATTATGATTTTTAAATGGGGTTGGCTAAAAAGACACCCCAATTTTCCATTTAGACACCCTATTTGATTTTTAAGGTTTTTTTATTGGTTGAATTTGCATTGTTTTTTGAAAAAGTAAATTATCAATAGTTTATTATAAGTTGATTTTTAATAAAAGTGCTTATAGGGTGTCTAAGGGTATAGATTGGTGTGTGGAAAAAAAAGACCCTTTTTGCAAAGGTGCTTTTTACATTTTCCAACAAATAAGTAACCCTAGTACCCTACACTGTCTATTGAAAAGAGGCATTTATCATGGCTTTTTGGTCATAAAAGAGTAACATTACCATTTGTTTAAAGGTTTGTCTCACACTATGTTGTTCTCATTGTTTTTACAATAAATTTTTATCGATTACAAGAAAGTAATATAACTGGTTGTTAAAATACTACTTAATTTATTATAAGACCTTTATAATAGTTTTCTTTTCAAAAAAAAAAACCATACATTTCTTGTGGTGAAAAGCTTGTACAACCACCCATGTTTATTGATGCCATTTATATTTATGATTGTTCATTGATCAAGATTCTTCTAGTTTACAAAATATATATATATATATATTAGGAAAAAAATTTACCTAGCTTTTCATTCATGATTTTTTTTTCAAATGAACTTTTCAATTTTCCATACATATTTAACCTTATAAATCTTATAATAAAGGGCATCCAACTTAATATAGTTTAAGATAAATCATACATCTTAAACTATATTTGTAACTAGCTCGAGTGGTCAGCTCTAGAGCTCCAAAGGTCAGCTTGACAAAGCTTACCCAGCTTGAGTAGGCTTGGGTCAGCCCAACAATTTTGGGTTAAATGACCCATTTTCAATAGTACAATGTTTGTAGGCCCATGTATATTTGTTTATATGCTATTTTTAGCTGTATAGAGAGTAGATAGAACGTATTTGTAATAGGGACAAAGAGTGAGGTAAATTACTTCTTAACCTAATACAAAGGCACTCTCTTCTGGTGGATGTAAGCACTTCTGCTGAACCATGTAAATATGTTGTTTTTCTCTTCTTAATTCCATTTCTTGATTATTGTCATTTCTTGTTCTTGGGTCTAAGGGAAAAAACGAGAATCTGATCAGAAAAAGAGATTGTTGTTTGTTGTTTTATGTTTTCTGCTTTTGTTTTCTTGTTTATGCATTGTTTCCGCTGGAGTAACAACTGGTATCAGAGCTTAATATCATATTCGGGTGGTAGAGCTCAGATTTGAGGCATTTAGGTGGTACTTTGTGTTCTGCACACGAGGTGTTTGATAAAAGTCCTGAGAGGCAGATTCCGAAACAAGCGGGTAAATGGCGTCTATGAGTGGAACAATTAAAGTTGGGAAGTATGAATTAGAGAAGTTAAACGGAAAGAATGTTTTTTTCTTATTGGAGGATGCAAATGAAAATTTTGCTAATTTCACAAAAATTACACAAGGCTTTGGCGGGTAAAACAAATAAGCACAAAGATATGTTGATGCTGATTGGGAGGAGTTAGATCTTGAAGCACGAGTATCGGTCATTTTATGCCTTGAAAGGGATGTTGCTTTCTTGGTTGACAAGAAGGAATCAACAGATGCAGTGTAGGTAAAGTTGAAGTAAAATTTCATGACGCAAACTCTAACAAACAGGATCTATTTGAAAACCAAATTGTTTACTTGCAAAATGGAAGAAGGCTCACCAATCCGGGAACACATCAGTAAATTTGACAAGTGTATATTAGATTAAAAAGACATTGATGTGAAGGTAGAAGATGAGGATCACACACTTTTACTACTTCTTTCGTTGCCGAAGTCTTATGAGAATCTTGTGCAAACAATGATGCTTGTGGGTGACAGTATTACGATGGATGAGTCTAGAACGTTAATTCTAGCAGATGATCTTCGAAAGATTGTAGCTAGTGACATGGCTGCTGCTAGTGGTAACAAAGACTAGGCACATGAGAGAGGAAAAGCAAAGGAGGAAAGTCTAGGTCTAAATCTAGACCTCTTGCAGAAAGGCGGTGTTTCAAGTGTGGCAAGTTTGGACATTTCAAAGCAAAATGTCCTAACAAGAGAGTAGGATGGAACAAAGACAAGAAAAACTACAAAGAAAATTCACAAGAGAAGCAATAAGCTAGTTATGCCTCAGGAGAAGAAAGCAATGATGATTGTTACTTGTCACTTCTGATGAAGAAATCTCTGGTAAATGGATTATTGATTCGGGTTGCTCGTACCATATGTGCCCAAATAGGAAGTGGTTTACTAACTATAGAAGCATAGATGGTGGAACCGTGGTAATGGGAAACAAACATTCCTGCAAAACGGTTAGGCTCGGTTCTTTTAGAATCAAAATGCATGATGGAGTGATCAGAACTTTGTTAGATGTGAGACATGTTCCTGAGTTGTGAAAAAATCTCATTTCTGAAGGTGTATTGGACTCCAGTGGGTGTAAGATAGTTACATGGGAATAAGTAAAGAAGGTTGTTCATGGTTCTTTGGTTGTAATGAAAGGTATTCGTCAGGGAAACCTTTATGTTCTTTCGGGTAAAATAGTGACAAATAGTGCTACATTTGGAAAAAATGGTGGTGGTGGTGACCCATATGAAAGCAGTCGGTTATGGCATAGATGGCTTGAGCATATGTCTGAAAAGGGTCTCGATCTGCTTGGTAAAGAAAGTTTGTTGAAGAACATAAAGAAGCCTTGCATTGATTTTTATGAGCATTGCATGTACGGTAAAGCACATCGGGTTCAGTTCAAGTCAAGCAAACACAAAAGCAAAGGCATTTTAGACTATGTGTATACAGATGTTTGGGGTCCTGCTTCAGTCACTTCCAAGGAAGGTTCCAGATACATTGTCACTTTTGTGGATGATCATTCTAGGTATGTTTGGATTTACTTTCTGAAACACAAGAATGAGGTATTTGACACGTTCAAGAAGTGGAAAGCAATGGTTGAGAACAAAACAGGAAAGAAATTGAATACACTTCGATCTGATAACTGTACATAGCATACAGAAGTTGCCTTCAAGAAATTTTGTGATCATGAAGGAATTGCTAGACATTGGAAGGTCAGGAAAACACCACAACAGAATGGGGTTGGCAGAGAGGATGAATCGTACATTGCGAGAGAGATCAATGTCTATGCGATCATATGATGGTTTGGGTAGAGAATGGTGGGCGGAGTCGGTTGTTACAGCTTGCTACATTGTCAATCGGTCTCTTCATGCGTCTCTAGATGGAGATGTACCCTATAGGGTATGGTCAGGGGGACATGCAGATTATGAGAAACTCAGAATCTTCAGGTGCACAACCTATTATCATGTTAGTAAGGGAAAGATTGAAGCAAGAGTGAATAAGGAAATTATCTTGGGATATGCATCAGGTGTAAAAGGCTATCGTCTTTGGTGTTTAGAAGATTACAAGTTTATAATCAGTAGAGATGTTACCTTTGATGAGAAATAAATTGTAGCTTCTTCGAAAGCTACGGTGCCAAATGGTGATGACACTGAGACGGTCAAGTCTCAAGTAGTTGATATAGAACCTAAAAGCCAACAAGGTTCTAGTCGTGTTCACGAGGAAGATCATGGTTCTATTCATGATGATATTGAACATGAGATGGTTCAGCAAGAAAATGTACATGAACTAGAGGAAAAAAAGCTTGAGGACAGTTCGGTCTCTACTAGGCCGAGGTGAGCATATAATAAAGTTCAAAAGTTGGGGTCTGATCAACCCTTGAAGCACTACGGACATGCAAGTTTGGTTGGGTACACACTCTCAATGGAGGAAGACGAGTCGGTCTCCTTGAAGGAAGCTATTCATAATGGAAATAAAGAGAGTTGATTCTCGGTGATGGAAGAAGAGATGAAGTCTCTTCGGAAGAACCAAACTTGGGAAGTGGTCACATTGCCCGTAGGGAAGAAAACTATTGGTTGTAAGTGGGTACACAAGAAAAAGGAGGATCCTTTTGAACTCGGTGGTACAAGGTATGGTGATATCTTGGTAACTTCGTGATGAAGTCCTCGCCGTCCTTGGTAACTTCGTGATGAAGTCATGGTGATCTCTTCCCATTTCCACATAGGAATGGGTAACGGCTGAACCTTGCCATGAGGCCTCCGATGTTCGGCCTTGACCTTACTGCAGGTCAAGCACCGCTCCACAAACCACGCAACCCCCCGCTTCAAGCAGGGCCACCAGTTACTCAACCTCAGATCCTTATACATCTTCGTGGTCCCCGGGTGAATAGAGAACTTGGATCTGTGTGCCTCCTCCAAGATCTTATGCCTCACACCCCTGGTTACCGGTACCCACACCCGGACACACTGTGTCAGAAGACCTCGACTATCCCGAACAAACAAGGGATACTGACCCTGAATCCGCTCTATCTTCCAATTCTCTTTCTTCACACCCTCCACCTGAGCTTGCTTGATCATATCCAACAATGGAGAGATCACCGTCATCCTCAAACAAACGGTCTCGATCGGTGCACTTGCCGCCTTGCGGCTCAAAGCATCGGCCACCACATTGGCCTTCCTTGGGTGGTATAGGATTTCACAATCATAATCCTTCAGTACATATAACCACCTCCTATGTCGCATGTTCAGGATCTGATGATCCATCAAATACTTCAAACTCTTGTGGTTAGTAAAGATGGTGAATCGAACTCCATACAAGTAATGCCTCCATCTTTTGAGGTCAAACACCACATCCTCCAATTCTAGGTCATGAGTGGGGTAGTTTACCTAATGAGGCTTCAACTGCCTCGAGGCATACGCAATCACATGCCCCTTCTGCATCAAAACAACGCCTAACCCTGTGATAGATGCGTCACAATACACCACCAAATCATCCAACCCATCAGGTAGTGCTATGATAGGGGCCTCACATAACCTCTGTCTCAAGGTCTCGAAAGCCAACTGCTGGTCTGGGCCCCACCGAAAAGTCACTTTCTTCTTGGTCAAACGGGTCAAGGGTACGACGATCTTGGAGAAATCATGTATGAATCTCTGATATTACCCCGCTAAACCCAAGAAGCTACGAATCTCCGATGAATTCTTCAGTACTTCCCACCGCATCACTGCCTCAATCTTGGCTAGATCAACCAAAATACCCTCTTGGTTGATGATGTGACCCAAAAACTACACCTCTCTCAACCAGAAATCACACTTTGAGAACTTGGCATAAAGCCTTTCCGTCCTCAGTGTCTCCAATACCTCCCTTAAATGTTGATCGTGATGCTCCTTGGTCTTAGAATAGACCAAGATATCATCGATAAACACGATCACCGACCGATCCAACATTGGCCTACACACCCTGTTCATGAGATCCACAAACGTTGCTGGGGCATTGGTGAGCCCGAATGGCATCGCCAGAAACTCATAGTTTTTGTACCGATTCCTGAAAGTTGTCTTCGGTATATCCTCATCCCTAATCCTCATCTGATGGTAACATGTCCGAAGATCAATCTTGGAAAACCAAGACGCACCCTGCAGTTGATCGAACAAATCATCGATCCTCAGTAGTGGATAATGGTTCTTCACCGTTAGCTTGTTCAGCTCTCGATAATCAATACACATCCTATGTGACCTGTCCTTCTTCTTTACAAACAGGATCGGTGCCCCCCACGGGGAACTACTCGGATGAATAAACCTTCGGTCTAGCAGCTCCTGAAGTTGCATCGACAGCTCCTGCATCTCGGGCAGAGCTAGCCGGTATGGTGCCTTGGCTATCGGAGCGGCACCCGACACCAAATCAATGCGAAACTCTACCTTCCTCTCCAGAGGCACTCTAGGTAACTCCTCGGGAAAGACATCCCATAACTCCTGTACAACCGGTACACTGCCTAAATCCATCGGGGTCTCAACCCTCGTATCCGATATATATGCCAAAAATCCTAAACAAATCTGCTAGAGAAGTCTCCTATCCCTCGTAGCTGAACAGAGGGATGGCCCAGAAAGGCCCTCTCTCCATGAATAGCTAGTTCTCCCCCACTTGGGGTTCGAACCCTCACTAGCTGGTGCTTGCAATCAATCATGACCCCATTGGCCCCCAACCAGTCCATCCCGACGATCACCTTCAGTCCTCGCAACGGTATCGGGACTAGATCAACACGAAACCTCTCCCCAAGCACATTCAGGGAACAGTCCCGATACAACCTCGCAACACTCACAGTCCGGTCATCCGCAATCTCAACCTCAAGCGGGGAATCCAAAGTCCCCGGCGCATCCTAAAAATTCTTGCTAAGCGCAAGAGATACAAATGATCAGGTAGCACCCGAATCAAATAGAACGTGAGCCGACATACCATTGACCAAAAAGGTCCCTATCCATTACCACATATATACACATAAGCAATACAAATCAATATCGAGCAAGAAAATAAAATACGTACCAGCCACAACGTCTGGCGCTGCCCGAGCCTCCTCTGTGGATAACTGAAATGCATGGCTCTTCACCGCTGGAGCATCCGCCTTAGTAGGGCGGCCAACAGTGATCCTCATTGTAGCGGGCGCAGCCACCACCACTGCTCCTCCCCCTCCCTGCAACTTCGGACAATCGGCCTGCTTGTGGCCGGTCTGGTTGCAGTGGAAGCAAATCAAGCCCTTCTTGGGGCAGTCCTTGCTCATGTGGCCTAGCTGACCACATGTGTAACATAATGTGTTCGTCACCCGACACGATCCACCATGCGATCTCCCACATTTGGCACACCGGGCACGAACCTGCTGTCCCCTACCAGAAGACTCTGAGGTCTTATGCTTTTTAGCCTGACCTACAGATGTCAGTGCCTGCTCTAGTTTCCGCTTGGTGCAGAACTCCAACTCCATTTCCCGCTCACAGGCCTTTTCCACCATCTCATTCAGGGTTTTGCACCCTGTAAAGCTCACGAACTCATAGATATCATCCCTCAGCATGGAATGATACCTCGTCCTCCTCATGTCCTCATCTGTAGCATACTGTGGGATCAACAATGCTCGTTCTCGATACTTGGCGGTGATCTCCGCCACAGTCTCGGTGGTCTGCTGGAGCTCCTTGAACTCTGTCACTAACCGTTGCACCTCAATGGATGGTGCAAACTCCAAATCAAAGTGTCTGACAAACTCAGTCCATGTCATCTCAGCCACACCAGCTGCCCCCACCTGACTGGTCACCTCTCCCCGCCAGTCTCGGGCTCGGTCCCTCAGCATACACGAAGCAAATCCCACCTTTGCCACATCAGCACAAAAACTCATGCGCTAGGCGTTCTCCATGTCTGTCACCCAACGCCGGCTAACTATGGGGTCCCTAACCCCAAAGAACTTTGTTGCCACGTACGCCTTGAACTACCGCAACGAGGGAGTTCGGGCCCCGACCTGGCCTGTAGCAATCTCGGCTCTGAAAGACCTGAGCCTCTCCTCCATAATCTCCATCATCCCTTCCTTGACCATCCCAAAAATCACCGGGGTAGCGCCAAGGATTCCCCTCGTAACCTCGGCTGCAATAAGCTCGCGCAGCCTCTCGTCAATGGGCGATGTACCGTCGCCCGACCCAAATCCGGATCTTGATCCTGATCCTGATCCCCATGTTCCCAGCCGTGTCACCACCATTCTGATCTACAATACCATAAGAAAAAATTATCAAAATGTCCAAAAAGGGGATCTTCCCCCACCGTTCCTCCTTAGAGCTTCCAGGTCTAACATTAGTTCGGGTACAGGTCATGTGATTTCATTAGTATGGGCCCAATACTACCTTCCACACCTACCTGTATCTTCCCCAAAGCTCTACATGATAACCCTTATTCGTTCCCGAAAAAATATATCTCACGAGCTACTGCATAACTCAAATCCTAGGCTATCCTAAGATTTGCTCAATCCCATCAAATCAGATCCTAAATCAATCATAACAGGTTGCCTTATGCATGCAAATTATACACATAACAGGATCAAATAGACTTTCGAATAATAAACCCTACCCTAGGACCACAACCAGACAAGGAACAGGAAATAAGGCCAAATCAATCATTCTAAGGCTATAAGATCCTAACCGTATACAATTTTTAAAGCATACACATAGCAAAATCCATCTGACTATCATAATCCAAATATCAGTATAACATGGCTAACATACTGGGGAACTACTTACTTGAGTTCGGCCGATCACGCGCATTGCACTCTCCCCTTTTTCCATTTTAAGAAGTTTTTAACTTTTGATTTTTAAAAACAATTTTACCATTTCCATAGTTTGAGTCCCGAGCGTGTGCTCAAATCCCTCAAACCAAGGCTCTGATACCAACTTGTAACAACCCAATTTTTCCAAAGAAAATTTTTATTTTTTAATCATCAAAACGTTTCCAATAAACCACAAAATCTCAAGAAAAATTGTTTTCAAATTCATAACATCAACATTTTATTTCAAATATCAAAGTGTCCCATAAAAACGCCTGAGAGAGTGCACGTCGCGCCATCAAACCTTGCCCTTGCCCTTAGGCTCAGAAGTACCAGAAACAATCAACAAACTGTAAGCTAATGCTTAGTGAGTTCACCAGAGCATACCCCACACACAATCCACATAATCACATAATCCATATTAGCTATAAAAGCTACATAAACCGCATAAGCCATGCATACAACATATAAGGATGCCCTGGAAACCCTCCAAGGTCTTACTCCGGGTGCCTCGGGAATCCCCCGAGGTCTTACTCCGGGTGCCTCGGGAATCCCCCGAGGTCTTAGCCCAAGGATGCCCTAGAAACCCTCCAGGGGCTTACTTCGGGTGCCTCGGGAACCCCCCCTCCCCCTCCCCCCCCCTGAGGTCTTAGCCCACTACCATACATATCAACATATAAGGATTCCCTGGAAACCCTCCAAGGTCTTACTCCGGGTGCCTGGGGAACCCCCCGAGGTCTTAGCCCAAGGATGCCCTGGAAACCCTCCAAGGTCTTACACCTAAATGCCTCGGGAACCCCCCTAGGCCTTTCATGCAAGTATCTCAATTAACTAGCATACCACATATCTCATAACCAACTAGCATATCACATAATAATAATGGGCCGACCTTGGTGCCTTAGACCCATTGGTATGGTGAGGAGACTCACCTCTCAATAATGCTGAACTGATAAGATGTGATAAGTCCCAACGTGCAACTCCAACTCAACTGCCTACAATCATCATGTGACTAGCCTTGTCAACATCCCGAAATACCAAAAGTACCCTCAAGGTCAAACTTGGTCAAAGTCAAGGTCAACAGTCCATGTTGACCCAACTCGTTGAGTGCATCTAGCAACTCGTCGAGTTCCTTCAATGTCCATAAACTGAATTCTCGATTCAACTCGCCGAGTTACCCGAGTAACTCGTCGAGTCCTTTAGTGTCTATGAGACCAAAAACACTAGGCCGAAAACTCTAGACCGAAAACTCAAGTCAAGAGACCGAAAACTCTAATCAGCTTACCGAGATTACTTAGAGTCCCGAAAACGGGAAAACCCTGCCCAACTCGTCGAGTTGGCTAAGCAACTCGTCGAGTTCCTTCAACCTTTTTCTTGTTCAGTCCTTTCTAGTTGAACCTAAGGCTCCAAAGTACAGATCCAACCCCCTAGGGTGTAGTTATCACGTAAAGTTGCCAGCTTTACGTGCATGCAAGGCCTTAAGAGTCTAAAACACTCAAAACTAAGCTTAGGAATATGTTTAGGGCATGGAGAAGGGAGAAGACTAGATAAAGTCGACAACTTTATGACCATGGGGCCTAGAGGAGTCCAGATCTGATACCATGTCCTCATGACAAGCTCAAACCCGAGATTGACTCCATTTTGCACTAGAAATGACCATATTCTTGCATAAGGGAAGATCTAAGAAATGGAAAGCCAAGGTAAATACTTTTTACCTAAAAAATGTTGCTAACACAGAGTAGATGCCGGATCTAAAGCCCTCTCCTCACTTCAATCTCTTCAATCATCAAGTTTCCTTCGAAAAAGCACAAGATTCACTCTCCAAAGCTCACACACACTCAAAAGGCACTAAAATGCGGCTAGGGTTTCTCTATGGGCAGTAAGGACAATGAGGGAGGCCACAAATGAGCCATAAGTTCTTTAAATAGGGTATAAATCCCTAAAAATTAGGGTTTTTCTTACAGTGCCTACTCGTCAAGTAGACCCTAAGTCCCGCGTCCCCAAAACGATCTCTACTCGTCAAGTTGGACTCCCTAACTCGTTGAGTCCTAGTGCAAAACCCAAAAAATCTTGAAAAATAAATGCTACATGAAACGAGTGTTATATCAGCCTGACAAATCTTACTTAGCTTGAGTAGGCATGGGTCAGCCCAACAAGTTTGGGTTAAATGACCCATTTTCAATAGCCCAGTATTTGTAGGCCCATGTATGTTTGTTTATATGCTATTTTCAGCTTTATAAAGAGTAGATAGAGCGTAATTAGTAATAGGGACAAAGAGTGAGGTAAATTGCTTCTTAACCTAATACAAAGGCACTCTCTTCTGGTGGATGTAAGCACTTCTGCTGAACCACATAAATCTGTTTCTTTTTCTCTTCTTACTTCCATTGCTTGATTATTTTCATTGCTTGTTCTTGGGTCTAAGGGCAAAAACGAGAATCTGATCAGAAACAAAAATTGTTGTTTGTTTTTTTCTGTTTTCCGCTTTTGTTTTCTTGTTTCCGCATTATTTCCGCTGGAGTAACAATATCCATTTGAAACTTATAACTCTTCAACTTATATCTTTAATGGTCTTCTCCCACAAAACTTTTACATATTAAGGGATTATAACTGCAAATTTTAATGGACAATTACCCCCAGAGTGAGCTTCTTTTGCTTCGGTCTTGTATGGGTATTGCTAAACTTATCTTTGGGTTGAGGAAGTGCCAACCCATTCACATGGAGGAGGAGGCGTTGTTCTTTGACCGTGTGGGGTGATTGAGGACATTGTGCTTTGTGGTGACACTTTCTTTGACGACATACAATGGTGAATTACTTCACTACCCATTAGCTTTGGTATTTTGGGTTTGTACTCGGCAATAGAGGACACCTCATATACTTTTGTTGCCTCAAAGGCCCAATCTTGGGTGTTACAAGACCATATCTTACATGATAGCGACATTGTTGGGTTTTATTTAAAACTTAGTTTCAAAAACTACAAATAATAGCAAATGGAAGACTTGAGTTTTATAAATAACATAAACATTTTATCACCCACCAAGGATCAACTTGCAAGTAATAGAAAGAATTATAACACAACCATAGAAGGAAGAAGTGGTAACAACCTTTGAAGCACTTTGAGTCCTCCAGGGGGGGCTTGGAAGTTGATGGAGTGAGGATAAACCCTTAAGACACCAACAATGTGCCAACTTGATGTAATTCTAGTTACAACTCTTAAGCTTTAAGTCAAAACAAGATTATGACTTAAAGAGAGGATGGAAGAAACTTATATCTTCAAAGCGCAAGACTTTAGAGAGAATATGGAGATGGGAGAAGAGCTCTCGGCCAAGGCAAGAAGAAGTGAGAAAAATGAAAGCACTCTCCTCTTATTTATAATAGAATGACGGTCCAAGAGTCCTTAACCATTAAGCACTTTAGACCATCTTGTCCTCTAGCATGCACCGTACTTTGAATACTTTTGAATAAAGAAATAAGAAAGCCATACTTCTTCTTTTCCCCGTGCATGGCCGGCCATGATTATGGAAAAGAGAAGTTTTGGTTTATATTTTATAAATTCAAAGTTTATATAAACTTTGTCTTTTCCTAAAAGACAAAAAAGCTTACCTAGTTCAAAATGTTATACATGACTTATTAATTCATACATTATGAAATAATGTGTTACTTGTTTTGTAAAATAACTATTTCCTTGAAATAAATATTTTCCCAATTTAATATAAGAGTTTATGAATATTTATTAAAATCAATTTCTAATAAATAATCATGTTTGTATCAAGTTGTTGTTAGTGTGACCCTTAGGATCATATGTTATTTAGCAATATCATTTTAATATGACTCTTGAGCATACTAGATCTTTCAATCTCCCACTTGCGCAAGACTCATATCAAATTGATACAGACAGTGGTGAACGTCTAGCAACATTTCACTTCCCCCAACAACATATGACATAGTGTCATTCCATCAACGTCCAATTCCCTAGAATCCCCCAAGGCTACAATTGGTGAGTAAGGTAAGTTTACCAGTTACCCCTTTTCTACAAACATCATGTTGAACATGAGATATGGATCGCAGTCAATCTCATCTAAGTGTTCAACTTTACATCAGACCTTAGATGTCTAACTCTCAATGAATAAGATGAACAAATCCCATCTTGACTACATACGCCTCTTGCATGGTTTACATCACGCCTGACAGTAGCTTTTATAACTGCCTAATAAAAGAACAGATTTTGACTACATCAAGGCATAATGTTCCCCACACTCAAGTCCCATATATGTATCTCAGGTGTTAAGGATATACATATATTACCTTTTATCAAGTATCATTCATGACAGCGATCCATGAAGTGATATTGAACGGGTCACTCCAATACTTATTCTCTAGTAAGTACCTATGAAACTGGTTACAACTCTTTGTCAACCATCCCATTTCATATTAGTCTTATTTCATTATTGCTCCTACAATAATAATTGACTATGGAGTTTTAGAGTGAATAAATTTACTCAAGGATTAAACATGTTAATAAATAACACAACAAATATTTAATGAAAAGATCATATGCCATATATATCATAGTCATTACAATAGATGATGTTATATAATGTTCCAATATTCAATACTAATACATAGATCAAATCTAATCACTAGAATAGCAAAGTCCTATTCCTCGAGTATGTCCTTCAAATTTTTCTTGAGGAAGAGGCTTCGTGAAAGGGTCTGCCAAATTTTGATCAGTGTGAACTTTGCGAATACTAATTTCACCTTCTTCAACACTATACAGGATGAAGTTGAATCTGCGGCTAATATGTCTGGTCTTCTTGTGTGCTCGGGATTCTTTTTCCAAAGCAATAGCACCCTCATTGTCACAAAAAACGTCTAGGGGGTCCTGAATGGTAGGGACTACCCCTAGATCCCCAATGAATTTCTTCATCCAAGCAGCCTCTTGTGCAGCTTCAGAAGCAACAATGTATTCTGACTCTGTAGTGGATTGTGCAACAACACTTTGCTTGGAGCTTTTCCAAGATACCGTACCCCCATTGATAATGAACACATATCTTGATTGCGATTTGAAATCATCTCGATCAGTTGTGAAGGAAGCATCAATGTAGCACTTCACACTTAAGCTTTCTTCCACGCCTCCATAGACAAGGAACAAATCCTTAGTTTTTTCGTAAGTACTTTAGGATGTTCTTCACAGCTCTCCAATGACTCTCCCCTAGATTTTTTGGAACTTTCTTACCATGCTCATAGCATAAGCAAGATAAGGTCTTGTATAATTCATGGCATACATGATGGATCCAATAGCAGAAGCATATGCAATATATTTCATATTGTCTAGCTCGGCCTTTGTGCTAGGACATTGAGATGAACTTAGTATTGTGCCATGTGCCATGGGTACAAATCCTCTCTTAGAGTTTTCCATATTGAACCGTTTCAATACTTTCTCAATATATGTACCTTGGCTTAGACCTATCAATCGTTTTGATCTATCTCTATAGATTTTGATTCCAAGAATGTATTGTGCCTCACCTAGTTCCTTCATTGAGAAACATTTTCCAAGCCAAGTCTTTACACCTTGTAAAGTTGGAATATGATTTCCCATGATCAATATGTCATCCACATATAGTACCAAGAATGTCACCGAGCTCTTACTTGTTCTCATGTAAACACAAGATTCATCTTCATTTCTAATAAAACCATACTTTGTGATTTCATCATCGAAACGATGATTCCAGTTACGAGATGCTTTTTTTAACCCATAAATGCATCTCTTGAGCTCACACACTTTATTAGGATGTTTTTGGTCGACAAAAACTTCGGGTTGATCCATGTAGACATCTTCTTCTAAGTGTCCATTTAGGAAAGCGGTTTTGACATCCATTTGACATATCTCGTAGTTATAACATGCAGCTATGGCAAGTAGTATCCTAATTGATTTAATCATAGTGATCGGTGAAAAGGTTTCATCATAATCAACCCCATGAGTTTGAGTGAATCCTTTAGCAACCAATCTTGATTTGAATGTGTGTAAGTTTCCATCCATGTCAGTATTTTTCTTGAAAACCCACTTTACTTCCAATAGTCTTGCTGTTGGGAGGAAGGTCAAGCAAGTCCCAGACTTGATTGTCTCTCATGGATTGCATCTCAGCGTTCATGGCTTCAAGCCATTTGGTAGATTCGGGATCTGTCAATGCATACTAGTAGCTGACTGGCTCATCAGCATTTGTCATTATGAAGCACTCGTCAATGAGAAATCCATATGTCTCAGGTTCATGACGAATTCTACCAGATCTGTGAACGCCTTGTGTTTTAGTAGGTTGAAGGACAATGATCTCTTCATCTTCAACAACCTATTGTTCAGTACTAGTGGCAACTAAAGATGCATCGGGCTGAGGTTCTTGATCTTCTTCAAGTTCCACACGCCTCCCACTAGCCTCACCCATTATAAACTTGCTTTCTAAGAATTCATCTTTTCGTGAAATAAAGATCTTATTCTCACTAGGGATGTAGAAATAATATCCTAAACAATCTTTAAGATATCCTACAAAGATACATTTGGTAGATATAGGCTCAATTTTGCTGGAAGTATCTTGTCTAACATAAGCTTCACATCCCCAAACTTTCATATAAGATAAGGATGGAGATTTTCCATGCCACATCTCATAAGGTGTTTTCTCTACTTTCTTAGTTGGTGCCATATTCAAGATACGGGCTGCGGTGAGTAAAGCATAACTCCAAAATGATAAAGGAAGGGTACTTCGACTCATCATAGATCGAACCATATCAAGTAAGGTCCGATTTCTTCTCTCAGAAACACCATTAAGCTATGGTGTTCTAGGTGGAGTGAGTTGTGAGATAATCCCATGACTCCTTAGATGGTCTTGGAACTCTTGGCTCAAGTACTCGCCTCCTCTATCCGAACGAAGGATTTTGATTGTTTTGTCCAGTTGATTTTCAACTTCACTTTGAAACAATTTAAACTTTTCGAATGCTTCATGTTTATGTTTCATCAAATACACATAACCAAAACGACTGAAGTCATCAGTGAAGGTGATATAATATCTCTCACCATATCTAGACATTGTTTTGAAAGGTCCACATACATCGGTGTGTATGATGCCTAATAAAACACTTTCCCTTTCACTTGTTCCAAAGAAAGGGGATTTTGTCATCTTGCCACATAAACAAGATTCACATATGTCAAATGACTCGGTGCCATTTGCCCCCAAAAGTCCACTCTTTTGGAGTTGAGATATGCGTTTCTTGTTTATATGTCCAAGGCAAAAATGCCATAGATATGTTTGGTTCAAATCTGGTTTGAGCCTTTTGGTGTTAACATGATACAGGGACTTATTGTTTGAGGTGTTATATAGGTTTAGTTCATAAGTTCCATTTATTGGTCTAGCCTCAAAATAGAATATTCCTTTCAAGAAGGAGTGAATGTTATCATCAACAAATTTGAAATCATAACCGGATTTTCTCAAACGTGAAACTGAAATGATATTTCTAGTAATTAAACACACACTGTCTAATGTCAAATACAGAACATATGGTAAACATAAATCAAAATGTCCTATTTCTTGGACTGCAACCTGTGCTCCATTGCCCACATGTAATACCATATCATCTATTTTCAGTTTCTTACTCTTTCTGAACCCCTGCAACGAATTACAAATATGAGTTCCACAACCAGTATCTAATACCCAAGTGTTAGATGAAAAAGTAAATAATCTCATTTCAATCATGAAAATGGATATACCCGAAGGGCCTTCCCCGACCTTTTTGTTCTTCAACTCAGCAAGGTACTTAGGACAGTTCCTTTTCCAATGCCCGACAACTCTACACTCAAAGCATGTGTCATCTTTGGAAACCTTTTCCTTCTTCTTGGGTGGTGGGTTTTGGGGAGCTTTCTTCCACTTGCCATTGCCAGCTTGTGGCTTTCCCTTGAAGTTCTTGCCTTTATTCTTCTTGACATTTCCTTCCCTAATCATGATCACTTAGGGGGTTTTACTTGGGATATTCTTCTATACAATTTTTAGCATCCCGTGTAACTCAAAGCTAGGTTTCTCCCACCCATTCATGTTATAGTTCATGATGAAAGCATTGTAAGACTTTGGCAAAGAGTTCAGAATGATATCTGTAGCCAAGTCCTCCGGATATGGACATCCTAATCTCTCTAATTGATCCATGTAGTTTTTCATCTTGAGAACATGTGTGCTCACATTCCCACTCTCCTCCATCTTCATGGCATGAAGTGCTCTCATAGTGTCGAACCTTTTAGTTCTAGCTTGTTTACCAAACATCACCTTGAGATGTTCAATCATGTCAAAGGCAGTGTAGTTTTCCAGATCCCGCTGAAGATCAGGAGCCATAGAGGCAAGCATAAGACATGAAACATCTAGTAAATCATCTATATGCTTTAGCCATGCATCATGTGCAGCCTTTGGGACAGCAGGTGGTTCATCAGGGGTTTGGTCTTCAAGGACATAGTATTTCTTTTCTTGTTTCAAAACGATTCTTAAATTTCTGTGCCAATCCAAAAAGTTGGAGTGGTTGAGTTTTTCTTTTTCAAGAATTGATCGAATGTTCATTAGGTGGTGGTGAGTTACAGTAGTTGGTGGAGTCATCTACAAAATTTTAACAAAGTTTTCATTTAGTATTTAATTCTTTTAAAATAATACCCTTTTGTTTGCAAAAACATTATTTATTTAAAGTCTACGATCCAAGTCACAAATCAAATAAATGGTTAGGTATCCTTTATCTCATTTACTCAATTTTAACAAGGTAAATAACTTGTATTAATTACCCCATTTGTAATTCATAGATGTATGAGACCCTTAACAATCCATTTGTTAATTCGACATGTTTGGTCTCATCTATGCCTTGGAACACTCTTGCTTAGGTGACCTTTATCACAAGAGGTTTCCAATCAAGTCATCCAATTAGAGAAACATGTATAATTGGCCTATAACTTGGTTATAGAAATCGCAAAAATACTTTGGGCATCAAAAGATGATACTAGTGGTTAGGTATCCTTTATCCCACTAGTATTATACAAGTGATGTGCAATTTTTTCTAAAATTGGATGGCATAGACTTGCATTTTTAAAAAGGGATTTGAATGTTTTATTATTCTATTTAAAATATGTGATATCATGACAATTGCATGTATCGAATATGTCATGGTATCAATTTAAAAAAAAAAATCACTTTTAAGGTTTTTATAAAAAAACCCGGTTTTTATATTTTGGGTGGTTCGATTTTAAAATTAATACCTAGTATTAAGTTTGTGTTTGAGCCATGTAGAACCTTTTAATATTGTTTAATAAAACTTCCTTTTATTAAATAATACTTTGGAGTTTGAATAAGTCATAAAAACATGATTTTTAACACTTATAATACAATATTTTAAAAGTTGTCGTAACTAACAATTTTATAAAACCGGTTTTTATTTTATTGCTAGAATATGTTACATCCAATGTCCATATTTTATATTTTGAAATCCAAACTCCATGTGATGTTTATTTTGTCCAAAAAATAGTTTGGGTTTGTGAAAAACTAAATTATTAACCAAACAAAATATTTACTTGAAAAATAAACAACACAATCATACATTTGACATAAACAAACCTTAAACTATATATAACGCTTTTGTGAGCCAACACAAAAGTGTTAATTCCTTCCTAAGGGACAAAGGGACCAAATATTACAACTTGTTCTTAATGTGATCTTCAAGCTCCCACTTGCAATGACAACCAACTTTGTTTGCAATTTTATAAAACTTTATAAAAGTTATGAACTTTTATAAACTCTTTATAAAACCGTGGGTCTCCATGGTTCTTCAAGAAATGGTCTCCATCTTCATCTTGTTATATTTTTCATAAAATAAATCTAGTCTAAAACTAATCTATTACATAAAAATAACAAGAGTAAAAACTAGCTACTTTTAATACATACTTTATGAATAAAGAATATTACAAACCATTTTCGACCAAATCACACAAAAAACAACACAAATGGTCCAAGGCTTGTTTATACACTCTAAAATACATATAAACATAAAACAAACTTTGTTTTTCTAAGACAACTTTAAGTGACAAAAAATGCATGTAAGTCTTGTCACATAAAATAACAATTATAAAGTTGTCAAAGAAAATATGTATGAACTTCTTTTTATACAAAAACAAGTTATCCATATTCTCCAAAAACTAAGATTTCCATAAATCAAAAATCTAACCAAACTTGCAAGGTGGCTCTGATACCAATTGTTGGGTTTTATTTAAAACTTGCAAAAACTACAAATAATAGCAAATGGAAGACTTGAGTTTTATAAATAACATAAACATTTTATCACCCACCAAGGATCAACTTGCAAGTAATAGAAAGAATTATAACACAACCATAAAAGGAAGAAGTGGTAACAACCTTTGAAGCACTTCGAGTCCTCTAGGGGAGGCTTGGAAGTTGATAGAGCGAGGATGAACCCTTAAGACACCAACAATGTGCCAACTTGATGTAATGCTAGTTACAACTCTTAAGCTTTGAGTCAAAACAAGATTATGACTTAAAGAGAGGATGGAAGCAACTTATATCTTCAAAGCGCAAGACTTTAGAGAGAATATGGAGATGGGAGAAGAGCTCTCGGCCAAGGCAAGAAGAAGTGAGAAAAATGAAAGCACTCTCCTCTGATTTATAATAGAATGATGGTCCAAGAGTCATTAACCATTAAGCACTTTAGACCATCTTGTCCCCTAGCATGCACCATACTTCGAATACTTTTGAATAAAGAAATAAGAAAGCCATACTTCTTCTTTTCCCCGTGCATCGTCGACCATGCTTATGGAAAAGAGAAGTTTTGGTTTATATTTTATAAATTTAAAGTTTATAAAATATAAACTTTGTCTTTTCCTAAAAGACAAAAAAGCTTACCTAGTCCAAAATGTTGTACATGACTTATTAATTCATACATTATGAAATAATGTGTTACTTGTTTTGTAAAATAATTATTTCCTTGAAATAAATATTTTTCCAATTTAATATAAGAGTTTATGAATATTTATTAAAATCAATTTCTAATAAATAATCATTTTTGTATCAAGTTATATTTAGTGTGGCCCTTAGGATCATATGTTATTTAGCAATATCATTTTAATATGACTCTTGATCATACTACATCTTTCAGACATATGTGGTATGGAGTTTAATTATGCTTGTGCATTGGCTTCTCTTCGTAACAAGTTGTCGGACATTGACTTTAGCAGTTTTACTACTAAGGACACCCCCTCCCCCCCCCCCTAAATCACATAATACACTGGCTAGTGTCCTTTTTAGTAAAACTGTCCAAGATATAGAAGTGGATTTTGACATGACGGTGCAGCAGAAAGCAGTTTTCCATTGTTTACGAGCACCACATGCTCAAGATTTTCTTCTAGTTATCCCTATAGATGGGCTTGGCCAACATATGTCTCCTGTGGAGTATCGTACTATCCTTAAATATCGACTCATGATCCCAATTTTTCCAGGTGACAAGATATGTTTGGTGTGCCGCAAGGCATGTTTCGACTCGTTTGGAGAGCATGCAGTTCTTTGTAAATAACTCTTAGGGTTCAAATACAGTTACGATATGGTTAGGGATGTTTGGTTTGGATATTTTAGTGTGTCGGGGCTTCCACCAAGAAAGACGCACCTGTGAATTTCTTGACTGACCCGACAGAAGGAAGGTTAACCCTTAGACCGGTTGACGTTTTGGTTTTTTGATAGGTTGGAGGGAAACATGCATGTGTGGACCTTATAGGGGTATCCCCTCTTGTGGGCTTGAGGGTTGGGGGTTTCAAGGCGGGACATGTTGCTTTAAAAGCTGCTAGATGTAAGGTCACAAAACATGAGAAATCGTGCATGGAAAATCAACAAGTGTTCATACCATTTACGTATGATACGTTTGGTTTCCTTGTGACGGATGCGGTGGAGCTTCTTAATAGAGTACAACGGATCATGCATAACAATGTTATAGACTTATAGTTCCTAGATCTATGGATGTAGTCTTCAAAAGAATTAGTTTTACGATACAAAAAGACTTAACGACGCAGTTTGTTGCTCGTTTGCCTTCTCACTCATATGATGATCACTAAGTTATTTCTCTAATATAAAATTATTCATTGAAAAAAATTTGAGTATATATATATATATATATATATATATATATATATATATATGTATATAGTTCTTTCTTGCGATGATACTTTGGATAGAAAGGGAAGCTATAAGAGAATTAGAAGTAAGTCTTTTTTTCTCTATCGATTGAACTTAAATCATCATATTATGAAATTTGGTATGTTTATATTTATGTATATTTTACATAAAATTATTTTAGATTTTATTGAAAAAAAATTATTTGATAATTGATGGGTAAGATCAAATCATGAAGAGTTGAAGACTACTAGCTACAAAGCATGAAGAAGGTCATACAATCTACTCTGATAAATGAAAATCTTTTTTGTCACATGTCACACTCTCATTTATTTGGTCACATGTCATTTTGTGGTTATTTTCAATTAATTTTTTTTTTCTATATGACATTTTGTGGTTTTTTCTATTTTATTAAATTCTATATAATATTTAAATGTATTAATTGTAATAAATATAATAATAAATGCATATCAATATCATTAATTGATATTTCTTCTAATTTCAAATTTTTTAAATTAAAATCTTATTAGTTTCCTATGTTTAATGTATTAATGTGGACATTTCAATATTTTTCTATTTTTTCTTATAAATTCAAATTTCTTAAATATTAAAAATTTCATATTTAATTTTTTTTAAATGAACCCATGTAATACATGAGTCTTACAGCTAGTTATATTATATATACTAGTTGTAAGACTCATGTATGTATTACATGAGTTTATTTAGAAAAATAAACAAAAATGAAGATCTAGAAATTTAGAAAATCAAATTTATAAGAAGAAAAAGTAAAATATTAATTATTAAAATTGAGTTCTTATTTATCTTTTAAATTTAAACTAATAATTTATATAAATAAACAATTAAAATAATTTGATTCAATTTAGAAATTTAAAAATTATAAGGAAAGTTGTATTAATGAATTGGATATACATTTATTATTACATTTATTACATCTAAATATTATATGAAATTTAATAAAATTGAAAAAAACCACAAAATGACAAATAAATATAATTTAATCTAAATTTACCACAAAATGACATGTGGCATAATACATAAGAGAATAACAAGTGACAAAATTATTTTTATTTATTAGGGAAGATTTACTTTTTGTATCATTATTCATGCGGACACATTTAAATTTCATATTTTTTTTTGTTTCTTGATAGAAAAGTTATAAGTCTCCCGAAAATTCCAATTTATGAAGTATAAAGACAAAAATAGACGTAACAAAACCAAAGATTTAAGATAAATAGTACATTTTCTAACTTATGAATTTTTATAGAAATATATAATATTTGAATTAAAATACAAAGATCTACATTTGGAAGATATCCTAATAAAAATTTTGAATTGGGTGTTAGAGTTTTGGTTTGTCTCAATTGGAAATGAAATTGGTTTTTTGTATTAAAACTTTTTATTTGTCACATCATGTGGTTTTACTATCTCAGTATGGATTGGTTCAAAAGATGGTGTTTCGACTGGTAACGCGTCAAATAAACATAGTTGGGATGGTTTAATTAAAAGTTTATTCGTGAAAGATGAAGTGGGTCACAGGGTGTTCAAAACCCAAATTATATTGTTTAATTCAAGCGTATGAAATTGAAATATACTTTTGTTTTGATGTAAAAATGTTGTTGCTAAAAGTATAAATTATGTTATCTTGAAAAAGGTAGTTGGTATTTAAAAACAAATATGATTGAAGAAATTGTAAACTAATCAAATGGGTAGCATTCAAATTAATTAACTTTAATAATACTTAAAAAATAATATTAAATAAAAAATTATACAAAACTTCTATTTGCATGCAACCTACGGATAAAAGGAATTTTTATTCGATATAAGTATTATATTATACATCTTAAATTCCAAACCATCTGATAAACGTTTCTTTTATCACACAATAAAGGTAACTTAGTTATTTTTAAGAACATAGATTTGTCAATATTTTTAACAAGGGAGTTGTATTCCTACACAACGTGCAGACATTCGACTGATATAACTATATAAGAGGTTGTTTGATATATTTTTTACTAGGTCTAACTTATTAGAAGTCTATGATTCGGTCATATACTCTCTGATATGCATCTTAATGGGTTTTATAAGAAGCTAAATCTGACTCAACTAGACCTGAATCAATCATCAACCGTCAAGCAACTCATAAATAACACTATATTGTTTTTTTCCTAATATTTTTTTAAAAATAAATCATAAAAGTGTAACATCACTTCACTACCGATCGATTAAAGGCTTGTCCCATGTCTTATCTGGCTTGATGCCATCCCCTATTATGATTTAGCAAGAATCAAACACAAAATCTTTATACAATCTTCTTCTTGAAGATTTTACAAGAATGTTTATCGATTTTTCTGTTACAACAGAATAACATTAATACTGGTTGTTAAAAGAGTTTTAATTATAGTATATTAAAAGAAATTTATGAACAGATGAAAAAGGAAATTTGGTTGGCTACACACTTTCATGTGAAGAAAGTGACAAAAGGACATTTAACAAATGGGGATGCAACTTGATCTCCATTCAAGAAATACAAGTGATTGATTTCTTTAGATTCCATTCAACTTTTCTTCATTTTACTCAAGTCAAGAAACAAACAACACAAAACTATTCAAAAAGATTAATTAATTGGTGAACTTTTGCAATCATAACCTAATTCTTCTTTTTTATTTTTCTTTCTCTCTTATGCATTTGCTTTTCTTTTCTTTGATAAAAGAACAAACATGACAAAAGGACAAAGAGCTGTCATGTTCAAGTCACAATCTAAGCAAAGAAATTATGAAGCAGTATGAAGCCCATGGGACTTACTTTCCAATATATAAACTTATTTAAGGATGATACTGTTTACCTTAGTCAATAATCACACATCACAACCAACAATAAGCAGCCAGCCCCACTGAAATTACCAAAGTGCCCTCAACATACACTCCGATAACATAACAGGAGTGGTAACTGGTAACTAATTAATAGTTTCTCAGAGAAGGGCAAAATGGGAAACGTATGGAAAAGTTATAGGTAGGCTTGATCATTGAAAGTTCAAATCTAAAAGAGGGAATGGTAGATTCAATGCATGTTTTGGATTTGAGTGGTAAAATATGGACTTTAATGACTTAAGCGTGTTGATTAGCACTTAGCAGTGTTTTAATCTTTTTGTACAATATTTATGATACAAAAAGAAAAAGACTATAAGACCTTCCAGATTGCTCTTTCTAATTCCACGCAAATGAGTTTTGAAAGGCCACTTAATCACTAGTCTTTCAATACTTAAATGAAAGACTTGCAAATGAGCCATGGTTCCATTATTCATTAAAAACGAATTATCTTTTTATCTAATTAATATATTATTGAATAATTATTAATTATAAATAATCACAAAAAAAATTTGTTAAATTAAAAATATAATGTAATGATGTGGAGGTAATTGCAAAAAACTGATCTTGGCACAGGTGAAAGACAGTGCAACGCTAGCTTACTGCTATGAATGGTATAAGAAAGCTCATACTTTTAGTAAATCACCGATCAATGCGCTATGAACGCTTATGGAAAGTCCACCTCATACCACCAACACCATTGATGATGATACGAAAAGGGTTCATTTTTATGAACTTTATGAAACTTCGTTGCATCTTCCCTAGAAACACTTTACTTGTAATATATCCAAACATCAAATCTTTTGGCTTATTCAAATAAACTTGAGGAATATTGATCGAAGAATATATTGTTCTTTGAGATATATTCTTTTTGAATGGAAGACAATATATAATTCTGATCACCCAACAAGATAAAACTTTCCAGATCGATCCTTTGATTCTGCATGTTGAGTGGTATGGATTAATGGTGGGTGGTTTTATAAGGTTCTATTCGTTTAAACTATTTGTCTTCTTTTTCATTTTCCATTTATGGATGCCATGATCGTTTCTTCTTATATCAAGATTATATATTTATTTCTTGTAATACCATATGGATGATATATATATACACATAGAATATAAGAAATTAAAACTTAATCAACTAATGTCCTTCACCTTTTTTAGTATATAAATGGATGGACCAAAAACATAAGTGGAAATATCCCCTCTTTTTATACTACTTGTGAGACTCATGTAGTATATGAGTTAATTTATTAAAAAAAAAGATTAAATATAAAAATTAAAATATTTGAGAACTTTAAATTTATAAGAAAATAAGAAAAATAACGAATTATTATGATTGAAATTTTTTTTATCTTTTAAATTTAAACAAATAATTTAAATAAATAAACAAAAGAAACTAACGAGCTTTAATTTGAGAATTTTGAAATTAAAAGATAACTTCATTAATGAAATTGATATCCATTTATTACTACATTTATTGTAATTATTATATTAAAATATTATATGAAATTTAATAAAATAGAAAAACTCATAAAATGACATGTTGAAAAAAAATTAATTCAAAATAACAACAAAATGATATTTGACAAATTGAATAAGAGTGTGACATGTGACAACAAAACTTTCATTTATTAGAGTAGATGTACAGATACTCACTAACAAATGTCATGTTTTAACTAATCACTATATGCATGGAAAGAAATTAGTATATAAAACAAACGCATATAGAGGGAGCAAGTCATTAAAGAATATATATATATATATATATATATATATATATATATATATATATATATATATATATATATATATATATATATATATAAAGTTGGTGGCATTATGTATATGTGAATTCTGTAGGAAATAGTGATACTTCCTAATAAATGAAAATAATTTTGTCACTTGTCATCCTCTTATCCTTTTATGCATTATGCTACATGTCATTTTATGGTAAATTTCAAGGTTGTAGAAATCGCTCGACGTAGGTTAATCGATGGACTGGGGTCAAGGGATTAATCAGCTAGGCGGTGATTAATCGGGGACCACTAATTATTAAAAAAAAATTTTAAAAATAATAAATATAACATTAATCATAAGGATATAAGTAAATAAGAACAATTCAAATACATGGTTTGACTCTTTTTCTAGTATTCTTGTGAAACAAAACCAATTCAAATACATGTTACATCTATATCACTATCTTTCTTTCAGAAAAACATCCAACCAACAATGAAGTGAGAAAGATCAATTGAAGGTTTGCTTCTTTTTTCCCGCACATAAAGGACATCTCAATATACCATTTGGGTATTTAACCTCTAAGGTTTCATCTCTAACCACATTAGGCATTTCACCAGGTGAACCTGGAATAATGAATAACATTTTAACTACATTAGGCATTTCATCGAGCACATAGTATGCATGTTGTTAAACACCAATTATAACACACAAACATCAATTTCTTATTTCCAGTATACAACAAATTGCTTATTTCTAGTATACAACCAAATAGAATCAAACCCACACTTGCAGTTAACAGCATAGGATTTCCACTCCTTCAATTTGTAACCAAGATATTACAGTTGTATCTGTATAGGTGTAAATGTCAAAGCTAGTATCACAATTCACAACTTGTAAGCACCATCGGCATCAACAATCAAAATCAGAACTATGCATGATCGAAGAACTAAATGAATTAATTAAAAAAATCTGAAAACTCCAGCATATTTAACCTAACTTTAGGACACAGACCTCACACCTTAGATGGAGAACGAATTGATTAACAAGTGACTAGATAATCGAGACACAGACCTCAGACGATGAATCGAAGTTCCAATTTCCACCTTCGATCTAGCAGAAAACGGAATCACAGATGGAATGTGTTAGAATTGAAGGTGAATCAGAGTTCCCGTGGAATTGAAGGTGAATCGGAGTTCCCGTGAATTTTTGAATTTACCTCAGACGTCCCAATTTCTACATTTTAATTGAAGATTTGAAGGTGAATCGAAATTGATGCGTCGTCCGTCGGAGAAGATGTGTCCACAGCTTGGAGAAGAAAGCAGTCAGCGATTTCACGTTTCGAGCGATTTCAATTCGTAAGAAAGCAGTCAGATTCCCATGCTTCACCGTCGGCATCCCACATCGATGGAGTTGTGAAAAAAAATGAAGGTTACAAGTTTGGTATCCCACATCGATGGTGGGACAAAAAGTGAAGGAACACATATCTTATAAAAGAAGACTTAGGTTTCTTTAAAATATCAAACCCAACTACTCGGTGATCTAACTGGTTCTTTTGAGCCCATGGTTCGCTGGACCGATTTGGCCCAATTACGAGTCTGAGTTGGACTGATTTAGTCTGATTTGGACCGAGTTGGACCGTTTTGGACCAATATTGACCAAGGCCGATTATTTTACCTTCTAACCCTTATTCGTAGGCGGTTGGAAGCCGCCAAGCGCCTAGGCAGCCGATTAATCGGCCGCCTAGGCCGATATTTACAACCATGGTAAATTTAGATTAAATTATATCCATGTGTCATTTTTTGGTTTTTTCTATTTTATTAAATTTCATATAATACTTAAATATAATAAATGTAATAATAAATGTATATTCAATTCATTAATGCAACTTTCTTTATAATTTCTATATTTCTAAATTGAATCCAATTATTTTAGTTTTTCATTTATTTAAGTTATTAGTTTAAATTTAAAAGATAAATAAGCACTTCAATTTTAATAATTAATATTTTTTTTCTTATAAATTTAAATTTTAGAAATTGTTAGATCTTCATGAATGTTTATTTTTTTATAAAAACCTCATATAATACATGAGTGTCACAACTAGTATTAAATATAAAAATGAACAAACGAAATTGAAGCAATGAATGGACCGAGACTATGTTTGATACAAGTTCCTCAAAATTAATTTTCCTCACTATATATCAGTTGTTTGTTTTTCAGTGTTTTTCAGGTTACAACAGTAAAAACGATTTTTCGAAAATACGAGGAATTAATTTAAGATCTAGAAATATAATAAGAGGGGAAAATGATGATGAAATCTCATGTCATGGTTTGCTATTTCACTTTCAAGATCTTTGATTGAATTATCAAAGAAGGGAAAATTAATTAAGAGTATACTTTATGTGATTGTGGAGCATGTGGCCAGACATGATAATTTGAATGGTTCACATGAGTTCTGAAAAAAGTGTCCTTTTTCTTGGTTTGGGTTTAGTGGGGGATTACTTGTATAATTCTTAAAGAAATCTTCAACTAATTAATTTTATCTTCATACATCATGCACAAAGCATGCACTCGATCCATAGCTTTATTTCCTTTATAAGATCAAGATTAATAACTTTTTATCATGATTTTTGTTGTTGTGAAGGTTATTGGTGGAATTAACAGTACGTAATTACGTATGAACACCGAGACTCATGTTTTTTGAATGAAAAATTAAACAAAGAAATTAATCATGGAACAAGAGAATTGTCTTATTAGTTGAAAATTAATGGTGGATGTTGAGAGTTCTAATTAAATAAAAGTATCAATTTATTCAATCATTTCTTTAAGAAAAACTAGAAGAGAAAGACAGACTTGTCTTTTCTATGTGATTGGAACTACAAGGTCCTTTTATGTTTTGTAAAAGTACAGTGATCTCCCCTCAGATCTGTTCGAATTTCAATTTCCACCCTCATTTTTTTATTTTATTGCAAGTAGGTGCTCCTTTAATGTTGGGCATGCTTGTGTGAGGTGATCATGGTGCTCACAAAGACACAAACTTAAAGCTATAAAGTATAAACCATGGTGGTGGTTGGTCTTTCTTTCTTCTCTACATGTCTGATCCATGTCTCTTCATCACCTCAAGCACAACCACCACTGCTACTACCCCACCAGTTGAGATTCTCTCCCCCTCAACCACCACCACCACCACCACCATATGGTGGTGATGGTGGTGGTGGTAATTAAGTCCATCTTCTTCATCTCTCTCCTTGACTTCTATGCTCTCTGAGAAACTTTACATCATGCGCTTGTTTCTTTTCTCTTAATCAAGGTTGAGTTCCTTTAGCTCTTTGATTAATTAGGCATGGTCCTCATGGATACCATGTATTCATGACTTATCAGTCATGAATATTATTTTAGGATATATCGCGTGTGTAAACATTCCGAATTGTTCTCAAACTTTGGTTTTCGTATGATTAAATCTACTTAAAAACATAGAATCAGTTTATATATCTATTGGTTTTCTTTTTACACTTTCGTATATATGTTTTGTGTTCTTCATTCTTCATTTTATGGGGTTCATCAAACTTATTTTCATACAAAGTAACTACGACAGAACTTAAGTTTCAAAAAAACTATTGAACAAAGTTTGTGTGTGCGTGTGCGAGTGGGGTGAGGGGTAAAATAGTCTTTTCCATCCTACCGACTGCCTAATTACTAGAGGATATGAAATAAAGACAGAAACTATAGAGGGGGTCTCTCTAAAACTTACCCTTGATGTATTTATTGATCATCGAATTCTAGTAATAAGATAACAATAACGAAAGAAAATAAAAGATCAGGTATAGTCATTCGTCATGTTTGATAGACGTATACATCCCACTTTTGTAAGTGGACACTTTTTTTAATATATTTTATCTGTGACGTACATGTGATCACAATTACCTGTTCCAAAAATACTGGATGGAAAGGGATGTGTACCTTATGACGTTTCTTTTTCTTTATGTCAGCAACATTATAAATTGTTAAAATATATCAATTAATGTCAAATAAAAGTTTTCAATAAGGCAATAATAACGACCTTGTGTAATCGAATAATCTAAGTATATTCTTCTCTAAAGACTAAACAAACCATGTCTCGGTGTTAAAAAAGTGTGCATGGTTTGAAAAAAAAAATAATAATAAAATAACCTAATGGTTGCTAATTAAAACGGTTGATTTGCTTTATTGCAACTAGAATATCTAACCTGCATGTCAGTTTCTCAGTGAAATGCGAAATTTTGTCCCATTGAATACCAACAGTGACTCAAAAGATTGAAGGCATTTCAACTGCTATAGAGTTTATATATGTCATTGCGAATGCAAATTGGCCACCATGAAAGTGAAAATTGACAAGTTAGAAGAAAAGTAAAAGTAAAAGAAACAAAGTTGATGAAAAGAAAGATTGTAAGCAACTTTTGGGCAATGTGAATGTGAATAGGTGACCCGTTATTGTTGCTCTTTTTATACGGGATACTATCATCTCTAGTCTCTAGTATAACCACTTAACAACCTATTCCACTCACCAAAAAGAAACTGATGATCATAAAGCAAGTAAATCACATGTTATGTCTTTAACAGATTGTAGAAGGAAATGCACAATGCAGTGTGAAAATCTAAGTCTTGAAATTTTTGGTGTAAACATGTCATTTAAATGAAAGAAACAAAAGAAAAACAAACCGCTCTATCATCCATTTCATCAGGAATGAACAGCGTCAGCTCTAACAACAGACCATTTAATTCGAATTACTCCATTACAATCTTCTCAAAGAAGCTAAAACTCTTGAGGGGACTCTCATTATCCACCACCACGTTATGTTAATGACGTCCATGAAACCTCTTCTGATCTCTCTCAGGCTTTTTATCAAACACGTGGCGCGAAACCGAGAGAAAAGATGCATCAGGGCAATTTTTGTATGCCAATCGCGATGCATGTGGATAATTAATTACTATGTTATTTGGTCGCAAAATCAGTCAATCATCAATTCCACAATTGCTCCTCATGTTAATATCGTTCATTGATTCATGTTTTACGTACTTGATCGCGAAAATTGCATCCTAACTTTCAACTTCAAGGTACATGTCTACGTTGCTCAAGATATTATCATTTTTTTTTCAGCTAAGGATATAACAGAAATTCACAGTTGACTTTTGGTATCTGAATCTTGATAACGCCATCGAATAATTAATCACGTCTAGCTTGAAGGATTTTGTTTTCGATGGATGCACAATCTTGTAGCGTGCTAAATGCATTTTGGTTTATTATGTAGGAATGTGAATCTATATATCTCTCAAAAGCAATATTTGGTGCAAAATCACAATTAATAAAAAATGGTGGGTACCTGAAAAAAATTCAATGTAAGTGATCCCAATGGTTCCTAGAACATATGAAGCTGCTGTCATGGACCCAACTAAAACCGTTCTTTAGAACTTGAAACAAGTAGAACTCGATGGAATTGGTTCCCGACGACAACGAACTCAAGAGTTATTCACTGTAATTTCAAAGAAGCCCTTCTAGTCAAATTGAAGACTGATTTATAAAAATCAATTAAGAAGTTAAATTCAACTCCCAAGCCTTATATAACTTGTGATGTTTTAGAATCAATAGTCGTAGAGTACTCGTTAATTGTATTTTAAAGTTTTAAAATTTCAAAGATTAAGGATTTATCTGTCCATTCTGTTTCTTTTATGGGTCGAGCGCTAAAGTAACATTGGAGAAAGGTTTTTATCATTCACTTTTATAACCCTTGTCACTTCCTTTCTTTTCCAACTTCCATCCGACGTGGGATATGTTAAAAACCAAAATTTCAAAAACAGATCCACTCACATCGTCTCCTGAAAGGAACCCCAAAGATCTTTTATTAAAGTTCAAGAAAATCTCCTACAGCCATATTTTTTTGAACAACTGAAGTTTTATTAAACTGAAACTATTAAGGAGCTAGAAGAAGAAAAAACAATTGCAAATGGATGGATGTAGCATTAACCGGATTTTGTAGCCGATCAATCCAGTTAATAGCACGTTTATCATTCCTACTGCCAAACGAATGATTCACAATAGAATAAAAAATGTTTTCATTTTCTTAAAACTTTGTATCAGTGAAAATTAAAGGGTTATGAAAGCTACAAAACACCGCATAAAAACTCAAATAGAAGAAGTTTAATTCTAAAGTCGCTCCTTCCTTTGCATTCTTCCTAATAATCATAAGCAAAAGTTAGACACAAAAACAATCCTTATCAATGATAAAAAATTATTATTTTAATAAACATAGTTATTAACAGTTTAAATTTTTTTTTTAAATACTTACTTAACACACGTTTAATAGAAAACATTTTCTCCAAATACAACCGCTTTTTCTTCACACCTTCACAAAAATCTTATTATGCTTCTGTGTTACTTGCATATTCGAAAAGCTTCTACAAATAAATAAATTCATATCTTCAAATTTAACAAAATTTATACAATTCTCATTCTCACGATTATTACCTATGGAATAGTCTTTGGTAAAATGGTTAGTTGGTTAAGTTTTCCTTTGGCCCAACTAGACTCAATGTTAATGGAGCTCAAAGTGATTGGATCCATAACTTCGGCCCAGTCGTAGTTGACTTAAGAATTCGGAGTGTTCAGACCCACGGCCACGCATTAGGACGATAAATAGTACTTCACCAATGATTACCTCACAAGCCTGTCACGGGAAAGTTTCCTTCTATACAACCAGCAAAGTTACAAATATACCCATAACACACAGTCGACAACAGATATTAAGAAGGGTATTTTGGGTACGCAATAAATACCCAAATTTAATCAGCCCATTACTCCTCTCACCCGGCTCTCCACCCCTCCAGATCTACTCCCACAAACAACACGCCTCCTCTCCTCTCCTCTCTTCTCATACAAGAGTATCACTCTCTACAAAAACCTATAAATCATCATCTCTTCCTATAAAACATCCCCTTTTCAAAATTTCACCGCTAATTCTACAACCTTTTTGCTCAATTTTCACCAATTTCGCTCCTATTCTCGTATTCATTTAGCTATCCGTTGAGAATTTCAAGAAACCCCAAGTGAGTGAGATCTCGCATATCATTTCTTAGGTTCTTTCCATTCTTATGAAATTCAAGTTTTCTAGACCTATAAATGGTTTTCAGTTGATCTTGAAGCTCGTCATCTTGTTCCCAGATTCGTAAAACCTAATTCGTGGATCAATTTCATGAAATAATTATTGTAAAACGAAGTCAAACGATTGTTTAGTTAGTTCTTTATTCATGGGTATTTCAAGAGTTTGAGTTTGATTTTGTTTTTGATTGAAGAGGTGTGGGACGATTTGGCATAAGAAAAGGAATCCATGGCAGATCAAATGTTGGAGGGTAGCCAACCAGTTGATCTTACTAAGCATCCATCTGGAATTGTTCCTACTCTTCAGTACGTCTTATTTCGATTCAGATTCTTATTCTTGTTATAGAGGATGATTGAATGTATTTAGTCAAGTAAAACTGTTGTAAGATCTCTACATGATGAATCATTTCTGATCATAACCATCTTATTATCTAATCAATGCCCATAGAAATTGTTCAATTTTAGAATTTCAGGTTTCATACGATTGTTTGTATGTAGTTTTTTGTTTGTGAATCTGTTGGGTTTGTAACTATGTATGCAATTATTAGTTCAAAATATATGAAAGTGTTAATTAAAAGAGGTAATGGGATTCGATGTTGAAAATAAAGACTAGAAATACAAAAAATATATATATAATATTTGAACTGAAAGTTTTAGCATCTGTATTCTGTACATATAGGAACATCGTGTCTACTGTCAATCTGGATTGCAAGCTAGACCTGAAGGCAATTGCACTTCAAGCTCGAAATGCAGAATATAATCCAAAGGTATTATTATCATTATGTAATATGTATGCACATACCACATACTATAATACATAGTGGCCTTTTTATATTATACTTGAATAGAAATCTTGCATTGAGTTTAGCATCTTTAGTTCTTTGATTAGAATACTTGTCATATTTTTCCCATTTTGCAATGTATATATGGATCAAATAATATTTAGGAAAAGTTGTGGAACTTTAAAGGGTACTAAATTTCTTGGTGGCATGTATAACTTATAGGAGATTTTAGAAAGGTGATATATTTGTATTATATTGTTATTCAGCGTTTTGCTGCTGTTATCATGAGGATAAGAGAACCAAAAACAACAGCTCTAATCTTTGCTTCTGGGAAGATGGTAACTTGTTTTTGACTTTTTTTCCCTAAATCTAAATGGTTTATCTTTTTTTTTAGCTAGAATTAATGTGTTGCTGCTTCAGGTTTGTACAGGAGCCAAGAGTGAACAGCAGTCAAAACTGGCTGCACGGAAGGTATTTTAAGAGAGTATAATATCAATATAAGTTTTATGCCATAATCATGAAATGAAACACTACTCTTAATTTTGTTATTATAATATTTCCTAATGTTGGTGCTTTAGTATGCTCGAATAATTCAGAAACTCGGGTTTCCAGCCAAGTTTAAGGTATTCATCATCATCATCATCATCATCATCATCATCTTATAAGTCTCTGCTTTTAGTTAATGTTTCATTTATATTTTATTATGTTCTTGTGTCTTTTTCTTTTTTTAATATAGGATTTCAAGATTCAGAACATTGTTGGGTCATGTGATGTTAAATTTCCCATTAGACTTGAAGGCCTTGCATACTCTCATGGTGCCTTTTCAAGTGTAAGATTGATAATATAAATCTTCCCTCATTTTATGTTTGAGAAAAAGACAAATTTAGCCCACTATTTCATATGTTCCTCTAGTAACATGTGATTGTTAATATAGTATGAACCAGAACTGTTCCCGGGATTGATTTATCGAATGAAACAACCGAAAATTGTTCTGCTTATCTTCGTTTCTGGCAAAATTGTTCTTACTGGAGCTAAGGTCATTTTTTTTCATATTTAATTTTTTATATTTAATTGCCCTTTCTGAATCCTTAATCCTTATATTTTATTATATTATTGTTCATTTTCAGGTTAGGGATGAGACTTACACTGCATTTGAGAACATATACCCTGTGCTGACTGAATTCAGGAAAAACCAACAATGGTAACATACTTTACTAATTAATTTCTATTTCATGTTATCATTAATCTTTTCACATGGAAATGTCATGTTTTTTTTTTTTTTTTTTTTTGATGCAGATAGATATATCATGGAATACGGATACATACAACCGAATGGTGTTTTATGGGTGAGAAAGGGCTTGGGTTGGCCTTTGAGATCGAACACAAGTGTAAATATATATATAATATGTAATGGGAATCGATTTTTTTTTTTTTTTTTTGAAGTTTTGACTCGTTTATGTGTGAACTTGGAATGGACAGTTAAGCTTTGGGCTTGGTCTTTACTTAGTAAATTCAATCCTTTTAATTTGGATTTAAGAAATAAAAAACATGTATATGGTTGTAGGATGGATAAAAGAAACTCGTAACAAATAGAATAATATCTCATGTTCAAAAAATAAATTTATAAAAAACGAGGGGTGTAAGGCAAGAGGATATTATATTGTAATATTGTATTAATTTATATTTTGGTTTATGGCATGCATCATGCATGTGTATGTGTGGATTTTCATTTTGATTTTTATTGGAAGATACTTATATCGTGGATCACAAATTAATGTTTTATGATGGAAAGTATATAGGGTTATCGTTTAAGCATACATTTTGATTGATTTTTATGTTGAGTGTTTTAACATTGTATCCATTAGTTATTGTATATTCAAGATTATTAAAGATTAATGAAACTTAATTAGTTATTATGTTAGAATACGATCATTGCTTGTGAAATAAACGCACACCAAGTATGAATGCATAAGGTTAGATTCATAATTTCTAGAAGTTTCTTCATAAATCATAAATAATCCATTCAAATTATATTTAATCTTTAGTGGATTAAAAGGGTAATATGAAAATTTACCAAGAAAGAAAACAAGTTAACTGTTTGGTTCAGATCATCCAAAATATATCTTTTAGCGTATATAATGTTCTACATCATTGAACTAAAAAGGGTAAGATTGTTGTGTTATTATATCTTTTGTATTCATATCGAGCATACATTACTTAAAAGAAAATAAGAAATCACTGGAATAGGATGTTTCAAATAAGGATGTCCAAATAGGGTGGGATTGTGGGACCCAACCCGAGCCCTCCCATTCTCATTGATGGCTCAAAATCCCACGAAATCTCATGTCATGGGTTGTTTGGTAAATTGTATTGAATGTTGTTTTAAACCAAATGGCTTCTAGCCTAACGGTATCCGGTGTTGCTCTCATTCCTTGAGGTCGAGGATTCAAGCCTCGTTGTTCATAAATCATATATATGTTGTTTCAAAAAAAAAAACTGTTGTTTTAATCTACAAAATTGCAAAAATAGTCCCTGTGGTTTCTCATTTTATGTGGTTAAGGTCTAAACCTTTGAAAAGTTACAGATATGGTCATTTTCAACCAGTTTTGTTGTGGTTTTGGCCCCTCTTATGTTAACTTTAACAACTAGACTGTTAACTTTTATAAAATGATTTTTTTACCCTCAGGGACTATTTCTACAACGAAACTACAAGGACCATTTCAACATATCTTCTTTTTAAATTTCTTGATTTATTATATATTAATAAATATTATTTTTAATATATAATATTTATATACTAATAAATATTATTTTATAAGATTATTAACTTTTTTTTAATTAAAATCTTTTAATTTCTTTGTTATTGGATTATTTAATTGGATTATTATATATGAAAAAAATATTATTTTTATGTATAATATTTATATATTAATAAATATTTTTATTATTATTATTAATTTATTTTAGTTAATTTTTTATTGGAGTAATTCTTTTTTATTAGATTAGTATATATTAAAAAGTATTATTTTTAATATATAATATGTATATCCTAATAAATATTACATTATTGGGTTATTAATTTCTTTTGTTAAGTTTTTTTAATTTCTTTTTCGAAATAATTCTTTTTTTTATTTGATTATTACTTTTAATTTACTATTTTCTTTATATAATAAATACTATTTTGCTGGATTCTTAGATTATTAGTTTATTTTTAATGTATACTATCAATTATTTTTTATTTTATTAGTTTTACCACAAAGTCGTCAGAACACGCAAATATGTTGTCTCTCATCATCGAAAATCGTCGGGATCAACACAAAACATCTTCATCGTAGGTCGGACAGAAACTCACCAACCTTTTCCACCCAACGATGACGGTAGTCACCTTAGATAACACCACTACCATCACCCGATCATGTAACACTCAAAAATCACAATAATTTAAAATTTTCAAAAATAGTCAATCATTCATCATCATTGTTTACAAAAATATACATTGTTTCAAAAGTATTATTTCAAATCAGAGTTTTCCCCAAGACCCATATACATAAAACAGGAAGTTGTATACGATCACGCCTTCATCTTCTCACGATCCTCGTAAGTACCTGAAACCATAAACTAAAACTGTAAGCCAAAGCTTAGTGAGTTTCCCCAAAGTACCACCACACAAACATATAATCAAACAGATAACGGGTCCACAACCTCCTGGTTGGATTACCCCTGGCCCACAACCTTTCGGTTGGAATGCCCCGGCCCACAACCTCTCGGTTGGCTTGCCCAATATATAACAGATCCACAACCTCCTGGTTGGATTACCCTCGGCCCACAACCTTCCGGTTGGAATGCCCCGGTCTGTTGACTTACAGCACAAAGCAGTACAGTCTCAACCTCACCATACCATGTCGATATATACATAACGATTAACATATATTCAGCAACGGATAATCATATAACCAGTTAACAGACTAGAAGGCATATCTACAAATCACTACCGTATAGAAATATCATATATACCAGGATACATAACTAAAGGGGTCGACATTGGTGCCTTCGACCCACAAGAACAGTGAGGAAACTCACCTCTCAGTCTGACAAGTAGCTGAACAATACACTGCTCTACTCTGAATACCGGCTCTACAGGTCACATATTCAACAGGTAGAGACCAAGGCTTAACTATAGCTCAAAATACCTAAAATGCCCCTTAAGTCAAACTTGGTCAACCCTGGTCAAAGTCAAATTCAACAGTCAATAGTCAAGGTCAACAGTCAACTTGGTCCACTCAGCTGAGTACGTGGGGCGTACTCAGCTCCTACGATGGGCGTACTCGGGATTTGACTGGAGTCGGGAGGTTGACCACGTACACGCGGTGTACGCTGGGGTACGTACGACGTACGCTCATAATCTTCTTTTCTCAATAAGATCTTAATGCATTAAGCTCTCACGTCTAAATTTCAGATCCAAGGCTAAAATACCACTAAGAGTCTTAAAGTTTTCAACTTTATGACTTTGCATGTAACATCCATAAAAATTATGCCAAATTTGAACTTTTTAAAACATTTCAAAACCCATGATTATTACAAAACTTGTTTTCAAAATAGTGTAATGTCAGAGTATCCCAGAATCAAATCATAAAATCATAAGATATGAGGAGCGGTACGATCACGCCTTCGCCTGCCCGCGATCATCAGAAGTACCTAAAACAATAATCGATAAATGTAAGCTCGAAGGCTTAGTGAGTTACCCCCAAAATACCAATGCCATAAACATATCAATAACATATAACTAACAACATGCGTAATGAGCCATCGGCCTGACTGGTCCGCCTCGCAGGCCTTCAGCCTATCTGGACCGCTCTCCGAGCCTTCGACACGTCTGGACCGCCTCACAGGGCCTACAGCCTATACGGGCCGCTCGTCGGGGCTTCGGTATGACTGACATGCCCTCCTAGTCCTATAGTCTATCCGGACCGCCCTGGGTATGTTGGCCTTCAGCACAAAGCAGGACCGCCTCAACCCAGCCCCCAATCAACAAACATGTGCACATAATATCATACGCTAGCATACATAACAGTCAACTGATCTAACAGATCATCAATCATAGCAACATCCTATAACCAGGATACAGACCTAACCGGTCACTAACATAACATCATCCTATATACCAGGATACCGACCTAAACAGGTCACTAGCATAGCATCATACTATATACAAGGATACCGACCTAACCAGGTCATTAAGCATATCATCATTCTAACTATCAGGATGTAAATCAATAAGCATATCGTGCAATAAACCCGGATACGAATCCGATAAGGGCCGTCATTGGTGCCTTAGACCCTGTTCATATAGTGAGGAGAACTCACCTCACAAGTAGCTCGGAATGGTACTGTCAACTCCTCCAAATATAGTTCCGAACACCAACACCTATAATCACCAATGGTCCATTCCATAAATTCCCAAATTACCAAAATACCCCCAGAGGTCAAACTGGTCAACCCTTGGTCCAAGTCAAAGTCAACGGTCAAAGTCAACAATCCATGTTGACCCAACTCGTCGATTGCAGCTAGCAACTCGTCGAGTTCCTTAAGGGTTCAGAAGGTCATAAAACCCTTACTGACTCGCCGAGTTTACGACCAACTCTTTGAGTCTAGGCGTGTCCAGAAGTCGGGAAAACCCTAATTGGCTCGTCGAGTCATCCTACTGACTCGCCGAGTTCATGCAGATGCCTTCAAGGCTAATCTTCATCGGACTCGCCGAGTTGGCCATGCAACTCGTCGAGTCTCTTCAGTACTTTCTCCATTCAGATGCTTATAAGCCACCCCAAAGCTCCATATTGCAGATCTGAGTTCCTAGAGCATACTTCCTACGTAAAGTTGCAAACTTTACGTACATGCAAGGTGTTAATGGCCAAAATCAATCTAGATAAGAGGTTCTAAGTGAGGATAAGGGATTATCTTGCTAAAGGCTGAAACTTTATGACCATAAGAACCAAGATTAGTCTAGATCTGAAGTTGCAACTTCAGATCATGTTCAATACCCGAAATGAAACACCAAACAAGCTAAAATGGCCCTAATCTCAAGCATAAAGAGATCTAAAAGGTGGAAAGTCAAGATAACGACTTGTTACCTTCAAAATGATGCCAATAAGCAGAAGAGTCAGATCCACCAGCTCCTCTACACTTCAATCCTCTTATACTTCAAGCCTTCTTCTTCCAAGTCTCCTTCCAAGCTTGAAAATCACACAAGATGGAGGACACATTAGAGCTCAAGGGGACGGTGAGGGGAGGCCAAGGGAGGCTAATGACCCTTTAAATAGGGTGCAATACCCTGGAAATTAGGGTTTCATCCACCAGCTCCAACTCGTCGAGTTGGTCACTTAAAATACGCGGCTGATTTCGTTCTACTCGTCGAGTTAGGGCATCCGACTCGTCGAGTAGCCCCTTTAAAATGGAAATAAAGCTGTAAAATTTATACCTGAGAGTCTGGGTGTTACATTGAATGCCCATTAAGTACTTAATAGACAAAATCCTAACTTCTTAACACCTTAAGACCTTCTAGAGCATACATGGGGGAAAACTAAGCACAAAACCACATTTTTAAGACTTAAGACCCCCCCCATTAGGTCTGAAAGGACGACTTATTCGATTAAGAGCATGCCATGCTCAAGAATCATCATAGTTGGGACCAAAAATGCCCTAAATGAAGAAATAGTTAGATCTACAAGATAAGATGATCAAGCTAGAAGCTTTTTACCTCCTGGAAGTTGCTAGCAAGTAGAGAATCCCATATCTAAGCTTCTTCCAAGCTCCAAAGTCCTTCTACCAACTTCTTCTTCTTCAAGAACACCACCAAAACACACAAACGAGCTCAAAATGCACTCTTCTCACTTAGGGTTGCTAGAGGGACGTTTTCTCAGGTGAAAGTTATTTAGGGCATGAGAAATGAGGTGATAATGATGCTTATATATGGACCAAACCCTAAAAATTAGGGTTTGAGAATTTATCACGTACGCCTTGCGTACACGGTGTACACGCAATGTGCTAGGGTCCGCCCTAGTACGCTTAGCGTACACAACGTACGCCCAACGTACTAAACCTTTGGCCAAAATCACCAAAATGCCACTATGGGCCATTCTTGCAATCTTTCTCAAGTCCAAGGGTCAAAATGCAATATTCTTTCATACATAGGGTTAAAATTGAAAATACATCCTCATCGGGATGTTACAGATCACCACCACCACTTTTAATGTTTATAAGAGTTTGTTGCACAATGTGTGGGATATGTAGGATTTCAGCAGATTGTGAAGAGGTTGTCGTAGGTGGCTACCAGTGATGTTGGGTAGAAAAAGTTATTAGGGTTTACGTTGAACCTCCGATGAAGGTGTTTGGCGATGATCCTGACGATTTTCGTTAATGAGAGGCGGCGCTTTTGCGTATTTCAACAACTTTGTGGTGAAACTAATAAAATTAAAAAGAATTAATATTATACAATAAAAATAAATTATTAATATAGTAAATAATATTTATTATATAAATAAAATAATAAATTAAAAGTAATATTCCAATAAAAATGAATTAATCCAAAAAAATTTAAAAATTTAACTAAAAGAAATTAATAATCTGATAAAGTAATATTTATTAGGATATAAGTATTAAAAATTAAAAAAAATATTTATTAATATATGATGCTCCAATAAAAATAAATTACTACAATAAAAAAAAATTAACTAAAATAAATTAATAAATATAAAAATTATATACTAAAATAATAATTATTCATATATAATAATCCGATTAAAATACCCGATAACAAAGAAATTAAAAAATTTAATTAAAAGAAATTAATAATCTAATAAAACAATATTTATCAAATAACATTTATCAATATATATTAAAAATAATCTAATATATATTAAAAGAAATTAAAATAATCTAATATATATTAAAAGAAATTAACAATCTAATAAAATAATCTAATAAAACAATATTTATCAAATAACATTTATCAATATATATTAAAAGAAATTAATAATCTAATAAAACAATATTTATCAATATATATTAAAAATAAGATTTATTAATATACAATAATTTTATAAAAGTAAAAAGAAGATATGTAAAATGATCTCTGTAGTTTGGTTGAAGAAATGGTCTATGAAATAAAATAATCATTTTAAAAAAAGTTAAGTATGACCCCCAAAATTTCAAGTAACTTGAGTATGACCCGGCCCAAGACCTACCTATATCGACACATCTATAGGATTTCTTAAAAATTTGACAAGAGCAAATATACTTATACTATTAAAACAACTATAATTGAATTAGTTTTACAATCTATGAAAAGTTAATGTTAGGTTGCTATATGTTTGCCTTCCATCTTCCATCTCAATGTAATTGAACGTTGTTTGAGATTATAAATGAAATACGAAATATATGATTAGTAAATTACTCTATGAATAAATACATAATAATCAAGTTATTGTTAGAGTATTTACAACGGTATGATAAAATCCTATAAATATTTATTTAAGTTGGAGCCGCCGACAAAAAAGAGTTGTGAAGGGTGGAGAGAGACATCATGGGCTCCAAAATATCTTACAATTTTACCATTTCCTCTATTTTTAACACTTGTTGGCATATCAGGCCCGGCCCTGAGGGAGTGCCGGGTGTGCAGCCGCACAGGGCCCCGAAAAAAATAGGGCCCGAATTTTGTCTAAATTATATAATAATATATTATAAATAAATATATATTAAGTTAACAAAAAAATACAGATATGTTGTGTGGTTCGGCTGGTTAAAACGCGTGACTTCCTTCCTAATAATCTCGGTTCGATTCGCATATGCACCATTTTTATTTTTAAATCCTATACACGTTCATCTCCTTTCAATTTAAATCCAAGATACATGTACACCCCCTGCTTTATTCTACATTTTTTACAATCTACCCCTCCTTTTAACTTTTTTGCTAAATTAGTTTCTAAAAGTTACACATTTAATCCTAAATTTGTATTTGTGTATTTTTAATCAATTTATTTACTTTTTAGATTTATATGACGCAATTCACCTATTAAAATTATTTTTCTTTTATATAGAACATTTGAATTTAGGGACTCATTTTTATCTTTCGCACCGGGCCTTCAAACCAACGGACCGGGCCCTGTGGCATATATGATAAGTAGCCCATTAATATTCTTTAAAAAAATTGCGCACCGGGCCTTCAAACCAACGGACCGGGCCCTGTGGCATATATGATAAGTAGCCCATTAGTATTCTTTAAAAAAATTGCAGTGCTCTGTATTTTCTTATCATACATGTTTAGCAATAGCATTATATGTTCATATCATATCAAGTTATATATTTATCTATATTTATCTGTATTTTGTTTACTTATCATTAACACCAACACATTTAAGTTTATGTTGAGATTAAGAAAGGTTACCTAATTGATATATTAAAAACATATGCTTGTACATAAGCATATAAATTAATAACAATTAAACAATAATAATGCAATTTAGGTCTATTAATGATCGGATTCGCATCAAATCAACTAATCTAATCTACCATATAACTTTATTAAACTGGTTTTGATCTGACCATTAACTAAGGAATAATGTTATGATTCATAGCCATACTTTGCATTTTTTTTCTTTAATTGCTGTAAAGTTGTTACTATAAAACATATAAAAGTAACTTTCTCAGGAAATAAAGAGACAAAATTGCAAGAATGGTCCCTATGGTATGTCAAAACTAACAAGTTTGGTCCAAATAGTTTTGGACTCGCAATGGTGGTCCAAAAGTTTCATTTTGTTGCGAGTTTGGTCCATTTTATTTTGATTTTTTATAAAATGACGATTTTGCCCTTCGTATTTTCTTTTTTCAATTTTTTATTACAAAAATCTAAAAAAGTAAAGAAAAAAGAAAATACTCATCTCTCTCTCTCTCGCTCTCTCTCTCTCTCTCTCTCTCTCTCGTTTTGACCTCCGGTGAAGGAAGGGAAGGAGGAACCAGCGATTTCACAAATTCTCACCATCCTCCTATCGAAGCGCCACCCAAACACCCTCAGTTGCTGCTATTCCCGATTCCACTCTCCCTCTTTTCTTCCTTGACTCACCGAAAAAACGAAACAGAAGGAAGGAGGTTTTGCCTCCGTTCCAGCCACCCCTCCTCCAGTTGCTGAGAAATCCCACGAAACCCCTACCTACTGTCGTTTCCGTTCTCCTTCTTTTTTTTATTCAGATCGAGCACTGATGGTGCTCTCCATTGGTCGAATGTTGTTGTTGTTTCCTTTTTCGGTTCGATTGATGTCGGAGATGGTGTAACAACGTAAATTTTCAAAACAATTTTTCATTTTTAAATCATACTTTCAATCACACGATAATTACAAAAACATAATGTATCCACTGTGTCATAACAAAACATGTCCCAGAATCTCAATAACATAAACTCCATAAGTGTGTACGGATCATGCCGGCGCCTTCCCGCGATCCTCACTAGTACCTGAAACACATAACATAACAACTGTAAGCATAAATGCTTAGTGAGTTCCCCAATATACCACATACAACACATACGCCTTTCCAGGCCATAACTCTGTAGGATCTTCCGATCCATGTGTCTCAGGGGACTTCCGTCCCGAATCCCGGTAGACCTTCCGGTCCTACCCGTATCGACCTTCCGGTCCGTAACCTCTTGACCTTCCGGTCCCTATCATCTTGACCTTCCGGTCCTTATCGTACATAACATACATAACACATACATATCACATAACAACATACAGCTCATACATCTCATAGCATATAAGACCTTCCGGTCACACATAGGTACCCTTCCAGGTACAGTATAGTGAGAAGACTCACCTCAATGAAGTCGGATAAACTCTCGTGCTCAACGTCCCGACCTAGCCTCCTCCTATTATTCAAATAACATTCCCGATCAATATTCTCTCATAGCCTCATCTCTACAGATTGGGTAGAAGGCCATCCTACCCTTCCCTGAACTCTCTTGAATCAGTCTTGACCGGAACCCTAAGGTCAACGAAAGTCAAGTCAAACTTTGACCGACTCGTCGAGTGCACATGGGCGACTCGGCGAGTCCATGCGGGTTCTCTAAATCCTTCTAGCCTCTCTTGGCTCATCGAGTCATCGTCCCACTCGACGGGTTACACCTGTCACGAATCGCGGGGCAACCCCGACTCGACTCGTCGAGTCCCATTATGGACTCGACGAGTTGCATCCATGGCAACAGTGAAATGACCTTCTGAGGTCAGATCTACTTCTCTAACCTATAGATCTGGCCTTTCCAACCGCTATAATCACGTAAAGGTCCGACCTTTACACTCATGCAATGTCCATAAAGCTTCTTTGGGTGAAATAACCTCTAGATGGCAACCTAGGGTCATATCTCTAATGGAATAGCAAAAAGCAAGGTAGATAGGACTCTCTGGACCTCTTAAGGTCCAGATCTAAGAAGAACTCCACCTTGGGACCTCACATACTTCGAATCTAAGCCAAAGAGGGCATAAGAAAACCCTAGATTCAAGTAGATCACCAAATACACGAGATTGAGCACATATTAGTACCTCTAGCAGCCTCTTCTGATCAAATGGGTGATAGATCTGAGCTCCTCAATCTTCCTTGTTTGTCCTCCTTCCTTCTTTCTTGCAAAATTACACTTAGAATGATGAATTAGCCCTCCTCTTGCACTACAAGCTTTCTCTCTGCTCTCTAGGGTTTCTCAGGGGTGCATTGGCCGCAAATGGAGGCCATAAAGGCCTTTAAATAGGGAACGGGCCCGGGGATTTAGGGTTTCACTTAACAGCGCGGACTCGCCGAGTCCACTCATCGACTCGTCGAGTCCGGTCATTAATCCAGACAAGAACTCGCGGTCCTACTCGGCGAGTCTGAGCGTCTACTCGCCGAGTCCCTCCATAAAACTCAAGAAATGAACTTTATAGCATACCTGGAAATCCGGATGTTACAGATGAGGTCGAAGAGGCTAAGAGGATCGTTGGAATTCCCCTATTGTTTCCTCAACCACCATCGATCCACCCCTGTTGTTGCTTCCGATCGTGTTCTTCTTCTCGTTCTGCCAAGCACCGAAGTCCTCCCTTTCCCCAATCATGTGCAGATGAATTCCCAAACCTTGCTCTGATCTCGTCGTCGCCGTAAGGAGATGTTCAGATCTCGACGACGACTTCGTTCTTCAATTAGGGTTTTCATCTTTGATCTTCAGTTAGGGTTTTCTGCTTCAGATCTGTTCATCGATCTGTAGATTTCTTGGGTTCTTGAGTTCTAAAAAAATGTTTTTAGAAAACACACACATAGAAATGTTTTTGTTCCTGAAATCATCGATTCTACTATGCTCTTGATGTTGTGTATATGAGAGAGATGGAGTGTATTGATTGATTTTTTATTTTCAGATCACAAGAACACACACATGTTGTAGTTTTATCTCCAGATCGAATTTTCGAAAATCGGAGCATCAAAGAAATGGATTTGGAACACACACACAAGATGACAAGAACACATACAAGAAATCTGGAACATGAACACATACAAATACAAGATTTGAACTCAAGAACTCAAATTTCTAATTTTTTGTAAGCAAGAACAAGTTTAGGTTGTAGCGTACAACCTGCTAAAGCTTTTTCATTTTTCTAGAGAGAGAGAGAGAAAGAGAGAGGGAGAGAGAGAAGAAGAAGAATGGTGGAGTGAGATATTTTTTTCTTTTCTTTTTTTGTTTTTTGTAATAAAAAAATTAAAAAAGAAAAAATAGCAAGAGCAAATATGTCTTTAAAAAAAGTTTTGAAAATTTTAGACTAAACTCGCAACAAAATGAAACTTTTGGACCACCCTTACGAGTCCAAACTTGTTTGGACCAAACTTACTAGTTTTGACATACCACAGGGACTATTCTTGCAATTTTGTCAAATAAATATATGTGTTATTAAAATTCATTATGTCATGATTCCTTATAAAAAAAAAAAGTTTTGGCATAAGATCTACCTTTTAGAAGTTACGCGACATAAAAAAATCATATGATTAAGAAGTCGACATCATATAATCAATCAAACTTTAAAAAATATATATTATCATCAAATTTTTAAAATTTTATCAAACAAAACACTGATAATTTTTAAAATGTTTATTTTACAATTTAGTAATTTACAAAACACGTTACTCTTTAAAAGTTGTGTGACTATCGTTTTGATGAATAAGAAAGTGAAAGAAAAGTGAGGACATTTTTGGTATTTTTGAACAGTGTTAGCAGGTCGACTAATATATAGAATTTAAACGCCTCCGACATGCGGAATTCAACTAATCCACTTTCATGAAGCATTCTTTTGTCGAGATCTCATCCCCAACCCTATCTTTTTATATTTATATTTAAGTTTGGAAAATATTCTATTATGTTAAATTGCATATTAAAAAAGGAGCCCGAACACAGTATACAACTCTCCGTTGTGCTGCACGTAGTTGTCCCCCTTTTTCTTCAACATTTTCCAAAAAAGATCAATTTCAAACTCAAATGCCAAAAAATAACCAATCATTTCCAAAAATATCATAGATCCGTAGAAGGGCTTTTACGGATCCGATATCTATTTAAACTTTAAAGAGCTAGCTTTTTCGCTTCTAATTTCCAGTCCGCAAAGGCTTCTCTACGAACGCATTCTCTCAAGAATCAGTCTACATCAAAAAGAAAAAAATTAAGAACGAGACCGCATAAGCCATACTACGCACTTAGTATTCGTACTGATGAATCAGTAAAAAAGTACATAATGTTAATGAGAAATCATAATCCGTATTGTAGTCATTATGATTTTTTTTTCTCATGTAAAGTGGTAGAATTTATTGAAAAAAAAACAATTTTGTGTGAGAGAAAATCATATAAAATCAATCTTTGGATTTCTGAAATATGAACAAATTTTTTGGGCGGCGTTCCAGAATTCTTCTAACATGAATCCTATTATTTATTTCAAGAATAAGTTGAAGTATCTTAAGGCGAGATTGAAATCTTGGCACTCATGTTCTTTATCTCTTGCCAAAGTCGATAAGAAGAATGATGAACTCAGAATGACCAAAATTGATGGGTTGATTGATCAGGGTCTCGGTTCTCATAACATTGTCCGAGGAAAGAGAAGCTATTAAGTGTCGGCTCAAAAATAGGGAAAACATAGAAATTAGTGACTTAATTCAAGAAGCAAAACCGAAATGGGCTTTAGAGGGGGACAAAAACACCAACTTTTTCCATGGAATTTTGAAGAAAAAATGAAGACAAAAACCTATTATAGGTATCCATGTGGAGAATGATTGGATCACGGAGCCGGACATGGTCAGACCTAAGCTTTTATCATTTTATCAAAAAAAATGAAGTTTTTTCATGGTGTGTACATTTTGACTACTAGCCATCGGTTTAAGAAGCTAGAGTCGAATCATGTTCTTAGCTTGGAAATTATGCCTACTCAATAAGAGGTCAAGGATGAAATTTGGGCTCGTAGGAGTGACAAAGCTCCGAGACCAGATAATTTCATTTTCTCTTTCATTAAGAGAATTTGGGACATTTTTTAGAGAATATATGTTCAATTTTGGGCTCCACTTTTTCATGACTAGTTGTATCCCTTCTGGATGTAACTTGTAACGTCCCAAAAATAGTAGTAAAAATTTCATTTTCAAATCATTAAATCCATACAAATATTTGTTCCAAAACCAGTCAGAGTAAATTGTATTTTTCAAACATCAGAGTAAAACATTAATAATATTCAGTGTGGAAAAAGCCATCAGGGGATGTTGTGCAGTCAAGTCGGCCCTTCCCTCTGGAACTAGAAGTACCTGAAAAATGTTTAAACCACAAACCATAAGCACAAAGCTTAGTGAGTTCCTCAAAATACCACATATCATACATATCAACGGGCCCAACCCCATATATCAATGGGCCTAGCCCAACATGCAAATGGGCCCAGCCCAACATGCATACCACAGTTAGAGACAACCACTTAATGATTTGAGTCCTTAATCCATTAAGTCTTCCACTCCCACTTTCCATAAAGCCTTAATGGACTCCAAAGGTTCATAAAAATGATAATTTTATGGACATGCATGCTTCATGCATGTCCTCTATCCAATATAGGTCAAAGGCCAAGAAAATAACCCAAAACTCATGTAAGGTTCCTAATTCACAACCAAATTCTAGATCTGAACCAAACAACAATCAAAAGGCTTCAACGATCCATAAAGTTGCTAACTTTATGGAATCACATCACTTCAACTTGCTCAAACTTGAAGATAAAGGGACAATGAATTAGATCTAGCAACCTAAAAGCATAAAGTTTGAATCTTGGACACTTCAAAGGTCTAGAATGTACACAAGAAGATGATGATGAGGTTTCCTTGTTGGATCAACACTCTAGAACTGATGTGAATTATGAACATTGGTTTGGCATGCGGAATTAAAGATTGCACAATGAACATGGTGATTTGGGTGTTCAAGAGATGTATTGAATATATATGGTGTTACAAAAAGGGACATAGATCTACATCTACATAAATAACACACACTCACACACTCAACTTTTACACCTCTCAAGCATACCTCTACAAGTGGAATAAACCCACCTTATATAGAGGTGTTTACATGTCTCTCTCTCACTCTCTATATCATGAGTCAAAAGGCTAATGAACCACATGAAAGTGGGTCTACAAAAGTCAAACATTTACAAAGTCATTCATGAATAACTTTGTACCCCAACATTCCCCCCCCCCCCTCAAAGTTAGGAATGGATGACCTGCTTCAAATCTTCCAAAATCGAGCAACTACGCGATCCGAGCCTCAAGGGTGACACATGTCGAAATGAACTTCTAATCTTCAATTCTTCCATGATTCTTCAATTTGGGCTCTAGGATGTGAGACCATACAAACCAAGCATCAACGAATGATCAAGAGCTTCTCAAACTCCAAATAATCACCCAAAAGTTGAGCATAAAAACACACCCCGAAAATCTTCAATAAAACCAAACCCATTTCGAAATGAAATCACTTCCAAACTTCCAATTGCATCATTTCGTGTACTTCAAAAATTCAAGGTCACTTCGGTCTTCAAATCCGCGTAATATGAAAAATTCAAGTTCGAATTTCCATATAAATATATCCCCTTTTTATAATTGAAATTTGATTATAAAACCTTCAAGGAAAGAGAACGTGCTCTATTTGGAATTTTTCATGTCAAAACTCCCCCTTAACATGTGGCATAAACTTTGTGCTTTAATGCTGAAAACCCAAAAAATCTTCAATTTTTAGCTTCGTTCACGGACCGCCTTTGACAAAATTTCTCAAAAATGGGTAAAAATTGTCAATTTCAAAATTCTGCAGTGACCCGGTGCGCCCAAAACAGCCAAAAATGCAAAACTCTCCCATTTTTCCAAAGCTGGGTAGAAAGCATCAATTCACATAAACTGCAGGGGCCTGAAATGCACAATCTTCAATTTCTCAAAAAATCAGTCCATTTTCGAATTTGGGCAAAAACTGCCAAACTTTCGGAACTTCAATGACTAATTTCGAAAATTCTGCCTTTTGTCCTCCAAACATTCGAAAAATACCCCAATTGTCGAAGTTGGGTATGTTGTGCCAAACTGTCGAAATTTCAGGGACTATTTTCGAACATTCTTCCTCCTTTCTTCAAAACTAATGAAAAATTGTCCAACTTACGAAAGTTTTAAAATGTGTCAAACTGTCGAAACTTTAAGGGCCATTTACGAAACTTTTAAGCTTTCTTGTTCCCCAACTCATTTTAACGAAAAAATTCACAGGTAACGAAAATCACTTTTCGTTAATCAGCAACGAAAAATTTCCTTTCCTTCGTATGAAATCCTCAACACCATTTTAACGAAATTTTTCTCTCGTTCGTTAAAAATGTAGGGACCAAAATCGAAAATGATTGTTTTCTTCCCCAATCTAACGAAAGTAGCAGATAGAGACGCGAATATTTCTTGCTTCCCTTTCGTTAGTTTTAATCACGAACGTCGACAACTATTCACTGCACCATTTTAACGAAGATTTTTCAATGAAATAACGAAAATTACAAATTTTCGTTAGTCCCGGCCAAGAAGTTGAACCCCAAAAAAAACTTTCGATCTTCATTCCACAAATTCGTGAATCCAGTAACTCAAAACTTCGTTAGTCTAACATCGATGCTCAAATTTTCGACAGTAAGGCGCGATCAAACAAAAATCTTCGACTATCGCGATCAAAAATCTTCGTTAGTTGACATCGATTCCCAAATCTTTGTTATTACCCCGTTTTTTCCTCAACCCTTCACTATCCATCGATTTTAATCAACTTCCCAAACATACAATTGTTCAGACTTCAAACATCGACTCTTCCCAGTCGAGTTTTCCAATCAAGTTTTCGTTACTCAATCAACAATCGAAATTAATCCAAACCTTCGTTCTTTGACCCCAAAATCTCCCAGTCATCTTCACCAATAATTCCAATCCAAGTAAATTCGAAATTAACCACCAAATTAGACTTGATTTCGAGATCTATAGCCCCAAAACAACTTATATTGAACGATTTCAATCTCCAATTAACTGAATCAACTCCAGAATATCGAATTTGAATATTTTACAGTTTGACTTTTCAAAGTCAAAGAACCATAAACACGAAATTGACGATTCTAATGGCCATTTTCAGATCAAAAGGTGTTCCATTAGCTGTTCTTCATTAAATCCATGTTGTTCTTGACCATATTCATCCAAATCAAAATACTAACTTCTGATTTCTTCACATTGACTTGATCATAATCGATTTTGTGACTGAACACAACACATAGAATTGATTCACAAGTCCAACTCAACAAACAAAACCAATCGATTTTTAGAGATAAAGAATCGACAACGAAGACATAATCACAGGATGAAGAAATCGTGAGTCAAGAACATAAAAAAAAACGACGCAGGCAGTGAATAAGATGAGACGAACAGATTTTAGTTCTACTTTAGAACACCAATTCGATCATAATAATCTCAATCGATTTCAAGAACACTTTGAGTTTGCTACTAAACTCGATCTTCATCAACAATCCTCAAGAAGTATTTACTGAAACGATAAAGATGACGTCTAATTTGGATTTAGGCTTGATCGAAACAGTCAATGAACTATTATGGATTGATTATTGGGCTTATGAATCGAATTTCAACGGAATGTCAATAAATTGGGCTTCAAACTGGATTAAGTAAACAGTAAACTGATCAAAACATTTGGATTTGAATAAATCGAATTGATCAAAACATTTGTTTGGGCTTTTAAATCCAATCTGATGAACAGTAAAATTGATTTTGTTTTTGGTTGGGCTTGATCTAAACAAAAATTTATTCGATCATCAATGGGGTTTGAAACAAATTTAATCCAATGAATCAAAACGATCAAAAATAAAGAACCCAACACACAAATCAACAAGATTAAAAGAGATCATAGAGAGAGACTCACCATAAATGCTCCAATTGTGACAAATTTAGCCAAACCGAGAATCGTTCTTCAAAAAATCACGTTGATCTTTGAAGACCCGCTCTGATACCAATTGATGTGAATTATGAACATTGGTTTGGCATGCGGAATTAAAGATTGCACAATGAACATGGTGATTTGGGTGTTCAAGAGATGTATTGAATATGTATGGTGTTACAAAAAGGGACATAGATCTACATCTACATAGATAACACACACTCACACACTCAACTTTTACACCTCTCAAGCACTCCTCTACAAGTGGAATAAACCCACCTTATATAGAAGTGTTTACATGTCTCTCTCTCACTCTCTATCTCATGAGTCAAAAGGCTAATGCACCACATGCAAGTGGGTCTACAAAAGCCAAACATTTACAAAGTCATTCATGAATAACTTTGTACCCCAACAAGAACACCTTCTTCTTCTTCTTCTTCTTCTTCTTCTTCTTCAAGCTACTAAAGCACCAAAATGGGCCAAGAATAACCAAGGGGGATTAGGGTAAGGGTTTTATGAGGTTTGAGGGTGATGGAGGCTGATAATGGACCCTACAATCGAGTTAATGGCGTTTAAATATGAAGAAACCCTAAAAGTGTTGGATTAGATGTCTAAGCCCATAACTATAATTGGGATGTACTTGACCCGATAGTATCATGGTCCTTTTGGGTTGACTTCACCGGTGCAATTTGATAGGATGGACTTTTGAGAATAAGGTTATTTATGATTTATTTATATTTTATAAGTATAATATATTAATTGAGAAATCATATTATTTAATTAGTATTGATCAAGAATTAATTTGGAATTAATTTTGTGATCAAAAGAGACTAATTAAGTATGTGGGGATTGATTATGTAAATCAATTATTCTTATAGTGTGGGCTAATGATCCATGGTTATTTAGGATGGGCTAAACCAATTAGATAGTCCATGGATAGTCAATTTAGGTTTAACCAATGGAGCCTAAGTAATATGAAAGGTCATTAGGGTTTGCAAGGTGTAACCCTAGCATTTGCTACACTATAAAAGGACCTCCCTAGAACCAAAATCGGTTACACCATCATTCTAGGAGAGTGATATAGTTTTTGTGCTAAGTAACCTATTCTCTCAAGCCTCCTCTTGCATTTGGTGTTTGTGACACATTAGAGGCATCACACTTGAGGTGCTCAAGCTTTCAAAGGCCAAGAACTACACCCTACATCAAGATGTATTCATCTAAACTAGTTTTTATATTGTATAGCTTCAATTGTATGTTAGTTAGGATGTATGCTTTGGAAAATTGAAAATGCATGTATAATTAGAGAAAACATAGATCCAAAGCATCTAGGGTTGCATGTGCACCATAGGAGTGTTATAGTGCTCAAAACCCAACAGTGCTATCAGAGCCTAAGATTGTTTTCTGTTATACTTGATGTTTATTATTTTTCAAAGTTGAAAAAATCGATTTTCTGGCCTCTGACTGATGAACTCGCCGAGTCCACTGGCTGACTCGATGAGTCCACTCAGTAAATGACCAACTCGACGAGTCATGTTCTTGCACTCGACGAGTTGATGGCTCTGGGTGTAGAATTTCGTGTTTTTGGCCAGAACTGGATTATGATCATTACCACAAACTGTTTTTTGAAACATATAATCTGTTTTCTTGATATGGTAGTGATCATGCTCATCCAATTAAAAGATAATTGTCAAAATTTCAATATTTGTATTAGTTTATATGATTAGGCTAATTTCTTGCAATTGTTGATATGAATTATCTTGACTTATGTGTTTACTAGATCATAGATAAATTACTTGATAATTTATGTTAGGTAAAATGTTGATCTTAATGATTTTAATGACCTCCATAACTTGTCCTCAAGTTATGGAAAATGAAAAGTCTCATCCATTAAAATAACATTAAACTCATAAGTTATGAATTCCAAGAGTCATCAAAAGATAGTTGTCAAAATACTTATGATAGTTGTTAGTTTATATGTAAAGCCAATTACTTGTATCATTTGATTTGAAACTATTTTGCCTTATAATTTATTTTAGATCATGATTAAAAAAAATTATATGATACTCTTCCTTGTTAGAATTGATCTAAATGTTCTTTAATGAGTTCCATAACTTGTCCTCAAGGTATGGAACATGAAAAGTCTTATCATAAATGTTTTAATGAACTCCATAACTTGTCCTCAAGTTATGGAAAATCAAGAGTCTTTTCATAAAACCAACATTAACTCATAAGTTATGGAAACCAAGAGTTTTGAAAAGTTTCAAAACTTGTCCTCAAGTTTTGGAATTTGTAAAGTCTCACAACTGAAACTTTTAATTCCAATCCTTAGAGTTTTAAAAGTTAAAATTCAACCCTTATACTATTATTATATTAAAAGTTAATATTTATATATATATATATATATATATATATATATATATATATATATATATATATATATATATATATATATAAGACAAGTCAGTCTTACCGTTAGTAGGTCTCATTCACGAAACTGGTCTATAAGGGGGGTATAAGGTTATTGCCTATAAAATGACGGTTTAATGGGTATCCACTCTCACCCACCGCTTCCTTGACTGGTGGAGGGTCGTTAGCCGAACGGGTAGGATAGGACATTAATTCTCGTTAAAAGTATAATGATAATTATAAAGTAACTAAACTTTTATTAAATTCCCAATCTTAGTTACTTTAGGAAAATGTGAAAAAGGTGCTAATCCATGAAATTACACTTTACACCTTGTTAAGTCGTTAGTGGAGCGTATGTGGTTAACTGGCACACTAATCTGGGACTGACAATGTGTGGCAAATGGTAGCTTGATGTTAATCATAAATCAATGGATCGTGTGTGGTTAACCGACACATTGATTAGGTGATTTGTAACATTGAGTGTACCAAGCTAATTTGCATGGTTATTCACACCTTGTTTGTGATCCTCGGCATCCCAGTCACAAACTTGAAGGGCACAATCGAGATTTAAACATGCCATTGAAAAGTTCAATGAATCTCAAAGAATCTAGGAATTTCAATCCATCTAAAACTTAATAATCTGTTTCGTTTTTCATGGTGGAAATTGGTAAATCGTTATTTACCTACCTTCAAATATTTTACAATTGGATTACGGCATCCTTCTTCGTAATTGTAAAATATTGTGTTGGGTCCTAGCCTTAATATTTCGTTTTGGGTGTTATATTAAGGACTTAAATCAACTAACTTGAATTTCTCCCGTTATAGATGTCTAGGTCAGACAACTATGGTCTTCCCGAATCTGTTGAAAAAGGCTTTCCACATGAAGATGATATTCCACAATATCATACTTCACTTCCTCCACCTCCTCCAATTATTCTCCCTGACCCACATGTTCAAAGACTTGAAAAGTTCAAGATCACTAAGGCCTTATTGGCGAGCAAACATGAAGATGGAAGATTTGTGTGTGCACATGTCTTGGAGATGAAGTCACACATTGACAGGCTGGGAATGTTAGGAGTCGATGTCTCAAGGACGTTGGTTGTTGACTTGGTTCTTCAGTCACTTCCCGAGTCGTATAGTCAGTTTGTTAAAGACTACTATATGACAGACCGCGACGTGACCCTTATTGATCTTACCTATTTGATTATTGCTGCTGAGTCTGCAATGATTTGGCGCACTGGTAAAGCAAATTTGATTAGAAGATCTACTTCCCAAACTTCCATAGACATTGACAATGGAAACATTGGAAGTCCAGAAAAGGTTTCTCTTCCCAAGGGAAAGGGAAAGGCTAAGTCTGAGATTGTCCTGTGTACCATTCCAGAAGAGTCTATTTGTTTTTATTGCCAAGAAAATGGACATTGGAAGCGAAGCTGCCCTGACTACCTGAGAATTTTAATCAAATTGTATGGTTCTACTTCAGGTAAGTCCACTATCTAACTCTATTAAGTTTCTGGTTGTAGATTCTTAATACATGATGTGATAAGATTACATTTTGATGTTTTGTAGGATCAAAGGAAGCTTAAAGGAATGGCATGCAGAGTCTGGTCGCGAAGAGATGGATTTCGATCGCATGGTTCGATGATCGGATTTTTGAGCTGCTGCTTAAGAGTTATGATAGATTGCTTAGAAATTTGTAATAACATAGTTTTCATTTGTAATTGCATTGTAAGGAAAAGTTTTTCCGCAATTATATAAATAAAGAAAAAGATTTATTTTATCTTATTTTATATTTCCTTGCAATGACATATGTGAAAAAATGATGTTTGTATTTTTAGCAATATGGATTTGATTCTTTCGTTTGTGGTAGTGTCTAAATTTACCAAATAAGGAAAGATTCTCATCACCTAAGTTTCAATTGGACAGAAACTTGGGTTCGTGCAAATTGTATTGTATGATGAATGAGAACCTTCATCTTTGGGAAATTAGGACTAATTCCTTGTTCACATACAGAGGTGAGGGACTAGGGGATCGGGTACACTTGGTTGTGCGTTGGTCAGGTCCACCACAAAGAACGATAAGACTATTCGTTATGGTTTGCTAAAGTTAGTAGATATGGTTATGCTTACAAGATTAAGTATAATTTTGAGTCATTGAAAAGTCCCTATGTATAGCAGAACGAATAAGAAGAATCAAAGTCGGCAGAAAGATAAAAGTTTCTCCAATCTGAAAAGATGGGAGAGTACTTGAGTATCGTGTTTTATGATCATCTTAATGATTATGAAAAACCATATCACAATCTGATCCTCTAAGGACGCCGTAGTGCATTTGTTTGGCTAAAGGAATCAAGAATTGTTGAAATGGTTAAATCAATTAAGATGAATCATACTTCGTTCCAAAATCAAATCTTAGAGTCATACTCCAAGATTGTATATTGAGTGACATATCAGCAAATGTAGAGTAAAATGTTTTCTACTCTTGTACATTTGAAATTGGTAAGTTGTAATGTTTTGGATAAAACAAAGATCAACTAAGACCAATTGTCAAAAGTGTTTGTCTTGATAAGAAATCACACTAACTCTTGAATATTTATTGTCAAGTAATATTTCTTGACAAAGAGAATCTTATATGTCAAGATGTCAGTGGGAGTCTTAAGATCTTGAAAAGTTTCGAGAACTAATCAATTGAAAAACAATTGTTAATCACTAGCACACGACTTGAGGTTTGTAACCTATCGTGTTGACATATTCTTGTTTCCGTGCCCATTCCAGTTGAAGTTGACTATGCATGTGAGTTCTATGAGTTCTCAATTGTTTGCATAACAACTTGGAAGCAATGGTAGGCCCTTGAGCTGCCAGGTAGCAAGAAATTAAGATTGAACAAGTTCGGTCAATATGAGTTTGGATTTGTCACTAACCCTGTCTTGTGATTATGGTTATGAAAAATTCACATGGATAGGAAGACATACACCATAAAATATAAGTGACAAAGGTTTCTCTCCAATTCATGAAAATGATTGTGAGGAAATGCTTTCACTAAGTAGATTTTAAAGAGTTAGCAATTGTGATATTTGCATTCTCAAATTTGATTATGACTTCGGCATCCCTCTTCATAGTTCGAATTGTGAGAAATGGCAAAAGGTCTAAACATTTGAGACTTATTGCTGTAAGTTCTAAAATTGTTTAGACACACATATGAGCTTTCTAATAAAAGGTGTGTAAGCTTAGATAAAGGTTTATCGAAGCATCTCGTGTCAGAAATCTGTACTTTGGTAAGAAAGTCAATAAAGTATTGATTTCTAGAAGTCCAGCTGATTACTGGATTTATGTCACAGCTAGTGGGAGCATAAAAGTTATGCAAGTAACAAAATAATTGTTATGATAATGGGAGCATAATTGTTATGGTAAGTGTTGAAAGTTAGCAATGTTAATTATAGAAAACAAAGTTTTCAATTCGCAAAGGTGCAGGGTTGAAAAGTTGTTTTGCTATAATTAAGGGAGAGGAACTTATACTTCATTTCAATTCTAAAAGTTTAGATTGAGATTTTAATCAAATTTAGTCAAGGATTTATATGAATACCATGTTGAAATGCTTCAACATTGGAAATTCTATTTATGGAAATATTATAGCAAAAGACTGGTCAAAAATCATGTCTTTATGTAAGACATTATGAATCGTATCCCATATGCTTCGGGTATAGGATCGATTGCATATGCTATAATATTCATATGCTCTAATTTTCCAAATGCCTATGGCATTAAGAGGGAAAATGTAACGTCGTGAAAATTCAAACCAATTTTTCATTTTCAATTCATAAAAACATATATCATATTGTTCAACTCCAAATATTCATTTAACAAAGTTTTCAAATCATCACATAAAATCCAGGATCCACAGTAGCTCTTCCCAAAACATAGTGTGTGTGTACAATCATGCTGGTGCCTTCCCGTGATCCTGATAAGAACCTGAAACACATAACACATAACACGGTAAGCACGAAGCTTAGTGAGTTTCCCAAAATACTACATACAGCACATAAGCCACTCGAGGCTATAGCTCTATGAGACCTTCTGGTCAATGTGTCTCAGGGGCCTTCCAGTCCCACAATCTAAGTAGACCTTCCGGTCCTACTCTGTCGACCTTCCGGTCCATACCATATTGACCTTCCGGTCAATACACTGCTGACCTTCCGGTCCATACACTATTGACCTTCCGGTCACACATAATTACCACTCTAGGTAAGGTATAGTGAGAAGACTCACCTCGTATGATGAACAGCCTCTAGTAATGTTGCCGCTATACTTCGTTCTCTAACTCTGTGCAAAAGCCCACAATTACCCCAATTAGGTACTAAGTCCAACTCTCACTCTTTAGGTCTAATAATAGCCCACTGACCGGCCCAATAATGACCTAAACCCATTGGACCCACCAAGGCCCAATTCTCAATCTAATTGGCGGGCCCAACACTAGATAAACTTCCCAAGTCCACTAACGGCCCACTTTGCTAAACTGGGCCCACTCCCTCCAATGGGCCTCACCCCAATCTCAAATACATCATTGGCCCATAACTTCAGACTATTGATGGCCCAACTGCCCAAGGCATGGCCCAAAATACAAAGTCCAATACATACAAGTTACGTGGGGCGTACTCCTACATACGCTAAGCGTACCGACTCGATGGCGAGTACGCTAGGCGTACCTGCACGTACGTTCAGCGTAACCTTCCTGTTAAGCCCTTTTTCCATTAAGTGCTTAATACTTCATTCCAGAGGCCACAAATTCAGATCCACGTCCTTATTATCCTCTTAATCCTTAAAGTCATAATCTTGGTGACTTGCAATCCACCAATTAAGCTCAAACTCAAAAGGCATCAACATATTTCCATAACAAGGGCTAGATATCATGCATGAACTCATTAGGACCATCAAGATTGAAATTTTACTGCTTATGGGACCCTTTTAGCTCTGAGGGTGGCAACCCTAAGCTCAAAAACAAGATTCCAACATAAAGATCCAAACTTGGGACCAAAACAACTCCAAAACTTCACTATACAAGATCTATGCATTCTTAAGTAAAGTTATGAACTTTATACCTCAGAAGAGCTCCAAATGATGAGGACATTCCAGATCTATGAGCTCCAAACTCCCAAGTTCTTCCTTGCCAACTTCTTCTTCCAAGCTTACACCACCAAATGAGCTTCATATGGAGAAAATCACTCAAGAATGAAGGGATGGGGCGTTCTAGGGTTTTCTGAGGGTAAGGGAATAGATAAGGAGGCTAGGGTTAGAACCAATATGTTCTTTATACAGTGGCACACCCTAAATTTAGGGTTTCTGGACTCTGGACGTACGTTGGGCGTACCTCATGTACGCTGGGCGTATGCCAAGGAGCACCCGTAACCATTTCCCTTATACGTTGGGCGTAACCCAGCCTTACGCTGGGCGTACCCACGCGCTTCCATTTCACATGCATGGCCTTCCATGCCAACTTTTCTCCTTAAGGGACCGTTTATGCCAAAAACTTCCAAGTGTCATATCTTCCTCACCCGATGTCCGTTTTCGACAAACTTTATATCCATGAAAAGGTAGCGAGAATTTCTACACTTGAATCAACTTTATTTCTCCTAGAGCCCACTCGAAATCAGATCCATGAAAAGTCCAAACCAACACTTGCCGATACCCTTGGGACCTAAAGCACAAACCGAACCCCTTTCTCACACAATCCACCCTATCCATATCCAAGAAGACCTAAACATATCTGTTTCAAAATCTCGAAACCTTCTCATATTCAGATTACTGCCCACGAGTCTTGAATCGCAAACAATCTGAAACAGGATGTTACAGAAAAAGGACTAGAACTAGATATGACTAAAGTTATTAAACAACTGCTAAGAATAATCCAAGTGTCACACCCCTGAACCAGACGGCGGAAACGTCCGGGGGCTGGTGTGACTAACAATTGAATAATCATCACAATGAATATACATGAAGCATAACCCATTCATCACCAACATTACATATTACAACTGGCATTGTTTACATCAAGTACATTGTTATAATACATAAGTTCTAATTGTTAAAAGTACGATAAGTGTTGTTACATAAAACAAAACCATACACACTTGCATATCTTCCAGCTTAACGATTACCTGAGAATACAAGTTATTTTGAAAACGGTCAACATATATAATGTTGGTGAGTTCATAAGTATGTTTGAGTAAAAGTCTTTGTATCTTTCATAAAAACCCAGAAAATCCGATATTTTCTGTTTTATAATAACGTGTAACTTCGAGTTTATGGGTTTTGATCATTCTAACACTCCTATGGTGTACATGCAACCCTATAAACCTTGAATCTATGTTTTCTCTAATATACATGCAAATTTGATTTTTCAAGGTTTACTTCCTAACTAGCATGGTATGGGGAATATATAATACAAAACTAGTAGAAGTACATACCTTTCTTGTTGCTTGGATTCCTTGAAGACTTTGTAAGCCTAGCACCCCAAATGTTTTGCCTCAAATGCTTCACACAACACCACAAGACTTGGAATAACTTGAGAGAATGTCACTAACACTCAAAATCGGTTATGCCCTCTTAGAATCACTAGTCGTCCGATTTTGCTAGCTATAGGGCTCCTTTTATAGTGTTGTCACAATTAGGGTTTACACATGAATGCCCTTAATTGTCATGACTCTTGATTTCTAATGATCCATGGGTTTGTAACTCCCATGAACTATCCATGGAGCTCCAAATGGTTATAACCCAACTCCATAAACCATGGATCATAAATCCACCATAAAAGATTAGATGATTGTCATAATCAACCCTACATATTTAATTAGTCTCATTTTGATCACCAAATTAATTATAAATTAATACTTGATCAACACTAATTAAATAATACTATTATTAATATATTAGAACTTATAATATATTAATAATCACAAGTGTCCTTTCTCTCATTTAGTCTATCCAAGTATTGCAATTCCATGCAACCCAAATAGACCATGCCGGGTCGGGTCAAGTACATACCAAATAAAGTTATGGGCTTAGACACTATATCCAACAGTCTCCCACTTGGATAAGTCTAATAACTATATTTGCAGATATGACTTCAGGATCTGACTAGCAATCGTAGCTCTTTTAAAGTCTCTCGGAACTGAGATAATAATGATACACCATTTAAGATAAGTGATCATATAATCCTCCGCTCTCAAGATATCAGCCGGACAAACACGTGGAACATGGTCTTACTTATTGTCCAGCATTTGTTTCTCGATCTCTGATTTGTTTCGACATAGAACTAAATTGAACACATCAATTAGTTCTGACCGGGCCCGGTACATAAGTCAAAACCTAATCATCGAGGGGCCCAGATATCGCTTCTATTTCTAGAAGGAACAGATAAACTTCGACTCATATGCTTGTACTGACTACTTGTTGAATTATGCACAAAAGCACGTTTTATAACATCGAGTTACCAATGCGTTTTCGTACAATCAATGGATAACCAACTCATAGTCAATAACTCATATCTCAAGGTTTAAAGATTTATATGATATTACCGTCTCACGATCACTCGAGATAAATTCCATGAAGTGATGCAAGTGAGCGTGGGTTGAATCCAATACTCAGAACTTATGAGTAGTCATGAATGTTGCAGCAACTATTGCTATGTCTAATACCCTTTAGACATATCATACAAACCCAAATTCATGACAGTCTTGATTCATATCTACTTCCGACATATGACCGACTGTGGGGAGTTCGAATAAAATAATTATTCTGGAAGTCAAAACATGCAAAATTGAAACCATAGTAAACGATTAACATAAGATAGTAACACTTTACTCATAAATAAATAACAACTTTTATTTAATCATCAAAATGTTAATTACATCTTACAAGTTTCAGAAATCTAATTATTGAAACTAACATCATCCTTCAGCCCGATGCGCCTTGCATGCTGTAAATGCTTAACCCTACTCAGTCCCTTCGTGAGGGGATTTGCTGGGTTCTCATCTGATGATACCCTCTTTGCCACGAGGAGTCCTTCTTCTATTAGATGTCTGATGAAATGGTATTTTCTGTCAATGTGCCTAGATCTCCCGTGATCTCTTGGTTCCTTAGCCAAAGCAACCGCACTTTCGCTGTCACAGAAAATTTCCATTGGCTCCTTTATAGCTGGTACAACTCCAAGGTCTCCGATGAAGTTCTTTAGCTATACCGCCTCCTTTGCTGCTTCACTTGCTGCTATGTACTCTGATTCACAAGTAGAATCAGCTACTGTCTCCTGCTTGGAACTTTTCCAAGTAATTGCCCCTCCATTTAGGATAAAGACCCAGCCTGACTGAGAGCGGAAATTATCCCTATCAGTCTGAAAGCTAGCATCGCTATATCCTTCCACTCTCAAGTCATCACTGCCACCGAGGGTAAGGACCCAGTCCTTAGTCCTCCGCAGATACTTGAGAATATTCTTTACCGCAGTCCAGTGAGCCTTGCCAGGGTTCCCTTGATATCTACTGACCATGCTCAAAGCAAAGGCCACATCAGGGCGAGTACAAGTCATAGCATACATGATAGAGCCCACAGCGGAAGCATATGGTATATGACTTATCTCAGCTATCTCAGCCTCTGTACTCGGACTCTGAGTCTTACTCAGCTTGGCATTACTCTGGATAGGTAATTCCCCTTTCTTGGAATCTTGCATGCTGAACCTTTTCAGCACCTTATCCAAGTAAGTACTTTGACTAAGTCTAATTAGTCTCTTACTCCTATCTCTTAATATCCTTATCCCTAGGATATAGGCAGCTTCTCCAAGATCCTTCATAGCGAAACACTTCCCAAGCCAGGACTTAACTTCCTGCAAAGTTGGGATGTCATTTCTTATGAGTAGTATGTCATCCACATACAACACTAGAAAGCTGACTATACTCCCACTAGCCCTAACATACACACAGGACTCATCTTCGCTCCTCGAAAAACCAAACTCTTTGACTTTTTCATCAAAGCAAAGATTCCATCTGCGAGATGCTTGCTTTAATCCGTAAATGGATTTCTCAAGCTTACACACTCTATTAGGGTATTTTGAATCGACAAAACCCTCTGGCTGAGCCATGTAAACATCCTCAGCCAACTTTCCATTAAGGAAAGCAGTTTTTACATCCATTTGCCATATCTCATAATCATGAAAAGCAGCTATGGCCAGTAAAACCCTAATAGACTTAATTTTTGCTACAGGTGAGAAGGTCTCATCATAGTCAACTTCCGGAGTTTGAGTAAAGCCCTTCGCAACCAGTCGCGCTTTGTAAGTGTGTACCTTCCCAACCATGTCGGTCTTCTTCTTGAAGATCCATTTGCACCCAACTGTCTTTCGACCTGGTACATTGTCAATCAAGTTCCAAACTTGATTGTCATACATAGACTGAATCTCGTTGTCCATAGCCTCCTTCCATTTAGCAAACTCGGGGCCTGCCATGGCTTCCTTGTAATTATTAGGTTCATCCAAATCTATCAGTATACTATCGCTGATAAATGTATCACCTTCAGTAGTGATGTGATAACCATAATAAAAATCAGGTGTGTTCCTCACCCTAGTGGAACGCCTCGGAGGTACAGACTCATCTATCGGCTCAACAGGAGTTTCCCCCTCAGGTTGATCGGTAGTATTTGAGGTTCCTTCACCACTTGACTCTTGAAGCTCTTCAAGGTCAATCTGCCTCCCACTGTCCCCTTGGCTTATAAATTCTCTCTCACGAAATACTCCTCTTCTTGCTACAAAGACCACATTATCACTGGGTCTGTAGAAGAGGTAACCAAAGGATCTCTGTGGGTAGCCGATGAAAAAACATCTCTCACTTCGAGGTTCAATCTTATCATGAGTCTCACGCCTCACGAAAGCTTCACAACCCCAAATCTTGATGTGGTCTAAATTAGGAACTTTCCCAGTCCACATCTCGTGAGGTGTTTTGGCAACCTTTTTAGTAGGGACTAGATTAAGGATATGGGCGGCATTCTCTAAGGCATACCCCCAGAAAGAGATTGGTAACGAAGCTCGACTCATCATGGAACGAACCATATCCAACAAGGTTCGATTGCGCCTCTCAGCTACACCATTCAGCTGTGGTGTTCTGGGAGGTGTCAATTGTGAGACAATCCCACATTCCTTAAGATAGTCAAGGAACTCAATGCAAAGATACTCTCCTGCCCGATCGGATCGGAGCATCTTGATGTTCCTGCCCAATTGATTCTCTACTTCCTGCTTAAACTCTTTGAACTTTTCAAAGGTTTCTGACTTATGCTTGATTAAGTAGATATATCCATATCTGATGTAATCATCAGTGAAAGTCACATAATAGCGATTAGCATCCCTTGTAGCAACTCTGAAGGGCCCACACACATCTGTGTGTACCAGGTCCAACAAACCTTCACACCTATCACAAGTACATGTGAAGGGTGACTTTGTCATTTTTCCAAGTAAACAAGACTCGCAACTATCATCCGACTTTAGGTCAAATGATTCCAAGACTCCAGCCTTTTGGAGTTGGCCTATGCGCTTCTTGTTGACATGTCCAAGACGACAATGCCACAAGGATGCTTTATCCAAGCTATTTGAAGAATCAATATACAACACATTATTTCCTAGATTGTCAACAACATTCACAGCTTCATATACACCATCACAAGGTAATGCTTTAAAGTAAAATACATCATTGTAATAAACATTAATAGCACCATTATTATTATCAAATGAAAATGTAAACCCTTGTTTGTACAATCCATGAAAGGAAATAATATTTCTCGCCATTTCAGGCGAGTAACAACATTTATTCAAATCTAACATTAACCCATTATTAAGCAATAAAGAATAAACTCCTATCTTGGTGACAGGTGATGCTTTCCTGTTGCCCATGACTAAGTTTATCTTCCAATGCTCCACTTGCTCACTTCTTCTTAGGCCCTGCAAATCAATACAAATGTGAATACCACAACCTGTATCAAGCACCCAAGAATTAGCATTAGATGAGTTATTAGACAATATTGTATAAATACCTGCATGGGTGGGTTTAACTTTCCCATCCTTTACATCTTGCAAGTATTTGGGGCAGCTTCGCTTCCAGTGCCCCTTTTCCTGGCAATAGAAGCATTGTGCTTCCTTTGGGTTTGAGGAAGGAGTAATGGGACCTTTCTTTGTCCCACTTGAAGAGGAACCATCAAGGGGCTTACCCTTGGTACCCTTCGAAGGTGTTTTCCTCTTCTTACCCTTTCCCTGCCCAATTGCACGAACAGGGGCTGCTGAAGGAGTAGAAGTAGAAGTAACAACCGCTTTACCCTTAAGTCCATTTTCAGTTGTCCTTAAGAGTCCCTGAAGTTTACTTAGTGTGACTTCCTCCTTGTTCATATGATAAGTCATACGAAACTGATCATAACTCGGAGGTAAGGAATGGAGAATGATATCAATCACCATTTCTTCAGGAAAGTCCACATTAAGCTTCAATAATCGGTCAACGAACCTTTGCATTTTCTGCATGTGACCGGTAATGGGTTCACCATCTTTCATTCTGGTTGTTATCATGGAGGAGATGATTTCGTACCTCTCCTGACGCGTGCTCTGATGGTACCTTTCCATCAGATCTTGGTGCATCTCATAGGGGTAGAAATCTTCATAGTATTTTTGAAGTTCAGGAGTCATGGTGGCCATCATGATGCATGCTACTTTAGTAGCATCCTTTTCATGTGCAACAAACTTCGCAAACTCTTCAGGAGTAACAGTGGCTTCATTCACAACCTTAAGCTCCCTATCGAGGACATACTCCTTGTCCTCATAGCGGGGTAATCATCCTGATGTTTCTGATCCATTCATTGAAGTTGGATCCATCAAAAGTGACTTTCCCACACAAGTTCATAAGGGAAAAGGAGCCTGTTGGGTTTGAGCCAGAAGCATTGTTGGAAGACATCTGAAAGAAAAGAAAAACAAGTTTCATTAGATTAATAGTCCTTAATAAGTCACCCAAATGAGATATTAAGGCTAGGATCCAACAAACTATTTATAGTTGGAAGAGGGATGCCGTAATCCAAGCTATAAAATATTTGAAGGTAGGTAAATGACGATTTACCAATTTCCACCATAAGAACGAAATATTTTATTAATAGGTTTTATTGGATTTGAAACTCCTAGATCTTTTGAGATACATTGAACTTTTCAATGGCATGTTTGAATCTCGATTGTGCCCTCTCAAGTTTGTGACTGGGATGCCGAGGATCACAAACAAGGTGTGAATAACCATACAAATTGACTTGGTACCCTTAACTATATTACCTAATCGATGTGCCGGTTAACCACACACGCTCCACCGATCTATAATAAAGTCAAGTTACCCTTTGCCACACTTACTAGTCCTTGTTAGTGTGCCGGTTAACCACACACGCTCCACTAACGACTTGGTAAGGTACAAAGTGTAATTTTATGGGCTAGCACCTATTTCACATTTTTCCTAAAGTAACTAAGATTGGGAATTAATAATGTATAGTTACTTTATAATTCATTATACTTTTAATGAGAGTTGAAGTCTTATCCTACCCGTTCGGCTAACAACCCTCCACCAGTCAAGGAAGCGGTGGGTGAGAGTGGACACCCATTAAGCTGCCATTTTATAGGCAACAACCTTATACCCACCCTTATAGACCGGCTTCGTGAATGAGGCCTACTTGCGGTAAGATTGACTTATTCTTATACATATCTATATAAATAAGATTATAATAATAGTATAAGTGTTGATTTTTAAACTTTTAAAAATCTAAGGTTTAAATTTGGAATTAAAGTATTAAAGTGTAAGACTTTACAAATTCCAAAACTTGAGGGCAAGTTTTGAAACTATTTCAAGACCTTCCGGTCCCACAATCTGAGTAGACCTTCCGGTCCTACTCTGTCGACTTTCTGGTCCATACCATATTGACCTTCCGGTCCATACACTGCTGACCTTCCGGTCCATACACTGTTGACCTTCCGGTCACACATAATTACCACTCTAGGTAAGGTACAGTGAGAAGACTCACCTCGTATGATGAACAACCTCTAGTAATGCTGCCGCTATACTTCGTTCTCTAACTCTGTGCAAAAGCCCACAATTACCCCAATTAGGTACTAAGTCCAACTCTCACTCTTTAGGTCTAATAATAGCCCACTGACCAGCCCAATAATGACCTAAACCCATTGGACCCACCAAGGCCCAATTCTCAATCTAATTGGCGGGCCCAACACTAGATAAACTTCCCAAGTGTTGGATAAGGTGTCTAAGTCCATAACTATTTCTGGTATGTACTTGACCCGACCCGGCATGGTCCATTTGGGTTGCATGGCACCATGCAATTGGATAAACTAAAATGAGAGAAATAACACTTATGGTTTATTAATATATTATAAGTTCTAATATATTAATAATATTATTTAATTAGTTTGATCAAGAATTAATTTAGAATTAATTAAGTGATCAAAAGATAACTAATTAAATATATGGGTTGATTATGTAAATCTTCCATATCTTATATAGTGGGCTAAGAGGCTCCATGGATTATCAAGTTGGGTTCCACCCATAAGATGCTCCATGGGAGTTACAAACCCATGGGTCATGGAAATGAAGAGTCATGACACATTAGGGTTTACATGGTGTAACCCTAGATGTGTCAACACTATATAAGAAACCCATTCTCCACCAAAATTGGCTACACATAAGAAACAAGAGGGCTAGAGCCGATTTTGCAAGTGTAAGATTCTCTCAAAGTTTACTCCTTTGCATTTGGTGTTGTGTGAAGCATTTGAGGCATCACACTTGGGGTGCTAGGCTCACAAGGTTTCAAGGATCATAATCAACAACAAGGTAAGTTATTCTATCTTTCATTCAAGTTAAAAATGTTCCCCATGTATGCTAGATAGGAATATAACCTTGGAATTCAACTTTGCATGATTATTAGACAAACATAGATCCAAGGTTATTAGGGTTGCATGTACACTTAGGAAGTGTTAGAATGCTCAAAACCCATCAGTGGTATCAGAGCCTAGGTTTGTTTGTTGTTTTTTTTTGTGTGCAAACAGCTTGAAAAAAAATCGTTTTTCTGTTTTCTGCTCGTATGAAAGTTTGCACATTTGTTGCTGGAAATGGACTAGAAACATTACCCTAAACTGTTTTGATGTTTTAAAGCTTGTTTTAGATGGTGTAATGTTTATGCTAATCCATTTACAATGGCAATTATTAAAATTACAAGTTTTTTTAAGTGTAATTTTTTGATTCTTGAAAGTGTTCATATTCATGTTCTTGAACTTATGAAGATTAGATGATCATAGGAATTGTTTGTAACCTTCATGGTAGTTTAATTCATGATCATAATGTGTTTTAATGGAGTCCATAACTTGTCCTCAAGTTATGGAAAACCAAAAGTCTCACTTTTATTAAAGCCATTAAAAGAACACAAGAGTTATAAAAATGAAGAGTCTTCATTTTTATTACTCAATTAATTCATAAGTTATAAGAAATGAAAAGTTTTGGAAGTTTACAAAACTTGCCCTCAAGTTTTGGAACATGTAAAGTCTTGATTAAAACTTTAGTTCCAACCCTTAGAATTTTAAAAGTTAAAATTCAACCCTTATACTTTATAATATTATAAGTTACTAATATATATATGTATAACGTCAAGTCGTCTTACCGCTAGTACGCCTCATTCACGAAGCCGGTCTATAAGGGGGGTATAAGGTTGTTGCCTATAAAATGGCAACTTAATGGGTGTACACTCTCACCCACCGCTTCCTTGATCGGTAGAGGGTCGTTAGCCGAACGGGTAAGACAAGGACTTATAAATTCTCATTAAAAGTATGATGAATATTATAAAGTAACTAAATGCTTTTATTAAATTCCCAATCTTAGTTACTTTAGGAAAATGTGAATAAGGTGCTAATCCATGAAATTACACTTTACACTTTGTTTAAGTCGTTGGTGGAGCGTGTGTGGTTAACCGGCACACTAACTTGGACTTAACAAGGTAGGTAAAGGGTGACTTAAGGTTTACCATAGCATCGGTGGAGCGTGTGTGGTTTACCGGCACATCGATTGAGTGATAAACCTTGAGGGTACCAAGTGATTTGCATGGTTACTTCACACCTCGTTTTGTGATCCTCGGTATCCCAGTCACAAAACTTGGAGGGCACACTCGAGATTGAAACATGCCTTTGAAAAGTTCATTGAATCTCAAAAGAATCTAGGAATTTCTAAGAACCAATTAAAAACCTAATATTTATATTTCGTTTTTCATGGTGGAAATTGGTGAATCGTCATTCACCTACCTTTCAAATATGTTATAGCTTGGATTACGGCATACCTCTTCTAAGTTATAATATATTGTGATTGGATCCTAGCCTTAATATTATATTTGGGTGTTTTATTAAGGACTCTCTTAATATCTAAACTAATCTTGTTCTCTTCTTTCAGATGTCTTCAAACAATGCTGCTTCTGGCTCTAATCCTAATGGCTCCTTTACCCTTATGAACTTGTGTGGGAAAGTCACTTTTGATGGATCCAACTTCAATGAATGGATCAGAAACATCAGGATGATTACCCGCTACGAGGACAAAGAATATGTCCTTGACAAGGAGCTTAAGGAGATTGATGAGACCACTGCAACTCCCCAGGAGATCGCTGACTTCCGGGCACATGAAAGGGATGCTACAAAAGTGGCATGCATCATGTTGGCCACCATGACAGCGGAACTCCAAAAGTCCTATGAGGACTTCTACCCTTTTGAAATGCACCAAGATCTGATGGAAAGATACCATCAAAGTGCACGACAAGAGAGGTATGAAATCATATGCTCTATCATAACAACCATGATGAAGGACGGGGAATCCGTCATGAGCCACATGCAGAAAATGCAAAGGTATGTGGATCGGTTGCTGAAGCTTAATGTGAACTTCCCTGAGGAGCTTGTAATAGATATCATTTTGCACTCCTTACCATCGTGCTATGATCAATTCCGCATGACATATCACATGAATAAGGAAGAGGTCACACTCAGCAAACTTTAGGGACTCCTCAAGACCGCAGAAACAGGTCTTAAGGGTAAGTCAGTTGTTAACACTCCTACTCCAAACTCCGCCCCGGTTTTGGCAATCGGGAAAGGTAGAGGGAAGAAGAGGAAGAGCTCTTCGAAGGGTATCAACGCTAGGACCCTTGATGGCTCTTCTTCAAGTGGAACCAAGAAAGGTTTCGTCACTCCTTCTTCTGACCCAAAAGAGGCTGAATGCTTCTATTGCCATGAAAAGTCACATTGGAAGCGGAACTGCCCAAAATACCAGCAAGACGTGAAGGATGGGAAAGTTAAACCCAACCATGCAGGTATTTACACTATCTTATCTAATAACTCACCCCATTCTAACTCTTGGGTCCTTGATACCGGTTGTGGTATTCATATCTGTTCTGATTTGCAGGGACTAAGAAGAAGTGAGAATGTGGAGCATGGAAGAATAAACTTAATCATGGGGAATAGGAAAGCTTTACCTGTCACCAAGATTGGAGTTTATACTTTATCGCTAAGTAGTGGGTTTAGTTTAGATTTGAATAAATGTTGTTATTCGCCAGAAATGGCAAGAAATATTATTTTCTTTCATGCATTGTATAAACAAGGTTTCACCTTTTCATTTGATAATGAAGTTGGTTCGATTAATGCTTTCTTTAATAATGTTCTTTATTTTAAAGCATTACCTTGTGATGGCGTGTATGAAACTGTATCTGTGGTTGATAACTTAGGAAATAATGTATTGTGTATTGATTCTGTTAATGATAATAACTTGGATAAAGCATCATTATGGCATTGTCGTCTTGGACATATAAGCAAGAAACGCATAGGCCAACTCCAAAAGGATGGAGTATTGGAGTCATTTGACCTAAAGTCAGATGATAGTTGCGAATCATGCTTACTTGGAAAAATGACAAAGTCACCCTTCACAGGTTCTTGTGAGAGGGGTGAAGGTTTGTTGGATCTTATACACACAGATGTGTGTGGGCCCTTCAAACATGCCACAAGGGATGCTAATCGTTATTATTTGACTTTTACTGATGATTACAGTAGATATGGATATGTCTACTTAATCAAGCATAAGTCAGAGACTTTTGAGAGGTTTAAAGAGTTTAAACAGGAAGTCGAGAATCAATTGGGCAGGAACATTAAGATGCTTCGATCCGATCGAGGTGGTGAGTATCTTAGTTCAGAGTTCCTCGACTATCTTAGGGAATGTGGGATTGTCTCACAATTGACACCTCCCAGGACACCGCAGTTGAATGGTGTAGCTGAGAGGCGTAATCGAACCTTGTTGGATATGGTTCGTTCCATGATGAGTCGAGCTTCGCTACCAATCTCATTTTAGGGGTATGCCTTAGAGACTGCCGCCCATATCCTTAATCTAGTTCCCACAAAGAAAGTTGCCAAAACTCCTCATGAGATGTGGACTGGTAAAGTACCCAAACTAGACCACATTAAGATTTGGGGTTGCGAGGCTTTCGTGAGACGCGAGACTCATGATAAGCTCGAACCTCGAAGTGAGAGGTGTTTTTTCATCGGCTACCCACAGAAATCCTTTGGTTACCTCTTCTACAGACCTAGTGAGAATGTGGTCTTTATAGCTAGGAGGGCTTTCTTTCGAGAGAGAGAGTTCATAAGCCAAGGAGACAGTGGGAGGCAAGTTGACCTTGAAGAAATTCAAGAGTCAAGTGGTGAAGGAACTTCAAACCCTAGCACTCAACTTGAGGAGGAAACTTCTGTTGAGCCAATTGACAAGTCTGTACCTCTGAGACGTTCCACAAGGGTTAGGAATGCACCTACGCATTACTATGGATTCCATATTACTGCGGAAGGTGATACACTTATCAGTGATGAGACACTGATAGGTCTGGATGAACCTAACAGTTACGCGGAAGCCATGGCAGGCCCTGAGTCAGCCAAGTGGAAAGAGGCAATGGACAGCGAGATACAGTCCATGTATGACAATCAAGTTTGGAACTTGGTTGAGAATGTACCAGGTCGTAAGACTGTAGGGTGCAAATGGATCTTCAAGAAGAAGACCGACATGGATGGTAATGTACACACTTATAAGGCACGACTGGTTGCAAAGGGTTTCTCACAAACTCCGGGAGTTGATTATGATGAGACCTTTTCTCCAGTGGCCAAGATTAAGTCTATTAGGGTTCTGTTAGCCATAGCCGCATTTCATGACTATGAAATATGGCAAATGGATGTCAAAACCGATTTCCTTAATGGAAAGTTGGCTGAGGATGTTTACATGAGTCAACCAGAGGGTTTTGTTAACACAGAGTACCCTAATAGAGTGTGTAAGCTTGAGAAATCCATTTATGGGTTAAAGCAAGCACCTCGCAGATGGAATCTTTGCTTTGATGAGAAAGTCAAGAAATTTGGCTTTTCTAGGAGTGAAGATGAATCTTGTGTATATGTCAAGGCTAGTGGGAATATAGTTAGCTTTTTGGTATTGTATGTGGATGACATACTACTCATAGGAAATGACATCCCAACTCTGCAGGAAGTTAAGTCCTGGCTTGGGAAGTGTTTCTCTATGAAGGACCTAGGAGAAGCTGCCTATATTCTAGGGATAAGGATCTTGAGAGACCAGAGTAAAAGACTAATTGGAGTTAGTCAGAGTACTTACTTGGATAAGGTGTTGAAGAGATTCGGCATGCAGGACTCCAAGAAAGGAGAGTTACCCATCCAGAGTAACGCCAGATTGAGTAAGACACAAAGCCCTAGTACTGAGGCTGAGATAGCATAAATGAGTCGAATACCTTATGCTTCGACTGTAGGATCGATCATGTATGCTATGACGTGTACTCGACTTGATGTAGCCTTTTCTTTGAGCATGGTTAGCAGGTATCAGGGGAACCCTGGCAAGGCACACTGGACTGCGGTAAAGAATATCCTCAAGTACCTGCGGAGGACTAAGGACTGGGTCCTTACCCTCGGTGGGAGTGAAGAGTTGAGAGTTGTAGGGTATAGTGATGCTAGCTTTCAGACTGATAGGGATAATTTCCGCTCTCAGTCAGGCTGGGTCTTTACCTTAAATGGAGGAGCAATTTCTTGGAAGAGTTCCAAGCAAGAGACAGTGGCTGATTCAACTTGCGAATCAGAGTATATAGCAGCTAGCGAGGCAGCAAAGGAGGCGATATGGCTGAAGAACTTCATTGGAGACCTTGGAGTTGTACCAGCTATTAAAGAGCCAATGGAAATTTTCTGTGATAGTGAAAGTGTAGTTGCCTTAGCCAAGGAACCAAGGGATCACGGGAGATCCAGACACATCGATAGAAAATACCATTTCATCAGACATCGAATAGAAGAAGGACTCCTCGTGGCAAAGAGGGTATCATCGGATGAGAATCCAGCAGATCCCCTCACGAAAGGACTGACTCGGGTTAAGCATCTCCAGCATGCTCGGAGCATAGGGCTGAAGGATGATATTAGATTTAGTAGTTAGATAACCTTGAAATTTGTAAAGTGTAATTGACATTAGATGATGAATAAAAGGTGTTTTATTTATGAGTAAAGTGTTGTTATCTCTTGTCGATCGTTTACTATATTTCTTTTGCATGTTTTGACTTCCAGAATAATTATGTTTGGTATATCATATTATTCGAACCTCCACAGTCGGTCATATGTCGGAAGTAGGTATGAATCAATACTGTCATGATTGGTTGCAGAGGTCTAAGTTGTTGGACATGCCTACAACACTCATGAGTGCTCATAAGTTCTGAGCATTGGACTCAACCCACGCTCACTGGAATCACTTCATGGAATTTATCTCGAGTGATCGTGAGACGGTAATATCATATAAGTCTTCAAACCTAGATATATGATTTGTTACTTATGAGTTGGTTATGCATTGATTGTACGAAAACGCATTGGTAACTCGATGTTATAAAACGTGCTCTTGTGTATAATTCAATGAGTAGTAGAACAAACATATGAGTCGAAGTTTATCTGTTCCTTCTTGGATTAGAAGCTGATATCTGGGCCCCTCGATGATTTTGTTTTGACCTATGTACCGGGCCCGGTCAGAACTAAGTTGATGTGTTCAATTAAGTTCTTTGTCAAACAAATCGGAAATCGGGAAACAAACTGCTGGACAATAAGTAAGACATTGTTCCATGTATTTGTCCGGCTGATATCTAGAACAGAGGATTATATGATCACTTATCTTAAATGGCGTATCATCATCTTCTCAGTTCCGAGAGACCTTGAAAGAGCTACGATTGTCGATCGGTTCCTGAAGTATTGCAGTTATAGTTATTAGACTTATCCAAGTGGGAGACTGTTGGATAAGGTGTCTAAGTCCATAACTATTTCTGGTATGTACTTGACCCGACCCGGCATGGTCCATTTGGGTTGCATGGCACCATGCAATTGGATAAACTAAAATGAGAGAAATAACACTTATGGTTTATTAATATATTATAAGTTCTAATATATTAATAATATTATTTAATTAGTTTGATCAAGAATTAATTTAGAGTTAATTAAGTGATCAAAAGATAACTAATTAAATATATGGGTAGATTATGTAAATCTTCCATATCTTATATAGTGGGCTAAGAGGCTCCATGGATTATCAAGTTGGGTTCCACCCATAGGATGCTCCATGGATGCTCCATGGGAGTTACAAACCCATGGGTCATGGAAATGAAGAGTCATGACACATTAGGGTTTACATGGTGTAACCCTAGATGTGTCAACACTATATAAGAAACCCATTCTCCACCAAAATTGGCTACACATAAGAAACAAGAGTGCTAGAGCCGATTTTGCAAGTGTAAGATTCTCTCAAAGTTTACTCCTTTGCATTTGGTGTTGTGTGAAGCATTTGAGGCATCACACTTGGGGTGCTAGCCTCACAAGGTTTCAAGGATCATAATCAACAACAAGGTAAGTTATTCTATCTTTCATTCAAGTTACAAATGTTCCCCATGTATGCTAGATAGGAATATAACCTTGGAATTCAACTTTGCATGATTATTAGACAAACATAGATCCAAGGTTATTAGGGTTGCATGTACACTTAGGAAGTGTTAGAATGCTCAAAACCCATCACCAAGTCCACTAACGACACACTTTGCTAAACTGGGCCCACTCCCTCCAATGGGCCTCGCCCCAATCTCAAATACATCATTGGCCCATAACTTCAGACTATTGATGGCCCAACTGCCAGAGGCATGGCCCAAAACACAAAGTCCAATACATACAAGTTACGCGGGGCGTACTCCTACGTACGCTAAGCGTACCGACTCGATGGCGAGTACACTAGGCGTACCTGCACGTACGCTCAGCGTAACCTTCCTGTTAAGCCCTTTTTCCATTAAGTGCTTAATACTTCATTCCAGAGGCCACAAATTCAGATCCAGGTCCTTATTATCCTCTTAATCCTTAAAGTCATAATCTTGGTGACTTGCAATCCACCAATTAAGCTCAAACTCAAAAGGCATCAACATATTTCCATAACAAGGGCTAGATATCATGCATGAACTCATTAGGACCATCAAGATTGAAACTTTACTGCTTATGGGACCTTTTTAGCTCTGAGGGTGGCAACCCTAAGCTCAAAAACAAGATTCCAACATAAAGATCCAAACTTGGGACCAAAACAACTCCAAAACTTCACTATACAAGATCTATGCATTCTTAAGTAAAGTTATGAACTTTATACCTCAGAAGAGCTCCAAATGATGAGGACATTCCAGATCTATGAGCTCCAAACTCCCAAGTTCTTCCTTGCCAACTTCTTCTTCCAAGCTTACACCACCAAATGAGCTTCATATGGAGAAAATCACTCAAGAATGAAGGGATGGGGCGTTCTAGGGTTTTCTGAGGGTAAGGGAACAGATAAGGAGGCTAGGGTTAGAACCAACATGTTCTTTATACAGTGGCACACCCTAAATTTAGGGTTTCTGGACTCTGGACGTACGTTGGGTGTACCTCATGTACGCTGGGCGTACGCCAAGGAGCACCCACGACCATTTCCCTTATACGCTGGGCATAACCCAGCCTTACGCTGGGCGTACCCACGCGCTTCCATTTCACATGCATGGCCTTCCATGCCAACTTTTCTCCTTAAGGGACCGTTTATGCCAAAAACTTCCAAGTGTCATATCTTCCTCACCCGATGTCCGTTTTCGACGAACTTTATATCCATGAAAAGGTAGCGAGAAGTTCTACACTTGAATCAACTTTATTTCTCCTAGAGCCCACTCGAACTCAGATCCAAATATCATGAAAAGTCCAAACCAACACTTGCCGATACCCTTGGGACCTAAAGCACAAACCGAACCCCTTTCTCACACAATCCACCCTATCCATATCCAAGAAGACCTAAACATATCTGTTTCAAAATCTCGAAACCTTCTCATATTCAGATTACGGCCCACGAGTCTTGAATCGCAAACAATCTGAAACATGATGTTACAGAAAAAGGACTAGAACTAGATATGACTAAATTTATTAAACAACTGCTAAGAACAATCCAAGTGTCACACCCCTGAACCAGACGGCGGAAACGAGCGGGGGCTGGTGTGACTAACAATTGAATAATCATCACAATGAATATACATGAAGCATAACACATTCATCACAAACATTACATATTACAACTGGCATTGTTTACATCAAGTACATTGTTATAATACATAAGTTCTAATTGTTAAAAGTACGATAAGTGTTGTTACATAAAACAAAACCATACACACTTGCATATCTTCCAGCTTAACGATTACCTGAGAATACAAGTTATTTTGAAAATGGTCAACATATATAATGTTGGTGAGTTCATAAGTATGTTTGAGTAAAAGTCTTTGTATCTTTCATAAAAACCCAGAAAATCCGATATTTTCTGTTTTATAATAACGTGTAACTTCTTGTTGATGGGTTTTGAGCATTCTAACACTCCTATGGTGTACATGCAACCCTATAAACCTTGAATCTATGTTTTCTCTAATATACATGCAAATTTGATTTTTCAAGGTTTACTTCCTAACTAGCATGGCATGGGGAATATGTAATACAAAACTAGTAGAAGTACATACCTTTCTTGTTGCTTGAATTCCTTGAAGACTTTGTGAGCCTAGCACCCCAAATGTTGTGCCTCAAATGCTTCACACAACACCACAAGACTTGGAATAACTTGAGAGAATGTCACTAACACTCAAAATCGGTTATGCCCTCTTAGAATCACTAGTCGTCCGATTTTGCTAGCTATAGGGCTCCTTTTATAGTGTTGTCACAATTAGGGTTTACACATGAATGCCCTTAATTGTCATGACTCTTGATTTCTAATGATCCATGGGTTTGTAACTCCCATGAACTATCCATGGAGCTCCAAATGGTTATAACCCAACTCCATAAACCATGGATCATAAATCCACCATAAAAGATTAGATGATTGTCATAATCAACCCTACATATTTAATAAGTCTCATTTTGATCACCAAATTAATTATAAATTAATACTTGATCAACACTAATTAAATAATACTATTATTAATATATTAGAACTTATAATATATTAATAATCACAAGTGTCCTTTCTCTCATTTAGTCTATCCAAGTATTGCAATGTCATGCAACCCAAATGGACCATGCCGGGTCGGGTCAAGTACATACCAAATAAAGGTATGGGCTTAAACACTATATCCAACACTTGTATCGTTAAATAAGTCGTTTGCATTAACACAATTAAAGAGTTTATCTTCAAATGGTTATCTTTTGGTATTGAATCCCTATATGAGCCGTTATAACCATGCATGATAATGACTAGGTCGCCCGTCTTGGTATTTTTCCAAATGCCGATCTTGACTAAGGATGTTGTCGCCCTAGACTGGCCTAGTCTAGCTGTAGCAAACAGCTAAGGCATGGGGGGTCACCCCGTATAGATCTATACACAAACTCCGACTTTCCTACCAGGAAACTCTGATTATAACTACAGGCTATGATAGTACACCCAGTGGTGCCAACCGACAAGTCTCACTAGATTCTTAACCTCTTTTTGTATTATGTTTAATGTTTACGTATTTGTGAGATGTTTTTGTATTCGAAAGGTACTTGAATAAATTACAGAGTTTTATGATTACATAAGGGTATCGTTACGGCTTACTAACAAATGAAATTTCCATTCCTAGCCCTATTAGTATGAAATTTGGCCACAAAGGCCCAATCACATGAAAAAGGGTAATTTAGGCTCAATAAACATGTAAATGGGCCACAAAAGCCCAATAAACATGTAGTCCATAACTTAGGCCCAAATTAATATGTAAGTCGGCCACAAGACCCAAATAACATGTCATGGAACACATTGGGCTCATTTCTCACTCAATTGGGCCCAATGGCCAAGAAATGTGAATATTGGGCCCAATGAATAATTTTTGATGTATTTCGTTCGTTCGTTTGATTCGATTGTTTGTTTTAGTTCGAGGCTTAATAGATTGATAATAAAAGCTTTCATTTTGTAAAAATGACATTTTTGGCTAATGATACTCAAATCTTTAATTAAGGCCCAAAGTTTAGTAAAAATGACACTTTAGTCCATAATTTATAAAAGTTTGCAATTTTGTCTCAAATGTTGGTAAATTTATAGTTTTGAACCAAAATGATATATTTTCACATTTAAAACCCTGTTTTTCAGAAAATTACATTTTCAGCCCCTTTTTGGTAAAAGTTTACATTTTCGGCCCAAATTTGGGAAACTTTACATTTTTGGTCCAATTTGAAAATAAATGACATTTTCACCTTTAAACTTGGTTTATTTACATTTATGACTCAAACTTTGGCCAAATAAAATTTTTAAACCTCAAAACCTCAATTTTTCGCAAATTGGGCCCAAAGGCCGTGAGGCCCAAAAGTTTGGCCCAAAAAGCTTAAATTTGCATTTTTGACCTTGTAAAAGTATGTTTAGCATAAAAATACCTTTTTATACATGTAGGACCTGTTTGGCCCTCTTTAAAATAGAATATTCGCTTTTTACCCTCATCTTTTGTTTTCTTGACAATTTTTGACCTTTAACAAGGTTTTTGTTGAATTCTTTTGCATCTTAAACATGTGTTCACCTTTGGCTTGATAATATGATATATATAGTGTTGTAGTTCTTAGATATTTGTTACATAATGCTTAAAATTTAGAAGATTCACTAAGATCTAACACACTTTTACCAAATAAACTAAAGATTCACACAAAACATGCATATAACACATAGATCTACATATTTTACTTGTATTATCCCCCAAAAATCATATGAAACCGAAAACAAGGGGGTATGAAATCAAATTTGCTTTGATGTTTCGGTTTTGAAGAATAAATGAAGAAGATTTTGGACCTAACAAGCTTTCTTGAGTAGATTTCGAACTTAAGAAGTTCTAGGAAGCAAAATCACCAAAAATTTTGCTTAAAAGAGTGATCAATCATGAGAATAGAGTTATAAACTTGGATGTGTAAAGACTTACCAAGAGGTGATTATTATCTTGTGAAAACCTTCTTGAATCACAAGCAATTTTCGAGCTTTTGATGGAACGAGTAGGATGATCCTTGAGAGTGTTTGAGAGAATTTGTGAAATGTGTGTGTGTGTGTTTGCTGCTCTCAGCCGAGAATAAGAAGAGGAGAGGAGAGAAGGATGGTGTGACTTGCATGGAAACATGAGATGGCTTGCCTTGTTACATGGTGAGTAATAAGGAGGTGGCACCTCCAAAGTCAACTCCTCCCTTTCCATTTCTTTTTTTGTTTTTGTTTTGTTAATGATGTTGGGCCGAGATTTGCGCTAGGAGGAAAGAGGATGAACTAGTTTGGCCTAATTATTTACTTGGTTCGAAATTATGAAGTCCATAGAGAAGTTTTCGGCCCATTGGGCCTTTAGGGTGGTTCACGGCCCAAATGGCATAGAAAGTGGGTTTTATGGCCCACTAAGGTTAATTGGATTAGTTATGGCCCAATAAGGTCCATTAGGGTGAGAATGAATCATTCTAGGCCCAAATGGTCCAAGATGTTTTAGATTTATGGATTGGGTCCAATTAGGATCCAATTAGGGCTTCTAAGTCCGGTAAAGTTGAATTGGGTGCTTATTGGTCGATTAGGCCCAATAAGGAACTCCTAGTCCAAAATGGACTTAAACCATGGATCTTAGGGCTTCAGACTCTTTGATGAATATAGTTGATGAATCTAACTGAGCATTGAGTGAGATTGACTTAGAATATAAATTTGACAATAGTTGAATGGTTACACAGGAATAGAATTTTCTAGCTAAATTGCCAGTTGTGACATCATCCCCCCGTTAGAGGGAATTTCGTCCCGAAATTCCTTCGAAAACTAGGATTGTGAAGGAGTGAATAGGTGAGGGTATTTCTGCTTCATCTGATCTTCACGTTCCCACGTGAATTCCGGTCCGCATTTCGCGCTCCGTCGAACCTTCACAATCGGGATGTGACTTTGCTTTGTACGCTTCACCTCTCTATCCATAATCTCGACTGGTTCTTCGACGAACAGGAGGTTCTCGTTTATCTCAATCTATTCTAAAGGGACGACAAGGGTTTCGTCTGATAGACACTTTTTCAGATTTGAGACGTGGAACACGGGGTGTACGTTGCTGAGCTCGACGGGTAGCTGCAGCTTGTAAGCCACTGGACCAATTTGGGCAAGAATCTCGAACGGTCCAATGTACCGCGGGTTTAATTTTCCTCTTTTCCCAAATCGAATCATTCCCTTCCAAGGAGAGACTTTTAATAGTACGCGATCCCCGACTTGAAACTCTAGTGGTTTTCGCCGCTTGTCAGCATAGCTCTTTTGTCGGTCTCGCGATGCTTGAAGTCGAGCTTTGATTTGGACTATCTTCTCGGTTGTTTCACGAATGATTTCGGGTCATGTAAGAGCACAGGCTGGCATTTGCCCTTTTTGCTAGTTAAGTGTCACCCACCTCGGCCCAGCATAGGGGCGATCTACATTTACGACCATAGAGAGCCTCGAAGGGAGCGACCTTGATGCTCGTATGGTAACTGTTGTTATAAGAGAATTCGATCAGAGGCAAGTGGGCATCCCATGTTTTTCCGAAGTCAATCACGCAAGCTCGGAGCATATCCTCGAGTGTCTGGATGGTACGCTCACTCTGACCATCCGTCTGCGGGTGGTAGGCGGTGCTCATATCTAGCTGTGTTCCCATTCCCTTCTGAAGAGATTGCCAGAATCTTGAAGTAAATCTGCTATCTCGATCCGAGATAATAGATACTGGAACTCCATGGAGCTTCACGACCTCCTTGATGTAGATTCGGGTCAGCTTTTCCATCTTGTATGACTCTTTTATTGGCAGGAAATGAGCGGATTTTGTCAATCTATCGACAACTACCCAGATAGCATCCAGTCCGTCTGCTGTCTTTGGCAATTTGGTCACGAAGTCCATAGTAATCCTTTCCCATTTCCACTCGGGTATCACTGGTTGTTGTAGTAGTCCCGAGAGCTTTTGATATTCTACTTTCACCTTGGCGCAAGTAAGGCACTTACCCACGAAAGTAGCTATCTCTGACTTCATATTAGGCCACCAATATTGTTGCTTGATGTCCAAATACATTTTATCTGACCCCGGATGAATAGAATATCGCGTATTGTGGGCTTCATGCATGACTAACTCTTTGAATCCCCCAATTTTGGGAACCCATATTCTATTCATGAAGTAGTGGGTTCCGTCGTCTTTAGCTTCGAGCTCCTTCTCCATTCCTCGTAGCGATTCACTAGCGACATTCTCTGGCTTCAATGCGTCCAATTGAGCTTCCTTGATCTGCGAAGCCAGATGAGATTGGATGGTGATCGACAGAGTCTTCACATGACGATTTGCATTCTCCTTTCTGCTCAGGGCATCGGCTACCACGTTAGCCTTGCCAGGATGATATTTGATCTCACATTCGTAATCGTTTAACAGCTCAACCCATCTTCGCTGCCTCATGTTTAGCTCCTTTTGATTTAGAATGTGCTGGAGGCTCTTGTGGTCTGTAAAGATGGTGCACTTGGTACCATATAGGTAGTGCCTCCAAATTTTTAAGGCGAAGACCACCGCCCCCAGTTCTAGATCATGCGTGGTGTAATTTACTTCATGAGTTTTCAGTTGTCTGGATGCATAAGCAATTACTTTCTCTCGTTGCATGAGGACACAACCTAAACCCTGATTTGAAGCATCACAGTAAACTATGAAGTCTTCGGTTCCCTCCGGTAAGGATAGCAGTGGAGCATTACAGAGGGCTTGCTTCAAGGTTTGGAAGGCATGCTCTTGCCTTTCGGTCCAATTGAAGGGTACGCCTTTTGGGTTAACGTGGTAAGGGGTTTGGCTATCTTGGAAAAGTTCTGAATGAATCTTCGGTAGTAGCCTGCGAGACCTAAGAATTGACGAATTTCCGTTGGCGTTGCCGGAGCTGCCCAGCTTTCGATTGCTTTGATTTTGGAGGGGTCCACGTGTATTCCTTCTTGACTGAATACATGGCCCAGGAAGTTTACACTGCGGAGCCAGAACTCGCACTTGGAGAGTTTCGCGTACAACTTTTCAGCCCGTAGGGTTTCTAAAATTTGTCGAAGGTGTTGGCTATGATCTTCTTTACTTCGAGAGTACACGAGAATATCGTCGATGAAAACGATGACGAATTTATCAAGGAATGGGCGGAATATTCGATTCATGAGGTCCATAAATGCAGTGGGGGCATTTGTTAGACCGAAGGGCATCACGACGAATTCGTAATGACCGTATCGAGTTTGGAAAGCAGTCTTAGGGATGTCCTCATCTCGGACTTTGAGTTGATGATAACCGGATCTCAGATCTATTTTTGAAAAGTATCTAGCTCCTTGAAGCTGGTCAAATAGATCATCAATTCGTGGAAGTGGATACCGGTTTTTGATGGTGAGTTTGTTTAATTCCCTATAGTCGATGCACATCCTGAAGGATCCGTCTTTCTTTTTAACGAAAAGAACCGGAGCTCCCCACGGCGAGAAGTTGGGTCGGATGAATCCTTTCTCAAGGAGTTCGCCCAGTTGGCTTGATAATTCTTGCATTTCAGCAGGGGCCAACCTATAGGGTGATTTGGCTATTGGAGTGGCTCCAGGCACTAGGTCGATTCGGAATTCGATTTGCCGCTCTGGGGAATATTCCCGGAAGATCTTCTGGAAACACGTCCGGGAAGTCACACGCCACTGGAATGTTGCGAATGCTTGCTTCCTCTTTGGTTTTGTTCACCACGTGAGTAAGGAATGCGTAGTTCCTCTTTTGTAGACACTTTTGTGCCTTGATACATGAGATAAGGCGAAGATTTGCGTCGGGTTTATTTCCATAGATTATTAGGGTTTCGTGGTTAGGAAGATGAAGGTGAACGACCTTCTCGTGACACATAATATCGGCATGATGGGGGCTTAACCAATCCATGCCGATGATCACATAAAAACTCCTAATATTTACAGGCATTAAGTTTATTTGGAAGGTGTAATTGTTTAGTGTTAACGTACATCCTATATAGATATCTTTTGTTGTTTCTTATTTCCCATTAGCAATTTCCACCGTAAAGGCTTCGTTGAGCTTCTGGGGTTGTTGTTTTAGCAAGTGTTTGAATTTATTACTAACAAAACTTCGTTTCGCCCTACTATCAAATAGGATGCATGCATACGAGTTGTTAAGTAGGAACGTACTGGTGACAAAGGCTGGGTCTTGCACTGCTTCACCCTGACCCATTATCAGCACTCTCCCTGCTGCTCCTGTCCCTTGATTGTTCGCATTGGGGCAGTTTCGCCTGAAGTGCCCGGTCTTCCCACATCCATAACAGGTATAGCTGGCTCTAGCATTGGTGTTGTTGTTATTGTTGTTGTTGTTTGTCATCTGGTTCTGGGGAAGCTGAGTCCTACAATACTTTGTTGTATGGCCCTTCTGGTTACACCTTGTGCAACTCATCTCTCTGCACTCTCCATGATGATGGAAGTTGCATTTGTCACACTTGGGGAGATTTCCCGAGTACTGCTTGGAAGCATTCGATGTGGATGAGGCTGGAGCATGTGGTGTGGTGGTAGCTTGTGTTGCAGCATGAACAGACACCGTTTGTTGATTCTTAGACGATTCCGAGTTTTGCCTTCCTTTTCTCTTGTTGTTTTTCCCTTTCTTGTTCTCTCCTTCCTTCTTAACCTCCGCTTCCACTGTTTTGGTACCCTTCTTGTTGCCGTGATCATACAGTTTCTGGGCCAGTCTCTTGGCGCTATCAAACGTCTCAGGGTTTGCCGCAATGACATTCCCTTGGATAGGTGCAGTTAATCCCCAGATAAATCTCTCAATCTTTTTCCCTTCTGAGGTGATCATCCCGGAACACAGAAGAGATAGCTCGCTAAACCGGGATATGTATGCGTCGATGTTGGAGTTTTGAACTGTGAGGTTCCACAATTCTTGTTCCATCTTCTGAATCTCACCTCTAGGATAGTATTACGCTAACAACATCTCCTTCAGCTCTTCCCAGGGCATCGCATTTGCCACCGAGAGTGTCATGGCCTTTACGTGACCATTCCACCAGGAGAGAGCTTGGTCAATGAACGTGCAGGCTGCGAACTTGACCTTACACTCATCCAGACATCCGCAGATTTCGAAGACGGATTCTACCTTCTCGATCCATCTCTTCAGGGCTATTACGCCTCCTGTCCCGTTAAAGGTCCGAGGTTTGGTGTTGGCGAAATCCTTGTAGGTGCATACTCGTGCGGCTCCGTGGTTTGTCCCTTGATTGGTGCTTCCGGCTCCCTGCCCGTTGCCTTCTCCGTTGTTTCCATTGTGAATCTGCGCAAGTGCTGTAGTGACCGCAGCGGACACTGCTGCCTAGAATGCAACCGAGTTTATCTCAGGTGGGGTCGGTGTTGCGTTGTTTCCACGGTTGGGTCTTTGAGGCATATTTCTGTCATGGAGTGGAGAGATGTTGAGTGCCTATCGTTTTGTGTGTTTGTGATCCTATAGACTAGGGGCATAGTGTGTGTATTTAAGTACTTTCATGCATTAACATTAAAACAAGGAAAATAAAACACATAGCAGATAACAATGTCATGATAAAACATAAATCATTTTCATTAATACTAATAGTTTTGATACATGAAAATTTGCCAGAAGGCATACAATGCATAGAGCTATAAAATCCGGCAGCATGACGACCCTATGAGTAGTGTAATCACTTAAACATAGAGCCGATGAGAAAATATAAAATCGAGCAGCATAACGACTCTATGAGTAGTGTAATCACTTAAACATAGAGTCGGTAGTACATAGCATAGTACACCTAAGGGAAACCTAATACTAACGATAGCTACTGCTGGTCCTAGTCATGGTGGGATGTGCCAGGAGGTGGTGCTGAGGAAGTGGATGCTCCCTGAAGGCGAGCCACCTGTCGCTCCGCGTCTTGGAGTCGACTCTCCCACCTCACCCGCCTCATGTGGAACTCCCGGATAACCTCTCGTGTTTCCTGCTCCGCCCACTCAACCCTAGTCCGCATCCGGTGCATCTGATCGGCGGTGCTCTGAGCCAGATCGACAGTGTCCCTCAATCGTCTCACCATGACTGGAAGCGCTCGGTCAGCTGGTCCTCCATCCCTCATAGAACTCGCGAGCCATGCCAAACGGGGGTCGCTGCCCCTGTTGTCTGCTCCATCTCTAAATGTCGATACCCCAGGGAGGGGTAGGGTCGTTAGGGCCCATTCGGTGAGCTGTCACCCTCACTGGGTATGGGGGTTGATGACTACAGACTCAGTGTCTGAATCATCGTCGCTGTCGTCACCAGACTCTTCTTCTTCAATGTCTGCCACATGTTCTGCAGGTCCCCCTTCGATTTCTTCTTCCGGTTCCTCCTCTTCCACGGGGTCCTCCTCAGGTTCCTCATCGGATTCCTCTAGCCATCCGTTATTTCCCTGATTGGGAAAGTAGGGATCGCCAGGGTGGTGGAAACCAGCCATACTTACTGCACGAGGGTGCGTAAATAGATCACGTTTTGGATATTTCTTATAGTATATTTTTAGTTATTTAAGTTTTGGGTTCCCTAGAGTTTTTGGAGAGTAAGGTAGACTTTTGGATTCATTTCCCGCTATGATTACTCCCGAACACATGTTGGTCATATTCTGAATAAATATAGTTGATCAGGCTATATTTATCCCTAATATGACTACATAACTGCCCAGGTTTAATCATAGTGTTCGATTTCCTCCAGAAGCTTTTATTAGATGTTGTTAGATTGTTATCCTATTATGTGCACATAAGTATGAGATTTTAGTTTTGTTCAGAGTTATTTAGTCCCATTGTGTTCATAGTTGCATATCATGTATGGTTAGATATGCTAGTTCACTATAAACATTGCTCTGATACCAACCTGTCACACCCCCGAACCAGACGGCGGAAACGTCTGGGGGCTGGTGTGAATAACAATTAAATAATCATCACAATGAATATACATGAAGCATAACACATTCATCACCAACATTACATATTACAACTGGCATTGTTTACATCAAGTACATTGTTATAATACATAAGTTCTAATTGTTAAAAGTACGATAAGTGTTGTTACATAAAACAAAACCATTAACACTTGCATATCTTCCAGCTTAACGATTACCTGAGAATACAAGCTATTTTGAAAACGGTCAACATATATAATGTTGGTGATTTCATAAGTATGTTTGAGTAAAAGTCTTTGTATCTTTCATAAAAACCCAGAAAATCTGATATTCTCTGTAAATTTTTTTGAAAATGATGTGAAAATCGAGTATAAATGCATGTGTGAATTTAATAGATAAAACTTGTAAGAGTGTAGTTTAGGTTCGTCGTATTTTGAATAAATGATAATTGTATATAAATAAATTCCCCAGAAAATCCGATATTTTTTGTTTTATAATAACGTCTAACCTCTTGTATCGTTAAATAAGTCGTTTGCATTAACACAATTAAAGAGTTTATCTTCAAATGGTTATCTTTTGGTATTGAATCCCTATATGAGCTGTTATAACCATGCATGATAATGACTAGGTCACCCGTCTTGGTATTTTTCCAAATGCCGGTCTTGACTAAGGATGTTGTCGCCCTAGACTGGCCTAGTCTAGCTGTAGCGAACAGCTAAGGCATGGGGGGTCACCCCGTATAGATCTATACACAAACTCCCGCTTTCCGACCAGGAAACTCTGATTATAACTACAGGCTACGATAGTACACTCAGTGGTGCCAACCGACAAGTCTCAGTAGATTCTTAACCTCTTTTTGTATTATGTTTAATGTTTACGTATTTGTGAGATGTTTTTGTATTCGAAAGGTACTTGAATAAATTACGGAGTTTTATGATTACATAAGGGTATCGTTACGGCTTACTAACACATGAAATTTCCATTTCAAGCCCTATTAGTATGAAATTTGGCCACAAAGGCCCAATCACATGAAAAAGGGTAATTTAGGCCCAATAGACATGTAAATGGGCCACAAAAGCCCAATAAACATGTAGCCCATAACTTAGGCCTAAATTAACATGTAAGTAGGCCACAAGACCCAAATAACATGTCATGGAACACATTGGGCTCATTTCTCACTCAATTGGGCCCTTAGGGCCCAATGGCCAAGAAATGTGAATATTGGGCCCAATAAATAGTTTTGACGTATTTCGTTCGTTCGTTTGATTCGATTGTTTGTTTTAGTTCGAGGCTTAATAGATTGATAATAAAAGCTTTCATTTTGTAAAAATGACATTTTTGGCTAATGATACTCAAATCTTTAATTAAGGCCCAAAGTTTAGTAAAAATGACACTTTAGTCCATAATTTATAAAAGTTTGCAATTTTGTCTCAAATGTTGGTAAATTTATAGTTTTGACCCAAAATGATATATTTTCACATTTAAAACCCTGTTTTGCAGAAAATTACATTTTCAGCCCCTTTTTGGTAAAAGTTTACATTTTCGGCCCAAATTTGGAAAACTTTACATTTTTGGTCCAATTTGAAAATAAATGACATTTTCACCTTTAAACTTGGTTTATATACATTTATGACTCAAACTTCGGCCAAATAACTTTACATTTGTAGGACCTGTTTGGCCCTCTTTAAAACAGAATTTTCGCTTTTTACCCTTATCTTTTGTTTTCTTGACAATTTTTGACCTTTAGCAAGGTTTTTGTTGAATTCTTTTGCATCTTAAACATGTGTTCACCTTTGGCTTGATAATATGATATATATAGTGTTGTAGTTCTTAGATATTTGTTACATAATGCTTAAAATTTAGAAGATTCACTAAGATCTAAAGATTCACACAAAACATGCATATAACACATAGATCTACACATTTTACTTGTATTCTCCCCCAAAAATCATATGAAAACCGAAAAAAGGGGGTATGAACTCACCTTTGCTTTGATGTTTCGGTTTTGAAGAAGAAATGAAGAAGATTTTGGTCCTAGCAAGCTTTCTTGAGTATATTTCGAACTTAAGAAGTTCTACGAAGCAAAATCACCAAAAACTTTGCTTAAAAGAGTGATCAATCATGAGAATGGAGTTATAAACTTGCATGTGTAAAGACTTACCAAGAGGTGATGATTATCTTGTGAAAACCTTCTTGAATCACAAGCAATTTTCGAGATTTTGATGGAAGGAGTAGGATGATCCTTGAGAGTGTTTGAGAGAATTTGTGAAATGTGTGTGTGTGTTTGTTGCTCTCGGGGTAGAAGAAGAAGAGGAGAGGAGAGAAGGATGGTGTGACTTGCATGGAAACATGAGATGGCTTTCCTTGTTACATGGTGAGTAATAAGGAGGTGGCACCTCCAAAGTCAACTCCTCCGTTTCCATTTCATTTTGTTTTTGTTAATGATGTTGGGCCGAGATTTGGGCTAGGAGGAAAGAGGATGAACTAGTTTGGCCCAATTATTTCCTTGGTTCGAAATTATGAAGTCCATAAAGAAGTTTTCGGCCCATTGGGCCTTTAGGGTGGTTCACGGCCCAAATGGCATAGAAAGTGGGTTTTATGGCTCACTAAGGTTAATTGGATTAGTTATGGCCTAATAAGGCCCATTAGGGTGAGAATGAATCATTCTAGGCCCAAATGGTACAAGATGTTTTAGATTTATGGATTGGGTCCAATTAGGATCCAATTAGGGCTTCTAAGTCCGGTAAAGTTGAATTGGGTGATTATTGGTCCATTAGGCCCAATAAGGAACTCCTAGTCCAAAATGGACTTAAACCATGGATCTTAGGGCTTCAGACTCTTTGATGAATATAGTTGATGAATCTAACTGAGCATTGAGTGAGATTTACTTAGAATATAAATTTGACAATAGTTGAATGGTTACACAGGAATAGAATTTTCTAGCTAAAATGCCAGTTGTGACACCAAGGTTGGCCAAAGATTGGTTGCGAATGGATAGTTGGAAGTATAGTAATGGATGGACCATATTGACATTATTATGAATAGACAGGATTCTATTAACAATGAGTCATCATATGGAAAATATGGAAATGTTTCCATAATGGGAGTTGGATATCAAGAATCTATGAGAAAGTTAGAAACTTTTATGCAAGAAGGATGTTCAAAGGAACGTGGTTTGAATATGAGACTTCGGATCTATGGAATTGTCTTGTAACAATATCCAAAGGAAAGTTTTGTAATTGACTAAGTCTCTGTGATTTGTGTACATAGTCATTACAAAAGGATCACTGCATATAAGTTTAGAATCTAACAAATTACAGTAAGTGGCAAGAACTTGGTATTCTTACACTTACTACAAGGATTTGGAATTGTGAAATGAGTATCGTTGGAAATGTTTACAATTGATCTACTTCACAAAGTAAGGACCGTAGTTAAATATAGTGTGCATGCTTGGAGCATGTGATAGCTATTGTTTTAATTCAGGTATTAGTTGATAAATCGAAACAATATACAATGAATAATGTGTAATCAATATGGTGACTAAATAAAAGGTGTTTTATTTATACTCAAAAGTTTTGGGGCCGTATAGGATTAGTATTATTCTTGTGTTTCACTTTGCATGTTTTGACTTTCCGAATAATAAGATTATTCAAACCATCCACAGTCGATCATACTTTGGAAGTAGGTAATGAGGCTAGACAGTCATGAGTTGGCTTGTAGATTGTCTAAGGCGTTAGACATAGCAAAAGTTTGCTACACCATTCATGAGTGCTCCTGAAATAAGATTTGAGTATTGGATTCAACCCGTGCTCACCTGAATTACTTCATGGAATTTATCACGAGTAATTGTGAGACGATAATATCATATAATCTTCAAACCAAGATATATGAGTTGTTGACTACGAGTTGGTTGTGCATTGATGACATGAAAACGCATCAGTAACTTGATGTTATAAAACGTGTCGATGTGCATGATTTGATGAGTAGTTAGTACAAGCATATAATGTCGAAGTTTATTTGTTCCTTTTATCCTAAGAGGATTAAAAGCGATATATTGGGCCCCTCGATGATTCTGTTTTGACTATGTGCCAGGCCCGGTCAGAACTAAATTGATGTGTTCAGTTATGTTTTATGTCAGACGAATCGGAAATCGGGAAACAAATTGCAGGGCAATAAGTATGACTATGTTCCACGTATTTGTCCGCATAGATATCTTGAGAACAGAGGAATATATGATCCCTTATCTAAAGCACGCATCACTGACTGGGACAGAGTTCGACAGCGGCTTTTGAGAGCTATGATTGCTAATGGGGTTTTGAAGTTGCATTGGAAATTATAGTTATTAGACTTATCCAAGTGGGAGACTGTTGGATTAGGTGTGTAAGCCCATAACTATAATTGGGATGTACTTGACCCGATAGTAGCATGGTCCTTTTGGGTTGACTTCACCGGTGCAATTTGATAGGATGTACTTTTGAGAATAAGGTTATTTATGATTTATTTATATATTATAAGTATAATATATTAATTGAGAAATCATATTATTTCATTAGTATTGATCAAGAATTAATTTTGTGATCAAAAGAGACTAATTAAGTATGTGGGGATTGATTATGTAAATCAATGATTCTTATAGTGTGGGCTAATGATCCATGGTTATTTAGGATGGGCTAAACCAATGAGATAGTCCATGGATAGTCCATTTAGGTTTAACCAATGGAGCCTAAGTAATATGAAAGGTCATTAGGGTTTGCAATGTGTAACCCTAGCATTTGCTACACTATAAAAGGACCTCCCTAGAACCAAAATCGGTTACACCATCATTCTAGGAGAGTGATATAGTTTTTGTGCTAAGTAACCTATTCTCTCAAGCCTCCTCTTGCATTTGGTGTTTGTGACACATTAGAGGCATCACACTTGAGGTGCTCAAGCTTTCAAAGGCCAAGAACTACACCCTACATCAAGAGGTATTCATCTAAACTAGTTTTTATATTGTATAGCTTCAATTGTATGCTAGTTAGGATGTATGCTTTGGAAAATTAAAAATGCATGCATAATTAGAGAAAACATAGATCCAAAGCATCTAGGGTTGCATGTGCACCATATGGGTGTTATAGTGCTCAAAACCCAAAAAAAAGATCGTGGGCTTGGGCTGCAGCCTTCATCACGTCGTGACCACCTATGTGTCACGTTGTGACCACAGTCCCGATACGCGTTTTTCACTTTCGCTTGTCATGTCATGACCTGTCTATGGTCACTTCATGACACCCAGCTTTCCCCAAAAACCAAGCTTTTGACTCCTTAATGCACTAAACTGATCCAATCTAGAAAACAGGTGTTGCAACTCTCCTCACTTAAATTAGATTTCGTCCTCGAAATCATTCCTTACAACTTTCTTCGCCACATCAGTCGACCCTGACAGAACTTCCTAAAAACCAATTATGAATGAGAAGTCATCTTTCACCGACGACCGCCTAACAACACTGCTATCGATGCCCCAACTTAGCAGAAATCACACACCCTGACGAAGAAAGAACCTTAACACTCCTCCCTTAGCCAACAAAAGAGAATCCAACTGCTCTGCCCGAAAACTGAAAACCATATACCATGTTTGAGTTCCAGATGGATAAACATTCCATAACACTCCCATAATGACTCCACTCCGCAACGCAAACCTAACGAACCCCTATGGCCCTGAATTATCTCGTTCATAACTGGAAAAAAACATAATCCTTAACCATTCACCGTTGTCGAAAACCTTTCACTCAAAAATGAAGGCGACCCCCAACACAAGTCTCAAGCATTGGCGCCAAATCAATACATGATTCACATCCTGCTAAACAAAAATTTGCATATTTGATCTATCTGAGATCTCTTGATTCCATGCTGGCCTTTTTAATAAACTGGGATGCAGAATCCTTGACTGTTTGCTGAGATTGACAACCTCACACACGGTTGCACAATGAGACTCCGACCAAGAGTCTAACTGATAAAAGCTACTCCTAGCCTATCTACCACACGGATCCAACCTGTCGATAATTGAGCTTCCCTACTCCAAACTTGTTCTAATGTCGCAACCCTGCCAGTCATTACCGGGTCCCACCCTCATGAGTCATACACATACGAATTCACGATATATCGTGACACCATTTAATCCACTTGAACATTAAGATCACGGAATACCCTGATCTTGCCAACGTCATCATTGGCTTGGGGACTCACCACCAATACCATATTCCTTGAGAATAACCTCTAACATCTAAACGGTCCGCTCACCCAAGATAACATAACCAATCGGGCCTTGCCCACGAGTCTCAACCCAACTAGCATAACCAAACGGGCCTCGCCCACGGGTCTCACCCAAGCTATCATAGCCAAACGGGCATCACCCTCAATCGGGAGCTATACTAGTCTAACTACCAATACAACTCTAGCTGTAACACCCATAAAAATCGTGCCAAATTTAAACTTTTGAAAACATTTCAAAACCATTAATCATTACAAAACTTGTTTTCAAAATATATAATATCAGAGTATCCTAGAAACATAAACATAAATATGAGGAGTTGTACGGTCACGCCTTTTCCTTGCCGCGATCCCCTGATGTACCTGAAACAATAAACTGAAACTGTAAGCCCGAGGCTTAGTGAGTTACCTAAAATACCGATACACTACACATAACACATATACAAATAACAACATGTACTGGGTCCACAACTTTACAGACTGGATTATCCATGGGCCCACAGTGTGAGTCTGGATTACCTTCCGGGCCCACAACTCACATCTGGATTGCCACCGAGCCCACAGTACGAGTCTGGTATGCCCCACCTGGCCCTCAGCTCGTATCTGGAATGCTCCCGAGCCCACAGTACGAGTCTGGCATGCCCCACCTGGCCCTCAGCTTGTATCTGGAATGCCCCCGGGTTAGTTGGTTACCGCACGGAGCATCATCACCTCAACCCAATCCATATAACATGTCGACATATAACACAACTAATGCGCATACAAGTAATCACATAATAATAACACAGGTAGTCCTATCGATCTACATAACTGGCATAGCAACTAGCATGCAACACTAACTCATACTCAACATACTATCAACTGATAGGATATCATATATAATGGGCTGACCTCGGTGCCTTAGACCCCTTAGTATAGTGAGGTAACTCACCTCGCAAGTAGTGCTGAAGTAGTGAACCTCTGACTGTTGTCTCACCGGAAATCCCGAACTATCACATAATAAATACCAAGTCAATACACCACATAACAGTCTTGACTAAGGGTCCACACAATCCATCATGTCCATTCCCTTTATTGGGCCAAGGCCCAATGCCAAGTCCATAACCTTGAAAGTCCGTATACAAAATCCATTATTGGCCCAATTTACCAAATTGGGCCCAACTCCCTAATTGGACCTAATTCCAAGATCCATTATCAAAACTTGGCCCAATTCATCATATTCATAAAGTCCAGCAAAGGCCCAAATCCAACTAGTCCATAAACAGCCCAAAACCCGAAGCCCAAAAGTCAAAAGCCCAACAGAGGACGCACGCGGGGCGTACTCCTCTGGTACGCTGGGCGTACTCGTTCTGATGTTGACCACCATCGGGGTGGTTGACCCAGTACGATGGGCGTACTGGATTTACGCTGGGCGTACGTAGCGTTTTGCCAAAATCTTAATATGTGCTTAATGGCTTAAGCACTTAAGCCCAAACTTCAGATCCAGTGACCAAATGTGCCTAGGACCCATAAAGTCACGAACTTTATCACTTTGGACATCCATAAAGCTCTTAATACTTGGTCTTATCCATTAAGACCTTCCTACTCCATGCATGGGACATCTTAAGCCATTGGGACCTCATTTTTATCACTCAAAACTCCTTCAAGAGTCTAGAAGGACAGTTCATCGTCCAAATCACATCATGCACCATCTTGGAACTTTTTGGGACAAGAAATGGTTCTTTAAAGCAAAATGGCAAGATCTAAACATATATGCATAAAGTTTGAAGCTTTTTACCTTCTGGAGCTTCTAGGGCACAAACCAACTTCAGATCTACAAGCTTGATCTTCTCCTCCAACTCCTTGGTGCAACACCTTCTTCTTAAAACACTCAAGAAACAATCAATAAGCGCACACACTCAAGGAAATGGCTAGGGTTTGGGGAAAATGATTCTTAGCAGTGGAGGCTGAGGTAAGGGAGGGTTTGGTGCTCATAATGTTGCTTATATAGTCCCCAAACCCTAAATATTAGGGTTTCATCCTGATATAAGTACGCCCAGCGTACATAAGTGTACGCTTAGCGTACTCTTATGTACGCTCAGCGTACTCCTTCTTAACCCAAGGTTGCAACCTTGGCCCTTATACTTAACTTGGCTCTACACTTCCAACCCTAAGGACTACAAATGACAAAGTAATGATAGAAGAGGGTTTAGAAATACCTGCAAAATCTCGGGATGTTACAATTCTCCCCTACTTGACCTAGACTTCATCCTCGAAGTATGCTGCGGTAAATAGATCCGGGTAATGCTCCCTCATCTCGGACTCGGGCTCCCAAGTCCACTCGGATCCTCTCCGATGCTCCCACTGTACCTTTACCAAAGGTATATCCTTGTTCTGTAGAACCTTCATCTTCCTCTCCAGAATGGCCATGGGCCTCTCCACATAATTCAGGTGCTCTTCGATCTGAATATCATCCAACGATACTACTGTCTCCGGATCCATAATGCATTTTCGCAATTACGAAACGTGAAATGTGTTGTGTATCTGACGGAGTTCCTCCAGAAGATCCAGCCTGTATGCAACCTTGCCAACCCTAGCGATAACCCGAAATGGTCCAATGTATCGGTGACCCAACTTTCCCCTCTTCCTGAAGCGAATCACACCCTTCCAGGGTGAAACCTTCAGTAACACCATGTCACCTACCTGGAACTCCAACTCAGATCGGCATCTATCGGCATAACTCTTCTGCCGACTCAGAGCGGTCTGCAGTCGCTGTCTAATCTGCTGAATCTTCTCGGTAGTTTGCAACACTACCTCAGTCCGTCCGATCACTCTGTGACCAACCTCACCCCAACAGACCGGGGTGCAACTGTTGGGTTTTGAGCATTCTAACACTCCTATGGTGTACATGCAACCCTATAAACCTTGGATCTATTTTTCTCTATTATACATGCAAATATTAAATATTCCAAGGTTTCATCCTAACTAGCATATTATGAAGCACCTATACTACAAAGTTCTAGTTAGATGACATACCTTTTGATGTAGCTTGATGTCTTCAAGCTTTAAGAGCTTAGCCCCAATAGTGTGGAAGCCTCAAGTGGAATCACAAATCACCAAAACACCTTGGAAAACCTTTAGAGAATATGGATACTTGGCTCACACTATGAAATCGGTTATTGCCCTCTTTAGTGTATCCACACTAGCCACTAGCATAATTTCATGAACCATAAGACCCTTTATATAGTGTGGAGGATTAGGTTTAAACCCTAATACCCATGACCTTTTATTTCCTAGGATCCATGGGTTAAAGCTCCATGGACTATCCATGAAGACTTAGCCCAACCTAAATGAACTTGGCCCACTACACATATATATATCTAAGAGTCCATATTTAATTAGTTCCTTTTGATCACTTAATTAATTATAAATTAATTCTTGATCAATACTAATTAAATAATATGATTATATATTAATATATTACAACTTATAATATATTAATATAAATCATAAATATACTCTTCTCAAAAGACTATCCATATAAATTGTGTCGGTGAAGTGCAACCCAAATGGACCATGCCGGGTCGGGTCAAGTACATACCAAATATAGTTATGGACTTAGACATTAATCCAACAGTCTCCCACTTGGATAAGTCTAAAACTATTATTGAGTATGACTTCAAAAACCAACTGGCAATCGCAGCTCTTAAAGTCGCTGTCGAACTCTGATCTTGTCAATGAACTCTGACCTTTGTCAATGACTTGTCCATTAGATAAGGGATCATATATTCCTCCATTCTAGATATCATATGGACTGAGACATGGATTATAATCATTCTCTCTGTCCATTTGTTGTTTCCCGATTTTCGATTTTTGATGACTGACTGATTGAACAAATCAAATCAGTCCTGGCTTGGCCAAGCACTCACATGTGTCATCGCTAAATCATCGAGGGGCCCACAGATATTGCTTTTATCCCGAAGGTAAAAGGAATGGATAAACTTCGACTCATATGGCTTGTTCTACTACTTGTTGAATCATACACAAAGGCACGTTTTGTAACATCGAGTTACCAATGCGTTTTCGTGCAATCAATGTATAACCAACTCATAGTAACAACTCATATCTCTAGGTTTAAAGAATATAAGATATTATCGTCTCATGATCACTCGTGATAAAATCCATGAAGTGATTCAAATGAGCGCGGGTTGAATCCAATACTCAGAACTTATGAGCACTCATGAGTGTTGTAGCACCACTTTGTCCACTAACTTGGACCTCTACAAACCAACCCATGACAGTCTTGATTCATATCTACTTCCAACATATGACCGACTGTGGATGGTTTGAATAACTTAATCATTCAGGAAGAGTGACTTAGTAATTCTGGAAGTCAAAACATGCAAAGTGAAACACAAGAATAAATGAATCAAATATGGTATCAAACCCTATGAATAAAAATAAACACTTTTATTTATCACCATACTGATTACTCATTATTCATTGTTTCGGTTTTATCAACTTTATACTTGAATTAAAAACACTAGTTGTCCCATGCTCCAAGCATGTACACTATGTTTTTCTTAAACAATAGCTTTGCCATACACCAAGTATGCACTCTATGTTTGTCTATGATCCTTACTTTGTGAAATAAACCAATTGAACATAATTTCAATGATTCTAATTTCACACTCCCAAATCCTTATCGAAAAATGTGAGAATTTCAAATTGCTATCATTTATCGAAATCTGTTTAGATTTTAAACTTATATGCACTGACCCTCTTGTAATGAATATGTACAAAGTCACAAAGACTTGTCAACAGTCATTATAAGGTATTCCAATGGAGATCAACTCCATGGAAACTAAGTCTCATATTCAAAGTACATTGCTTTGGACATGCTTCTTGCATTAAGTTTTCTAATCTTACACAGATAACTTCCACCTATGGAGACAACTCCATATTCTCATTTTGACTATCACTTCTGAATAAGAGATGCCTCTTTTCAGAATATGTCAATATGGTCCTTCCAAAATTAGCACTATACTTCCAACTGTCCCTGAGCAACCAATCTTTGGTAAACCTTAGATTGTCCTCGACAATTTCTTAATCATTTTAGTCATATCCAATTCTAGACCTTTTCCCTTCTTAATGCCTCTGGGCATTTGGAAAAATTCAGAAATGACAAATATTATAGCACATGCAATCGATCCTGTACCCAAAGCAAATGGTACACGATTCATGATGTCTCACATAAAGACATGATTCTAGACCAGTCTTTTGCTACAATATTTTTATTTGCCATGTTTTCAAAATTTGACTATGAAGAGGGATGCCGTAATCATAATCGAATTTTGAGAACGCAATATATAGAATTTCCTTAAGTTGAACCAATTCAACATAAAATTCATATATATATTCTTGACTAAGGATGATTAAGGTCTCAATCTAAGCCTTTAGAACTGAAATGAAGTATATCATCTCCCTTAATTATAGCAAAACAACTTTGTGAATCCCTGCAGCCTCACGAATTGAAACTTTTGTTTTCTATAATTAACATTGCTAACTTGCAACACTAACAATAATTGTCATGCTCCCACTAACATGATGAATATTAGCATAACACTTATGCTCCCACTAGCTTTGACATGTACTCAGAAATCAGCTGGACTTCTAGAAATCAATACTTTATTGACTTTCTTACCAAAGTTCAGATTTCTGATACGAGATGCTTTGATAAAACTTTATCAAAATCATACACCTTTCCTTAGATAACATGCATGTGTGTCTAAACAATTTCAGAACTATGAAAAGGGATGCCGTAATCATAGTCTCAATTGTTTAGACCTTTTGCCATCTGCTTCAAATCTACTTGGTGGAAGTGTTTCCTCACCATCATTTTCATGAATCGGAGAGAAACCTTATGACCCTTAGATTTTATGGTGTATGTGTTCTTATCCATGTGAATCGTCAAAACCATAGTCACAAGACAAGGATAATGACAAATCCAAACTCATATGGACTGAACTTATGCAATATTAACTTCTTGCCACCTGGCAGTACAGGGCCTGCCATTGCTTCCAAGTTGTTATGCAACCAATTGAGAACTTTCAGAACTCCTATGCAAAGCCAACTTTAACTGGAATGGGCACAGAATATGTCAACACGATAGGTTATAAACCTCAAGTCGTGTGCTAGTGAAGAACCTCAGGTTTTATTCTTGATTAGTTCTTGAAATTCTTTTTAGGATCTTTAAGACTCCCACTATCCTCTTGACATATAAGACTATCTTGCCAAATATTCAAGAGATAGTGCGGATTCTTTATCAAGACAAACACTTCACACAATTGGCCTTAGTTGGTCTTTGTTTTATCCAAAACATCACAACTTACCAATTTCAAATGTACAAGAGTAGGACACTTTTACTCTTACATTTGACAAGTGTTTTAAACCTTTCTTTAAGATATGTCACTCAAGTTACAATCTTGGAGTATGACTCTAAGAATTGTTTTGGAACGAAGTATGACTCATCTTCCTGATCTAACCATTTCAACAATTCATGACTCCTCTTCTTATTCATAAGAATGCACTAAGATGACCTTTAGAGGACTAATTGTGATATGATTTCTAAATAATTAAGATAATCACAAACATGATACTAAAGTACTCTCCCATCTTTTTAGATTTGAGAAACTTTTATCTTTCTGCCTAATTTGATTCTTCCCATTCGTTCTGCCATACATTGAGACTTTTCCAATGTTTCAGAATTATACTTAAACTTGTAAGTATAACCATATTTACTAAACTTTAGTAAATCAAATAGTCTTAACGAGCTTTGAGTTTGACATGACCAGTGCACAAGAATGTGTACTCGATCCCTTTAGTCCTTCACTTGACTCACGCATCCATGTGAACAAGTAATTAGTCTTGATTTTCCAATGCTTGAAAGTTCTCATTCATCATACTATTCAACTTGCATGATTCCAAGTTTCGGTCCAATTGAAACTTGGGCGATGAGGAACTTTCCTGATTTGGTAAATTTAGACACTACCACAAATGAAAGAATCAAATCCATTTTCCAATATTGCTGTCAGTGGAATCATATAAGCAACAATTTTCCACAAATACCATTGTAAGGATACTTCAAATAAATAAAATTAAACAATTTTCTTTTATTTTAAAACTTTGCGGAAAAACTTATCCTTACAATCCACATGGAAAATTGTTGTTATCTATTCTGATGCGATCGAAATCCACCTTCGCGATCAGAATCAGCATATACTTCCTTTAAGATTTCTCTCTATTCTTTGATTCTTAAAACATCAACATGTGACCCAGTCACATCATGTAATGAGGATCTCAGAATATAACTTAACAGAGTTAGATAATGGGCTCTACCTGATGTAGAGTCAAACTTATTAACTTTAACATCCTTAGGTAAATTTGGCAGCTTTGCAATCAACGCCCCTTCCTTTGGCAAAATAAACACATGGACCCTTTGGTAATGGGACTATCTCAGACTTAGCCTTTCTCTTTACCATTTGGTCAACCGGGTTGACTATGGTCAATCCCTTTCCATTGGGAAGAGAATGCTTTTTCTGGATTTCCAGTGTCACCATTGTCATTGTCCATAAAGTTTTTGGGAAGTTGATCTTCTAATCAAATTTGCTTTACTATCGTTCCAAATCATTGCTGATTCAGCAGCACCAAGAAAATAGATATGATCATTAAGGTTCATGTCATAGTCTGTTTCATAGTAGTCCCAAAGGAACTCACTATGTGACTTAGAAAGTGATTGAACATCCAACTTTCTCAAGACTTTGACACCCAACTCTCCCAGCTTGTCAATATGTGACTTCATCTCTAAGATGTGATCACACATAGACCTTGCTTGCCATTAGGGCTTGAGTGACCTTGAACTTGTGGGTTAGGGAGAATAATTGGAGGAGGTGGAGGAAGAGAAGTATGACTTCCATGAGCCAAACTCGGGAAGTCATATTCATTAGGAAAGCTTGGTTTGGGAAGATCATTGTTGTCTAAACCAGACATCAACAATGGGAGAAATTCACGTAAAGTTGATTTAAGTCCTTAATATAACACCCAATATGATATATTAAGGCTAGGACCCAACAAACTATTTTATAACTTGGAAGAGGGATGTTGTAATCCAAGCTATAAAATATTTGAAGGTAGGTGAATGACGATTCACCAATTTCCACCAAGATAAACGAAATGTATTATTAGGTTTTAATTGGTTTTGAAACTCCTAGATTCTTTTGAGATTCATTGAACTTTTCAATGGCATGTTTTAATCTCGAGTGTGCCCTTCAGGTTTTGTGACTGGGATGCCGAGGATCACAAAACAAGGTGTGAAGTAACCATGCAAATATACTTGGTACCCTTAATATTTACCCCTCAATCGATGTGCCGGTTAACCACACACGCTCCAACGATACTAGTATAAACATTAAGTTACCCTTTGCCTACCTTGTTAAGTCCAGGTTAGTGTGCCTGTTAACCACACACGCTCCACTAACAGCTTAAACAAAGTGCAAAGTGTAATTTCATGGATTAGCACCTTATTCACATTTTCCTAAGTAACTAAGATTGGGAATTTATAAAGGGTTTAGTTACTTAGTATTTATCATTAATACTTTTAATGAAGGGAGAATTATAGTCCTTGTCCTACCTGTTCGGCTAACGACCCTCCACCAGTCAAGGAAGCGGTGGGTGAGAGTGGACACCCATTAAACTGCCATTTTATAGGCAGTAACCTTATACCCCCCTTATAGACCGACTTCGTGAATGAGGCCTACTAATGGTAAGACGACTTGCTCTTATACATATAATATATTAAACTTTTAATATTATAATAGTATAAGGGTGTATTTTAGACATTTAAAATACTTGGTGGTTTAATCTATTAATTAAACTATACTCTTAATTTAATTAAATTTAAACCATGTCATTATGGAATTATTAATTCTCTTTTAATTAAACACTTTAATTATCTATTAATAAAGTCCATAAGAGTTAATTGAATTATTCAATAAAAACATCATAATTCCAATTATTAAATTCAAAATTAAAACCATTTAATTAATTGTTTAAGTTATGAACCCAAGAGTTTTAGAATTCAATTCTTTTTTTTATCATAAAAAAACTTTTTCCAAATTCCAAAACTTGAGGGCAAGTTTTGTAACTCTTGAAAACTTTTGGATTCCATAACTTATGGAGTTAAATACTTGTTTTATGATGAAACCTTTCATGTTCCATAACTTAAGAACAAGTTATGAAATTCTTTAAAACATTAAGACTAAGTTTTGTTACTCCATAAAAAACTTTGAATCAATTTTTTTAAAAACCTTTTCATATCCATAACTTATGGAGGTTTCAAAAAACTCTTTAGATCAAACTTTTAAAACTAATAAAATAATCATATCATTTTATCTTTTACTAAATTTGACCTAATTCAACTCATATAGAAAATGATTCAAATTTTACAAATAATTAGTTTTTCACAAAAACAAGTAATTATCTTAAAATTTGACAAACGTCATGTTTTTTTCCTTTTTTTTCCAACTTTGAAAATAAAACATTTGCATCAATATAATAGAAAACAACCCATGGCTCTGATACCACTGTTGGGTTTTGAGCATTCTAACACTCCTATGGTGTACATGCAACCCTATAAACCTTGGATCTATGTTTTCTCTATTATACATGCAAATATTAAATATTCCAAGGTTTCATCCTAACTAGCATATTATGAAGCACCTATACTACAAAGTTCTAGTTAGATGACATACCTTTTGATGCAGCTTGATGTCTTCAAGCTTTAAGAGCTTAGCCCCAATAGTGTGGAAGCCTCAAGTGGAATCACAAATCACCAAAACACCTTGGAAAACCTTTAGAGAATATGGATACTTGGCTCACACTATGAAATCGGTTATTGCCCTCTTTAGTGTATCCACACTAGCCACTAGCATAATTTCATGAACCATAAAACCCTTTATATAGTGTGGAGGATTAGGGTTAAACCCTAATACCCATGACCTTTCATTTCCTAGGATCCATGGGTTAAAGCTCCATGGACTATCCATGAAGACTTAGCCCAACGTAAATGAACTTGGCCCACTACATATATATATATATATATATATATATATATATATATATATATATATATATATATATATATATGTATATATATCTAAGAGTCCATATTTAATTAGTTCCTTTTGATCACTTAATTAATTATAAATTAATTCTTGATCAATACTAATTAAATAATATGATTATATATTAATATATTAGAACTTATAATATATTAATATAAATCATAAATATACTATTCCAAAAGACTATCCATATAAATTGTGTCGGTGAAGTGCAACCCAAATGGACCATGTCGGGTCGGGTCAAGTACATACCAAATATAGTTATGGACTTAGACATTAATCCAACAACAACATCTCCGCCCGTACAACAGCTCAAAAGGCGGGGCGCCAATGCTAGAATGGTAGTTGTTGTTGTAGGAGAACTCCGCAAGGGGTAGGTGGGAATCCCAGTTCCCACCGAAATCGATGACACAAGCCCTCAACATGTCCTCGAGGGTCTGTATGGTCCGCTCGCTCTGACCGTCGGTCTGCGGATGATAGGATGTGCTAAAATGCAGCTGCGTGCCCAGTTCCTCGTGGAACTTCTGCCATAAACGGGAGGTAAATCTAACATCACGATCGAAAACAATGGAGACCGGAATTCCGTGGCGAGCAACGATCTCGCGAACATACATGTCGGCCAACTTCTCGGCCGATGAACTCTCTCGTATGGCCAAGAAATGGGCACTCTTGGTCAATCGATCCACGATGACCCATATAGCGTCAAACCCCTTCACCGTCCTCAACAGCTTGGTAATGAAATCCATCGTGATATCTTCCCATTTCCACATAGGAATCTCCAAGGGATGCAGCTTGCCATGCGACCTCTGATGCTCGTCCTTGACCATCCTACAGGTCAAGCACCTCTCGACGTACCAAGCGATTTCTCGCTTCATGCACGGCCACCAGTAACTCAAACTCAAGTCCCAGTACATCTTGGTGGCCCCGGGTGAATAGAGAAGCGAGACTTGTGAGCCTCCTCCATAACCATCTGCCTGACCCCACTAGACATCGGAACCCAGACCCGCCCGCATCGGGTCAATAATCCCCGGCTATCCTGCACAAACCGGGCCTTCTCACCCCTGATCCTCTTCAGTTTCCAATTCTACGGTCGCATGCCCTCAACCTGAGCATCTCTAATCAAACTCACGAGTGGAGAATCTACCGCTATCCTCATACATATCGCTGGGGTGGAAGATCCAGCTGACTTGCGGCTCAGAGCGTTCGCCACCACATTTGCTTTACCGGGGTGGTAAAGGATCTCGCAGTCGTAGTCCTTGACTACATCTAGCCATCTGCGCTGTCTCATGTTCAGGTTCGGCTGATCCATGATGTGTCTCAGGCTCTTGTGATCCGTGTATATGGTACAACGGACCCCATAGAGGTCATGTCTCCAAATCTTGAGAGCGAATACCACCGCTCCCAACTCCAAATCATGATTGGGGTATCTCGTCTCATGCGGGTTCAGCTGCCGCGATGCGTTGGCTATCACCCGTCCTCTCTGCATGAGGACCGCTCTCATACCTGTGATGGATGCATCACAGTAAACCACAAAATCCTCCACTCCCTCGGGGAAGGTCAAGACTGGAGCCTCGCATAACCGTTGTCTGAGGGTCTCAAACGCCCTCTGCTGCTCAGGGCCCCACCGGAAATCCACCCCCTTCCTCGTCTGACGAGTGAGGGGTACTGCAATCTTGGAGAAATCCTGAATGAATCTCCGGTAGTACCCTGCCAATCCCAGAAAACTCCTGATGTCCGAGGGAGATTTCGGAACCTCCCATTGCATGACTGCCTCGATTTTGGCCGGGTCGACCAAAATCCCCTCCTGGTTAACGAGATGTCCGAGGAACTAGACCTCTCGTAACCAAAACTCACACTTCGAGAACTTGGCATACAGCCGTTCCAGTCTCAGAACTCCCAGTAACTCCCTGAGGTGCTCCTCGTGCTGCTCTCGGGTCTTGGAATATACCAAGATATCATCTATAAACACGATGAATGAGCGGTCAAGCATCGGTCTGCAAACCCGATTCATCAGGTCCATAAATACTGATGGCGAATTGGTGAGCCCAAAAAGCATCACCACGAACTCGTAATATCTATAACGAGTCCGAAACGCGGTCTTCTCCACGTCCTCCTCTCTGACCCGGACCTGATGATACCCAGACCTCAAGTCTATCTCGGAACACCAAGATGCGTCCTGCAACTGATGAAAGAGATCATCTATCCTCGGGAGTGGATAACGTTTCTTCACCGTCAACTTGTTCAACTCCCTATAATCAATGCACATTCGGTGCGAACCGTCATTCTTCCCGACGAAGAGGATCGGTGCTCCCCATGGAGAACTGCTCGGTCGAATGAACTGCTTGCCCAACAGTTCCTGCAGCTGTGATGACAGCTCTTACATCTCGGGTGGCGCCAAACGCTACTGCGCCTTGGCGATAGGGGCCGCACCCGGCACCAGGTCGATCCGGAACTCGACTTGCCTCTCCGGAGGTATCCCTGGTAACTCCTCCGGGAACACGTTAGCAAACTCTCTAACCACTGGAACCACTGAAACTGGAGTCTGATCCTTGACCCGCGTATCCACCACATACGCTAGATAATGTGCACACCCGTGCTGAATATACTGTCGAGCCCTGGCAGCTGAACAAAACCCTGATCCCACTCCGGTGCCCTCTCCATATACAATCAGTTCTCCCCCACTTGGGGTTCGAACCACTACCTTCTGACCCTCGCAATCAATCATGGCACCGAATCGACTGATCCAGTCCATCCCCACAATCACGCACACATCCTTCATGGGAATCGGAATCAAGTCTATTGGGAAAATTTCCCGAAGATCTCCAACTCACATCCTCGGTAGACCGAAGAAGCAGAAACCCCGTGTTCGTTGGCGATAGAGACTCGCAACGGACACTCTAGCTCGTCTACTGGCACACTGAACTCCCTACTAAATGTATGTGATACAAATGACCGACTCGCCCCCGAGTCAAATAAAACCAATACAGGCAAGGAGTTCACTAAAAACGTACCTAAACACAGGTATAGACAGATAAGCATAAAACATATAAGATCAGTAAGATAAGGGATAGAAACATACCAGCAACCACATCTGGTGCTGCCCTGGCCTCCTCTGCGTTGAGCTGGAAGGCGCGCCCCTGAGCCTTCAGGAGCTCTGCTCTACCTGACCTCCCATCCGTAATCCTCAATGTAGCTGGAGCGGGAGCCTGTGTCGGCTTAGCGGAAAGCAACGGACAGTTGGCCTTCAAGTGGCCAACCTGATCACAGTGATAACATAACCTCATACTCGGAACCGTGGCGGGCTGGCGAAAATCCTTTGCATAATTCCCCTCTTTGCCACACCTGTGGCACCCACTACCAGCTCGACAAACCCCAAAATGACCCTTGCCGCACTTTCCACAAGTGCGGTTCTACTGACCCCTGGTCATAGAATCAACGGTCTTAGACTGCTTCGACGCCGGCTGTGACTGTGCTGGGGCCTGTCGCTGCTCCCTCAACTGCAACTCAATCTCCAACTCATGCCGCCTAGCGTCCTCTTGTAAATCCAGTAGAGTATCACATCGCTGTGTGACAACAAACTGACGAATGTCAGTCTTGAGCATTCTCAGATAACGTGTCATCTGGGCCTGCTCAGAAGCAAACTCTGGGCAGAACATCGCCCTCTCAGTGAACATGCGGGTGATCTCCGTCACCAACTCCCCATCATGTCTCAAAACTCAAAAACTCCTCAGCCAAACGTTCCCGCTCGACCCGAGGAATGTATAGAGCGTGGAACATATCCCTGAACTGCTCCCAAGTAACGAAAGCTCTCTGATCATCAGTGTACGACCCGGTCGTCAATCTCCACCAGTCCTTGGCCCTGAGCCTTAGCAGGTTCAGAGCACATCTGGCCTTCTGGTCAGTAGGACACGAGCAAGTAAAGAAACACCCCTCCACATCTGAAATCCACCTCATGAATTTGATGGGGTCCTGAGTCCTATCAAAAGTAGGGGGCTTCGTGTTATTGAAGTCCTTGTACTGGAAAGCCCTACTGGCTCCTCCTCCTCCTGCCGTTGTTACAGCCGATGCAGCTGCAGCGGCAACCGTCTCTGCAAGGGCTGCGTAACGCTCGTCGAAATACTCGACCATGGAGGTCTTAATAGACCCAAACATCTCCGATAGTTGTGCCCGGAACATAGCGGCAACCTCATCATGCAAGTGAAGGGTTTTGAGCATTCTAACACTCCTATGGTGTACATGCAACCCTATAAACCTTGGATCTATGTTTTCTCTATTATACATGCAAATATTCAATATTCCAAGGTTTCATCCTAACTAGCAAATCAAGAAGTAACTATACTACAAGAATCTAGTAGAATGACATACCTTTTGATGTAGTAGCTTGATTCCATGAAGCTTAAGAGCCTAGTGCCTCAAGTGTGACACCTCAAATGGTTCACACAACACCAAGAACCCTTGGAATAACTAGAGAATAAGGATACATGCACCAAATCCGTTTTTTCCCTCTTGTGTATACACACTAGTGCACATTTCATGAACTAGGAGCCTCTTTATATAGTGTGGAGGATTAGGGTTACATTCTTGTAAACCCTAATACCCACGACCTTTCATTTCCATAGGATCCATGGGTTAAACACTCCATGGACTATCCATGAAAGCTTAGCCCAACCTAAATGAACTTGGCCTACCACATATATAAGAGTCCATATTTAATTAGTTCCTTTTGATCACTAGATTAATTCTAAATTAATTCTTGATCAATACTAATTAAATAATATGATTTCATATTAATATATTATAACTTATAATATATTAATATAAATCACTAGTATCCTTTTTCTCATTTTGTCTATCCAATTGTCCCGATGCCATGCTACCCAAATGGACCATGCCAAATCGGGTCAAGTACATACCAATTATAGTTATGGGCTTAGACATTAATCCAACAGTCTCCCACTTGGATAACTCTAAAACTATTATTGCGTATGACTCCAAAACCCGACTAGCAATCGTAGCTCTTAAAAGCTGCTGTCGAACTCTGAACAAATCACTGACGTGTCCATTAGATAAGGGATCATATATTCCTCCATTCTAGATATCATATGGACTGAGACATGGATTATAATCATTCTCTCTGTCCATTTGTTGTTTCCCGGATTCCGATTTATGACGACCGACTAATTGAACACAGATATCGCTTTTATCCCTTTAAGGGTAAAAGGAATGGATAAAATTCGACTCATATGCTTATTCTACTACTTGTTGAATCATACACAAAGGCACATTTTATAACATCGAGTTACCAATGCGTTTTCGTACAATCAATGTATAACCAACTCATAGGCAACAACTCATATCTCTAGGTTTGAAGAATATAAGATATTATCGTCTCATGATCACTCGTGATAAAATCCATGAAGTGAGTCAAATGAGCGTGGGTTTAATCCAATACACATAACTTATGAGCACTCATGAATGTTGTAGCAACTCTTGTTATGTCCAGTACCTTGGACATCTACAAACCAGCTTCATGACAGTCTTGCCTTAATACCTACTTCTAACGTATTATCGACTGTGGATGGTTTGAATAACTTAGTCATTCAAAAAGAATGACCTAGTTATTTTGGAAGTCAAAACATGCAAAGTAAAACACAAGAATAATCGAATCCAATATGGTCTCAGAACTTATGAATATAAATAGAACACCTTTTATTTATCACTATATTGATTACACATCATTCATTGTATACTGTTTCAAATTATCAACTTTATACTTGAATTAAAACAATAGTTGTCCCATGCTCCAAGCATGTACACTATGTTTTCTAAACAATAGTCATGCCATACACCAAGTATGCATACTATGTTTGTCTATGATCTTTACTTTGTGGAATAGATCGATTGAACATAATTCCAATGATTCTCATTTCACAATCCCAAATCCTTACTGCAAATGCAAGAATTCCAAATTTCTATCATTTACCGAAATCTTGTTAGATTTTAAACTTATATGCACTGATCCTCTGTAATGATTATGCACAAAGTCACAAAGACTTGTCAACAGACATTACAGAGTATTCCAATGGAGATCAACTCCATGGAAATGAAGTCTCATATTCAAAGTACATTGCTTTGAACATCCTTCTTGCATTAAGTTTTCTAATCTTACACAGATTGAATAGTTTCCACCCATGGAGACATTTCCATAGTCCCATTTTGACTATCACTTCTGAACAAGAGTTGCCTCCTTTCAGAATATGTCAATATGGTCCTTCCAAAATTAACACTATACTTCCAACTGTCCCTGAGCAACCAATCTTTGGTACACCTTAGATTGTCCTCGACAATTGCTTAATCATTTTAGTCATATCCAATTCTAGACCTTTTCCCCTCTTAATGCCCTCAGGCACTTTGGAAAATTTAGAAAGGATAAATATTATAGCACATGCAATCGATCCTATACCCGAAGCATATGGGACACGATTCATGATGTCTCACATAAAGACATGATTCTAGACCAGTCTTTTGCTACAATATTTTTTTATTTGCCATGTTTTCATAATTCGACTATGAAGAGGGATGCCGTAATCATAATCAAATTTTGAGAACGTAATATATATAGAATTTCCTCAAGTTGAGCCATTCCAACATAAAATTCATATATATATCAATGACTAAAGATGATTAAAATCTCAATCTAAGCTTTTAGAATTGAAATGAAGTATAATTTCCTCTCCCTTAATTATAGCAAAACAACTTTTCCCAGTTGAACTTTTGTTTTCTATAATTAACATTGCTAACTTGCAACACTTATTATAATTATCATGCTCCCACTAACATGATGATTATTAGCATAACACTTATGCTCCTGCTAGCTTTGAAATGTACTCAGAAATCAGTTGGACTTCTAGAAATCAATACTTTATTGACTTTCTTACCAAAGTTCAGATTTCTGATACGAGGTGCTTTGATAAAACTTCATCAAAATCATACACCTTTCCTTAGATAGCACACATGTATGTCTAAACAATTTCAGAAATATGAAAAGGGATGTCGTAATCATAGTCTCAATTGTTTAGACTTTTTCCATTTCTCTCAAGTCCATGTTAGTGTGCCGGTTAACCACACACGCTCCACTAACGACTTTGAGAATGCAAATATCATAATTGCTATCTACTTAAAATCTACTTAGTGAAAGCGTTTCCTCACCATCATTTTCATGAATCGGAGAGAAACCCTATGACACTTAGATTTTATGGTGTATGTGTTCCTTTCCATGTGAATTTGTCAAAACCATAATCGTAAGACACTGTTTGTGACAAATTCATATGGACTGAACTTGTGCAGTCTTAACTTCTTGCCACCTGGCAGCACAAGGGCATGTCATTGCTTCCAAGTTGTTATGCAATCAATTGAGAACTCTCAGAACTCATATGCAAAGCCAACTTTAACTAGAATGGGCACAGAAATAGGAATATGTCAACACGAAAGGTTATAAACCTCAAGTCGTGTGTTAGTGATCAACTACAGGTTTTATTCTTGATTAGACTCTTTCAAGATCTTTTAGACTCCCACTGTCCTCTTGACATATAAGACTCTCTTGCCAAATACTCAAGACATAGTGCGAATTCTTTATCAAGACAAACACTTCACACAATTGGCCTTAGTTTGTCTTTGTTTTATCTAAAACATCACAACTTACCAATTTCAAATGTAGAAGAGTAGAGAACACTTTACTCTTACATTTGACAAGTGTTAATAAACCTTCTTTAAGATGTGTCACTCAAGTTACAATCTTGGAGTATGACTCTAAGACTTGTTTTGGAACGAAGTATGACTCATCTTCTTGATTTAACCACTTCAACAATTCATGACTCCTCTTCTTAGCCATAAGAATGAACTAAGATGTCCCTAGAGGATGAATTGTGATATGGTCTCACAATCATTAAGATGATCATAAAACATGATACTAAAGTACTCTCCCATCTTTTCATATTTGAGAAACTTTTTATCTTTCTGCCTAATTTGATTTTTCTCATTTGTTCTGCCATACACTGAAACGTTTCCAATGTTACAGAATTATACTTAAACTTGCAAGTATAACCATATTTACTAAACTTTAGTAAATCATGACGAATAGTCTTATCGATCTTTGTGGTGGACTTGACCAGTGCACAAGAATGTGCACTCGATCCCTTAGTTCATCACTTGACTCACATATACATGTGAACAAGGAATTAGTCTTAATTTTCCAAAGATGAAAATTCTCATTCGTCGTACAATACAAGTTGCATGATTCCAAGTTTCTATCCAACTGAAACTTGGGTAATGAGAATCTTTCCTTATTTGGTAAATTTAGACACTACCATAAATGAAAGAATCAAATCCATTTTCCGATATTGCTATTAACAGAACCATATAAGCAACAATTTTTCACAAATGTCATTGTAAGGATACTTAAAATAAATAAAAATGAAACTTTTCTTTTATTTAAAACTTGCGGAAAAACTTATCCTTACAATGCAAATGCATATGAAAACTATGTTGTTATCTATTCCTAAGCAATCTATCACAACTCTTAAGCAACAGCTCAAAAATTCTGATCACCGAACCATGCGATCGAAATCCATCTTCGCGATCAGAATCAACATACTCTTCTTTAAGCTTCCTCTCTTTTCTTTGATTCTTAAAACGTCAACATGTGACCCAGTCACATCATGTAACAAGAATCTCCAAATAGGAACTAAACAGAGTTAGATAATGGATTTACCTGAAGTAGAGTCAAACTTTTTGACTTTACCATCCTTATAATCTTTCAGGTAAATTTGGCAGCTTCGCAACCAATGCCCCTTCCTTTGGCAATAGAACCATATGGACTCTTTGGTAATGGTACATGGGACTATCTCAGACTTAGCCTTTCTCTTTACCATTTGGTCAAATGAGTTGACTATGGCCGATCCTTTTCCATTGGGAAGAGAAAGCTTTTCTGAATTTTCAATGTTACCATTGTCAATGTCCATGGAAGTTTGGGAAGTTGATCTTCTAATCAAATTTGCTTTACCAGTGCTCCAAATCATTGCTGATTCAGCAGCACCTAGCAAATAGATAAGATCATTAAGGGTCATGTCATTGTCTGTTTCATAGTAGTCCCAAAGGAAACTCACTATGTGACTTAGAAAGTGATTGAACAACCAACTTTCTCAATACTTTGACACCCAACTCTCCCGGCTTGTCAATATGTGACTTCATCTCCAAGATGTGAGCACACATAGACCTTGCTTGCCAATAGGGCTTGAGTGACCTTGAACTATTCAAGAACTTGTAGGTTAGGGAGAATAATTGGAGGTAGTGAAGGAAGAGAAGTATGATTTCCATGAACCAACCATGGGACATCATCTTCATTAGGAAAGCTTGTTCCTAGGGATTTGGGAAGATCATAGTTGTCTGAACCAGACATCTACAATGGGAGATATTCAAGTTAGTTGATTTAAGTCCTTAATATAACAACCAATATGAAATATTAAGGCTAGGACCCAACACAATACTTTTATAACTTGGAAGAGGGATGACGTAATCCAAGCTATAAAATATTTGAAGGTAGGCGAATGACAATTCACCAGTTTCCACAATGAAAAACGAAATACAAATATTAGGTTTTAATTGGATTTGAAACTCCTAGATCTTTTGAGATTCATTGAACTTTTCAATGGCATGTTTCAATCTCGATTGTGCCCTCTCAAGTTTTGTGACTGGGATGCCGAGGATCACAAAACAAGGTGTGAATAACCATGCAAATATACTTGGTACCATTAATATTTATCACTTAATCGATGTGCCGGTTAACCGCACGCGCTCCACCGATCCTATGATAAACATTAAGTTACCCTTTGCCTTCCTTGTTAAATCCAAGTTAGTGTGCCGGTTAACCACACGCTCCACTAACGACTTAAGCAAAGTGCAAAGTGTAATTTCATGGGTTAGCACCAAATTCACATTTTCCTAAAGTAACTAAGATTGGGAATTTATAAAAGGTTTAGTTACTTTATATTTATCAATATACTTATAACGAAGGGAGAATTATAGTCCTTGTCCTACCCGTTCGGCTAACGACCTTCCACCAGTCAAGGAAGCGGTGGGTGAGAGTGGACACCCATTAAGCTGCCATTTTATAGGCAACAACCTTATACCCCCTTATAGACCGGCTTCGTGAATGAGGCCTACTAACGGTAAGACTGACGTGCTCTTATACATATATATATATATTATTAACTTATAATACTATAAAGTATAAGGGATGAATTTTAACTTTTAAAATTCTAAGGGTTTAAGTTGGAATTAAAGTATTCATGAGGGGAAACTTTACAAATTCCAAAACTTGAGGACAAGTTTTGAAATATTCAAAAACTTTTGTATTTTCATAACTTATGAGTTTAATTAAGGTTTTAAAACCTTTAATGAAGAGACTCTTGAACATCCATAACTTGAGGACAAGCTATGGAGTTCTTAAAACAAAAGACTCTTCAACTTTTGTAACCTATGCATTTTAATGAATCTTTAAAAGAAATGACTTTTGGTAATCCTTAACTTGAGGACAAATTATGGACTCCATTAAAACACATTTAGATCAAGATTTAACTAACAAACAATTTTGCAAATAATTCCTATGATCTACCAAAACTCATAAGTGTATGAACAATCATATCAACAATTTCAAGAATTACATAAACACGCATAAAACTTGAAATTTTGATAACAACCTTGAAATTGGTTTACCATAATCATTACCACATCAAAAAAACATGTTTTATAGGACCAAAACAGTTTAAGGTAATGATTCTAGACCAATTCCAACCTTAAAACTCGAAGATATGCTGTCAGGGGGTCTAACTCATCGAGTGCATGAACCAACTCGTCGAGTTGGATGAATTTAGGCATGGACTCGTCGAGTCCCTTACTGGACTCATCGAGTCAGCTGACCAGACAGCATATAAACTTCGATTTTCAGCAATTTGCATCAAGTATAAAAGAAAACAAGCCTAGGGTCTGATACCACTGAAGGGTTTTGAGCATTCTAACACTCCTATGGTGTACATGCAACCCTATAAACCTTGGATCTATGTTTTCTCTATTATACATGCAAATATTCAATATTCCAAGGTTTCATCCTAACTAGCAAATCAAGAAGTAACTATACTACAAGAATCTAGTAGAATGACATACCTTTTGATGTAGTAGCTTGATTCCATGGAGCTTAAAAGCCTAGTGCCTCAAGTGTGACACCTCAAATGGTTCACACAACACCAAGAACCCTTGGAATAACTAGAGAATAAGGATACATGCACCAAATCCGTTTTTGCCCTCTTGTGTATACACACTAGTGCACATTTCATGAACTAGGAACCTCTTTATATAGTGTGGAGGATTAGGGTTACATTCATGTAAACCCTAATACCCATGACCTTTCATTTCCATAGGATCCATGGGTTAAACACTCCATGGACTATCCATGAAAGCTTAGCCCAACCTAAATGAACTTGGCCTACCACATATATAAGAGTCCATATTTAATTAGTTCCTTTTGATCACTAGATTAATTCTAAATTAATTCTTTATCAATACTAATTAAATAATATGATTTCATATTAATATATTAGAACTTATAATATATTAATATAAATCACTAGTATCTTTTTTTCTCATTTTGTCTATCTAATTGTCCCGATGCCATGCAACCCAAATGGACCATGCCAAATCGGGTCAAGTACATACAAATTATAGTTATGGGCTTAGACATTAATCCAACAACAGGATCTCTCGAATCCTGGCATCTAGCTCCTCTGTCCCCATCTGCACCACAGTCCCGGGTGTTGTTGGCCTCTCCTGGCCTCCGTCTCCTGATCCTGATCCTGACCTGGATCCAGTCACAAAGCGTCTCGTAACCACCATTCTGAAAACATACCAGAAAAATATCAGACAAGTCACATAGTAACAGGGGACCAACTTTCAACTAAACCCTAGGGGTTGTGACTTCCTTGCTACGCATATGGGTCCTGTGCTTTCAGTAGTACGGGCCCATACTACCTTCCACGCCTACCCATATTTGTATCAAGTATCACCACAACACCCTAACCATATATAATAACATAGTGAGCGCTCAATCCTCACCCCTAGAGGAATGCTAAATATCTCGTAACTGGCCTCCCGGCCTCGCACGACTCACCCATCCATGAAACTTCCACCAACCCTGCAACACTAGTGTATGCTAATCATATATAACGCTGGACCCTATAGACTTTTCAATACCTGATCCTACCCTAAGCCCTCCATCAAACAAGAATAGGAAATAAGGCCAAACCAAACATTCTCAGGCTATAAGATCTTAGTTATGTACGACCGTGATGCATACACTAAGCAACTACACTAATGATGTCAGTTTCATATAGAGAAAACCCTAGGCTAGCAAGCATCATGTAATCAGGCAATTCTATCATGCAATTCCTGAAGATCCTTAGCCTAGTACTAGCATGTTGTTCTAACATATCACGATATCAAATAACTGTATGGTATTTTGGGATCTTCTTACTGGCTCCGGCTGATCGTACACCCTGCATCCTCCTTTGATATTTTGAAAACCTTTTTGAAAATCTTTTTCCTTGGTTTGAGACTGGATTCACACAAGTGTTCCTCCAATTCACTCAAACCAAGGCTCTGATACCAACTTGTAACACCCATAAAAATCGTGCCAAATTTAAACTTTTAAAAACATTTCAAAATCATTAATCATTACAAAACTTGTTTTCAAAATGTATAATATAAGAGTATCCCAGAAACATAAACATAAATATGAGGAGCTGTACGATCACACCTTTGCCTTGCCGCGATCCCCTGATGTACCTGAAACAATAAACTAAAACTGTAAGCCCGAGGCTTAGTGAGTTCCCCCAAAATACTGATACACTGCACATAACACATATACAAATAACAGCATGTACTGAGTCCACAGCTTTACAGACTGGATTACCCCTGGGCCCACAGTGTGAGTATGGATGGCCTTCCGGGCCCACAGCTCACATCTGGATTGCCATCGAGCCCACAGTACAAGTCTGGTATGCCCCACCTGGCCCTCAGCTCGTATCTGGTGTGACATCCCCAAATTTCTCAGCCAGAAAAGACCGATTTAGTTTATGCTTTTGAAATAAAATCAGAGTAATCTTTTAAAACATGTTGCGGAATTTGTCCCCAAAACAAAACATGATAAAAAAAATTATCAAAACATTTCTTAAAGAAATATGTATCTTCATTATATATCAAAACCTCAGGATGTCATGTTCCGATACAGACCAAAAGCATAAACAGTACATCATAAGCCTTACAACAGTTGTTTACAACTACTGGCTTATGATCCAAAAAATCCCTCTTCATCATCCAAACTATGCTCTAGGTCCACTACCTGTAATATAAAAAGCTGAGTGGGTCAGGCTTGGGAGTCTGGTGAGCATATAGGGTTTTCAACCCACAAATAATAAATTTATTAATTTCATCAACCACAATAAATTTATTTATTATGTTTAAACATCAAACAATCAGCCCAATTTCTCACCCCCATTATCTTCTTTACTCTTAAGGACCCACCCTAAGAAATCAGCTATTCCTCGTTCATTCATTCCTAAGGATTAACCTAAGAAATATGCACGAAGTCAACCTTTGCCTATGGCGCAGCTGCCAATGTTATTTATTAGGCGCGACTGCCAACAACATCATTTATTCTCTAATTGGTTATTTATTAGGCACAGCTGCCAAGAACATCATTTATTCTCTAATTGGCACAGCTGCCAATGTTGTTTATTAGGCGCAGCTGCCAACAACATCATTTATTCTCTAATTGGTTATTTATTAGGCGCAGCTGCCAACAACATCATTTATTCTCTAATTGACACAATTGCCAATGTTGTTTATTAGGCGCAGCTGCCAACACCATCATTTATTCTTTAATTGGTTATTTATTAGGCGCAGCTGCCAACAACATCATTTATTATCTAATTGGCACAGCTACCAATGTTGTTTATTAGGCGCAGCTGCCAACAACATCATTTATTCTTTAATTGGTTATTTATTAGGCGCAGCTGCCAACAACATCATTTATTCTCTAATTGGCACAGCTGCCAATGTTGTTTATTAGGCGCAGTTGCCAACAACATCATTTATTCTTTATTAGGCACAGTTGCCAATGTTATTTATTAGGCGCAGCTGCCAATAACATCAATATCATCTTTCATCCCTCATTCTTTATCTACCCACGTTCTACCCAACATATTCGTAGATATAAAATACATATACAGTTTAGAATCTGTATAAAACAATCTTTCATCTACCCATGTTTTACCCAACATATTTGTAGATATAAAAATACATATACAGTTTAAAATCTGTATAAAACAATCTTTCATCTACCCATGTTTTACCCAACATATGTGTAGATATAAAATCATGGTTCTAAAAAACGCGTCATGGCGTGCCTCAAGGCGTGCCATGGCGCGAGGCGTGGTGTAGCCGTTACGAAAACGTCCAAGGCGGGTTTGTTAAGCGTGACGTCCAAATAACGTGTCAAGGCGCACCTTATCGAGATATGACGCAATTTTTTTTCAAGGCGCGAGTTTTTTTTTTTTTTTTTGGTTTTCTTTATCGGGCCTAAAATAATTGAGTTTTTGTTAACTTTTTATATTAAATACAAATATAACACTTCTAAAAACTTGATAAAAATCAATAATTATATGATTTATCTCTTTTAATATATACAAAATAGTCACGCCTTGAAAAACGCCATGGCTCGCCAAGGCTTAACTTTTACCTTGCCGCCAAGTCACACCTCACGTTATCTAGAACATTGTATAAAATACATATACAGTTTAAAACCTGTATAAAATATTCATTCATCATCCATCTCAAATAAACAAACAACATATATACACATAGCACGTATTTTATATAAAATACTTCATATCTATGTGTAAGATGAAAGTGAATATACACTCACTTGATAAGACGACGATTGGACAACACTTCGTCTCTTAAAACAATATTCTTCGATGAAACCGGGATGTTTTCTGAAAAACCGGGCTTCACACGGCCAGAGTTTCGGCTCGAAAAACCCTTTTTCTCGGGAACTTCGGGCTTTCTTCGGGTGCTAGGGGCGTTCCCGAGGCTTCGGGGTGTTTTAAGATGGCTAGAGAGGGTATAGAGAGTGAAAGAGAGTGTGAATTAGCAACCATTCCCGGATACCCTCGATTTCTATTTATAGGGTGAAAATTCGACATTCACGTCGTGAACCGTAAGTGTTCACGTCGTGACTTTGATCCTGGTCACCTCCTAGGCTTGTTGTGTGTCTTCTAGGCTCAAAACGTGTCGTTCACTGAGTTCACGTCGTGAATTTCTATGTTCACGTCGTGAGTTCAGTCAGACCTCGAAGTTTGTGTTCCGAACTTCAGAAATTCATATCTTTCGCATACGAACTCCATTTTTGACGTTCTTTATATCCACGTGTAGGTGAAATTATGCTCTACAACTTTCGTTTAGACTCTGTCGGCTAATTTTGACTTCATTTTTAATATTATATTTTTAACGGGCCGGGACAGGAAAAGGCCGTTAAAAATTCATAACTTCTTCATCTGACGTCTGTTTTCGTCTGTCTTTTTACCATTGCACTAATATCGATGAGATCTTCGATTCTCGTTTAGATTGTTTCGGCTAAAAATCACTCGATCTAAATTTCAAGTTTTGGGTTGCATACTGCTAAGTCGAAACTTAGAAAAATCATAACTTCCTCATACGAAGTCAGATTTAGGCATTCTTTTTATGCACGCTCTCGGTTTAACGAACTCTATGACTTTCGTTTAGATCACTAATGCTAAAAATCGTTCTATCGTAAATTCACTATTTACGTCACACAGTGTCGTACCGGTTCTGTCGCGAAACTTCGACATGTCATAACTTCTTCGTTATAACTCGGATTTCGACATTCTTTATATATCCGGAATCCTTGTCACGACCACTACAACTTCCTTAATAGATATCGACTTTATCTAATATTAATTTTCGACGCTTATTTTTATTCTTAATCATAATAATTAAGTTTAAAGCACATAATTCATTCTTATTACTTCAAAATGGGTTCCAATGGTTGACCTAGACTATTATATCATCATTAATGCTTAGCCCAGAAACACGGGCGTTACATCAGGAATGCTCCCGAGCCCACAGTACGAGTCTGGCATGCCCCACCTGGCCCTCAGCTCGTGTCTGGAATGCCCCCGGGTTTGTTGGTTACCGCACAGAGTAGCATCACCTCAACCCAATCCACATAACATGTCGACATATAACACAACTAATGCGCATAAAAGTAATCATAAAATAATAACACAGGTAGTCCTACCGATCTACCTAACTGGCATAACAACTAGCATACAACACTAACTCATACTCAACATACTACCAACTGCTAGGATATCATATCTAATGGGCCGGCCTTGGTGCCTTAGACCCCTTAGTATAGTGAGGTAACTCACCTCACAAGTAGTGTTGAAGTACCGAACCTCTGACTGCTGTCTCACCGGAAATCCCGAACTATCACATAATAAATACCAAGTCAATGCACCACATAACAGTCTGGACTAAGGGTCCACACAATCCATCATGTCCATTCTCTTTATTGGGCCAAGGCCCAATGCCAAGTCCATAACCTTGAAAGTCCGTATACAAAACCCATTATTGGCCCAATTTACCAAATTGGGCCCAACTCCCTAATTGGGCCTAATTCCAAGATCCATTATCAAAACTTGGCCCAATTCATCATATTCATAAAGTCCAACAAATGCCCAAATCCAACTAGTCCATAAACAGTCCAAAACCCGAAGCCCAAAAGTCAAAAGCCCAACAGAGGACGTACGCGGGGCGTACTCCTTTGGTACGCTGGGCGTACTCGTTCTGATGTTGACCACCATCGGGGTGGTTGACCCAGTATGTTGGGCGTACGTAGCGTTTTGCCAAAATCTTAATAAGTGCTTAATGGCTTAAGCACTTAAGCCCAAACTTCAGATCTAGTGACCAAATGTGCCTAGGACCCATAAAGTCACGAACTTTATCACTTTGGACGTCCAAAAAGCTCTTAATACTTGGTCTTAATCCATTAAGACCTTCCTACTCCATGCATGGGACATATTAAGCCATTGGGACCTCATTTTTATCACTCAAACTCCTTCAAGAGTCTAAAAGGACAGTTCATTTTGTCCAAATCACATCATGCACCATCTTGGGACTTTTTGGGACAAGAAATGGTTCTTTAAAGCAAAATGGCAAGATCTAAACATATATGCATAAAGTATGAAGCTTTTTACCTTCTGGAGCTTCTAGGCCACAAACCAACTTCAGATCTACAAGCTTGATCTTCTCCTCCAACTCCTTGGTGCAACACCTTCTTCTTAAAACACTCAAGAAACACTCAATAATCTCACACACTCAAGGAAATGGCTAGGGTTTGGGGAAAACGATTCTAAGCAGTGGAGGTTGAGGTAAGGGAGGGTTTGGTGCTCATAATGTTGCTTATATAGTCCCCAAACCCTAAATATTAGGGTTTCATCCTGATATAAGTACGCCCACCGTACACAAGTGTACGCCCACCGTACTAAGGCGGAGCTTAGTACGCTTAGCGTACTCTTATGTACGCTTAACGTACTCCTTCTTGACACAAGGTTGCAACCTTGGCCCTTATACTTAGCTTAGCTCTACACTTCCAACCCCAAGGACTACAAATGACAAAGTAATGATAGAAGAGGGTTTGGAAATACCTGCAAAATCTCGGGATGTTACACTAGCATTCCTCATGCCTAAACACGAAGCGACTAAATATCAATAACGAGCCCGACTCAACCTGAACAAAAGTTGTGATCCCCTCATAGTCTTACAACCATTACTGTAACAGCCAAACTCATCCTAGCGGATACTAAAATCCAACCCATAGTCTTTCCATACATTTACTATAGCTATGGGACCAGCCCATGGTCTTTCTAACAATCCATAAACCGAGCTAAAATCAACACGGGTCGAAAACCCCATGTAATAGACTAATTTTTAACACCAAATTTTACATTTTTAATCAAGGAAAAACATCAATATTATAAAAACCAAGTTATAAAAATCCCAGGTGAATCACATACAATCATTCCAAATCAGAGTATCAAAATGTGGAAAAATTCATAAAATCTGCGGGCCAGAGTGTACAGTCAAACCTTCGCCTTGCCGCGATCCTCTGAAGTACCTGAAACATATTAAATCCACAATTGTAAGCACGAAACTTAGTGAGTTCCCAAAATATTACATACAACTCAACAAAATAAACAGCAATGGGTTATCAACAACACAATGTACTTACAACACATTTCAGGGGTTATCAGCAACCTGGGGGACTATCAGCAGTCTCGTAGACTCACTGCTATCCAAGAGATACGGGCAACACAGTTACACAAAACACATCAACAAGTAAGACCCAGTTGGTCAGCATGCATAAACTACAACACAAAAAATATACTGAGAAGACTCACCTTGCAAATAACAACTAGAACTACAACAACTCTCACACACGGCAGCCAGGAGTAACAACATACCTAACAACAGTAAAAACATACCCCTTTCAGTCTACAACCTTAAACCCTAGCTTGACACAAAAGTCAACTCGGGTAAAAAATTCAATCATGTTCAATTCCAGCTTGCGGTCACGTCGTGACCACTCATAGGTCACGTCATGATTGGTAAAAGACAGAATAGTCGCAACCAACCAATCTCACGACATGACATGCTAATGCTTACGTCGTGAGAACTGTTCTGGACAGTTTTGATCATTAAACTCTTAATCCCTTAAGCCACTCTTTGAGACTTTCCAGAGGGTCTTCCCCAACCCTAAAGTGTAACACCCATAAAAAATCATGCCAAATTTAAACTTTTAAAAATATTTCAAACCATTAAAATCGTTACAACTTTGTTTTCAAAATGCATAATATCAGAGTTTCCCAGAAACATAAACAAATCATGATGAGTTGTACGATCATGCATTCGCCTTGCCACGATCCCCTGATGTACATGAAACAATAAACTGAAACCGTAAGCCCGAAAGCTTAGTGAGTTCCCCCAAAATACCCATACCCGCAACAACACACATATAATTATGAACAACATACTATGGGTCCAGTCAACCATCGGGTTGGAATACCCCAGGCCCTCAACCATCCGGTTGGAATGCCAACTTACTATGGGTCCAATCATCCTCGGGATGGAATACCCCATGCCACAACCAACAGGTTGGAATGCCCACATATTATGAGTCCAATCATCCTCGGGATGGAATACTCACGGCCCACAACCAACAGGTTGGAATGCCCAGGTCTATTGGCTTTCGCACAAAGCAGATAAGCCTCAACCGCCAAACAAACATGTGCACATATAACAGATAATCACATAATAGTCTATAGACACAACTGATCTAACGGATCATACCACATACCACATAATATTATCCTACCCTCTAGGATACCGAACTAACAGGTCATACCACATGTCACATAATATCATCCTACCCTCTAGGATACCGATCTAGCAAATCATACTAGCATAACAGAACCAATAACAATTCAAAGGGTCGGCCTTGGTGCCTTAGACCCTTGAGTATAGTGAGGATAACTCACCTCACAATGTCGCACTGAAAATGATAGGCTCAAACTCTCGAATCACCAACACGAACTCCACCACCTATAGTTACCATAAAACCCTTTTTCCATAAATCTCCAAATTACCAAAATACCCCCAGAGGTCAACTGGTCAACCCTTGGTCAAGGTCAAAGTCAACAGTCAAGGTCAACAGTCCATGTTCACCCAACTCGTCGAGTTCTTCCTGAACTCGAGAAGTCGTGAAATCCTAGGTTGACTCGTCGAGTTCCCTTATAACTCTTTGAGTTCATACGTGTCCAAAGGTTGAGAGAAACCCTAGCCGACTCGCCGAGTCTTCGACTGACTCGCCGAGTCCAAGGCAATCTTCAACGGACTCGCCGAGTTGTTCATCGAACTCATCGAGTACATGGCCATCTTCATGTGGCTTGCTGAGTTGACTATGCAACTCGCCGAGCCCCTTCATACCTTCACCCATACAGACACTTTTTAAGCCATGCAGCGGCTCCATATTGCAGATCCAAGCTTCTAAGGCATGTTTATCACGTAAAGTTGCAAACTTTACGTGCATACATGGCTCTAAAGGCTCTTAATGACAAATCCAAGCTTATAATGGAGTTTTACACTCAAGGAAGGCTTCATACATGACCAAGCTCGAAACTTTATGAACCTAGAACCCAAAAAGGGTCCAGATCTGAAGTTGCAACTTCAGATCTAGCTCATACACCACAATATCATCATAACCAAGCCAAAAATAACCCTAAACCTCACCCAAGCGAGATCTAGAAAGAAATGAGGTAAAGATGACGACTTGATACCTTCAATGATGCTAACTGAGGTAGATTTCTGATCCCCCACACTTTTCCTTGCTTCTAGCCTCTTGTCCTCCAAGCTCTTCTTTTCAAAGATCCACCTTCCAAAGCTTAAAACACACAACAAGGAAACACCACACGGATTAGGGTTTTTCTGGACTCTCAAGGGACTATCAAGAGGCTGAAGAAGGCTTATGATTCTTTAAATAGGGTTTAGGGTTTCATCTGCCAGCTCCTACTCGTCGAGTCCCTTCTTGGACTCGACGAGTAGGTCATTAAAACGTGTGGACTAACCCGCTGCTACTCGACGAGTAGGGCAACCAACTCGTCGAGTAGCCCTTGATATCAAGAAACTTTATATTAAATCAATACCTGAAAATCGGGGGTTTACATAAAGACTATAAAAATCATGGCTTTTCACTAGCTAGGACAATAAGAAGGAAAATAGGATCACGACTCATGCTTGGAGTCTAAAACCAACACCAAACCTCAGATCTAAAACATATCCTAAAGAAAATGCCACAATGATCCATAACGTTGCTAACTTTATGGATCACATGCATGCTATCCCACCCACAGAGGAAAAGAGAAGCATAAATATTAGATCTAGCATGCATAATAGATAAAGGCAAAATCTTTAGGACTTATAAAGGTCCAAAAGCATTGCAAGATGAAAATGTAGAAGCTTGATGGCCAAAAGAATGCACCAAGGATTCTTTTTCTTCTTCTAAGAGCCAAAAGCCACCAAAAGAGCTCTTAATATCAACCCTAGAGGCTAAGAACGGTTTTGGACAGGAAGGAGGTGATGGAGGCTGAGGGTGTTGAAACCCTAGCCTCTCATTTCACTTAAATAAGGAGCAAAACATGAGATTAGGGTTTTGCCTAATATCACGTCATGAGACCCTAACCCTCACATTGTGACCCTTAAAATGGCCACGTATCTTATACTGAAGTCATGTCGCGAGACCCTAAATCTCACATCGTGACCATCAAATTTCGGGTTTTCTCATTCTTATTTAGCTCAAAACATTGAAAGATTGAGTACCTGCATTAGATGTTACACCCCATCCTGTTGAACCCTCAAACAAGCATTTGGGTCGTGTTTTGAAACCCAAAGCCTTCATCAGACAAAAACAAACAGAGAGGTCCTAACACAACCCTCAACCTAATCCTAGCCACAAACCCATAATGCGCCACTACCGATGCTTCACATCCTTGGACAAGATGACTTCAATCCTTAACATTCACCTCCCTGATTACGACCGAACAATAAACATTATTCCTGGCATAATTCCTGACTCATACCACTGCCAAAACTGGTTCTTCACTTGCCCTAGAATGTGAAATTCCACCTGGATACACACTTGGAAATACTCACATTAATTCTAAGCGATTCTCCCCCACTTCGATTCAGATACACTCTTCCAACCTCATAACCATTGGATCTGAACCACCTCACAACCTCACTACTCCACCACTATCATCCCGAGCTTACAATGTAACATCCTTGTTCAGGTATTTTCCTTTTATACCTTAGTATGATAATTATTTGCAAAATTGGTCCCTTTGGTCTTTTTAATGAAAAAGTGTGGGTGATGAGTACGTTGGGCGTACATGGTGAAGACCCAAACCCTAATATTTAGGGTTTGGACCATATTTAAGCATCATTATCTCATTGAAACCCCTTCATTCATCAGCCTCCATCCCCATTTTCGTCCTAAGCAAATGTTAATTCCCTTGTGTGTGCATTTTGAGCTTAAAAGTGTTCTTTGTGATGTTCTTGAAGGAAGGAGAAGGAAAGGAAACCATCTTGGAAGCTTAAGGCACTTTGGATCCAGAAGTATCTTGTCCTCAAGCTTAATTTTGTAACATCCATAAAAATCACAATAAATTTAAACTTTTAAAATCAACCCAAATTCATAAAATGTTTACAAAATAGTTATCAAAACATTTTCCAACATCAGAGTCTCCCAAAATCATAAATCATAAACAAGAGGATGTGTACGGTCACACCTTCGCCTCCCCACGGTCATCCGAAGTACCTGAAACAAAACCAAAAACTGTAAGTCAATGCTTAGTTAGTTCCCCCAAAATTCCAACACATAAGCAGATAACATATACAATAATAACATGTATTGGGTCCACAGCTAAAAGACTGGATTACCCATGAGCCCAAAACATAATTCTGGCTTGCCCTCGGGGCCCACAACTTATGTTTGGCTTGCTCTCTGACTAAATCAGTCACCAGACTGAAATACTGGTGGTTGTCGAGGCCAAAAAAATTAATAACCCTAAATCTTACACTAAAATAGTGTGTAGTGGTAAAGGGATCGTATTCACGGAGAATGGTTCAATTCGTTACTTCTATGAAAACCTTGTTGTACAAACACTTGTAAAACTAAAATAAAATAAAAATGAGGGATTTTGATCTTTTGATATATTTAAAAGAAAACTAGAATTACACTAAGATATAAAAACACAATTCAACAAAAGCAAAGTTTGATGTAAAATCAATAAGATAAAGATAGTTGACTTTGGACTTTCATTACTTGAACATTTGGTTAAATAATCATGAGAATACCAAGGTGCAATACTTGTGTTTATAATCTAACTTGGCTATAGCAATTTATAAGCATAACCTGCCTCAACTCTGCTTTTGTATTAAAATGACTAGAGAAGCTCATAGCACATTTCCTAAATCAAAGTCACAAAACTAATGAAGCATGTAATTTTGTGAAAATCAATTAGCATTAGGTTTTAAGAGTCACCAAATCCAAAGAGTAATCTATTGATTTCATTACCACTATGGAGAAAATATTTTCTTAGTCTAAATGAAATGAAAACAAACATTTAAACTAATTGTTTCTTGTTAAATTGAAGATCCGTTACTTAGCCAAGAATTTAACCAACAAAAATAACATTTACATATCAATATTCATGACTAGAGATATATAAACATAAAGGAAGTCTTCTTAGAAAATATAATCATAGATATTCAACACAAGTTCATGGAGTTCTTCAAAATAACCAAATCATTCAAGAAATTACATCCAAGTCAACCAATAGAAGTTTAGCCTAGCATGGCTAAACTCAAGAAACTAAAATAAAAATAGATTGTACCAAACATGTAGCAAGATTTAAGAGTGAAAAGATGATGTTCTTCACAATGTTCTTGGTGTTCTTCAAGCTCCAAACTCCATAGAAAAGTGAAAAAAAAAATCGGATCTAAAGTTCCCCTAAAAGTGAACCACCAACCATCCCAATATAGAGGCAAAAGCACAAAACCCGGTTTCTTCACTGCATGTTGCACGCGGACGGCTGGCGAGTACATGCGGACCGCATGTAAGTGCTGAATGGGCCAATTTAGTCCATCTTTAAATGGGCCTCTTTCTCCAATGCTTCAAATCTTGATCTAGCCTAATTGTAAGGTTCTTTATAGCCCAAATATTCCTTGTAAACTCTTTCAATATGGTCCATTGCTTCCTTGATCTTCCATAGCTCAAATTCTCTTCACCTCGTCATCTTATTTATCCAAAAATTAAGTCCAACTTGCTCTCTTGATCATGTTGACAACAAGCCCAATCACACCACTTCAAGTCCACAAGCAAACCGCAAGCCTCCAAATGTCCCGCACTCCTTCCATACCTCCATGTCGAATAGTCTTTGGTAATTCCTGCAATTAAGCTTAAAAGACTAGAAAGTACCCGATAAAGGTGAAAAATAACAAAAAAGGGAAAATATGCATAGATATTGACTAAAATGAGATGGAATGAACTAAAAATAAACTAGGAAAAGAAGTAATAAAATGAAGCTATCAAATCACCCCAAGCTTAAACCTTACTTGTCCTCAAGTAAGACAAGACTAAAATGAACTTCGGATGAACTATCCTAACAAATAAAAAGAATGGACAAAACCATAGAACCTGATCACCGTTAGTCAACATGGTCAGAACTGATCTCGCTATTATCCCAAGAATTTTTCATCCGATGACAATGGAACCATAAATCACACCCATGACAACTCCTCTAGGTGAGTAAGGAAGGACGGTCGGTCGCAGCCCCAATGGAATATGCATACAATGAAGAACATTTGTAGTAGGGAAAAAGCAGATGGACGGGCTCGCGTGGAGCTCTTCTTTAAGTGTACACTGTTATCACAAAATTTGCGTGATCTCACTTCTGCCGACTACACTCATGTGTGATTGGGTTTCATCGCTCGGGCATCATTGTAGGAATCATTTCACTTAGTGTTGGCCCAAACCTCCCGTAGTATCCGACTCGATAGACTCCTTAACATCACTAATTTGAGAAAACAACTCGATCTATATACAATAAAACATACATAAATAAATGAGTATCAAACACCGGGTCACCAAAATATATAAAAAAATTGTTCGATAATTGAACCGGTCACCCATCTAGGATAAACGCCACTTGGAATTTGCTTGTTTCAGCCTCTTTTTTTCTTTTTAACTTGAGGAGGATACTTGAAGGTAATTTACTAACATATCGAAATTTTTATCAAGAATTTTTTTTTACTCGAAATTTGGTTCCTAAAAGTATGTAAGTGGAACCGAAATGTAATAATAATAGTCTGAATGGTCTAAGTGTGAAAATGACCATGAGTGGAGCATAGAGATGTAAGCTCCTTTTCAAACTTGTGATTTTCTGAATATAATGAAAATGTCCAAATGTGGACTAAAAGACTCTATAAAATCCTATGGAAATCGCAAAAAAAATATGGTGATGCAAGGAAACCGGATATAGATTCTACTCGGGGACAAGCACCAGTGCTTCATCCTAACGGTTCAAACATGATCAAGTGTGATTCTCTCGGCGGCATGGACCGCAGGGCTAAAAGCATCCATCGCTATAGTATATCCTACAATTGTTAGTATTGCATGCATAATTCTTCATGAAAACTACCTGGCCATGATCACTTACCCCCTTAAGCTCCAGCAGTTGATCCCAAGTAAGAAGTCCCAAACTACGGCTAATGGTCCCAATTTGATGTGTGAGATAACAACAAGATCTTGGACAAATAATGATACAATAACTATAAACTTGTTCCATGGCATCCAAGGAGGGTGAGAATAAACAGACAACAAAAATGCATGAATGCTAATGCCCTAAGCTAAATGTTATGCAAAAATAAAGGGTGGAAAAGAAGAAAATAAGATCTTTTTGGAATTTTATAAAATAAATAAAAAATGAATGCAAATTAAGGCTAAAATGCATGAGAAAGAAAAAAGAAAACGGAATACCCCACCCCAAGCTTAGAAATAAGCATTGTCCTCAATGCTTGGGGAAAAGAGAAAGTACCTAAATCGGGGGGGGGGGGGGGGGGAAGGGAGGGTGTGTCGGGAGGAGGATAGGGATATGGTGGGTAAGGGTAAGGGTAAGGTGGAGAGGGATAAGGATGAATGGGAGGAGGGTTTGGGTTTTTTTTTTTTTTGAAAGAGAAGGAGGGTTTGGGTTAATGGTTCTTGAGGGAGAAAGAATGTATAGAGAGAGGGAAACAACCGGTGTGCTAATGAAGAAGAAATGTTGCATGTCATTTAAGTTATTTGGTCAACAAGTCAATGGAAGTCAAAGCTGGTCAACGAATCCACGCGGACAATTTCTGGAGTACACGCGGACCATTTGCGGGACACGCGGACAAGTTCTGGAGCACACGCGGACCGCGTGAATCACGCTAAGAAGTTGTTGAATCTTTATTTCCATGCGATCAGGCTCACGCGGACGAGGGGATCAGACGCGGACCATTTGTAAGCTCTTTTGGGAGAAAATTCAAAACCTTCGTGTTCGACCAAAATGAGCCCCGGGACATCAAAGTTCAGCAAAATTTGACTTCAAAAGGAGGGAGAGCTTGGATTTTTAAAAATGAAAGCTTTTGAAAAACGGAAAAAACGGTTTTAACAAAAGCATTTATTCGGAACGTGAAAGAAAACGAAAGCAAAATGTTTTCCAAAAATGCCCTTCTTTAACGTCTTTGGCGAGACGCCTCCAAACTTCACTTCAACACTTTGGGGCGTCCAAATGGATGACATATTGGACATTTGAATAGAACGACTTCAATTGATATCCATTAACCTTGAAAACTTGCCCCGTGTCGACATTTTTTAATTTCCACACCTCCATTAGGACTCTTTTCTTGTATTTGACTTTCTTTTTACGGGAGAACCATATCGGACGTAGACCTTTGATGATAGCAATCATCCAACTACATTATTTCTTGTACTTGTTCAGTATGGTGACCAACTCTTCCCTCTTTGACATGGTGGTTAATTAGGTGACTGGTTGGGCGTCTTCTTTCTCGGGATACGTATCCTTTGAAGGCCCCGACAAATTTATCGTTTCTAGCTCTTGTGGTTGTTCTACCACTGGAGTTAGTTTCTCAATGGTAGTGGGTGGATCAACCTCTCTTTCGTTAACGCCTATCACTTCCTTTATAGTTTCATTTTTAGCTTTCTCAATTTCTTCTCCCTCCTTGACAACCTCTTCCACTTTTACTCCTTCTTCCTCTTCTTCATATGACACTCTTGGGCCATCAAAACTTTTTTCATCTTTCAAAGGAATGGCACATGCGCTATGTCATGGGCTCTCTTTGAATGGTAGTTTGTCTTGAGCTTCCATTATACTCATTGATTGAGAAAGTTGTGTTATTTGTAGCTATAAGCTTTTGAGGCTAGCTTGGGTTGTTTCTTGGAAAATATGTGTAACATCCCAAAATTCAAGACCAAAAATTTCATTTTAATTAAGTTATTATAAAACCAACAGTATAAGAAAACATCCATAATAACGTTCCATGTCAAAACCAAAGTGTCAATAATCAAAACATGTTATCATAAAATAATATCAGAATGTAATCCCAAAGATCTCATGTGTGGAAAACATAGTGTGATGCGCCGCGATCAAGCCGACTCCTTTCCTTTGAAAACAAAGTACCTGAAACCAAAACTATAAACCGTAAGCACGAAGCTTAGTGAGTTCCCCCATCATACCACATACCATACAATAAACATGTTGTCAGGAGAGGTGCCCTAGCTACCCTGTTGAGCATACCGGGGTGCTCAACCTACCCCTGTTAGGCATATCGGGGTGCCTAACCTACCCCTGTCAGACATACCATGGTGTCCGACCTACCCCTCCGATTTATCTCAGCCGATTACGGGGACTATTTCACCCCTACCACTACCACATAATAACATAACATAAACATACTGTCAGGCAAACCGGGGTGCCCGACCTACCCTTTAGGTCCTTTCGACCGAATACGGGGACTATTCCCCTTACTACATCTATCACATGACATCATACCATGCTAGCACATAAAACATAACAGATAGTGGCAAACCCAGATAATTATTACAAAGACAGTTATCTGACAAACAACTCCTACTAGTGGGCCGACATTGTTGCCATAGACCCACTTCTACTGGAAGGTAACTCACCTGAAGTCCCGCGGACAAATCCCTAGTTGTTGGATGACAGATTCCCGAACTATCAACAACAAAACAACACCCAATTAATAATTGGGTTCCAACACATAACCACAAGTCCATGCTTGGGGTAAAAGACTACTTTACCCCCATCTTAGCTTGATTCAAACTCAAGGACCAATCCAAAGGCCCAAAAGTCAAACTATGAATCAAAGCCCAACATATGGCCCAATTTTCCAAATTGGGCCCAAACCTTTACTTGGCCTTACCCTAAGGCCCAACCATTTATTCTACTCCAAAAATTGGTATTCCAATGGTCCAACATCTCATAATCATCAAGGCCCAATTATGGCCCATCTATGGCCCAATTTTCCAAATTGGGCCCAAACCCCTTACATGGACCTTACCCTAAAGCCCATCAAATTATTCTAGTCCATATGCTTGTTCTTGGATGACCCATCAATAGCCCAATTGCCAAAGCCCAATAGAAAGTCCCAACTTAAAGCCCAAGCAAGATTAGGGTTTTCACATAAAATGACGATTAGGGTTAAGTGTTTATTACTTAACCCATTAAGGACTTAATCCATTAAGTCCATCACTCTACTAGATAAATCATATGGTGTGATCGGGTGTAATTCATAATTCAATTCCAATGGCCCAAAAACGTGGGTCCCGATAAGTCCAAATTAAAATCTCCAAGATTAGGGTTTTCTAAACCCTACTTACGGTTTTCAACCCAAAACACACCAGTTAGGCCCAAAAGCTAAGTCTTTAGATCAATTAGGGTTTCATTAGGTCAACCAGGGTTTCATAAGTCGGGCACCACCCACTACCACCTCGGGTAGTGGTGGACAACGGCGACGGCCACCACCTCACGGTAGTGGTTATGGTTCTAGTCCAATTATGTCCAAACATCCCAAAAGCAGTCTAAACACAAGCAAAAGCACACCGCCACCCAACACGGCGGCTGGTGGCGGCAGAAGGCGGCAGCCACCACCTCATGGTGGTGGTTATGAGTTTTCTTTGATTATTCCGTCACCGATTACAATTTTACAACGCAATGCCCAAACATAAACACACACACACAATAAGATAAACACACACACAACCACCCTTGTAGTGGTCGGCGGTGGTACAAGGCGGCAGCCACCACCTCACGGTGGTGGTGGTGGCTTTCTTGGTTTTCCTACCAAACAGAACACACACACGCCTCATAGCAGAAACACACACACACAAGTTTTTGGCTTGCAAAATGGATCCAGCCACCCACCTAGCGGCGTACGGTAGCGGCAATGACACAAGAAGGCGGGCAGCAACGGCGGTTTGTGATGACAGCCACCACCGTGAGGTGGTGGTGGTTTCTCTTGATCCTCTGCCCAACAACACGTCAACACACGCACACAAACACCATAACACGCACACAACTTCCTTGCAGCGGCAGGAGGTGGTGGATGATGACCGGAGCAACAGAAAGGTTGTTTGGTGGCGGTAGTGACATCATGTATCGTCTCTTCAGCCTCTTCTGCCCCGACGTCCAACCACCGGTTCGTCAGTCCTTCAATCTTCAGCGGTACTGAGGTGGCGTAGTCGGTGGCTCGCAACTTCGACAACGGCTAGGAGGCGGCGGCGACCGGCTGGAGATGTCATGGGTGGCTACAAATGGTGACAAAAAGAAGGAGAAGGAGAACGGTGGAGGTGTGGCGGAAACCACGACGACAGCTTCTCCGATCTCCAACCGGTGCAGATTCATTCGACCGGCCTCGGTGGTTGGCGACCTCAACAACGATGGTGGTGCGGCGCCGGAAGTTGAAGAAGTGAAGGTGGCGGCTGGAGGGGAGCGGGAGGTATAAGGTGGCGGCTGATGTATCCTTTAGGGTTAGGGTTTGGACGGGGGGTGATGGGTTATATACCCCGAGCCCCATAAACAATGTCCCATAACGATAGAAATGGTCCCTCCTTCTCCCCTTTTCTTTCAAAACGAATCCATAATTTACCCTTTTAACCCCAGCCATCCAAAATCCCTTCAACTTAAGTCCTTATGATACCAAATGGCCCATCCTCTACAAAACCTTTTCAACTTAGGTCCAGAATTTACTCTTTAGCCCCTGCTTCCATAAATCCTTTCATATTAAGTCCAAATGATTCCAAACACCCCCTGAATTCTGAAAATCTTCACAAAGTAAATCCCATAACTTACACTTTTAACCCCCGACTTCTAAAATTATGACAATTAACTCCTCGAGACCAACACCTTGCTATATAATTATTGATTTTAGGGCTACTATTCATTCATTAATTTGTCTATTTATTTATTTAATAAACGGGGCGTTACAATTTGGGTAAAAGTGGAAATGCTTTTCATAATGTCCTCTAAGGACATGGATGACGTTTATGTTTGTTGAGGAGGGTAAGGATAGGGTTGTTGGAACTGTGGAGTTGGTTGGTATTGGTTATATCCCCAAGCTTGGTATGAGTTTTGGTATTGGTTATTTCCCCAAGCTTGGTTGTTGTCCCACCATTGATCATGTTGAGGCTGATCATAACTCCATTGGTTTGACAAGTAGTAGCTTCCCTTTTCATGTACTTCTTCCCATCTTCTGTAAATATGGACACATGTCATAATGATGTCCATTTTGGGCGCAAAAATCACAAATAAGAGGCATGGGTTGCACACTTTGGTCACTTTCAATCATCATAACTAACTGAGCTAGATCAGAAAGTTTATCTTCAATGCAAGGAGTGTTCATTTCCGAACCATACTTTTTTTCAATTTTTGAGTTTTAAACTATAGCACGTGCACAATGAGATCTAGGCATAGAGAAACAAACTGATTAAATATAAACCAATCCCTGACAACGGCGCCAAAATTTGGTGGTTGTCGAGGCCAACAAAATTAATAATCCTAAATCTTTTACATTAAAATAGTGTATAGTGGTAAATGGATCGTATCCACGGAGATTGGTTCAATTCGTTACTTTTATGAAAATCTTGTTGTACAAACACTTGTAAAACTAAAATAAAATAAAAATGGGGGATTTTGATCTTTTGAGATATTTAAAAGAAAACTAGAATTACCCTAAGATATAAAAACACAATTCAACAAAAGCAAAGTTTGATGCAAAATCAATAAGATAAAGATAGTTGACTTTGGACTTTCATTACTTGAACATTTGGTTAAATAATCATGAGAATACCAAGGTGCAATACTTGTGTTTATAATCTAACTTGGCTATAGCAATTTATAAGCATAACCTGCCTCAACTCTGCTTTTGTATTAAAATGACTAGAGAAGCTCATAGCACATTTCCTAAATCAAAGTCACAAAATTAATGAAGCATGTAATTTTGTGAAAATCAATTAGCATTAGGTTTTAAGAGTCACCAAATCCAAAGAGTAATCTATTGATTTCATTACCACTATGGAGAAAATATTTTCTTAGTCTAAATGAAATGAAAACAAACATTTAAACTAATTGTTTCTTGTTAAATTGAAGATCTGTTACTTAGCCAAGAATTTAACCAACAAAAATAACATTTACATATCAATATTCATGACTAGAGATATATAAACATAAAGGAAGTCTTCTTAGAAAATATAATCATAGATATTCAACACAAGTTCATGGAGTTCTTCAAAATAACCAAATCATTCAAGAAATTACATCCAAGTCAACCAATAGATGTTTAGCCTAGCATGGCTAAACTCAAGAAACTAAAATAAAAATAGATTGTACCAAACATGTAGCAAGATTTAAGAGTGAAAAGATGATGTTCTTCACAATGTTCTTGGTGTTCTTCAAGCTCCAAACTCCATAGAAAAGTGAAAAAAAAAATCGGATCTAAAGTTCCCCTAAAAGTGAACCACCAACCATCCCAATATAGAGGCAAAAGCACAAAACCCGGTTTCTTCACTGCATGCTGCACGCGGACGGCTGGCGAGTACATGCGGACCGCATGTAAGTGCTGAATGGGCCAATTTAGTCCATCTTTAAATGGGCCTCTTTCTCCAATGCTTCAAATCTTGATATAGCCTAATTGTAAGGTTCTTGATAGCCCAAATATTCCTTGTAAACTCTTTCAATATGGTCCATTGCTTCCTTGATCTTCCATAGCTCAAATTCTCTTCACCTCATCATCTTATTTATCCAAAAATTAAGTCCAACTTGCTCTCTTGATCATGTTGACAACAAGCCCAATCACACCACTTCAAGTCCACAAGCAAACCGCAAGCCTCCAAATGTCCCGCACTCCTTCCATACCTCCATGTCGAATAGTCTTTGGTAATTCCTTCAATTAAGCTTAAAAGACTAGAAAGTACCCGATAAAGGTGAAAAATAACAAAAAGGGAAAATATGCATAGATATTGACTAAAATGAGATGGAATGAACTAAAAGTAAACTAGGAAAAGAAGTAATAAAATGAAGCTATCAGATATCCTTAAGCCCTCAGTACGAGTCTGGCGTACCACCCGGTGCTCAGCTCGTATCTGGAATGCTCCTAAGCCCTCAGTATGAGTATGGCATGCCTTACCCGGGCCTCAACTCATATCTGGAATGCTCCAACGTTTGTTGGCTACCCCACAAATCAGTACGACCTCAACCCAACACAACATGTCGACATATACCATATAACAACATATAAAGATAATCATGTAGACAGAATCACAGGTAGTCCTACAAATCTACCAGACTAGTATATTGGCAACTAGCATAATCATGTGTATCTATTCCATACTCAGCATATTAGAGAATAGCATGATATCAAACCAATGGGCCGAACTTGGTGCCTTCGACCCGTAAGTACGGTGAGGAAAACTCACCTCACAAATTGGAAAAAAGTTGATGAGGTCTCGACTCCGAATCTCAACTCCAACCGACACCTAACCATCCAAGTGACTAATCACAATTAAAATCCCAAAATACCCAAAATACCCTTAAGGTCAAACTGGTCAAAATCCATAAACCAAATGAGTCAACCCAACCGAGTCAACCCAGTCGAGTCAACTCAGAAAGCGTACGTGGGGCGTACTCTGGAAGTACGTGGGGCGTGCTCCTCCATTTGACCATATCAGGGTCGTTGACTGCGTACGTTGGGCCTAACCCAGGTACGCTCGACGTAAACCAAGACTTTCCTTTTTCCCATTAAGTGCTTAATATAACGTCTTAACACGTCCAAGTGCAGATCCAAGGTCAAAATGTCATTAGGAGTCATAAAGTTTCCAACTTTATGACCTTGCATGCTTAATAAGTGCTTAATCCATAAAAACCCAACATCTTAATGCCTTAAGACTCTCCGTAACATGCATGGGACAAAACCAACCATTGGGACTCCATTTTTATGACTTAAGACCCCTCATAGAGTCTGAAAGGACAACTTAATGAGTCAAGAACATGCCATGCTCAAGATATAACATTTTAGGACCAAAAAGCATCATTAAAACACCCATTTCTAGATCTATATTATGGAGGGATTGAGTTTCAAGCGTTATACCTTAAAAGGGTTGCCAAAGAGGTACAAATCCCATATCCAAAGTGCTTCACTCCTCCTAGGTGAGATTTACTCCCTTCCTTATTCTTTAAAGCACAATAACACACACAGTTAAGCTTAGAATGGCTCCACAAGGCAAATTAGGGTTGCAAGAACGATCTAAGAGAAAGGTGGCTGATGAGGTGAGGGGAAATGAGACTATAATGGGGTTTTAATACGAGCTAAACCCTAAAAATTAGGTTTTCCATATCTGGAAAGTACGCCCAACGTAGTAGGGTGCGCCCTAGTACGCTCAGCGTACACGCGTACGCATGGCGTACTCCCCCAGGCTTATTTTCGAAAATGCCACTAGTTCTCTTTTGCACACTTTCTTGAACTTAGGGACCAAAATGCAACATAAATAAATTATAGGGTTAAAATTAGAAGTACCTTATCATCGGGATGTTACACATTTGGAGATATAAAGCTTGGACCTTGATGTATAAATTGCTTAGATCTTGTTAGTTTAGAAGTTGTATGCATTTTTGGTCCTATAGCTTGGTCTAATGGAGTATGAGCTACTCCATGTCCTTTAAATGTAGTTTCTTGTAGGTTTAAGCTTCTAGATTTATAAAAATGAGAGCTTGGACACTCTCATTGAGCCATGCAAGAGTTTGGGAGTTTTGGGTGACTTTTGGACCAAGGGTTTGAGTTTTCACCCTCTTGAATGCATGAAAATGGACAAAGTCAGAGACTTTATCCATTAAGACGTCCCATTTTACCTGGATCTGAAGTTTGGTGCCTTGGCTTAATGGAACAAGAGCTTAATGGAAAAGTTTGAGTTCAGCTCTAGTACGTTGGGCGTACCTGGAGGTACGTTGCGCGTACCTGGAGGTACGTTGCGCGTACCGGGGTTCAAGCCTGTAATCTTGCAAGGCACCATCTACGTTAGACGTACACAACCCAAAAGGGAACTTTTGACTTTTTGACTTTGAACTTGACTAGGATTTTGACCAAGTTTGACCTAGGGGTATTTTGGGTATTTTGAATAGTAGTTTGAGACTAGGTCATTATTTGTGTATAGGTGACTTGTAGTTGGAGCTGTGATATGTTCAACTATCATTTTGAACTTGAGGTGAGTTTCCTCACTGTACTTGTGGGTCGAAGGCACCAATGCCGACCCAATAGATCTGTATCATGGTATATTGGATGTTGTTATGCTGTAGTGATCTGTTAGGTCTGTATCCTAGTATATAGGACGTTGCTATGCGGTAGTGATATGTAGATTTTTCTCATTTGCCTGTTGACTGGTTATATGTTTATTTGTTGCATATGTCGACATAGTGCAGTTTGCGATGTGGCTTTACTGTTATGTGCTTGAGCCAACATACCATGGTATTCCAGTCTAATGACTAGTTGGGTTCGTTGCATATTGGCATTCCAGTCTGATGACTGATTGGGCCGAGGCATTCCAGTCTTGACGACTGATTAGGTCGAGGGTAATCCAGCCCGATGGTTGTGGACCCAAGGGTATTCCAGTCTGATGACTGATTGGACCCAACTTGTATGGTTGTATATGCTATATGGTGTGTGGTGGTACCTTAGGGGAACTCACTAATATTTGGCTTACGGTTTAAGTTTATTCTTTCAGGTACTTCAGATGATCGGGGAAAAGCAAATGCATGATCGTACACATCCTTCGGTGTTATGTTTTGGAGATTTGGTTACACAATGATTCTGGGATATTTGTATTTGATGCTTGGTTTTGACTTGGGTGTTCTTTGAAAACAATGATTTTCCTTAATTAAAAATGAAAAAATTTATCATGGTTTTTGGGATGTTACATACAAGAACTAAGATTTCATGACCAAACAATCTAGGGTACGCACACCCTAAACCAGATCAAACACTTCGCTACTCTTGACTAAAGACATTTGCATCAAAAGCACCATCCCCTGATACAATTCCAAGTCCTTGAACAACCTCAACTAACAACAAAGAACGAATAACCCACTATCGGAACAGATGGATAACAAATCCAACAACTCACTTGTCGAAAGATTGATGCACCCAAAACATTGTCAACTGATACAACTCACAATCCAATGGAGAGCTTTGCTCCCTAACATTTTGTTTATTCAATTTTTTGTAGGCTTTTATTTTATTATGTTTAAAATGAAGTTTAAGAAATTATTTTTGGGTGATGATTTTGAAAACCAGAGAGTTCTTGAGCAGCTACATAGTTGTATATTTTCAATATCTAAATCTCAATTAAATTGGATCAATAATATTGTAGGCTTTTATTTATTGGAAAGAAAAAAAAGTTTTTTGTAAATAATTTTGATAAATATGAAATAGTAATTTAAAAAAAAATTATATTAAAAATAGAAGAAATAGAATAAAAGCAAATACTTTTAGAAAATAATATAAAATCATGAAACTATATATATTTGGTAAATATTTCTAAACTACACCTATTTGGTAAATAAAATTTAAAAAAACACACCAAATATCACCATTTATCAAACTTTTTCAAATATTTAAACATGTTTTTTAACAAGGAAGTTCATCTTATTCATTTTAAATAAAAATATATTTTTGAAAACAAGATTGGTTATGATGAATCAATTTATTAGTTCTGTATCAAAATGGGACCATCCAAACTTCAACATGATGAACAATTGCTACACTTACCTTTTTAGGCAAGGCAATGATTCAAGGAAATATGATACGTTTTAATTACGACATCGTTGCTTTTTTTTTTTGTTCTTTTTTTGTAGGAACATTAAGAGTTTTGTGAAGACCGGAAGCCTTCCTACATGACCAATCTTATGAAAGGATAAAATCAGAATACTTTCATTCCTTTTTATATCATATACATTGTTTAGGTAATCTACCACAAACACATTGTTAGAAATGAGGATGGGGTAAAAACATTTGGAAATTTTGAGAATCGTGTGTAACACTTTCAGATTAAAGTATTTGGGTGGTACTCCCAATCTTTAATCGGATAAGACTCAGAAAAATGAGAGAAACAGAAGAGAGAATGTTAAAGATGTTATGAAGAAAAAGAGTACCAACTGATTTCGAAAATGATCATATAACAAGAAAAACTTCATGTCTTAAAACTGCCACATGACAATTTTATGTCTTAAAACTGTCCAAAAACAGTCATAAACGAACTTAAATCCGGGTCTAGAATATGGATCACAAAACCGGGTTCATTTACCAAAAATTCGGATTTCTGATGCATTTTTAATATAGTAATATAACATATATAAAATCGACCCCAGCCAGGGGTTCTACCCCTTGGACCCCGCTCCTAGGGGCGCTGCCCCCGGACCCCCGTTCGTTCAAGGGCTTCGCCCCTAAATAGCAGTGTACTTTCAACCAAGACAAATTTAAACAAATGTGCACTCCACACCATCCTAACTTGTTCAATATTTATCAAGGTGACATTGATCAACAAATTAATCCTATTACACTTAAATAATATTAGTGATGTAAAATTACCAACACACATAAATCGTGTCATGTATGGACTTTTACACAAAGAAGTCGATGGAACACATGTATATTTGCCAACTGTTTTTATTTTATATTTCTAAATCTTTGCTTCTTATTTTTTTGGATGTGTTATAGAAAAATCAAGAAAATTAGTTCTAGATCTATTAACTGTGCAAGATCTCTTGGAAAGAAACTTCCATCTTTGACTTGAATTTTATGTGGCTTGACTTACGGATGTATAATAATGAATTTTGTGTGACCTAAACAATTGCTTATCTTTTTTTAGAACCATCAAATATTATTAAAGGACCACCGCCTAGCAAGTTACTAGACGGGGCCAGGAGAGCAAGCAAGAAAAAGATTACAACTTGTACTCAAAGTATTACAAACATTTAAGTGGGCATATACACCATTCAACCCACTTATAGTGACAATTTGATCTTCTATGTTTAAGCCAAGTAAACACTAGAGACTTTGCACTATCCATTAACTTAGCGGGAGGAGTACGAATGTTCTTAAACACCCGATCACACCTTGATTTCCATATCAGCCATACTACACCATAACATACACTAATTAGATTGTTTCTTCTTCTCGAACATCTTCCCCATAATTTTAAGAAACTGATGAGATCTCCAATGGTATGAAATTATGGGGCGGAAATGTCATACCATTTAAAGACACACTCCCATACTGTAACTGCCACAGGGCATCAGATCAGAATGTACCCAATATCTTCATCCTCCATAAGGCATTGTGAGCATGTGACATTTGCAACTGGCATCATGACATCATAATGGTTATACTATTATATAAGAAATAAAAAAACATAGCTTCTAATTTTCTCTCATTATGTGGTTGCAGTTTTCGAAAAATTGTGTACACCTCCTGTTGACAGCTTTCAACAACTTCAATGTCAATGTAGACAAAGCAGTCTAGTTTTGAAAAGATCAAACCAGAAAATTTAAATCTACCGGTATTTGAAGTAGTGTTTGAAGTTGCAGTTTTCAAAAGTGTAAAGAACTTACAACCGATTAAACACATTTCACTTCTATTTTCATTTTGATTATGAGTTTTAACGATGTTATAAGAAGTGAATTTATGTGTTGCAATTGCAGGTTTGCAAAATCGACCTTCACTCTTCGAGCTATGATGTCTAAATTTAAATTTTTGTTTAATTATTGGTTTGGATAAGGTTCAATTGTTGGGGACTAGCCTTCTCTTCCTGTTGGAAGATGAAAACACAAATAAGAGGTGAGGTCCCTCTCTATAAACCATTTTTCCCTATGTTCTTTTTTTTGTTAAATTTTCGAAAGGTTTATATAATTTTTCACCGGTTTCATTTCAGCTTATTTTCTATTCATAAGAAGGCAAAGAAATCAAAACATTATCCTTTAGAATTCCATTTGTTGAGGTATGTTTGGGATTTGTTCGACCTATATTTATGTTCTGATTTGTCTATTTCATCCAATTTTGATTTTTTTCATATAAAGTTTGTTACGAATATTACCAAAATAGTCCCCATGCTTTCTGGATTACTACCTTTAATCCAAAGTCCAAACCTTTTTCATTTTTGGTCCATATTTATATTTTATCAAATTTGTTCAATATAAGCTTGCAATGAGGGCGAAAATGCAAAAAGGTTTCAAATTTTGACTGGATATGGCTAAAATGAGGAAGAATATGGACCATTTTTGTGCATAATGGTTGGAAGAGTTGGTATGTTTTTTTCCTGTATAAGTAATACTTTTAGCAACTAATGTTGTGTTTGGTATGATGAAATTAGAGAAAGAATGGAATGAAATATTTTATTCCATTGGAATGAAAAAATAATTCTATATTGTCTGATAGAATGCGATGGAATGGAATAGAATGAACCATTACCAAATGAATGTGAGATTTTCGTTCCTTAGCATTGTTCCATCATGGAATGGAATGAAAATTTGCAACATCATGGAATGGAATGAAAAGAAATTGCATATTTGTAAAATTGTTTATAAATAGTTTAAGGTAGAAGGATTTCTCATTTTGTATATAAAATTGTTTAAGGTAGAAGAATTATTTTCCAAATCCAACAGATCCACTACAAACATCTACATAGGTAGCCCATATCAAAATTCAAAAGTATTAATTACAATATCTTGTTTAATAAAAGTAATAGGAATAATTCAAAAGTATTAATCAAAATTCAAAAGTATTAATCCAAAAAACATGTCATGTTACTTTTTATTAAACAAGGTATTGTAATTAATACTTTTGAATTTTGATATGGGCTACCTATCTATGTAGATGTTTGTAGTGGATCTGTTGGATTTGGAAAGTAATCATTCTACCTTAAAAAATTTTATATATAAAGTGAGAAATCCTTCTACCTTAAATTATTTATAAACAATTTTACAAATATGCAATTTCTTTTAAATTGTTATATTAATATTCTGAATTGAAAACAATAATAACAAATGTGAAATGACCATATACAAAGTAAAAATATATAAGTAGAAGTTCATGATTTCAATGCTAAAAGCATCACCATCTCCTCCACCTCCACCCTTTAACAATGTCATTATTTTTTCATTTAAATGCATTTATATGTTTTATTAACAATATTAATAATAGAAGTTCAAAAAATAGTATTCTTATTTATATTTTTAATAATAATAATAATAATAATAATAATAATAATAATAATAATAATAATAATAATAATACTAATAATAATAATAATAAATGTTTTGTTTGCAGAAAAGTCCTAATATTTTTTGTTTATAGAAAAGTCCTAATATTTTTGGTTAGTTTACGAAATAGTCCCAAATTAATTTGGTAACGGTTTCAACCGGTCAAAAAGGATCAAACTGTAAATTTTTGCCGGTTTTCAGGACTTTTTCGTTCAAAAAAAAATCTTTGGACTAAAGTGTAACTTTTCTGTAAATATTGGGACTTTTCTGACAATTTCCCTTATGCAAACACAATATATGATGTAAAAATGGTTGAAATGGAAATACACTGATGTAAATGAGTAGTTCTTTCAAACTAGCAAAGGCTTAGCTAAAAGACATGGAAACTTATCCAAATATAGTATTGTACTTCCAATTTGTTTAATTAGACATCTTATTAAACGTTTTATGAAGACTATTTAATGAAAAATCCATATATTACTTAACCTCTTCATCTTCTATATGACCTTCTAAACAAAACGATGCAACCAACAAAATCCAAAAAAATTCTGCCCCGAGCAAAGCACATGTTCTTTCTACTAGTTTAATAATAATACTAATAATAAGAATAAATGTTTTGTTTGCAGAAAAGTCCTAATATTTTTGTTTACAGAAAAGTCCTAATATTTTTGTTTATAGAAAAGTCCCAATATTTTGGGTTAGTTTACGAAATAGTCTCAAATTAATTTGGTAACGGTTTCAACCGGTCAAAAGGATCAAACTGTAAAATTTTGCCGGTTTTCAGGACTTTTTCGTTCAAAAAGAAAATCTTGGGACTAAAGTGTAACTTTTCCGTAAATATTGGGACTTTTCTGACAATTTCCCTTATGCAAACACAATATATGATGTAAAAATGGTTGAAATGGAAATACACTGATGTAAATGAGTAGTTCTTTCAAACTGGCAAAGGCTTAGCTAAAAGACATGGAAACTTATCCAAATATAGTATTGTACTTCCAATTTGTTTAATTAGACATCTTATTAAACGTTTTATGAAGACTATTTAATGAAAAATTCATATATTACTTAACCTCTTCATCTTCTATATGACCTTCTAAACAAAACGATGCAACCAACAAAATCCAAAAAAATTCTGCCCCGAGCAAAGCACATGCTCTTTCTACTAGTTTAATAATAATACTAGTAATAATAATAAATGTTTTGTTTGCAGAAAAGTCCTAATATTTTTGTTTACAGAAAAGTCCTAATATTTTTGTTTATAGAAAAGTCCTAATATTTTTGGTTAGTTTATGAAATAGTCCCAAATTAATTTGGTAACGGTTTCAACCGGTCAAAAAGGATCAAACTGTAAATTTTTGTCGATTTTCAGGACTTTTTCGTTCAAAAAAAAATCATGGGACTAAAGTGTTACTTTTCCGTAAATATTGGGACTTTTCTGACAATTTCCCTTATGCAAACACAATATATGATGTAAAAATGGTTGAAATGAAAATACACTGATGTAAATGAGTAGTTCTTTCAAACTGGCAAAGGCTTAGCTAAAAGACATGGAAACTTATCCAAATATAGTATTGTACTTCCAATTTGTTTAATTAGACATCTTATTAAACGTTTTATGAAGACTATTTAATGAAAAATCCATATATTACTTAACCTCTTCATCTTCTATATGACCTTCTAAACAAAACGATGCAACCAACAAAATCCAAAAATATTCTGCCCAGAGCAAAGCACATGCTCTTTCTACTAGTTTAATAGTAGGATTAGATAAAAATGTAAGGCAGTCTTTCTAAAAAAATTGTTATTTATTTATTAAATAAATAAATAAAAAGTTCTTTCCTCTTTTATCACATAGTGAAATAGACTTATTAAAGTAATTAACTTTTCGGTTTGTTCATATCTGGGTAACTATCTTTTTTGTACACATCTAGGTAACGAATTTTTTGGAAGTGCATATATGACCATTATGACCGGCTGTAGCAGGTTACATCCAGTCATAACCGGTCATAATGGTCATAAGTAAACACTTTCAAAAAGTTCGTTACCTAGATGTGTACAAAAAAAAGATAGTTACCCAGATGTGAACAAACTGAAAATGTAAGAGTAAATTACACGAATGGTCCCTATAGTTTGGGTAATTTGTGGATTTGGTCCCTAACTTATTTTTTAACTCGGATGATCCCTACTGTTTATTTTTATTGTGCGTTTGGTCACTGTCTTACCTCAAAAGACTATTGTGTCCTTTTTAATTTATTTTTTAATTAATTTTCTTATTTATGTATTTATTTTTTATATATTTAAAAAAATTAATAGACCCCACACATCTATATCTCCTCGCCCTAAACCTGAAACCACATTTGAGAAATTTAAGTTGGGTCCCACCAGTCACCATGTCATCTCTCATCCTCCTCAATTTCTATTTTCTTTCGATATTTAGTGACATCGACGTCTTCACCATCCCTTCTTTTTTCGTTCATTCAACTCCGACGAACCAACACCACAACCCACAGTCTCTTCATTGAATTTTCCACCACAACAACCCAATAGAAAGGTTGTGGTGTTGGTTCGCCGAAGTTGAAAGACCGAAAAAAGAAGGGATGGTGAAGACGTCGATTTCACTAAAGATGGAAATGAAATAGAAGTTGAGGAAGAGAGATGGCATGGTGACTGGTGGGACCCAACTTAAATTTCTCAAATATGGTTTCAGGTTTAGGGTGAGGAGATACAGATATGTGAGGTCTATTAATTTTTTTAAATATATAAAAAATAAATGCATAAATAAGAAAATTAATTAAAAATGGCACAACAGTCTTTTGAGGTAAGATAGGGACCAAACGCACAACAAAAATAAACAGTAGGGATCATTCGAGTTAAAAAAAAATAAGTTAGGGAGCAAACGCACAAATTACCCAAACCATAGGGACCATTTGTGTAATTTACTCTTATATTTTCTGTTTGTTCACATTGGGTAACTATTTTTTTTTGTACACATCTAGGTAACGAACTTTTTTGAAATGTTCATATATGACCATTATGACCAGTTATGACCGGATGTATCCTGCTACAACGGGTCATAATTGTCATATGTGAACACTTTCAAAAAGTTCGTTACGTAGATGTATACAAAAAAAAGATAGTTACCCAGATGTGAACAAACCAAAAAATTAATTACCTTAATAAGTCTATTTCCTTATCACATATCTGGATATGATAAACGCGACATAATTAAAACAATTGCTATTTATTTATGAAATAAAAAAACAAACAAAAAGTTCTTTTCACCGTTTTATCACAACATATATAGATGTCATAGACGCGACATAATTAAAATCTTGTTGTTTTCCCTCTCAAAAGTAGTTGAGGGCTATTTTGTAATTTTCCATCAGTGGAATGTGTACTGCGCACTCCGCGTACCTTAGAAGTCTTCGTATGCCTTTGACATCACATTTCCCCAATTAAATTTGGCAACTCAAAAGCACAACCGACATCCGTTTTCCAAATATATGGCACGTATACATTTCCCCTCTTGTCGACATAAAACCCACCAATGCACAAAATACAACATCCATTGCGATACGTGACACGAACCCACAAATTTCAACCTTTATTCATGATGACATTAGAATTATGGAGTATTTGACATTAGAATTATGGAGTATTACAAAATTGACTATTTTTTTTTTCTTATATTTTGTCCGTACTTTCTTTCACACATGTGTAAGAAATCCCCATCTATAGTCCATCATGAAATAGAAAATGACAAAAAAGTCCCTCAATTTTTTAGCCACTTCTACTTGCCCATCACTTTAATGGTATGGATTTGGTATTTTTCATAATTCACGATGAGTTAGAAAATGATATGAGATTAAATATATAGATACAAACTATCATCCGATAAAAAAACCATTTATAAAACATTATCCATTACACTTAGTTGAGTTTAGGTGGGAATATGTTGTTTGGTAGGATCAATACTCAATAGTACTATATTATGTGGCATGTATATACAAATTAAATTCTTGTATTAATGTTTAGTTTTTCCTTACCAACCAATAAAAAGGGAATTTTCATATGATCACATTTTTTTTTTGAACGATTAAGGTAGGCACAATGTTATCGACAATTACTACATAAATGTTTTAGTTGGAATTAATTAAATTCCATAAAAAATAATAGATGATTTATGTAAAAAAAAAATTGTTACAAAGCACATTGAGACATTGCTACTAAAATTTATGAAGAAATTACATGTCGCTATTTTTTTTCTTTCTAAAAACCCTATAATGGCTAATGCAATGTAGACTCTGATTTTTTTGAAGTTGTATATGCACCACTATTAATAATAAACTTATGAGAATATATTACCATTACAATTGTTTTTACACTACATAAAATTTGGTGCACCCATTGTAATTCAATGCGGGGAACAACTAAGTATATAGTTCAAATTAATGACCTATATTTCCACCTAAAATTTCAATAATCTAGACAAATATAGTTAGACACAATGATTCCCATTAAGTTTATTAGATTTTTAAAGAAAACAAAGCATATAAATACACATCATACAAACTTTATGTCGCAGACATTAATGATACATGTCTAAAACATCAATGTAATAAGTACCCTAAAATCTTGCCTAAAAACAATATTGGTGCACATTAAGTATATTCTGACAAATGATCATCTGGATTTTCTATAATAGACTAAAAGTCTAAAATACTGGTAAAGTATACTTACAAGGGCGAAAATGAATTTATTACGAAGTATTTGGACTTGTAGAGTCAAATGGAAAGAGTTTAAGGAGTAATAATGTAAATAAATCCTAATCAAACGGCAGATCGTTAACGACTTTACTGAAAACCATATTTGACGGCCATCGCTCGTCCAATTCCTCCGTAGAAGAAGAATCGGATTCTCTCTCTCTCTCTCTCTCTCTCACTATATAACCTTTTTCTCACCTGGAGCAGACACTTCTTTCTCTCTGGTGTCTCCGGCAACCGGTGAATAGGTATGTTCTGTGATATCAGTTTCTGCTGGTTGCAATTTTGATGTGTGCAGGTGCGTACATATATATGGATGCAAATGATGCATTATTTGTATATGTCTACGAGGATTGCTTGGGGTTTTCGTTAATTGGATGCTATATATGTCGAAATAATTAGGTTTTTTTAATTTTAGTTTTGTCATTTGATAAATCGACTGTACTATTTGTTCATCGGCAGTTATTTCGGATCTCTACTTGCTATTAAGTGTTTGATTCGCTTTATTTCTAGGGTTACTGTGACTGATTACCAACTTTAAGCTCCTTCATCCTGCAAATTAGCAGACGCTATCTACGCGATATATTTTTTTCTAGGGAATAGTATTTAATTGTTTCTATTAATCAATTTTTTATCGATTATCTGGCGTTTCATTGATTGTAGAGTTTTCTAGGTATAGAACTCTGGTAAAATTGTTGGAGTAGAAAGTGAGTTTTGTTAAATCATTATTGAATTGGAAATTATCTATATTTAGCTCCAAATTGCATGGTGTTTCAATGTTTTAAGCTGTTTCTTGCATTTCTGAACCATACTTGAATCAGAAACATGACCTGTTCATTTACAAATATACCGTCTTTGTAATTAGCCAAATACTTATTTGGCTCTGTTCGTTCATTTATCCTCATTTGGTGTTTTAATTTGATAGGCTCACATCATAAGGTAGTAATAGTACTACTGCAACAGACATATGTGAGACTCTACACTTGTATCTTCTGCTATTTTTGTCTTTACATGGGTCCAGGCTGACATATGCTTATTTGAGCTTGTATTATTGACTGAAATAGTACCAGGACTTCAATATTTAAGCAGAATATCATATGCTTTCCATAATTTATTAATGATTTACTTATCCAAACGAAGAGCTATTAATATCTGAATTATTGTTCAATCAGTCCTTCTGTATTTCAGTAAAAGCAAGTCTCCCAATCCCAAACATCATTAAATGCATCTCATCACTTTCTTATCTTTTCTTAATACTTACCCCTTTAACTTTTACAGTTTTACCATAGTTTGATGCTTAATTTTACTCAATCTCTCCTTTACCCCCAAAAAGTCATCATCTTTAGCCATATCCAGCTTCAATCTTCCATCATTTCAATACTTTTTCTTAACAAAATCATCATTCTCATGAATATTCAGATCACAGAAAATGCTATACTGATTGGCCAAAAAGTAATTGTTACACAATTTGCAAGTGAGTGAGTGAAAATGGGGTCTGCTTGTTGTGTTGCTGCTAGAGACAGAAGAGCTATAACAAATGGATCAAGTAGTGATGTGATCCCAAGAAATATCCGGTATTCTCCATCATGGGGTGTTAGGTGGGAGAATAGGAGGCGTGTAGCAGGTGAAGAAGCTTCCATGACTTGGTATTCTGATACTGTTACTGTTGCCACAAATGACAGGCTGGACAATAAATCTCAAACAACTGTTGGAACTGCTTATGCATCAGAAGAGGGTAGTCCATTGGAAAGTTTTAGAAATCTGACGTGGCAAAAGTCATCACCTTCTGAAGGATATCCAGTTCCTCAATCAGGTAAATTTATCTCAGTAAATAAAATATTATACCTTTCTATATATATTATCTATAGTGTTTGCAATTGCATATATATGAGCTTATCTCATGTTTTTCCACTTGTCCTTGCAGAAGACCAGTCTCTCTCTAAAAACCCAACCAAGTTATCATCCCCATCAAGACATCCCACCTGTTCCCCGGGTCGCCAGGTGTCACACAGCCGGATCCCATCTACAAAGTCCTCAAATCTCTCAATCTCAGAAGAAGGCCCCGGGTCCGGGTGGAGCAACGAATTAAACCGTGGATCTTCAGACGGGTGGTCCATATCCGCACCCGCACCCGCACCCATACCCGCTTCCAGCAACGACTCTTTCGATAGCGAGTCTCTCAACTTTAAAATGGGCCGATCAAGTGGGGGTGTTCCGTCCATTGATATGCAGACATGTGGCGCGTGTTCCAAGCTTTTAACAGAAAAGTCGTCATGGGGAACACAGAAGATTATAGCCAATAATGAGCTGGTGGTTGTGGCTATTTTGATATGCGGGCATGTTTATCATGCGGAGTGTTTGGAAAATATGACGGATGAGATCAACAAGTATGATCCCGCATGTCCTGTTTGTACTTTTGGTGAGAAACAGACTTTTAAAATGTCGGAAAAAGCAATAAAAGCGGAGATGGAATTGAAGGCTAAGATTATTAGTAGGAAGAAATCAAGAACTAGAAGCCGGGTGGTGGATGGTGATGGTGATGATGATGATATTATTATGTTTGATAATAGTGGTAGCAAGAGTAGAAATAAGATGAGTTCAAGCTCTAGCATGAAGAATTCTGTGGGGAAACCAAAAACGCCTTTTTTAAAGAGACACTTCTCTTTCGGTGGTTCCAAAGGGAGTCGATCCATGTCAATGTCTGATAATGATTTTTCCCGGAGAAAAGGGTTTTTCTGGACTAAATCAAATAAGGAGTGACCTCACCTCACCTTTTTCCCTCTAAAAGGTACAATATCATTACCAACATATTATATCATGATATATTAACATGTGGTATTTTATTTAAGTGGGTGATTTTGTTTTAAAAATGATAGGTATTGAGTAGGAGTAGTAGGATTAGCTCCTTGAAGATACTCATTGTAAAGCGGGTTTTGAACTACACATAGATGGTCATGGTATTGGTAAATATACCATAACCATGTTCATGAAATTTGGTATATATAGCTCATTGGGGAAAAGGTAGTATAAACAAAGGAATTCAATGAAACTGGTAGAGAACAGATTCTTTTTCTTTTTCAAGTGGTGTAAGTTTAAAGTTTGTTTCTTGTGTTTTTCTTGCATTATAATTGGAAAAGAAAAAAGTAAAGGTAATTTGAATTTGGTGAAACTCAATTTGTCAAATGTCAACTTCCTTCCTCCTTGTCTACTTTTCATTTTGTTGACTTTGGGATTTAATTTTTGCTTTAGCGTTGACCATTCTAAAATAAATTAAACAATTTTCCTGTCTTAAAATAAATAAAAATATGTACTTTCTAATCCAAATTTGTTTTTTGCCAATAAGTATTTATTTTGAAAACTGACAAGGATATCTACTATTGTGATAATTAATAGATTTTTTATTCTTGTTCTTTTGCATTGAGTTGGATGTGTTGGTTTATTTAATTAAACATTAAACGAAAAATAGTATTGATATGATCTCCATGCTTGAATATATAGCTGAAAATAAGGTGAAAGAATAGACGTGTTAGATATTTTGTTTCTGTTAATTTAAAGATTTTATTTGGTAAATTTGATTTCTTAGGAGAGGTCCAAACTCCAAAAGATCGTAACGAATTGAATAAACTGGAAAAATAAGTTTCTAGTTATTTTAACCTGCATATCTTAAAATCAATTTGTTAATGATATTAATTACATTACTCTATCAAATATAACTATATTAACTATGTGAATAATGACTTTAGAAAAGTAGCGATTAGCAAGTGCAAAAACAATTTGACAAAGAATGTTTCTACATTCATAAACGCTGTTGAATATTTATCACATTTGATAAATAGATATAACAATTTTTGCAAATTTGATTAGTTTTGAACTTATTTTTTGAGTTTTGAACATGTGTTTCCTTAAAAAAAAAAAAAAAAGAACATGTTTGAGACTACATTATTAAATATTTTGAAACTTAGAAAGTTTGGAACTACGATGACCGTCAAACTTGTTCATGAGTTTTGAATTAGTTTTTTAGGCGAGATTCGAACTTGTCACGAACTTCTAACTTCTCCTCGGTATCATATAACCACCGGAATGATATAAAAACACAACTTTGTTGAAATGTCAAAAGAAAAACTGAAATGATGAATTTATAGTAAAAAATTATGATAAATGATGTTAGGGAAGAAAAAAATAAAATTAAAGAATGTTATTAAGTTTTATAATTGTATATTGATATGTATATCATCTCTTAGAGCATATATGATAAATTTTAACATTTTTGGTTTTCTTTTATGACAAAAATAGCTCAGAAAAATTAAAAAAGAAAAAATAACATATTGCATGCATGCATATATTATGTATGGATGTATGTATGTAAGTGTTTGCGCGCACATGTATTTGTTAGGTCGAGGCCGATGGGTATGGTCATCGCACCATTCATGATCCATTAGCCATGTATGCCACTACCTTAGTTAGTACTATATGTAAGAGGGTTGGTGTTCACCAGCATAGTCAACATGTAGGTAAAAGTTGAAAGAAGATGAATTGAAGAAAAAAGAAGAGAGAAGGTCACGTAGTCGGATGTGAAGGGGGGCACATAACACCGCACCACCTCAACATCACTCGTAAAAGGGACGGTGTTAACGTCGTGGTTCTTCATTCAACTCGACATCACGTATGAGTCATGGTGCTCACACCACCAACCATATTGTACTAAGGGGCATGGCCCCCAGCTTTTTTGAATAAGAACATGATAGATCTACTATTAAAACATTATTTATATAAAAATATATATTTTTTTAAAAAGAAATATAAGATGATACTTCTAGCTTTTGAAAGAAAACCGTTATAAAAAATTAGTAATCTTAATCTAAAATCAAAACTTTACAAATCCTAATCATCGTTTAAACTCCTCATATTCAAAAAGCTCACAAATTCTACTATATCTAAACTTTTATAAAGCCCACAAATAACAGAGAAAACAAAGCTAAAATGTTAAAACTAAAAGCCCTAACTGCGACACTCCATTCTCCAATCGCAGTCTTAAAGATGACTCTGGGAACTGTCGGAAACCTTCTCCTCCTTTCGCACATGTGTGTTTAAGAGCATACGGTGTGGGCAACGAGAAGTGGAGTTATGGATGAGGTGGCACCTCATAACACGGTGAACACCCCCCCCCCCCCTCTTTCTCGTTAAGGTGTTGTTATGACATATCTCGTTGTGACGAAGACGAGATGAAACGAGAAGTTTAAATGACTGTTGCCTTTATCAACCAATCAAATCATTTTCTTTCTTTCTCTCTCTACCTCTTAGCATGTTATAACATGGGGAATACCATTCCCCCCTTGGTGTTATGGTGGTGTTATGATTGAGGTGGCAATTGAATTTGGTGTTATAACGTGACCCATACCTAATGCTCTAAGCAAATGCGCATCTTTGTGATAATGATCGATTCTTAGTATAGATTAGATACAATCTCTTCAATTAAGAGGTATACTAGTATAGATTAGTATATATACAACATTAGGGTGAAACCCTAATGTAAGTCTTGGTGACCGTCTTTGTGACAACCCGTTTTCTTGGTGAAAACAAAACCCTTTCTTTGTGAAAGACAACTTTGTGAATATCTCGTGTTCTTTACTTTTTATGTTCTTTGTTTGTTTAAGTTAGTTTACTTGTTCTTTGTTTATTTTACTTAAAGTGTATCCGACCGATACTAACATTCAATTGGTATCAGTGCAGGTTTTTGATACACTCAAGTTATCATGTCGACTTCCTACAATCCCAAGTCCTTTGGCCTCAATAAGATTCCTCCTTTCGATGAGCACAACTTCGCAGGAGGTTGATGAATAAAATGAGCCTTGAGAGTTAAGGATGTATAAATAGTGCACAAACCCTAAATATTAGGGTTTTGGTCCAGGCCACGTACGCCCAACAAACGCTTGGGTACGCCCAACGTACACAAGGAGTTCCCAAAATTTACAAAAATGCCATGCGAGACCAAATTTGCAAACAATACTCATACCAAGGGTCAAAATGTAAAATACCTGGAAATTGAGATGTTACAATAATAACGACTATGAATATAAATATAAGTTACACTTAAAGTATAGTAAGTGTAGCTTAACCTACAAGAATTTTAGCGAAAACCAGAAAATTACACAGGCAGAACTCCGACCTAAAAACTCTTTTTCGTCGAGATCCTAGACTCATTAGAGTTCCACTAAAATATCTCAAGAACCCCAAAAAAACCGGACTAAAATAAGAAAATGTCTCCAGAGAGAAATAAGAGTGAAAATGTGTGAAAATGACGGAAATTTGGGCATGCTTATATAATCATCAGGAGGCGTGTCACACACCTTTCTGAAGGCGCACCGCACATTGGTGCTACGTCGTTCCCCCAGTTTCTTGCAGCATGTGGCAAGTTTGTCGGTCCACGTCACCCCTTCTAGAACACAGGCGTGACGTGCCCCTGCTCCGTGTATGCGCACACGAGTTCGAATTTTTAAAACTTTGAAAAATCATATATTTCCCATACTAGCTCTATTTTCGACGTTCTTTATATCCACACGTAGCTATCGATGAGTATTGCACCTTTCGTTTTCGATTAATTCTCACTTTATATTTAAAGTTGTATTTTTAACAGGCTTAGACTGTTAAAGTCCGTATAAAAATCATAACTCTCTCATACAACTTTCGTTCTCGACTGTCTTTATATCGACGGATTCCTATTCACGAGACTTCGAAGAAGCATAACTCCTTCATACGAAGTCGGATTCGAGCGTTCCATATATCTACGAAATCACCATCGCGACTTCTACAACTTCATCAAGATTATTTATCCTAAATAATCTTCTATCGAAAACGTTAATTTATCGTTTATTGATAAATCTACAAAAAGACTCATAATATGTAGTCTGCAACGCGCATGACTAACGATTTCCCTATTCGAGGTTTTAAATTATAATAACCATTACTTATTATTTCAATGTGTAGCCCAATGTTGTTATATGGTAATTATAAATGGCAAAAAAATCAATAAATAGGAGTAGAAGGAGTTTAATGGCATAATATATATATATATATATATATATATATATATATATATATATATATATAAAAGTTATTGATAGTGAGGTTCAATATCTTTCTACCAAATATTAATACTTATTTTTTTATTTATAGGATAATATAAATGTAGAATGATAAAATAAGATAATGATAAATGTCAAGAAAATCAATAATAGGAGTGGAAGGATAAAATTTTAGGAAATTTTTGTTTTGCTTATTGGAATAATAGTGAAACAATTAATACTTGAGGAGTGGACTGACATAATAATGTGATTGAGGTTTGACGACCCATAAGGCTATCCGCTATGGGGAAGAAGAAGACGCGTGAAGGCTGACGTGGCACAACCCAAGACGCGTGAACACCGCCCCAAACTCCGGTGGGGTGTGTGTGACGTGAGGCGGAAGAGGGAGCCTTTGATTGGTCAATTCAATTTTGGACGGTTGCTTTGATTGTTTCGATCGTTTGTCAATTAAAAAAATGTTTTTATTCTTTTTTTCAAATTCTCTCTATATATACATTCATTTTACACATAAATTCCACTAAAACACACCCATATTACTTCAAAACAAACATACACATTCAACCAAAAAATTAGATAATTTTCCACCTCCGATTTCTTCGTCATCCGATGATAACGATTCTGATGAGGATTTGATTTTGTATACGTTGTTGTCTGCGGCACGAGACATGGTACATGAAAGAGGCGAAAGTTCAAACGTCGAGAAGAAGCATAGAAAATGGATCAACCGGGATCGAGAGGCGGCACATTAACTTTTGGTACGTGATTATTTTGCCGTTGATAGTTTATATGATCTATCGAAATTTGAAGAACGTTTTCGTATTAGTAGAAATTTATTTTTACGAATAGCTAGAGATTTGGCACGTAATTATGAATTTTTCCAATTACGATGGGTATGCTAGAGGTAAACGCGATTTTACTACAATACAAAAATGTATGGCCGCTCTTAGACAATTGGCATACGACATTGCCGCAGACGTATCAGATGAGTATCTGAAAATGTCTGAAACGACGGGTCGAGAGTGTACATATCTATTTTGTGAGTATGTTATAGGGCTTTACCCGTTTACCGTGACATATACTTGCGACATCCAACTAAAAACTATGTCGAGCAGTTGTATGCCGCACATCAAGCTAAACATGGTTTTCCATGGATGCTTGGTAGCATTGATTGTACATATTGGGAGTGGGAAAATTGTCCCAACGCGTGGCGTGGACAGTTCACGCGAGGTGATCATGGGGTGCTGACTGTTATATTGGAGGCGGTTGTTTCAAGTGACCTATGGTTTTGGCATGCATTCTTTGGTATGGCGGGGTCAAACAATGACCTAAATGTGCTCCAAGCGTCTCCGATATTTAACGATATTTTACAGGGTAAAGCACCAGACATGCCATACATTGTCAATGGAAATGAATATAAGTATGGGTTATGCAGTTATCGCGGTCAAAATTTCAATAGCGGTCACATGCCGCTATTTGAGATCACGGTCATCGCGGTGGTATAGCGGTGATATAGCGGTTTTTTAATATTACGTATAATTTATAACTTTATATTATATTTATATAGAATTTATATATTTGAGTATTAATATTATAAGTCTATATAGAATTAATATCATCAAACCTAAAAAGTCATACAAAAACATAACATAATATTCTATTATAACAATATGGAAACTAGGTAATGTCAAAGTGTCAAATAGAGTTTAATTGCATTGCACGGGTTCAATATCGTATTAGTAGGTCATGGATGATTTAAGGAGTTAAGTCCCAAGTCGTAGCCTCATAGGTGTGGGTCGATTTACAAAAAAGCATTAATGGAGTCCGACCATAGCAGCTCAAGTCGTCGTAAGTACAGAAAGAGATAAGAAAGAGAGTTGTCGGTAGACATAGTTGCTTTGAATGCTTTTAATTATGTTAGTTGTTCGGACTTTTTAAAATGAAAGTGTACTGAGATCATTAAGTCTAGTTTTTCATTGACAAAGTAACCAAATGGCCAAAAATGTGAACAAAAATGGAATAGCACCCGTAGCGCCGCTATAGCGGTTATTGAAATAGCGGTAAATAGCACCGCTAATAGCGGTACCGCGAAATGAAAATGCTAAACTGAAAATAAAGGTTCTTGACCTCCGCAAAACGTTATAGCACCGCTATAACGCGCAATTGATAGCTTAGAGTATGGGCACTACCTAGGTGACGGGATATATCCAGAATACGCTACATTTGTCAAGTCATACACATTTTCGGCCGACGATAAACGAAAAATGTTCAAGTTAGCTCAAGAATCTGCAAGGAAGGATGTAGAACGGGCGTTTGGTGTCCTCAAAGAAAAGTGGCACATAATCAAACATCCGACACGAACATGGGACAGGGAAAAATTGACGACGGTGTTGACTGCTTGTGTTATTTTACATAACATGATAATGATAATAGAAGAAGAGGGTAGGGCTATTTGTTCATATACCACACGCGATATACTTAATCCACCTGCAGTAATACAAGTTGACAGCCCAACATACTTCTCAAGGGTTTTGGAAATACAAAACCGTGAAACACATCACAATCTACGACATGATTTGAACGAATACATATGGGAAAGACAATTCCAAGGGCAAAAATGACGATGAAGACGAGGAGGATGACGATGGTGACGACGATGAGGATGAGGACGGTGACGACGAGGCGGATGATGTCGGTGACGACAACGACGACGATTAGAATTTTTCTATGTTTTTTAATTTTTATTTTATTTAGACAATGTAAGGTTTAATTTTAGTAATTTAAGTTTTAAATTTCTATGTTTTTAATTAATAAAATGTGGTTTTATTTTTTTATGTTTTCAAAAAATTAATTTATGTTATAAATTATGTTTTTTATTTAATATAATGTTAAAAAAAATAAAAAAAATAAATAAATAAAAGAATTTATGGAGTGGTAACCATTTCAATGTTTAGTAGGTTGGTGGAAGCTGACGTGACGCAGAGGTAACAACGTTTTTTCGATGGGTTGGGTGTGACCACTCGCCACAACCTAATAGAAATGATCCAAACCTGCAGCCCACGCATTTGACGATAAACTATAGACGTCAACTCAAGGATCATTTGATTCATCGTGCCTCGAATTCGAAGTCACCCATGGAATTTACGGGTTAGTCAAACATATCGTATGGCATCTTAATTTGAATTGAACAGAATCAATCAACCAATAAATTAGTTTGTTGACATTTTAGTTAGGTTATTTGGTAAAATGTTTTCATTGATTTGATGTTCACATGTTTAATTTTCAATTTTACAAATAGATAGGTACAACAAATAAACATTTCGTGTTCCAATCTCATCCGTATCCAAAACAATATTGATGACTCATACTCACTTGACATGTTAAAAGGTTCGTCAATCTGTCAACCCTCGGATTGATATTGAACTGAAGTGAGTCATGGCAATAACATGTATACGTGGCACACAAGTTTCAATAATTCGACAAACACTATGATACGTGTTGCCTCAAAGATTAATTTACATGCATGCACAAAACGGTGGAGTTAAGTTGTTTTTTTTTTTTTTTTTTTTTTTTTTTTTTTGTCTGTTTGTGGATAAGACGACACACATCGGCCCCATAAAACCCGCAACTACATGTACTCTATCTCCATTGCTTCGACTCTCTAAATTAAACTAACGTATAGCGTGTTTTCAAATTTCAATCATCTTCAATCAAAAATGCAAGAAATACATGATGAACTCGGCCGCCCTATTCAGCTTACCGACGAGTTCGGCCGCCCTGTTCAACTCACCGACGAGCATGGTGTTCCCGTCAAAATCACCGGCGTCGCCACTACTCAGGGTCACACTCGCACCACCATTGGATCAGAGCTTCATGACAAGATCACGCCCGGCGTCGCCACCACTGATCAGGGTCACAGTCACACGACCATTGGATCAGAGCTTCGTCACAAGACGATGCATGACCAGACAACCGACACCACCATGGGCTCCGAGACGCATGGCGGAACCCACTTCGCTCCGACACCGATCGATTACCTAAAACATGGCGCCGGTGCAGTCGCTGGTGCCGGTGCAGCAACTGTGGGTGCGGCAGCCGGAGCTGCCAAGGGTGCTGTAACCGGCGGTGGAGCACCGGTGAGCCATACCCAGGCTCATGGTGCTGCAGGTGGCGATGAGAAACAGCTGGAACATGAATCACCCAGCTCTAGCTCCCCTTCGGTAAGATCAAGCATTCAAACTAATTTAATTTTCAGGTTCGATTTTTATATATAAGCTGCTTGTTTAAAAAACATTGGTTGGCAGTCTGAAGATGACGGAGAAGGAGGGAGGAGGAAGAAGAAAGGTTTGATGCAGAAAATTAAAGAGAAACTTCCTGGACGCCACAAGAAAGAGGAGAAGCAGGCAACCGCACACAGCGCCAACACCAAAGTAAGCAGCGCCGGCGCAGGTCCGGCGGGTATAAGGGTGGAGCATCATGACGAGAAGAAAGGTCCTATCGATAAGATCAAAGACAAATTTCCCGGCACTCACTGATCCACTCTAGTAATTTTTATCAAATTATCATCTTTTTTCTTTTAATTTACATGTGTTTATCTACAGTGTGTAACTAGATTTTAGATTTTCGATACTATTTGTTGTAATAATTAAAAGAATTCTGTACGAGGTGTAATATAGTATTAAATACCTTACTATAATGCTATTTGTATAGCAACGTGTTTTAGATTTTCGATGCTATTTTTTTTTGTAATAATTAAAAGAATTTGTATGAGGTGCTAGTTGTGATTAACCCATATAATGGTTAATTTAAAAAAAATAATTTAAATATAAAGATCAAAGTGACCTTTAAAGAAAATTTTGAATTTATAAGAAAATAAAAAAAATAATAAATTATTATAATGAGAATGTTTTTTATCTTTTAAATTTAAATAAATACAAAAAGTTAATGAGTTTTAATTTTGAAAATTTTAAAATTAAAAAGTAAATTTATTAATGATATATATTTATTATTATATTTATTACGATTACTATATTAAAATATTATATGAAATTTAATAAAATAAAAAAATTCATAAAATGACATGTGGAAAAAAATAATTCAAAATAATAATAAAATAACATTTAACAATTTGAATGAGAGTGTGACAAGTGACAAAAATACCTTCATTTATTAGAAATGATTAAATAAATACTATAGCAACGTGTATGTTATGCTATTATTTGTTTTTATAGCGGTAATAAAATTTCACTGATTAAAAAAAAATGGAAAAAAAAACAATCCTCTTTCTCTCAAAGAGGATACCTCAATTGTTTCCTTTGGACATTTGGACATAGAGCATCGATAACACATGTCCAAAGAGCATCGATAACACATTAAATTCATTAGAATTTAAGATAACACATATCCAAAGAGCATCGATAACACATTAAATTCATTAGAATTTAATAGAGTGACACATTATCGTTTTCCTCTCTACATAACTTTATCAAAAATTTCTTACATTATCGTTTTCCTCTCTACACAACTTTATCAAAAATTTCTTACATTATCGTTTTCCTATCTATACAATTTCACCAAAAAAATCTTACAATGCATTGAATTTTTTAAAAAGTTAAATTTATAGGATCGTGATTAAAAGGTTTGTTTTTTCAGTTGTCATTTAACTTTATATCCATTCAATGTTAACATGTCATTCTATAATTGTAGAGTTTAATCTATTAGTTTATAAGACCGTGATTAATTTTTTTTATAGTCATTGAAATTTATATTCATTGAATGTCAACATAAGTACATGAGATTTCATAATGGTAGAGTTAAATCTATTGAATGTCAAGTATACATGTCACCTCATTAAACTCTCTCATTTAACTATGTATTACGGATGCTTTAAGACGGAATTAGATAAGGTAGAAATACGATAGTTTAAGAATATATAAGATTTGTCTTTTTCTGAAAAAAAAAATATAAATTAAGAATCATAACCAAACCATGACATTTTATAGTGGTAGAGTTTAATCTATTGAATGTCAATTAGACATGTCACCTCATTAAACTCTATCAATTAACTATGTATTACGAATGCTTTAATACAGAATTAGATAAGGTAGAAATACGATAGTTTAAGAATATATAAGATTTGTCTTTTTTCCAAAAAAATATATATAAATTAAAAATTATATCCAAACCATTCTGGATTTTGGATAGCTAAAAACTATTTTGAAAATTTAAAAATGTATGTGAGATGCAACGAACTGTTTTGGAATATATATATATATATATATATATATATATATATATATATATATATATATATATATATATATATATAGAGAGAGAGAGAGCTAGGTTCAGGTATTTAAAGTAATTATTGTGTTATTGTATGCATAAATGTGGGTCAATCAAAATTTAAAATAAAAATAAATAATTAAATAAATAAATAAAGGTAAATAGGTAATTTGATAATTAGTTTCCACAAATAATATCCTATAATTATGGTAACCATTGACTTTTTAAAACACCTCCAATGTAAACCGTAACCCTAATCAAACCATCTCCAACCGTCACCTCCATCCTTATGCCTCCCACCACCGGCCGCCACCCTAAACTCTCTCATTTAACTATGTATTACGGATGCTTTAAGACAGAATTAGATAAGGTAGAAATACGATAGTTTAAGAATATATAAGATTTGCCTTTTTTCCAAAAATATATATATATAAATTAAGAATCATATCCAAACCATTCTGGATTTTGGATAGCTAAAAACTATTTTGAAAATTTAAAAATGTGTGTGAGATGCAACGAACAGTTTTGGAATATATATATATATATATATATATATATATATATATATATATATATATATATATATATATATATATGTTCAGGTATTTAAAGTAATTATTGTGTTATTGTATGCATAAATGTGGGCCAATCAAAATTTAAAATAAAAATAAATAATTAAATAAATAAATAAGGGTAAATAGGTAATTTGATAATTAGTTTCCACAAATAATATCCTATAATTATGGTAACCATTGACTTTTTAAAATCACCTCCAATGTAAACCGTAACCCTAATCAAACCATCTCTAGCCGTCACCTCCATCCTTATGCCTCCCACCACAGGGCGCCACCCTACCCTCTTGCTCCTCCGACCACCGTATCCACCGCCATGTCGAGGGTTGTTGTTGCTATCTTTTCGTGAAGGCTGAAGATAGAGACCGACGAGGGGTTGCGCCATTTCAATCGTGTGTAAGGAGGAATGCACCACAGCCGCCTGTCGCTGCAGTTGCTGCCGCTCGGAGACGCGTCCATCGCCGGATGCCGCGACGTTCTTGCCTGAGAAGGGAGCTGTGGGGGAGCCGCTGCCATTGGTCGAAGTCCGTTGTCATCATTCTTCTTATTCTCTTCTTCCACTAGCTGCCACCTTTGTCAATGACCTTCTTCTTATATGTAAAGTACAAAGTGAAGGTAGTTTGTCACTATTTTCATATCAAATTTACTTCTTCTTATATGATAAAAATCAATTTGTTTATGTAGATGATTCAATGGATGATATTGGTGAGATTCCAATTCTATTGGAATGGAATCACGAATTCCAATTCTGTTGGAATGGAATCACGAATTTCAATTCTGTTGGAATCACAGAAGTTGATGCTTGAAGAACGGACCACAAAATTGAAAGTGATTCTAAGCAACATTATTCTTTTAGAATGTATTAGTGTCGTTGTTAGATTTTGATGTTTTCTTTCCCGTTTTGAAAGTTTTTTTAGTTTTATTCTTTAACAATAAATGTAATTCTTAACAATTGTTACCCGTATTCTATAAGAATTAATGTGTTTTTTTTATTCTTCAATTGACTATTCAAGAATTTGTTATTCTACAAGAAGTTTTTAAAGTCATGATCAAGAAATAGGTTCAAAAATATTTTTATTATTTATGGTTCAAATTTTTTTTTTATTTTTGAATATACTCATAAATATATTCTATCAGAATGTCCGAATTAAAAAAATTATAATTCGTAAAATCGGATTTTTAAAATTAATAGAATCTATGATCCCTTAAAAAATGCAATTTTCCTTTATTAAATCTATATTAATTGACTAAATTACCCTTGTAATTAATTAAGATGATATTTTTCAATTATATTTAATTCAATAATATATATTAATCACTTTCTTAAAATAAGTAAATTTGATTGGCCCACATTTATGCATACAATAACACAATAATTACTTTGAATAGAATAACGTAAGCATATATATATATATATATATATATATATATATATATATATATATTTGTTTTTTATGAATTTTAGCTCTTCTTCGCCATATTATAAGGTATTAAACTAGTAATACCTTGATGCCCAAGACCAAACAAAGGAGGTACAGGAAAAACTGTGACAAATGATTTTATTTCTATAGATCTCTCTAAACTAACGAATACATGTCCTTATTTATATTATTGAAAGCAGTAACCTAAACCAATACGTAATACTTGTTAAGCAAGCAGTCAACTTCCTAATCTAAATCAAATACTTAAAATAGAAAGGGTTTTCCCAAAATACTCATGCACTCATAAATTCGATTAACCCAACAATCACCCCCTTAATCGGATTGGTCATACCTCTCGTTCACAACAATGTTGAATCACCTTCTTCCTGAACCATCCCGACTTTTCCCGGACACCCGAACTCCATCTCGGTCACGTCCAAAGTCCTCCTTATTCTTTTGATTGTTCACAACACACATAACATGTAACATGACATCCCGTTGGATACGTTCATTACCATCTAGACTTTTCCCGGATTCACGACCTCTCCCCGGCCAGATCCAAAGCCATCTGATTTGAACTTCCACCGCCATAATGTTGACACCGTGTTGTTTGTCAATTCCTTTCTTGTCCTGACAACCATATCTTTGTCGATCGCTCCTAATCTGATAGATTCTTCCACCGAACGTCTCCGGTTCAATCATCTCCCATATGTCGTGTGGACCCATAATCGCCTTGACTTTGATTACCCACACTGGATAATTCGTTGGAGTCAAAATCGGAACTTGAAACGTCATCGGACCTCCTTCTTTAACCGTCGACATCCTATTCTCTCCTTTGACAACCATGATCTCTTTAATCAAGCTTGTTCCGAGAGCACTCTTCCACCGAGCAACAAGACAAGGTGACAACCACCTTTACCGTCTTCTGTCACCCGCAAAACAAATCGAATCAAAGTCACCCGCTTTAATGTCTTCACATTCGTTTATTCTTCGCCTTCTATTTAGTCTCTCTCTACCTTAGAACAAGCCCCACAGCGAAAGGCTACCATTTTCTTGAAACCGAATCTCAAACCATCCGCCCTATGTATTCACGAGCCCTAGGCTCTGATACCAAGTTTAAGGTATTGAACTGGTAATACCTTGATGCCCAAGACCAAACAAATGAGGAACATGAAAAACTGTGAAAAATGATTTTATTGCTATAGATCTCTCTAAACTAACGAATACATGTCCTTATTTATACTAATGAAAGCAGTAACCTAAACCAATATGTAATACTTGTTAAGCAAGGAAACACTTTCCTAATCTAAATCAAATACTTAAAATAAAAAGGGTTTTCCCAAAATACCCATGCACGCATAAATCCGATTAACCCAACACATTTCGGATTAAAAAATTGAAGCGATGTGTTAAGTGGGAAAGAGGATGTCATAATTGTGTGAAGTGGAAGAGAAGATTTATAAATTAAGGAGGGGAAGCATGAGTTCGACACAAATCATGAAGAAAGCTAAAAATTGTTGTTTAATGAGTCTGCCTTGTATTTGGTAGTTGGTCACGTACAAGACCTAACAAAAACATAGTAATTTTAAGAGATAAACAACTAAGGCTGCTGCATAGCTATATAGAGATCTTGGTGCTTCGACTAATCTTCCAATCTTGAAAAACACTTTCAATAGACTTTCACTATCACTAACATTCTCTTTAGCAAGGTCAATTATAGCTAAGTCCCTGATTTCACCATGCATCGGTAAGTGCACCCTTCAAAACATCCAACTGCTTTGCCCTTTTGTTATAGTTCTGAACAAATACAAGAAGTTTTATCTTTAAAATCAAAGTTCATGATACTTCCTTTATCAGATTGTGCCTAAGAAAAAGAGGCAAATCTAGGTAAGGATGGGATTTGGCTTGCTCTCGTTGAGGGAGGTGGGAGTTGAAGAAGCCATAGTAAAATATTAAAAATAAATGCTTAAGTTTTGAGCAAGGTTCTAAAAAATTTGTCATGGCTTCAAGGCTTGTACTTGACGCCTTACTTTATGAAATTGTCGTATTAAGTCTATATGTATATAAAAATAAATAATAGTAAAAATATATATACAAAATTACCGTCTTAAGTCACACCTTACAAACGACATGACTCTCTACGACTTGTAAAAGTTTGAGGTTTGACATGTCGATGAACAAATATTGTGTGGATGTAAGAATTAATATGAACCAATCATTTTAATTACTAAACTTTATTAATTAATTAAAGATATAAGAGTAATTTGGTAAATTAACTTTTATATTAATTATTTAAATTTAAACAAAATCCTATTATTGTGGTAACTCTATATTCTTTGAGCCTATAATTATGGCATCTAGCTAACAATTTCTAAACATTTTTAGCACCATCGCCTCTCACTGTCGATTGTTCATAAATTTCATTATCATAAAAACCCTAATGCCGTCGCCACCAAAACTATTGTCTTCACAACAAGACATGTTACGATTTCGAGGAAAAGAGAAGAATTTATTTGTGTCTTGCTGAAGTCAAGAACAAGAGGTTGGGAACTGACTCAAGGTTCGTGGGATTTTCTAATTTTTTTTTGTTGCAGCTCATCATCCAAGTAATTGACAGAAAAAACAAATTTCTGGGGCGCCTACTGTTAAGTTAGTTTGATTTTTAATGTTTCTTTTTTCTTTTTCCAAAATCAACGAACATTTTTATGTTACAATATATTGAAAGTTGGGTTTTTTTAGTAATATTCTTTTTTGTGTGTGGGACCTTAAGTGTTAAACGAAAATTGAATGAATATGATCAATATGTTTATTTCGATGCAGTGGATGTGTGTTATTTTTAATTATAATTTTTTACATGGGTTTTTTATTAGAATTTTTTATGGGTTCAAGGATATTAAGGTTGATGATGATATCATGAAAGAATTTTCATACCCCTTTTGCTTTAAATATGTTAACCATTGATGATGTTATAAGAAGGTTAATCACCAAACATAATATCATAATATGTATTTTTTCTCTAGACATAGATATTGTTTTTAGTTTTCTTTTATCATTTACCCATAATTTGTATCTTTTTTCGGACATAGATATTGTTTTTAGTTTTCTTTTATCATTTACCTGCGGCTAAAGTTTATTTTAATGTAATTTCTTTTGGTTTATACATTATAACTATTTTTTTCTTAGGCACATTTTGTGTTAACATGGTCTTTTCGTGCATTGATATCTTACATGTTTTGTTCCTTGTGTATATTTGTGGAAAAGTTGCCTCCAAAATTAGCAAGTGACAAATAGTTCAGGGGTTATTTCAGTAACTTATCATTTACTATTCATAGTTTGACTATGAATAGTAATATATATGTGAATGAAAGAATGGACGGTGAACTCTTTTGTTAGGCGCATTCAAAATTTGACTATGAATAGTATATGTGAAATTGAATAATTTGAAGGCGCAGATATAATTAATAGGCGCCTACAATTTGGACGGCATTTTATTTTGCAATTGGTATTCTCTTTGGCTATAAATAGCCTGAGCCAGAGAAGTTTCATAACAACCAAAAAATTATCCAAGTATATATAGAAAAGTATTACATATATATACTGATACACCACCGTGTATTTTAGCTCTCCCACTCTATTTTGTAATCTCTTTCATAATCCCTGTAAACACTGCAAATTATAGTGAATTGTTTCTCGGCTTCCTCCGCCCGTGGTTTTTTCCCGATTTGGGTTTCCACGTAAATTCCTGTGTCTCTATTCTATTTATTTTATTCGTATTACGTTGTGATTATTACGCTTTGATAATTTTTGATCTCATTCCGCATTGAGCTAATATTATTTAAGTCAATTTGGATCCGTCGTATTTTACAACAATTGGTATCAGAGCATCCAGGTTGTGATATTAGCTTGTTGGGATCATTTTATCAAGTAATTAATCATATCTTCGGTAAAATACGATATTCCACTACTGGATCGTAACACCCGATTTCCGTTGTGGCAAGTAAAGATGAGAGACATTCTCATTCAGATGGATTTACACAAGGCGCTATTGGGCTTCAATAAGATGCCCGATACATGGACCGAAGAAGAAAAGGAGATGAAAGATCTGAAGGCTTTATCCCATATTCGTTTGCACTTGTCAAACGATGTTTTGCAAGATGTTCTAAAAGAAACGTCAGCGGCTTCTTTATGGCTAAAGTTGGAACAACTGTTGATGACCAAGAGCTTACCAAACAAGTTGCATTTGAAGCAACGGTTGTTCAATCTCAAGATGATTGAAGGAGGCTCTTTAACTGAACATATATCCACATTTAAAGAGTTAGTAAATAACTTAGAGAATATGGATGTTCAGTATGAAGATGAAGACTTGGCTCTATTCTTACTATCGTCGTTGCCAGAATCCTATAGCCATTTTCGTGATACTATTATCTATAGCCGTGACACTCTAGTTTTAGATGAAGTCTATACAGCTTTGGATTCAAAAGAGAAGATGAAGCATATTACTGGTGGTGGTTCAAGTGATGCTAAAGCCGAAGGTTTGAATGCCAGAGGAAGAACAACAGAGAGAAGTAGAACTTCTCAATCTTCCAACAGAACCAGATCCAAGTCAAAAGGCAAACGAAAGTTTTGCAACTATTGTCACAAGAAGGGACATGTGCTTGAAGAATGCTTCAAGTTGAAGAACAAAGAAAAAGAGAAGACGACAGCAAATGGTAAACAAGCTAGCACTTCGGGTGAAGCCGATCTAGCTGAGGTCGAAGGTATTGGAGAACTTTTGACAGTTTATTCAGATAAACTGGATTCCACTGGTGATTGGATACTCGACTCTGGTTGTACTTTTCATATGTGTCACAACAAAAGTTGGTTTTACACATTTGAAAAGGTTAACCAGGGCTATGTGTTGATGGGTAACAATACTACATGTCCAGTTCTTGGACATGGTTCAGTCAGGATCCGTATGTTTGACGGAGTTATTCGAACCATGGGGGATGTTAGATATGTTCCTGACCTCAGAAGAAACTTGTTATCTCTCAGTTCCTTTGACAAAAAGGGATACGAGTTTGCTGGTAAAGGTGGAGTTCTCAGGGTATTCAAAGACGGTTCCGACAAACTGAGAGTCGAACGAAAAACCTCAGATCTTTACTTTCTTGACGGGCAAACAATTTCGAGTGATGCTGCTGTTGTGTCAAAGTCTCTTTCTGATCCAGATCAGTCCCGTCTTTGGCACCTTCGACTCGGCCATATGAGTTTTCAAGACATGTCAGAATTGAGTCGAAGAGGTTTACTTGGTCAACAAAAGATTGTTAATTTGGATTTCTGTGAAGACTGTGTATATGGCAAGGCAAAACGAGTAAGGTTTGCAAGTGGTATCCATACAACGAAAGGACCACTTGATTATGTTCACTCGGATTTGTGGGGACCGGCTCGAGTTGCTTCAAAAGGTGGAGCTATTTATATGCTCACTATTATTGATGATTTCTCCAGGAAGGTGTGGTCTTTCTTCTTAAAACATAAAGGAGACGTTTTCTCTACCTTCAGAAATTGGAAAGTTCAGGTTGAAAAGCAATCAGGTCTGGTGGTAAAGTATCTTCGTACGGATAATGGACTTGAGTTTTGCTCAGAAGAGTTTAATGTCTATTGTCAAAAGGAAGGCATTACTCGACATCGCACAGTAGTCCATTCACCTCAACAAAATGGTGTAGCTGAAAGGATGAATCGCACCATTATGGAGAAGGTCTGGTGTATGCTTTCTAATTCCAAATTGCCAAAGTCTTTTTGGGCGGAGGCTGCTTCGACTGCTTGCTATGTTATCAACCGATCACCGTCATGAGCAATCGAGAAGAAAACTCCGTTTGAGTTATGGTCCGGTAAACCTGCCAATTATTCAGATTTAAAACCATTCGGATGTCCAGCGTATGCACGAGTTAACAATGGGAAGCTAGAACCAAGAGCAATCAAATGCATTTTTCTTGGGTACAATCAAGGTGTAAAGGGTTACAAGTTATGGAGCTTTGATTTGAAGAAAATTATCATCTCAAGAGATGTTACTTTTGATGAGTCTGCTATATTTCAACCAGTTGCTGACTCTTCTAAAAGAACAGATGCATCAGATGTATCATCCGAAGCAAATAAAGAGAATGCTCAAATGGAGGTGGAGCTTCCTACTTCACCTACCACTAATCAGAGTACAAATCAGCATCAAGATTCTTCTTCGTCGGATGAGCATGTTGTTGGTAAAGATTCAACACCTTCACAACCACAAGCTACTACTCCAAGCATTGCAAGAGATAGACCGAGAAGACAGATTATTCCTCCGAAGAGGTATGCTGAATCTGATTTGGTTGCCTATGCTTTTATTGTTGCTGATAATATTGAGTCCGCAACGGAGCCTACGAATTATGACGAGGCTATCGAATCTGAAGACTCAAATGATTGGATGCTCGCTATGCAAAATGAGATGGAATCTTTGCAGCGAAACAGTACTTGGAATTTAGTTCCTATTCCGAAAGGGAAGAGACCAGTTAAATGCAAATGGGTCTACAAGATCAAGGAACCTGTCAACCCAAATGATAAACCAAGATACAAAGCTCGGTTAGTAGCTAAAGGCTACAGTCAGATTCCTGGTATTGATTACACTGACATTTATTCCCCAGTTGTCAAACATACTTCCATTCGTGTATTGTTGGGGTTGGTTGCTTCTAACGATTTTGAGTTAGAACAACTTGATGTCACTACAGCTTTCCTAAATGGTGAGCTTGAGGAAGAGATTTTTATGCAACAACCTGAAGGTTTTGCAGTTCCTGGAAAGGAGAACTACGTATGCAAATTGAACAAATCTCTTTATGGCCTCAAGCAGTCTCCTAGACAATGGTACAAGAGGTTCGATTCTTTCATGACCAGTCACAAATTCAGCAGGTGCACCTATGATAGCTGCGTTTATTTCAAGAAAGGTGACAATGGTTCAAAGATCTACTTACTCTTGTACGTGGATGACATGTTGATTGCAGCAAAAGATATGAAGGAGATTCAGAAGTTAAAAGACCAGTTGAAAGCTGAATTTGAAATGAAGGACTTAGGAGCTGCCAAAAAGATTTTAGGTATGGAAATTATTCGTGACAGGAAGTCTAGGATCTTGCATCTTTCTCAGAAAAGTTATATTGAGAAAGTCCTAAGACGCTTCAGTATGCACGAAGCAAAGTCTGTCAACACACCTTTTGCAGCTCATTTCAAGCTATCATCCGCTTTGAGTCCTACTAATGAGACTGATATGGCTTACATGGCACGTGTTCCATACTCTAGTGCTGTTGGATCTTTGATGTATGCTATGATCTGCACGCACCCTGATTTGGCTTATGCTGTTAGCATGGTTAGTAGATACATGGCGAACCCGGGGAAAGAACACTGGAAAGCAGTACAGTGGATTTTTCGTTATTTACGCGGTACGTCTTCTATTGTTTACGTTTTGGTAAATCTAACACTGGGGTGTTCGGATATGTTGATTCAGATTATGGCAAAGATTTGGATAAACGAAGATCAATTACAGGGTATGTGTTTACTCTAAATGGTTGTGTTGTTAGTTGGAAAGCCCAGTTACAGTCTACAGTTGCCCTGTCTTCTACCGAGGCAGAGTACATGGCGATTACAGAAGCAGTTAAGGAAGATATCTGGTTGAAGGGGTTATTTGGAGAACTCGATGATAGAATAAAGGTGACCACAGTTTTCTGTGACAACCAGAGTGCTATCTTCTTGAGTAAAGATCAAATGTTTCATGACCGAACAAAGCATATTGATATTCATTATCATTTTGTGCGGGATATCATTGAAAAAGGTGATTGTGTTGTGGACAAGATTCATACAGATTATAATCCCGCTGATATGTTCACTAAAAGTCTTCCTATAGCCAAGTTCAAATTATGTTTGGACATGGTGGGTGTTTCTGATCGCAGTTGAGCCTGAAGGCTCGTAGGTGGAGGAAGTATTATTTATTTTTCGGAAACAATTTTTTCTCTATATAAAATTTGCAGGTTCTTATGGAAGTTTTAGAGTTTGGTGAGCTATAGGTTTTGACTAATCGTAAAGCATGACTTGCTTAATTTTGATGTCAAGGTGGAGATTGTGGAAAAGTTGCCTCCAAAATTAGCAAGTGACAAATAGTTCAGGGGTTATTTCAGTAACTTATCATTTACTATTCATAGTTTGACTATGAATAGTAATATATATGTGAATGAAAGAATGGACGGTGAACTCTTTTGTTAGGCGCATTCAAAATTTGACTATGAATAGTATATGTGAAATTGAATAATTTGAAGGCGCAGATATAATTAATAGGCGCCTACAATTGGACGCCTACAATTTGGACGTCATTTTATTTTGCAATTGGTATTCTCTTTGGCTATAAATAGCCTGAGCCAGAGAAGTTTCATAACAACCAAAAAATTATCCAAGTATATATAGAAAAGTATTACATATATATACTGATACACCACCGTGTATTTTAGCTCTCCCACTCTATTTTGTAATCTCTTTCATAATCCCTGTAAACACTGCAAATTATAGTGAATTGTTTCTCGGCTTCTTCCGCCCGTGGTTTTTTCCCGATTTGGGTTTCCACGTAAATTCCTGTGTCTCTATTCTATTTATTTTATTCGTATTACGTTGTGATTATTACGCTTTGATAATTTTTGATCCCATTCCGCATTGAGCTAATATTATTTAAGTCAATTTGGATCCGTCGTATTTTACAACAATATTTTTTATAATACTAATTCTTTAAGAATATTCAAAACCATTGAATATTTACAAAATCATTCTTGTAAAATATTTACATAATCACTGTGGCAGAAGGTTTATAGAACATGCAATCACATACAAGAGAAAGACTTGGAACCGAGTTCAAGAACAAGTATATTCTTCCAAGAATTATATCCTTACGATAAACATCACATTTTTGTAATAATAGTTGGAATCAAGTCGATTATTTGGACCATATATTGAAGAAGATCAAATGTATTTGTTCAACAATTGTATATTTAAGAATGTTATTTTTTTTAAGCATTTTATTCATTTTGATGTCATTCTGTTAGAATATTTATAATTATATTAAAATGTATAGGATATTATTCTATAAGAACATGTATGAATTTGTATTTAAGTTTGAATGTCTATGAATATATAAAAATATTGTTATTATTCAGCTAAGGGTTCAAGAATTTTGTTACACTTATTCTTCAATAACATTCTAACATAATAACAACATCATTCTAACAAACTAACATTTTGACAGAATAAAATCGGTAATGCTTACAAATTACGTTAGACTCGAAATTGAATTAATTTTCAAAAAAAAATCAGATTTTTTAAATCAAGAGAATTAATTATCTTTTAAAATTTGGAATTTTCCTTTTTTAAATTTATATTAATGGACTAAAATACCATTACAATGAAATTAAATAGTTTTTTCTACTGTCTTTAATTTAATAATATTCATTAATCACTTTTCGTAAAATAACTAAAATGATTGGTCCACAATTAACTATATGTCCACACAATATATAATCTTTAATTTAATAATATTTATTAATTATTTTCTTAAAATAACTAAAATGAGTGGTCCACAATTAACTATACATCCACAATATATATATATATATATATATATATATATATATATATATATATATATATGTTAAACCGATGGTTAAGTACGCAAGAATAGATCTAAACCCTTAAAATATTACATTTATTATCAGATGGGTTGTTTATGTAAATTCCAAAACTCATAGGACTAATTTGTAAATTTTAAAATCCGATTAAGGTATATTGGTACTTTTGTTTTTATTTATTTCCTAAAATCATTAAAAATCCTTGATTTTATGCAACGTTTTATACGTCGTTTCTTTACTCTGTCTTTATTTATCGGCTTCATAAGCCATAATCTCAACCAATTGCCACCATTTCCGTTTCATAGAAACCAGTGAAGGGTACAAATCGTGCGAGAAAGATAGAGAGGGGTTGTGAGGCAAAGATGGAGGGAATGTATAAAAAAGCACGATTATACTTCTACGACAACAAAAGCCGACGGGTGACATATAGCCAACAAAACGTCTCTTCTGTATCATGGCAATGACGGGGCATTAAAGTTGCATTTCTATACAAAGAATCATAAGTAGTATGGATGTTCACAAAATACTTAACCCCCACAAAAAAATTGACCTAATATTACTCAACCCTTAGTAAGGGTATTCAGACATGACAAGTTCATCGATGAAAAACTTTGAACTTTGTGGTAAGTACCAACTCATTCGTACAATCTAGCACGATTTGTTGAAGGATCTTCAAAGAAGAAAAGGCATCATGTCAATATAGGAAGACATGATAAATTTATATTCGTGGCTTTCCTTCTTTCTTCAAAAGAAGTTACGCTATGCACAACACTACCTAAGTGAGTCAAGGGGGGAATATGTGTAGAAGCTTTTGGCCTTTTACAATGACATCCATGTTCTTGATGAAAGGATAGAGAACAAGATGGAACTCCTTTAAAGGCTCAAGGATATGTGAAAAAGTTGTAAACTTTAAAAACATATGTTGTATGAACTTATTTTCTTTTGGACCGACTTGCACACATATATTCATATCTTAGCTTCTTCTTGCCAAACATTAGAGATCAATGTTGAAACGCTTCTCTAGGGCAAAAGAAAGTAAGGGTGAGTAAAAGTGGTAAAATGACTAAAATGCTCTCGTATGCCTTACACATGAAGGAAGGGTTAACAGGAAAAGATACAGTGTCAAAGAACAAGGACCAACCTTGCAACATTTGCCTAGTTGGACCAACAATGCAATGAGACAAAACATAAATGACCAAACATGTAAATTTGTCTAATAATGCTTGTTAATATTGCTTTTGTTTAATATAATGTTCGCAATTTTGGATAGCAAACAAGTTTTTTTTTAGAATTGAAGTTTAATTATGTAAAGTCTCGGATGCATATATAAAAAACATCTAAAACGAAATGCACAAGAAAGATAAACTATGAAAATTGAAAAAGAGCAAAAGGCATAACATAAACATAAACATGATGGATGAATGCATGACATGACTTAGAGAATTGAGAGAATTGAGAATTGAATCTTTTACATAACACAAGACAAGTAGTAAAACTTAGTCTTCTCTCCTTTCCTTAATCCTTATACAATTGTGTGTCCATTTGACAAGCTACTTGAGTTACTCACTCTTTCCCAAAATCAGCATTGTAATGAGCACTTGATTCAAGCTTCTTAGCCTCATTCAGTTTACGTACAGCCTAATAATAGATTTTCCAAAAACAAACAATAATATTATATTATATTATAACATCAATAATAAAATAAAAAAAGATTATTAATTGATTATATTTACCTTCATGAAATCTTCATGGATAACATAATCACGTTCCGCACGAATTGCAGACATCCCGGCTTCAGTGCACACATTACGAAGATCCGCCCCATTAAACCCCTACACAAAATCAAAATATATCATTAAACAAATTTTCTTTTCTCAAAAAAAAAAAAAAACATAGATAAAAATAATAATAATAACAAGGGAAAAACAACCTCAGCAAGTTTGACAACAGCCTCATAATCGATTTCGCCATGTTTAGCAATGCCAGCAGCATGAATTTTGAGGATTTCCATTCTTGATTGCTCATTTGGAAGTGGAATCTCTATTTTCCTGTCTAATCGACCCGGACGAAGAAGAGCCGGATCAAGAACATCCGGTCTGTTTGTCGCCATAATCATTTTCACCTAAAAAATCACATCTAATTAAATAACAAATTGGAATTCAAAAGAAAACATTTTGTTATTTTTTTACAAACCTTTCCAAGCTGATCAAATCCATCAAGCTGATTCAGCAACTCCATCAGTGTTCTCTGAATCTCCCGATCAGCACTGGTTCCCTCACTAAAACGACGCCCACCAATCGCATCAATTTCATCCATAAATATAATGCACGGCTGCAACAACAACAAATAAAAAATAAATATTCATATAACAACTATTTACAAAATTCAACAACAAAGTAAAAGTCAAAAGTTTTAGTACTTGGTGATCACGTGCATAGCTGAACATCTCCCTGATCAATCTTGCACTCTCTCCAATGTACTTATCAATAATCGCACTTGATACGACCTATTCAAAATTCCATTCCCCATGGGTCATTAAAATAATTCATTTTCAAGAAAACATAAAACTAAATAATAATAAAAAAAAATACCTTCAAGAAATTAGCATCTATGTTGCTAGCAATTGCTCTAGCTAGTAAGGTCTTTCCAGTTCCAGGAGGTCCATACAGAAGAACACCCTAAGCACAACCAATACATTTGTAAAATCCCAAATATATATATGGAATATAGACTTTGTTAAATTTATTATATACACAAAAAATTGCAGGAATTTTGAAGTGATTAATAATATAATATGTACCTTGGGAGGTTTGATGCCAACCCTAACAAAAAGCTCAGGATTCATGAGAGGCAATTCTATAGATTCCCTAAGTTCACGAATCTGATCTGATAGCCCTCCAACAGCAGAGTAACTAACATTCCCAGGATCTTCATGAAGCATGTTATAAACAACTGGATCAACCTACACAGATATGGTATAGTCAAAACATGTGAAAAAAAGGTTATTATTATTATTTATTTTTTTTAAAGTTGTTTAGAATATACTAACTTCACGGGGGAGTGCTCGCATAATAGTGAGAGTTGTCATATCAAGAACCACTCTAGTGCCAGCTGTCAGTTTTTCCTTGTCCACTTTACTTCGACACCCAACTACATACCTTGGACCACTACTGGCTTTAACTATCACTGTAATATTATAAAACTTTATAAGTTTAAAGAGAAATTAAATGTTGTAATGAAATTATGAAAATGAAAGAGAAATACATCGTTCGTTGTCCAGAGGCCTGAGAACTTCGCCTATAATCTGTCCAACACTCTGAAGAGATTTCAAATCATCTTCTGTTTTCGCATAGTCTTTCTTTGTACTACGCAGAGTCTCTCTCACTGCAAACATCAAATTTTGTTGTTCTTGTTAAGATGGCATTTCAAACTCAATTAGAAGTTAGAACAAATCAATTATATGACAGTATAAAGTATCCAAGAAATCTTCAAAGACATAAACTAATGACAAATGGTTAATAGAAGGGAAACTATCAGTCTATAACCACACACCACTCACAAAAGTAAAGTGCAAAAGTTAATATCAAATAACTACAGGTAAAGGGTACCTAGAAATGATTCCCATAAATAAGCTTAACCACAAATGTCATAGATACCAGTCTACATAGACAACCGATCAGCAAGTAAGGTGGTTAAAACACCAAAATGGCCGAACCCAAGTACCAATTGTCACATATATATATACTTAAAAAGTCCATGTTTCTGGGGTTAACTACAAGTTCTTCTATGAACAACCTCCAAAACCTATTATTTCTCCATCAAACTCCTCCTGGATAAGGTCCGACAATAGAGCTTGATCAAGAACACACACAAGAGAAAGCATTAAGACAGATAATTTATGCTACAACTAGGGTTAATCATTAATAAAAGATTAGCAAAAGCATTAAATCTATATGGACCACCTAGATCCTACAAGGCTACACAACTAGATAACTAGATGCTTACATTCAACAAACTCGCCAATTTTCTGCAACACTAATGTCAAATTTTCATAATTTATACAACCATTGGCATAGTGAACTCTTCCATTTTAATAGCTTGTCACGCCACATTAATAAACTTCCAAAAATCAGCATAGAAACAACTAATTTTAAAATCAAGAAAGCATACGATTAGGTCTGTATATGTAAATTATATACGCACACTTACGCAGATTAAGTACACCAACGAACAAGTAAAACTACATCATTCCTAGTGAGCCAGATAAGGCATAACCATAGTAACAGAAACATTTAGTCTTTTATAAAAATGAACTTAGAGGATCTGACCTCCTCGAACTCGAGAATCGAGCTCTTTGTGTTGAAGCATCTTTTTCCGGTACTCGGTAACGGCACCACGGCGACGAACGGCATCTTCGCCCTCACTCGTCATCGGAAAATCGCAGCTGGTGGATCTATGTGCTAGTACCGATTGATCTAATCGATTCAAAAAGATAATCGGTGAAGATAATTTCCGACTTGTTGAACAAGAAAAGAACCAATTTTGGGCATCCCCAAATCCATGGCCTCGAATGGCTCTATTATATACTCAATATCTCAAATCCTCAATTTAGTTTGATTGGGCCCATAGTTATTTGGGCCTATTTTTCAAGAATTTATATTCAATTATATTTGGGCCTGACCCATGGCAAACGACTATACGAGTTATGATAATCGACAAGTGACGATAGTTGAAAATTTGCACTTACATCCCACGAAAATTAAAAGTTAGTACAATGCTAAATCGCAATATATATCAAACATTTTACTTTATCTTTGATGTACGCACAAGCACACTAAATAGACACACAGAGATTCAACATTTATTTTGTTCATAACAAGGTTGTACTTGATTGCATTTATTTTGTTCGTAACAAGGTTGTACTTGATTTTGATTATGTTCACGTGATTCACATTTCCTCAAGCTCCCAATAAGCATACATCCTTACGAATGGGTTATCGACTTCTCTATTTACTGATTTTCAAATCCATCTTGAGTGTTTAAAAGCCTCCTAAAAACTCTTTTTCCTTCTCCTATCTTTTCTAAACTTGTAACCCTAATTCTCCTTCTAGCCGTCGACCATCATTCCTTCTCTGTAGCTTATGACTAACTCGGCTTCAACATCCACTATTTCATCTGAGAAACCATATGTCATAACCCATAACCAATATTCGCTCATCGATTCCTTTGATCATTGATCACGAGCGATTTAATTATGATGCCCGACGAAAACTTTTCTACGCCCAATCAATTATGGTGTGATTGACCGCCTTAAAGACCATATAACAAAGCACATATTGTTACTAACGAGCAAGAATGTACCCAAACTGATTTCATTTTCAATACTTGGATTTATGATACTATCTTTCAGTCCCTATTTCATATGATCTTGAAACACAACATCACTGCTTCTTACGTTTAGACATGTCTTGAGACGTTTCACGATAATAAAGGAGCTAAATATGTTTACATTGAGGGTGAAATCAAAACTATCTCGTTTGGTGATTCTTCCAATACTACACAAGAATCAGGATGGTCACGTATTTATTGCACAACATAGATTTCACGGTTTCGAAGAAAACTTTGGTAATGTTAACAATCAATGACTTATCTCCAAAATTTGGTTATGTTGTGAGCCTCATTCATCACAAATTGTTATTGCTTACTTTCATTGAGACATGATCAAAGCTTTTCCTCGATAAGCAAAGAATAAATCAGCTTCGAAGCTTCCACTCATCTCATTCAGATCATTTACGTAGTTTGCATTTTCCCTTAATCAAGGACCATTGATGTAATTTATATTTTTCTTAAACATTGACGATTTCTTAAAAAAGAATTTTTGTGGGTAATTTGGAATTTTTTAAACATTTTCCATTTAACTAAATGATAATGTACTTTCATAACCTTCCTATTTCATCATTATACTTTAAAAAGGTACTTTCAACATTGTGTATGTATTAAAAAACTAGTTGTGAGACTCATGTATTACATGAGTTAATTAAAAAAAATTATATATAAAAGTCTAAATATTTGAGAACTTTAAATTTATAAGAAAATAAGAAAAATAATGAATTATTAAAATTGAAATGTTTTATTTTATATTTTAAATTTAAACAACTAATTTAAATAATTAAACAAAATAAAATAATGACCTTTAATTTGGGAATTTTGAAATAAAAAGGTAAGTCCATTAATGAAATTGATATATATTTATTACTACATTTATTGTAATTATTATATTAAAATATTATGTGGAATTTAATAAAATAAAAAAATTATAAAATAACACGTGGAAAAAAATTAATTCAAAATGACCAAAAAATGACATTTGGCAAATTGAATGAGAATATGACATGTGGCAAAAAAAAGCATTCATTTATTAGAGTACTACTTTATAACCCGTGGGAACCACGGTTATAAAATTAATTAAACTTTCATATAAAAAGTAAAAACTCAAAATTATTAATCAATTATTTTAAATAAATTATTGATTAAGAGATATTTTTATTAGTTATGTAAAATTATAATCGTTGATTCAAATAAATATGTGAAATTAATTTTCAATATATATATTAGACATTTTATAATTGTGGATTAATGAAAACAATAATATAAAATTTAAAATGGAGAATAAATATATTGACAATTAGCATCACATTAATGAGGAGTTAGGAGGTCTAATAAATTTAAATGTAACACCCCGTTTTGAAAAGTACTTCGATTGCGGGTTTGGAGGCCCAGGGTATAAGCGATTCGGTCTTTTATGGGTCTCAGGTTTTATTCGAAATGTTTTAAGGCTCGGGTTTTATTAATGAGGAGCGTAGGGATTCTCGCCACCTTTTCGTGGGTATAAAGTTCGTCGGAAACGGACTTAGAACGAAGGAGTTATAGCACTTTGAAGTTATTGGCAATATTGGTGCTTAATGGAGAAAGATGGAAAGAAAGGACCATGCATGCAAGGTGGCCTGCGCAAGAGTACGCCAAGCGTAGCTGGGGTACGCCCAACGTATAAAGGAAAATGATCGCGGGTGCGGAGGGGCATACGCCCAACGTACGCTCAGAGTTCTCAAACCCTAATTTTAGGGTTGAGCCCTATATAAAGAACCTTATGTCTCGAAGGCCAGCCTCCATTTCCACCCTAAAGGAGCCACTACAAACCCTAATCAATATTTGAGTGTTCTTGGAGCTTAGAAGATCACTAGAGAAGCATCTTGGTGTTGTGGATCCATTTTCCAAACAAGAAAGGAACAAGGAAAGGTGGTGGTTCAAAGGAGAGTTTGCAGATCTGGGATTGTTGCTTCATTTCTAGCCATTTCAAGGTATAAAGATCTAAACTTGGTGATTATCTTCTTAGATCTCTTAGATTGAGTTTTTGGACCATTTTGGTCCAAAGATTGAAGCTTTATGGTTCAATCCGATTTCTAGGACTTGGAGTTGCTACTCTCTGTTCTATATGAGTCCCTGAGGCAGAAAGTTGCCATCTTGAATGTCTTATTGGGTTCATGCATGAGTTAAGAGCATTTCCATGAGGATGGAATATCATTTTTGGAGTTTGGAATTGATTGGGGCATGCAAAGTCACCAAGTCAGTGACTTTATGGATTAATACGTAGAAAAGGACTTGGATATGTGTTTGTATCTTCTAGAGTAGAGCATTAAGCACTTAATGGGAAAGTGACTTAACAGGGGGAGTACGCTGAGCGTACATGCAGGTACACCCAACGTAAACACCATTTGGCTAGTACACTTAGCGTACACAGGAGTACGCCCAACGTACTCATCAGATTTGGGTTTGGCTTGTTTTGGGCCTCGGTTTGGGCCATGCAAGGGATTTTGGTTCTTTGGGCCTTAGTGGGGCATCAGAAGTCAGATATTGTGGGCCAAGAAGATGTTTGGGCTTAGGGTAAGGCCCATTATAGAGTTTGGGGCCAATCTGGCAAATTGGGCCATTAGTGGGCCACTAGTGGGCGCGGGAAGCCTACCTAGTGTTGGGCCTTTTTATGTTATGGTTTTGGGTCTAGATATGGACCAAGTTGGACTAGGGGGTAAAATGGTCATAATCGATTTGGACTAAGTGATATTTCGGTATTGGTAGCTCGGGGAGCCGAAGGAGCAGTAGTTCGGGGATTGCCAGCTAGCAGCCAGAGGAGTATCAGCAGATCTTCAGCAGTGCGAGGTGAGTTACCTTCCAGTAGGAGTGGGTCTACGGCCACAATGTCGGCCCACTAGTAGGAGTTGTTTGTTAGATGATTGTATTTGTGATAATTATGTGGTGTGTTGTTATCTGATATGCTTTATGTGCTAGGGTGTTATGACATATATGTTAGTAGTGGTAGGGGTGATATAGTCCCTAGTTACCGGTTGAAAGATACCGAAAGGGTAGATAGTACCCACGCATGCCTAGCAGTATGATCATGATATGTTATTATGTGATAGTGGTAGGGGTGAAATAGTCCCCGATTACCGGTTGAAAGATACCGAAGGCAGTTACCGGTTGAAAGATACCGAAGGGGTAGACAGAGCCCATGCATGATATGTTATAATGTGATCAGTATGTTTATGATATGTTATTATGTGATAGTGGTAGGGGGTGAGATAGTCCCCGGTTACCGGTTGAAAGATGTCGAAGGGGAGGTTAGCTCCCGGTTACCGGTTGAAAGATACCGAAGGGGAGGTTAGTTCCCGGATACGGGTTGAAAGATACTGAATGGGAGGTTAGTTCCCGGATACCGGTTGAAATATACCGAAGGGGAGGTTAGTTCCCGGATATCGGTTGAAAGATACCGAAGGGGAGGTTAGTTCCCGGCTACTGGTTGAAAGATATCGAAGGGGAGGTTAGTCCTCGGATACCGGTTGAAAGATACCGAATGGGAGGTTAGTTCCCGGTTACCGGTTGAAAGATACCGAAGGGGGGACCCACTGCCAGTTATGTCAGGCAGATACCGGTTGAAAGATATCGAAGATCAGGCATTAGGTGGTATGTGGTATGATGGGGAACTCACTAAGTTTCGTGCTTGCGGTTTTCAGTTTTGGTTTCAGGTACTTCAAGTAGCGGAGGGAAGAGCTCGGGATGACTTCATCGCACACACCATGATGTTTTAGCCTGGGATAATTTACTCTGATATGATATGTTTATACATGATACTCTGATTAAATATGTTTTGAACGAATGGTTCGACAACTATGGTTTTTATTATAGTTTTTAAAATGAAATTTTTGGACATGATTTTTGGGACGTTACATTAAAATAGACAATTAATAGATTGACAAGTAGCATCACATTAATTAAGAGGTCTAATATGATGACACATGGCAAAAGAACTACTCTTTTATTAGTATAGGGAGACTAGTTGTGCGACCCATTTATTACATGTGTTAATTTAAAAAAAAAGTTAAATATAAATGTCAAAAATTTGAGACCTTTTAATTTATAAGAAAATAAGAAAAATAATGAATTATTATAATGAAAATGTTTTTTATCTTTTAAATTTAAATAAACAATTTAAATAAATAAAAGAAATTAATGAGTTTTCATTTTGGGAATTTTGAAATTAAAAAGTAAGTTTATTAATGAAATTGATTTCTATTTATCACTACATTTATTACAATTATTACATTAAAATATTATGTGGAATTTAATAAAATAGAAAAATAATAAAATGACATGTGGAAAAAGAGTTAATTTAAAATAACTACAAAAGAATATTTTGCAAATTAAATGAGAGTATGACAAGTGTAAAAAAAACCTTCATTTATTAGAGAGGATAATACAAATATAGTATCTATTACAAAAATAGAAATACTTTATTTGAAAAAAAATATTAGAAATTAACCCTAAAATAATGATGTATTGTACACTACTAAAATTGACATAAATGGATCCTGTTACTATTTATTTGAAAAAAAAGGTTAAATAACTCATTAAAATACTCTTTCCTAAATTAAAAAGAAAAATATATCACAATTTTTATAAAAGAGCCCATGTATGTCCTTTTTTAAATAAGATTTTGTTTTGTAAATTTTATTAAGTTGTGCGTTTTACTCTGTACAAAGAGATTTTTCAAATGAAAGAGCAACATTTAGTTTATTAAATTATTTAATATTTATGACTTGAACCTCTACGGAATAGTTAATATAACATACATCAAAAAAGAATTTACATTAAACACACTGATAACCCAATTTCAACCACAACTTCGTGTAGACCATATTCACCTACACTCTTATAAAAAAACACATGTATCTAATAAAATCACACTTCAAAAAAATACTAATAAAACCACATTCTAAATACTCAATAAGTATTTCCCAACACATGTACCAACAACATAATAGCTACACAAAATAAAAACTAGATGCAAGTCTACTCCAAATCGACGACTATAGACTTACACCCATGAAAACGTCATTTCCCTTACATAAATAGAAACGAAACCACCATCTACACCAATTAAAACCATAGTTAGGTAATGATAATATCCAAAAAAGGCATATTAATTGCATCTATAGAAAACTTAAATATCCTAATACCAATTACAAATCGTAATTATGAACTCCTAGGGATACACAACCACCGCTTCATGTATATTCAGATTCCGACACCACCACTTGTATTTAACAGAAAACCAGTCACCTTCTACCTCTGTACAATCAACATGAGTCGACAAACATAAAAAACACCATCCAACAAAACCAAGATGATGACTATGTGAAGGGTGACCGTCTAAAGGAAAGCATGAAAACAACCCTTCAAAATCTGATCCATCAAAATGAGATGGATAAGAATCTTCTCACTATTGCCTACAACAAATTGCATCAACAAAACCATATCAAAGAAGAAATCACAAACAAACTAACCTCTCTATCCCTTCACTTCCAATCACTCACCCATAAAGAATTATCACACTCTCGAGATGCATACATCAACGTTATGAAGTCACTACGCTTATACATACGACTCACTGACATGTTAACCAAAACTATGAAGAAATGTTGCATACTGTGATCAACGACAAATGAATGTTTGTAACGTCCCAATTTTTAACCAAAAAATTTCATTTTTATTTATTAAAATATATTATAGTTATAATTACATTATGTGGAAACATGTTACGAATGCGCGTATGTACAGTCGTACATTTCCCTTCTCACGAAGTACCTGAAAAACATTTATAACAAATGGGTAATCACTAGGCTTAATGAGTTCCCCAAAATACAATATAGCATAATACATATACAATGCATACACATAATATAAAGCATAGTAAGTGTAGTCTGACTTATAATCGGGATTTGCGTTGGCAGAACTTCGACCCGAGAGCTTCTAGTTCTTGAGCCCTATGATGCTCCAGAATTTCACTAAAAATGAAACTTTCTAAGCTCCTGAAAAACTCCAGAAATCAGACTCAAATAACCAGAGAGAGAAGTGAGAATGGTGTGGAGGGAAAGAACGGGATATGCAGCCTATTTATAGCCAAATTCCGGACGCGCGCCGTGCACATGGCTGCGGGTGCTGATGTGGCATCGTATGGGTGGTGACACGTGGCGAAACGTTGGTGGACTGTCAGGGCACCCGCACACCTTTTCGATGTGCGCGCCTGCGCGTGGGATTTTGGCAGAGTGATTGAGTGTTTTCTTCAACAATCCCGCGTGGATGAGTGATTTAGTGATCCGTCATTCGAATTTTCATCCTTGTGTTTTGTAGCTTTGGTAAAGCGAGCTTCTTGTAAAAAGAATATGACATTAAATTGATACTATCCCCCGAATCGGCTAAAGCATTTATTAAAGTAGAATTGCCAAATTCACAAGGCATAGCTAACCGGCCCAGATATATCATTTTAATTAGCTACGCATCAATGATTGCCATATAACACAACTCATTTTGCACGATGGTAGATGCTTTATCCAATTCTTTTCGGTTAGTCATCACATACTTAACAAATTTAGGAAGCTTAACCATGGATTGGAGGAATGGAGCGTTGATCAAGAGGGATAACACTTGTTCCATGAATTTCTTCTGGTCCGACTCCAAATAATTTTTGAGGGCTTGAGATGGATATGGCAGAGGCAGCTGGTATGGTTTAAAAAAGAATGATTTTCATTCTTCAATGGCCATGACATGCCCTCGTGGTCGCCAAGTCGTGGGCACTAGGCAGATGATTTTTCTTTTTCTGCTCCGGGCTTCTCTTCTTCCATATGTGGATCGGGTTGTTCGGTATCCGTATCATACATCATAAATGGCTTAGAACTACCATACTATTCAATAAATATCGCCATAACATGAGGATGTCGTTTTGGATCGGGATTCTTGGGTGGTAACCACTCGTTAACAAGTGTTGTTAATTGCCCAAGTTGAATCTCAATGTTCTTAATGGCAGCCTGTTGATTTCTTATCGTAGCATCAGTTGCGTCAAGCCTCTTCTCAGAAACCGTTTGCAAAGCGTGCAAGCATCGATTCAAACTCATATTTGTTATCAGATTGTGGTTGTTCTTTTTTATAGAGGCCTCGACCGGCTTGCCTACGATTTCAGTGACTGAGTTGCAATTTTGTGGCCCGTCTACGATTTTGTTGCTTAGTAGCCCAATATATATATATATATATATATATATATATATATATATATATATATATCATTATATCTTACTATATTATTATACAAACCTTACTATTTCTAAAAATAGATTTAATACGTCCAAATTATTAAGCTAATAGTACAAATATCTTATGCATTATATGAAAGATTTGATTTTTATTTTGACTCGACTCATTATCTTTTCCTCTTTTATCTCTCCTTTTGACTTGGTAATTGAACAATCGTATGTAATCCCATTTAATTCGCCTAACTACAAGTTCAAAAGGTTGAGTGCCAGTCTCGTATCCTTCATACCTCTCTCTCTCTCTCTCTCTCTCTCTTGGTAACCATTCCCTCTCACTTTCTCAAAACCCTAGCTAGAAGCGAAGAGGCAGCCGATGATTCTTCCTGGAAACAACACCTTGATGTAATGATTATGGCTAAAAGATGTTAAAATCAACTTTGCAATCGTAGTATAGATCTTCGCAGGCATCAATATTCCTCCCATCGCAGATACATCTTTGTTCCCTCCCCTGCTATAAATCCCACCGTCCAGGAACAGAAGATGACTTCATCTCCCATCTTCCATTATGCCCAATTTCTCAAGGTACTCTTTTTATCCATCTTCATCCTTCCCCAAATGATTTTCAATAGCAATGATGTCGGACCATCTCGACCTTCTCTCTTTTTCAGTTTATATTCATATTCTCTTGCATCCGTCATCATCTGATTTCAGGTCGCTTCTGCACCTCTTTCCATATTCGTATTCACCAACATACAAGTAACATGTTTTGTCAAATGGTCTAACATTTCACTGACCCTCTTAGTTTTCATGTTTTTTTTCAGGGTATGTGATCCATAAAGAAGGTAATTCTTCTCTCCGTCGCCATTTAAAGTTTCCTTTTTTTGTTTAATTTCATAAATCTTTGATTTTGATGTAGATTTGATCTGATATCATATATGTGTGTGTGCGTGTTTCTTGAAGTTGTTTGGATATCTTCTCTGAATTCCCTATTTTGTTAGTTTTTGTTTCTACACATAAAAAAATAGTACAACTGGCATATTCTTCTCTGTAGGTTTTTTTGTTTGTTTGAACAGATGGTTAGGTCAAATCTGGACATCACAATCAGCTTCTCCCTTCCCTCATCCAGGTAACCTATATTTTGGTTGATAATTTTTTTAAGATACCAATTTTTTTTCTCTCTCTTTTAGGCTTTGTTTCTTTTCTCATCTTCCTTTTCATGTAAAGCAATCAGTTGGGGCTGTGTATGTATTTCCATATAACTGGAAGTATGGAACCTAAAAAATGGAGGTTGCTAACAGATGTGGATGTTGTTCTAACCTAATAGTAATGTATTTGCAATAATTTAAAACTTGGTTAATGGTTATGTTGATATCTGTTATAGGGACTATGGTTGTTCAAAGTATGAATATTAAAAACGTTGGGCTGCAGTAAGGTGCAACCGGCTAGCAAGTTATTAGAAAATAGGGCAATTATAGGGAATAATGGTCCTCAAAGTCTTAAAGAAACAGAATAGGTGTCACACCCCTAAACCAGACAGCGGAAACGTCCGGGGGTGGATGACTTCATTTGTAGTATCACAACACATGCTTTATAGTAATCAGAGTACAAACAACCATTGCATTAATAAGTATAAGTTTTTACATGTGTTCAATAAATGTATATTGACACCAAAATAGTTATACAAAATAAGAAGACATGACTCAATATAGCTCCATCTTCTCAAAAGCTCGGGGAGTACCTGTCTACTGATTCCCTAAGAATACAAGTAATTTGAAAAGAGATTATCAACATAAAGTTGAGTGAGTGCATAAGTATTTATGTTTGAAAGTATAATTTATGTTTCTTGAATATGCAAACTGTTCCAGAAAATCCTATATTTTCTGTTGTATATGAAAAGTAGTTTTAATCACATAAAACCGTTTTGTTTGTAAACCAGTGTTCTGTATTTGTATTCTTTTGTATAGCCTGTAAAAGTGAGTGTGTCTGGTTTCACCAGCTGTTATTGTAAACCGAGATGTAATATTGTAAACTGTATTTTAGTAAACTAGTACTTTGAAAATGTACTCATGTTTAGTTAATTATACACTAACCGTATTGTTAATATCTTTTTAATGAGTTATTATAACCATACTGAGACTAGATGGCCTGAAACAACGTTTTGAAGGCGTCAAAACTGTTGATAACAATTGTCACTCGTAGGCGTGTTTTCGATCCCCGACTGGAGATTCTGGTTATAATGTCAGGACTTTAACAATGTTGCTTAAATGAATAAACAACCCGAATCTATTGACTCATAAAAAGCATATAGACGTTACGTGTATAATAGAAGTGAAAACTCAATCATTCTGAAATAAATGATTGATAGTATGCTCCTGAATTAGTATTCTTAACATGTATTTGAAAGATGTATACCCTTGATTTGTTTTGAATCAAACCCTTGTTCTTGCAAAATGGTGTACTCTAGAATACTTGAATCGTGAATTAATGTTCTATGAATCATAAATTATACCTATTATAATTTATATATACTTTCTGAATTGATACTAACTGTTCATGAATGCAACCCCTTGCTCAACATGTTACAAAGGGTATTTGAACTGAATGAAATAACTTTTATATTTATATACATATACAAATATATATAAGTAAAATTTAAACAACATTCAGACAAATAACCGATACTATAAGCCCACATCCGAACAAGGAAAAGGAACCAAAGTGAGTTATCAGTCCTAAGCCCTTTAAATCTTATTTATATAAATATATAAATATATATATATATATATATATATATATATATATATATATATATATATATATATGATTTTTGAGGAAAATATAAGTTTATAAAATCATTTAAAGAGTTTAATATTTTGAAATACTTCTGGTGACTTGATGTCATTTTAACACAATTTAAAACCATTTGATTTGATGACAGTTGAAATCCATTTTGGTAAGATATTTTGAACCCGTTTACTTGTAACACAAAATTCTTATGTTAGACTTGTATCCCCCCCCCCCCCTTAAAACAGTAAAAACTATGAAAATACGGGGGTATGAACTCACCTTTTAAAGGGTGATTCGATTGATGATTTGATATAGGATGTTTACTTCCACAAGTGTAATCCCGTAGCAAAACAAGTCAAATAGGAGTGTTAGAAGCTAAAATGGAGGCTGAATGGTGTTCACGGCCAGGAGGTGTGTTCGCGGCCCAAGAATCATGAAGGGTTCACGACCCTGGAGGTGTTCACGGCCTTGAGTTCTTGATGAATGATGAACACTTGATGATCCTAAGCAAGTTTCTAAGAAGATTCAAAGGTTTTCTGATGGGTGTTCTTCGTGTTCTTCGCGTGTTCTTCATGAAAACTAGTGAAATCAATGGATTTTAGCCTAGTATAAGAAGATGGAAGGGTGTTCTTGAAATGATAAGAAGATCAAGAAATGATACCTGTTTGATGTTATGAAGAACTAGTGATTAACACTTGAATATTATGAGAAAGGATGATCCTAGCATGTTCTTAAGGAGAGAGGGTGTTCTTGCTTGATGATACTTGAGAGAAAAGGTTGAAATCTCAAGTGAAAGTGAAGAAATGAAGCAAAAACTAGCTGGAACATATATATGCGACGGTTCACAGACCGAGGGGTTCACGGTCGTGAACCTCGTACACGGTCCGAAGGCGGCTGTAGCCGAGAAGCGTTCATGGTCTGAGGGTTTGCGGCCCTCGTTCACGGCCGAAGTCTGTTCTCGGTTGCGATGTTTCTTGGTCCGAAGGAAAAGAAGGAAGAAACATAATGCAAAGTTAGTCGGATCCAACTTACTCCTTTCTCATACATTTAATATTCTTAGGGTTTTAAACATGTAAAGATTATTATATTAACCTTAATAAAATCCAATATATCAAAGAGAATTTTAGTTGACCCAAGTTTGACTTTGGTTGACTAGGGTTGACTTTACAAGTAGAAAATAACGGGATGTTACATTATTCCCCCGTTAGAGAGAATTTTGTCCTGAAATTTGGATTAAAGCGATATAGAAAGACTAGGGAAAAAGATGTGGATATTTTTGTTGCATTTGATCCTCCCGCTCCCAAGTGAATTCAGGTCCCCGTTTTGCATTCCAGCGAACCTTCACTATTGGGATACGACTTTGTTTGGTTGTCTTTACTTCCCCGTCTAGGATCTCTACGGGCTCTTCCATAAATTTGAGGCTCTCGTTTACCTCGATCTCGTCGAGTGGGATAACAAGAGTCTCGTCGGATAAACACTTTTTCAAGTTAGAGACGTGAAAGGTAGGATGTATGTTACTTAGTTTTGAGGTGGTCAGAGTTTGTAAGCTACTGGACCAATTCTAGCAAGAATCGCGAATGGTCATATGTACCTTGGGTTTAGCTTGCCACGCTTTCCAAAGTGTATCATGCCCTTCCAGGGTGAGACCTTCAACAAGACGCAATCACCAACCTAGAATTCCAAAGGTTTTCTCCTTTTGTCAGCATGACTTTTCTGTCTATCTCTGGAAGCCTTAAGTCGCTCCCGAATTTGTACGATTTTCTTTGTAGTTTCACGAATGATTTCTAGACCAGTGAGAGTACTGTCTGGTACTTGACCTCTATCTAGTTGCGTGTCACCCACTTCAGCCCAGCACAGAGGTGATCTGCACTTGCGGCCATAGAGGGCTTCGAATGGAGCAGCCTTTATGCTAGTGTGATAACTGTTATTGTAAGAGAATTCGACAAGGGGTAAATGAGTATCCCATGCCGTTCCAAAGTCTATAACGCAAGCTCGCAACATATCTTCTAGAGTTTGAATCGTCCTCTCACTCTTCTCGTCAGTTTGTGGATGGTAGGCTGTACTCATGTCCAGCCTAGTTCCCAAAGATTTTTGTAAATACTGCAAAAAACGAGACGTGAATCTGCTATCTCGGTCAGAAATAATAGATATTGGCACACCATGCAGTTTAACAATCTCTTTGAGGTAAGTTCGTGTTAGCTTCTCCATCTTGTCGGTTTCTTTTATTGGTAAGAAGTGTGCAGATTTGGTTAATATATCGACGATTACCCAAATAGTATCATAACCACCCGATGTCTTGGGTAGCTTAGTTATGAAATCCATCGTAATCCGCTCCCACTTCCATTCAGGAATTTCAGGTTGTTGCAATAAACCTGAAGGCTTCTGGTACTCTACCTTGACTTTGGCACAAGTAAGGCACTTGCCCACAAAGGTAGCAATTACAGCCTTCATGTTAGGCCACCAGTACAGTTTCTTGAGGTCCAGATGCATCTTGTCTGAACCTGGATGAATGGAGTATCGGTTTTTGTGTGCTTCATTCATAACCACGTCTCTGTAACCACCGAACTTTGGTATCCAGATCCGGTTCATGAAACAATAGACTCCATCATCCCTAATTTTGAAGTTCTTATCCATTCCTCTCAGGGTTTCACCTGCTACGTTTTTGGGTTTCAAGGCCTCGAATTGAGCCTCTTTGATCTGTGTGGACAAATGTGAATGAATTGTCATGGTCAATGACTTTACTCGGCGTCTCGAGTATTCTTTTCTGCTAAGGGCGTCAGCCATTGGTTTTACGAGGGTGATAAAGAATCTCACATTTGTAATCGTTCAGTAGCTCCACCCACCGTCGTTGTCTCATGTTCAGCTCTTTCTGGTCGAAGATATGCTGAAGACTTTTATGGTCCGTGAATATTGTGCATTTCGTGCCATATAAATAATGTCTCCAGATCTTCAGAGCAAATACCACTGCTCCTAGTTCAAGGTCATGTGTTGTATAGTTGACCTCATGCGTCTTTAGCTGTCTCGAGGCGTAGGATATTACCTTTCCTCTTTGCATAAGAACACATCCAAGCCCTTGATTAGAAGCATCACAGTACACTATGATGTCCTCTGTTCCTTCAGGAAGAGACAGGATCGGTGCACTGCACAGAGCTCGCTTCAGCGTTTGGAACGTTGTTTCTTGTTTCTCTCCCCAGCTAAAAGTTACACCCTTTTGCGTCAGGGTGGTAAGGGGTTTAGCAACTCGGGAGAAATTCTGAATGAATCTACGATAGTAGCCAGCAAGACCTAAGAATTGACGGATTTCTGTAGGTGTTTTAGGTGCTGACCAGTTCTCAATTGCCTTTATTTTAGAAGGGTCTATGTGTATTCCCTCTTGACTGACCACATGACCCAAGAAATCTACCTTCCTGATCCAAAATTCACATTTTGAGAACTTTGCATAAAGTTTCTCTGTTCTCAGAGTTTAAAATACTTGACGAAGATGTTGGCAATGCTCCTCTTCACTTCTTGAATAGATAAGGATGTCATCAATGAAGACTATGACGAATTTGTCCAAGAATGGACGACACACTCTGTTCATTAAGTCAATGAACACAGCAGGTGCATTCGTCAATCCGAAAGGCATCACTACAAACTCGTAATGACCATAACGAGTTCTGAACGCTGTTTTGAGAATATCCTCCTCCAAAATCCGTAATAGGTGATACCCGAATCTTAAGTCTGTTTTTGAGAAGTAGCTCGCACCTTGAAGTTGGTCGAACAGATCGTCAATTCGAGGCAGAGGATATCGGTTCTTGATGGTGAGTTTATTCAGCTCGCGGTAGTCTATGCACATACGGAATGATCCATCCTTCTTCTTTACGAACAAGACCGGTGCTCCCTATGGTGAGAAACTTGGTCTTATGAAACCTTTGCTAAGGAGTTCGTTTAGCTAGCTTGATAATTCTTGCATTTCAGAAGGTGCAAGACGATAGGGGGATTTGGATACAGGGGTAGCCCCAGGGATTAAGTCGATTCTGAATTCGACTTGTCGTTCGGGAGGCACTCCTAGAAGACCGTCGGGAAATATGTCAGGAAAGTTGCAGACCTCAGGATTGCTCGCGATGTCTTTGACTTCTTGCTTTTTGTCTACCACGTGAGCTAAGAAAGCAGAGTACTCCTTGCGAAGGTACTTATGTGCCTTTATACAAGAAATGATCTGAAGGTTCGTTCCGGGTTTGTCACCGTAGATGATAAGAGTTTCGTTAGTTGGCAAGTTCAGGCGAATGACTATTTCGTAACATAGGATGTCGGCATGGTTAGAGCACAACCAATCCATACCAATAATGACGTCAAAAGTTTTTATAGAGACCGGCATAAGGTCTATTGGGAAAGAAAAGTTATTCAATGTAAGGGTACATCCTATGTATATATCGTTAGTGTATTCGGACTTCCCGTTAGCCATTTCTACTGTGAAGGTTTCATTTAGTGGTTAGGAGTTTTGATTTAGCAGGTGTTTGAAATTATGGCTCACGAAGCTCTTCTCAACACCACTATCAAATAGAATGCATGCATAAGTATTGTTGAGGAGAAACGTACCCGTGAACACCGTAGGGTCTGCTACAGCTTCTTCGTGTCCCATTGCCAGAATCCTCCCAACTCCACCGACATTTCCAGCTTTCGGACAATCTCTTTTGAAATGCCCAACATCACCGCATCCATATCATGCTTGACCTACTCCAGCGACAGGTGTCACACCCCGATCCTTGTCGGAATCGATCGAGGTGTGATATATTGTTCAAAGTCTCATGACAACTATGTTATAATATGATTAGATTCAATTAAGTACTAAGTATGCAAACAAGATCCACAACATACAAATACAAATCCAAATACGAACAACATTTATTACATCAAATTTAAATAGTCTTGTGGATTTCTAAGGCACAACCTATTTTTCATCAACTTCATTCTTCAAATCTGCATCATGGGTAAAAACAGGTCAACTACGAGAGTTGGTGAGTAAACTAATTTTAGTAGAGAAAATTATGAAGTTGAAACCTTTATAATTGGAAATTTGTTTTCTTTTGAAGTCGGCAAACAATTGTATTTGAGATAACGGTTTATAAATAAAAAATTGATTAACAAATGATAACAACAACAATAAGTCCTCACCCTATATATACATATGTATATATATATATATATATATATATATATATATATATATATATATATAGGATGGAGCATCTAATCATCATACACACTCAACCATGTGCGATCAATCACCTTAGCGTCCCAAGGCGGGGTGGTCAACCCAATAGCGCTATTATTGTCCATAACATACCTCAAGAATACGGGCATAATCATGGAGATTAGACTAAAAATGGTAATGCACTACAAGTACATGTAGCGTAAACAAACAATAGTTATACAATTAATGACTCACGTATAAATGTCCCAACAATGTCTCAATTGTGATAAAACAATAAAATGAAGTTGGAATATATTAGAACCACATGATACACCCCAAAAGTATTGAAAATTATAAAGTATGGGGTAGATTACTCACATTAGTCCCAAAACGAAATGCGTGTGTCGTACGATAGACGGTTCGGGTCAAAATGGCGTAGAACCTAATATAATTAATAGTTTTGGTTTAGGAACAGCTAAACGAGAATAGAGTACTAATACAAATAATTTAGACACATATTCTTATATTAGATGAATTAACAATAATTCATTTTGATTATAATATTAAGGTATTCATTTGTTAAATGAATTTTAAATTGAATTAATTACTTTGCATAATTAATTTATATTTTCAATTTAGGCCAGATTTTAATAATTTCTTATTAAAATAATAATTTGCCAAATTATAATTATTTACAGATTTTAACAATTATTTATATGAAATAATCATTAAAATGCATTTTTACATGCTTAAATACTTAGGAAAATGGTTTTAAATAGTACACAGTATTGAAAAATTATGAAATTATTAGGAAATCATTATTTCATACAATATTAATTACTGTAAAATTTTTATATTTTTCTGAACTGTTTTAGTATTTATTTAATACTTTAATGATTAACCAACAACAAAATTCGGGAAAAATAATAAATGATTCCCAAAAATTCTGTAAAATTAACCATAGTTTTATAACATGATATAGAGCCCAATGTATAAGTTTCGGATATTTGTGACTATGGGAAGTATTTTTTATATATTTCATTATTAATTAATCAATAAAATCATAAATAATAGTAAACAGTAATATAAATGCATGAAACTTCATAAATTATGTTTAATCAATATATTGGTCATCCCAGAATTTTCTCAGAATTTATTGAATGCAAAAAGTATTTTATGTGAATTATTGCCCTACTTTATTGCAATAATTATAGTAATTCAATAAAAATAAGTTATTTTCTGAAAATTTCCAGAACTTCTTATTTTATTGATGGGATTCTGAGAAAAATCAGGTTTATGCATAAAATGAGTTTTAGATATTTTGGTGGATTTAATTTGTTTCTTGTATGAATTTGAAACTTTTAACAACATACCTTGATGAATGCTTCAAGAGGGATGAAGATTTGAGTATAATAGATTGTTCTTGGCTGGAATATGAGTATTTCTTGGATGAATTTCGAGATTGAGAGTGAGAGAAAGAATAGAGAAGGTTTAAGTGGTGAAGAGAATAATGTGTTGGGAGAAAAAGGAAAGGAAAGTGGATGAGAGGTGTGAGTGGGAGACCATGGGAATAATCTTTTTGCTTTTGGTGGTCTTCATAATTTCCCACTAACACAAGCATCTTTTACATAATTAATATAAGAGTTTTATAAAATTTAATGTAAAGTTTATAAAAATAGAGTTTTATAAAATTTAATGTAAAGTTTATAAAAATGGAGTTTTATAAAAGATGAGTTATTATTTGATTATAACAATCTACTTTGATTTGAAGTTTAATTATAGCATTCAAGTTTGATTCTTTTAAATTTAATTAGAGCATTATACTTTGATTTGATTTTAATATGGTATCATAATTTAATTTGATTATAGTTATAACGTTGTACTATACTATGTTGCTATTAACGTCAATTTATATCGTAGTGTATGAGTTTTGATCCTATTAGCGTCAAGTAATCTTGAGTAGGGTTTGAATGAGATTGAGAGAGGTTTCGTTTGTGATCTTTTTGAGTGTCCGGCTTCGCAACGAAAGGTCCATAGACCCCGTTAAGCCATGATTTAGTGTCCTACACAATCCCGATGATTGGGCAATAGTGTTTTATCGCTTTGGTTCGTTGTTTAGCACTGTTAAGGCTAAGGAATATCAAACACATGAACTTTCCAAATGATGTTTTCTCATTAAAATAGCGAATTGTACAGTGATTACATAACGTAAACCCTAACATACAAGGGTTAATGCAGTTGACCGGTTTAACTTGTTGACTTTGTTTGACTTTGACTTGACCGAAATTTGATGGTTGTCACAACAGGTACTTGGTTAATCGGTTGGGGTGGTGATTTACAGAATTGGGCAGTATGCCCTTTTCTATTGCAGTTACGACACTGCATTTCCCGGCAATTTCCGTTGTGGTGGAAATTGCACTTGTTACATTTGGTGAGATTATCAGCATAGGGCTTTGCTGGTGCAGGGTTAGCAGGAACAGCAACAGGTACAGTAGCAGCATGGATCGCCACTAACTGTTTCTTTTTTTAGGGTTCCTGAGAAGATTTGCCCTTTCTTTTATTCCAGGCTTTCTTGTTGTTGTTGTTGTTGTTGTTGTTGTTGTTGTTGTTGTTGTTATTGTTGTTGTTGTTGTTATTGTTGTTGTTGTTGTTTCCTTTGGGTTGTTTTGGGGTAGCGACCACTAAGTTTTGAAGGGCTCCATGGTCGATAAGGGACTGTGCCAACTCTTTGGCACTGTCAAAGGTAACAGGCCTGGAAGCAATGACACTTCCCTGAATCTGGGGCGACAGTCCCCATATGTATCTTTCAATCTTTTTGCTCTCCAGAGCAACCATTTATGGACATAGGATCGCTAAGTTGTAGAATCTATTTGTGTAGGTTGTTATGTATGAACCAACCATAGTAAGATTCCAGAGCTCTTACTCAAGCTTCTGAATTTCACCCCGCGGGCAGTACTCCTGCATCAGCATGGTCTTTAAGTTCTCCCACCTTATAGAGTTAGCCACTACCAAGGTCAGTGACTTAACATGGTCGTTCCACCATGTTAGGGCTCTATCAGCAAAGGTACAGACGGCGAATTTGACTCTGCTACCCTCCGGGCAGGAGCAGATCTTGAAGACTGCCTCCGTTTTCTCAATCCATTGCCTTAACGCCATAACTCCTCCAGTCCCATTAAAGGTCCTGGGTTTGGCGTTTGAGAAGTCCTTGTAGGTACACTCCCGATGGTGCCCGTGACTATCACCCTGATTGGAGGGGTGTGCGACACTCCCCGGTCCACTTGCGACCGTGGTGGTTATATGAGTCATAGCAGCCGCGACAGCTGCTATGACCGCCGCCTGAAACATGGCAGCGTCAAATTGAGGAGGTGGTGGCGGAGGTGGTGTTGGCGCTTCATTAACATTGACACGCCTTGGGTTTCTCCGTGGAGGCATCTTTTACTTTAAGAAATGAAAGATGAAGAGACAGTCAGATATCAAGAATGAACATGAACATGATATCTCCGAACTAAAACACTTAGTTCATTATGAATCTTGTAAGGAATTGGAAATATAAGTCTACTACAGGTACAACTTGCAACAGGATAATATGAATTTGAGTGGTTATTTTTCAAAGAGTATGAAAATGCATGTCGATTGTATTGGTATAATAAGTACATAGAGTTTGGAAAACTTGACCTTAAACAGGTCTACAATACACCAAAATACTAGGAAAACATCGACATTAAACCGACCTACCGAAAATGAAATTTTCGCGGTCGTACTGAAAAACCATGAAAAGTAACGCTAGAACATATCCGAAGACTTAGACTATAACCAAAAGAGTAAGTAGTGAACGAGTAGAGTATATTCTACTTCCTACTAGGTCCGACCCTGGATTTGGCTAGCTGACGTTCTATTTCGCACATACGCCTTTCTTGTGTTATTTGTCGTTCTCGTAGTTCTCTGACTTCGACTTGGGATGCCACCAGTTCTCTCAGTAAGAAATTAGTACGATCCCTTGTCGCATAATGATTGTCTTCTAAGTTACGAATGCGAACGGTGTTGACTCCAGTAGCAGCATCAAACTGCATGACTCGGTCGATAACAGCTCTTTCTTGCTCATCGTTACGCGCTACATGACGAACTAACACCAGGAGGGCTCTGTCTATTGAGCCTCCTGTGTCCAGATTGTAGAAGCTTCGGTCTCCTTGGTAAGGATGGTTCTGACCTTGTTCGTTACTCTACCTGTCTAAGTTTACCACACACAGAGGCGTCGGGCTTGGAAGTTTTGTCGTGGATTGGGATTATGGGCAACTTGTGGTGGATTATAGGCTTCTGATTCTGAATCAGTAGCTTCAGGAAAATTTTATTCAAAATCATCATCTAAGGGTATTTTAGGATTCTCTTCTGGCTCATCATCGAGCCATCCTCCATTTCCCTGATTGGAAAAGTACGGGTCTCCGGGTAGATGGAATCCAACCATTGATATCTAAGCGAGAATAGGGATATAAGAGATATAGAATATAATTGGTAACGATAGATTGCAAATACAAGTTTATACGAGAGAAACTTACAGTTAACAGATAATGAATTCTGTATGACTTGTTTTGGGTACTTCTATAACTACAAAGTGTATGCTAATTATATATAACTTGGGTATAATCGACCTTCGATTAAATGATCCTGCTCTAAGTCCACAACCAAACAAGTAACATGAAATGAAGCTAGATCACATATTCTAAGTCTATATAACCTTAATTATATATAACTGTAATATACCCTTAATATTTATATCTCTACCAACAATGGTTCTTTTGTTTTCACATGTTTGTTATTAGTATATAGTGCCTAAAATACTCCTATAGTATTTTAACTTTATGTTTTGTTCTAGAGCTCTTCTGTATATGTATAGTTGGTAAGTTTTAGACATGTCGCAACACTACCATCACTCCCAAACACATGTTAGTCATATCTCAAACCAATATAGTTGATCAGGCTATATTGATCCCAAATATGATTACATAACTGCCCAGGTTTGACTGCAGTGTCCAACATCCAAATACTTTTAAGTTGTTATGACTGTGATACTGTGCTTGTAGATATGAGTGTTAGTATACTTCTTGTAAAAATATTTAAATTTTAAAAGTATACTTGTAGTCAGAGCTCTTAGCTCCAATGTATTTATAGTTTGTATATCTTTTATGGACTGATATACTGAGTTCACTATAAACAATGCTCTGATACCAATCTGTCACACCCCCAAACCAGACAACGGAAACGTCCGGGGGTGGATGACTTCATTTGTAGTATCACAACACATGCTTTATAGTAATCAGAGTACAAACAACCATTACATTAATAAGTATAAGTTTTTACATGTGTTCAATAAATGTATATTGACACCAAAATAGTTATACAAAAGAAGAAGACATGACTCAATATAGCTCCATCTTCACTAGCTGTTATTGTAAACCGAGATGTAATACTGTAAAATATATTTTAGTAAACTAGTACTTTGAAAATGTACTCATGTTTAGTTAATTATACACTAACTGTATTGTTAATATCTTTTTAATGAGTTATTATAACCATACTGAGACTAGATGGCCTGAAACAACGCTTTGAAGGCGTCAAAACTGTTGATAACAATTGTCACTCGTAGGCATGTATGCCCGGCTGTAGCTAGCAGTCTGAGTGCGGGGTTGTCAATCCCAATATAGATCTATACACACTTGTTTTGGATCCCCGACTGGAGATTCTGGTTATAATGTCAGGACTTTAACAATGTTGCTTAAATGAATAAACAACCCGAATCTATTGACTCATAAAAAGCATATAGACGTTACGTGTATAATAGAAGTGAAAACCCAATCATTCTAAAATAAATGATCGATAGTATGCTCCTGAATTAGTATTCTTAACATGTATTTGAAAGATGTATTCCCTTGATTTGTTTTGAATCAAACCCTTGTTCTTGCAAAATGGTGTACTCTAGTATACTTGAATCGTGAATTAATGTTCTATGAATCATAAATTATACCTATTATAATTTATATGTACTTTCTGAATTGATACTAATTGTTCATGAATGCAACCCTTTGCTCAACATGTTACAAATGGTATTTGAACTGAATGAAATAGCTTTAATATTTATATACATATACAAATATATATAAGTAAAATTTAAACAACAGTCGGACAAATAACCGATACTATAAGTCCACATCCAAACAAGGAAAAGGAACCAAAGTGAGTTATCAGTCCTAATACCTTTAAATATTATATATATATATATATATATATATATATATATATATATATATTATTTTTGAGGAAAAATATAAGTTTATAAAATCATTTAAAGAGTTTAATATTTTGAAATACTTCTGGTGACTTGATGTCACTTTAACACAATTTAAAACCATTTGATTTGATGACAGTTGAAATCCATTTTGGTAAGATATTTTGAAACCATTTACTTGTAACACAAAATTCTTGTGTTAGACTTGTATCCCCCCCCCCCCTTAAAACAGTAAAACTATGACAATACGGGGGGTATGAACTCACATTTTAAAGGGTGATTCGATTGATGATTTGATATAGGATGTTTACTTCCACAAGTGTAATCCCGTAGCAAAACAAGTCAAATAGGAGTGTTAGAAGCTAAAATGGAGGCTGAATGGTGTTCACGGCCAGGAGGTGTGTTCGCGGCCCAAGAATCATGAAGGGTTCACGACCCTGGAGGTGTTCACAACCCTGACTTCTTGATGAATGATGAACACTTGATGATCCTAAGCAAGTTTCTAAGTAGATTCAAAGGTTTTTTGATGGGTGTTCTTCGTGTTCTTCGTGAAAACTAGTAAAATCAATGGATTTTAGCCTAGTATAAGAAGATGGAAGGGTGCTCTTGAAATGATAAGAAGATCAAGAAATGATACCTGTTAGATGTTATGAAGAACTAGTGATTAACACGTGAATATTATGAGAAAGGATGATCCTAGCATGTTCTTGAGGAGAGAGGGTCTTCTTGCTTGATGATACTTGAGAAAAAAGGTTGAAATCTCGAGTGAAAGTGAAGAAATGAAGCAAAAACTAGCTGAAACATATATATATATATATATATATATATATATATATATATATATATATATATATATATATATATATATATATATATGAGGGTTCACGACCGTGAACCTCGTACACGGTCCGAAGGCAGCTGTGGCCGAGAAGCGTTCACGGTCCGAGGGTTTGCGGCCCTCGTTCACTGCCGAAGTCTGTTCTCGGTTGCGAGGTTTCTTGGTCCGAAGGAAAAGAAGGAAGAAAGATAATGCGAAGTTAGTCGAATCCAACTTACTCATTTCTCATACATTTAATATTATTAGGGTTTTAAACATGTAAAGGTTATTATATTAACCTTAATAAAATCCTATATAACAAAGAGAATTTTAGTTGACCCAAGTTTGACTTTGGTTGACTAGGGTTGACTTTACAAGTAGAAAATAACAGGATGTTACAATAGGACACACTAAAACGAAATAATAGATATTTCATAATCGCATGAGTAAGGCAACATATATGTTTGGTGGAATGAGACATTTTTTGGTAACAGATGACACTAACATCAGATATTTTCTTCTAAACTGGGTTTGGGGTCATTAATTATATGTTGTGAAGGTCATCTGTTACCAAAAGATTTGGTATGAATGGTGTGTCGGGGGTTCGGATGTGTTTATTTTAGTCTAGTGTGTGTGCGTTTATTTCGGTCATCTGTTACCAAAAGATTCGGTATAAACATATAGTCTGTCGGTGGTTCGGTGGTGGTATTTTTTACAATTCAATGATAATGATTCAGTATGAATGGTCTGTCGGGGGTTCGGATCGTCTCGAGACAACAGATTGCAGACCGAGTAAATGTTATCTTGTTGCGAGGAAGTCGTTGACCTGCGGATTTTAGGGCTTTTGCGAAGGTTGGTCACGGCTACCCTAGGAGGGCTAGGGAGTGCCCAGGATGGTGACCATGTTACTAGAAGTGGTTGGGTGTGTGAGGAATGGTAAGGAATGATTTTGAGGAGGAAATCTAATTTAAGTGGGGGAGAGTTGTAACACCCCGTTTATTTAATAAATAAATAAACGAATTAATGAATGAATAGTAGCCCCACAATTTATAATTTTATAGCAAGGTGTGGGTCTTGTGGAGTTAACTGTCATAATTTTTAGAAGGCGGGGATTAAAGTGTAAAATCCGGACTTAATTTGTAAGTATTATTGAAGGCACTGACTAAATGGTAATTTCTGGGACTTCATTTGAAGAGATTTTGGAGGCTAAGGGGTTGTTTAGTAATTATTGTACCTAAATTGCAATGGATTTTAATGTCGAGGGTTGTTTAGTAATTTATGGGCTGAATTTGAAAAGGATTTCAGGAATCAGGGTATATTTGGTAACTTATGGACTCATTATGAAAGAAAATAGGGAGGGAGGGGCCGATTATGTTATTATGGAAATAAGTTTGGAGAGGCACGAGTATTAAGCTCCCGTCCAAACCCTAACCCTAAAGAAGGGATACAGCCGCCATCTTCACCACTCTCACTCCCTCCGCCGCTGCCCTATCGCCACCCTTGTTCCTTGCCCCTCCAGCCGTCACCACCCCTTTTACTCTCATTTTCCGATTAGCTTGCGGTCACCAAGCAGCCACCGTCGAGGAACCGACTCCGAGGACCGTCTTCCTTCTTCTTCAACAGCCGCTGTTGTCGGCAATGTGTGTACCACTGTAAGGTCGCCGTATTCTTCTTCTTCTGCTGCCACTATGGTCGTTCATGGTATTACACCACCACCATGTCTGCCACTGCCCTTCATCGCTCATTACCGCCGTTAAATGTTGCTGTGGCTTCCTTCCAATGTCGTTGTCTTCTCCGTACACCACCGTGAGGTGGGTGGTTGTATTTGTTGGATTAATGTCTAAGTCCATAACTATAATTGGTAAGACTTGACCCGACCCGGCATGGTCCATTTCGGTTGCATGGAATCATGCATTTGGATAGACTATAATGAGAGAAATAACACTTAAGGTTTGTTAATATATTATAAGTTATAATATATTAATAAGATTACTTAATTAGTATTGATCAAGAATTAATCTAGAATTAATTAAGTGATCAAAAGAAGACTAATTAAATATATGGGTTGATTGTGTAAATCACCCATACTTGTATAGTGGGCTAATGCTCCATGGATTGTCAAGTTGGGCTAAAACCCATAAGATGCTCCATGGATGCTCCATGGTATGTTTGAACCCACGGATCCAAGGAAATGGAAAGCCATGACAATTAGGCTTTACCCTAATTGTCACTAACTATATAAGCATCCTATTGTTGACAAAATCAGCGACTAGAGTGATAATAAGGGCTAGCCGATTTTCATGAAGTGTGTATGTTCTCTCAAGTTATTCCAAGTGTATTTGGTGTTGTGTGAACCATTTGAGGTGTCACACTTGGGGCACTAGGCACTCAAGCTTCATGAAGTCATTCTACATCAAAGAGGTATGTATTCTAACTTGTTATATTTCATATGAATCAAAGGTTTTTGGTATGCTAGTTAGTATAATACCTTGGATATTCATATTTGCATGTATAATAGAGAAAACATAGATCTAAGGTATTTAGGGTTGCATGTACACTTAGGAGTGTTAGAATGCTCAAAACCCAACTGTGGTATCAGAGCCTAGGCTTGTTTTCTTGTTATACTTGCAAAATCTGCTTAAAAATCGAAGTTTTTTGCTGTCTGAACAGCAGACTCGCCGAGTCCATAAAGGGACTCGACGAGTCCATGCCTTAAAAGTGTTCAAAACGATCCAACTTGTCGAGTTGGTTCATGCACTCGACGAGTTGGACCCCCTGACAGCATATCTTCGAGTTTTTTGGCTAGAAATGGACTAGGAACATTATCATAAGCTGTGTTTGAACCTATAAACCTGTTTTTTATGTGGTAATGTTCATGCTAATCCAATTTCAAAGATAATTGTCAATAGATTCATGTTTTGTATTAGTTTAAAAGTTATGCTAATTACATGAAAAAGTTTGATCCTTGTTCATATGAGTTACTTAGATTAATAGAAAAGTTAATTGATTATTTGTTTTCAATCCATTTTAATCTAAGAGTTGATTCTAAAATGTGTTTGTGTAACTTGTCCTCAAGTTACATGAAGGTCACATTTAAGTTTCTTAAAACTCATAAAAGTTGGCAAAGGTTACAAAATGAAGAGTCTTGTCCTCATTAAATGGTTTTATGACTCCATAACTTGTCCTCAAGTTATGGAGGTTCAAGAGTCACTTCATTAAATAATAAAAATGTGTAACCTTAATTAGTTCCATAAGTTACAAAAGAAGAAGAGTTACATTCTTTAATAGTTTAAAGTCTTCCATAACTTGTCTTCAAGTTATGGAACTTGAAGAGTTTTAATTAAAACTACTTTAAACACATAAGTTATGGAATTAAATGGTTTTCAATATTTTCAAAACTTGCCCTCAAGTTTTGGAATTTGTAAAGTTTCTCTCATGAATACTTTAATTCCAAGTTAAGCCCTTAGAATTTTAAAAGTTAAAATTCAACCCTTATACTTTATAATATTATAAGTTAATTATATATATATATATATATATATATATATATATATATATGTGTGTGTGTGTGTGTGTGTGTGTGTATGTATAAGAGCAAGTCAGTCTTACCATTAGTAGGCCTCATTCACGAAGCCGGTCTATAAGGGGGTATAAGGTTGTTGCCTATAAAATGGCAGCTTAATGGGTGTCCACTCTCACCCACCGCTTCCTTGACTGGTGGAGGGTCGTTAGCCGAACGGGTAGGACAAGGACTATAATTCTCCCTTCATTAAAAGTATTAATGATAAATACTAAGTAACTAAACCTTTTATAAATTCCCAATCTTAGTTACTTAGGAAAATTTGAATAAGGTGCTAACCCATGAAATTACACTTTGCACTTTGCTTAAGTCGGTTGGTGGAGCGTGTGTAGTTTACCGGCACACTAGCTTGATTTAACAAGGTAGGCAAAGGGTTTCTTAAAGTTTATCATAGGCCGGTGGAGCATGTGTGGTTTACCGGCACATCAGTTGGGTGATAAACATTTAAGAGTACCAAGTAATTTGCATGGTTACTTCACACCTTGTTTTGTGATCCTCGGCATCCCAGTCACAAAACCTGAAGGGCACACTCGAGATTGAAACATGCCATTGAAAAGTTCAATGAATCTCAAAAGATCTAGGATTTTCAAATCCAATTAAAAACCTAATAAACTATTTCGTTTTTCATGGTGGAAATTGGTGAATCGTCATTCACCTACCTTCAAATATTTTATAGCCTGGATTACGGCATCCCTCTTCCAAGTTATAAAATATTGTGTTGGGTCCTAGCCTTAATATTTCATATTGGGTGTTATATTAAGGACTTTAAATCAACTATCTTGAATACCTCCCAAAAGATGTCTAGCTTAGATATCTATGATCTTCCCAAATCTCTTGGAACTTTACTTCCTCCACCTCCTCCAATTATTCTCCCTAACCCACAAGTTCAAGGTCACTCAAGCCCTAATGGCAAGCAAGGTCTATGTGTGATCACATCTTGGAGATGAAGTCACATATTGACAAGCCGGGAGAGTTGGGTGTCAAAGTCTTGAGAAAGTTGGATGTTCAATCACTTTCTAAGTCACATAGTGAGTTCCTTTGGGACTACTATGAAACAGACTATGACATAAACCTTAATGATCATATCTATTTTCTTGGTGCTACTGAATCAACAATGATTTGGAGGACTAGTAAAGCAAATTTGATTAGAATATCAACTTCCCAAACTTCCAATGACTTTGAAAATGGTAACATTGGATATCCAGAAAAGCTTTCGCTTCCCAATGGAAAGGGATTGGCCACAGTCAACTCGGTTGACCAAATGGTAAAGAGAAAGGCAAGTCTGTGATAGTCCAGTACACCATTCCCAAAGAGTCCATATGTTTCTCTTGCCAAAGGAAGGGGCATTGATTGCGAAGCAGCCTATTTACCTGAAAGATCATAAGGTTGATCAAGTCAAGAAGTTTGACTCTACTTCAGGTAAAGTCCACTATCTAACTCTGTTGAGTTTCTATTCTGAGATTCTTGTTACATGATGTGACTGGGTCACATGTTGATGTCTTAATAATCAAAGAAATGTGAAGAAACTTAAAGGAAGTATATGTTGATTCTGATCGCGAAGATAGATTTCGATCGCATGGTTCGGTGATCAGAATTTTTGAGCTACTACTTAAGAGTTATGATAGATTGCTTAGGAATAGATAACAACATAGTTTTCATATGCATTTGCATTGTAAGGATAAGTTTTTCTGCAAGTTTTAAATAAAAGAAAATTTTGTTTTTATTTATTTTTATATATATCCTTACAGTGGCATTTGTGGAAAATTGTTGTTTATATGCTTCCATTGATAGCAACATCGGAATATGAAATTGATTTTTTCATTTGTGGTAGTGTCTAAATTTACCAAATAAGGAAAGATTCTCATCACCCAAGTTCTCAATTGGACCGAAACTTGGAATCACGTAAGTTGTATAGTATGATGAATGAGAACTTTTAGCTTTGGAAAATTAAGACTAATTCCTTGTTCACATATATATGTGAGTCAAGTAAATGACTAAAGGGATCGAGTACACATTCTTGTGCACTGGTCAAGTCTACCACAAAGATCGATAAGACTATTCGTCATGATTTACTAAAGTTTAGTAAATATGGTTATACTTATAAGTTTAAGTATAATTCTGAAGCATTGGAAAAGTTTCAATGTATGGCAGAACGAAAGAGAAAAATCAAATTAGGCAGAAGGATAAAAGTTTCTCAAATCTGAAAAGATGGGAGAGTACTTGAGTATCATGTTTTATGATCATCTTAATGATTAAGAGACCATATCACAATTCATCCTCTAAGGACATCTTAGTGCATTCTTATGGCTAAGAAGAGGAGTCATGAAATTGTTGAGATGGTTAAATCAAGAAGATGAGTCATACTTCGTTCCAAAACAATTCTTAGAGTCATGCTCCAAGATTGTAACTTGAGTGACACATCTTAAAGAAGGTTTATTAACACTTGTCAAATGTAAGAGTAAAATGTTTTCTACTCTTGTACATTTGAAATTGGTAAGTTGTGATGTTTTAGATAAAACAAAGACCAACTAAGGCCAATTGTATGAAGTGTTTGTCTTGATAAAGAATCTGCACTATCTCTTGAATATTTGGCAAGGGAGTCTTATATGCCAAGAGGACAGTGGGAGTCTAAAAGATCTTGAAAGAGTCTAATCAAGAATAAAACCTGTAGTTTATCACTAGCACACGACTTGAGGTTTATAACCTATCGTGTTGACATATTCCTATTTCTGTGCCCATTCCAGTTAAAGTTGGCTTTGCATATGAGTTCTGAGGGTTCTCAATTGGTTGCATAACAACTTGGAAGCAATGGTAGGCCCTTGTGCTGCCAGGTGGCAAGAAATTAAGATTTAGTTCAGTCCATATGAGTTTGTATTTGTCACTAACCTTGTCTTGTGATTATGGTTTTGACAGATTCACATGGATAAGAACACATACACCATAAAATCTAAGGGTCATAAGGTTTCTCTCCGATTCATGAAAATGATGGTGAGAAAACACTTTCACCAAGTAGATTTGAAGTAGATGGCAAAAGGTCTAAAACAATTGAGACTATGATTACGACATCCCTTTTCATAGTTCTGAAATTGTTTAGACACACATGTGTGATATCTAAGGAAAGGTGTATGATTTTGATAAAGTTTTTATCAAAGCTTCTCGTATCAGAAGTCTGAACTTTGGTAAGAAAGTCAATAAAGTATTGATTTCTAGAAGTCCAGCTGATTTCTGAGTACATGTCAAATCTAGTGGGAGCATAAGTGTTATGCTAATAATCATCATGTTAGTAGGAGCATGATAATTAGGATAAGTATTGCAAGTTAGCAATGTTAATTATAGAAAACAAAAGTTTCAATTCGTGAAGTTGCAAGGGTTGAAAAAGATGTTTTGCTATAATTAAGGGAGAGGATATACTTCATTTCAATTCTAAAAGCTTAGATTGAGGTTTTAATCATCTTTGGTCAAGGATATATATGAATTTCATGTTGGAATGGCTCAACATAAGGTAATTCTATATATGGGTCCATTATTTGCGTTCTAAAATTCGATTATGATTACGACATCCCTTTTTCATAATCTGAATTATGAGAACTTGGAAAATAGACATAGAAATATTATAGCAAAGAGACTGGTCTAGTATCATGTCTTTATGTGAGACATCATGAATCGTGTCCCATATGCTTCGGATATAGGATTGATTGCATGTGCTATAATATTCATCCTTTCTAAATTTTCCAAATGCTCAGGGCATTAAGAAGGGAAAAGGTCTAGAATTGGATATGACTAAAATGATTAAGCAATTATCGAGGACAATCTAAGGTTTACCAAAGATTGGTTGCTCAGGGACAGTTGGAAGTATAGTGTTAATTTTGGAAGGACCATATTGACATATTCTGAAAAGAGGCAACTCTTGTTCAGAAGTGATAATCAAAATGGTCCTATGGAAATGTTTCATAGGAGGAAGTTATTCAATTTGTGTAAGATTAGGAAAACTTAATGCAAGAAGGAGGTTTCCATGGAGTTGATCTCCATTGGAATACTCTGTAATGTCTGTTGACAAGTCTTTGTGACTTTGTGCATAATCATTATAAGAGCATCAGTGCATATAAGTTTAATATCTAACAAGATTTCGGTAAATGGCAGGAAGTTGGAATTCTTGCATTTGCAGTAAGGATTTGGGACTGTGAAATGAGAATCATTGGAATCATGTTCAATCGATCTATTTCACAAAGTAAAGATCATAGACAAACATAGTATGCATACTTGGTGTATGGCATGACTAGTGTTTAGAAAACATAGTGTACATGCTTGGAGCATGGGACAACTATTGTTTTAATTCAAGTATAAAGTTGATAGTTTGAAACAGTATGCAATGAATAATGTGTAATCAATATGGTGATAAATAAAAGGTGTTTTATTTATATTCATAAGTTTTGAGACCATATTGGATTCAATTATTCTTGTGTTTCATTTTGCATGTTTTGACTTCCAGAATAAAATAGGTCATTTTTCCCGAATGACTAAGTTATTCAAACTATCCACAGTCGGTCATATGTTGGAAGTAGATATGAATCAAGACTGTCATGGGTTGGCTTGTAGAGGTCTAAGATATTGGACAAAGCGGTGCTACAACACTCATGAGTGCTCATAAGTTCTGAGTATTAGATTCAACCCACGCTCATTTGAATCACTTCATGGATTTTATCACGAGTGATCATGAGATGATAATATCTTATATTCTTAAAACCTAGAGATATGAGTTGTTACTATGAGTTGGTTATACATTGATTTCACGAAACCGCATTGGTAACTCGATGTTATAAAACGTGCCTTTGTGTATGATTCAACAACTAGTAGAAAAAGCCATATGAGTCGAAGTTTATCCATTCCTTTTACCTTCGGGATAAAAGCGATATATGTGGGCCCCTCGATGATTTAGTGATGACACATGTGAGTCCTTGGCCAAGCCAGGACTGATTTGATTTGTTCAATCAGTCATTCGTCATAAATCGGAAATCGGGAAACAACAGATGGACAGAGAGAATGATTTATAATCCATGTCTCAGTCCATATGATATCTAGAATGGAGGAATATATGATCACTTATCTAATGGACAAGTCATTGACAAAGGTCAGAGATCATCGGCAAGGTCAGAGTTCGACGGAAGCTTTTGAGAGCTACGATTGCCAGTCAGTTCTTGAAGTCATACGCAATAATAGTTTTAGACTTATCCAAGTGGGAGACTGTTGGATTAATGTCTAAGTCCCTAACTATAATTGGTAAGACTTGACCCGACCCGACATGGTCCATTTGGGTTGCATGGCATCATGCATTTGGATAGACTATAATGAGAGAAATAACACTTAAGGTTTGTTAATATATTATAAGTTATAATATATTAATAAGATTATTTAATTAGTATTGATCAAGAATTAATCTAGAATTAATTAAGTGATCAAAAGAAGACTAATTAAATATATGGGTTGATTGTGTAAATCACCCATACTTGTATAGTGGGCTAATGCTCCATGGATTGTCAAGTTGGGCTAAAACCCATAAGATGCTCCATGGTATGTTTGAACCCATGGATCCAAGGAAATAGAAAGCCATGACAATTAGGGTTTACCCTAATTGTCACTAACTATATAAGCATCTTATTGTTGACAAAATCGGCGACTAGAGTGATAATAAGGGCTACCCGATTTTCATGAAGTGTGTATGTTCTCTCAAGTTATTCCAAGTGTATTTGGTGTTGTGTGGACCATTTGAGGTGTCACACTTGGGGTACTAGGCACTCAAGCTTCATGAAGTCATTCTACATCAAAAAGGTATGTATTCTAACTTGTTATATTTCATATGAATCAAAGGTTTTTGGTATGCTAGTTAGTATAATACCTTGGATATTCATATTTGCATGTATAATAGAGAAAACATAGATCCAAGGTATTTAGGGTTGCATGTACACTTAGGAGTGTTAGAATGCTCAAAATTATCTCCGAGCAAGGATGTGTTGGTGTGGGTGGTGTATGCACTCCTTCGTTGGTGTGGCTGTATGATCGAGAACCAAAGAGAAACCACCGCCACCACGTGCCACCGCCGACCACCACAAGGGTGGTTGCGTGTATGTGTTTATATTAATGTAGTGTGTGTGCGTTTATTTCGGTATTTTCATTGTAAATTGTAAAATGGAATAATGGAAAGAAATTGAAAACCACCACCTTAGGGTGGTGGCTGCCGCCACCGGCCGCCGTGTCGGGTGGCGGTGTGCTTAGTTGTGTGGATTGTTTTTGGGATGTTTAAACAAAGGGACTAGCGAAACCCTAGTGGGCCCAATAAAACCCTAATAGGCCCAGTGAAGCCCTAATGGGCCCGGTGAAAGCCTAATGGGCGTAATGAACCCTAAGTAATCAAAAGACCTAGCTAATGGGCCTAATGGGCTAAGATGGGGTTGGAAACCCTAATTAGGGTTTAGAAAACCCTAATGTTGGATTTATGGGCTTGGACCTATCGGGACCCACATTTGGGCCTTTGGAATGGAATTGTATGTTAAGCCCAATCACACCATATGATTTATTTAGAAGAGTGATGGACTTAATGGATTAAGTCCTTAATGGGTTAAGCAAGAAACACATAACCCTAATCGTCATTTTATGTGAAACCCTAATTTCACTTGGGTTTATTGTTGGGCCTTTCTTTTGGGCTTTGATGATTGGGTTATTAATGGGCCATCCAAGGTCAAGCAATTGGACTAGAATAATTAATGGGCAATGAGGTAAGGCCCATATGAGGAGTTGGGCCCAATTTGGAAAATTAGGCCATAGATGGGCCTTAGTATGGGCCTTTATGATTATGAGATATTGGGCCATTAAAATACCAAATGATGGACTGGACTTTTGGTTGGGCCATAGAATGAGACCATGCAAAGGTTTGGGCCCATGGATGGGGCCTTGGGCTTGAATAAAGCCAACCTTGGGTTAATGTAGTAATTATCCAAGTATGTATTTATGGTTATGTGTTGGGACCCAATTATTAATTGGGTGATGTTTGATATTGACAGTTCGAGAATCTGTCATCTAGAACTAGGATTGGGTCTGCGAGACTTCAGCAGTGTGAGGTGAGTTACCTTCCAGTAGCAGTGGTTCTACGGCCACAATGTCGGCCCACCAGTAGGAGTTGTATGTTAGGTGATGGTCTTTGTGATATTCATCTAGGTTTGCTAATACCTAATATGTTTATGTGGTAGCATGATATGTTATATGTGATAGTGGTAGTATGAGGAAAATAGTCCCCAAGTTCGGTTGTTAGGACCGAAGGGCAGTTCGGGCACCCCAGATATGCCTGACAGTATGTTTATGCTATGTTATTATGTGGTAGTAGTAGGAGGTGAAATAGTCCTTGTATGTCGGTCGTAGGGACCGAAGGGTAGGCCGGGCACTCCAGATATGCCTGACAGTATGATTATGTTATAATATGTGTGATAGTAGTAGTAGGGGGTGAAATAGTCACCGGAGTTCGGTTGTTAGGACCGAAGGGTAGGTCAGCACCCCAGAATGGCTTGACATGGGTTGGTCAGCACCCCAGAATGGCTTGACATGGGTAGGTCAGCACCCCAGAACTGCTTGACAGGGTAGGTCGGCACCCCAGGAATGGCCGGACCGGGTAAGTCGGGCACCCCAGAATTACCCGGCAATATGTATGCTACGTGATTGTATGGTATGTGGTATGATGGGGGAACTTACTAAGCTTCGTTCTTACGGTTTTCAGGTACTTCGTTTTTAAAGGAAAGGAGCCGACTCGATTGCAGCGCATCACACTATGGTTTTCCGCACATGAGATCTTTAGGATTACACTCTGATATTGTTTTATGATAACATGTTTTGATTATTTCTACTTTGGTTTTGACATGACATAATATTACAGATGTTTTCTTATACTGTTGGTTTTATAATAACTTATCTAAAACTGAAATTTTTGGCCTTGAATTTTGGGATGTTACAAGTTGGTATCAGAGCCTTGGTTTGAGGGATTCGGGCACACTCTCGGGTGTGTCTGAACTCAAACTAAGGACTTGGTATGAAAATTTTCAAAAGTAAAAACTCTTTTATAAAAAGAAGTTTGAAAATAATTTGAAAAGAGAACAAAACTTTGAAAAGAACAAAGTGTGTGATGCGTGCAATCAACCGAGCCCAAGTAAGTTTTCCCTAATATACCTATACATGTTATGTTATGATATGATATGATATGGTTATGAGAACTGCATGCTAGATTAGGGCTGAGGATCTAGGAGGATGCCTTATATGCCTATTGTATGTATTTGTAGACTTGCATGCTAGTACTAATCAGTCAGTGATAGGATAACCTGTTTAGGTTATGCCTGATTGTATGAGCCTTTGAATTGCATGTACAGATTCCTGATTAGAGGATAGAACGGTTTGATTGGATTATGATGCTTAGAGTTTCCATTGTCTGAATGTTGCTTGCTTTGTGCTTTGTGGGACTTTTAGTAATGTGAGCTAACTATTAAGTGAATATGCTAAGTCACATGTGACACAGGCTGGATAATCTCAGAGTGATAGATTTGACCCTATTGTGCAGCTCTTGTTTGAGTCCATTCGTTCTAGGGGTGGGTCTTTTACTCGAAGGATTATCTGATCTCTGTTGCATGTGGCTATATTCATGAGGTAGCTAGTTGACATTGCTAGGAATCTTTCAGCAGCTGAGGACTGGGTGGGTTCGGGAACCTAGGAAAGCCTAGGATATGTTTCAGTGGGCTAGTAGTGAGGCTCAGCGAGACTTGGGTGTACCAGCCTTAGGAAGTGACTTGGAGGATTCGGGAGGATTGCTGAGGAAAGTATGGATAGGTGTGGAAGGTAGTATTGGGCCTGTACTACTAAAAGCACAGGATCCATACTCGAATCGATGAGAGTCTTGGAGAATCTGAGAAGCTTCGGGGAGAAGTTTGTGACCTAGTTTGGGGACAGAGGATGTTCTAGTGGTTACAGCTTAGCCATTGGCAAGTGAGCTAGTGAGCATGGCAGGGTGTCAGACCCTGAAGGATGTGATTTCTAAGAAGTTGCAGATGCGAGATCGATTTGGAGCACCCTGGAAAGAGAGGTTCATGCCAGGTGCATATAGTAGAGGGTACCGGGAAGAGACCCATGACTTCTGATCATCGGGTGAAAGGCCAGCAGGGCCGGAGTCAGTGTAGCACGTGCATGAAAGTGCACAAGGTAGTTTGTCGCTCCAAGGGTTTAGGCTACTACAGGGTAGCGGGGTTGGTCATGTCAGGAGAAGGTGATCAGTATTCCTCCAGATGTTGCAGGTATGTCATCTTCTATTACTACTAGATGGATGTTGGGGATACGTATCACTTTGGGATTGTGAGTGAGTTTGGATAAGTCAGATCTCGGGGCGGTTTTCTGCTAGTGTTTGAGTTATCAAGGATCATATATGCCATCCTGCATGCCGAAAGGTCCTTGATGAACCCACAGGGGGACGCATCTTGCGGAGTGGGTTCTGCGTGTACCGTTACCATTCCAGATCTTTGTCGGGATCTATGCAGGAGTATTATTTAGAGGATACTCGGTCAGGGTTGGAGTGATAGTTCTCTAGTGAAGTCAGCGTTCATGGGTTCTATCATTGTTCAGGTATGGTCGGTAATTGTCTATGGATGAACTTTGGAGTTCAGGGCACTACCGTTGCTAGGACAGAGCTGGTGACATGAAGAGGGTAGTGTCAGTCGCGGGTGTTAGATGCATAAGTGGTTGGTCATCACATGTTCAAGAGAATTGTATTTTCGCATGGGCTGTGTTCGGTTAAGAGTTCAGTGGTACTGCAAGATTGGAAGTGGGAACGAGGATTAGCCAGCCAGAGTGAAGATTGAGGCCTTCAATTGACAGCATGGGAGATGGATGGAGGTGTCAGACTGGACCAGATTTCCAGAGTACTCATCAAGATTTCCGAGGATGGGCGATCTCAAGGTTTAACCAGTGATTAATTGCTAGCATTGGTAAGCACAAGTTGTCATCAGTAGGATATTAGAAAGTGAGAAGGATTGGGAATCCTTCAATTCTCGCGTGCCGTGAAGACTTAGTCAAATCTAAGTGGGGGAGTGACTTTTTGTAAAGTTCTCCAAATGTGAGTTCTGGTTGCGCGAGGTGCAATCTCTTGGGCACATTGTCAACCAGAAGGGTATTCTGGTCGATCCGGCCAAGATAGAGGCCGTGATGCAGTGGGAGATTCCGAGGTCTCCAGCTGAGATTCAGAGTTTCCTGGGTCTAGCGGGTTATTACCAGAGATTTATATAGGACTTCTCCGAGATTGCAGTTCCTTTGGCCCGACTGACCAAGAAGTCGGTAGGCCTTCGTTGGGGGCCTGAGCAGCAGACAGCCTTCGAGACTCTCAGACAACAGGTTTCGAGAACCAGGTTAGGACTTCGGTTAGGACTCAAGTTCAGTTGAGGGTTAGGTCGAGTACGTGTTCGACCCGGTTGGGAAAGTGTTGTAATACTACGGGGGTATCCGTAGCATTCACTAGCAGTCAGATGGTATGGAAAGTGTTGTAAGACTACGAGGGTAGCCGTAGCATTCACTAGCAGTCAGATAGTATGGAAAGTGTTGTAAGACTACGGGGGTAGCCGTAGCATTCAATAGTGGTCAATTAGTGTGGAAAGTGTTGTAAGACTACGGGGGTAGCCGTAGCATTCACTAACATTCAGATGGTATGGAAAGTGTTGTAAGACTACGGGGGTAGCCGTAGCATTCACTAACAGTCAGATGGTATGGAAAGTGTTGTAAGACTACGGGGGTAGCCATAACATTCACTAACAGTCAGATGGTATGGAAAGCGTTGTAAGACTACGGGGGTAGCCGTAGCATTCACTAGCAGTCAGATAGTAGGGAAAGTGTTGTAAGACTACGGGGGTAGCCGTAGCATTCACAAACAGGCAGATAGTGCTAGGATGTTGTAAGTCTACGGGTGTCGTCGTAACATTCATGAGGTCGGCAGATAGTGATAGAGTGTTGTAAGGCTGCGGGTGTAGCCGTAGCATACACTAGTTTGGTAGATGGCATGAGCGTGTTGTTAGATCGCGGAAGGAACAGTAGTAACCACCAGTTCGGGTGCAGCAGTGAGGATAAGGAAATCTACAGATTGGATTTCGGAACTACCCATATGGATTAGATCTGGTTGAGCCAGTGATAGGAGTGTAGGAACGCCACTATAGTTACGAGATCAAGGAAGCAAGGAATTGCTTAAGGTCGTTTGTGATCTAAGTCTACCGTTGGTCATGTAGCAATCACTTTTAGCCTCGGATTTGGTGACGTCGGGATTTAACGCATGGAACCGATCATTTAAATCAGAAGGTTATTAGAGCCTCAGTGTGTGACATCCCCATTTTCACGGCCAGAAAAGACCAATTTTGTTTATGCTTTATAAAAATCAGAGTACATTTTTTAATAAAAATGTTGCGGAATTTGTTCCCGGTAAAACATGATAAATACGTTATCAAGGCATTTCCAGAGAAAAGTATTTTTATTCATTTTAAAACATTTGGGATGTCATCGTCAATACAGAAACATAAGCATAAACAGAACTTACATTCATTATCACTAGTGATTTATATCTCCTTAATCTCTCAGTGTAATGTGACTTCATATCAACACCTGTGATATAAATAAACTGAGTGGGTCAGGTTGGGAAACCTGGTGAGTACATAGGGTTTTCAACCCACAATAATATAATCATTATGTTTAATCATCAAACAATCAATCAACCCAATTACCCATCCCCATTATCTTCTTTACTCTTAAGGATCTACCCTAAGAATCAACTATTTCTTATTCATTCATTCCTAAGGATTATCATAAGGAATAGGCACGAAATCCATCGTTGCTAATGACACATCTGTCAAGCACAGCTACTAATATTATCACTTAGGCGCATCTGTAAGAATTGTGACATTCCTTATGAGGCGCATCTGTCGGTATTGTCCCTTAGGCGCATCTGTCGGGGTTATGAGGTTCTCTATTAGGCGCTTCAGCCAGTAGAGTCCTTTAGGCGCATCTGCCAGGGTTATCTCGTTTATTGACAGTATCGTTTTCGAGAATCCACTCGCAATACATGTCAATGGGTTTTTATCTCGTTTATCGACAATATCATTTCCGAGAATCCACTCGCAATACATGTCAATGGGTTTTTAGAGTACAGCTGGTGAATACACAGTTCAAATAACACCTACATGTTGCGAGCCTGCTAGTGTTCCACTGGACTGTCTAGAATAGTCCGTGGTTGTCATCCATACTCTGCTAGATGACGGGGCCAACACTTGGGTAAAAGGCTTCTCTCATGGTTCACCTCTCACCCTTATCTCATGGTCTATATCACCTCTCATCATTTTTTTGTCACACAACAACTATTTCATCTACCCATGTTTTACCCAACACATTTTGTAGATATAAAATACATATACAGTTTAAATCATTTAAAACATGTATAAAAATCTTTCACCCAGCACAGACGGCAAGTATACAGACAATATGCACACATAGCACGTAATTTATATTAAATAATTCATATCTATGTGTAAGATGAAAGGGACTATGCACTCACTTGTTAAAGTGATGATTCCAAATTCGGGCAGCGCTTCACTTTTAACGATTCTATTTTCCTTCGACGAAACCTAGCATTATTATCGCTAAATTTTAGTCTAATATTTACCGTGACTAATTATTAGTCTTAGCATTATTATTATTATATAAGCGTTTAAACAATATTTTCCAACCACTATGTACAGACAGGGGCCATACATAAAACACCGAAGGGGAGGACCATTTTGGCATATAGCACTTATGAAATCCAAAAACCCTATGCGGCCCTTTAAACCAGATTCCCCGTACCGCAAGTAGTTAAAAAGATATTATAAATACACTTATATAACTCATAATAATAGCCCAAATACTCGTTATAAGGTCCTAATAACATTAGTATATTGAAACATAAGCTATACTAAAGATAGGTTAGGCATAGCTCACTTACAGTGGGTTTTCTCGAAAACCGGGCTTCGCTGGAGCAGCGTTCCCAAGCCGAAAGGCTCTTTTCTCGGGGCTTCGGGAGCCTCGGGGCTTCCTTCGGGTGCTAGGGGGTTTACCTAGACTTTAGGGGGAGTTTTGGGGCTTAGAGAGAGAAAGTGAGTTTGGGAAGGCGTGAAGAATGAGGGAACCCGACACCTCTATTTATAGGCTGGAATCCTGCTCTACTCGTCGAGTAGGAGGTCCTACTCGTCGAGTCCATGGACAGGTGTCACCATCTGGTGGCTTGCCTTGGGGAGAAAGCCTTGGCCCATATTCAGCCACGTCACTCGATTTCGCACACCACCCTGCCGGCTTCTAAACCCCGTAACTTTCGCATACGAGCTCCGTTTTCGACGTTCTTTATATCCACGCGTAGGTCAAAACAAGATCTACAAATTTCATTTAGACTCCATCGGCTAATTCTCGGCCGATCTTAAATTTAACAATAGGAGGAGATTAGACTGTTAAATGACCGCGAAGAATTCGTAACTCCTTCATACGGACTCCGTTTTCGTCTCTCTTTTTATCGTTGAGTTCCTATTAATGAGATATTCAACTCTCATTTAGGTTGCGTAGGCCAAAAACCGCTCGAACTAAAATTCGAGTTTCGGGCTGTGCACTGCTCTGCCAAATCTTAGAAAATTCATAACTTCCTGATACAAAGTCAGATTCCGGCGTTCTTTTTTTGTATGTTCTCGGTTTAACGTATACTATAACTTTTGTTTAGATCACTAAGGCTAAAAAGTCCTCTATCATAAATTTACTATTTACGTCTCCCGGTACCGTGCCGGTTTTGCCAAAAAACTTCGACAGGCCATAACTTCTTCGTTATAACTCGGATTTCGGCATTCCTTATATGTACGGAACCCTTGAGACATATTCTACAACTTGGTTAATATTATTTATTTTAACTAATCTTTGTCGAAAAGTTGTTTTCGACCCCTATTATCTCTAAATTGACTAGCCCAGATCTACGGGCGTTACACAGTGACATGATAACTAGTGGCAACTAGTTCCTGAGAAGGATTTCGTCCAGAAGTCGTGTGAGACGACTGTGTATGAGCCCTTTTAGCTCGGCGACCGGGCTGGAACCCGGTAAATTCAGATGACTGACGGATGAATTGAGACTAGGAAGGTCTCGATAGATTTTGGGAAGCAGCTATGTAGCAACATACTGCTTCAGGCAGTTCAATGTTCAAGCAGTTTCAACATTGGGCAGTGTTAGCATTTGTGTTTTAGGTTGCGAGTATGGATGGAATAGCTAGATGATTTGGTGAGTGACAAGTCACTCACAGCGGGAGTATCTGAGCCTTGGCCAAGTATTAGTGGTCTACAAGGATAATTGGGTATGTGACCCTGTTTTATAGTGGGAACCTCGAGCTATCAGAAGTTGAGTAGCCTGCTGAGGGATAAACAGACTGGATTCAATGATAATGATTCGGTATGAATGGTCTGTCGGGGGTTCGGATCGTCTCGAGACAACATATTGCAGACCGAGTAAATGTTATCTTGTAGCGAGGAAGTCATTCACTTGCGGATTTTAGGGCTTTTGCGAAGGTTGGTCACGGCTACCCTAGGAGGGCTAGGGTGTGCCCAGGATGGTGACCATGTTACTAGAAGTGGTTGGGTGTGTGAGGAATGGTAAGGAATGATTTCGAGGACGAAATATAATTTAAGTGGGGGAGAGTTGTAACACCCCGTTTATTTAATAAATAAATAAACGAATTAATGAATAAATAGTAGCCCTACAATTTATAATTTTATAGCAAGGTGTGGGTCTTGAGGAGTTAACTGTCATAATTTTTAGAAGGCGGGGATTAAAGTGTAAAATCCGGACTTAATTTGTAAGTATTATTGAAGGCAGGGACTAAATGGTAATTTCTGGGACTTCATTTGAAGAGATTTTGGAGGCTAAGGGGCTGTTTAGTAATTATGGTACCTAAATTGCAATGGATTTTAATGTCGAGGGTTGTTTAGTAATTTATGGGCTGAATTTGAAAAGGATTTCAGGAATCAGGGTATATTTGGTAACTTATGGACTCATTATGAAAGAAAATAGGGAGGGAGGGGCCGATTCTGTTATTATGGAAATAAGTTTGAAGAGGCACGGGTATTAAGCTCCCGTCCAAACCCTAACCCTAAAGAAGGGATACATCCGCCATCTTCACCACTCTCACTCCCTCCGCCGCTGCCCTATCGCCACCCTTGTTCCTTGCCCCTCCAGCCGCCACCACCCCTTTTACTCTCATTTTCCGATCAGCTTGTGGTTACCAAGCAGCCACCGTCGAGGAACCGACTCCGAGGACCGTCTTCCTTCTCCTTCAACAGCCGCTGTTGTCGGCAATGTGTGTACCGTCGTAAGGTCGCCGCATTCTTCTTCTTCTGCTGCCACTGTGGTCGTTCACGGTATTACACCACTGCCATGTCTGCCATGTTGGATCAGGTGTCTAAGTTCATAACTATTTCTGGAATGTACTTGACCCGATTAGCATGGTCCATTTGGGTTGCATGGCATCATGCATTTGGATAGACTAAAATGAGAGAAATAACACTTATGGTTTATTAATATATTATAAGTTCTAATATATTAATAATATTATTTAATTAGTATTGATCAAGAATTAATTTGGAATTAATTAAGTGATCAAAAGGAGACTAATTAAATATATGGGTTGATTGTGTAAATCATCCATACTTATATAGTGGGCTAATGCTTCATGGATTATCAAGTTGGGCTAAAACCCATAGGATGCTCCATGGATACTCCATGGTGGTTATAGAACCCATGGGTCATGGAAATGAAAGGTCATGACAATTAGGGTTTACATGGTGTAACCCTAATTGTAACACACTATATAAGCATCACCTTGTTCACCAAAATCGGCGACTAAGCAAGAAAGAAGAGGGCTAGCCGATTTCAAGAGTGTATCATTTCTCTCTAAGTCATTCCAAGTGCATTTGGTGTTGTGTGAGACATTTGAGGCATCACACTTGAGGTGCTAGGCTCTCAAGGTTTTTCAAGGAATCCAAACTACTACAAGGTATGTTCTTCTAGCTTACTTTTATATTAAAGTTCCCCATGTATGCTAGATAGGATTATGAACCTTGGAAAATCAATTTTGCATGTATCTTAGTCAAACATAGTTCCAAGGTTTCTAGGGTTGCATGTACACCTTAGGAGTGTTAGAATGTTGAAAACCCTTCAGTGGTATCAAAGCCTAGGCTTGTTTGTTTGATACTTGATGCAAAATAACTGAAAAAGTCGAAATTCTTGCTGTCTACACAGGGGACTCGATGAGTCCATGGGGGGACTCGACGAGTCCAAGCGCATCTTCAACCAACTCGGCGAGTCAGTTCTTGCACTCGACGAGTTGGCCAGGCAGAGTGCATATTTTCGATTTTTGTTGCTGGAAATGGACTAGAAACATTACCCTAAACTGTTTTGGTGTTTTAAAACTTGTTTTATATGGAGTAATGGTTGTTCTAATCCATTTACAATGGCTAATATCAAAATTCCATGTTTATATGTGTTCATATGTTCTTGAAATTTTGATATGATTATTCATGTTCTTATGAGTTCTTGCAATATCATAGGAATTATGTGCTATTGATTGATAGTTAATTCATGATCATGATGTATTTTAATGGAGTCCATAACTTGTCCTCAAGTTATGGATAACCAAAAGTCACTTTGTAATAAATCCATTAAAAGAACACATAAGTTACAAAAATGAAGAGTCTTCATTTTAAATAAACAATAACTCATAAGTTATGAATTGAAAAGTTTTGTAAAGTTACAAAACTTGCCCTCAAGTTTTGGAACATGTAAAGTCATTTTAAATACTTTAGTTCCAAACCCTAAAATTTTACAAGTTAAAATTCAACCCTTATACTTTATAATATTATAAGTTTAATAATAATTATATATGTATAAGAACAAAGTCGTTTTACCGTTAGTAGGCCTCATTCACGAAGCCGGCCTATAAGGGGGGTATAAGTTTGTTGCCTATAAAATGGCAGCTTAATGGATGTCCACTCTCACCCACCGCTTCCTTGACTGGTGGAGGGTCGTTAGCCGAACGGGTAGGACAAGGACTTCTAAATCTTCATTAAAAGTATGCTGAAAAATAAAGTAACTAAATGTTTTTAAAATTCCCAATCTTAGTTACTTTAGGAAAATGTGAATAAGGTGCTAACCCATGAAATTACACTTTGCACTTTGATTAAGTCGTTAGTGGAGCGTGTGTGGTTAACCGGCACACTAACCTGGACTTAATAAGGTAGGTAAAGGGTAAGTGAATATTTATCATAGTATCGATGGAGTGCGTGTGGTTAACCGGCACATCGATTGAGGGGTAAATAGTAAGGATACCAAGTAATTTGCATGGTTACTTCACACCTTGTTTTGTGATCCTCGGCATCCCAGTCACAAAACCTGAAGGGCACACTCGAGATTGAAACATGCCATTGAAAAGTTCAATGAATCTCAAAGAAACTAGGAGTTTCAAAACCAATTAAAACCTAATAATTTATTTCGTTTTTCATGGTGTAAATTGGTGAATCATCATTCACCTACCTTCAAATATTTTATAGCTTGGATTTCGGCATCCCTCTTCTAAGTTATAAAATATTGTGTTGGGTCCTAGCCTTAATATTACATTTGGGTGTTTTATTAAGGATTATCTTTATATCTAATCTAAACTTGTCTTTCTTCTTTTCAGATGTCTTCCAACAATGTTGCTTCTGGCTCAAACCCTACCGACTCCTTCTCTCTCATGAACCTTTGTGGGAGAGTCATCTTTGATGGATCCAACTTTATGGATTGGATCAGAAACATCAGGATGGTCACTCGGTATAAGGACAAAGAATATGTCCTCGACAAGGAGCTTAAAGAAATCGAGCCTACTGCTACTCCTGAGGAGGTCGTTGAATATCAGGCCCATGAAAGGGATACTACCAAAGTAGCATGCATCATGTTGGCCACTATGACAGCCGAACTTCAAAAGTCCTATGAGGACTACTATCCTTTTGACATGCACCAGGATTTGATGGACCACTACCATGAGAGTGCTCGTCAAGAGCGATATGAAATCATCTCCTCCATGATAACGACCAGGATGAAGGATGGTGAACCCATCACGGGCCACATGTAGAAAATGCAAAGGTATGTAGACTGTTTGCTGAAACTAAATGTGAACTTCCCCGAGGAGTTGGCAATAGATATCATTTTGCACTCTTTACCTTTGTGTTATGATCAATTCCGCATGACATACCACATGAACAAGGAGGAAGTTACCCTCAGCAAACTTCAAGGACTTCTGAAGACCGTGGAAAGTGGTCTTAAAGGAAAGTCGGTTGTTACTACTCCTACTCCTACCGCGGCCCCTGTCTTGGCAATCGGGAAAGGTAGAGGGAAGAAGAGGAAGAACCCTTCGAAGGGTACCAGGGGAAAGTCCCTTGATGGCTCCTCTTCAAGTGGAACCAAGAAAGGTTTCTTCACTCCTTCTTCTGACCCAAAAGAGGCTGAATGCTTCTATTGCCATGAAAAGTCGCACTGGAAGCGAAACTGCCCAAAGTACCAGCAAGATCTTAAGGATGGGAAAGTAAAACCCAACCATGCAGGTATTTGTTGGATATAGTGTCTAAGTCCATAACTTTATTTGGTATGTACTTGACCCGACCCGGCATGGTCCATTTGGGTTGCATGGCATTGCAATACTTGGATAGACTAAATGAGAGAATAAGGCATTTATGATTATTAATATATTATAAGTTCTAATATATTAATAATAGTATTATTTAATTAGTATTGATCAAGTATTAATCTAGTATTAATTCGGTGATCAAAGTGAGATTAATTAAATATATAGGGTTGATTATGACAATCATCAATTCTTTTATGGTGGATTAATGATCCATGGTTTATGGGTTTGGTTATAACCATATGGTGCTCCATGGATAGTCCATGGGAGTTACAAATCCATGGGTCATGGGAAATCAAGAGTCATGACAATTAAGGGCATTCATGTGTAAACCCTAATTGTGACAACACTATAAAAGAAACCCTATGGCTAGCAAAATCATGACCTAGCGTTACTAGAGAGGGCATAACCGATTTTGAGGCTAAGTGACATTCTCTCAAGTTATTCCAAGTCTTGTGGTGTTGTGTGAAGCATTTGAGGCACAACATTTGGGGTGCTAGGCTCACAAAGTCTTGAAGGAATCCAAGCAACAACAAGGTATGTATTTCTACTAGTTTTATGTTCTATGTAATCCCCATACCATGCTAGTTAGGAAATAACCTTGAAAAAGAAATTTGCATGTATATAGAGAAAACATAGATTCAAGGTTATTAGGGTTGCATGTACACTTAGGAAGTGTTAGAATGCTCAAAACCCATCAGTGGTATCAGAGCCTAGGATTGTTTTCTGTATACTTGATGTAAAACTGCTTAAAAATCGAAAATTCTGCATTCTGACGACTGGACTCGCCGAGTCCATGGGGAGGACTCGCTGAGTCCATGAACAAATTCATCCTACTCGACGAGTAGAATAATGCACTCGGCGAGTATGAGCGTGCTGGGCAGTTTTTTCGAGTTTTGTTGCTGGAAATGGATTAAGATCATTATCCCAATCTGTTTTGGACTTGTAAAATCTGTTTTTCAAAATGATAATGATTATGTTAACCCATTTTACATGACTTTTATCAATTTTCAAGTATTGTATATGTTTATATAATTTTCTTGAAATTGTTTGATATGAATATTTGTTCTTATGAGTTTTTAGAAGATCATAGGAATTTTGTGTAACTTACATGCTTGTTTAATTCATGATCTTAATGCTAATGATGGTGTCCATAACTTGTCCTCAAGTTATGGATAACCAAAAGTCACTTCTTTTAATTATGATTAAAGAACTAAAGAGGTTTCATAAAATGAAGAGTCTTCATTTTATGAACCATTAAAACTCATAAGTTACAAATTGAAGAGACTTGGAATAGTTTCAATTCTTGCCCTCAAGTTTTGGAATTTGAAAAGTCTTACACTTTAATTCCAAATTGAACTCTTAGAATTTTTTAAAGGTAAAATTCAAGCTTTATGGACTTCATTAAATTAATTAAAGTGTTTAATTAAAAGAGTTAATAATTCCATAAAGACATGGTTTAAGTTTAATTAAATTAAGTATAGTTTAATTAATAGATTAAACCACCAAGTATTTTAAATGTTTAAAATGCACCCTTATACTATTATTATAATTTTAATTATATAGATATGTATAAGAATATGTCATTCTTACCGTTAGTAGGCCTCATTCACAAAGCCGGTCTATAAGGGGGGTATAAGGTTGTTGCCTATAAAATGGTGACTTAATGGGTGTCCACTCTCACCCACCGCTTCCTTGATCGGTGGAGGGTCGTTAGCCGAACGGGTAGGATACGACTTTAAATACTCGTTAAAAGTATAATGAATTATAAAGTAACTATACATTATAAATTCCCAATCTTAGTTACTTTAGGAAAATGTGAAATTGGTGCTAGCCCATAAAATTACACTTTGTACCTTACCAAGTCGTTAGTGGAGCGTGTGTGGTTAACCGGCACACTAACATGGACTAGTAAGAGTGGCAAAGGGTAACTTGACTTTATTATAGATCGGTGGAGCGTGTGTGGTTAACCGGCACATCGATTAGGTAATATTGTTGAGGGTACCAAGTCAATTTGTATGGTTATTCACACCTTGTTTGTGATCCTCGGCATCCCAGTCACAAACTTGAGAGGGCACAATCGAGATTCAAACATGCCATTGAAAGTTCAATGTATCTCAAAAGATCTAGGAGTTTCAAATCCAATTAACAACTTAATTATATTTCGTTTTTATGGTAGGAAATTGGTAAATCGTCATTTACCTACCTTCAACTATTTTATAATTCGGATTACGGCATCCCTCTTCCAGTTATAAATAGGTTGTTGGGTCCTAGCCTTAATATTTCATATTGGGTGTTATATTAAGGACTTTAAATCAACTAACTTGAATTTCTCCCATTATAGATGTCTAGTTTAGACAGCTATGGTCTTCCCAAATCTTTAGGAACAAGTTTCCTAATGAAGATGATATCCCAAATGGCAACCAAGGTGAAAGATCAATCCTTTTGTTGTGCATTAGTGGGACTGGAAATCATACTTCACTTCCTCCACCTCCTCCAACAAATCTCCTTATCCCACAAGTTTCAAGACATGATAAGTTCTAAGTCACTCAATCCCTATTGGCAAACAAAGTCTATATGTGCTTAGGTCTTGGAGATTAAGTCACATATTGACAAGCCGGGAGAGTAGGGTGTCGAAGTCTCAAGGTAGCTGGCTGTTGACTTGGTCACTCCCTGATAACAGATCACGACATGGCCCTTAATGATCTTACCTATTTGCTTAATGATGCTGAATCAGCAATGATTTGGAGCATTGGTAAAGCAAAATTTGATTGGAAGATCAACTTCCCAAACTTCCATGGACATTGACAATGGTAACATTGGAAGTCCAGAAAAACTTTCTCTTCCCAATTGAAAGGGATTGGCCATAGTCAACTCGGTTGACCAAATGGTAAAGAGAAAGGCTAAGTCTGTGATAGTCCCGTGTACCGTTTCCAAAGAGTCCATATGTTTCTGTTGCCAAAGGAAGGGCATTGGTTGCGAAGCTGCCAAATTTACCTAAAAGTCCATAAGGATAGTAAAGTCAAATGTTTGACTCTACTTCAGGTAAAGTCCATTGTCTAACTCTATTAAGTTTCTATTCTGAGATTCTTATTGCATGATGTGACTGGGTCACATGTTGATGTTTTAAGAATCAAAGAAAAGTGAAGAAACTTAAAGGAAGTATATGATGATTCTGATCGCGAAGAGGGATTTTGATCGCATGGTTCGGTGATCAGAATTTTGAGCTATTACTTAAGAGTTGAGACATATTGCTTAGGAATAGATAACAACAAGGTTTTCATATGGGTTGTAAGGATAAGTTTTCCGCAAAGTTTTAAAATAAAGAAAAGTTTTGATTTTATTTTAAGTATCCTTACAATGGCATTTGTGAAAAATTGTTGATTATATGTTTCCATTAATAGCAATATTTGAAAATGGATTTGATTCTTTCATTTATGGTAGTATCATAATTTACCAAATAAGGAAAGATTCTCATCGCCCAAGTTTCAGTTAGATAGAAACTTGGAATCATGCAACTTGTATTGTATGATGAATGAGAAGTTTTCGTCTTTGGGAAATTAAGACTAATTCCTTGTTCACATGTACATGTGAGTCAAGTGAAGGACTAAAAGATTGGGTACACTTGGTTGTGTGCTGGTCAGGTCCACCACAAAGATAGATAAGATTATTCGTTATGATTTACTAAAGTTTAGTAAATATGGTTATGCTTACGAGTTTAAGTGTAATTCTGAAACATTGGAAAAGTTTTAATGTATGGCAGAATGAATAAGAATAATCAAATAAGGCAGAAAGATAAAATTTTCTCCAATCTGAAGAGATGGGAGAGTACTTGTGTATTTTGTTTTATGATTATCTTAGTGATTATGGAACCATATCACAATTGATCCTCTAAGGACACCTTAGTGTGTTTGTTGCCTGAGGAGAGGAATCGTGAATTGTTGAAATGGTTAAATCAAAAGATAATTCATACTTCGTCCCAAAAACAAATCCTGGAGTTATACTCCAAGATTGTAACTTGAGTGACATAGTCTTTAGAAAGTTCATAACACTTGTCAAATGTAGAGTAAGATGTTTCCTATTCTTGTACATTTGAGATTGGTAAGTTGTGATGTTTTGGATAAAACAAAGACCAGCTAAGACCAATAGTGAGAAGTGTTTAACTTGATAAGAATCCACACTAGATCTTGAATATTTGTTTTGTCAAGGAATGGTTCTTGACAAAGAGAAGTCTTATATGTCAAGAGGATAGTGGGAGTCTAAATGATTCTGAAATAGTTTCAAGAACTAAATCAAGAGTTTTGTTAATCACTAGCCCACGACTTGAGGTTTGTAACCTATCGTGTTGACATATTCTTGTTTCTGTGTCTGTTCCAATTGAAAGTTGATTATGCTTGTGAGTTCTATGAGTTCTCAATTGTTTGTATAACAACCCGGAAGCAATGGTGGGCATTGTGCTACCAGGTGGCAAGAAATTGAGATTGCACAAGTTCAGTCCCTATGAATTTGGAAGTGTCACTAACCTAGTCCTGTGATTATGGTTATGACAAATTCACATGGATAGGAACACATACACCATAAAATCTAAGTGTCATAAGGTTTCTCTTCGATTCATGAAAATGATGGTGAGGAAACGCTTCCACTAAGAAGATTTTAAGTAGATAGCGGTTGTGATATTTGCATTCTCATATAGTTAGTGGAGCGTGTGTGGTTAACCGGCACACTAACTAGTGAGAATTGCAAAAGGTCTAGACAAACATGTGAGCTATCTAAGGAAAGGTGAATGTTTTTTGATAAAGTCTTATCAAAGCAATCTACTATCAGAAATATGAACTTTGGTAAGAAAGTCAATAAAGTATTGATTTCTAGAAGTCCAGTTGATTTCTGAGTACATGTCAAAGCTAGTGGGAGCATAAAGTGTTATGCTGGTAATCATTATGCTAGTGGGAGCGTGACGATTATGTTAAATATTGCAGGTTAGCAATGTTAATTATAGAAAACAAAAGTTTCAATTCGCCTTGAAAAAGTTGTTTTGCTATAATTAAGGGAGAGGATTTTATACTTCACTCCAATTCTACAAGCTTAGATTGAGAATTTAATCTACTTTAGTCAAGAATATATATGAATGTTATGTTGGAATGGTTTAACATAAGGAAATTCTATATATGTTGTGTTCTCAAAATTCGATTATGATTACGGCATCCCTCTTCATAGTTCGAATTATGAAAACATGGCAAATAAAAAATTTTGTAGCATAAATCATGTCCCATATGCTTTGGGTATAGGTTTGATTACATGTGCTATAATATTCATCCATTCTAAATTTTCCAAATGCCTAGGGCATTAAGATGGAAAAAGGAATAGAACTGGAAATGACTAAAATGATTAAGCAAAGTTGTCAAGGACAATCTGAGGTTTACCAAAGATTGGTTGCTCATGGACAATTAGAAGTATAGAGTAAGGACTATATTGACATATTTTGAAAAGAGGCAACTCTTGTTTAGAAGTGATGGTCAAAATGGTAATATGGAATTGTCTCCATAGGTGGAAGTTATTCTTTGAATCTGTGTAAGATTAAAGAACTTAATGCTAAGAAGGATGTTCAAAGGAATGTACTTTGAATTTGAGACTTCATTTCCATGGAATTGTTTTCCATTGGAATACTTTGTAATTTCTGTTGCCAAGTCTTTGTGACTTCTGTGCATAGTCATTACAAGGGGATCATTGCATATAAGTTTAGAATCTAACAGATTACAGTAGATGGCAAGAGTTTGGTATTCTTTCATTTACAACGAGGATTGGAATTGTGAAATGAGCATCATTGGAATATTGTCAATTGATCTATTTCACAAAGAGAGGACTATATGTAAACATAGTATGCATACTTGGAGTATGGCATAATTGTTGTTTGGAAAAACATAGTGTACATGCTTGGAGCATGGGACAACTAATGTTTTAATTCAAGCATAAAGTTGATTAATCGAAACATAAATAATGAGTAATCAATATGGTGCTTAAATAAAAGGTGTTTTATTTACACTCAAAGTGTTGGGGCCATATAAGATTAGTATTATTCTTATGTTTCACTTTGCATGTTTTGACTTCCAGAATAATTATGTTATGGTATATATTATATTATTCAAACCATCCACAGTCAGTCATATGTTGGAAGTAGATATGAATCAAGACTGTCATGAATTTGGCTTGTATGATTTGTCTAAAGTGCTTTGGACAATGCAATGGTTGCTACAGCATTCATGAGTACTCATAAGGGCTGAGTATTGGATCCAACCCACGCTCACTTGCATCACTTCATGGAATTTATCTCGAGTGATCGTGAGACGGTAATATCATATAAATCTTCAAACCTAGAGATATGAGTTGTTGACTATGAGTTGGTTATTCATTGATTGCACGAAAACGCATTGGTAACTCGATGTCATAAAACGTGCCTTTGTGAGTAATTCAACAAGTAGTTAGTACAAGCATATCAGTCGAAGTTTATCTGTTCCTTCTAGAAATAGAAGCGATATCTGGGCCCCTCGATGATTTGGTTTTGACCTATGTACCGGGCCCGGTCAGAACCTAATTGATGTGTTCAATTTAGTTCTATGTCGAAACAAATCAGAGATCGAGAAACAAATGCTGGACAATAAGTAAGACCATATTCCATGTGTTTGTCCGGCTGATATCATGAGAACAGAGGATTATATGATCACTTATCTTAAATGGCGTATCATCATCATCTCAGTTCCGAGAGACTTTGAAAGAGCTACGATTGCTAGTCGGATTTTGAAGTCATATTTGCAAATATAGTTATTAGACTTATCCAAGTGGGAGACTGTTGGATATAGTGTCTAAGTCCATAACTTTATTTGGTATGTACTTGACCCGACCCGGCATGGTCCATTTGGGTTGCATGGCATTGCAATACTTGGATAGACTAAATGAGAGAATAAGGCATTTATGATTATTAATATATTATAAGTTCTAATATATTAATAATAGTATTATTTAATTAGTATTGATCAAGTATTAATCTAGTATTAATTCGGTGATCAAAGTGAGACTAATTAAATATATAGGGTTGATTATGACAATCATCAATTCTTTTATGGTGGATTAATGATCCATGGTTTATGGGTTTGGTTATAACCATATGGTGCTCCATGGATAGTCCATGGGAGTTACAAATCCATGGGTCATGGGAAATCAAGAGTCATGACAATTAAGGGCATTCATGTGTAAACCCTAATTGTGACAACACTATAAAAGAAACCCTATGGCTAGCAAAATCATGACCTAGCGTTACTAGAGAGGGCATAACCGATTTTGAGGCTAAGTGACATTCTCTCAAGTTATTCCAAGTCTTGTGGTGTTGTGTGAAGCATTTGAGGCACAACATTTGGGGTGCTAGGCTCACAAAGTCTTGAAGGAATCCAAGCAACAACAAGGTATGTATTTCTACTAGTTTTATGTTCTATGTAATCCCCATACCATGCTAGTTAGGAAATAACCTTGAAAAAGAAATTTGCATGTATATAGAGAAAACATAGATTCAAGGTTATTAGGGTTGCATGTACACTTAGGAAGTGTTAGAATGCTCAAAACCCATCAGTATTTACACTATATTGTCTAATAACTCACCCTATTCTAATTCTTGGGTCCTTGATACAGGTTGTGGTATTCACAGATGTTGTGACTTGCAGGGACTAAGAAGAAGTGAGAATGTGGAGCATGGGAAGATAAACTTGATCATGGGAAATAGCAAAGTTACACCTGTCACCAAGATTGGAGTTTATTCTTTATTTCTAAGTAGTGGGTTAACATTAGATTTGAATAAATGTTGTTATTCGCCTGAAATGGCAAGAAATATTATTTCCTTTCATGCTTTGTACAAACAAGGTTTAACCTTTTCATTTGATAATGATAGTGGTGGTATTTATGCTTTCTTTAATAATGTTCTTTATTTTAAAGCATTACCTTGTGATGGTGTATATGAAGCTGTGTCGGTTGTAGAAAATCTAGGAAATAATGTGTTGTGTATTGCTTCTTCTAATAATAACTTGGATAAAGCATCATTATGGCATTGTCGTCTTGGACATGTAAGCAAGAAACGCATAGGCCAACTCCAAAAGGATGGAGTCTTGGAGTCATTTGATCTAAAGTCAGATGATAGTTGTGAATCATGCTTACTTGGGAAAATGACAAAGTCACCCTTCACCGGTACATGTACTAGGGGTGAAGGTTTGTTGGATCTTATACACACTGATGTGTGTGGACCCTTCAAAACTGCCACAATGGATGCTAATCATTATTATGTGACTTTTACTGATGATTATAGTAGATATGATTATGTCTACTTAATCAAGCATAAGTCAGAGACTTTTGAAAGGTTTAAAAAGTTTAAACAGGAAGTAGAGAATCAATTGGGTAGGAACATTAAGATGCTTCGATCCGATCGAGGTGGTGAGTATCTTAGTACAGAGTTCCTTGACTATCTTAAGGAATGTGAGATTTTCTCACAATTGACACCTCCCAAGACACCACAGTTGAATGGTGTGGATGAGAGGCGTAATCGGACCTTGTTGGACATGGTTCGTTCCATGATGAGTCGAGCTTCGCTACCAATCTCATTCTGGGGGTATGCCTTAGAGACTGTCGCCCATATCCTTAATCTAGTCCCTACAAAGAAGGTTGCCAAAACACCTCATGAGATGTGGACCGGAAAAGTTCCCAATCTGGACCACATCAAGATTTGGGGTTGCGAGGCTTTTGTGAGCCGTGAGTCTCACGATAAGCTCGAACCTCGAAGTAAGAGGTGTATTTTCATCGGCTACCCACAGAGATCCTTCGGTTACCTCTTCTACAGACCCAGTGATAATGTAGTCTTTGTAGCAAGGAGAGGAGTCTTTCGAGAGAGAGAATTCATAAGCCAAGGAAACAGTGGGAGACAAATTGACCTTGAAGAAATTCAAGAGTCAAGTGGTGAAGGAAACTCAAACCCTAGCAATCAACCTGAGGAGGAAACTCCTGTTGATCCGACAGAAGAGTCTGTACCTCTGAGGCGTTCCACGAGAGTTAGGAATGCACCTGAGCATTACTATGGTTTCCATATTACTGCGGAAGGTGATAGACTTATAAGTGATAGCACACTGGTAAGTCTGGATGAACCAAACAGCTACACGGAAGCCATGGCAGGCCCTGAGGCTGGTAAATGGAAAGAGGCTATGGACAGCGAGATACAATCCATGTATGACAATCAAGTTTGGAACTTGGTTGACAATGTACCAGGTCGTAAGACAGTCGGGTGCAAATGGATCTTCAAGAAGAAGACCGACAAGGATGGTAATGTACACATTTATAAGGCGCGACTGGTTGCAAAGGGCTTTTCTCAAACTTCGGGAGTTGATTATGATGAGACCTTTTTACCAGTAGCCAAGATTAAGTCTATTAGGGTTATGTTAGCCATTGCTGCATTTCATGACTATGAAATATGGCAAATGGATGTCAAAACCGCTTTCCTTAATGGAAAGTTGGCTGATGATGTTTACATGTGTCAGCCAGAGGGTTTTGTCAGTGCCGAGTACCCTAATAGAGTGTGTAAGCTTGAGAAATCCATCCATGGATTAAAGCAAGCACCTCGCAGATGGAATCTTTGCTTCGATGAGAAGGTCAAAGAGTTTGGCTTTTCGAGGAGTGAAGATGAATCTTGTGTATATGTCAAGGCTAGTGGGAGTATAGTCAGTTTTTTGGTATTGTATGTGGATGACATACTACTCATAGGAAATGACATCCTAACTTTGCAGGAAGTTAAGTCCTAGCTTGGGAAGTGTTTCGCTATGAAAGACCTGGGAGAAGCTGCCTATATTCTAGGGATAAGAATTGTGAGAGACCGAAGTAAAAGACTAATTGGACTTAGTTAGAGTACCTACTTGGATAAGGTGCTGAATAGATTCAGCATGCAGAATTCCAAGAAAGGAGAGTTACCCATCCAGAGTAACGCCAGAGTGAGTAAGATTCAGAGCCTGAGTACCGAGGCTGAGATAGCAGAAATGAGTCGAGTACCTTATGCTTCTGCAGTAGGCTCGATCATGTATGCTATGACTTGTACTTGTCCTGATGTGGCCTTTGCACTGAGAATGGTCAGCAGATATCAGGGGAACCCTGGCAAAGGCTTACTGGATTGAGGTAAAGAACATTCTCAAGTACCTGCGGAGGACTAAGGACAGGGTCCTTACCCTCGGTGGGAGTGATGACTTGAGAGTAGAAGGGTATAGTGTAACGCCCGTAGATTCGGGCTATTCAATTTAGAGATAATAGGGGTCGAAAACGACTTTTCAACAAAAGATTATTTATAATAAATAATCTTAACCAAGTTATAGAATACGTCTCAAGGTTTCCGTACATATAAAGGACGCCGAAATCCGAGTTATAACGAAGAAGTTATGACCCGTCGAAGTTTTACGGCAGAACCGGCACGGCACCGGGAGACGTAAATAGTGAATTTACGATAGATCGACTTTTAGCCTTAGCGATCTAAACGAAAGTCGTAGAAAACGTTAAACCGAGAACATACAAAAAAAGTACGCCCAAATCTGACTTCGTATGAGGAAGTTATGAATTTTCTAAGATTTGGCATAGCAGTGCACGACCCGAAACTCGAATTTTAGATCGAGCGTTTTTGGAATACGCGACCTAAAGGAGAATTGAAGATCTCATTAATAGGAAGTCAACGGTAAAAAGACAGACGAAAACGGAGTCCGTATGTAGAAGTTATGAATTTTACGCGGACATTTAACAATATAATCTCCTCGTACTGTTAAATTTAAGATCGGTCGAGAATTAGCCGACGGAGTCAAAATGAAAGTTGTAGATCTTATTTTTACCTACGCGTGGATATAAAGAACGTCAAAAACGGAGGTCGTATGTGAAAGTTACGGATTTTAGAAGTCGGAAGTGTGCTGTGCGAAAATGGGTGATGTGGCACAATCTTGACCATTGCTTTCTCCCCAAGTCTTGCCACTAGATGGTGACATGTGGCACCAAGTTCAGCCATTTTTCACCCTATAAATAGAACCTTTCCCACCCTCATTTTCTGCACACCTTTCCCATTCTTTCTTCTCTTTACTCTCTCTCTAGAACCTCTCTCTAGCCTTGAAACCCCCCGAAAAGCCTAGGGAACCTCCCTAGCACGAGGCGGAAGCCCCGGAGTGCTCGACGGCTCCGAGAAGAAGAGCTTTTCAGCTCGGGAACGCTGCTCCAAGCAAAGCCTGGTTTTCTATAAAACCCGCTGTAAGTGAGCTACGCCTACGCTATTTTTAATATATCGTTTATTTAATTATAGTAGCGTTATTAGGAACTTATAATAAGTACTTGGACTATTATTATGGGTTATATAAGTATTGTTTAACGCTTATATAATAGTAATAATAGCTAGACTATTAATTAGTCTCGGCGAATAATAGACTAAACTCTAGTGGTAATAATATTAGGTTTCGTCGAAGGAAATTATTTTTAAGAAGCGAAGTGCTGTCTGAGTTCGGATTCATCACCTTTTCAAGTGAGTGCATAGTTACTTTCATCTTACTCATAGATATGAAGTATTTTAAATAAATTACGTGCTATGTGTGCATATTATCTGTATACTTGCTATCTATGCTGGATGAACGATTTTATACATGTTTTAAATGATTTAAACTGTATATATATATATATATATATATATATATATCTACGAGAATATGTTGGGTAAAACATGGGTAGATGTAATAGATGGAATATGAGTTGGATGATGAGTTGAGAGGTGTTATAGACCACGAGGTAAGTGTGCGAGGTGGACGATGTGAGAAGCCTTTGCCAAATGATGGCCCCGTCATCTAGCAGAGTATGAATGACAACCACGGACAATTCTAGACAGTCCAGTGGAACACTGGCAGGCTCGTAACCTGTAGGTGTTGTGAACGATGTGTTCACCGGTGTACTCTAAAAACCTATTGACATGTATTGCGAGTGGACTCTCGAAAACGATACTGTCAATAAATGAGATAACCCTAGCAGCTGTGCTCGAAGAAAAATACTGGTAGCTGCACCTCACATAGAATGTCACAATTCTGGCAGCTGCGCCTAAGTGATAGAACTAGCAGCTGTGCTTGACAGCTGTGTCATTGACAACGATGGACTTCGTGTCGATTCCTTAGGATGATCCTTAGGAATGAATGAACGAGGAATAATTGATTCTTAGGGTAGATCCTTAAGAGTAAAGAAGATAATGGGGATGGGTAATTGGGTTGATTATTTGATGTTTAAACATAATAATTATATTATTGTGGGTTGAAAACCAGATGTACTCACCAGGTTTCCCAACCTGACCCACTCAGTTTATTTGTATCACAGGTGTCGATATGAAGTTACATTACACTGAGAGATTTAAAAGAGATGTAGATCACTAGTGTAAATGAATGTAAGTTCTGTTTATGCTTATGTTTATGTATTAACGATGACATCCCAAATGTTTTAAAATGAATAAAAATACATTTCCTCGGAAATTCTTTGATAACGTATTTATCATGTTTTTCTGGGAACGAATTCCGTAAGATTTTTATTAAAAGAAGTACTCTGATTTTTATAAAGCATAAACAAAATCGGTCTTTTCTGGCCGTGAAAATGGGGATGTCACAGTTGGTATCCGAGCATTAGTGTAAGTGAACTAGGAATATGGATTTATTTCTAGAATTAAACTTAGAATGCTAAGCGATGATTGTGAGATGTGAGCACTAGCTTATTTAGGAAAGTATGCCTAATATGCCTTATGTGCTAAATGATTTATGCCTCATATGTTGTTATTTGTTCGGATCTATGGTCTGTTGCCGACCGGATCTGGAAACCTTATGTGTTTAGGATTCTAAACGTACGACTACGATATTAGAACTAACATGTAAACGTTTCGGAGTGATAAGGACGATTTAAACGACTATCCTTAATAAAGATCTAGATTCACCTTATTCGGTGTATAGATCAAAATGGCAAGAACCCGCAGTGGAGCAGGGAATGCTAATGAGAACAGAAACCAACCCCCAGTGATTGAGCAAATACCGGTTGTGGTAGCCGTTGTTGAGCCAATAACCATGTTCGGAGTACAAGCGATGATCCAAATGATGTTGGATCGTCAGATGGAGGAAACAAGGCGTTTACTTCAACAAAATCGAGAGGAACTTACGGTGCCTATTGAACAGCCAGAGCTCAGTGATGGGCAGTCAGAAGGAGGGAACTACAGTGGGACGGTTGGTCGAGCCGACCCACCGATAGTTAGACGAAACAATCAGGATGGAGGAAATGACGGACGTAGATGCAAGTACAAGGATTTCATGGCATCAAAACCCCCAAGTCTTTCTGGAAGCCCAACACCGGTGGAAGTTATGGACTGGATCTCCGAGATGGAGACAATGTTTGAGAGTTGCGAGTGTAGCAACAAACAGAAGACCGCTCTCGCGATCCCTCTGTTAAAGTCTGGAGTACTGAGCTGGTGGAAGCTACTAGCTAACACGATGCCCAAGGGAGAAGCAAGCAAGATGTCTTGGGAAGATTTTGTGGTGCAACTGAAAATGTAGTACTTCTCTGAGCAGGATCTCCTAGAGATCAACAATGAGTTTCAAAATCTGAAGAAGGGAAGGATGAGTGTCACTGAGTATGCTGCAAGTTTTACGGAGAAGATGAAGCTTGTTCCTTACCTAGTTCCAACTAAGCTCTCCAAGGTCAACAAGTTTGCCCATGGATTACCAGCGGGCTTTGGTCCAATGGTCAAGCAAGCAACCACTTTGAAAGCCGCCATATGGGCAGCCAGGAATGTTGAGACTCAGATTAGGGAAAAGGGTCTGGAGAAAGCTGAAGTTGGCAAGAAGAGGAAGTTTGAAGGATCTTCAGGGTCCAACAAGGAGACCAAATTCCTGAAGTCCGGAGGAGGAAGAGGAAGTGAAGAAAGATGGTGCGAGAAGTGCAAAAAGAAACACTCTGGAACATGCGGTGAAAATGTGACTTTTTTCAAGTGTGGAAAGCATGGGCATTACGCCAACGAGTATACATTCAACAAAAGGGTATGTTACGCATGTAACGAGGAAGGTCACTTCAAGCAAGACTGCCCAAAGAGAGAAGGGGCTACAAAGCCAAATGTGCCGCCAAAGCCAAAGGCGAGAGCATTTCAAATGATCCTTGACGAAGCAGATAACAATGCAAGGATTCAGGAGTGAAGGCTTAATATCTAAAGATCGAGTTATGAAGTAACCAAGGGATAGTATCGTATAATGTAACCTGTTAGAGGCATAGTATAGGGTGAACTCGAACACCTATGTAATAGTTTCAAGAAATAATAAAGCCTTTGTTTTGTTATCCGGTGTGTTAAACTGTTATGTGATTTTCTTGTATGGTGACTTAGGGACTGCGAGACAATACTTGGGACGAGTATGAGTAGGTGTGAAAGGTAGTAGATGCATATACTACCGGAAGCACAAGGTTCACGCTTGGATTAGGGAAAGTCATAAGGTTACCGAGAAGCTAGTAGTTGATTCCGTTTTGTTCAGGTATGTCAGTACTATTGTTTCGGTAAAGACTAAGAAGATGATTGTTATTCCGACCCTAGTGTTCATATCAAATCGAGTCCGACTATGATGAGTATGTTACGAGGTTCAGAGAACCAAGTTCGATGTAGCATCTAACTTAAGCCGGAAGATTGAAATGAAAGATAATCAAAGCGATCAGTACATGTATCACGATAGTTGCTTGTAGCTAGAAATGCTACCTTTTAAGATGTGATAAGAACATGAAGGAAGGTATAGTCTGTTCCGGAATTTGACTCTAAAAGACCTGAGTCTAAGCATTGCAACATACGATGAGAGGTCATTAGAACATGTCCTATCGGTCTATTATGATAATCAAAGGAAGAAACTTATCTCAAGTTTGTTAAACAAGGAGTCTCCAATAAATATCGAGATCGTGACATGAAGATCATGATTGGAAGTGTAACATAAGATATAGAGCGGATGCAAGATCGAGCACCGCCTGTAGTCAATGAGTCTAAGAGTTAGATACTCGTTCGAAGAAACATCAAAGTTATGACTTAGGATGAAGAGATAACGTATGGAGTCATCATGTGAGCCCTGTTTCGTTGATGATTCCGGGACAAAATCATCCTAAGGGGGAGATATTGTAACGCCCGTAGATCCGGGCTAGTCAATTTAGAGATAATAGGGGTCGAAAATGACTTTTCGACAAAAGATTATTTAGAATAAATAATCTTAACCAAGTTGTAGAATACGTCTCAAGGTTTCCGTACATATAAAGAACGCCGAAATCCGAGTTATAACGAAGAAGTTATGACCCGTCGAAGTTTTACGGCAGAACCGGCACGGCACCGGGAGACGTAAATAGTGAATTTACGATAGAGCGACTTTTAGCCTTGGCGATCTAAACGAAAGTCGTAGAAAACGTTAAACCGAGAACATACAAAAAAAGTACGCCCAAATCTGACTTCGTATGAGGAAGTTATGAATTTTCTAAGATTTGGCATAGCAGTGCACGACCCGAAACTCGAATTTTAGATCGAGCGGTTTTTGGCCTATGCGACCTAAAGGAGAATTGAAGATCTCATTAATAGGAAGTCAACGGTAAAAAGACAGACGAAAACGGAGTCCGTATGTAGAAGTTATGAATTTTACGCGGACATTTAACAATATAATCTCCTCGTACTGTTAAATTTAAGATCGGTCGAGAATTAGCCGATGGAGTCCAAATAAAAGTTGTAGATCTTATTTTTACCTACGCGTGGATATAAAGAACGTCAAAAACGGAGGTCGTATGTGAAAGTTACAGATTTTAGAAGTCGGAAGTTTGTTGTGCGAAAATGGGTGATGTGGCACAATCTTGGCCATTGCTTTCTTCCCAAGTCTTGCCACTAGATGGTGACATGTGGCACCAAGTTCAACCATTTTTCACCCTATAAATAGAACCTTTCCCACCCTCATTTTCTTCACACCTTTCCCATTCTTTCTTCTCTTTACTCTCTCTCTCTAGAACTTCTCTCTAGCCCCGAAACCCCCGAAAAGCCTAGGAAACCTCCCTAGCACGAGGCGGAAGCCCCGGAGTGCTCGACGGCTCCGAGAAGAAGAGCTTTTCAGCTCGGGAACGCTGCTCCAAGCAAATCCTGGTTTTCTATAAAGAGGGTATCATCGGATACCATTTCATCAGACATCGAATAGAAGAAGGACTCCTCGTGGCAAAGAGGGTATCATCGGATGAGAACCCGGCAGATCCCCTCACGAAGGGACTGGGCAGGGTTAAGCATCTCCAGCATGCGAGGCGCATAGGGCTGAAGGATGATATTAGTTTTAGTAGTTAGATAGCTTTAAAATGTGTAAAGTGTAATTGACATTTGATGATGAATAAAAGTTGTATTTATTTATGAGTAAAGTGTTGCTATCTTGTGTCAATCGTTTACTATCGTTTCATTTTGAATGTTTTGACTTCCAGAATAATTATGTTATTGTAATTTCATGTTATTCAAATTCTCCACAGTCGGTCATATGTTGGAAGTAGATATGAATCAAGACTGTCATGGGTTGGCTTGTAGAGGTCTAAGATGTTGGACATAAGTGGTGCTACAACATTCATGAGTGCTCATAAGTTTTGAGTACTGGATTCAACCCACGCTCGCTGGTATCACTTCATGGAATTTATCTCGAGTGATCGTAAGACGGTAATATCATATAAGTCTTCAAACCTAGAGATATGACTTGTTGCCTATGAGTTGGTTATGCATTGATTGTACGAAAACGCATTGGTAACTCGATGTTATAAAACGTGCCTTTGTGTATGATTCAACAAGTAGTAGAACAAGCATATGAGTCGAAGTTTTTCTGTTCCTTCTTGGATTAGAAGCGATATTTGGGCCCCTCGATGATTTTGTGTTGACCCATGTACCGGGCCCGGTCAGAACTAAGTTGATGTGTTCAATTAAGTTCTATGTCAAACAAATCGGAAATCGGGAAACAAACTGCTGGACAATAAGCAAGACACTGTTCCATATATTTGTCCGGCTGATATCTAGAACAGAGGATTATATGATCACTTATCTTAATCATCATCTCAGTTCCACGACACCTTGAAAGAGCTACGATTACTGATCGGTTCCTAAAGTCATTCTTGCAGTTATAGTTTTTTGACTTATCCAAGTGGGAGACTGTTGGATTAGGTGTCTAAGTTCATAACTATTTCTGGAATGTACATGACCCGATTAGCATGATCCATTTGGGTTGCATGGCATCATGCATTTGGATAGACTAAAATGAGAGAAATAACACTTATGGTTTATTAATATATTATAAGTTCTAATATATTAATAATATTATTTAATTAGTATTAATCAAGAATTAATTTGGAATTAATTAAGTGATCAAAAGGAGACTAATTAAATATATGGGTTGATTGTGTAAATCATCCATACTTATATAGTAGACTAATGCTTCATGGATTATCAAGTTGGGCTAAAACCCATAGGATGCTCCATGGTGGTTATAGAACCCATGGGTCATGAAAGTGAAAGGTCATGACAATTAGGGTTTACATGGTGTAACCCTAATTGTAACACACTATATAAGCATCACCTTGTTCACCAAAATCGGCGACTAAGCAAGAAAGAAGAGGGCTAGCGGATTTCAAGAGTGTATCATTTATCTCTAAGTCATTCCAAGTGCATTTGGTGTTGTGTGAGACATTTGAGGCATCACACTTGAGGTGCTAGGCTCTCAAGGTTTTTCAAGGAATCCAAACTACTACAAGGTATGCTCTTCTAGCTTACTTTTATATTAAAGTTCCCCATGTATGCTAGATAGGATTATGAACCTTGGAAAATCAATTTTGCATGTATCTTAGTCAAACATAGATCCAAGGTTTCTAGGGTTGCATGTACACCTTAGGAGTGTTAGAATGCTGAAAACCCTTCACGCCACTGCCCTTCAGCGCTCATTACCGCCGTTAGATGTTGTTGTGGCCGCCTTCCAATGTCGTTGTCTTCTCCGTACACCATCGTGAGGTGGGTGGTTGTATTTATCTCCAAGCAAGGATGTGTTGGTGTGGGTGGGGTAGTCACTCCTTCGTTGGTGTGGCTGTTTGTGTTGGGTTTTAGTATACTACAACATCCTATGGTGCACATACAACCCTAAATACCTTGGATCTATGTTTTCTCTATTATACATGCAAATATGAAGTTTCCAAGATATTACCCTATACTAGCATACAAATATCATATACTTGGGTAATAAAATAGATAGAATACATACCTTTTTTTATGTAACTTGTCTTCATGAAGCTTGAGTGCCTAGTGCCCCAAGTGTGACACCTCAAATGGTTCACACAATACCATGAACACTTGGAATAACCTTGAGAATAAGGATACTTTGGTTCTCTCTAGTGAAATCAGCCTTACCCTTTTTGTGTACACACACCAATGCCAATTTCACCAACCAAGGACATCTTTATATAGTGTGGAGATTAGGGTTAAACCCATGACCCTTCATTTCATATGATCCATGGGTTCAACACTCCATGGACTATCCATGAAAGCTTAGCCCAACCTAAATGAACTTGGCCCATCACACATATATATCTAAGAGTCCATATTTAATTAGTTCCTTTTAATCACTTAATTAATTATAAATTAATTCTTGATCAATACTGATTAAATAATATGATTATATATTAATATATTAGAACTTATAATATATTAATATAAATCATTAGTATCCTTTTTTTTTTCCTCATCTTGTCTATCCAATTGTCCCGATGCCATGCAACCCAAATGGACCATGCCAGGTCGGGTCAAGTACATACCAAATATAGTTATGGACTTAGACATTAATCCAACAGTCTCCCACTTGGATAAGTTTAAAACTATTATTGAGTATGACTTCAAAACCCGACTAGCAATCGTAGCTCTCAAAAGCTTCTGTCGAACTCTGACGTGTTAACTGAACTCTGATCTTGTCAATGACTTGTCCATTAGATAAGGGATCATATATTCTGTCCATTTGTTGTTTCCCGATTTCCGATTTATGACGACTGACTGATTGAACAAATCAAATCAGTCCTAGCTTGGCCAAGCACTCACATGTGTCATTGCTAAATCATCGAGGGGCCCACAGATATCGCTTTTATCCCGAAGGTAAAAGGAATGGATAAACTTCGACTCATATGGCTTGTTCTACTACTTGTTGAATCATACACAAGGGCACGTTTTATAACATCGAGTTACCAATGCGTTTTCATGCAATCAATGTATAACCAACTCATAGTAACAACTCATATCTCTAGGTTTGAAGAATATAGGATATTATCGTCTCATGATCACTCGTGATAAAATCCATGAAGTGATTCAAATGAGCGTGGGTTGAATCCAATACTCAGAACTTATGAGCACTCATGAGTGTTGTAGCACCACTTTGTCCAACATCTTAGTGTTGGATAAGGTGTCTAAGTCCATAACTATTTCTGGTATGTACTTGACCCGACCCGGCATGGTCTATTTGGGTTGCATGGCACCATGCAATTGGATAAACTAAAATGAGAGAAATAACACTTATGGTTTATTAATATATTATAAGTTCTAATATATTAATAATATTATTTAATTAGTTTGATCAAGAATTAATTTAGAATTAATTAAGTGATCAAAAGATAACTAATTAAATATATGGGTAGATTATGTAAATCTTCCATATATTATATAGTGGGCTAAGAGGCTCCATGGATTATCAAGTTGGGTTCCACCCATAGGATGCTCCATGGGAGTTACAAACCCATGGGTCATGGAAATGAAGAGTCATGACACATTAGGGTTTACATGGTGTAACCCTAGATGTGTCAACACTATATAAGAAACCCATTCTCCACCAAAATAGGCTACACATAAGAAACAAGAGGGCTAGAGCCGATTTTGCAAGTGTAAGATTCTCTCAAAGTTTACTCCTTTGCATTTGGTGTTGTGTGAAGCATTTGAGGCATCACACTTGGGGTGCTAGGCTCACAAGGTTTCAAGGATCATAATCAACAACAAGGTAAGTTATTCTATCTTTCATTCAAGTTAAAAATGTTCCCCATGTATGCTAGATAGGAATATAACCTTGGAATTCAACTTTGCATGATTATTAGACAAACATAGATCCAAGGTTATTAGGGTTGCATGTACACTTAGGAAGTGTTAGAATGCTCAAAACCCATCACTTAGACCTCTACAAGCCAACCCATGACAGTCTTGATTCATATCTACTTCCAACATATGACCGACTGTGGATAGTTTGAATAACTTAGTCATTCGGGAAGAATAACCTAGTTTATTCGGGAAGTCAAAACATGCAAAATGAAACACAAGAATAATTGAATCTAATATGGTATCAAAACCTATGAATATAAATAAGACACTTTTATTTATCACCATACTGATTACTCATTATTCATTGTTTCGGTTTCATCAACTTTATACTTGAATTAAAAACACTAGTTGTCCCATGCTCCAAGCAAGTACACTATGTTTTTCAAAACAATAGCTTTGCCATACACCAAGTATGCACTCTATGTTTTTCTCTGATCCTTACTTTGTGAAATAAACCAATTGAACATAATTTCAATGATTCACACTCCCAACTCCTTATCGAAGAATGTAATAATTCCAAATTCTTATCATTAACTGAAATCTGTTTAGATTTTAAACTTGTATGCACTGACCCTCTTGTAATGAATATGTACAAGGTCATAAAGACTTGTCAACGGTCATTACAGGGCATTCCAATGAAGATCAACTCCATGGAAACTAATTCCAACAACATTGCTTTGAATATCCTTCTTGCATTAAGTTTTCTAATCTTACACATATAACTTCCACCTATGGAGACAACTCCATATTCTCATTTTGACTATCACTTCTGAACAAGAGATGCCTCTTTTCAGAATATGTCAATATGGTCCTTCCAAAATTAGCACTATACTTCCAACTATCCCTGAGCAACCAATCTTTGGTAAACCTTAGATTGTCCTCGACAATTGCTTAATCCTTTTAGTCATATCCAATTCTAGACCTTTTCCCTTCTTAATGCCCCAAGCATTTGGAAAATTTTAGAAAGAATGAATATTATAGCACATGCAATCGATCCTATATCCGAAGCATATGGGACATGATTCATGATGTCTCACATAAAGACATGATACTAGACCAATCCTTTTGCTACAATATTTCTATTTGCCAAGTTCTCATAATTCAGATTATGAAAAGGGATGTCGTAATCATAATCTAATTTTAGAACGCAAATAATAGACCCATATATAGAATTTCCTTATGTTGAGTCATTCCAACACAAAATTCATATATATCCTTGACTAAAGATGATTAAAACCTCAATCTAAGCTTTTAGAATTGAAATGAAGTATAATTTCCTCTCCCTTAATTATAGCAAAAACAACTTTTCAACCCCTGCAACTCCACAAATTGAAACTTTTGTTTTCTATAATTAACATTGCTAACTTGCAACCTTAATCATAATTATCATGCTCCCACTAACATGATGATTATTATCATAACACTTATGCTTCCACTAGCTTTGACATGTACTCAGAAATCAGTTGGACTTCTAGAAATCAATACTTTATTGACTTTCTTACCAAAGTTCAGATTTCTGAGACGAGATTGCCTTGATAAGACTTTTTCAAAATCATACACCTTTCCTTAGATAGAATGCATGTGTGTCTAAACAATTTCAGAACTATGAAAAGGGATGCCGTAATCATAGTCTCAATTGTTTAGACCTTTTGCCATCTGCTTCAAATCTACTTGGTGGAAGTGTTTCCTCACCATCATTTTCATGAATCGGAGAGAAACCTTATGACCCTTAGATTTTATGGTGTATGTGTTCTTATCCATGTGAATCGTCAAAACCATAGTCACAAGACAAGGATAATGACAAATCCAAACACATATGGACTGAACTCAATCTTAATTTCTTACCACCTGGCAGCTCAAGGGTCTGCCATTGCTTCCAAGTTGTTATGCAACCAACTGAGAACTCTCAGAACTCATATGCAAAGCCAACTTTAACTGGAATGGGCACAGAAATGTCAACACGATAGGTTATAAACCTCTAGTCGTGTGCTAGTGATGAAATACATGTTTTATTCTTGATTAGTTCTTGAAACTATTTCATGATATTTTATACTCCCACTGTCTTCTTGACCTATAAGACTTTCTTGTCAAATATTCAAGAGATAGTGTGGATTCTAATCAAGACAAACACTTCACACAATTGGCCTAAGTTGGTCTTTGTTTTATCCAAAACATCACAACTTACCAATTTCAAATGTACAAGAGCAGGACACTTTTACTCTTACATTTGACAAGTGTTTTAAACCTTTCTTTAAGATATGTCACTCAACTTACAGTCTTGGAGTATGACTCTAAGACTTGTTTTGGAATGAAGTATGAATCATCTTCTTGATTTAACCATTTCAACAATTCATGACTCCTCTTCTTAGTCATAAGAATGCACTAAGATGTCCTTAGAAGACCAGTTGTGATGTGGTTCTTTAATCATTAAGATGATCACAAAACATGATACTAAAGTACTCTCCCATCTTTTCAGATTTGAGAAACTTTTATCTTTCTGCCTAAGTTGATTCTTCCTATTCGTTTTGCCATACATTGAGACTTTTCCAATGTTTCAGAATTATACTTAAACTTGTAAGTATAACCATATTTACTAAGCTTTAGTAAATCATGACGAATAGTCTTAACGAGCTTTGTGGTGGACATGACCAGTGCACAAGAATGCGTACTCGATCCCTTTAGTCCTTCACTTGACTCACATATACATCTGAACAAGGACTTAGTCTTAATTTTCCAAAGATGAAAATTCTCGTTTATCATATTATACAACTTGCATGATTCCAAGTTTGTATCCAACTGAAACTTGGGTGATGAGAATCTTTCCTTATTTGGTAAATTTAGACACTACCACAAATGAAAGAATCAAGTCCATTTTTTTCCTTAATATTGCTATCAATGGAATCATATAAACAACGATTTTTCACAAATGCCACTTGTAGGGATATTTAAAATAAATATAAAATTAAAACCTTTTATTTTATTTCAAAACTTTGCGGAAAAAACTTATCCTTACAGTGCAAATGCATATGAAAAACTTGTTGTTATCTATTCCTAAGCAATATATCATAACTCCTAAGTAACAGCTTCAAAAATTCTGATCACCAAACCATGTGATCGAAATCCATCTTCGTGATCAGAATCAACATGTACTTCCTTTAAGTTTCTTCACTTTTATTTGATTCTTAAAGCATCAACATGTGACCCAGTCACATCATGCAATGAGAATCTCATAATAGAAACTTAACAGAGTTAGATAGTGGACTTTTACCTGAAGAAGAGTCAAACTTCTTGACTTGATCAACCTTATGATCTTTCAGGTAAATAGGCAGCTTCGCAATCAATGCCCCTTCCTTTGGCAAGATAAACATATGGACTCTTTGGTAATGGGACTATCTCAGACTTAGCCTTTCTCTTTACCATTTGGTCAACCGGGTTGACTATGGCCAATCCCTTTCCATTGGGAAGAGAATGCTTTTTCTGGGTATCCAATGTTACCATTGTCAATGTCCATTGAAGGTTTTGGGAAGTTGATCTACTAATCAGATTTGCTTTACTAGCCTTCCAAATCATTGCTGATTCAGCAGTCCTAAGCAAATAGATAAGATCATTAAGGGTCTTGTCATAGTCTGTTTCATAGGAGTCCCAAATGAACTCAATATGTGACTTAGAAAGTGATTGAACCACCAACTTTCTCAAGACTTTGACACCCAACTCTCCCGGCTTGTCAATATGTGACTTCATCTCCAAGATGTGATCACATCTAGACCTTGCCTTGCCAATAGGGTTTGAGTGACCTTGAACTTGTGGGTTAGGGAGAATAATTGGAGGAGGTGGAGGAAGTAAAGTTCCAAGAGATTTGGGAAGATCATAGATGTCTGAGCTAGACATCTTTTGGGAGATATTCAAGATAGTTGATTCAAAGTCCTTAATATAACACCCAATATGAAATATTAAGGCTAGGACCCAACACACTATTTTATAACTTGGAAGAGGGATGCCGTAATCCAGGCTATAAAATATTTGAAGGTAGGTGAATGACGATTCACCAATTTCCACCATGAAAAACGAAATAATTTATTAGGTTTTTAATTGGATTTGAAACTCCTAGATCTTTTGAGATTCATTGAACTTTTCAATGGCATGTTTCAATCTCGAGTGTGCCCTTCAGTTTTTGTGAGTGGGATGCCGAGGATCACAAAACAAGGTGTGAATAACCATGCAAATATACTTGGTACCCTTAATAATTTACCCATTAATCGATGTGCCGGTTAACCACACGCGCTCCACCGATACTATGATAAATATTAAGTTACCCTTTGCCTACCTTGTTAAATCCAGGTTAGTGTGCCGGTTAACCACACACGCTCCACTAACGGTTTAAACAAAGTGCAAAGTATAATTTCATGGGTTAGCACCAAATTCACATTTTCCTATGTAACTAAGATTGGGAATTTATAAAAAGTTTAGTTACTTAGTATTTATCATTAGTACTTTTAATGAAGGGAGAATTATAGTCCTTGTCCTACCCGTTCGGCTAACGACCCTCCACCAGTCAAGGAAGCGGTGGGTGAGAGTAGACACCCATTAAACTGCCATTTTATAGGCAGTAACCTTATACCCCCCTTATAGATCGGCTTCGTGAATGAGGCCTACTAACGGTAAGACTGACTTGCTCTTATACATATATTTATTATTAACTTATAATACTATAAAGTATAAGGGTTGAATTTTAACTATTAAAATTCTAAGGGCTAACTTGGAATTAAAGTATTCATGGGGAAAACTTTACAAATTCCAAAACTTGAGGGCAAGTTTTGAAACTATTCAAAACTCTTGGATTTTCATAACTTATGAGTTTAATTAAAGTTAAACATTTTATTTAATGAAGAGACTCTTGAACCTCCACAACTTGATGACAAGTTATGGAGTCATAAAACCATTTAATGAGGGCAAAACTCTTCATTTTGTAACCTATGACAATTTTTATGAGGTTTAAGATTCATAAATGTGACTTTTCATATAACTTGAGGACAAGTTACAAAAACACATTTTATGAACTATTTCTAGATCAATTTGGATTGAAAACAACTAACACACAATTTTTTTCATTAATCTAAATTAACTCATAAAACAAGGTAACACAAAAAAAACTTTTCATGTTCCATAACTTAAGAACAAGTTATGGAATTCTTTAAATCATTAAGACCAAGTTTTGTAACTCCATAAAAAACTTTGAATCAATTTTTTTAAAACCTTTTCATATCCATAACTTATGGAGGTTTCAAAAAACTCTTTAGATCAAACTTTTAAAACTAATAAAATAATCATATCATTTTATCTTTTACTAAATTTGACCTAATTCAACTCATATAACAAATGATTCAAATTTTACAAATAATTAGTTTTTAACAGAAACAAGTAATTATCTTAAAATTTGACAAACGTCATGTTTTTTTTCTTTTTTTTTTTCAACTTTGAAAATAAAACATTTGCATCAATATAACAGAAAACAACCCATGGCTCTGATACCACTGTTGGGTTTTAGTATACTACAACATCCTATGGTGCACATACAACCCTAAATACCTTGGATCTATGTTTTCTCTATTATACATGCAAATATGAAGTTTCCAAGATATTACCCTATACTAGCATACAAATATCATATACTTGGGTAAGAAAATAGATAGAATACATACCTTTTTTTTATGTAACTTGTCTTCATGAAGCTTGAGTGCCTAGTGCCCCAAGTGTGACACCTCAAATGGTTCACACAACACCATGAACACTTGGAATAACCGTGAGAATAAGGATACTTTGGTTCTCTCTAGTGAAATCAGCCTTGCCCTTTTTGTGTACACACACTAGTGCCAATTTCACCAACCAAGGACATCTTTATATAGTGTGGAGATTAGGGTTAAACCCATGACCCTTCAGTTCATATGATCCATGGGTTCAACACTCCATGGACTATCCATGAAAGCTTAGCCCAACCTAAATGAACTTGGCCCATCACACATATATATCTAAGAGTCCATATTTAATTAGTTCCTTTTAATCACTTAATTAATTATAAATTAATTCTTGATCAATACTGATTAAATAATATGATTATATATTAATATATTAGAACTTATAATATATTAATATAAATCACTAGTATCCTTTTTTTTCCTCATCTTGTCTATCCAATTGTCCCGATGCCATGCAACCCAAATGGACCATGCCGGGTCGGGTCAAGTACATACCAAATATAGTTATGGACTTAGACATTAATCCAACAGTTTTATCGAGAACCAAAGAGAAACCACCGCCACCACCGTGAGGTGGTGGCTGCCGCCACGTGCCACCGCCGACCACCGCAAGGGTGGTTGCGTGTATGTGTTTATTTTAGTGTAGTATGTGTGTGCGTTTATTTCGGTATTTTCATTGTAAATTGTAAAATGGAATAATGGAAAGAAATTGAAAACCACCACCTTAGGGTGGTGGCTGCCGCCTCCTGCCGCCACCGGCCGCCGTGTCGGGTGGCGGTGTGCTTAGTTGTGTGGATTGTTTTTGGGATGTTTGGACCAAGGGACTAGCGAAACCCTAGTGAGCCCAATAAAACCCTAATGGGCCCAGTGAAGCCCTAATGGGCCTAATGAACCCTAAGTAATCAAAAAACCTAGCTAATGGGCCTAATGGGCTAAGATGGGGTTGGAAACCCTAATTAGGGTTTAGAAAACCCTAATGTTGGGTTTATGGGCTTGGACCTATCGGGACCCACATTTGGGCCTTTGGAATGGAATTGTGTGTTAAGCCCAATCACACCATATGATTTATTTAGAAGAGTGATGGACTTAATGGATTAAGTCCTTAATGGATTAAGTCCTTAATGGGTTAAGCAAGAAACACTTAGCCCTAATCGTCATTTTATGTGAAACCCTAATTTCACTTGGGTTTATTGTTGGGCCTTTCTTTTGGGCTTTGATGATTGGGTTATTAATGGGCCATCCAAGGTCAAGCAATTGGACTAGAATAATTAATGGGCTATGAGGTAAGGCCCATATGAGGAGTTGGGCCCAATTTGGAAAATTAGGCCATAGATGGGCCTTAGTATGGGCCTTTATGATTATAAGATATCGAGCCATTAAAAATACCAAATGATGCACTGACTTTTGGTTGGGCCATAAAATGAGACCATGCAAAGGTTTGGGCCCAATTTGGAAAATTGGGCCATATGTTGGGCTTTGATTCCTAGTTGACTTTGGGCCTATGGATAGGGCCTTGGGCTTAAATAAAGCCAACCTTGGGGTAATGTAGTAATTATCCAAGTATGTATTTATGGTTATGTGTTGGGACCTAATTTTTAATTGGGTGATGTTTGATATTGAGAGTTCGAGAATCTGTCATCTAGCAGCTGAGATTGGGTCTGCGGGACTTCAGCAGTGTGAGGTGAGTTACCTTCCAGTAGCGATGGGTATACGGCCACAATGCCGGCCCACCAGTAGGAGTTGTATGTTAGATGATGGTCTTTGTGATATTCATCTAGGTTTGCTACTACCTGATATGTTTATGTGCTAGCATGATATATTATATGTGATAGTGGTAGTATGAGGGGAATAGTCCCCAAGTTCGGTTGTTAGGACCGAAGGGCAGTTCGGGCACCCCAGATATGCCTGACAGTATATTTATGCTATGTTATTATGTGGTAGTAGTAGGAGGAGAAATAGTCCTCGTATCTCGGTCGTAGGGACCGAAGGGTAGGTCGGGCACTCCAGATATGCCTGAGAGTATGATTATGTTATAATATGTGTGATAGTAGTAGTAGGGGGTGAAATAGTCCCCGGAGTTCGGTTGTTAGGACCGAAGGGTAGGTCAGCACCCCAAAATGGCTTGACATGGGTAGGTCAGCACCCCAAAATGGCTTGACATGGGTAGGTCAGCACCCCAGAATGGCTTGACATGGGTAGGTCAGCACCCAGAACTGCTTGACAGGGTAGGTCGGCACCCCAGAATGGCCAGACCGGGTAAGTCGGGCACCCCAGAATTACCCGCCAGTATGTATGCTACGTGATTGTATGGTATGTGGTATAATGGGGGAACTCACTAAGCTTCGTTCTTACGATTTTCAGTTTTGGTTTCAGGTACTTCGTTTTTAAAGGAAAGGAGTCGGCTCGATTGCAGCGCATCACACTATGGTTTTCCGCACATGAGATATTTGGGATTACACTCTGATATTGTTTTATGATAACATGTTTTGATTATTTCTACTTTGGTTTTGACATGACATGATAGTATGGATATTTTCTTATACTGTTGGTTTTATAATAACTTATCTAAAATTGAAATTTTTGGCCTTGAATTTTTGGATGTTACAAATAAAAATCACAATATTTTAGAAAATGGCTAAATTTTGTTCAACAAGTGCTTTGAACCATTTTGCTCTTCTAGTCAACAACATGATTTAAAATTCAGTGTATGAGGGAAAAAAGATAAACAACAAACAGGGGCAAAATAGTCAATCTAGCTTGGGTAAGTATCATCATAATATGGTATCAGTAGTGTTAGACAAGTGCATCCTTCTTGAAGGGCAAATCAGTAAAAAAAACCTTTCTGACGTAGATCACCAAGAATGCTAATACATAATCAACTCAAAATAGAGATACAAAGAAATTGTACCAGTCCAAGAAGACAGAGAAGATGAAAATGAGACAACTTGGAGATGAAAAGCAATGATCAATGGTATAAAGGTAAAAACGGATTTCATGCTTTTTCGTGTCACCAAACCCAATAAGGCATGTTTTTAAGTGGTTACCATGTTTAAAAATTAAACATGGAACCATTGCTTGTAATATGCATTCTCCAACCACTTTTCTATTAATAAACTATTGTAATCAGTTATAAGTTATCAATCACATTGTTAGCTGTCAATATCACAAATCTATAAGAAATATTAAGTGTTCCAGTTTTTATCGATTGCAATTATACTCTCACCAGGAGCAATGATAGCACCCATGGGCCACATGAAACAACTCTTTGGTGCAATTGACGTTGCTAATGCCTATGGAATTCCCAAGCTGCATTTCACATTATAGAAAATAAAAAGATAAATTTTATTAAGTAGGTTTATTTGTTTGCATTTGAGACATACAGAATGATATGTATAAATCAAGAATGAAGTAAAAGTTATTGTGTCTGTTAGATCGTTTACCTTCATCTAGATGAGTTCATCAAAGTATCTATTTAAAAATTATCTTTTGGCTTCCTCAAAATCACCAGCCTCCACGTAGACCATTCCTAGTCAACAAAGTTCTTTCATATGAGCAGGATTTGCATCTAATACCTGCACATTAATATCAACAATCAAAGAAATAAAAAAAAAACAAAATAGCTATAGACAAAAAAAGATTTGTTATTAAAAAAACTTATTTTATTACATGTCTCAGTTGACTTTCTACAGATAAAGTGATTTAATAAATTGATAAAGGCAACAAAAATTTAAAATTTTGAATGATAAACCTATAATAGGAAAAATTTACAGATGAAAAGAGTATAAATAAAAATATTATCATATAACTTTTTATATCCTAATTACCAGTAAGTGAATCAAAGTTTGTTGTAAAAAAATTGATAAAAAAACAAAGATGGGATATTCCGACATAACCCCATCAGATAAAGAAACAATAACATCAACATTAGGGAAAACTATCTAATATAGGCAAAAATACCATATTACACTCTATCCAAATAGATATAGAAGACATCAAACCTGAAGCAACGGTAGTTTTGTCCAAAATTTTGAAATCATCATCAGATAGCATTAAAATCAACTACAAGGGCAAATTTGTCCAATTTGATAAAGCGACAAACTTAAATTTAAAACTTGTAATGAAAAAGAACACCCCAAGGGTAAAATTGTAAAATTACGCCTTTTGCATTGACACTTTGCAGAATGGAATCCCCTAAACTTCTTATTATAACTTTTTTTTGCACCTAAAACATCATTGTTCTCAACATGCAAGTTAGAATCAAGAAGCACCTAAGATTACTATGTAAAAATTAAAAGTTTGTTCCGTCATCATATTATTGATAATAAAGAAAACATAGTGTTTCCCCACAACACATTGAGATCAAAAGCACGATGGACATACATGCCCCTAACTCCCTTCATTTATGGATGTAAATCTATATGGCATGAAGTTGTAGCTCCATGAACACAAGACAAGACTCTATTGATGTATACTTTAAGACTTTAGAATAGTCTGATGCCATTTTCGGTATAACCCCATAAGTATATTACCTTCATGCATGGGTAATAGGATAATCCTTTTTGCAGGGGCAACACACTTCATGGTCAGATGTTATTTTTGGTATAACCGTATAAGTACATTGCCTTTATGGAAGGGGTTGCTTGAAATTTTTGGAATCGTCCTCATAAGTACATTGTCTAAAATAAATGCATCAATATTAGTAAGGAAACAAAAATGAAGTGCAATGTCTTGATAATTACTTTTCTCAAAGTACAATGCCTTTTATAAGGTTTCCTCTCAAAATAACATCTGATTAAAAAATTGCCTTCTGATTATCAACATATCATTTGTGAAGAGAAGCAAAAAAAAAAAAAAAAAAAAACTGTAGAAACACACAGGATGCAAAGGGCATAACCACCTACCATGCCAAAAAAAACTCACCAACAACTAGAAGAAAGCAAGAGCCAACGAACGAATGCATCCCATAACATAAGGCATCAACAATGAAGATTAACCATAATCGCCCTCAACATAAGCATGTAAGACACAAGGGCAAACCGTCTAACATGAAAAATCTTTAATATTTTGGTTTCATAATTTTATTAGTATTTTACCTTTCAATGCCAATAAAGATAAAATTTGACCAAGAATGGGATGCATGTCAATTGTCGTTCCATAAAAATGTAACACACCGAAATTCAGGTATATCTCTTTAATCCTCCTTCTTCTCCAAATTGTCGAATTTAGCCCAAAATAGAAAATGGTGACAAGTGGGTACGCTGGGCGTACTGAAGAGTACGCTGCGCGTACCCATGGACGTGACTTTGACGCGGACTCTACCCAGGTACGCTGGGCGTACCTTAGCTTACACTGGGCGTAATGGGCCCAGATTCAAAACCCTAAATGAAACATGAGCACTATAAAAGGAATACTATAGCCCCCACCCCAGCCACCATTTTACAGAGAATGAAACCCTAAGAGAGCCAAACCTTCGTTCTAAGCTTGTGTGTGTGTTTTGAGCTTGAAAGTATCATTGTGTGCTTGTGAAGAAGAAGAGAGGGCCATTGTGGAAGCTAGAGTTGGAGTGCAAGCTTTGGATCTGAGCTTTACAGAGGTTGGGGCACCACTTGGAGGTAAAAAGCTCAAATCTTTCTTTATCATTTTGGATTTGTGCATTATGGACCAATTTTTAGAGTTTTTGTCCCAAGATGGAGACTTTATGAGTAAATGGTGTGACAACCATCAAATTTCGGTCAAGTCAAAGTCAAACAAAGTCAACTAGTCAAACCGGTCAACTCCATTAACCCTTGTATGATAGGGTTTACGTTATGTAATCACTGTATAATTTGCTATTTTAATGAGAAAACATCATTTGGAAAGTTCATGTGTTTGATTTTCCTTAGCCTTAACAGTGCTAAACAATGAACCAAAGCGATAAAACACTATTGCACAATCATCGGGATTGTGTAGGACACTAAATCATGGCTTAACGGGGTCTATGGACCTTGCGTTGCGAAGCCGGACACTCAAAAAGATCACAAACGAAACCTCTTTCAATCTCATTCAAACCCTACTCAAGATTACTTGACGCTAATAGGATCAAAACCCATACACTACGATATAAATTGACGTTAATAGCAACATAGTATAGTACAACGTTATAACTATAATCAAATTAAATTATGATACCATATTAAAATCAAATCAAAGTATAATGCTCTAATTAAATTAAAAGAATCAAACTTGAATGCTATAATTAAACTTCAAATCAAAGTAGATTGTTATAATCAAATCATAACCTATCTTTTATAAAACTCCATTTTTATAAACTTTACATTAAATTTTATAAAACTCTATTTTTATAAACTTTACTTTAAATTTTATAAAACTCTTATATTAATTATGTAAAAGATGCTTGTGTTAGTGGGAAATTATGAAGACCATCAAAAGCAAAAAGATTATTCCCATGGTCTCCCACTCTCACCTCCCATCCACTTTCCTTTCCTTTTTCTCCCAACACATTATTCTCTTCACCACTTAAACCCTCTCTAATCTTTCTCTCACTCTCAATCTCGAAATTTCCTCCAAGAAATACTCATATTCCATCCAAGAACAATCTATTATACTCAAATCTTCATCCCTCTTGAAGCATTCATCAAGGTATGTTGTTAAAAGTTTCAAATTCATACAAGAAACAAATTAAATCCACCAAAATATCTAAAACTCATTTTATTCATAAACCTGATTTTTCTCAGAATACCATCAATAAAATAAGAAGTTCTGGAAATTTTCAGAAAATAACTTATTTTTATTGAATTACTATAATTATTGCAATAAAGTAGGGCAATAATTCACATAAAATACTTTTTGCATTCAATAAATTCTGAGAAAATTCTGGGATGACCTATATATTGATTAAACATAATTTGTGAAGTTTCATGCATTTATATTACTGTTTACTATTATTTATGATTTTATTGATTAATTAATAATGAAATATATAAAAAATACTTCCCATAGTCACAAATATCTGAAACTTATACACCGGGCTCTATATCATGTTATAAAACTATGGTTAATTTTACAGAATTTTTGGGAATCATTTACTATTTTTCCCGAATTTTGTTGTTGTTTAATCATTAAAGTATTAATAAATACTAAAACAGTTCAGAAAAATATAAACATTTTACAGTAATTAATATTGTATGAAATAATGATTTCCTAATAATTTCATAATTTTTCAATTCTGTTTACTATTTAAAACCATTTTCCTAAGTATTTAAGCATGTAAAAATGCATTTTAATGATTATTTCATATAAATAATTGTTAAAATCTGTAAATAATTATAATTGGGCAAATTATTATTTTAATAAGAAATTATTAAAATCTGGCCTAAATTGAAAATATAAATTAATTATGCAAAGTAATTAATTCAATTTAAAATTCATTTAACAAATGAATACCTTAATATTATAATCAAAATGAATTATTGTTAATTCATCTAATATAAGAATATGTGTCTAATTATTTGTATTAGTACTCTATTCTCGTTTAGCAGTTCCTAAACCAAAACTATTAATTATATTAGGTTCTACGCCATTTTGACCCGAACCGTCTATCGTACGACACACGCATTTCGTTTTGGGACTAATGTGAGTAATCTACCCCATATTTCATAATTTTCAATACTTTTGGGGTGTATCATGTGGTTCTAATATGTTCCAACTTCATTTTATTGTTTTATCACAATTGAGACATTGTTGGGACATTTATATGTGAGTCATTAATTGTATAACTATTGTTCGTTTACGCTACATGTACTTGTAGTGCATTATCATTTTTAGTCTAATCTCCATGACTATGCCCGTATTCTTGAGGTACGTTATGGACAATAATAGCGCTATTGGGTTGACCACCCCGCCTTGGGACGCTAAGGTGATTGATCGCACGTGGTTGAGTGTGTATGATGATTAGATGCTCCATCCTATATATATATTTATATATATATATATATATATATACATATGTATATATAGGGTGAGGACTTATTGTTGTTGTTATCATTTGTTAATCAATTTTGATTTATAAACCGTTATCTCAAATACAATTGTTTGCCGACTTCAAAAGAAAACAAATTTCCAATTATAAAGGTTTCAACTTCACAATTTTCTCTACTAAAATTAGATTACTCACCAACTCTCGTAGTTGACCTGTTTTTACCCATGATGCAGATTTGAAGAATGAAGTTGATGAAAAATAGGTTGTGCCTTAGAAATCCACAAGACTATTTAAATTTGATGTAATAAATGTTGTTCGTATTTGGATTTGTATTTGTATGTTGTGGATCTTGTTTGCATACTTAGTACTTAATTGAATCTAATCATATTATAACATAGTTGTCATGAGACTTTGAACAATATATCACGCCTCGATCGATTCCGACAAGGATCGGGGTGTGACAGATTGGTATCAGAGCCCTTGACTATAGGGAATTAGGTTAATTGCCTTGACCTAGTCTATAGCCTCTAGGGTCCTCTCGTATGCTAGTTTATAAAATGCACACACAACTGCATGCAATTCACACTTAGAAAATCCTAGGAATACCTTTGTGTGTTAATTGCTCCCTTATGTGCATACGTATTACTCCTGACACTTATATGTGTGCATACACTTGTGAATATTCTCCACTTTCTCTGAAAATCACACACATACTCAAGTTGTTTAACAAAATGTATATACATATATGTATTCCTTAGAGCTCATAGGAAATTCAAAGTCATCCACTCTAGTTGGGTAGGATCATAGTAATGGACGCGTAGTAACTGGAAGGGGGAGGTGCCGGTAGCCCGAAAGTCCTGACTAGGTAAGCATTCGTATACATCCCAATCAACCGAGGGACCAGTTTGCTTATCTGGGGACCAAAGGCGAGAGTTCCCAAACCTATAGGCCAAAGCGCGTCATTCACATTACTTTTGAGCCATCAAAATACCCGACCTTATCAAACGTATCCGAAAGGATACACTCCAAAATGGCCAACTCATTGGACTATTAAGTTCCCTAATGGGCCTAGAAGTGGGAAAGAAATGTGAAAACTTAGTTTTGTGGGGGCCCACGCAAGTGCTACATGTTTCACATTTAGTAACCATGGAAAGCCCAAAAGGTGCCCAACACTCCTAACCATGGCCCAACAAGTGTTTTACAATTATTTTACCCAACAATGTCTAAAAACTTTATTTCCATAATCAATTTACAAATAACTCACAAGTCCATATGCGTGTTTCTCGTAGTTGACTTGTTCCTTCTTTGGTTGTGGACTTAGGGTAGACTCATTAGGATCAACAGTCTAATAAAATTTTAATTATACGTAACTGGGGGCATGTCGAGTGAATCTTAGGAGTGGATCAGACATGGAACAAATCACAAGATTATAATCAAGTTATTCCTACTAAATTCATAAGTCTATTTATATAGACCTCTAGTATAGAGTCGTCGGCGTAGTCGTGTCGGCAATCTAGAATATGGCGTAGTCCTGGCTTGGCCAAGCACTCACATGTGTCATTGCTAAATCATCGAGGGGCCCACAGATATCGCTTTTATCCCGAAGGTAAAAGGAATGGATAAACTTCGACTCATATGGCTTGTTCTACTACTTGTTGAATCATACACAAGGGCACGTTTTATAACATCGAGTTACCAATGTGTTTTCGTGCAATCAATGTATAACCAACTCATAGTAACAACTCATATCTCTAGGTTTGAAGAATATAGGATATTATCGTCTCATGATCACTCGTGATAAAATCCATGAAGTGATTCAAATGAGCGTGGGTTGAATCCAATACTCAGAACTTATGAGCACTCATGAGTGTTGTAGCACCACTTTGTCCAACATCTTAGTGTTGGATAAGGTGTCTAAGTCCATAACTATTTCTGGTATGTACTTGACCCGAACCGGCATGGTCCATTTAGGTTGCATGGCACCATGCAATTGGATAAACTAAAATGAGAGAAATAACACTTATGGTTTATTAATATATTATAAGTTCTAATATATTAATAATATTATTTAATTAGTTTGATCAAGAATTAATTTAGAATTAATTAAGTGATCAAAAGATAACTAATTAAATATATGGGTAGATTATGTAAATCTTCCATATATTATATAGTGGGCTAAGAGGCTCCATGGATTATCAAGTTGGGTTCCACCCATAGGATGCTCCATGGGAGTTACAAACCCATGGGTCATGGAAATGAAGAGTCATGACACATTAGGGTTTACATGGTGTAACCCTAGATGTGTCAACACTATATAAGAAACCCATTCTCCACCAAAATAGGCTACACATAAGAAACAAGAGGGCTAGAGCCGATTTTGCAAGTGTAAGATTCTCTCAAAGTTTACTCCTTTGCATTTGGTGTTGTGTGAAGCATTTGAGGCATCACACTTGGGGTGCTAGGCTCACAAGGTTTCAAGGATCATAATCAACAACAAGGTAAGTTATTCTATCTTTCATTCAAGTTAAAAATGTTCCCCATGTATGCTAGATAGGAATATAACCTTGGAATTCAACTTTGCATGATTATTAGACAAACATAGATCCAAGGTTATTAGGGTTGCATGTACACTTAGGAAGTGTTAGAATGCTCAAAACCCATCACTTAGACCTCTACAAGCCAACCCATGACAGTCTTGATTCATATCTACTTCCAACATATGACCGACTGTGGATAGTTTGAATAACTTAGTCATTCGGGAAGAATAACCTAGTTTATTCGGGAAGTCAAAACATGCAAAATGAAACACAAGAATAATTGAATCTAATATGGTATCAAAACCTATGAATATAAATAAGACACTTTTATTTATCACCATACTGATTACTCATTATTCATTGTTTCGGTTTCATCAACTTTATACTTGAATTAAAAACACTAGTTGTCCCATGCTCCAAGCAAGTACACTATGTTTTTCAAAACAATAGCTTTGCCATACACCAAGTATGCACTCTATGTTTTTCTCTGATCCTTACTTTGTGAAATAAACCAATTGAACATAATTTCAATGATTCACACTCCCAACTCCTTATCGAAGAATGTAATAATTCCAAATTCTTATCATTAACTGAAATCTGTTTAGATTTTAAACTTGTATGCACTGACCCTCTTGTAATGAATATGTACAAGGTCATAAAGACTTGTCAACGGTCATTACAGGGCATTCCAATGAAGATCAACTCCATGGAAACTAATTCCAACAACATTGCTTTGAATATCCTTCTTGCATTAAGTTTTCTAATCTTACACATATAACTTCCACCTATGGAGACAACTCCATATTCTCATTTTGACTATCACTTCTGAACAAGAGATGCCTCTTTTCAGAATATGTCAATATGGTCCTTCCAAAATTAGCACTATACTTCCAACTATCCCTGAGCAACCAATCTTTGGTAAACCTTAGATTGTCCTCGACAATTGCTTAATCCTTTTAGTCATATCCAATTCTAGACCTTTTCCCTTCTTAATGCCCCAAGCATTTGGAAAATTTTAGAAAGAATGAATATTATAGCACATGCAATCGATCCTATATCCGAAGCATATGGGACATGATTCATGATGTCTCACATAAAGACATGATACTAGACCAATCCTTTTGCTACAATATTTCTATTTGCCAAGTTCTCATAATTCAGATTATGAAAAGGGATGTCGTAATCATAATCTAATTTTAGAACGCAAATAATAGACCCATATATAGAATTTCCTTATGTTGAGTCATTCCAACACAAAATTCATATATATCCTTGACTAAAGATGATTAAAACCTCAATCTAAGCTTTTAGAATTGAAATGAAGTATAATTTCCTCTCCCTTAATTATAGCAAAAACAACTTTTCAACCCCTGCAACTCCACAAATTGAAACTTTTGTTTTCTATAATTAACATTGCTAACTTGCAACCTTAATCATAATTATCATGCTCCCACTAACATGATGATTATTATCATAACACTTATGCTTCCACTAGCTTTGACATGTACTCAGAAATCAGTTGGACTTCTAGAAATCAATACTTTATTGACTTTCTTACCAAAGTTCAGATTTCTGAGACGAGATTGCCTTGATAAGACTTTTTCAAAATCATACACCTTTCCTTAGATAGAATGCATGTGTGTCTAAACAATTTCAGAACTATGAAAAGGGATGCCGTAATCATAGTCTCAATTGTTTAGACCTTTTGCCATCTGCTTCAAATCTACTTGGTGGAAGTGTTTCCTCACCATCATTTTCATGAATCGGAGAGAAACCTTATGACCCTTAGATTTTATGGTGTATGTGTTCTTATCCATGTGAATCGTCAAAACCATAGTCACAAGACAAGGATAATGACAAATCCAAACACATATGGACTGAACTCAATCTTAATTTCTTACCACCTGGCAGCTCAAGGGTCTGCCATTGCTTCCAAGTTGTTATGCAACCAACTGAGAACTCTCAGAACTCATATGCAAAGCCAACTTTAACTGGAATGGGCACAGAAATGTCAACACGATAGGTTATAAACCTCTAGTCGTGTGCTAGTGATGAAATACATGTTTTATTCTTGATTAGTTCTTGAAACTATTTCATGATATTTTATACTCCCACTGTCTTCTTGACCTATAAGACTTTCTTGTCAAATATTCAAGAGATAGTGTGGATTCTAATCAAGACAAACACTTCACACAATTGGCCTAAGTTGGTCTTTGTTTTATCCAAAACATCACAACTTACCAATTTCAAATGTACAAGAGCAGGACACTTTTACTCTTACATTTGACAAGTGTTTTAAACCTTTCTTTAAGATATGTCACTCAACTTACAGTCTTGGAGTATGACTCTAAGACTTGTTTTGGAATGAAGTATGAATCATCTTCTTGATTTAACCATTTCAACAATTCATGACTCCTCTTCTTAGTCATAAGAATGCACTAAGATGTCCTTAGAAGACCAGTTGTGATGTGGTTCTTTAATCATTAAGATGATCACAAAACATGATACTAAAGTACTCTCCCATCTTTTCAGATTTGAGAAACTTTTATCTTTCTGCCTAAGTTGATTCTTCCTATTCGTTTTGCCATACATTGAGACTTTTCCAATGTTTCAGAATTATACTTAAACTTGTAAGTATAACCATATTTACTAAGCTTTAGTAAATCATGACGAATAGTCTTAACGAGCTTTGTGGTGGACATGACCAGTGCACAAGAATGCGTACTCGATCCCTTTAGTCCTTCACTTGACTCACATATACATCTGAACAAGGACTTAGTCTTAATTTTCCAAAGATGAAAATTCTCGTTTATCATATTATACAACTTGCATGATTCCAAGTTTGTATCCAACTGAAACTTGGGTGATGAGAATCTTTCCTTATTTGGTAAATTTAGACACTACCACAAATGAAAGAATCAAGTCCATTTTTTTCCTTAATATTGCTATCAATGGAATCATATAAACAACGATTTTTCACAAATGCCACTTGTAGGGATATTTAAAATAAATATAAAATTAAAACCTTTTATTTTATTTCAAAACTTTGCGGAAAAAACTTATCCTTACAGTGCAAATGCATATGAAAAACTTGTTGTTATCTATTCCTAAGCAATATATCATAACTCCTAAGTAACAGCTTCAAAAATTCTGATCACCAAACCATGTGATCGAAATCCATCTTCGTGATCAGAATCAACATGTACTTCCTTTAAGTTTCTTCACTTTTATTTGATTCTTAAAGCATCAACATGTGACCCAGTCACATCATGCAATGAGAATCTCATAATAGAAACTTAACAGAGTTAGATAGTGGACTTTTACCTGAAGAAGAGTCAAACTTCTTGACTTGATCAACCTTATGATCTTTCAGGTAAATAGGCAGCTTCGCAATCAATGCCCCTTCCTTTGGCAAGATAAACATATGGACTCTTTGGTAATGGGACTATCTCAGACTTAGCCTTTCTCTTTACCATTTGGTCAACCGGGTTGACTATGGCCAATCCCTTTCCATTGGGAAGAGAATGCTTTTTCTGGGTATCCAATGTTACCATTGTCAATGTCCATTGAAGGTTTTGGGAAGTTGATCTACTAATCAGATTTGCTTTACTAGCCTTCCAAATCATTGCTGATTCAGCAGTCCTAAGCAAATAGATAAGATCATTAAGGGTCTTGTCATAGTCTGTTTCATAGGAGTCCCAAATGAACTCAATATGTGACTTAGAAAGTGATTGAACCACCAACTTTCTCAAGACTTTGACACCCAACTCTCCCGGCTTGTCAATATGTGACTTCATCTCCAAGATGTGATCACATCTAGACCTTGCCTTGCCAATAGGGTTTGAGTGACCTTGAACTTGTGGGTTAGGGAGAATAATTGGAGGAGGTGGAGGAAGTAAAGTTCCAAGAGATTTGGGAAGATCATAGATGTCTGAGCTAGACATCTTTTGGGAGATATTCAAGATAGTTGATTCAAAGTCCTTAATATAACACCCAATATGAAATATTAAGGCTAGGACCCAACACACTATTTTATAACTTGGAAGAGGGATGCCGTAATCCAGGCTATAAAATATTTGAAGGTAGGTGAATGACGATTCACCAATTTCCACCATGAAAAACGAAATAATTTATTAGGTTTTTAATTGGATTTGAAACTCCTAGATCTTTTGAGATTCATTGAACTTTTCAATGGCATGTTTCAATCTCGAGTGTGCCCTTCAGTTTTTGTGAGTGGGATGCCGAGGATCACAAAACAAGGTGTGAATAACCATGCAAATATACTTGGTACCCTTAATAATTTACCCATTAATCGATGTGCCGGTTAACCACACGCGCTCCACCGATACTATGATAAATATTAAGTTACCCTTTGCCTACCTTGTTAAATCCAGGTTAGTGTGCCGGTTAACCACACACGCTCCACTAACGGTTTAAACAAAGTGCAAAGTATAATTTCATGGGTTAGCACCAAATTCACATTTTCCTATGTAACTAAGATTGGGAATTTATAAAAAGTTTAGTTACTTAGTATTTATCATTAGTACTTTTAATGAAGGGAGAATTATAGTCCTTGTCCTACCCGTTCGGCTAACGACCCTCCACCAGTCAAGGAAGCGGTGGGTGAGAGTAGACACCCATTAAACTGCCATTTTATAGGCAGTAACCTTATACCCCCCTTATAGACCGGCTTCGTGAATGAGGCCTACTAACGGTAAGACTGACTTTCTCTTATACATATATTTATTATTAACTTATAATACTATAAAGTATAAGGGTTGAATTTTAACTATTAAAATTCTAAGGGCTAACTTGGAATTAAAGTATTCATGGGGAAAACTTTACAAATTCCAAAACTTGAGGGCAAGTTTTGAAACTATTCAAAACTCTTGGATTTTCATAACTTATGAGTTTAATTAAAGTTATACATTTTATTTAATGAAGAGACTCTTGAACCTCCACAACTTGATGACAAGTTATGGAGTCATAAAACCATTTAATGAGGGCAAAACTCTTCATTTTGTAACCTATGACAATTTTTATGAGGTTTAAGATTCATAAATGTGACTTTTCATATAACTTGAGGACAAGTTACAAAAACACATTTTATGAACTATTTCTAGATCAATTTGGATTGAAAACAACTAACACACAATTTTTTTCATTAATCTAAATTAACTCATAAAACAAGGTAACACAAAAAAAACTTTTCATGTTCCATAACTTAAGAACAAGTTATGGAATTCTTTAAATCATTAAGACCAAGTTTTGTAACTCCATAAAAAACTTTGAATCAATTTTTTTAAAACCTTTTCATATCCATAACTTATGGAGGTTTCAAAAAACTCTTTAGATCAAACTTTTAAAACTAATAAAATAATCATATCATTTTATCTTTTACTAAATTTGACCTAATTCAACTCATATAACAAATGATTCAAATTTTACAAATAATTAGTTTTTAACAGAAACAAGTAATTATCTTAAAATTTGACAAACGTCATGTTTTTTTTCTTTTTTTTTCAACTTTGAAAATAAAACATTTGCATCAATATAACAGAAAACAACCCATGGCTCTGATACCACTGTTGGGTTTTAGTATACTACAACATCCTATGGTGCACATACAACCCTAAATACCTTGGATCTATGTTTTCTCTATTATACATGCAAATATGAAGTTTCCAAGATATTACCCTATACTAGCATACAAATATCATATACTTGGGTAAGAAAATAGATAGAATACATACCTTTTTTTTTATGTAACTTGTCTTCATGAAGCTTGAGTGCCTAGTTCCCCAAGTGTGACACCTCAAATGGTTCACACAACACCATGAACACTTGGAATAACCTTGAGAATAAGGATACTTTGGTTCTCTCTAGTGAAATCAGCCTTGCCCTTTTTGTGTACACACACTAGTGCCAATTTCACCAACCAAGGACATCTTTATATAGTGTGGAGATTAGGGTTAAACCCATAACCCTTTAGTTCATATGATCCATGGGTTCAACACTCCATGGACTATCCATGAAAGCTTAGCCCAACCTAAATGAACTTGGCCCATCACACATATATATCTAAGAGTCCATATTTAATTAGTTCCTTTTAATCACTTAATTAATTATAAATTAATTCTTGATCAATACTGATTAAATAATATGATTATATATTAATATATTAGAACTTATAATATATTAATATAAATCACTAGTATCCTTTTTTTTCCTCATCTTGTCTATCCAATTGTCCCGATGCCATGCAACCCAAATGGACCATGCCGGGTCGGGCCAAGTACATACCAAATATAGTTATGGACTTAGACATTAATCCAACAGTTTGATCGAGAACCAAAGAGAAACCACCGCCACCACCGTGAGGTGGTGGCTGCCGCCACGTGCCACCGCCGACCACCGCAAGGGTGGTTGCGTGTATGTGTTTATTTTAGTGTAGTATATGTGTGCGTTTATTTCGGTATTTTCATTGTAAATTGTAAAATGGAATAATGGAAAGAAATTGAAAACCACCACCTTAGGGTGGTGGCTGCCGCCTCCTGCCGCCACCGGCCGCCGTGTCGGGTGGCGGTGTGCTTAGTTGTGTGGATTGTTTTTGGGATGTTTGGACCAAGGGACTAGCGAAACCCTAGTGAGCCCAATAAAACCCTAATGGGCCCAATGAAGCCCTAATGGGCCTAATGAACCCTAAGTAATCAAAAAACCTAGCTAATGGGCCTAATGGGCTAAGATGGGGTTGGAAACCCTAATTAGGGTTTAGAAAACCCTAATGTTGGATTTATGGGCTTGGACCTATCAGGACCCACATTTGGGCCTTTGGAATGGAATTGTGTGTTAAGCCCAATCACACCATATGATTTATTTAGAAGAGTGATGGACTTAATGGATTAAGTCCTTAATGGGTTAAGCAAGAAACACTTAGCCCTAATCGTCATTTTATGTGAAACCCTAATTTCACTTGGGTTTATTGTTGGGCCTTTCTTTTGGGCTTTGATGATTGGGTTATTAATGGGCCATCCAAGGTCAAGCAATTGGACTAGAATAATTAATGGGCTATGAGGTAAGGCCCATATGAGGAGTTGGGCCCAATTTGGAAAATTAGGCCATAGATGGGCCTTAGTATGGGCCTTTATGATTATAAGATATCGAGCCATTAAAAATACCAAATGATGCACTGACTTTTGGTTGGGCCATAAAATGAGACCATGCAAAGGTTTGGGCCCAATTTGGAAAATTGGGCCATATGTTGGGCTTTGATTCCTAGTTGACTTTGGGCCTATGGATAGGGCCTTGGGCTTGAATAAAGCCAACCTTGGGGTAATGTAGTAATTATCCAAGTATGTATTTATGGTTATGTGTTGGGACCTAATTTTTAATTGGGTGATGTTTGATATTGAGAGTTCGAGAATCTGTCATCTAGCAGCTGAGACTGGGTCTGCGGGACTTCAGCAGTGTGAGGTGAGTTACCTTCCAGTAGCGATGGGTATACGGCCACAATGCCGGCCCACCAGTAGGAGTTGTATGTTAGATGATGGTCTTTGTGATATTCATCTAGGTTTGCTACTACCTGATATGTTTATGTGCTAGCATGATATGTTATATGTGATAGTGGTAGTATGAGGGGAATAGTCCCCAAGTTCGGTTGTTAGGACCGAAGGGCAGTTCGGGCACCCCAGATATGCCTGACAGTATATTTATGCTATGTTATTATGTGGTAGTAGTAGGAGGTGAAATAGTCCTCGTATCTCGGTCGTAGGGACCGAAGGGTAGGTCGGGCACTCCAGATATGCCTGAGAGTATGATTATGTTATAATATGTGTGATAGTAGTAGTAGGGGGTGAAATAGTCCCCGGAGTTCGGTTGTTAGGGCCGAAGGGTAGGTCAGCACCCCAAAATGGCTTGACATGGGTAGGTCAGCACCCCAAAATGGCTTGACATGGGTAGGTCAGCACCCCAGAATGGCTTGACATGGGTAGGTCAGCACCCAGAACTGCTTGACAGGGTAGGTCGGCACCCCAGAATGGCCAGACCGGGTAAGTCGGGCACCCCAGAATTACCCGCCAGTATGTATGCTACGTGATTGTATGGTATGTGGTATAATGGGGGAACTCACTAAGCTTCGTTCTTACGATTTTCAGTTTTGGTTTCAGGTACTTCGTTTTTAAAGGAAAGGAGTCGGCTCGATTGCAGCGCATCACACTATGGTTTTCCGCACATGAGATATTTGGGATTACACTCTGATATTGTTTTATGATAACATGTTTTGATTATTTCTACTTTGGTTTTGACATGACATGATAGTATGGATATTTTCTTATACTGTTGGTTTTATAATAACTTATCTAAAATTGAAATTTTTGGCCTTGAATTTTAGGTTGTTACAAATAAAAATCACAATATTTTAGAAAATGGCTAAATTTTGTTCAACAAGTGCTTTGAACCATTTTGCTCTTCTAGTCAACAACATGATTTAAAATTCAGTGTATGAGGGAAAAAAGATAAACAACAAACAGGGGCAAAATAGTCAATCTAGCTTGGGTAAGTATCATCATAATATGGTATCAGTAGTGTTAGACAAGTGCATCCTTCTTGAAGGGCAAATCAGTAAAAAAAACCTTTCTGACGTAGATCACCAAGAATGCTAACACATAATCAACTCAAAATAGAGATACAAAGAAATTGTACCAGTCCAAGAAGACAGAGAAGATGAAAATGAGACAACTTAGAGATGAAAAGCAATGATCAATGGTATAAAGGTAAAAACGGATTTCATGCTTTTTCGTGTCACCAAACCCAATAAGGCATGTTTTTAAGTGGTTACCATGTTTAAAAATTAAACATGGAACCATTGCTTGTAATATGCATTCTCCAACCACTTTTCTATTAATAAACTATTGTAATCAGTTATAAGTTATCAATCACATTGTTAGCTGTCAATATCACAAATCTATAAGAAATATTAAGTGTTCCAGTTTTTATCGATTGCAATTATACTCTCACCAGGAGCAATGATAGCACCCATGGGCCACATGAAACAACTCTTTGGTGCAATTGACGTTGCTAATGCCTATGGAATTCCCAAGCTGCATTTCACATTATAGAAAATAAAAAGATAAATTTTATTAAGTAGGTTTATTTGTTTGCATTTGAGACATACAGAATGATATGTATAAATCAAGAATGAAGTAAAAGTTATTGTGTCTGTTAGATCGTTTACCTTCATCTAGATGAGTTCATCAAAGTATCTCTTTAAAAATTATCTTTTGGCTTCCTCAAAATCACCAGCCTCCACGTAGACCATTCCTAGTCAACAAAGTTCTTTCATATGAGCAGGATTTGCATCTAATACCTGCACATTAATATCAACAATCAAAGAAATAAAAAAAAACAAAATAGCTATAGACAAAAAAAGATTTGTTATTAAAAAAACTTATTTTATTACATGTCTCAGTTGACTTTCTACAGATAAAGTGATTTAATAAATTGATAAAGGCAACAAAAATTTAAAATTTTGAATGATAAACCTATAATAGGAAAAATTTACAGATGAAAAGAGTATAAATAAAAATATTATCATATAACTTTTTATATCCTAATTACCAGTAAGTGAATCAAAGTTTGTTGTAAAAAAATTGATAAAAAAACAAAGATGGGATATTCCGACATAACCCCATCAGATAAAGAAACAATAACATCAACATTAGGGAAAACTATCTAATATAGGCAAAAATACCATATTACACTCTATCCAAATAGATATAGAAGACATCAAACCTGAAGCAACGGTAGTTTTGTCCAAAATTTTGAAATCATCATCAGATAGCATTAAAATCAACTACAAGGGCAAATTTGTCCAATTTGATAAAGCGACAAACTTAAATTTAAAACTTGTAATGAAAAAGAACACCCCAAGGGTAAAATTGTAAAATTACGCCTTTTGCATTGACACTTTGCAGAATGGAATCCCCTAAACTTCTTATTATAACTTTTTTTTGCACCTAAAACATCATTGTTCTCAACATGCAAGTTAGAATCAAGAAGCACCTAAGATTACTATGTAAAAATTAAAAGTTTGTTCCGTCATCATATTATTGATAATAAAGAAAACATAGTGTTTCCCCACAACTCATTGAGATCAAAAGCACCATGGACATACATGCCCCTAACTCCCTTCATTTGTGGATGTAAATCTATATGGCATGAAGTTGTAGCTCCATGAACACAAGACAAGACTCTATTGATGTATACTTTAAGACTTTAGAATAGTCTGATGCCATTTTCGGTATAACCCCATAAGTATATTACCTTCATGCATGTGTAATAGGATAATCCTTTTTGCAGGGGCAACACACTTCATGGTCAGATGTTATTTTTGGTATAACCGTATAAGTACATTGCCTTTATGGAAGGGGTTGCTTGAAATTTTTGGAATCGTCCTCATAAGTACATTGTCTAAAATAAATGCATCAATATTAGTAAGGAAACAAAAATGAAGTGCAATGTCTTGATAATTACTTTTCTCAAAGTACAATGCCTTTTATAAGGTTTCCTCTCAAAATAACATCTGATTAAAAAATTGCCTTCTGATTATCAACATATCATTTGTGAAGAGAAGCAAAAAAAAAAAAAAAAACTGTAGAAACACACAGGATGCAAAGGGCATAACCACCTACCATGCCAAAAAAACTCACCAACAGCTAGAAGAAAGCAAGAGCCAACGAACGAATGCATCCCATAACATAAGGCATCAACAATGAAGATTAACCATAATCGCCCTCAACATAAGCATGTAAGACACAAGGGCAAACCGTCTAACATGAAAAATCTTTAATATTTTGGTTTCATAATTTTATTAGTATTTTACCTTTCAATGCCAATAAAGATAAAATTTGACCAAGAATGGGATGCATGTCAATTATCGTTCCATAAAAATGTAACACCCCGAAATTCAGGTATATCTCTTTAATCCTCCTTCTTCTCCAAATTGTCGAATTTAGCCCAAAATAGAAAATGGTGACAAGTGGGTACGCTGGGCGTACTGAAGAGTACGCTGCGCGTACCCATGGACGTGACTTTGACGCGGACTCTACCCAGGTACGCTGGGCGTACCTTAGCTTACACTGGGCGTAATGGGCCCAGATTCAAAACCCTAAATGAAACATGAGCACTATAAAAGGAATACTATAGCCCCCATCCCAGCCACCATTTTACAGAGAATGAAACCCTAAGAGAGCCAAACCTTCGTTCTAAGCTTGTGTGTGTGTGTTTTGAGCTTGAAAGTATCATTGTGTGCTTGTGAAGAAGAAGAGAGGGCCATTGTGGAAGCTAGAGTTGGAGTGCAAGCTTTGGATCTGAGCTTTACAGAGGTTGGGGCACCACTTGGAGGTAAAAAGCTCAAATCTTTCTTTATCATTTTGGATTTGTGCATTATGGACCAATTTTTAGAGTTTTTGTCCCAAGATGGAGACTTTATGAGTAAATGGTGTGACAACCATCAAATTTCGGTCAAGTCAAAGTCAAACAAAGTCAACTAGTCAAACCGGTCAACTCCATTAACCCTTGTATGATAGGGTTTACGTTATGTAATCACTGTACAATTTGCTATTTTAATGAGAAAACATCATTTGGAAAGTTCATGTGTTTGATTTTCCTTAGCCTTAACAGTGCTAAACAATGAACCAAAGCGATAAAACACTATTGCACAATCATCGGGATTGTGTAGGACACTAAATCATGGCTTAACGGGGTCTATGGACCTTGCGTTGCGAAGCCGGACACTCAAAAAGATCACAAACGAAACCTCTCTCAATCTCATTCAAACCCTACTCAAGATTACTTGACGCTAATAGGATCAAAACCCATACACTACGATATAAATTGACGTTAATAGCAACATAGTATAGTACAACGTTATAACTATAATCAAATTAAATTATGATACCATATTAAAATCAAATCAAAGTATAATGCTCTAATTAAATTAAAAGAATCAAACTTGAATGCTATAATTAAACTTCAAATCAAAGTAGATTGTTATAATCAAATCATAACCTATCTTTTATAAAACTCCATTTTTATAAACTTTACATTAAATTTTATAAAACTCTATTTTTATAAACTTTACTTTAAATTTTATAAAACTCTTATATTAATTATGTAAAAGATGCTTGTGTTAGTGGGAAATTATGAAGACCATCAAAAGCAAAAAGATTATTCCCATGGTCTCCCACTCTCACCTCCCATCCACTTTCCTTTCCTTTTTCTCCCAACACATTATTCTCTTCACCACTTAAACCCTCTCTAATCTTTCTCTCACTCTCAATCTCGAAATTTCCTCCAAGAAATACTCATATTCCATCCAAGAACAATCTATTATACTCAAATCTTCATCCCTCTTGAAGCATTCATCAAGGTATGTTGTTAAAAGTTTCAAATTCATACAAGAAACAAATTAAATCCACCAAAATATCTAAAACTCATTTTATTCATAAACCTGATTTTTCTCAGAATACCATCAATAAAATAAGAAGTTCTGGAAATTTTCAGAAAATAACTTATTTTTATTGAATTACTATAATTATTGCAATAAAGTAGGGCAATAATTCACATAAAATACTTTTTGCATTCAATAAATTCTGAGAAAATTCTGGGATGACCTATATATTGATTAAACATAATTTGTGAAGTTTCATGCATTTATATTACTGTTTACTATTATTTATGATTTTATTGATTAATTAATAATGAAATATATAAAAAATACTTCCCATAGTCACAAATATTTGAAACTTATACACCGGGCTCTATATCATGTTATAAAACTATGGTTAATTTTACAGAATTTTTTGGGAATCATTTACTATTTTTCCCGAATTTTGTTGTTGTTTAATCATTAAAGTATTAATAAATACTAAAACAGTTCAGAAAAATATAAACATTTTACAGTAATTAATATTGTATGAAATAATGATTTCCTAATAATTTCATAATTTTTCAATTCTGTTTACTATTTAAAACCATTTTCCTAAGTATTTAAGCATGTAAAAATGCATTTTAATGATTATTTCATATAAATAATTGTTAAAATCTGTAAATAATTATAATTGGGCAAATTATTATTTTAATAAGAAATTATTAAAATCTGGCCTAAATTGAAAATATAAATTAATTATGCAAAGTAATTAATTCAATTTAAAATTCATTTAACAAATGAATACCTTAATATTATAATCAAAATGAATTATTGTTAATTCATCTAATATAAGAATATGTGTCTAATTATTTGTATTAGTACTCTATTCTCGTTTAGCAGTTCCTAAACCAAAACTATTAATTATATTAGGTTCTACGCCATTTTGACCCGAACCGTCTATCGTACGACACACGCATTTCGTTTTGGGACTAATGTGAGTAATCTACCCCATATTTTATAATTTTCAATACTTTTGGGTGTATCATGTGGTTCTAATATGTTCCAACTTCATTTTATTGTTTTATCACAATTGAGACATTGTTGGGACATTTATATGTGAGTCATTAATTGTATAACTATTGTTCGTTTACGCTACATGTACTTGTAGTGCATTATCATTTTTAGTCTAATCTCCATGACTATGCCCGTATTCTTGAGGTACGTTATGGACAATAATAGCGCTATTGGGTTGACCACCCCGCCTTGGGACGCTAAGGTGATTGATCGCACGTGGTTGAGTGTGTATGATGATTAGATGCTCCATCCTATATATATATATATATATATATATATATATATATATATATATATATATATATATATATATATACATATGTATATATAGGGTGAGGACTTATTGTTGTTGTTATCATTTGTTAATCAATTTTGATTTATAAACCGTTATCTCAAATACAATTGTTTGCCGACTTCAAAAGAAAACAAATTTCCAATTATAAAGGTTTCAACTTCACAATTTTCTCTACTAAAATTAGATTACTCACCAACTCTCGTAGTTGACCTGTTTTTACCCATGATGCAGATTTGAAGAATGAAGTTGATGAAAAATAGGTTGTGCCTTAGAAATCCACAAGACTATTTAAATTTGATGTAATAAATGTTGTTCGTATTTGGATTTGTATTTGTATGTTGTGGATCTTGTTTGCATACTTAGTACTTAATTGAATCTAATCATATTATAACATAGTTGTCATGAGACTTTGAACAATATATCACGCCTCGATCGATTCCGACAAGGATCGGGGTGTGACAGATTGGTATCAGAGCCCTTGACTATAGGGAATTAGGTTAATTGCCTTGACCTAGTCTATAGCCTCTAGGGTCCTCTCGTATGCTAGTTTATAAAATGCACACACAACTACATGCAATTCACACTTAGAAAATCCTAGGAATACCTTTGTGTGTTAATTGCTCCCTTATGTGCATACGTATTACTCCTGACACTTATATGTGTGCATACACTTGTGAATATTCTCCACTTTCTCTGAAAATCACACACATACTCAAGTTGTTTAACAAAATGTATATACATATATGTATTCCTTAGAGCTCATAGGAAATTCAAAGTCATCCACTCTAGTTGGGTAGGATCATAGTAATGGACGCGTAGTAACTGGAAGGGGGAGGTGCCGGTAGCCCGAAAGTCCTGACTAGGTAAGCATTCGTATACATCCCAATCAACCGAGGGACCAGTTTGCTTATCTGGGGACCAAAGGCGAGAGTTCCCAAACCTATAGGCCAAAGCGCGTCATTCACATTACTTTTGAGCCATCAAAATACCCGACCTTATCAAACGTATCCGAAAGGATACACTCCAAAATGGCCAACTCATTGGACTATTAAGTTTCCTAATGGGCCTAGAAGTGGGAAAGAAATGTGAAAACTTAGTTTTGTGGGGGCCCACGCAAGTGCTACATGTTTCACATTTAGTAACCATGGAAAGCCCAAAAGGTGTCCAACACTCCTAACCATGGCCCAACAAGTGTTTTACAATTATTTTACCGAACAATGTCTAAAAACTTTATTTCCATAATCAATTTACAAATAACTCACAAGTCCATATGTGTGTTTCTCGTAGTTGACTTGTTCCTTGTTTGGTTGTGGACTTAGGGTAGACTCATTAGGATCAACAGTCTAATAAAATTTTAATTACACGTAACTGGGGGCATGTCGAGTGAATCTTAGGAGTGGATCAGACATGGAACAAATCACAAGATTATAATCAAGTTATTCCTACTAAATTCATAAGTCTATTTATATAGACCTCTAGTATAGAGTCGTCGGCGTAGTCGTGTCGGCAATCTAGAATATGGCTAAATACATAATACAAACTATAATACCTAAATTATACAAAATTTTCTGCATAAAAAAATCAATTGACAAACAAACACAATGAAACTAAAAAGGGTATCAAACTATCAAGAGAAAAACACATACAATGTAGATTAAAATCCACTAATTATAACAAAATGGCTAAAAGAAAAGGTAAGGACTAAGGATTGTTAAGTCCTCTCTTCTTATAAATTGCTTTGAAGCAAGTTTGCCTAAGCTTCTTTGTTCTTTCTGTCAATTCCATACCTGGCAATTTCTCCATCATCTTCTTGTGCCCTTCTAACGTCTCTATCTCCTCCTTTAATCCCAACTCCTAGTTTTTTTTTTTTTAAAAAAAAAGGTAGATGCAATATATTTTTCGTGTGAGTTCACAAAATTTACAATGAGTTAAGTTTATATAAATATAAATCAGGAAATCGTAGTAAATCAATTGAATTGATGTGGAATATGCCTAGGGCCATTGTTTATGTTATAAAGAAACTAATAATTAAAATTTTAGAAAATACCAAAACTACTTTGGTTACCAAGTGCAGGCATGCATGCATGAGTAATGTATAGAAGATTATTATCGTAATTTACCTTCGCATTTTGAATGAGGGACTGTAGGCTCGTAAGTTTTCTATGAGGCCATCTGTTTATGTTTAGCTCTCTGCATCTTTTCTTCAACAATGTTAACCCTATCCCTAGTTCCTTTGCCGCCATGATTATCGGCATCTCAAAGTACTTCGCTATCTCTTCAAACTCCAATGGTCTCAATCTCTTTGCCACCTTCCGGCCACCGTGATCAGTGGTGGCAGCACTAGAACTACATGTAGCCTCACCACCGGATTTACAGTCTTCACTGAAACTAACCAATGGTAAATTACCATCCTCCCAACAATCCCATAAGCTTATGTCTTTAAGGGGATCTAAATCGTGAAACTCATTTCTAGAAATGATGTTTTGATCTTTGTTAAGTACTGTGGAAACGTTCTGATCGAGCACTTCATGCAATTTTTCCGACAACTCGTAATCATGATGGTCGAGCATGTCACCACTGCAAAAATCCAAAAAAAAAAAAAAAAACTCAAGATAATCAAATCCAACACGATGAAAGACTCTTTTTTATCACTACAAATCCAAACCATGTTTTGATCAATATAGACAAAATCACTTTTCTGTGCGAAAGATGGGGTAATGAGTGACGTTTATATATACCTGAAAAGATCTTGATGATCAAATTTCAGTAGCACACTTTTCATTAGAAAGTACTCCAAGTCTTCACACATGAACCAGTTAGAAAGTACTCCAAGTCTTCACACACGAACAAATTAGAAAGTACTCCAAGTCTTCACACATGCAAATTATGACTTGTGTGTCGCTATAGGTAACTAATAAAACTATTTTTTTTAACCCCTTAAATATCAGTACAAGCTTCTAACATCGACATTTAAATTCTAAATTTCTTTTTATTACTAAAACTAGCATCAATTCAAGTATATAAACCATGAATCTTGAGAACACGGCAAAACCCAAATAAGTCTTATCATCTATGTAAAAAAAAAACCCAAGGTTTTTACTAGTAAATCTATCAGTGGCGGAGCTTGAACAATTAACTTGGGGGGGGGGGTGAAAATATTATAAACTGAAATTAACATTAAAAAAAACAGATTGTTTTCAACAAATAAACACCAAAAACACCTAGAAAAAGAATTACAACTCAGCCCGACAGCCTTTAATGTCTTTAAAAACAGATTATGAATGATATATTAGTAAGCAGACAACAATTTCTCTTTCAATGTTTTCATCTTTCCCATGATTATATCTAGAAAAATCAAAATGAAGGAACAATTGATCCAATCAAAACAAAATCAAATTCAAAATTAGAACAATAACCAATAACTCATTTAACAATAACCAAATCAATCTTTGTTGTCACTTTTCAGTTTTGTTTGAAGTTGACAAGCTGTTAAGCATAACCAAATCAATAACCAAATCTATAAGTTCATAACTTATAAATCAAATTGGCAAATCGCCAAATCGCAAATGACAGCTAAATTAAAAGGAAACTCAGTAAGACAGTAGTAACGCATAAATAGGCAACAGATTGACAGAAAACAGCAGCAGCAGTGCAATACGCCAACACCAACAATCAACAATCTTACAATCAGAAAAGAAAGAACAGCTGAACATGATTTGGGTCTCGGGATTACATACCTGATTTCTGTGAAGTGAGAATGGGGACTTGGGCACTTGGCGATGGCGATTGGCGAGAGTGAGACCAGGCGACTGACTTGGCGAGACAACGACAAACGAACAGCAGGCGAGATAGGCAGCGAATTGGGCAAATGGGGATGAATCGATTTTGATTTCTTGATACCACTTGGTCGCTTGGAGAATTGGGAGTATTGGACCATTCTGATTAGGAATCGGGAGGGGCCAAAGCCCAAGTTTGAAGATAGCAGGCTTATAACTATTTTATTTTGAACTACAATTCCTACTTCTAGCCCAATAATACTATGCCCCTAGAATCTATGAGGGCTAGTGTAAACATTATGGTCATATATCATTAAGATTCTATGGACTTAGAATGTGTGATTCCGCCTCATTCCCTGTTCCTTGTTTGGTTGTGGGCTTAAGGCGGGGTCACCCATCCAAAATGCCCTTGCAATCTTAATGATATACGACTAGTTTTCGTCAATCGACTATAAAAGAACTTGTAGGACTTATAATGCAAATTTCGTCAAAATTTGTTGAAACATTCGTAATGATGGAACTCGCTAACTACGTTATAAAATATTCATAGTGGTAATACCAAGGATAAAACAGGGAGTATAAAAGCACACATAGAATACTCTATCATCCCAAAACAATAAACTCCTTTTAAATTGACTCAGTTCAAGTTACAATAAGAAATTTCCAAGGTCGTCATGTGACATCAGGAGGGTTGTTCCTCACCATAATCAATTTCTTGTACTACGAAAAGTTTTCCACATCTTTTTCCAAACTCTTGAAGTCCCAATCAAAATGCAAATTTCGGGACGAAATTCCCTCTAACGGGGGGATGATGTGACAACCATCAAATTTCGGTCAAGTCAAAGTCAAACAAAGTCAACTAGTCAAACCGGTCAACTCCATTAACCCTTGTATGATAGGGTTTACGTTATGTAATCACTGTACAATTCGCTATTTTAATGAGAAAACATCATTTGGAAAGTTCATGTGTTTGATTTTCCTTAGCCTTAACAGTGCTAAACAATGAACCAAAGCGATAAAACACTATTGCACAATCATCGGGATTGTGTAGGACACTAAATCATGGCTTAACGGGGTCTATGGACCTTGCGTTGCGAAGCCGGACACTCAAAAAGATCACAAACGAAACCTCTCTCAATCTCATTCAAACCCTACTCAAGATTACTTGACGCTAATAGGATCAAAACCCATACACTACGATATAAATTGACGTTAATAGCAACATAGTATAGTACAACGTTATAACTATAATCAAATTAAATTATGATACCATATTAAAATCAAATCAAAGTATAATGCTCTAATTAAATTAAAAGAATCAAACTTGAATGCTATAATTAAACTTCAAATCAAAGTAGATTGTTATAATCAAATCATAACCTATCTTTTATAAAACTCCATTTTTATAAACTTTACATTAAATTTTATAAAACTCTATTTTTATAAACTTTACTTTAAATTTTATAAAACTCTTATATTAATTATGTAAAAGATGCTTGTGTTAGTGGGAAATTATGAAGACCATCAAAAGCAAAAAGATTATTCCCATGGTCTCCCACTCTCACCTCCCATCCACTTTCCTTTCCTTTTTCTCCCAACACATTATTCTCTTCACCACTTAAACCTTCTCTAATCTTTCTCTCACTCTCAATCTCGAAATTTCCTCCAAGAAATACTCATATTCCATCCAAGAACAATCTATTATACTCAAATCTTCATCCCTCTTGAAGCATTCATCAAGGTATGTTGTTAAAAGTTTCAAATTCATACAAGAAACAAATTAAATCCACCAAAATATCTAAAACTCATTTTATGCATAAACCTGATTTTTCTCAGAATACCATCAATAAAATAAGAAGTTCTAAAAATTTTCAGAAAATAACTTATTTTTATTGAATTACTATAATTATTGCAATAAAGTAGGGCAATAATTCACATAAAATACTTTTTGCATTCAATAAATTCTGAGAAAATTCTGGGATGACCTATATATTGATTAAACATAATTTGTGAAGTTTCATGCATTTATATTACTGTTTACTATTATTTATGATTTTATTGATTAATTAATAATGAAATATATAAAAAATACTTTCCATAGTCACAAATATCTGAAACTTATACACTGGGCTCTATATCATGTTATAAAACTATGGTTAATTTTACATAATTTTTGGGAATCATTTACTATTTTTCCCGAATTTTGTTGTTGTTTAATCATTAAAGTATTAATAAATACTAAAACAGTTCAGAAAAATATAAAAATTTTACAGTAATTAATATTGTATGAAATAATGATTTCTTAATAATTTCATAATTTTTCAATTCTGTTTACTATTTAAAACCATTTTCCTAAGTATTTAAGCATGTAAAAATGCATTTTAATGATTATTTCATATAAATAATTGTTAAAATCTGTAAATAATTATAATTGGGCAAATTATTATTTTAATAAGAAATTATTAAAATCTGGCCTAAATTGAAAATATAAATTAATTATGCAAAGTAATTAATTCAATTTAAAATTCATTTAACAAATGAATACCTTAATATTATAATCAAAATGAATTATTGTTAATTCATCTAATATAAGAATATGTGTCTAATTATTTGTATTAGTACTCTATTCTCGTTTAGCAGTTCCTAAACCAAAACTATTAATTATATTAGGTTCTACGCCATTTTGACCCGAACCGTCTATCGTACGACACACGCATTTCGTTTTGGGACTAATGTGAGTAATCTACCCCATATTTTATAATTTTCAATACTTTTGGGGTGTATCATGTGGTTCTAATATGTTCCAACTTCATTTTATTGTTTTATCACAATTGAGACATTGTTGGGACATTTATATGTGAGTCATTAATTATATAACTATTGTTCGTTTACGCTACATGTACCTGTAGTGCATTATCATTTTTAGTCTAATCTCCATGACTATGCCCGTATTCTTGAGGTACGTTATGGACAATAATAGCGCTATTGGGTTGACCACCCCGCCTTGGGACGCTAAGGTGATTGATCGCACGTGGTTGAGTGTGTATGATGATTAGATGCTCCATCTTATATATATTTATATATATATATATATATATATATATATATATATATATATATATACATATGTATATATAAGGTGAGGACTTATTGTTGTTGTTATCATTTGTTAATCAATTTTTGATTTATAAACCGTTATCTCAAATACAATTGTTTGCCGACTTCAAAAGAAAACAAATTTCCAATTATAAAGGTTTCAACTTCACAATTTTCTCTACTAAAATTAGATTACTCACCAACTCTCGTAGTTGACCTGTTTTTACCCATGATGCAGATTTGAAGAATGAAGTTGATGAAAAATAGGTTGTGCCTTAGAAATCCACAAGACTATTTAAATTTGATGTAATAAATGTTGTTCGTATTTGGATTTGTATTTGTATGTTGTGGATCTTGTTTGCATACTTAGTACTTAATTGAATCTAATCATATTATAACATAGTTGTCATGAGACTTTGAACAATATATCACGCCTCGATCGATTCCGACAAGGATCGGGGTGTGACAGATTGGTATCAGAGCCCTTGACTATAGGGAATTAGGTTAATTGCCTTGACCTAGTCTATAGCCTCTAGGGTCCTCTCGTATGCTAGTTTATAAAATGCACACACAACTACATGCAATTCACACTTAGAAAATCCTAGGAATACCTTTGTGTGTTAATTGCTCCCTTATGTGCATACGTATTACTCCTGACACTTATATGTGTGCATACACTTGTGAATATTCTCCACTTTCTATGAAAATCACACACATACTCAAGTTGTTTAACAAAATGTATATACATATATGTATTCCTTAGAGCTCATAGGAAATTCAAAGTCATCCACTCTAGTTGGGTAGGATCATAGTAATGGACGCGTAGTAACTGGAAGGGGGAGGTGCCGGTAGCCCGAAAGTCCTGACTAGGTAAGCATTCGTATACATCCCAATCAACCGAGGGACCAGTTTGCTTATCTGGGGACCAAAGGCGAGAGTTCCCAAACCTATAGGCCAAAGCGCGTCATTCACATTACTTTTGAGCCATCAAAATACCCGACCTTATCAAACGTATCCGAAAGGATACACTCCAAAATGGCCAACTCATTGGACTATTAAGTTCCCTAATGGGCCTAGAAGTGGGAAAGAAATGTGAAAACTTAGTTTTGTGGGGGCCCACGCAAGTGCTACATGTTTCACATTTAGTAACCCTGGAAAGCCCAAAAGGTGCCCAACACTCCTAACCATGGCCCAACAAGTGTTTTACAATTATTTTACCCAACAATGTCTAAAAACTTTATTTCCATAATCAATTTACAAATAACTCACAAGTCCATATGTGTGTTTCTCGTAGTTGACTTGTTCCTTGTTTGGTTGTGGACTTAGGGTAGACTCATTAGGATCAACAGTCTAATAAAATTTTAATTACACGTAACTGGGGGCATGTCGAGTGAATCTTAGGAGTGGATCAGACATGGAACAAATCACAAGATTATAATCAAGTTATTCCTACTAAATTCATAAGTCTATTTATATAGACCTCTAGTATAGAGTCGTCGGCGTAGTCGTGTCGGCAATCTAGAATATGGCGAAATACATAATACAAACTATAATACCTAAATTATACAAAATTTTCTGCATAAAAAAATCAATTGACAAACAAACACAATGAAACTAAAAAGGGTATCAAACTATCAAGAGAAAAACACATACAATGTAGATTAAAATCCACTAATTATAACAAAATGGCTAAAAGAAAAGGTAAGGACTAAGGATTGTTAAGTCCTCTCTTCTTATAAATAGCTTTGAAGCAAGTTTGCCTAAGCTTCTTTGTTCTTTCTGTCAATTCCATACCTGGCAATTTCTCCATCATCTTCTTGTGCCCTTCTAACGTCTCTATCTCCTCCTTTAATCCCAACTCCTAGTTTTTTTTTTAAAAAAAAAAAGGTAGATGCAATATATTTTTCGTGTGAGTTCACAAAATTTACAATGAGTTAAGTTTATATAAATATAAATCAGGAAATCGTAGTAAATCAATTGAATTGATGTGGAATATGCCTAGGGCCATTGTTTATGTTATAAAGAAACTAATAATTAAAATTTTAGAAAATACAAAAACTACTTTGGTTACCAAGTGCAGGCATGTATGCATGAGTAATGTATAGAAGATTATTATCGTAATTTACCTTGGCATTTTGAATGAGGGACTGTAGGCTCGTAAGTTTTCTATGAGGTCATCTGTTTATGTTTAGCTCTCTGCATCTTTTCTTCAACAATGTTAACCCTATCCCTAGTTCCTTTGCCGCCATGATTATCGGCATCTCAAAGTACTTCGCTATCTCTTCAAACTCCAATGGTCTCAATCTCTTTGCCACCTTCCGGCCACCGTGATCAGTGGTGGCAGCACTAGAACTACATGTAGCCTCACCACCGGATTTACAATCTTCACTGAAACTAACCAATGGTAAATTACCATCCTCCCAACAATCCCATAAGCTTATGTCTTTAAGGGGATCTAAATCGTGAAACTCATTTCTAGAAATGATGTTTTGATCTTTGTTAAGTACTGTAGAAACGTTCTGATCGAGCACTTCATGCAATTTTTCCGACAACTCGTAATCATGATGGTCGAGCATGTCACCACTGCAAAAATCCAAAAAAAAAAAAAAACTCAAGATAATCAAATCCAACACGATGAAAGACTCTTTTTGATCACTACAAATCCAAACCATGTTTTGATCAATATAGACAAAATCACTTTTCTGTGCGAAAGATGGGGTAATGAGTGACGTTTATATATACCTGAAAAGATCTTGATGATCAAAGTACTGAAACCAATCGAGGTCATCTATGGGGTTTTGATGATCTGCAGGTGGATCCATTTGTGAGGGAGAAGTTAAAAGTTGCGGTAAGAATGTGATGATTTATATAAGTGAAGTGGGAGAAGTAATTAATAACAAATAAAGAGGAAATGAATATATATGGTCTTTGAGCTGTAACCTTCTTCTTCAATTCACACACATATACATATATGTTGCCGCAAATTATGACTTATGTGCCTCATGCATTTAATACATCACATGCCTACTACATATTCTTGACTTTGAAGCTACGTACCAGTTTCAAATTTCCCCAGTAGCACACTTTTCATTAGAAAGTACTCCAAGTCTTCACACATGAACCAGTTAGAAAGTACTCCAAGTCTTCACACACGAACCAATTAGAAAGTACTCCAAGTCTTCACACATGCAAATTATGACTTGTATGTCGCTATAGGTAACTAATAAAACTTTATTTTTTTTAACCCCTTAAATATCAGTACAAGCTTCTAACATCGACGTTTAAATTCTAAATTTCTTTTTATTACTAAAACTAGCATCAATTCAAGTATATAAACCATGAATCTTGAGAACACGGCAAAACCCAAATAAGTCTTATCATCTATGTAAAAAAAAAACCCAAGGTTTTTACTAAATCTATCAGTGGCGGAGCTTGAACAATTAACTTGGGGGGGGGGAAATATTATAAACTGAAATTAACATTAAAAAAAAACAGATTGTTTTCAACAAATAAACACCAAAAACACCTAGAAAAAGAATTACAACTCAGCCTGACAGCCTTTAATGTCTTTAAAAACATATTATGAATGATATATTAGTAAGCAGACAACAATTTCTCTTTCAATGTTTTCATCTTTCCCATGATTATATCTAGAAAAATCAAAATGAAGGAACAATTGATCCAATCAAAACAAAATCAAATTCAAAATTAGAACAATAACCAATAACTCATTTAACAATAACCAAATCAATCTTTGTTGTCACTTTTCAGTTTTGTTTGAAGTTGACAAGCTGTTAAGCATAACCAAATCAATAACCAAATCTATAAGTTCATAACTTATAAATCAAATTGGCAAATCGCCAAATCGCAAATGACAACCAAATTAAAAGGAAACTCAGTAAGACAGTAGTAACGCATAAATAGGCAACAGATTGACAGAAAACAGCAGCAGCAGTGCAATACGCCAACACCAACAATCAACAATCTTACAATCAGAAAAGAAAGAACAGCTGAACATGATTTGGGTCTCAGGATTACATACCTGATTTCTGTGAAGTGAGAATGGGGACTTGGGCACTTGGCGATGGCGATTGGCGAGAGTGAGACCAGGCGACTGACTTGGCGAGACAACGACAAACGAACAGCAGGCGAGATAGACAGCGAATTGGGCAAATGGGGATGAATCGATTTTGATTTCTTGATACCACTTGGTCGCTTGGAGAATTGGGAGTATTGGACCATTCTGATTAGGAATCGGGAGGGGCCAAAGCCCAAGTTTGAAGATAGCAGGCTTATAACTATTTTATTTTGAACTACAATTCCTACTTCTAGCCCAATAATACTATGCCCCTAGAATCTATGAGGGCTAGTGTAAACATTATGGTCATATATCATTAAGATTCTATGGACTTAGAATGTGTGATTCCGCCTCATTCCCTGTTCCTTGTTTGGTTGTGGGCTTAAGGCGGGGTCACCCATCCAAAATGCCCTTGCAATCTTAATGATATACGACTAGTTTACGTCAATCGACTATAAAAGAACTTGTAGGACTTATAATGCAAATTTCGTCAAAATTTGTTGAAACATTCGTAATGATGGAACTCGCTAACTACGTTATAAAATATTCATAGTGGTAATACCAAGGATAAAACAGGGAGTATAAAAGCACACATAGAATACTCTATCATCCCAAAACAATAAACTCCTTTTAAATTGACACAGTTCAAGTTACAATAAGAAATTTCCAAGGTCGTCATGTGACATCAGGAGGGTTGTTCCTCACCATAATCAATTTCTTGTACTACGAAAAGTTTTCCACATCTTTTTCCAAACTCTTGAAGTCCCAATCAAAATGCAAATTTCGGGACGAAATTCCCTCTAACGGGGGGATGATGTGACAACCATCAAATTTCGGTCAAGTCAAAGTCAAACAAAGTCAACTAGTCAAACCGGTCAACTCCATTAACCCTTGTATGATAGGGTTTACGTTATGTAATCACTGTACAATTCGCTATTTTAATGAGAAAACATCATTTGGAAAGTTCATGTGTTTGATTTTCCTTAGCCTTAACAGTGCTAAACAATGAACCAAAGCGATAAAACACTATTGCACAATCATCGGGATTGTGTAGGACACTAAATCATGGCTTAACGGGGTCTATGGACCTTGCGTTGCGAAGCCGGACACTCAAAAAGATCACAAACGAAACCTCTCTCAATCTCATTCAAACCCTACTCAAGATTACTTGACGCTAATAGGATCAAAACCCATACACTACGATATAAATTGACGTTAATAGCAACATAGTATAGTACAACGTTATAACTATAATCAAATTAAATTATGATACCATATTAAAATCAAATCAAAGTATAATGCTCTAATTAAATTAAAAGAATCAAACTTGAATGCTATAATTAAACTTCAAATCAAAGTAGATTGTTATAATCAAATCATAACCTATCTTTTATAAAACTCCATTTTTATAAACTTTACATTAAATTTTATAAAACTCTATTTTTATAAACTTTACTTTAAATTTTATAAAACTCTTATATTAATTATGTAAAAGATGCTTGTGTTAGTGGGAAATTATGAAGACCATCAAAAGCAAAAAGATTATTCCCATGGTCTCCCACTCTCACCTCCCATCCACTTTCCTTTCCTTTTTCTCCCAACACATTATTCTCTTCACCACTTAAACCTTCTCTAATCTTTCTCTCACTCTCAATCTCGAAATTTCCTCCAAGAAATACTCATATTCCATCCAAGAACAATCTATTATACTCAAATCTTCATCCCTCTTGAAGCATTCATCAAGGTATGTTGTTAAAAGTTTCAAATTCATACAAGAAACAAATTAAATCCACCAAAATATCTAAAACTAATTTTATGCATAAACCTGATTTTTCTCAGAATACCATCAATAAAATAAGAAGTTCTGAAAATTTTCAGAAAATAACTTATTTTTATTGAATTACTATAATTATTGCAATAAAGTAGGGCAATAATTCACATAAAATACTTTTTGCATTCAATAAATTCTGAGAAAATTCTGGGATGACCTATATATTGATTAAACATAATTTGTGAAGTTTCATGCAGTTATATTACTGTTTACTATTATTTATGATTTTATTGATTAATTAATAATGAAATATATAAAAAATACTTTCCATAGTCACAAATATCTGAAACTTATACACTGGGCTCTATATCATGTTATAAAACTATGGTTAATTTTACATAATTTTTGGGAATCATTTACTATTTTTCCCGAATTTTGTTGTTGTTTAATCATTAAAGTATTAATAAATACTAAAACAGTTCAGAAAAATATAAAATTTTTACAGTAATTAATATTGTATGAAATAATGATTTCTTAATAATTTCATAATTTTTCAATTCTGTTTACTATTTAAAACCATTTTCCTAAGTATTTAAGCATGTAAAAATGCATTTTAATGATTATTTCATATAAATAATTGTTAAAATCTGTAAATAATTATAATTGGGCAAATTATTATTTTAATAAGAAATTATTAAAATCTGGCCTAAATTGAAAATATAAATTAATTATGCAAAGTAATTAATTCAATTTAAAATTCATTTAACAAATGAATACCTTAATATTATAATCAAAATGAATTATTGTTAATTCATCTAATATAAGAATATGTGTCTAATTATTTGTATTAGTACTCTATTCTCGTTTAGCAGTTCCTAAACCAAAACTATTAATTATATTAGGTTCTACGCCATTTTGACCCGAACCGTCTATCGTACGACACACGCATTTCGTTTTGGGACTAATGTGAGTAATCTACCCCATATTTTATAATTTTCAATACTTTTGGGGTGTATCATGTGGTTCTAATATGTTCCAACTTCATTTTATTGTTTTATCACAATTGAGACATTGTTGGGACATTTATATGTGAGTCATTAATTATATAACTATTGTTCGTTTACGCTACATGTACCTGTAGTGCATTATCATTTTTAGTCTAATCTCCATGACTATGCCCGTATTCTTGAGGTACGTTATGGACAATAATAGCGCTATTGGGTTGACCACCCCGCCTTGGGACGCTAAGGTGATTGATCGCACGTGGTTGAGTGTGTATGATGATTAGATGCTCCATCTTATATATATTTATATATATATATATATATATATATATATATATATATATATATATACATATGTATATATAAGGTGAGGACTTATTGTTGTTGTTATCATTTGTTAATCAATTTTTGATTTATAAACCGTTATCTCAAATACAATTGTTTGCCGACTTCAAAAGAAAACAAATTTCCAATTATAAAGGTTTCAACTTCACAATTTTCTCTACTAAAATTAGATTACTCACCAACTCTCGTAGTTGACCTGTTTTTACCCATGATGCAGATTTGAAGAATGAAGTTGATGAAAAATAGGTTGTGCCTTAGAAATCCACAAGACTATTTAAATTTGATGTAATAAATGTTGTTCGTATTTGGATTTGTATTTGTATGTTGTGGATCTTGTTTGCATACTTAGTACTTAATTGAATCTAATCATATTATAACATAGTTGTCATGAGACTTTGAACAATATATCACGCCTCGATCGATTCCGACAAGGATCGGGGTGTGACAAATGGTCTCCATAAGCCTTGACCTGCCCCATTTAAGTGTATCTTGTGTTATAGATCCATAAAAATCCAATCTTGGACGTTAAGATTAGGTCATGCATGAGATAAGGGCTTAATGAGGAAAGAGGAAAGGTGTTGGGAGTGATTGGTGACCTTTACAACCATGCAAAGGCTTAAAGGTTTCGACTTTATGGATTAAGAGGTATTAGAGTGACCAGATCTGAAATATGAGCTTATGTCTTAACCGTTTAAGACCAAAATCATGAGGAGTATGAAATTGGGACTTACGATGGGCGTAATCCCAGTACGTGCAGCGTAGGGGGTCGAGCTCCCCGATTATGTGAAGCCTTCGAGTACGCCCAACGTTTGGAGCTGGTACGCGCCGCGTACTCCGGAGGGTTGACTTTCGTTGATTTTTAGGGTTTAGTCAACATTTGGACCTTTGGGCAATTGGAGGGGTAAAATGGTCTTTTACCCTTCTGAGAGAATATAGGGAGAGACTAGTCTAGCCTTTGTGAGCCGTATTAATTAGAGATAATTACTTTATGTGATTAGGCGGAGGCTAGATCAGTATTTCGAGTTCGAGACTTTCCGAGGTTATCCGAGGTGAGTCTTTTCACTATACATTACCTAGAGTGGTATCTATGTGCAGACCAGAGGGTCCTATGTGTATGTGTATGTTTGAGATTTAGGTGCTTTGTGTTATATGTATGCTATGTGTTATATAGACCGGACCAGAGGGTCCAACGACTTATGAGGCCAGAGGGTCCTCGATCAGACCGAACCGGAGGGTCCAACGATTTAGACCGAACCGGAGGGTCCAACGATTTAGACCAGACCGGAGGGTCCAACGAGCTAGACCGGACCAGAGGGTCCAACGAGCTACGGGACTGGACGGTCCCGCTGAGACACATTGACCGGAGGGTCATACCGAGTTATAGCCTTGAGTGGCTTATGTGTAGTGTGTAGTATTTTGGGGAACTCACTAAGCATTTATGCTTACCGTGTTATGTGATATGTGTTTCAGGTACTAGCGAGGATCGCGGGAAGGCGCCGGCATGATTTGTACACACTGACAGAGGATTTTGTATTTGAGATTCTGGGATATGTTTTACCGTGATAACATTTGATACACTTGAGTTGAGATGATTTATATGAGATATGTTATGTTTGAAAAATGAAAAATTGTTTTGAAAATTCACGTTGTTACAAAAAATCTGGGGCTGACTGGACAGAATGATTTGGGGCCAAAACTCTAAGTCCATCTCGAATACACTAATCATATTTATATAAATATCTATGTAAAATGTGACCGGCCTGTTTACACTAAATTTGACCAATCGGTAAAAAAAATTATCTTTTTTAATTGAAAATAAATGGAAGTCTTATTGACTTGTTGGTAAAGTTATGAACATGTATTTCATTTTACTCGATTAGCATTCTAAATTTTAATATACATATTATTTATTAATAAAGCTTAACAAAATAGAGAACTTTGCATGCATACCTCATCTTTGACCGACCACACTAATTAGTGTTTTTAAGTACGAATAATGTATCTATAAATTAAATAACATTGGCTACATTAAAATTAATTCGTTAAAATATGATAATGTTGGCTACATTAAAGTTGAATAAAATATATCCATAAATTATGGTCTCAATTGAATTCAAATTTATATATCAGCTGCGAATATGACAAATATCAATAGCTTCAAATAGATTTCTTGTACAAATGTAATTTAAGTCGAGCAGGAGACCGTTTTGCCTCTTTCATAGATAACATTCTAGGATCTGAATAGTACAAACAATGATGGACAGTGTACAATTATATGTACAACCACAAAAACACAAACTAAACATACTCAAATGTTGTACATCAGTTCCTGAATCACAGACCAATATCTTGGGACTGAATGTTAGAAGGATTTGATTTCGATTAATCTTTGATCATCTGATGCCTAACCTTTGACGGATTCCCCTGTCAATCAGGCTGACCGGTATGGGAGGCAATTAACGCGTCTTGGGCTGAGGTGGCAGCCTCTCCCACGCGTGAACACCGCCCCCAAGTCCGGTGGGGTGCGCGTGACGTGGCTCCGGAGACGGGACGAGACGACCAATGGAATTGCTTCATTTTCCAACTTTCGGATTTTTTGAGGAAACGGCTATATAACCGTTTAAACATAAAAAAAATTACTTTTTACAATTTAAACACAACCATCTACACCTATAAATTATCCACTATTCTATTTACAATTTACACTTCAAAAAACACTCTCTATATTTTATTACCTTCTACAATAAAAACCTCATCTCTCATTTTTTTTTTCTCTACATGGATTCAAATCCAAACACCCCAAACATTTCAAATGCAAATGTTAGCTACATGCAATTGTTAACCTCCCCAGTCCAACAACAACCTCTATTCACCACTTCATACCCCCAAAAATTCTACCAACAACAACCACAACAATTCAATCAACCCCAATTCCAACCCTTTCAACAACAACCTTCTCAACAATTTCAACAATCTTCTCAACAATTTCAACAAACTTCTTTTACACCTCAACAATTTCAACCATCTCAATCTCAACCTATAAATCTCGACAATGACGACGACGACGAACGGGTCCAAGAAAACACAACAACCAACTCGTCGAAGGCAAAAAAAAAAACCAAAGATCCAAGAAAAAAAAACTACCGCATGGAACGAAGACGAGGAGGAAGCTTTAGCAAAAGTTTGGATTTTCATATCCCAAGACGGGGATGTCGGCAACTCGCAATCGGGTCAAAGTTTTTGGTGTCGTATTTTAGATCATTTCCACGCGTTATTAGGAAAGAAAACGGAGCGGACGTATGACTCGATCAACGCAAAATGGCGTGATTTACGAGCGGCTTGCACCAAATTCAATGGCATATTTGACAAGCTTAAAAACATGCATAGAAGTGGTAGCAACGACTTCAATATTTTAGCGACCGCGGCCTACGAATACAAAATTACCACCAATGGTAAACCGTTCGGCCACCAAAAAGCGTGAGAAGTTTGTCGTAACGGTCCAAAATGGGTTCTATATCTGGAAATGGCGCATTCGGGATCTACAACCGGTTCCCACAAAAGGGCAAGAACATCCGAGTCGGACGTGGGTTTTGGACTCGACCTCAACGATGACTTCGACGCCACCGAGGGGGAGGGCCCACTAGACGTCCAACTTCGTTGTCCACCGGGACGGGACAAAGCAAGAAGGGGAGTGTCTTCAAGCGGAAAAGCACCGGCAACTAGCGAAAGCAAGCTTGCGACATCCATAGATAAAACTCTAGTTTTTCTAGAAAAAAAATACGAATCGTCGGAGGCAGCTGATCACCAAAAAATAGCTTTTACCGATCTTCAAATCATAAACACAAAGCCCCAACCGAATCTCGACCCGGAAAATCTTGCGACCTTTCTTAAAATTCAAGGACAAGTCCGGGAGAAATATGGAATTTAGGTTCTAATATTTATGGTTTTAAGTAATTTAAGATTTTATTTATGGTTTTAAGTAATTTAGGATTTTAATTTTTTTTATGTTTTTTTAAGAATTTAAGAATTTTAATTTGTGTTTTTTATATTAATGTAATGTGTTTTTAATTTTAATGTAATGTGTGTTTTTTTATTTAAGTTATGGTTTTATTTTAAATTATGGTTTGTATTTTGTTTTTTTATTTAATATAATGCTAAAAAAATAAAAAATAAAAAAAGGAATTTGTGGAGTGGTAACCATTTCCAATGTTTAATGGGTTGGTGGTGAGTTGGGTGTGAAGCTGACGTGACGCACATGTGACATCACTTTTCCGGTGGGGTGGGTGTGACCATTCCCCAAAGCCTCAACATTATAAAATATCATCTAATTAAATGTCCACAAAACACTCTGTTTGCAGCTAATAAAGCGTATATATGACATTTGGTTAGTAAAGGACAATAATACCCTTCACTTTAAGATTTATGATACTCCAAGAAGAAAGGCTAGGAAAAACCAATCATTTCCATGCCATAAAGACTTCCAGGATGCTTTAAAGGTGGAAGCTTTAATCTTCCCAACTTATGTTGCTTTAATATTTATTGATTTATTATCTCCCTCCCCATACCACAACATTTCATAGCTGATAAGTGGATAAATACTTCGCCTATGCTTAAAAAAGAAAGCAAACATCTATATCGCCTTCTGTCCCATCTCCTTGCCAAAATCTACAATATTTGTTAATTACACAAAGCATCTTCTCAACTGACCATTCACCATCCAACTTTTGTGCATACATTCAGCTATTGTAGAAGTCCACCACCTACAAAAAAAAAAAAAGCAAAACCACCATTAAGTCAAAAGAGAAAAAGTGGTTGCATCAGCAACAAGAAAAAGCTTCTTTTCTCATGAAAAGATAGAATTACACTGAAAAACTAAAGAGTAAGGGCTAAAAACAATAGCAACACCAACACCATCAAGAATCAGGGCATCTCACAATCTTTATTTGCATAAACATGAACTACTCCATCTTCCATTTGAAATTTAGTTCCCCTGCATAGGTTGCAATTGACTTGTCTTCCTATTCCTTCTAATCGACGTGACAAAGTTCAATCCTTACCATGGTTTCAATTGGTGCTGTTTAACATCACCATTGCAAATAAATAATTCATTAAACAATGAGTATAAAGAATCTCTTTTCTAAACCTCATAGGATGAAAAATGAGCAAAACAGTTCCATCGACCACAAATTTACCTCTGATAGGCACCTCGATCCGGTTCATACTGTGAGATGTCTGGTGGCGATGGTGGAGCCACTTTAGGGTTAGGCTTTCCGGTGTACGATCGTGGCTTGATGGTGGCAGCGAGATAGAGTTAGGGTTTCTCGTCTCGACATAAGGTAGAAGCGGGTTGCAGATGCCAGTGAAGGTAACGGCAGCGTCAGGAGGTTGGTGGTACCCGAGGCTACCGGAGATTGAAGAGAGCAAGGAGGGAGACGGAAGAGATTTGGGAGAAATGACGACTCAACATCTAGACAGAGGAGAAGCTAAGACTGTGATGATATGCGTGTATATACGCTTACATTGTAAGCTTAATAGGATTGTACATGGTGTTATAAGAGTTATACCTCTTAATTTTCAAGAAATAGGCAATATGTTTAATAATATAGTAAAGATGCTGATGCAAACTTACAGAAATTTAACAGTTATATAAGACCGGGTTCCTCATTTTGGCGAGAACAACCGTTTAGGTGTTTGTTCCCAAAACTACATTCTCTCTTGGTGCATTTTTTTTCTATGATTTTCAAGTAAGATATCCCCTAGATTACAAAGTTTGCCATTTTCAAAGTTATGTTATAACAAACAGTCACTGTTCACAAAATGTTGTACTTTTTTACTTATTTTCTTTATTCTGGTTAGGAACCTTTACTGAAGGATGTTTTTGGTGGTTGGAATTGACAGAGAGATTGAGAAGGAAACATGTTGCATTTTCCTGCTACAGAATATTTTCAGCCTTAAAGTTAAAAAATTTAAAGGCTCCCATGGTTGATATTGGCTAATTGGAGGTAAGCACTTTCTTACCATCTCTTTTCATTTTTGGTTGTTTTATGTGCTATTGTTGTGTGTTAGTGGTTATGCGTGGAGTGGTCATGTGTGTATGTATGTGACTATTTGATATTTGTATCTACTTTTCAACATCAGATAAGTTTTAAAATACCAAAAGCCGTAAATATTTTTTTAAAAACTATTTATGTATTAAAACTTTTTGTGCTAGAATAAAAACTAAAATTATATATATATATATATATATATATATATATATATTTGTTGAAATGTTTGTCCTTTAGTAACAAAATGTTTTACCTTGGTTTGTCTGGTGTAGATTAGTCGAGAGAGACTTTGTTACCGAGTGGCTTTATTGTCACATTTGGAACTTAAGGGCACCAACTTTGTTCATTTGTACCTTTGATGTTGTACGTAACTTCATTGTCATATTTGGAAATTATGTATAAACCCTTAATGTTCGACGCTTATTTGTACCGGGGCAACAACTTTGTGCCAATTTTAGGGTCATATGTATTTAGGTGAAGTGTACATTTCAACAACTTAGATATATTTTAAGCTTTATGCCCTTGAAAAGTAGGAAATCCAAAGTTGTTGCAATTTTACATGATTTCAAGTAATTATATTTAAAGAGTTTTTATTTATTTATTTATTTTTTAAATCTAAAAAGATAATCAGAGATTTAAAATTTAAAATTCAAAAAGAACAAAATATCAATCTAGCTAATATTAAATAATAAATGAGAATCAATATTTGAATTTACGTTACATTAAATTTCGATATCTTATAAAATTTCATATATATCTAACACTTCACAAAACAAATAATGGTTATCTATGTTGACTTTACATCTATTTAATCATATAGTTATGTATATGTTTGTTTTATAACATATATCCAACATCAAAACATGTATAAATATATAATTCATCAGTAACAAAATATATATTTTATGGTATTTATAACAATCTACCTATTTGATGATTTATATGGTTTTACATATATTTGTTTTTAGTAAGATAGATTTTGAAAAAATGGTATCGTATCTATATTTTTAAATCAAACCGAAATATATCTTTATTTTAACCAAAAATGCAACATATTTTTTAGTTTGAACCTTAGTTGGATTGATTTTTTATTCTTATTTCATTATTCGGTTTAATGATCTAAGCAGTTGATTAATTGATATAAATATTCACTAATTTACTAAATTTAGCATGTTTACTTTTGTTTAACGATATGGTATTTATGTTTGTCTATATTAAATTTAAACCATTAGTATTATATAAACTTAAACGAAGCTATGACCAAAAAGAAGCTATCCACTGGGCATAAATAAAAACAAAAAACTTGTAAAGGAAACTGATTTCCGAAAGAAACTATTTGTTGTTTTCCAAATGGAAACTAATAACCTAAAATAAACTATTAGGCCAAAAACCCATTGCCAGTCTCTTTGGACATTCTTTGGAATATTACATGTTTTCGGTGGGCAACTAATTTCTGAAAGAAAATTATTTTCCTAAAGGAAGCTATTCATTAACAATTTTTTGTCACCGCCGTCTCTTTAAAATATAACATTTTTCCGAATGAAAAAACATCAACATATCGTATTTTTAACACATTGGAAATAAATGTCGCAATAAACTATTCGCCGCCGCCGCTTTGCGCGGGTAACGGCTAGTGTGTGTATATATATATATATATATATATATATATATATATACCCTAAAATATTGTTTTGCCACATTTTTTAGTTTAAAAGGCTTAGACAATTCCTCCGATGGCTGAAGACATATTACTCATATGTCGCATGCGACTTTGTGTCTTGTTAAAATGACTAAAATGAATTTTCTTTATACACAACTCGAAATCACAGGTAGGTAGTGAAATCGCGGATGTATTTGTGAAATCGTAAGTGAGGTAAGTTCACCTGTGATTTCATGGCTAAAAATGAAATTTTATTAGTTTTTTTTTTTTTTGGCTATTTTGTAGAAAGTGACAACTAAAAGTAGTTATATTTTTTTTATCTTTAATAAATTTATATATAAATAAATTAACCATAATAATAATAAAATATATGAATAAATCAGAAATTATACTTAAATTTCTACACACAACTTATTGTTAATGGTTATTGAGATTATTTTGTTTAATACATTTTTATTTTATTATATATTTTAAAATAATCAAAATATATAATTACAACTTAACCACTTGGGTTTTAGTGATTTAGTAAGAAACGTGGAAGATATGGTAAATAACCTATTGATCAATGTTCAAATTCTGACATTATTCAGTCCCTGTGGCCATAGAGGTTCGCCTGCAGTGACTCTAGGGTATGAAACATAGCCTTATATTCGCAACGGGGGATTAGTCGGTGCGCGAAAGCTGGTCCGAAAACCCTCGTTAGGGAAGTTCTCTTTCCAAAAAAAATAACTTAATGTAAGAAATTATTATTCTATGGTTAATAACAAATATTTAGTTATTTTAAATAATATATATTTGTCTTATATTTAAAATATAATAACTACTAGGTGTGAAATCTGTATACTATACGAGTTTATTAAAAATAAAAGTTTAATAATAGTGTGTAAACATTAAATATTTTTTTTAAAGTAAATACTTTTACATAAATACAAACGATATAATGAATAAGTAAATAATTCAATCTATATTAATAAAAAACTATGATATATTTTAAAAATAGATATTATAGATAGACCCGTGTATAATAATTGGCCAGCGATAAATTTTTACTCATGTCTATATCATGTCTAATTTTAAGAAGATTAAAAACGAATTAGTTAAAGAAAATTTAAAATCTTAGAACACACCACTAAGATTATTATATCTCAATTTAACAATATTATTTATAACATTTCATTATTTTTCATGTAATAAAAAAATTTATAATAAATGTTTGTAGTGTTCAAAAAATACAACCTATTTACTATGATATTCATTTTATGAAGAAAAATATTGTTATGTTAAATAATAAATGTTTCAATAATTATTGTGTTGATTTACACATTTACTGCAATGAATACTTTGCATATATAATAGATGTATTAATTAGTGAAATTAATTAATTTTTTATTAATAAAAAAATACCACATAATGACATGTGAAATTTAAATAAAAATACATTTATGTTAAATAATAAATGTTTCAATAATTATAGTGTTGATTTACACATTTATTACAATGAATAATTTACATATATAATAGATGTATTAATTAGTGAAATTGATTATTTTTTTATTAATAAAAAAATTAAAAATACCAATGACATGTAAAATTTAAATAATTCAAAAATCTCACAAATTAACATTTGGCAAAAGTTTTAAGAAAAAAAAAATATGTCAAAAAATTTTCATTTATTCAAATAATTTATTTATTTATTAGGTTAGATATTATATGCAACTCTAGTTCAATATAAATGTTATTCAGGTAAAATACATATTTGTTTTTTAGTAATTTAATTTCAAAATATGACAACATTTCTTTGCTTAAAAATACAAAATCTGGTTCGACATAAAACTTTTAATTAATAACAAAATCGTGTCCTTTTCCATAGACTGTCATAGCAGCGGCGTATCAAGGCCCCTTTTCCAATAGAAATTCCCCACTTGATTCCATGCTCCGCAGAACATTCGATTGACGTTTTGCCTCGAATCTCTCACCGTCGATGCCACCACCGTCTCTCCACGTGTACACATCCTAGCCGCCGCTGCAGCCTTGTGCCAGTAACGTACGTTCTAGCAGAGTAGCACGCGAAACATGCCCATCATCTGAAAAAACCGTCGAAAAAAACTTCACTGCAACTTTCTCTTACTCCTTCGTCTCCCTCCGATACAATCGCTCCTTTCACGACTTCCGTTGAATCAACAATGTGTAAGTGTTGATTGTAATGTACATAATCAGATTTTCTATTAGTTTTTGAGCTCTCGTTACGTCTTATTTCACTATATTTCTCAAATGCATGAGTTTATTTGAAATCCTAAGCTCGAAAAGCAAACAAAAGTGAAATCCCCCTTCCTTTCTGTTTCTCCAGCTGCAATATTATCAATGGAGGTAGATGACGGGACGGAAACGCATCATCGGGGAGTCTGTACGCCTTCTGGTACGCTGTATGCCTGTATCTATGTATATGTTTGCTTTTTATTACATTTCTCGCGTTATGAACCTTCGCAATGTTTGTATGTTCGTTTTGAAACTGATTATTGCTAGTTGAAGTTCTGTAAATGTTTGCATAAGATTCTGAATATATTAAGGGTTTGTTAATCAGTTTCATACCACTAAACAATCGGATTATCAAAGATTAAAATAAAGTTACATATTCATTTCGTCTTTTGACCTAATATGTGAGATTTTTGCTCTCATCTTCAGGACATGCCAGAAGAATCTCAATGTTCTTCTACCCTATTAGTTTTTTAAATATCCAGCTTTTGTAAAAAAAACTTATGCTCTGGTTATTAAATTTCAAACAAGTTCAAATGTCATCCCCTGCAGCCTAATCTATTGCAACTGAATATACTAATTATTTATTATTACACAATCTCTTCCAGAAAACACATATACCTGAATTTAAAGCACAAGATGTGTTCCAAATAAAGATTCCGGTTGCATTGTTGTTGCCCATGTATCCGAGTAAACAAAAGATCAGCTATACTAAGCAAATCATTGATGTACTATGAGAAACATAAGCAGTGGTTTACTTACTATAAGTCTATAACTGACTATTTACTTATTTACATCTATGGACAATAACAATGCAATGAAGAACTTTATTATCAACACATCTTGAGCTTTGAATTCAGCTATATCTAGTCTCTTCACCACAGCCACCCCTGTTTTGGTAACTTTCAGAAGTAGCAAATAAATGGTTTGTGTCGATTATATAATGAATGCAACCATAAATTTACGGGTTTTGCATATTTGTTTCTGAAACAGTCAAAGGGAGACAGAGTATGGACAGCAATGAAGAAATTATATCACCGAGTCCTAGGTATAAACATGTATACATGTCTGATAAAACTAAAAACAAGCGTAAGAACTTTGATCACACAGATCCGTTTGCCATCAGAGATTTTGTGCTAGGATTTGATAGTCCTAAGTATGGTTCTGTTACAAAAGATATAGAAGATCTTTTTTCACGAAAGAAGCAGATGTTCATGCCTACTTTTAGAAAATTTCCTTTACTTGGAGTTGATTCACTGGATCTGAAGCCTAGGAAGGATATTTCCATTGTAATTGAAAACACAAAGCATGATACAAATGCACAAGCACCACAATTGGTTGTTATCATTGACTCGGATGATGATGAACCCACATATCAAATTCCTTCAAAATCATTCCAAGATGCAGTTATCAAGATTCCTTCAAAACCATACGTGGATATAGAACTCAAGATTCCTTCAAAAACAGACGAGGATATAAAACTCACGATTCCTTCAAAACCATATGAGGATACCAAACTCAAGATTCCTTCAAAACCACACGAGGATATAGCACTCAAGATTGGTTCAAAACCATGCAAAGATACACTACTCAATAAGCCTACTGAGCTGTCAATGGAACAAATTTTGGTAAGTTTTTCCTGTCATATATGATTCAGTCTAAATCATCACTACAATTTGTTAAGTAGAGGTCCATTTGTGTTTATCATACACAATTTGTTGAAAAGATGTCTGTTCTGATTTGAATCGTTTAGACTGCATGTTTCTCTCTTACATTATTTTTGTTTCATTATTCTGTAGGGTGGAGATGATGGTCTTGACCAAGCTACAAAGGAAGGGGGAGATAGAGATACATTAACTGTTGTGGCGCCTAGTGTTGAAAAAGAAAAGAGCTTTAAAGATGATGACATGGACAGTGAAAAAAAACATGATGATGTGGACAATGACAAGCATGGTGACATGGACAGTGGAGGAAAGAAGCATGATAAGGGTAAGTATGTTGGTGTTGAAGATGACGATTCAGACGAACAACCTGAAGCTGATTTTGACGGACTAGGCGATATATGGAAAGAAATGACAATCGGATTAGAGTCTTCAAAGGTAATAATCAATTAATCATGTGTTGTTTGTTTCTTGTCATCTTTAGTTATATTTCCTTGATTCCTTCCTGTGTTTTATATTTTTCAGGATAGAATCCCAGCATCTGATGAAAATGCAAATGAAGAGGGAAAAGACTGTGATCATACATTTATTTTGAAAGAAGATATTGGTTCTGTATGTCGTGTGTGTGGAATAATCGATAAAAGTATCGAATCCATAATCGAATTCCAGCGTCCCAAAGTAACTTACTTTCCTTGTTCACACTTCACCCCTTTATTTGTTCTGTTTTCTTCTTGTTTCTATGTATCATGAGTAACATGACAACTTACTTTCTAGTTTCTAATTTCTATTCAGACCATAAAGAGTACAAGAACTTATCACTATGAAAGCCAAACAAAAAGAGGAGATCGAGCTAATCCTGTTCTTAATGGGGTTAAGCTACCCGGAAATGATTTCTCAGTGTGTGAAGTAATAGCTCATCCAAGACACAAAAAGCAAATGAAACCACATCAAATTGAGGGTTTCAATTTTCTTTTAAGCAACTTGGTGTGTGACAACCCTGGAGGCTGCATTCTTGCTCATGCTCCAGGATCAGGGAAAACATTCATGCTTATCAGCTTTATTCAAAGCTTTATGGCTAAGTATCCAGATGCTCGACCACTTGTGATTCTCCCAAGGGGTATCTTGGGAACATGGAAAAAAGAGTTTACTAGATGGCAAGTGGAGGACCTCCCGTTGTTTGACTTGTACTCTGTAAAAGCTGAGGGTAGGGTTCAACAATTTGAAGTGTTAAAACAGTGGGCTAATCAGAGAAGCATTTTATTTCTTGGATACCAACAGTTTTCCTCGATAGTGTGTGATGACGACACAAGCTCAATTCCAGTTAGTTGTCAAGAGATTTTACTAACATACCCTTCGCTTCTCATACTAGACGAAGGTCACACCCCTAGAAACCAAGACACCAACATTCTCACCTCTCTTGAAAAAATCCAAACCCCTAGGAAGGTGGTTCTTTCCGGAACCTTGTATCAGAACCATGTCAGAGAGGTTTTCAACATCCTTAACCTCGTACGTCCCAAGTTTCTACGAATGGAAAATTCCAAAGCTATAAAACGACGTATTCTGAGCAGGGTGCCCATTGAAAGCCGGAGAAACCTTTTGAAAAAGAGTACAGATAACGAATTCTACGAGGTGGTTGAACATACTTTGTTAAAAGACGAGGATTTTAAGAGGAAGGTGACTGTGATTGAAGATTTACGTGATATGACGAACAAAGTTTTACACTATTACAAAGGCGATTCCTTAGACGAATTGCCTGGACTCGTTGACTTTTCTGTTTTTCTTAACCTCAGCCCCAAACAAAAACGCCATGTTACAGAGTTGAAAAAGTTGAAAAAGAAATTCAAAATAAGTTCAGACGGAAGCGCGATTTACGTCCACCCTGCGCTCAAATCTGTATTGAAGACCACCAAGGACAAAAACGACGACGACATTAGTAAAATCGATGAGATTTTGGAGACATTGGACGAAAGAGAAGGAGTAAAAGCTAAATTCTATCTCAACTTACTCCGTTTATGTGAATCCGAAGGCGAAAAGCTTCTTGTATTCGGTCAATATCTGTTGCCTTTAAAATTTCTACTTCGATTAACAGTGAAGACAAAAGGTTGGAGTCTGGGAAAAGAGGTTTTCATGATCACAGGAGATCATGACAACGACGAACGTGAGATAGCGATGGATCAATTCAACAACTCCCCGGATTCCAGAGTGTTTTTCGGATCAATTAAGGCGTGTGGGGAGGGGATATCACTTGTGGGGGCGTCTAGGATAATTATTTTAGACATTCATTTAAATCCATCTGTTACGCGACAAGCGATTGGGCGCGCGTTTAGACCGGGGCAAATAAGGAAAGTGTACACTTACAGGTTGATTGCAGCGGATTCACCTGAAGCGGATGATCATGAAACTTGTTTCAAAAAGGAATCGATTGCTAAAATGTGGTTTGAATGGAACGAGTATTGTGGGCATCATGATTTTGAGATGGAAACAACGAGTGTTGAAGATTGTGGGGATCCGTTTTTGGAAACTTCGTGGTTGAATGAGGACGTGACAGCTATCTATAAAAGGTTAGTGGTTTAATTAATTATCAGAGCATTGATTTTTGTGTTTATATAATGTATTGATTATTGTGTTCACTCTCTTTGTAGATGATCACAAATGGGAAGAAGGTAAGGGTTGGACGTGGATGTGGATAATAGTCAAAACATGTAACTAGAAAGTTAGGAATCACAGAATGTGCTAACTTTTTGTATAGATTTTGGCAAAGGGTAGTTGTGAAATGGTTGTTTGACATTTTGATAGTAGTTGCTGGCTGATTTGTTTTTTGCAAATGCATGAAAATGAAATTATATGCAACTCTTCTTTCTTTACATGTGTTCAATTTTTTTTTGCTTTTTCTTTGATGATAAGAAGTAAAAACTAGATTGATTTTAAGAATTTACATGAAAAAGCTTGTTTGAGTAAAACCACTCGCGTTAAAATTTGAAAAAGTCATGCAACTTTGGGTGATGAAGAATCTATGGATTCTTGTTTGTGCATTTCTTCCACCATTGGCTTCCATAGGCGAACTCGTGCGTTTATGAACCAATTCGTGACCTGATCCATTTCAAGTAACAAAGTGTGATTGTGTGATGAGTGATGATTATTATTTCAATAAAAGCGTGAAGCTTACCTGAGTTTTAGTCAAGCCTGTTTGTCTGGCTAGCATATTTTTTTCTGAATCCTTTGGATATCTAGTACAAATCAAGAAATCATGTTTAAATCAAATCTTTGTTTTCTATGTTTGGAATCAATGAGTAACAAAAACAAACAATTTGACGAAAAATAATAAGTTGAGTGTGATTACGGATGAAGAAAGTGCTCAAACAGCCATGCACGTAGGATTGACACACAGCTTTCAGGAAGCCCTCTTTGTGGTCTCCAGATATGTCTATGCATGGCTCGACTCTGTTTCCTCACCTTCTGATCCACAAATCTCAACCTCGGAATCTCAATTCCGTCTTGCCAAGCCTTCTTGATATGACTTCTCTCTGGCTTTTAATCGCATCTTTTATGAACCGGAATTGGCATGATATGGTTTGGAGAATGAGTGTGGTGTAGGGGCTTGAAGCCCCACATCCAGCAAGTGCCTCAAATGATGATACAACAATCTGCATTTGATGGTAGTATTGTTTGTATCTTCTATCAACCTATAAGAACAAGAAGTAGTTAAAGCTTGGAATTCCAATTCCGGCCAAATCCTATGAAAATTTCAAAAGTACCAACGAACAAAGTCAATGGATTCAAACATGTGCAAGCCATCTTATAAAGAATAAGACAAAAACTTACCTCATTCAGCATAGACGATAGCTTAGTCATATTGTTCTGTAAATCTTGTTTTTCAGCAGCTGAGACTGGATTGGAATCAAGTTTGTTTTCCGATATCCCCATGGCTTCTTTGGAATTGCTCATGTAATCATGTTTACAGTGTTGTTTCATAGCTTTCTTGACATTAACAACATCATCAAGTAGGTTTTGAGTTGGTTTTAGATACTTGGAATCAGAAATCACATTCCCAGTTCCATTTGGATAACTCTTGGAATCTTGGCTATTTTCATATGCCAAAGGAAAATCAACTATAGTATTAAGGCAATGATCATGATCGGAATGGAATCCGATTCCGGAGGGCGGAATGCACGAAACCATTTGATCCATAATTTCATGACTCGTACTATCTCTTAACAAACCAATACTTGATTCACAAAATCGTTGCTGTGAAACACCAGAATCATGGACTCCGCCGACGTTTGGAATGCACAGTATGAGATTTTCAATAGGAATCGGTGATTCCGGAGAAGAAGGTTGATTGATTCTTTCATTGTTGAAGCTTGGTATGTAAGTTGACATGTTTTTCTTCTATCTTTTTCATTTGCATTGAAGAAACATTTAATATGGATTCACACAAACAGTTGATGAAGTGAAACATTAACTGTGTTGGGGAAAAAGGACATGAATATAAAAGCAACAAGTACTTGATCTTCTGTAAAAAGATTTCCCTACTTTCTTTTCTACTGCAATAAAACAAAACAGGGTAAAATTGTACGAAAGTACGTATGAATTAAATAAAAAGTTTACCAGAAATTATAGTGTGATTGCAATAAAAAGCTACCAATAGTTATGAAAAACCCCATTTATGAAAAAACCAAAAAAATCGTGACTTTTTTTCACTGTTGTTAAAGAAATTCTATCTTTTCCATATTCTTCTATAACCTATTTATATGTTTCTCTCTCTAAAAGTATATGTTTCTCGCTCTAGAAGAGAGGAGTTAGTTGGTTTTGATGATGTTGGTGGTAACTGTTTAAGGAGTGCAATCGCTAACAACCAGTTGGTAGAAACAAAACAAGCTGAAACTAGATCCGATGGAGTTAGGTTTCATGAAACAAGATTCAACAAAAAATAAATGTGTTTGATCAAGTAAATTTGATTCGAGTTTGACAAAGAACATTAACATATGTGCAACTATGCAAGGCTCCGAATTAATGTTTGTTTGACTTTTATCATATATTTCAAACTCGTTTCCTATATACTTAACTAAAGGATCCTCTATTAAATTTATGCTCAAATAACTCGATAAAATCTTGATATATTTAGTTGTGTCCTGCTAGAAATTGTGACGGAAGGTCTTGCTGCGATTTCAGCCAAATAATTAATTTTGATTTTTTTTGTTTATTCGAATGACAACCGTACAATTAAAAGAAGCGAGGAATAATAAAGAAGACAAGATTTACATTGTTCACAAGATTAGAGGTAGTGTTACGTTCATATGCAAAATAGAGAGATTTATTATTGATCTCGTCGGAATGAGGTTTACAGTTACATTGATTTTCTATATATATAAAGCTAGGTATTGAAGATCTCATATTTATCTTCTAGAAAATAAATGCACACCTTTCTCATGGAATTGTCTATAAAAGCAACATGGTATCATGATCCTCCTATTGAGGAAATTGATGTAGGATTGTACACGTTAACATGAGCGAACTCCAACTTTCCAACCGTAGGTGACGTCCCCATATTTATAAAGGTAATTTTTCTATGAGTACTGAGGATACATAGCTCATAGAAATCCATATCACATTCTTCAAATATGAAAATCTAGGATCTTTATATATTTTTCATTCATATGTCCAAGTCTTTAGTGTCATAGAGTAGACACAACAATATCTTCAATAGCAATGTTTTCTCCACCTAGTACAACCTCGACCTCAACTATGTTTCATGTATATTGTATAAGGTTCCTCAACTTTTACCACAATAAGTTACTAACTTCTCTTTGTCACCATCCATTGGTGACCACCAAAATCAACATGATATCCTTGGTTGTCCAATTATCCCACACATATTAACATTCTCTTCAGGTTTGAAATGTATTTGACATTTTTCAAAGTCTAATTCAAGTCAAGTGATGTCTTGAATCTAACATTCCTAAACACCCATAATATCAAGACTCTTATCATATGCTCTGATATAATTTGTTAGGTATTCGAACAACAATCACACAATAAAAATATACAAAGAGAAAATAAAGAAAAAGTTTTCATGGTTCAAACGCTTAGGAATAATCGTGTCCATAGACAAAAGAGAGATTTATAAATAAAACGAGGTTCTATATATACACTTAGGTAGAGACAAACTGAAAGATAATGTGAGACACTAACATAATATCACCTCCTGTTTGATACTTATATTATTCACCAACATCGTTTTTGATGTGGGACTCCCCTAACCGTTGCCAGAAACAATCTGTTACCATAACTTAAATCCTATTTTCTGTAAATGGAAAAAATTAATCTACCAAATTAAGCAAGTTTGGGATCATGATTTCTTGTTACAAACGATTATTGATACTCTGATCCATTCAACTAGTTTACAAGTTAGATGACTAAGCTTGTTTGTAATGTTAAAAACTAGTTTGTTATCTGAATTTTTTGAAAAATGTAAAACATGACTTTTGGTATTTTATAGACTAAAGTGATATGTTACATACAAATGTCACATATAAAAAATTGTCCCACAAAATTCAATGAACTATAATGATTCAAACCCTTCAAGGCTATCTTGATAATAATAAGAGAATGTCATGCATATTATGCATAAAAAGTTCATGTTTCATCGTTACCTATGACATGTTTGGCTCTTTATATAGTAACATAGTTACAAAATATTTAGAGAAGGTTTTCCTAACTTATTTTGATAACCTTAAATATAATACATTTTGATTTGTTTGCAATCTTCAATTTACAATATAACTGTAACACCTGTGTTCCAGCTATTTTTCATTTATGGCTTAAATTATTAAATTGTTGCATTTTGGTCCATTATGCGGGGCATAGATTGCAACTACGCAGGGTGTAGCTAAGGAAATAGGACGTGAGCATCCCATGTAGTATGTAGGGCGTAATGTCGCTGAACCCAAACTCTATTTTTTTTAGGGTTAAGACCATATTTAAACGCCTTATAACCCTGAGGCATCCTTTATCACCAGCCTCCATTCCCCCTTTCTGTCATTTCGAAACCCTAGCCACCTTGTGAGATTCTTTGTGACATCCCCATTTTTACGGCCAGAAAAGACCGATTTTGTTTATGCTTTATAAAAATCAGAGTACCTCTTTTAATAAAAATGTTGCGGAATTTGTTCCCAGAAAAACATGATAAATACGTTATCAAATCATTTCCGAAGAAATGTATTTCATTCATTTTCGAAACATTGGGATGTCATCGTCAATACAGAAACATAAGCATAAACAGAACTTACATTCATTTACACTAGTGATCTACATCTCTTTTAAATCTCTCAGTTTAAAGTAGCTTCATATCGACATCTGTGATACAAATAAGCTTGAGTGGGTCAGGTTGGGAAACCTGGTGAGTACATAGGGTTTTCAACCCACAATAATATAATTATTATGTTTAAACAATCAAACAATCAACCCAATTACCCATCCCCATTTTCTTCATTTAATATTCCCTAAAGAATTATCTTAAGGGTCATCTCCTATGTCGTATTTACCTCTCATCTCTTTACATCACATTTCCTTATATGTTCGTTCCTAAGGCATGAATACGTAGTCACAACATCGCCTGAACTCGTAATTCATAGTAAGGGTTAGAGTATCATCACATGAATATGCAGTCACAACATCACCTGGACTCGTAATTCATCACCTACAGGTTATAAGTCCGCTGGTGTTTCCACGGGTTGTCTAGAATAGTCCATGGTCGCCATCTATACTCTAGTAGATGACTACATCTCCAAATTGCCGGACAAGGTTATAGTATCTTTCATCCTACATCACCGATTCATCATCACCTATCCATCACCTAATTATCATCACCTTCCTATCATCACCTATCTCTCATCATTTTATTTCATCACACACCAACTATTTCATCTACCCATGTTTTATCCCAACATATTTGTAGATATAAAATAAATATATATTTAAATCATTTAAAACATGTATAAAATCATTCATCCATCATAGACAGCAAATATTAAGATAATATGCACACATAGCACGTAATTTATATAAAATACTTCATATCTATGTGTAAGATGAAAGAGACCATGCACTCACTTGAAAAGGTGGTGATTCCGAACTCAGACAGCGCTTCGCTTCTTAAAAAAATAATTTCCTTCGACGAAACCTAGTATTATTACCACTAGAGTTTAGTCTATTATTCGCCGAGATTAATTAATAGTCTAGCTATTATTACTATTATATAAGCGTTAAACAATACTTATATAACCCATAATAACAGTCCAAGTACTTATTATAAGTTCCTAATAACGCTACTATAATTAAATAAACGATATATTAAAAATAGCGTAGGCGTAGCTCACTTACAGCGGGTTTTATAGAAAACCGGGCTTTGCTTGGAGCAGCGTTCCCGAGCTGAAAAACTCTTCTTCTCGGAGCTGTCGAGCACTCCGAGGCTTCCGCCTCGTGCTAGGGAGGTTCCCTAGGCTTTTTGGGGGGTTTCGAGGCTAGAGAGAGGTTCTAGAGAGAGAGTAAAGAGAAGAAAGAATGGGAAATGTGTGAAGAAAATGAGGGTGGGAGAGGTTCTATTTATAGGGTGAAAAATGGCTGAACTTGGTGCCACATGTCACCATCTAGTGGCAAGACTTGGGGAGAAAGCAATGGCCAAGATTGTGCCACATCACCCATTTTTGCACAGCACACTTCCGACTTCTAAAATCCGTAACTTTCACATACGACCTCCGTTTTTGACGTTCTTTATATCCACGCGTAGGTAAAAATAAGATCTACAACTTTCATTTAGACTCCATCGGCTAATTCTCGACCGATCTTAAATTTAACAGTAGAAGGAGATTAGACTGTTAAATGACCGCGAAAAATTCGTATCTCCTTCATACGGACTCCGTTTTCGTCTGTCTTTTTACCGTTGAGTTCCTATTAATGAGATCTTCAACTCTCATTAAGGTTACATAAGCCAAAAACCGCTCGAACTAAAATTCGAGTTTCGGGCCGTGCACTGCTATGCCAAATATTAGAAAATTAATAACTTCCTCATACGAAGTCAGATTTGGGCGTTCTTTTTTGTATGTTCTCAGTTTAGCATATTCTACGACTTTCGTTTAGATCACTAAGGCTAAAATTCATTCCATCGTAAATTCACTATTTACGCTTCCCGGTGCCGTGCCGGTTTTGCCGTAAAACGTCGACGGGTCGTAACTTCTTCGTTATAACTCGGATTTCGGCGTTCTTTATATGTATGGAAACCTTGAGACATATTCTACAACTTGGTTAAGATTATTTATTCTAAATAATGTTTTGTCAAAAAGTCGTTTTCGACCCCTATTATCTCTAAATTGACTAGCCCGGATCTACGGGCGTTACATTCTTAAGGTCTTAAAGTGATTCTTTGTGTGTTTTGGTGCATATTGAAGAAGAAGGAGTCAATTGGAGAGGTGTTGGGGAGCTTGGAGCTTGTGGATCCAGACTTGGTTTTTCATCTAGCGTCACCTGGAGGTATAAAGCTCTAAACTTTATGGCTCCTTAGTTTAGATCTATATTTGGGTTATATTTTGGCATGTTTTGATCCCATGGCTTTGGATCTTCTGAGTATGAGCTACTCCAGAAGACTTGAGCATCATTTTTATCCATTTATGAGGTTATTAAGTCATAAAAATCAAATCTTGGGGGTTATAGTCCACTCATGCATGAATTGTTGGTCATTTTATGAATTTATGAACCTAGGGTTTGGTTTTGGGCTCTATTAAGCTATACAAAAGCTTAAAGTTTTTGACTTTATCAGTTAAGACCTTCCCAAGATTAATATCTATGATTTGGGCGTATGGTCTTTAAGCATTAAGAACGTAAATGTGATTTTTTGTTAATAGTGGAGTACGCTGGTGTACCCTCCAGGTATGCATGACGTAACGGGTTGGCCCAAAAGCCTTTTCTGTGATTACCCAGTATGACGGGTGTAATTATGGAGTACGCATGGTGTACTCCCAGAAGCCTATTTGGGCCATTTTTGGGCCTTAGGTCATTATGGGTTTTGGGCCATTAGTAGTTGGGTCAAGTATGAGAAGGGTAAAATGGTCTTTTACCCTTAGTAAGATAGAATATGATTTGGACCATTGATTATGAGTTGTTACCCTCATTATTAATGAAGGTTGATTTTGATTATGTTCAGTGTGAGGAGCCGTGGTAGCAGCAGTTCGAGTATGTGATTTGTTTATCATCAAATTGGGGTGAGTCTCCTCACAGTACTTGTGGGTCGAAGGCTCCAATGCTGACCCACTGGATTATGTTGTAGGATAATAGTTGTCTTTGTGACACTTAATGATATTCCTGTATATGCTTGCTGTCTTTGTGACTCTTGCTAGTATGACTGTATGCTTAGATGTAGGGGGTAAAATAGACTTATACCAGTTAAAAGATACTAAGGGAGTCGAAGGGACTTTGAGAGTCGGAAGGGACTCAAAGAGGCGGAAGGGAATCATGGGTTAAATAGACCCGTTACAACTTACGGTTCATGTTTAAATGTTTTTCAGGTACTTCTGGTTCAAAAGGGAAGGGCCCGACATGATTGCATCGCATCCACCAGTGTTTAGCATTTTATGATTTTGGGACTGTATTCTGATGACTATTTTTCCACATTGTCATACTTTTGATGGCTTGAATTGAATGATTGATGGTTTTAGTTGACTTAAAAACAAAAAATTTTATTTGGTAATTTTGGGATGTTACAAAGTACCTTTAAAAGTATAAATGTCTTTTGATACTGTCAATAAGGCAACATTTGGTATACAGTAATTGAAGAGTTAACGAAATGAAATGCTATGACAAAATGAAAAAACAAATCTTGTTTGGTTGCCTTAAGAAATGGAGTTGAGCATTTTATACTATTCAAATTTATATTTATTAATAAAAAAACAACATAATTGAATGATTTATTTCATTTTTTTCGATTAACCAAACTTAGACAATAAAATATAATGATCAATTTCATTATATCCCTTCAAATGAATTGTGTTATCATTTTCATTCATTAGTCATTCTATTCCATAGTATAAACACCATAGGCGAATCTAATGTAGAGCTCGGAATGCCCTCATATATATATATATATATATATATATATATATATATATATATATATATACACACACACACACACACACACACACACACACACACACACATACATACATAGTATAAACACCATAGGCGAATTCAGTAGTTTAATTTTTTTCAGAAAATTTTGTTTTATGTTGCGGTGATATTCCGGAAAAAATGTAGGCTACCCTAAAAAAAGGTTATTTTCTAAATTGTAAATACAAATACAAACTAGCTCAATAAGTGGTCAAAACTTAGGGGGTGTTTGGATAAATAGTTTTTAGCTTATTAGAAAATTTTGTTTTATGTTGCGGTGATATTCCGGAAAAAATGTAGGCTACCCTAAAAAAGGTTATTTTCTAAATTGTAAATACAAATACAAACTAGCTCAATAAGTGGTCAAAACTTAGGGGGTGTTTGGATAAATAGTTTTTAGTTTATTAACTTATTGCTTATTTGCTTATTGCGGTGAGAATAAACACCTTTTTAAAATGTGTTTGGATTAACTTATTGCGGTGAGAATAAACACCTTTTTAAAATGTGTTTGGATTAACTTATTACGGTGGGAATAAGCAATAAGCAATAAACATTTTAAGTGTTTGGCAAACAAAACAGCTTATATGAGTAAAATGACCAATAAGTAATAAACATTCCCCCATTGCTTATTAAAATAAGCTTATTTTGCTTATTCTTACCGCAATAAGATGATTTTTAAATACTCCTATCCAAACACTTAAATTTGTTTATTGCGGTGGGATTAAGCAATAAGCAATAAACAACCTATTTTTTCCCTATCCAAACACCCCCTTATTAAACTCAAGTGGCCAAGTGCCAAGACAAAAAAGAGTTTAATGAAACAGAAAATTAGCCCAAATATGGCAAAATCGGTAGAAAGAAATCAACAAAGCAATCGACAGATGTCCCTTGCGATAGACAATGCTAATTGCCTTCCTTTAGTTGCCTTCCTTCATTCTGTTTTACCATCGATTTGCTGCTACCATGGGTTTATTCCGGCGAAATCTTTCGGTGGTGAGTGATCAATGATTGAAGTGCATAATGAAACAAGTAAGTATAAAAAAACTGAATCCTATTATTTATTGTTAGGTTAATTCAAATTTAGTTTTTAGCATTGTGTTGAAAAAAAAAAAAAAAAAAAAAAAAAAAAACAACCACACCCCACTAGTTCATGATTAAATCCATGAGCTGAAAAATGAACTATAACAATTTTCCAAACACGTTTAAATGGGTCGGATCGACTGAAGATATTTTTCTATAAATAATTAATATATTAAATGTAAACATAACAAATATAAATTCAGTTTTTCTTTTACAGTCTTATATTCAAATTATGTCATTACATATATCTGTATTTTTTCAAATTAAAAAAAGGAAATCTCTATTTGAATCTGGTTTAAAAAACATGATTTACGATCAACCTAGTTGCAAATCGAAACTGAATTGATAACTTACCAACGAACCAACGTAAACCGGTTTTCGGTTTCACTCGTCGTATTTTTCCCAAATTTGGTTTTCACCGACGAACTTTTAAGGTTTTGACAGTGATTTATAATTCTGTTTAGTTTTTATAGAAAATAGTCCTACGGATTTTGAGTTCCTGTTCTTAACTTCTTATGTCTGTCTAACTCCGTCGTTCTCCGTCAATGGCAAAAACCCGCACCACCAGAAAAACCCTAGATTCTTACACCATCAAAGGCTCCAATAAATCCATCAAACGTACCTTCACCTATTCCTTCTTAATCTCATCTTCCATCTTTTTATCGATTTCTTCTAACGATCTGTTTTTTTTCCTATCATAATCAGCCGGCGATTGTGTGTTGATGCGCCCTTCCGATTCATCGAAGCTGTCGTATGTGGCAAAAGTGGAGAAGCTCGAATCGGACGCCAAAGGAAGCAACGTGAAAGTTCACATACAGTGGTATTACCGACCGGAGGAATCGATCGGTGGCCGGAGACAGTTTCACGGCACTAAAGAGGTTTTCCTCTCCGATCACCATGATGTTCAGAGCGCCGATACAATCGAAGGCAAGTGTACTGTTCACACTTTCAAGAGCTATACAAAGCTTGACTCAGTTGGTAACGACGATTACTTTTGTCGTTTCGAGTATAATTCTTCCACCGGAGCTTTCAATCCCGATAGAGTCGCCGTGTATGTATAACCATAACCTTTTTTGCTGCAATTCTTCTCACATTTCTTGACTAAAGTTCGTGAAAAGCTTGAATTTTTACCCTTTTTCTTGTCACTATTGATCAATTCAATACATTCATCTGAATGTTAAGTGGTTCTTGTTAACATGGCAGATACTGTAAGTGTGAGATGCCTTACAATCCCGATGACTTGATGGTTCAGTGCGATGGCTGCACAGATTGGTAGGTTTATTCTGTCATATCTTTCTGGGGATTTGTAATCAAGTTCAATTCAGTTATTGGGTGATTATTTGGTTTAAAAGTTACCATTTTTCCATGCGTAATCATGTTCTTGTTGGCCTACGAATTCGATAATAAATCCTTAGCAAAATAAAACAATAAATTTCTACTGTTTTTGGTTCAGGTTTCATCCTGCTTGTATAGACATGACGCCAGAGGATGCTAAACAGATTGAGCATTTCTTTTGTCAGAATTGTTCATCTGAAGAACAAAAGCTGCTCCAAAATTCCCATGCTACCTCTAGACATACTGATGTGAAGGTAAGATTCTTGGAAAATATGACATTAATGTTTTATCAGTTTTCTTCCATTGAAATCTTAGTTTCAGTGTTAATCCTTTCATGTTAGGTTTTGGGCAATATGTTGTTGAAGTTTTCTTATATTTGTTAAATGGTTATGATTAAATTTTCAGGTGGGAACAAAGCGCAGAAGGAGGTGATTGAATATATAAAACAACAGTGAGGGTATGGCTTGATACGAGGTGGTAAATGTGGTGTGATACAATAATCTGTATGTATATGTTTCTGAAAAAGAGTTTATGTAATTTAGGGTTTTCCCACTTATTTTTATGTGGTATACGTTTCAAAAGCTGTGTTCTGATGTATCTAGTTTACCTCATAATATAAATCTAGACATGTATAAATCTCTTGACTATCTTATCTTAGATGGAGAATAAAGAAAGAGGTCAAGTTGTTTGCTTGCTTTTGAATAATTGAAAATGTGATTATCGGGCTTTGCTTATGCTGTGCATATGGTATTAGGCCCTAAACAAGTTGTACTGTGTTTGTTATTATGTATGGATTGAGGTTGATGTTAATGAGCTAAAATTTTAATTTTTTGTCTCACCAAGAAAGGTGGAACTAGTAAATACTCTTTTCATCCTTATCATCAAACTAAGAAAACTTATCTAGTAATCGCTGTTTAATAAACGCAATATGATTTAGATTTGGCAAATCCAAATGGGTCTTTGCAAGTCAAATAAAGAAATACACATGCTAGAAAACTTGCGACTTATAGCAAGAATGGCATTTTTCGTACTCATGTTTTCTGGATCAAGCTTTCTTTTTAGTTTTTACCCTTACTGTCTTTCCCTATCTCGAACTCTTGCTTTTTGGATCAGGTATTATTCTTCTTGTCATTAGTGTCATCTCCATTTTGATTTATATATCATTCATGTTAGATAAGAAAGCTTTAAGTTAGTGAATTCATGATTTTAAAATGTTTAACAAACGTCACTTAGCAAATAAAGCATTTTGGAATTTTTCTTTAAAAAAAACGGCATTTGACATGTGAATTTTGGAATTTTTTGAGAAACTATGAGGACTTCTTTTTTGATAAAGAAAAAAAAGTTTAAGCTTAAACCAAAAATTCCAAAATGTTATGTTTCCTGCATAACTAACAAAAAATTTTATCAAGGGCAAATTACAATTAGTTATTTAGACGTTTTATACAAAAACGAAAGAGAAAAAATATATTTTAAGAATTTAGTCCAAATAAAATGACATACCAAATGACCAATCTTATACTTTAATCTAGTCTAAATAAAAAAATACAACCAGTCAAGCTCAAATCGAATTTCGCTTATAATAAGAAGACTAGCCAGTTAGAATACAATTACCCAAAAAGAAACTTGGAAAACTCCCCCCTGCATTGTTCCCATCCACACAAACAAATATTTATTACTGAATAACTGAATATCACCAAGAACTCAATAACTCAACAATGGAGAAACAAGAAGAAGTGATTCTACTGGATTTCTGGGCAAGCATGTATGGGATGAGGGTCAGGATAGCACTTGCTGAAAAGGGCGTTTCATACGAACACAGAGAAGAAGATTTGAGGAACAAGAGCCAGCTTCTCTTGGAGATGAACCCGGTTCACAAGAAAATTCCGGTTCTCATACACAATGGCAAACCAATCTGCGAGTCTAGCATCATTGTTGAATATATCGATGAAGTCTGGAAAGATAAAACTTCATTGTTTCCTTCTGATGCTTATGGCAAAGCTCGTGCCAGGTTCTGGGCCGACTTTATTGACAAAAAGGTGACTCTTGACTCTTCCTGATTTTCTTTTGATTTATTTATTATTAATATTCTATACGTCGGGGTTAATTTACAGTTCAGGGGTATGTAACTATGTATTCCCTCCATCTACGAAGAAAATGGTCTTTATTTGATTAACGAAGCTTTTGTCTAACTTTGTGTATGTAAATGCAGGTATTCCAACCTGGGAGGACTTTGTTGTACACAGCAAAAGGTGAAGAACATGAGGCAGCAAGAAAAGATCTCATGGATTCCCTTAAACTGATTGAAGGAGAGCTTGGAGACAAGCCTTACTTTGGAGGTGAGAGCTTTGGCTACGTTGATGTGTGTTTGATTCCGTTTTATACACGGTTTCGAGCCTATGAAACGTTTGGGGAATTGAACGTTGAAGGCGAGTGTCCAGCGTTGACTGCGTGGGCTAAAAGTTGCATTCAGAACAAGGAAAGTGTGTCTAATGTTCTTCCTGAGTCGCTAAAGATGCTTGGCTTAGTTCAACAGATGAGGAAGATACGTGGAGTCGATGAGTAGAACTTCCAAGTATCAAACCAAGTATATATGTTGTTAAACCTTTCGATCATGTATCGGTGTCTTTTACTTCGCTTTCTTGTGAAAATCACTTTTGATGCCAAGTTTTCTTGTTTTTACCATCTTCCCTATCTTTAACTCTCCCTTTCTAGAGGGATGCCTATGATGCGGTTATTAGACTAGAGAGAGTGACGCTAATTATCCGTCGCTAAGGACGCACCAACACCGCCCCTGCCCCTTGGCTCTCGCCAAACTAACGAGAAGATAGATGAGAGAAAATGAGGATAGTGAGGGCTTTTTGATTATTTTAATGTTTCTACCTATTTTTTTTTTAAATGGATCATTTTTTATAAAAAAATATAATCAACCACTATAAATACACACACCTCCACATTTTAATATATACAAATTTCAATACATCACTCAAAACCTCCATCATTTTAAAAAAATATCGTCATCATCTTCCTGGAACTCTCATACTCAGGAACGTATTACAAGTAGCCATTGTCATACGAAATATGCTAGAACAAACAATTACCAGCCAGAAAGCGAACAGTGGTCGACGTAAACGAAGAAGATATATATCCAAAGAGAACGTGAAGAGGCCAACCAACATCTCATGTGTGATTATTTTGGATGAGCATGCTCTCTTTCAAAGATATTATTTCCTAACCTTTCGGTTTTTGTTAAGACTTTGTCATGTCTACCATAAAAGATCAAGACTAATGGGAGCCCAAGAAAAAGCGGGGAAAGACATTAGTACAAAACATATTTAATAGTGTGATGAGATTTTGTTTGGTGTGGTGAAGCCTAAAACCGCACCGTTAAAACACTTCGCATTAATAAACAAAGGAACCGCACCATTTAAATCATTTGTTGGTGCAATTTTCCTATACCCACAGTAAAAAACATTAGAAAGGCATAATTTGATGCATTAGTTCAAAACCACTCTATTAAACTCAAATGGAAATCACATCAATAAAGCATGTGAGAACCGCAACATTTATTTATTCTATCCTCTAAAAATTTCACTCCAAATTTTCAATTCCCTCCCACATTTTCGTTCTAATAAACCACATTAAATAGCGGGAACCACATCAATAAAACATTTGTGCTCTATATTCACGTTTGGTGACATCGGGTTGTTTAAATAAATCAATCATGTATTCGTGTTAATATGATTTCAGGAAGCCTCATCGATTTTGATTTATGATTTATGATTTGTGTTAATCTAATTCATGTCAAACTGATTCGTGTAAATTGTAAGATTTCGTTATTGTTCTTCACTTATTTGAGGTTAGATTTCTGATAAAAAGTGAAGTTATATGCTTTCTTTCTTATTTGAGGTTTGATTTATGATAAAAAGTTAATTTATGTGATTTCTTTCTGATTTTCTATAGATAACTTGAAACATCAACATTATAAGTTTTGTAATCATTGTTGCTGGAGAGTGGCAAACGATTTAGAAATCCTTATCCTTGTTGATGGAAATTGAATCGACATCACAAGTTCACAACTTGGTGTTTTCGTTTCCTTTACTTGCTTTTTTCTCACTGACATTGTTTTATAAGTTTAAAAACACTAACATGTTGCATAAAAACAATTATATGGTAGTGATAAAAGAAAAAAAACGAAACAACTATACTATTACAAAAACGACATATGGATAAATTTATATCAAATGCCTCATTTAAAAAAATAAACAAAAACAAAAGTGTCACATTCCTTTACTATTTTTTTTTTACTGTGAATGCCTTATTTTTTTTTGCCCGGGACCTCAAATCAACTTGAACCAACCATGTGTGTTACATGGTGGCAAACTAAAACCAAACAAATCAATAACAATAAAACTATTATTTTCATCCTACAATAATGCCCATTCAGCCCCTTAACTTATTTTCATGCTTTATGATGAAATAAACTTGTTTTTGTCGGGTCTATTTGGTCATTTTGGACAAATTGAAGGGGTAACCCGATACCCCTTTGCCACATAGACTTTAAATTAATTAAAATAGATAGTTTAAAGGGGAAATGACACATTACTTTGATGTTGAGCTGACTCCTCATTTCTCCTCCAAACCAATGACCATGACCTGATTCACCACTTCCACCACTTGCACCAAAACCGACAATCTGAACCCTAATCTTTGCGACATCAAATCAAATTACAACATATCATACTCCATTTGATGCCCTTCGATCACCACAAAACTTAGATTCTCACCCCCCTCAACAAACCCCAAGCACCACCGATCTCCATCTTCCTCTTCACCTGTAACTCTTACCATTGAATTCGCTCCAAACATCCTCCAAAACACATCTCTAGGCATCAATTATAATATTACTTTTAGACACCTTTTTGGAAGCAAAGATTATTGCATGAGGAAAATGTAACTCCCCAATTCCCATGTATTGTTTAAATAAGAATTTAATTGGTTTCAAGGCCTACTCGACGAGTTGGTTGCCTTACTCGTCGAGTAGCAACGGGTTTGATACGCGTGTTTAGTGACCTACTCGCCGAGTCCATGAAGGGTTTGGGGGTGTTTGAGGCCCTCCTTGTGCACCCTATTTAAAGGAGCCTCAGCCTCCTTTGGCCTCTTTACAGTCTTTGAGAGCTCAGTGAAACCCTAATTCGTGTGGTACTCTTCTTGGTGTGATTTAAGCCTTGGAAAGAAGGTTGGCTAGGAGGGAAAAGCTTGAAGAGCAAAGGAGTTGAAGCAAGGAAGGTGTAGGAAGTAGAACTTACCTCAGCAAGCATCTTCTGGAGGTATCAAGTTGCAATCTTTACTTCCCTTTCCTTCTAGATCTCTTTTCTTTGGTTGAGTTTTAGGGTTTTATGGATTTTGAGTTGATATGGTGAGCTATGGGCTAGATCTGAAGTTGTAACTTCAGATCTGGACCCTTCCTAAGTCCTAGAGTCATAAAGTTGCGGGTTTGGGGGTGTTTGAGGCCCTCCTTGTGCATGAAACCCCATTAAGAGCTTGGAATTGCCATTAAGAGCCTTTTTAGTCATGCATACACGTAAAGTTTGCAACTTTACGTGAAAAGCATGCTTTAGAAGCTTGGATCTGTAATTCGGAGCCATTGCATGGCTTAAATGAGTTTCTATGGCTTAAGGACTGAACGACGAGTCGCAAGGTTGACTCGACGAGTCGTATGAAGATGGCCTTGAACTCGACGAGTTGGATGAGCAACTCGGCGAGTCCGATGAAGATTGCCATAGACTCGACGGGTTGTATGAACAACTCGGCGAGTCGGATGAGTTTTCCCCAAGTTATGAATGTGTGTGTATCCGTCGTGTTGCAAGTAGGAAACTCGTCGGTTGGCTTTAGGGTTCGATCGAAAACCGTAGAAGCTCGACGAGTCACCCCGGTGACTCGGCGAGTGGGAAAGAACTTCAAGGAACTCGGCGAGTAGTGAGGGTACTCGGCGAGTTAAGGTTAACATGGACTGTTGACCTTGACTGACGACTTTGACTTTGATCAGGGTATGATTAGTTGGCTTAAGGGGTACCTTGAAGGGTTAGGAACTTATGGGTTTGATTATGCTATGGTAATAGGTGGTGGAGTTTGTGGCAGTGATCCGAGGGTTGAAGTTTATCTACCAAGTCGACATCTGCAAGGTGAGTTATCCTCACTATATCGATAGGGTCTACGGCACCAAGGCTGGCCCCTTTAGTTGTTATCGTTATGGTATGCTACATGTGGATATGATCTGTTAGATCAGAATCAGGATAGACGGTATGTTATGCTCTTATGATCCGCAGGGATTGATATGTTAGTGACATGCTAGGTCAGTGCTCTAGTTATGAGAGATTGCTATGTTTGGTAATCAGTGAGATAGATATGTTCGATGTTTTGTATATGCCAGTATATGTTAGTTATGCACACATGGTTATTTGCTTGTTGCTTGGGTTGAGGCGTTCCTGCTTTGTACTGAAGGCCAACACACCCTAGGAGCGGTCCGGGAAGACTGTAGGCCCATGTGGCGGTCCAGTCATGCCGAAGGCTCGGTATAGATCCAGTTGGACTGTAGGCCCTGTAGGGCGGTCCAGTCAGGCCGATGGCCCAGTATGCATGTTGATTGATTGATTATTACGGATATGGTATTATCAGTGTGGTATTGATATTTTTTTTGGGGGGGGGGGGGTAGCTCACTAAGCCCTCGGGCTTACAGTTTTCAGTTTATTGTTTCAGGTACTTCAGGAGTTCATGGCAAGGCGAAGGCGTGACCGTACCGCTCCTCATCCTTATGATCTGGCTTTTGGGACACTCTGATTGAATAATGAATTGAAAACACTTTTGTAAACAATTACTATTTGGTTTTATATATGCTTGAAAAGTTTAAATTTGGCGTAAAATTTTGGATGTTACAAGTTGGTATCAGAGCCTTGGTTTGAGTGAATTGGAGGAACACTTGTGTGAATCCAGTCTCAAATCAAGGAGATTTTCGGAAAGTAAAATTTTAAAATGGCTTTCAAATAACGGATGGAGGATGCAGAGGGTACGATCAGCCGGAGCCTGTAAGTGAACCCCAAAATACCATACAGTTATTTGATATTTTGATATGTTAGAACAGCATGCTAGTGCTAGGCTAGGGATCTTCACGAATCGCATGATAGATTTGCCTGATTATATGATGCCTATTAGTCTAGGGTTTCTTGTATATGGAATTGACATCATAACTGTAGATGTTTAGTGTATGCATCACGGTTGTGCATAATAAAGACCTTATAGCCTGAGAATGTTGATTCGGCCTTCGGGTAGGATTGGATATTTGAAAGTCTATTGGGTCCAGCGTTATGTGCAGCTAGCATACACTAGCGCTGCAGGGGATGATGAAAGTTTCATGGATGTGTGGGTTGTGAGGAGCTGTGAGATCAGTTGTGGGATGGGCGATGTTTCCCTAGGAGTAAGGGTTGAGCGCATATTATGTTGATGATAGTGTTAGGGTGTTGTGGTGATACTTGAGACAAATATGGGTAGGTGTGGAAGGTAGTATGGGCCCGTACTACTGAAAGCACAGGACCCATACGCGTAGCATGGAAGTCAAAACCCCTAGGGTTTGTGGGTTTTGGGTCTCCCAATATTATGTTATTTATCTGATGACTTGAATATATATTTCAGTATGGTGGTGACGAGACGTGTTGCTACTGGATCCGGATCAGGATCAGGATCAGGATCGGGAGACGGAGGGTCAGAGGTGCCGATAACACCTAAGCCCGTGGTACAGATAGGGACCGAGGAGTTGGATGCCAGGATCCGGGAGATTATGCATGACGAGATTGCTGCAACGTTCCGAGCACAGCTGCCAAATATGTTTGGGTCGATTAAGACCGCGATGGTCGAGTACTTTGATGAGCGATATGCAGCTCTAGCAGAGACAGCTGCCGCTGCAGCCACTTCGGCTGTAACTGCGGCAGGGGTTGGAGGAGGAGCCAACAGGGCTTTCCAGTACCGGGACTTCGATACTACGAAGCCCCCGACGTTTGATGGTACACAGGATGCGATCAGGGCTATGAGGTGGTTATCTGATGTGGAGGGATGTTTCTTCACGTGTTCATGTCCTGCTGACCAGAAGGTCAGGTGTGCCCTGAACCTGCTGAGGCTTGGGGCAAAGGACTGGTGGAGATTGACGACAGGGTCGTACACGGATGATCAGCAAGCTGCTGTTACTTGGGAGCAGTTCCGGGATATGTTCCGCACCCGCTACGTTCCACGTGTTGAGCGGGAGCGGCTTGCTCAGGAGTTTTTTACATTGAGACAGGATGGGGAGTCAGTGATGGAGATCACTCGTATGTTCACAGAGAGGGCTATGTTCTGTCCGGAGTTTGCTTCAGAGCAGTCTCATATGACTCGTTATCTGAGTATGCTCAAGACTGATATTCGACAGTTTGTTGCTACGCAACGTTGTGAGACTCTTTTGGATCTTCAGGAAGCCGCGAGGCGGCGCGAGTTGGAGATAGAGCTGCAGTTGAAGGAGCAGCGTCAGGTTCCGGCACAGTCTCAGCCAACACCTAAGCGGTCCAAGACCGCTGATACTCGGACCGGGGGTCAGTAGAGCCGCACTTGTGGAAAGTGTGGCAGGGGTCATTTGAGGGATTTGTCGAGCAGGAGGTGGTTGCCACAAATGTGGAAAGGAGGGGCACTATGCCAGGGACTGTCGCCAGTCCGCCCCTCCAGCAGATATGAGGATTTGTTATCATTGTCATCAGGTTGGTCACGTGAAGACCAACTGCCCGCAGCTCGCCGCCAAGCCGGCGCAGGGATCCGCACCGGCTACTTTGAGGATTGGGGATGGGAGGCCAGTCAAGGTGGAGCCTCCGAAGGCTCAGGGGCGCGCCTTCCAGCTCACGGCCGAGGAGGCCAAGGCAGCACCGGATGTGGTTGCTGGTATGTTTCTATTTTCTGTTTCAGTCATTTTGTCTATGTTGTGCTTATCGTTGGTGCCTGTGTTTAGGTACGTTTTTAGTAAACTCTTTGCCTGCATTGGTTTTATTTGACTCGGGGGCGAGTCGGTCGTTTGTATCTCAGACTTTCAGTAGAGAGTTCAGTGTGTCGGTAGATGAGCTTGAGTGTCCGTTGCGAGTTTCGATCGCCAACGAGCACGAGATTTCTGCTTCTTCAGTTTACCGGGGATGCGAGCTGGAGATTTTCGGGGTATCATTCCTGATAGATTTGATTCCTATTCCCATGGGGGAAGTATGTGTGATCGTAGGAATGGATTGGCTCAGCCGGTTTGGCGCCATGATCGACTGTGAGGGACAGCGAGTAGTAGTTCGAACCCCAAGTGGGGGAGAACTGGTGGTATATGGTGAGGGCACCAGAGTAGGATCAGGGTTTTGTTCGGCTGCCAGGGCTCGGCAGTATATTCAACACGGTTGTGCAGGTCATTTAGCGTGTGTGGTGGACACGCGTGTCAGGGATTAGACTGCAGTTTCAGAGGTCCCGGTGGTTAGAGAGTTTGCTGACGTGTTTCAGAAGGAGTTTCCTGGAGTGCCTCCGGAGAGGCAGGTGGAGTTCAGAATTGATCTGGTGCCGGGGGCGGCCCCTATCGCTAAGGCGCCGTACCGACTGCCACCGCCAGAGATGCAGGAGTTGTCATCTCAGTTGCAGGAGCTGCTGGGTAAGCAGTTTATTCGTCCGAGTAGTTCCCCATAGGGAGCACCGATCCTCTTCGTCAGGAAGAAGGACGGTTCGCACAGGATGTGCATCGACTACTGGGAGTTGAAAAAGCTAACGGTGAAGAACCGTTATCCACTCCCAAGGATAGACGATCTTTTCGATCAGTTGCAGGGTGCATCTTGGTTTTCCAAGATCGACTTGAGATCCGGGTATCACCAGGTCAGGGTGAGGGAGGAAGACGTGGAGAAGACTGCGTTTCGGACTCGTTATGGTCATTACGAGTTCGTGGTGATGCCGTTTGGGCTCACCAACGCGCCAGCAGTATTCATGGATTTGATGAATCGAGTCTGCAGGCCGATGCTCGATCGCTCGGTCATTGTGTTCATAGATGATATCTTGGTGTATTCCAAGACCCGAGAGCAGCACGAGGAGCACCTCAGGGAGCTGCTGGAGGTTCTGCGGCGAGAACGGTTGTATGCCAAGTTCTCGAAGTGTGAGTTTTGGTTACGAGAGGTCGAGTTCCTCGGACATCTTGTTAACCAGGAGGGGATTTTGGTCAACCCGGCCAAAGTCGAGGCGGTTATGCAGTGGGAGATTCCGAAATCTCCCTCCGACATCAGGAGTTTCTTGGGATTAGCAGGGTACTACCGGAGATTTATTCGAGATTTTTCCAAGGTTGCAGTACCCCTCACTCGTCTAACGAGGAAGGGGGTGGATTTCCGGTGGGTCCCTGAGCAGCAGAGGGCATTTGAGACACTCTGGCGATGTTTGTGTGAGGCGCCAGTGTTGACGCTCCCCGAGGGAGTCGAGGATTTCGTAGTATTTTGTGATGCGTCCATCACAGGTCTGGGGGCGGTCCTCATGCAGAGGGGACGGGTGATAGCCTATGCATCGCGGCAGCTGAAGCCACATGAGACGAGATACCCTACGCACGATCTTGAGTTGGGAGCGGTGGTTTTCGCTCTCAAGATTTGGAGGCATTATCTGTACGGGGTCCGATGTACTATATACACGGATCACAAGAGTTTAAGGCACATCATGGATCAGCCGAACCTGAATATGAGGCAGCGCAGGTGGCTGGATGTAGTCAAGGACTATGATTGTGAGATCCTTTACCATCCTGGTAAAGCGAATGTGGTTGCGGACGCTTTGAGCCGCAAGTCAGCTGGGTCTTTTACCCCGGCAAGGTGTATGAGGATAGCGGTGGATTCCCCGCTTGTGAGCTTGATTAGGGATGCTCAGGTCGAGGGCATGAGACCAGAGAACTGGAAGATGGAGCGGATTAAGGGCGAGAGCGCCCGGTGTGTTCAATATAGCCGCGTGTTGTTGACTCGATACGACCGCGTTTGGGTTCCGATGTCCGGAGGGGTTCAGCAGACAGTGATGGAGGAGGCTCATAAGTCTCATTTTTCTATCCATCCGGGGGCCACCAAGATGTATCGCGATTTGAGTTTGAGTTATTGGTGGCCCGGAATAAAGCAAGAAATCGTTGGGTATGTTGAGAGGTGCTTGACCTGTAGGATGGTCAAGGCCGAGCATCAGAGGCTGCATGGTAAGCTGCAGCCTCTAGAGATTCCCATGTGGAAATGGGAGCAGATCACGATGGATTTCATTACAAAGTTGCCGAGGACGGCGAAGGGGTTTGATGCTATTTGGGTCATCGTGGATCGGTTGACCAAGAGTGCCCATTTCTTGGCCATTCGGGAGAGTTCGTCGGCTGAGAAATTGGCCGACATGTATGTTAGCGAGATTGTCTCTCGCCATGGGGTTCCAGTTTCTATCGTTTCCGATCGGCATGTCAGGTTTACTTCCCGTTTTTGGCAGAAGTTCCATGAGGAACTAGGTACGCGACTACATTTTAGTACAACATTCCATCCGCAGACCGATGGGCAGAGTGAGCGGACCATCCAGACCCTCGAGGATATGTTGAGGGCGTGCGTCATTGACTTTGGTGGGAGTTGGGATTCCCACCTACCGCTTGCAGAGTTCGCCTACAACAACAACTATCATTCCAGTATTGGCGCCCCGCCTTTCGAGCTGTTGTATGGTCGGAAGTGTAGAACCCCAGTCTGCTGGGGTGAGATTGGGCACAGGCTGATGGGACGGACAGAGGTAGTTCTGCAAACTACCGAAAAGATACAGCAGATTAGACAGCGTTTGCAGACCGCTCAGAGTCTGCAGAAGAGTTATGCCGACAGACGCCGATCTGAGTTGGAATTTCAGGTGGGTGACATGGTACTCCTGAAGGTCTCACCCTGGAAGGGTGTGATCCGTTTCAGGAAAAGGGGAAAACCGGGTCCCCGTTTTATTGGGCCGTTCAGGATCATTTCTAGGGTTGGCAAGGTGGCTTATAGGCTGGAGCTTCCGGAGGAGCTTAGCCGGATTCATAGCACGTTCCATGTTTCGCAATTGTGGAAATGTATCATGGACCAGGAGATAGTGGTATCACTGGACGACATTCAGGTCGATGAGCGCCTGAATTATGTGGAGAGGTCGGTGGCCATTTTGGAAAGGAAGAAGAAGATCCTTCGGAACAAGGAAATACCTTTGGTGAAGGTGCAGTGGGAACATCGGAGGGGATCCAAGTGGACATGGGAGCCGGAGGCGGAGATGCGTGAGCATTACCCGACATTGTTTATTCCAGCAGACTTCGAGGGCGAAGTCTAGTTCAAGTGGGGGAGAATTGTAACGCCCCGATTCCCAGGTATTGTTTAAATAAGAATTTAATTGGTTTCAAGGCCTACTCGACGAGTTGGTTGCCCTACTCGTCGAGTAGCAACGGGTTTGATATGCGTGTTTAGTGACCTACTCGCCGAGTCCATGAAGGGACTCGACGAGTAGGAGCTGGCAGATGAAACCCTAAATCCCGGGGTTTTGCACCCTATTTAAAGGAGCCTCAGCCTCCTTTGGCCTCTTTACAGTCTTTGAGAGCTCAGTGAAACCCTAATTCGTGTGGTACTCTTCTTGGTGTGATTTAAGCCTTGGAAAGAAGGTTGGCTAGGAGGGAAAAGCTTGAAGAGCAAAGGAGTTGAAGCAAGGAAGGTGTGGGAAGCAGAACTTACCTCAGCAAGCATCTTCTGGAGGTATCAAGTTGCAATCTTTACTTCCCTTTCCTTCTAGATCTCTTTTCTTTGGTTGAGTTTTAGGGTTTTATGGATTTTGAGTTAATATGGTGAGCTATGGGCTAGATCTGAAGTTGTAACTTCAGATCTGGACCCTTCCTAAGTCCTAGAGTCATAAAGTTGCGGGTTTGGGGGTGTTTGAGGCCCTCCTTGTGCATGAAACCCCATTAAGAGCTTGGAATTGCCATTAAGAGCCTTTTTAGTCATGCATACACGTAAAGTTTGCAACTTTACGTGAAAAGCATGCTTTAGAAGCTTAGATCTGTAATTTGGAGCCATTGCATGGCTTAAATGAGTCTGTATGGCTTAAGGACTGAAGGAACTCGGCGAGTCGCAAGGTTGACTCGACGAGTCGTATGAAGATGGCCTTGAACTCGACGAGTTGGATGAGTAACTCGGCGAGTCCGATGAAGATTGCCATAGACTCGACGGGTTGTATGAACAACTCGGCGAGTCGGATGAGTTTTCCCCAAGTTATGAATGTGTGTGTATCCGTCGTGTTGCAAGTAGGAAACTCGTCGGTTGGCTTTAGGGTTCGATCGAAAACCGTAGAAGCTCGGCGAGTCACCCCGGTGACTCGGCGAGTGGGAAAGAACTTCAAGGAACTCGGCGAGTAGCTGAGGGTACTCGGCGAGTTAAGGTCAACATGGACTGTTGACCTTGACTGATGACTTTGACTTTGATCAGGGTATGATTAGTTGGCTTAAGGGGTACCTTGAAGGGTTGGGAACTTATGGGTTTGATTATGCTATGGTAATAGGTGGTGGAGTTTGTGGCAGTGATCCGAGGGTTGAAGTTTATCTACCAAGTCGACATCTGCAAGGTGAGTTATCCTCACTATATCGATAGGGTCTACGGCACCAAGGTCGGCCCCTTTAGTTGTTATCGTTATGGTATGCTACATGTGGATATGATCTGTTAGATCAGAATCAGGATAAACGGTATGTTATGCTCTTATGATCCGCAGGGATTGATATGTTAGTGACATGCTAGGTCAGTGCTCTAGTTATGAGAGATTGCTATGTTTGGTAATCAGTGAGATATATATGTTCGATGTTTTGTATATGCCAGTAAATGTTAGTTATGCGCACACGGTTATTTGCTTGTTGCTTGGGTTGAGGCGGTCCTGCTTTGTGCTGAAGGCCAACACACCCTAAGAGCGGTCCGGGAAGACTGTAGGCCCACGTGGCGGTCCAGTCATGCCGAAGGCTCTGTATAGATCCAGTTGGACTATAGGCCCTGTAGGGCGGTCCAGTCAGGCCGATGGCCCAGTATGCATGTTGATTGATTGATTATTACGGATATGGTATTATCAGTGTGATATTGGTATTTTGGCGAGGATTGGCATTGTAAAATTCAGATGCATCCAGGGGCGGAACTCGAGCTTTATAACCAAGGGGGCCAAACCCAAAATGTTAAAACAATAACATACAAACAAATTTTTATTTGGTTAAATTTTATGAACACTAGGCACAAGCATTCAAAAAGGTGGTGTCTATTCATGTATTTTCTTTCATCAATTTTGTTATTCTATTTTGATGTAGACTACATAATATAATTTATTAATAGTTAACAAAATAACAATTTACAATTGCATTTTGACCACACTAATTACATTGACTTTAATATTATTTATACAGTTTGTAATTATACATTTAAGGTAATTAACAGATTGTAAAATTTACTAACATTTTAACAATCAATAAATACTAAAAATTAAAAAGTTACCATATCGTTACTATATATTAAATTATTATAAGTTACTAATTGAGTTTTTCTGTAACTTTTATAAGTTTTCTTATACATTAAATCAGATTAAAATATTTAGAAACTAATAAATTAAATAATATTAAAATTGGTGTATCTTTTAATACTTGTCAGGGTAATATATATCTTTTAACATTTAAAAGAGTTCTATACTTTTAGTAAGAGAAAAAGAGAGATGAAGACTTACCTTACAAATCTGGTTGAGTAGAGCAATGAACACCAATGAGTCGCTGTTCGGAGTTGCAGTTCGGCGGAAGGCGAAATAGAGACACAGGAAGTAACTGACTTTCGGAAGTTATTCGTCGGAATTGCAGACTATTGAAACAGTAGACTAGAGAGACAGAGCCACATCGGTCAATAATGGCGGACCGAAGAGATGTGGAGTGGTGATTACTCCGGCGGAGGCAACACGCAACAACAATATCTTCTGGTGAGAAGTCCCACGGATGTATTATGTTTTCCGGTGAGAAGTTTTGTTTTTCCGGAAGATTGATCTAGGGTTTGTATTTTCTAAATATTGAGTTAATAGATTGAATATTAGAATGAGTTTTTATAGAAATTTTGTTTCTTAATCTATAAAAATCTTAATTTCGTTAGAGTTCATTTGGATGTATCCCGTAATTTTTTGGATTCTTGTTAATTATTTATTACTTTCCTAATCTTTACATTTCCTATGAAATAATCAAATCAAATAAGATGTATATTTTTGTTTTTTTATAGTTGATTAGTTATTTCTATAACTAAAGGTGAGGGGCCAGGAATTAGACAATAAATAAAACCAATTTTATATTACAGAATCTGGTATTAAGCATGGCAAAAATCAGGGGGGTCATGGCCTCGCCCCCTAGCCCTCAAGAGGCTCCACCACTGAATGTATCCATGGTAATGCAATGATAAATGACTTTCCCTACCCCTCCTGATACCATGTCAAGAATCACTCCCAGATAAATGACTTTCCCTACCCCTCCTGATACCATGTCAAGAATCACTCCCACCTGTATGTCCTTGTAAGTAGGATCTTCATGTGTTGTTAAAAGGCTTTAAAAGCTAAGCAACATCAATATCAGAAATGGAAATAACCTGCAATTTGCCATTGGCAAATGAAAAGGAATCTTACCTAGTTGTGTATGTGTATGTGTGTGTGAGAGAGAGAGAGGGAGGGAGACATGGACAAGAGGTGAGGTGGATTTAATTTAACTTTTTTAATTAAGTAAAAGTAATCTGGTACATGAAACTGATGATGGTAGGTTATAGGGACCTTTGTTCTCTCATAAACACGAAAATAATTGAAGAGACTGAATGTGCAACAATGCAAATGTATAATATATTGTAGGGCTAATATGTCATTTCCCCTTTAAAAAAAGGGAGTGCATATATTCTAATGTATTAATGAATTTTATTTTGATGTTTCTTGGTTCACTTCACAAAATAATTTGAGACGTATAGTCGTTTTTAACGAATGTGAAGGCAAATGTTTCCTTAATCACCAAGCTAAAAACTAAAAATATTAGCCTATGGTAAATTTAGAAACAAATAAATCGAGGGTCCAATAATGAAAATATGTCTAAAGTAATATTAGAAGGAAATATTTTTAAAACATGTGATCTTTTATAAAAGACATTTGGTAAATAAAAATTTCATACCTTTAACAGCAAGCATTGATTTTTATTATTTTGCAATGTAAATTGCCGTCTCAAATTAAATAGGAAGAATACTTAAAGTATGATGTTATAATGCACAATAATTCTTTTTGGAACAACAATAAATTTAAAATGTTAAAATTTTTAAAAATAAGATGTCTATTGTGTATTTGGTACAAGACCATAACCCCATATAAAGTACCTTAAGAGCTTGTCCAAAAAATTCATTGAGTTCTATAAAAAGTTAAAATGTTCTCGTAGAATCTTATGATCATGAATATCAATTTAACAGGGTTACAATTTATAAATGTGTTTGTTACACAAGAAATATCAACATAGGTACATTAATTTGTCTACTATAAAGAAGAGTAAAATACAAAAAAAAAAAAAACTTATATATATATGAACAATTAGAATGTTGTAGAAGACATATTGTTTGAAAAACAAATTCAATTTCAACACTGTCATTTAAAGTCAAGCAAATTACATATATTTTTTAAAGCACGTTATTCTAGTAATAGAATCAGACTTTAGTCGACATGGGATAACAAAGTATAATTTAGAATTAGCACATAAATGAAACTACATTGTTGTAATGACACTAAAAGTGAAACATACAATATGGAAGTAAAAACTAGAATATAATTAAAAAGTAGGATGCTATGATTATCATAAATAAAAAAATTATAAAAAAAGTCATAAACCATGATAGATTAAATCCTATTTTAAAAATAGGGATGAAAAATAAGACGTTATACAACTTAATTTCACATATGTCCTAAGTGGGATATATAACTTCACAACTTGAATCTTAAATAGTTGAATATATAACTTTCGCAACTTGACAAAGACAAACATTTATCAAAGGGTCGTATCAGATGTTGCCTTCTATTCTTGATGTTAAAGGTTCAATTATTATCATTTGAGACATAAGTGGATTTAAAATTAGTTTAGAATTATATTATATTTGGCGAAAGACAAAGAAAAAGATTGGTTGGTGAAAGTTAAATAATTAATTCTCACACATGCTTAATGATTAAATTTGATGTGTGATAGTTGAAACTAATTTAAATTAAGGGGTGTTTGTCTGGTTTTTTTTTCAATATATTGTCGGTTTCCAAAAAAAAAATTTAATTAAGGGACCTTAAATTAATCATGTGAAAATTAAAATATTCTCACAAATATGTAGCTGGGTTCTACTTGACAAAAAGAAATCTACCTATTTTATCCGTGGTTTGTAAATATTATGTAGCGTCATTTATGGATATCTTGCTACAATTTAAAAATTATGATCGGACGATGATACAATTCAATTTTATTTAGTAAATTACTGAGTAAAGTTAGTGAAGAACTCAATTAAACAATCAAAAGCTATGGACAATACAAATTTTTTTTTTTTTCCAAAATCGTAAATGAGTACAGCTAGAATATTGAAGCAGTGACTTTTGATGAAATCATCCCTGATGTCATTATCTCTTGCGCCTCACAAATCAAACTCAAATCATCTTTCACTTATAATATAATAACAATTAATATTATATATTTGAATGACCTGAACGGCTGAACCCATGTATCCAACATTATATATTTACGCACTTCCATCCACACAAACACAAACCAATTAGTGAATAACTTAATATCACCAAAAACCCAAGAACCCAACAATGGTGAAACAAGAAGAAGTGATTCTACTGGATTTCTGGGCAAGCATGTATGGAATGAGGGTCAGGATAGCCCTTGCTGAAAAAGGTGTTTCATATGAGTACAGAGAAGAGAATTTGAGGAACAAGAGTCAGCTTCTCGAGGAGATGAACCCAATTCACAAGAAAATTCCGGTCCTCCTTCACAATGGCAAACCGATCTGCGAGTCCAGCATCATCGTTGAGTATATTGATGAAGAGTGGAAAGATACAGCTCCATTGTTTCCTTCTGACACCTACGGCAAAGCTCGTGCCAGGTTTTGGGTCGATTTTATTGACAAGAAGGTAACTCTCATCTTTTCTTCATTTTCTTTTGATATACTATTACTATTCTATTTACTTCGCGCAGTTTAAGTTGACGTTTGATTTTTCTTGATTTTTGCAAAAAATTTCCATTTTGGTTGTCTCAAGTCATTTGAAACTCTTTGTGAAAATGCAAGCGAAAAAAAAAACACTTTTGGATTGTAATTGTGGAATACTTTGTAATTCTACCATACATACGATGGATGGCCTAATTAGCTTATCGAACCTTTTGTCTGACTTTGTGTATGGATATGCGCGCAGGTGTACCACAATGGGAGGATATTGTTGTACACAGCAAAAGCGGAAGAACATGAGGCATCCAGGAAAGAGTTCATAGATTCCCTTAAACTAATTGAAGGAGAGCTTGGAGACAAACCTTACTTTGGTGGTGACAGTTTCGGCTACGTTGATGCGGCTTTGATCCCGTTTTATGCATGGCTTCATGCGTATGAAACATATGGGGAATTGAACGTTGAACAAGACTGCCCAATACTGATTGGTTGGGCTAAAAGGTGCTTTCAGAACAAGGGGAGTGTGTCTAATGTTCTTCCTGAGTCGCTAAAGGTCCTTGCCTTCGTTCAGCAGATGAGGAAGAGGCTTGGACTTGATGTGTAGAAGTTTGAGGTATCAAAGCCCATTTGTTGTTTTACTTTGGATGTACTCGATCTATGTTGTGTTTGACTTTTATAAATAAAGTTGTATTTTCGATTTTGAATTGGAAAGACTGATTGATGTGTTGGGCTATAAAAATGACCAATTTATGCTTTTGTATTATTTTTTGTTGAAGAAATTTTAAAAAAATATACACCATACAAAATCAAAATTAACAAAAATCAAAATTTATCTTCAATAATTTATAATGATCTTTTTGAGATACATTTAAAAAAATAACATCATTTTTTTATAAGGATTTCAAAGTTAAAAAACAACATATTTGACATTGAATTTTGACACATAAATGACAACGAACTTGCAACCGAGCTGTTGATGATCAATTTGTACTCCTTCTCCATCATTACATACAACACGATATCCCCTCAAAATTTTCTTTCAAACAATTCAACCTTTAAATCCAAATTCAACAAGGAAACAAATAAACTCAAATGGAAAGTTATGTAATCATTAACATAAATTGAAAGAATGTTTGGGTTGAAATTCAAGCTTTCCAAAAATCACATTAAAAACACACACACACACACACATATATATATATATATATATATATATATATATATATATATATATATATATATATATATATATATATATACCAAATCCATCACCAACTTTTCAATGTATGTTGCTAGAATCGATAATTTGTTAAAATCACTGATTGTTATAACTTGTATAAACTACTTCCAATTCACACAAAGTTCATGCATAATTGCTCGATAATGATGAACCATCACTTATGTCAGTGGCGGAGCTAGGGTTTTAGTAAAGGGATATCCCGAAAAAAAAATCGTGTAATATACATAAATACACATACCTTCATTGTACCACCACTTTGATCAATAATCACCCACCACCGGCCACCATGAGATTTCACCGCCGGAAAACAACCACCGCCGCTGACCGATCGCCGACAGAAGAAGGAAGGGCAGCAGCAGCGACAACGTACGTCGCAGGGGAGAGTTGGAAGCGAAGTCGGAAGTCAGCATCGAATCGTCGATTGATTTCTTTTTTCCGATTTTTATTTTGTATTGGGCTAAATTTTGTGTTAATTGTTAAATTAAACTAATTTAATGTTGGGCACTTGACAATTGGGCTTAATATTTATCATTTAGAAAAAACATAAAAAAATAATAATAATAAGGTAGCCCAAATTATTTTTGGGGGTTTAAAGGCAATATAAACAAATTTTTTTTGAAAAATATATAGTACTAAAATACCCACCGCTTTGATTGTACCACCACTTTGATCAATAATCACCCACCACCGGCCACCATGAGATTTCACCGGAAAACACCCACCGCCGATGACCGATCGCCGACAGAAGAAGGAAGGGCAGCAGCAGCGACAACGTACGTCGCAGGGGAGAGTCAGAAGTACCTAAAAACATAAACTAAAAACCATAAGCACAAAGCTTAGTGAGTTCCCCAAAATACCACATACCATACATAGGGTACACCCCGCATACTAAGCTAGGGACCAAAGTGCAAAGTTTTTACAATAAAAGGGTTAAAGGAAACATACCAATTTATTCTCGAATGTTACAAAATTCCAGCTGCCACAACATCTTCCATTGCCACGTGAAGACCTTCTATGGCAATAATAAATAAGAACAGAAAAATGGGATTGCCTTGACGTAACCCTCAAAACAACTGAAATTTGTCGATAGGATTCCCATTTAGAAGAACCGAAGATCTAGCATTTGAAAAAATACCACTATTCCAAGACCTCAATTTATTCCCGAACCCATAAAATTAAGAATTTGATCCATATAAACCCAACTTATGGAATCATAAGCCTTATAAAAATCGACCTTGAAAATCAAAAGTTTCTTTTGTTTCCTTTTAAACCAACCCACTAACTCATTGACCAATAACGGGCCATCTACAATTTTGCATCCTTTAAGAAAAGTCGACTGTTCAAAACCGATTACATCATTAAGAAACGGAGCTAATCTATTAGCTAAAAGTTTAGCAATAATTTTAAACTGTATACCAATAAGACTGATAGGTCGACAGTCTTTAATAAAAATAGGATTGTCAACCTTCGGGATAAGAGTAATTAAAGAATAATTACAACCCACGAGAAATAAGGGCTTGGCGTAAAATTCTTCAACAAAGGCAATAACGTCGGCACTAAAAATATCCCACAAGTGTCTAAGAAACCTGAAAGAGAATGCGTCCGGACCTGGAGCCCGGTCACGACCACAATCACACACCGCATTTTTAATCTCACCTACCGAGAACGAAACCTGAAGAGCCGAAGCCATCGACGTATAAAGATATTTAAATATATAACTTCTATTTAGAATTGGAATGCCCTGAAATGTTTGAAACTTTGTTGCATAAAAATCAAAAAAAGCTTTCTTGACTATCTTTGGATCATTCACCCATTCCCCGTCCAAAGAAATGCCACGAATCAACATTTGACGCCTTCTTTTCTTTAAACTAGCATGAAAAAGTCTGGAATTCTCATCACCCTCAACCGACCAGGTAACTTTAGACTTTTGAGTAACATCTAAAGCACGATTTTTTTCTAAATTCGCCACCTCTCTTAAAATTTTTTGCCTTTCAGAAATAATACCCTCGGAAGAATCGCCCTCATTAATAATGGTATCAATCGAATTCAATCTTTGGAGAAGACGAAGATTATCATCTTTAGATTTCCTTTTAGCCTCCAAATGCCAATTTTGAATTCTAGACTTAATAAACTTAAGTTTGTTTTAAAAAAGAACAAACTTACTCCACCCCGACTTTACTACAAAAGCATCCACTTCACCTCTGACCATATCATCAAACCCACCTCTGACCATATCATCAAACCCATCCATTTGGAGCCAAGAGTTAAAATTTTTAAAAGAAATTGGGCCATAATCTACAACAAGGTCATGTAAAAGAATAGGGCAATGGTGAGACCATTTTCTATCAAGGACTTGAACCTGCAATTGCTCAAATCGGTCATACATCTCTTCTGAGACTAAAAATCTGTCAAGTTTACTTAACTTAGCACCCAGCGAATCCACCCGAGTAAATCTTTTTCCTATCACCGGCAAATCAACTAACTCTAACTCATCAATAAAATCATTAAATGCATCCGTTGAAGTGTGACAAAAAACAAAACCATATCTTTCTTAATAGTCTCTAACAACATTAAAATCACCAAAAACAATCTAATTACCACCACTACTTCGAACGAATGACTTCAAATAATCCCACACTTGTTGTTTCCCAACTAAATATTGAGGAGCGTAAACATTGACCATATAACAGTGAATATTGAATGGAATCTACACTCCACCAACAATAACTACATTATTAGTACACTCCACACTATCTTTTACAAAAACATTAGGATCCCAGATAGAAAGAATCCCACCCGAACGCCCACGAGCACAACTACTCGCAAAATCAAACAAGTAATACCCCACATGCTACGAATCTTAAACACGTCCACTTAAGTCATTCTGGTCTCTTGAATCCCCATGTACGACAACCCATTCTAAATACACAAGGATGTACCCAACTTCTTTTAGAGAAAGTTCGGGTGCTACAAATGTTCAAAGATAAACAGTTCATTGATCAACCTGTATCACACTAATACTCGACAAAATTTGACGAACCTTTTCCTTATTTCCATCCATATCATACCCAGGAAGATTACCCATCTGGAAATATTGCCCCATCACATCAGAAATGTCATCCACTGAAACTGGAACACGTTTCTTAAGAAGCTTAGAAGACTCATGAGAGCTAGAAGATCTAGCTTTGAAGGCCACCTTATCAGAATGACGATTATTATTTGGATCATCCGGAGAAGAATGTCGGTAACCTAGAGGTTGAGAAGGAGAATCAACATCCTCACAATGATTAACAACCGAAGCAAAAGTATGGGAAGCTGACGAAACAGAAGCTGCAACCGGCTGTTGTTGAGAATCCTCCTGGACAGGATCAACGACCTGTTGAATTGGAATAGAAACATAAAGATGAACTGAAACATTTTCTTGAGGGATTGGCAGCTCACAACCCTATACCGGGGTGGAATTCTGGACATGACTGTCACACCCCCGGCCGAGACGGCGAAACACGCCGGGTTGTGCGACTAAGTTCATGTATCACAAGTAAACTGAATATATAGCACAAATACAACGATAAACAAAACAACATTTGTATTTCATCGTTAAGTTTGAATACAAGGTTCTTACAAATAATAATAGTATAATAATTTCCTTTAAACATGTAAGCAGATAACAAAAACTAGATAGCTAGGTCGTCTGTAATCCATGACCAACCTTCTGTCTGAACGTTTGTCTAATGATCTCTTCAGAATACATGTAAGTTTGAGGGCCAACACAAAGGTTGGTGAGAGTCACATGTTTTTTTTGTAATAATGATACTTTTAATATGATCAAAAAAGTATTGTCTTTGTTGTAATTAAAACCGTGTTTTTAAATGTTTGCTAAAGCAGGAATCTGAACTGTAGTTTCTAGATAATGAAATCTAGTTAAAGTTTATGGTGACAAAGTTGTACAGATAACGGATAAACGGATAAACGTATATACAGATAAAGTTATCTGCCAAGCTTGTACTCAACAACCGCAGAAACGAATAAACGGATAAACAACAAGTATATTTGATAAGCGTAAACGTAAAAATGTACGACAGTTGATAAATCTTAGGGTAGTGTATACAAGCACATGTATGAGCTTAAGATACAAGTTTTATAACTTGTATAAATATATAAAGCTATATATATATATATATATATATATATATATATATATACACACACACACAGACACGTATGATGTATGTTGAAACCACAATTTTGCTACCTTAGAAACCACAGTATCGTTCCATGCACAACAAGGTAACCCTAAAATTTCTAACCATATCACTCGTTCTTTAACAAAAAAAAACCATTCACCACGGGTCCAAAAGAAGAGAAGTAAGAGCGAACAAATTTAGCAGATTTAAATCTAGTGCAAACCATTTCAGAGACAAAAGAAATCTACACCCAATCTCCTCCCACATAACTAACCTGTGTATCCGGAAACCATCATCACTAAGCAACACCACTAGATTTGGAATGAGTCTAACATTACGTGCTTTAGCAAAGACGAAAAATTGTAATGAGAGAGAATTAGAAATCTGAGGTCCTGTAACACCAATGGCTTTACAACCTTTTCCTGATCAGGTACAATGCCCTTTTTAACGACATTTGCAAAAGAACCAAAAAAAGGGCCGTTTACCATACCCTTGTCTCTAACAACATTTTGTTGAACTTGAAAGTTTACAGGTTTGACATTATATCTCCCAAAACGAGCCAAAGAAGCATACAAATGATAATTACTGATCCAAACGTTCTGTAATTTAGATTCAAGGGACCATTCATCAGCAACTTTAATAAAACGGATGAAAGCAAACCTCTTACCAAATTTTGATAGCTTACGAGCGACATACACGTCCGAAACCACACAATATTGTGCACAAACAGTCCACAACTTCTTTGAATCACAATCGGCAGGAAAATTGGTTATATAGAACGGGACTGATAACCTATCCACATTCCATGCATCCTTGCAGTTACGATTATTACCAATATATCTACCAACCATTTGATCAATCGATACACACCCAAGAAAAAGAAGAAACACCCACGAAAAAGAACAGAAATGACACAACAGAAGCAGGAACAGCAGACGAGTTAGCCCCAGACCCCCACCCCTTTTGGAAACTGGCCGGAGAGGAAGTTAACGAAGTCAACGTCGCTAGAGAAACGCTAGGGCTCGATTTTGCATCTTATATAATAAAATAAACGAATTCTCTAAGAAAGAAAACTGATCAGAGCAGCAATCCAAAATCAGACCAAGAATTCCGATGAGAGAAGACCCTTCTGGCGTTTGATCCCACCGGGAAGGGCCGAAGAATTCAAAAGTTACCGAAAAAAATAATAATTAGTTTATTTAATTAATATTTAATCATACATAAGACAACAAACACGAAAAACACGACGAATGCATGTTAAATCGTGTCAACTTCCCATGTTCAAATCATGGCACCACTCGGCCTTTGTGGCCATGGAGGTTCGTCTGCAGTGACTCCAGGGCAGGAAGCAAAGCCTCATGTTTGCAGCGGGGGACTAGTCGGTGCGCGAAAACTGGCCGAGAAACCCTCGTTAGGGAAGTTCCCTTTCCAAAAAAAAAAATCGTGTCGACTTCGTGTTGAGTTTTGAACACGAATACAACACGACACAATATCGTATTTTTTGCACTTGACCAGAACATGAATTCGAATTTCAGTTTCATCCCAATTTCGTTTCATGTCTCGTATTCTTTTGTGTCATCAATTACCACCCTAGATACAAGCCTAAGTTTGAAAGCTTAAGAGGTTTTTACAAAATTAATAGACTTTTATTCTTATGCAACCAAACACTCTTAATCTGAAAAATTAAGAGGTTGCCTCTTAATTTGTCAATTAAGAAGCTACCAAATAGCCCAAAGAGTTTGCACAAAAATGTATAGCCCAAAGAGTTTGCACAAAAATGTTTACGGTTTGCAGCCCTTGCACTTATATTACTTGGAGTCTGACATTGATGCATGGAAACATTAAAAGGTAAATGTTGAGAAGAAAAAAGATAATTAATTTTACACCTTAACTTCCACACAACTTTTAAATATGCTTTTTTTTTAAAACTTCACTGTTGTCATTTGTTGTGGTTGTTAATACATTTTAGAGTAAGTTAGACAAAGGTCCATATGGTTTACAAAAAGCAATTCAAAGTTCAAAAGAATTATTCGTCACAATTTCAAAAGAATTATTCGTCACAATTTTGTCCTTAAGTTTGGACTTTGTTGTAGTTTTGGTCCTTGGCCAATTGAATAAAATATCATTTATCTTATTTTTTAGATGAAATTATAAAAATGGTCCCTGTGGTTTACCAAAAGTCACAAAGTCAGTCCTTATTAATTTTTTTGATGCAAATGGTCCTTGTGGTTTGTGAAACTTGCAAAGTTGGCCCTTTTTACTAACACCGTTAGTAAAACGCCGTTAGGGACTAAATCTGTAAGGGTATTTTCGTCTTTTCAAGTATAGAAGGACTGAATTCGTGACATTTGAGAAACCACAGGGACCATTTTTGAAATTTGTTTGAAAAAATAAATTAATTTGCTGAAAGAAGGGGGGGTTTTCAAGTATATAAGGACTGAATTCGTGACATTTGAGAACATGGACCATTTTTGAAATTTGTTTGAGAAAATAAATTAATTTGCTGAAAGAAGAGGGGGAAGGCTCGAACTCACAACCTCACAACCCCTTTATTTGACCAAAACCTTAACCAATTGACCTAATTGCTCATTTGGTTATAACACCCTAAAACTAATTTATATAATAACAAAAACGTTAATATTTAAATAATAAATAAATTACAAAAAACATTTTTTTTACATAACTTTTTTTTAAATAAAACAAAAAGTATTTTAGTCGCATTACAAAAAAATTGTTTTTTACAAATAATTTGTATGTATTTTTATGTATTTATTTTACGTAAAATATATTTTTTTATTTCTTTAAAAAATAAGTTTTCGTAAAAAAAATATGTTTTCGTATATTATATATTTTTTTATTTCTTTGAAATAATAATAATTAACATTACTCATGACATAAAAAAATGTATAAATTATGTTGAGCCGCTAGTTCTAAAACCGTTTTTTCGGTTATATGTATTAAAAACAACTTAACAATGATTATGTTATGTATCTAAACAATTTATATGATTTTTTTTATGTCAAGAGTACTATTAATTATCGTTACTTTAAAAAGATATATCACTATTTCTTTTCATCTTCATTTCAATCATACGATTTAGAACTTGCAATTAAGATGAAATACGTATTTTAAATAAGATATATAACTGAATAAGTTTTTTATGTTTTTTTAAATACATATAACCGAAAAATGGTTTTCAGAAAACTGATTGGTCCAATCGGTTTTCTGAAAACCGTTTTTCGGTTATATGTATTTAAAAAAAAGATGAAATACGTATTTTAGAACTAGCGACCCAAAAGAATTAATATTTTTTTATGTCATGAGTAGTGTTAATTATTAGTATTTCAAAGAAATAAAAAAAATATATAATATACGAAAACATATTTTTTATACGAAAACTTATTTTTTTTAAAGAAATAAAAAAAATATATTTTACGTAAAATAAATACATAAAAATACATACAAATTATTTGTAAAAAACAATTTTTTTTGTAATACGACTAAAATACTTTTTTTTATTTAAAAAAAAAGTTATGTAAAAAAAATGTTTTTTGTAATTTATTTATTATTTAAATATTAATGTTTTTGTTATTATATAAATTAGTTTTAGGGAATTATAACCAAGTGAGCAAACAACTCAATTGGTTAAGGTTTTGGTCAAATAAAGGGGTGGAGGTTGTGAGTTCAAGCCTTCCCCCCTGAATTCAGTCTCTCTATACTTGAAAAGACGAAAATACCCTTACAGATTTAGTTCCTAACGGCGTTTTACTAATGTTGTTAGTAAAAAGGGCCAGCTTTGCAAGTTTCGCAAACCACAAGGACCATTTGCATCAAAAAAAATTAATAGGGACTGACTTTGTGACTTTTGGTAAACCACAGGGACCATTTTTGTAATTTTGTCTTTCTTTTATTAGTTATCTATATTAATTTTTTATTAGTTATCTAAATTAATTTGAAAAAGTAAAATTTATAAATGACCCTCTCGAAATCCTCACACCCCATCCCTTCCATTTGATTTCCTCCTTGGAAACACAAATCCACAACTATCCTCCATCATTCATCAATAAAAACATAAATCCACGTTATTTTTCGTCGACACATATTAATAGAATTCACGTGTAAGAGATAAAATTCGTTTTTGACAAATCAAAAAAAAGATGGAAAACAACAACCAGATTGCAACAATCACGAGCATGTGGATCCAATGCAGCAGTGGCGCCTCCTACGCTTTCGGGATGTACTTTGTCTCCCGTAAATCCAACCAAGGTTACGGTCAAATAACTCTCAGCCAATCAACATCTTCAAGGAGATCAATGCTAACATTGGAGTTTTATCTGGTCTCCTAATCCATGCAGTCACCAATAACTATGATGGCTCAACACCGTCGTTTACTCGTTTTGGATCCAGATCATTGATCTACTTGGTTGGAGTTGTTCGGTGTCAATGATGGAAGCATACAATAGATTTGGTAAACATGTCATGTCGTGTTAGATTAATGTTGGGTTAAAACATTAAACAAATTGACCATAACCCTAACCATTTATTTTTCGTGTTGTTTCGTGTCAATCCATTTACTTAAACAAGTTGAAATCTCTTACCAAAATCCATTTATTTCGTGTTGGGTTAAAGGGTTTAGGATTAGACCTTGTAAAAATGTCTCATCGAGTTGGAACATTAAGTTGGTTGAAATCTCTTAATCAAATACTAAACAAGTTGAATCAGCGTGTTGTTTTCATATTTCTTTGTAAATTATATTTATAATAGGTTTATTTTATTGCAATGTTAAAAAAAAACATTTTTTTTAAGGAATGTGATATTTCTATTTGTGTTTTCAGTTTATCCACTTAAAATAAACGTGTTTTGAGTTTTATATCCCCATCACCTTTTTAATTAAATTAAGAGTATAAAAGTCAAAACATCTTTATTTAAGGGGCTGTTTGGTAGCCTCTTAATTGAGAAATTAAGAGGCAACCTCTTAATATTTCAGATATAGAGCGTTTGGTAGGCTATGAATAACAGGCTCTTAATTTCTTAAAATCCTCTTAAACTTTCAGACCTAAACTTATATCTGAATAAACAAAATACGCGCCTTCCCTGTATTGCCCTCATATACGCAACTCACCTTCATCAGATCCTCTCATGTCTCCTCCCACCTCCGACCAACTCCAACGACAACCACCTCCTCCCAGCACCGAACACCTCACCCCATCGTCGGCCACCTATTCCCATCGTCGACTCGCACAGCACCGCCGCCCCATCGTAAACCTCGCACACCTACAAGTTTCATACGACTTCTGATATCACTTCCACCTCCATGAAATCGACTCCCATCTCCAAACTACGACCTCCCGACGCCAAGCTCCAACATTGCTGGTTCTACCCTCGAAAGCGCCGCCCTCTCCAGGTTCCGCCCTCGACAACGTCGGTCTCTACCAGGCGATCTTCAATCTCCTTCGTTGGTCAGGTACAAAGTTGCTAAAATCACTCCAAATTCGAGAAATCGAATTGTTTTCATGATGTGAAATCGAAAATCGATTTAATATACCGAGTTTTTAAATGTTCATATTTTAGGTTTTCTGTGATGTTTTGAATCAGTGGTGAAACATAGTATAATTCAAAATTAGTTATTGATTTATAGTTTTATGGTATAATAATGATTATTGTTATCATAAACTGATGTATTGTTTCCAAATTTGTTATTGATTTAGAGCATTGTGTGATTTTTGATGGTCAAGATATGATGGATGAAGGCTGTGATGTTTTTTGGTCAAAATTGTTCCTTTTCTATTTCTCATTTGAGCAATTGGAACTTTAGGCATTGATGTTTGACTTTGATCAATTGGAACTTTGGATGAAACTAATGTTGAATGTTCCTTTTCTGTCTCTTCTGAAAAGATATATACGATTGTATTTGTATGAAACTAATGTTGAATGTTTCATGTTTATGCAGTGGGATATTGTTGGACAAGAAAGGTTCAGGACAATCACCGGTAGCTAACCACATATCATTGATTTGGAGCACAAAGAATGAATGGAATGGTTTTAATTTTCTGATTTATTCAAAGTTTTTCTTTGTGTTCTCTTTTTGTATTGTGTTTATACTTTTGTTATAATTATTCAAGAAGTTGGTTTGGTTATTTTATAAACATAAGCATTGAATTCAACAAAAAACATAACACTGAAGGGTAAAATGGGCATTTTATAATTCAGTCCAACAATTCAGAGGTTCCAACCAAACAGCATGTTAAAAATTCAGATCTTAAAGTTTCAGACCCTCTTAGAAATTCAGACCTCTTAAAAATTCAGATCTTAAAAATTTAGATCCTGCCAAACAGCCCCTAAAATGGATAAATAAAAAACTAAAGTAAAATCATCACCTTCCTTTTCTTCCTTTTCGTAATAGGAAAATATCATAATATAACAACCAATGATATATATATTTTTTAAGTTATTAAACCTCTAATTACAAAATTTTATTTTTGGTTTTATTATAGCATTGGCCACATTTTTACCATGGATGATCGGTTTCGATCATACCTTACATGGATTCCAAGTCACAAAATAAGAACTAAAAATAGCTAGGTCACGTTTTAAGCCCTAGAAATATATAACTTTCCTTGTTACCTCCTTCAACCCGGTCATTTTCTTCAACCCCTCAAAACCCTAGTTTGATCCTCCCGTTTTCTTAAAGTTGAATGTGGCTATAACCCTTAATTTCAATGTTATTACAGGTTGCTAATGAAAATTAGGATTTATTGGACAAAAGATAATCATAAGAGAAGATTTGTAAATTGCCTAACAGGGTGTTTGAGATTTCATTTAAAAACCACTTATTGACTTATTGGCTTTTTGAAAAATCAATAAGTAAAAAAAAAAAAAGTGTTTTGCAATGTGAAAATGACTTTTAAAATAACTTTTCGTCAACCCTTTTAAAAGAATATTTCAATAAGTTATAATTTCTAGTTTTTCAAAACTCTTTATGACTTTTTGGGTTGTAAACGCTAAAATACCTCTTACAAGATGTATAAGTTAAGACAAACATTTTAAAAAAATAACTTATTGACTTGTTAACTTTTTCCACTATAAAAGCTAATCCAATCAATTTTTTAAAAAATTATTTTCTTACAACCATAAGTCAATAAGTCTTTTTGTCTAAAATACATTTCGAGTTTTAAAATGAAATCCCAAACACCCTCTAAATTCTTTGGTAAGTAAAAAATATGTCAAATTTATAGGAGAAGTGATTTGTACACAACAGTTTTTATCCGTACACAACAATTTATGTTTAATTGAGTTATACAATACAACACTTTAAAACACAAATTGTTATGTATGTAAAACTTTTGTTGTGTACGAATCACATCCCAATTTATAGAAGACGACCATAGGTTTCTTATAGATCCTCTGAAGGTTGGTTCACTGTCTTCTTGAATGCTTTTTAGCCGTTTTCAATTCACAGTTCATTATTGTTTTGGTTTCCATTTCATGATTTGATTAATACTGAGTTCTTTTTAAAATATTTACAAGGTTATCATCTTCCGGATACGAAAATGAAAAAAAAAATGTAATAATAATATTGGTAGCAAAAGAAGGAGCTTACGTCAAATAGTGGACAATTAAATTCTAACGAAACAATTACGATGACATATTAAACAATTGACTCGTAAAGAAACTTTCAAACTCCAAACTATTTACCTTAAAAGTTTTGAAAATTAAATCCTTAGACATGAGTTAAGTATTTTGATCTTTTCTATTAGATCAAACAACTCATAAATTTAAATCCCGAAGACACAAATTAAGTATTTTCTATAGAATCAAATAACTCAAGAAGAAGAAACCTTGGGGATCCAAAGCTTCGACTGAGCGTATCTGTAACACGATGAGGGTGAGGTAGCACTAAGAGCATTGGGTGTGGGCAACAAGGTGCAACACCAAGTTGTGCCACCTCATATGCCACATAAGCAAATGGTGTTATAACACCAAGTGGGAAATGGACAACAAGATGCAACAGCAACGGTCATTAAAGCCAACGGTATAAAATCATGTCGTTTCAATTCGTCGCAACGCCCACGAGACTTGCCACGACGAGATGCAACGAGTTAGGGGGGCGGTGTTCCCCCCATTAAGACCGCGTTATGGGCATCCAGGTCAGCATCTCCCGTTCTCGTTATGGCCCATACCATGTGGTCTAATAAAAGATTTTCTCCTAACTCACTCAACCCACTCTCACATCTATTTTTCTCTTTTCTCCCTCTTCCATCTTTTCCAACCCACAACATAGGGAAATACTATATTTCTCAACGCATTCAACCCACTTGACACATCATTCTTTTATACTTAATTAAATTATAAAATATAAAATAAAGTAAAACATAACATTTTTTATTTTGAAAATATTTTTTGCTAATTTTAAAAAAATATCTAAAATAATATTAAAAATAACAATTTATTAAAAAACCACACTACAAATGAAATTATATGAATTAAATGACTTGTGGAGTATTCATTTTCATAAAGTTATAAAAAAAAGATAAAGAAAAGAAAAGAAAACGATAAATAAAGGCACATGCATATTGAATACAACAAAGCTTCGCGCGTTGATAAATCCGCTCAATCAAATAAAGTGTTCCATCGGAACCACTACTACTCGGAACCACATGTTGGTGGTACCATCGGTATCCAAACTTCAAAATCTTATGACTCCTTCCTCCCTACGGGGATAAAATAATTGTTGGTTATGCACAAAGTAGCCGTTGGTAAGGTGGGGATTACATATTTGTAAGGGAATAAATTGATAACTTGAACTAGAAATGAGTTGGATTGATTTGAGTTCAACCCGTTTATTAAACATATTTACGATATCAACCTAACTCAATATGTTTAAGTAAAGGGAAATTAAGTAATTTAACCGTTATAAACGAGGTTTTTAAAGAAGATAACCACATTTTCAGTTTTTGAAAAATAACTGCTTTCCCCACAATGCCTAATTCCGGAGTATTGTTTATATTTTGAAGTTTTTTTTCATTATTATTTTTTTTATTTTCAAAAAAATATTTTTATCGTTTTTTGGGATTCCGAATACTACATTTCAAAATGTTTGATATCATCGTTTTTTAATAAATGTCTAATTTTATATATTAATATCGTATATAATTCACATTACCACGTTTGTTTAACTTTTTGTTAATTTTAAGTAAAAAAAGCAATTTTTTTTTCTCGAAATTTTAGAATTGTTCTTCGGATTTTGGACTTGATCTTGAAATTTCAGAGTTTTTTTTTGTTTTTTTTTTCCCGGAATCGAAATCCAAAATTTTAGTCCGGAATGTTGGCCCGGAATCCGCAACACCGTTCCGAAATCAGTCAAAAAAAAGTATTTTTTCTTGGTTAGGAATAGGCATTCCGGATTAAGTGGTTATTTTTGCTAAAAAAAATTTGTTATTTTCTTCAAATACATGTTAAAAAATAATTAGATTACTTAATTTGCACCAAAGAGTTTCTAGCCCAGTAGTATCCGGTGTTGTCATCCCTCCTTGAGGTTGAGGGTTTAAGTCTCGTCGTGGACAATAGTGAATTTAAGGTGTAGTTTAGGAGTATGTTAGATTTGTCGTTTCAAAAAAAAAAAACTTAATTTCCCTTGTTAAACGGATTGATATTTTCCATCCAACTTAGCCTACTAAATAAATGGATTGACATCGAATTGAATTGTTTATTTTTTTTTTCAACTCAACCTATCAAAAACATTGGTTGAACATGTGTTGTGTTGACCCATTTAAAAATACGTTCACATGTTTAGATACATATTTTTTTAAATTATGAGAAAAAAAATACGTTCACATGTTTAGAAATTAGAATTAGAGTTGCCTTTGTTTACATATAACTCATTGAATAATAATAATAATGAACATTAAACTAAATATACAATAAAAATAAAAATAATATTTTATAGAGTCGACGGATTAAAAACGAATTGAGAATTTCAATCCATACATAACTTATTTAATTTATGTGAGTTGAAAATTTTAATCTAACCATTGGTTTTGAGTTGGATTTGAGTTGGATTTGTGAATTAGATCCATTTTATTGGTTATATCGATCATATATGTTTCTAAAAGTGAATGCAAACACCAAAAATATAGAAGGGGGAATTTAATAGCGTGACAAAGAAAGATAATCAAAGAGAGTTTGAGTGTGAGCTATGGTATTGTAGGCCAAATGGTTCACGATATGGAGTTTTTGACCGTAAAATGGTGATTGAAAAAATTATTTATCATTTTAGTGTATTTTTAAAAATATTTATCAAAATAGTATTTTTTTTTTCATTTTTCTTTACTTTGTTTCTTTAATGTTTTTTTATTAATTTTAAATATCCTATTTTTCTCACTTTCTCTTTTATTCCATATTTTCACTGTTTATTTATTTATTTTTTAAATAGCAACTTTTATTTCAGTTTTTTTTATACCTTTTTTACTATTTTTTTAAATAATAGTTTTCTTTTTTTTACTTTAAATATCCATTTTTCTTTTTTCAAACATTTGACCATCAAATTTTAGTAATTATAATATATTTTAAGGTGCAAAAACTCTAACATCAAACATACAATGTTTTTAAAGTAAAAAAACTTAACGTTGTTTGTTACAAAAAAAAACTCCAACATAGTTTGTTACAAAAAAAAAACATTACAATTAGCTTCAACTTGAACCGGTAACAAATCTTTACTCGTAAGAAAGAAAGAAAGAAAAAAAAAAAGAATAACTAAAACAATACCATAAAAATATTTTCTTTTTAATTACCTTGGCATAGACGGACATCGTTTTCGATTATGACCCGGTTGCCTACAAATTCCACAAAAATTGGCATTTCTTCATTCTTTATTATCCACACTATTTTTTAATCTTGTTAAACGATGACCGTCTTTTTTATTCCGTAATAGTTCTAAATTTGGAAGTAATTCATTAAAGACAAAATTGCAAAAATGGTCCCTGTGGTATTCATTTTTTTTTGGGTTTTAGTCCAAACTCCGATTTTTTTGGATTAGTGGTCCTTTTGAGCTAGTTTCGTTGCGGATTTGGTCCCTCGATAAACTGAAATGACTGTAATGTCCTTCTGATTCATTTTTTATGTTTTTTTCTATTTAATTTAAATGAAAAAGAAAATAATTAATTAATTCGGGCCCACATCTCTCTCTCTCTCTCTCTCTCTCTCTCTCTCTCTCTCTCTCTCTCTCTCTCTCTCTCTCTCTCTCCAGCTAAGAAAAACCCACGTATCTTCTTCTCCCCACCTCACCTATAACTCAAAGCCATTAAAAATGAGATTAGCAAAAGGGTTGATACGAAAGTAACGAAATTGGTGGTGTGTTGGGGTTTATCAAAAGGAAAGAGAAATGTTTTGGGACTCGATTCGGTTTTTTTATTGATAGAGCTAAAGGGGGAGATGGAGGATCTGTGTGATCTGCAGGTGACGAATGAAAGTACAGAGGGTTCTTGATGGGTGATTTCAGATGGAGGCGGTGAGAGGGGATGTAAGTCCAAGATGAAGAAAGGGATTACGACATCAGAGAGGGTCGTTGATTTGGACCTGGAAGACGAGACATATACGAGAGGAGTGGATAGAAGACAATAAAAAACATCACTCCTCCATTGCTAGCAGCTGCTTCATCTTCATTCGGTGGTAACCTCTCCGGTGAGATCTTAAAAGGTATTCTGGTGATCTGCTCAGATTGATTCAGGGGTAAAAGGATAAATCGAGATGCACCTGTTATGTGTTCAAGAACTGATCATACCCTAAATCAAAAATCAAAGTTGCAGGTGGTTGAGGAAGATGATGATGGACCACGAAAAGAACCAAACCCACCAGAGCGTTGTGAAACCGGAACCGGAGCCTTGTGAAGGGTTTCTGCAACAGGAGAATTTCTCAACAGAGATAATTGAGAGCATTTCGCCTGAGGATGTATAGCCGACTGTTAAGATCTGTGTTGATAGTCTGAGGTCGAGTTATGGAGGAATTAGAACAACGGGTTTCTTGGGAAGGAACAGGCATTGCTGTAATCGGATTGCTGGAAATACCATTTAGCTCATATTTAGTTTTTGTTTATGTGTTTATGATTGAGTTATGATCGATATTTATGTATAGATTCAGAAAAGTGGATCCGGATCGATGAGAGGAAGAACAAGTGAAGAGGAGTGTGTTTTTTATTATATATAGAGAGAGGTGGTCCCCTCTTTTTTTAATAATTAAAATAACTATTAAATTTAAAAAATTGAAAGAAAAATGAAAAATAAATACCCTAAGGGTATTATAGTCATTTCATTATTTCGAGGGACCAAAAACGCAACGAAACTAGCTCAAAAGAACCACCAATCCAAAAAAGTCGTGGTTTTGACTAAAACCCCAGAAAAATGCATACCACAGGGACCATTTTTGCAATTTTGTCTTCATTAAATGTCAAAAGATGCTTCCTCGTCATCTTCATCTCCAATTTCATCTTCCAATATTTCATTTAACTCAACTTCATTGTTTATATTCATCACATTAGTCACAACAGCAGCTTGAGAGATTATAGAAAAATCATCATTGTCAATCATGGCTATAATAAAATTTATCTACAAAACAAACAAAAACAAGCAAAAACTGATCAAAAAATGATCATACCAATCTGTTGTAACAAGAAAAAAGAAACATAATAACATGTTTGCAATCAATCCATCTACAAAAAGATTAAAAAAAAGTTGTGATAAAATTCATCTACAAAAAAATTAAACGAAAGCAAAAATTGATCAACAATTTGTCCTAACGAGAAGCAAAAATTAAACAGAAAACTGAAGAATCGGAATCGAGAAACAACAATTCATCCTAAACGAGGAGGAAGAATCAAAATCGATAAAAGTTTTGCATACCTTGAATGAAGCGATGGTGGAGGAGGTTGCAGGTTGCTGACGACGGGTGGAAGAGGCCGCATGTGGTCGATGATCGGTGGAGGAGCGACAATGAGTGGAGCCCTAGTTTGCGATTTCGTTTTTTTTTTCTTTTTTGTTCGACGTCTCGTTCCAGGATAATCAAAAGAAACGTATTTAAAAAAACAATAATATTAGTTTTCAAATTAAGGTAATACCATTTGATAAATATTTTTAAAAAAATACTAAAATGGTAAATATTTTTTCCATCGTTCTATTATGATAAAAAAACTCTAACAATACGTGGCTAATTCGAGGCATTAACAAAGTTTGAGATATTTTGTAGCAAATCAAGTATCTAGGTTAGTTTTTTCTATTCTCTTTTAATAAATAAAAAATAATAAATTAAATATCTTCTCATTTTTTTTACTATCTTCCTGTATATTTTAGATTTCCTATATATTTTAGATGGTAATATAAATTTGATTGAGATATTTAATTTCTCAATAAAAAACAAATACGACCAGTCAAATCGAATTTCGCTTATATAAGACCACGTGGAGCTAGCGGGTTAGAAATAGACTACAATCACCTTTAAAGAAACTTCGCCCCGCATCGTTTATTTACTCACTTCCATTTCCATTTCCATTTCCATTTCCGTTCCCACAAACACACAGTGATTAGTGAAGAACTGAATATCACCAAGAAGTCAAGAACCCACTAACTGAATATCGCCAAGAACCCAAGTAGCCAAAGATGGCGAAACAAGAAGTTATTCTCCTAGATTTCTGGGCAAGCATGTATGGGATGAGGGTCAGGATAGCACTTGCTGAAAAGGGCGTTTCATACGAATACAGAGAAGAAGATTTGAGAAACAAGAGTCAGCTTCTCTTGGAGATGAACCCGATTCACAAGAAAATTCCGGTCCTAATTCACAACGGCAAACCGATCTGCGAGTCAAACATCATCGTTGAGTATATTGATGAAGTATGGAAAGATAAAGCTCCATTGCTTCCTTCTGATACTTACGGCAGAGCTCGGGCGAGGTTTTTGGTCGACTTTATTGAGAAGGTAACTCTTTGACTTTTCCTTGACTTTGTTTTGATATACTATTGTCTATTACTATTACGTTTGGACTGTTCTTGATTCACCCTCGAAGATAATGGCAAATATTTCCATCTTGGTTGTCTCAAATCAGCTGAAAGTTTTTGACTAGTTTCAAGCCATATCTACCTATATACATCATCATAGATAGTATTGCGCGCATAGGATAGGAGTTTTAAGAAGCTGTAACATTGAAGGTAAAAAAATCACAAGACGTTCATTAACTAGTCATGAACTACGTTCTGGGTGTTTTCTTGTCTTGATTGTGTAAATTATCCAAAGAGGAGGAATACTTTGTAATCCCTCCATATACGATGGAAATGGTCTTAGATTATCGAATCGTTTGTCTAACTTAATTTGTGTATGGAAATTCAGGTATACCACAATGGGAGGATTTTGGTGTACAAAGCAAAAGGGGAAGAACATGAGACAGCTAGGAAAGAGTTCATAGATTCCCTTAAACTGATTGAAGGAGAGCTTGGAGACAAACCTTATTTTGGAGGTGACAGTTTCGGCTACGTTGATGTGTCTTTGATCCCATTTTATGCATGGTTTCAAGCCTATGAAACGTTTGGGGAATTGAACGTAGAACAAGACTGCCCAAAATTGATTGCTTGGGCTAAAAGGTGCTTTCAGAACAAGGAGAGCGTGTCTAATGTTCTTCCTGAGTCGGTAAAGATAGTTGCCTTCGTTCAACACGTAAGGAACATTTTTGGAGTCGGTGAGTAGAACTTTGAGGTATCAAAGCCGATTTGTTGTTTGTGTTATTGCTTATTTCGCTTTCTTAACAAAAAAATAAATAAACAAAAAAATAATTAGATGTGTTTGTCCTTTATTAATAAACTAGATTATGACCCGCGTTAAACGCAGGGAACATAAATTAAATATATATCACATTAATAAGTGGCATTGTCTTAGGTGAAATTTTAATAAAAAATGTTAGTTGGATTCAATTTTAGAGTTTTGAACCAAACTTGTTAAATAAAAATATTAAATATTTATATTAGAGCAATTTGGTTTTTTAATACAGTAATTTTTAACATAAATGATCCACATGATCTTTGTTTTATCACAATATGATGTGACTCCTTGATTAAAACATAGTGTAGTAGCTTTATGAATTGACTATGTTCGGTGTACCAACCCCCATGGAGGCTCGCATGGCTTTTTTCATATTGGCCCTGTAAAACCAAAAGCAACAATAAGTTGTTATATGTACCAACAGCCTTATATTCTACAAGGAAATTCGATAAACATTACAATTAAAGTGCATTGCCATAACCATAAACATCAAATTCAAACATGTAATTTGGTCAATTTCTAAAGTATTTTTTCCTTATAAGAATTAAAATATGATTTTTCAGGCTACGCCCAATCACATATACATATCTTTCGTTTAAAGAAATTATTACAAAAAAAACATGTTATGAACAAAAAATAATATTAGTTTCATAATTTGTTAAAGGTTAACACTAATAAATTATAATGAACTTTCACAAATCTTGCATTTTGGTCACTACATCCAACTAACAAATGAAATTCATTTTAATGGATTGATTCAAAAAGTGCATCAATAACTTCTTGTAGCTGAATTTGGGGAAATACGACGAACTACTGAGATATGAGGGAGCAGTCTATGAGACTATGGTTGGTTTCTGGAGGGCATTATAAATTCAAAATCGTTAGCACATATCTTTCATACATGCTTCAATTATCAAATTTAGATCAAACTTGTCAAAATCAAATTACAAAAAAAAAATAATAAATAAATAATAAATCTCAGATATGTAACCTACCAATCAAACAACATATTTTTCATAGAAATAAATATCACAAATCTACAATTTACACTTTATATAATATTCTTAAATTATAGCTTACATTTTCATCTTTAATGGTCACTAACACCTCTTTCTGCCCTATTGTTGTGACATGAAAGAACTATAGAGTACACACATGCTTAATCGTACCGACAACAATCAATATTTTTTTATGATAAATATTGATATAAGTTTAAATTATATAATAAAAAAGTAAAATGAAATATGAGGGTAAAAATAATCCAAAAACTATTTAACATAATGTATATTTCATAAATGGAAGTTAAGTATATAAACCTCATCTACTTGTTGGAGATCAGCAATAACATGAAAATCAAACTTATGAAGGAAATCGTCATTTGCAGAGTAGAGGATGGAGGACAAAGCATTGCTACAATTAGCATATGTGCTTTCTGGACTTACTTTGGCAAGAAATCTTAACAATAAAGAAGATGTTATTTTTGTTGCTTTAAAATAGGATCATTGATAAAGATCCTAGTCGTGGTGAAACAATTGTGACGGAGAACCGTTCTGAAACGATGCATAATGAAGTTAGTATAAATGTATATTTATTTATAGTAAAAGAAAGAATAATATTTTGAAATTTTTTTAAGGTGTAAGTTGTGAATCAGAGTAATGAACAAACCTCTATAACAAAATATTTTTTCCGTATTGAATAACAACTACCATAGGAGTTTGTTTGTTATTTTTCAAATAGTTAGCAAACTGTTGTGCATACTCATCCTAGAGTGTTACATTTATTTGTTTGCTTCTATAAAAACCAAAAAAATAAATTAATATACAATATAAAATGACATTATAAAGTAAAATTTGACACAAAATTTTGAAAAGTAAAAAAATATCATCTTCCGAAAAATTGGGATCCTAAGGTATTATATTGGAGATTTTCGGCTATTCATTTGGAAATAAAATTAAGATATCAGTTATATTGATTCAAAATTTCAAATTAATTGACTTGCTTATTTAATGAGTTTTAAAATTCAAACCAATATCTCAAACTGATTCATTTTTTATGTAGGATATACTGTGAGATAAATTATGAATAATATTGATTTAATTTTAACTCCCAAATAGTTTGCTGATTTAATGGGATTAGATTAGATTTTATATGTTAATAACCGAATTATTGATATGCTTATTTAATGAGATTTTTCAAAAAAAAAAAAAAAGCTAAACGGATTTGAATTTTGAAGCAAAAAGCTATAAATAAGGAAGTTAAATTAGGAACAATATTGATTAGAGAAACTGATATCTGGTATATAAATATAATGATATGCTTTAATTGATAACATAATTGCTGAATTTAAATATTCTATAATTATTAAAGATTTTATAATTAAATATAATTGTGTTTGAATTCTATTTGGAGAAGATGATGTCAGCAATTTGATCTAAGGGTGAAAAACAAAGCATTGAAATACAATCAAAGACCCTGATTGCTTCATTGATGAATTAAGGGTTCTCTTTTAATAATATTAAAGATGTATCATGTTCCCTAATAAATAAAGATCTTTTTGTCACATGTCACATTCTCATTTATTTTGTCACATGTAATTTTGTGGATTTTTTAAATTAAATTTTATTCCACATGTCATTTTATGGTTTTTTGATTTATTAAATTTCAGATAGTATTTAATTCAAATAATAAATGCATATCAATTTCATTAATGAACTTTCCTTCTTTTTTTAAAATTACTAAATTAAAGATTTATTAATTTTCTTTATTTATTTATCTAAATTATTTGTTTAAATTTAAATGAGAAAAAAAAACACTTTAATTTTTATAATTCAATATTTTCTCAATTTTCTTATTAATACAAACTTCTCAAATGTTTAGAATTTTGTATTTAGTTTTTCTTTTAATTAAACTCATGTTGTGGTTATTTTGAAAATTTTTTCACATGTCATTTTTTATGAGTTTTTCTATTTTATTAAATTTTACATAATATTTTAATGTAATAATTACAATAAATGTAATAATAAATTGATATAAATTTCATTAATGAACTTGTCTTTTAATTTCAAAATTCCCAAAATTAAAGCTCATTAGTTTTTTTATTTATTTAAATTATTTATTTAAATTTAAAAGATAAAAAACATTTTCATTATAATAATTCATTACTTTTCTTATTTTCTTATAAATTTAAAAAATTCCCAAAATTAAAGCTTATTAGTTTCTTTTCTTTATTTAGTCTTGAGAGTTTCAAATACATGAGGTTCAAGGAAAAATATTTGATTTATAAGATATATAGATTTGTTTAAATTTAAAAGATAAAAAACATTTACATTATAATAAATCATTATTTATCTTATTTTCTTATAAATTCAAAGTTCTCAAATATTTTGACATTTATATTTAATTTTTTTTAAAAAAATTAACCAATGTAATACATGACTCTCACAATTAGTTATTGAATATTGATTGTGAAATGGAAAGACTTATTGGTGTATCTACTATCTAGTACTCCGTAGTCAGAATTTGCCATGTTAATAGGCAAGTTTTTTTTTGGAAACCGTAAACGAATTAAGTGAAAGTCTACTCATAATATTTCAATTAAGTGGAAGTTTACTCGCAATATTTCAACGAGCACCTCGCGTTCGAGCTTCTTTACAAGGCAAACCCAGCCCCCATAGGGATTTCTAGGAAAAAATTATCACATGTTGCACTACAAGAGGTAGTTTAAGGGAATCAAACTCTCAACATCATGCCCCAAATAAATATAAAATCCGGTGCATCATTTAGCTAGGATGACATCACTTGCAATTGGCACATATTAATTAGCAATATCATAGTACTCCGTAGCAAGAATTGGCACACCTAAATATAATTATTGCTTTTACCGCAAATTGCATCCAAGTCGACAACTTTGACTAGAAAGAAAAAGTTTTAAATCAAATTTTCAGTTTTAATCATTTTTATTGTTAAATTATTATATTTTAGACAAAACTGTAAAAATGGTCCTTGTGGTATGTATTTTTTTTCGAGGTTTAGTTAAAACCTCGATTTTTTTTTGGCTTCGTGCTCCTTTTGGACTAGTTTCGTTGCAGATTTGGTCCCTTAGTAAACTGAAATGACTGTAATACCCTTGTGATATTTATTTTGTATTTTTCTTTCATTTTTTTAAATCTAAAAATTATTTTATTTATTTCAGTAATTAAAAAATAAAAAGGGCCTCTCTCTCTCTCTCATCAGTCATCCCGTGTTCACCTCCTCTAATCTATAACCAACATCACCTCCTCTAATCTATAACCAAAACCACCTCCGCTAATCTATAACAACCAAAGACCTCTACTCCGACAAATTTCCTTAGATGTGTACATGTTTAAATATAAAGAATGGTGTCAGGAAGTAGGAGGTGAAATAAACGACCCAACAAATTTTTGGGATCTGGTAATAGACGATCTACCTGTTGGTGCCCCAAATTCAGTATACGTTCTTCTCACAGCCATGTTTCGCCTCTCTTCCAGCTTTTGCCAAAAGTGTATAGGGTTTGATAAGAGTTCGATTCATTTCTTGGCTCAACATGATAGTAAAGATTTCACTGGTACAAGTAACCAGGTAAAGAGATGGTTTTTTGCACCATACAATTTTGGATTGGTTGCAACCATTTCCCCTTTTTGGTTGTTAAATACCAGGAGATATTGACTTCACCAAAACTATCGGGGAAGTTCTAGTAAACTGAGGTATTTTTCTTCTTTAATCTGATTTAGGTACTTTAAGAGCTAGTTGAATCTATGCTTCAAGCGAATTCAGTAATCAATTGTTGTTGTCGTTATGACCTAATTTGACTAAAAAATTGATTCTTGAGATCTTTTGGTTTCGAAAAGTACATTCATTCCTTCTTTGATTGATTTTTATATACTATACTAGAGTTGTGTTCTTATAGATTACAACTCATCTATTTGTAGCTTCGAGATCTGGTCTCATTTAACCGATCTGATATTGATTTTGAAGTGAAATCGGGTGATAGAATTGGGCAGATGATTATTTAGAAGATAATCACACCTGAAGTCGTTAAGATCGATGATATTGATTCAACTGTACGAGGTGCGGTTGGGGTTGGATCAACCGGCATTTGATTTCTTATTTTTGACATTAATCGGAGCCACCAGCACATTCTAGTTCTTCTTCCCTGAAGATCATACAATTTCCTTTTTGTTTTATCAGAAAGAACACTGCATGATTCTGAAACAAATTTAAAAGTTTCATCTGCTCCCATGGTTTTGTTCATATCGGGGTGAAGAAGAACAACCAGTTTCTTGTATTGTTTCTTGAGTGATAATTTGTATGTGTGTGTGTGGGGGAGAGAGAGAGAGAGAGAGAGAGAGAGAGAGAGAGAGAGAGAGAATGTGGGTCCCTTTTATTTTTTTAATTATTAAAATAAATAAAATAAGTATTAGATTTAAAAAAATGAAAGAAAAAATAGAAAATAAATACCCCAAGGGTATTACAGTCATTTCAGTTTACTTTACTGATGGACCAATCCGCAACGAGATTAACCCAAAAGGACCACCACGCCAAAAAAGTCGAGGTTTGGACTAAACCTCAGAAAAAATACATACCACAGAGACCATTTTTGCAATTTTGTTTATATTATATCCTTTAAAACACTGATGTTATATATATGGTCTTTTTTTAAACGTTGATTAAAAAAACTATCAAATATCATATAACTTCAAACCCGAGCGCACAAGAATCTAGTTTAGTCCAAAATGGGATTATAAACTATATATAAATAATGTTTTAAAAATAAAAATGGTGAAAATAAAAAATAAGTTGTAAATAAAAGGACTATACCAATACACACATAATTCAACCAAATATAACCGTTTCTTATCTGAAACACAATTCAATGACATATAAATATATAATTCAATTTGCTTGACATGAATCATACTATACATAATGTTTTTCTTATAAATAGACTCTTTCATTTTCATTTTCACCGTATCTAATTTTAAAAAACTATATGCTTTAAGTAGAAACATGAGTTAATTTGAGTATTTGTCATCGTTTAATGAATTAAATTAGAGATGTGCTCATTTATCACTATTAAGATATTTATCTTGTAAAATTTATAATTTGGTCCAGAGTATAGTGTATCATTATTGAAGTCCATGTTGATTTGATTTGAGGAAAAACTTTACGCGCCTCTTCTTTATTAAAGCTTTACACTTGTAATTTAAATGTTTTGTAACGCTTCGTTCCTGGTACACATTTAATCTATTAAAGTATTCATTTTGTAAGAGCTACTCGACGAGTTGGTAGCCCTAACTCGTCATTTAGATGCCAGCTTGGCCGCGGGGTTTAAGTGGTCTACTCGACGAGTCGAAGCCTTAACTCGACGAGTAGGTTCATCAGAAGGAAACCCTAATATTTAGGGTTCTCACCCTATTTAAACATCATATCTGGCCTCCACCCCAGCCTCTATCACCTCCAAACCCTAATCTCGAAACCCTAATCCACCTTGAGTGATTTTGAGTTATTCCTTGCCATTTTGAGTGTTATTTGTGCCTTTTGAAGCTTGTGGAAGAAGAAGAAGATAGAAGGCTCAAAAGGGAAGAAGTAGATCCAGGAACTACACTCCATTTACTACAATTTCTGGTAATCAAGTCCCTAACTTGATCTTTATTCTCTTAGATCTATTTGTTTTTATTTTATGAAGGATTTGGTTCAAGAACCTTAGTCCTTGGGATTGGGACGTCCCAAGTGATTTACATCTCAGATCTGGGGTCTAGGAAGGGTTCCATGGCATAAAGGTGCAAACTTTATGACCATGGAGACCCCATGCAAGCTTATATGCAAGAACATGGCCTTTTTAGCCCTAAAAGACCATGCATGGGAGGAAAGCTTAGGACTTTACGTGTCCCGCAGATGATAAGAACCTAGATCTAGTATATTGTGCCTTGGTTTAGGGTATTATGGCTTATGGACCAAGATTTATGTCTTAAAGAAGTTAGGGTTTGGGTTAAACCCATTAGGAAGGAATAAGGATGGGTAAAGTTGGAAACTTTACCCTTAAGAGTGTATTCCCAGTATGTACATGAAGTTTGGAACATAGATCTGAATGGTAGGAGCTTAATCCATTGAGATGGCTCAATCAGACAGGGGAACTCGGCGAGTCCAGGGAAGGACTCGACGAGTTGAAGCGGGTTGTCCCGATTATTATGACAGAAAGAACTCGACGAGTCTGTTAAGGGACTCCACGAGTTGACTCAGTTGACCACGAGTTTAAGTATTTCATGGACTCTCCGAGTTGGGAGATAACTCGACGAGTTGGGTTGACTGGGAGTTGACTTTGACTTTGACCAGGGGTAAAATGATCATTTTACCCTAAGGGGGATTAGCAGATTATGATTAAGTGTTATTATGGAATTGATAGCCGAAGAGTCGCCGGAGCAGCAGACGGGGATTTCTCACTCGAGTTTTCAGCAGTCAGTCTTGCGAGGTGAGTTTCCTTCGGTAGGAACGCGTATACGGCACCAAGGTCGGCCCGTATATGTGATATGTTACTAGCTGAGTGTAGGCGGGGCCCGAATCTCGTAGCAGCCTAGAGTGGGCGGGGCCTGATTCTCATAGTATTACTTGAGTATAGATATGTGATTGTTTGGTAGACATACTTGTTGTCTGTGTGATACTTGTATGCATGTTAGTAGCGGAGTGTGGGTGGAGCCCGAATCTCCTAGACAGCGGAGTGTGGGCGGGGCCCGAATCTCCTAGACAACGGAGTGAGGGCGGAGCCCGTATCTCCTAGTTGTATGATATTTGTATGGTATGTGGTAGTTTGGGGAACTCACTAAGCTTCGTGCTTATAGTTTTCAGTTTTGGTTTCAGGTATTTCCACTAGCAAGGGGAAGGGCTCGGGATGATCGCATGGCACAGACCATAGTTTCAGCCTGGGATGTTTAGACTCTGATATTTTCTCATATGATTTTGATACAATATTGTGACACGATGTTTTGAGATACACGATTTATGGTTTTCTTTATGATGATGGATGACTTATGGTTTTATTATAAATGATTTTAAAAAGAAATTTTTGGTCTGTATTTTTGGGATGTTTCATGTTTGAACTTAATTTATTTTCGAGTAAGTTATCGAAATTGTCCATATCGTTTTCAAAAAGCACCGGTTTCAAATCCAAAAAGAAAAAAAATTATTCATTACGATTATGTACTTAAGTTTGAGCTTGTTGTGGTTTTGGCCATGACCAATGTGAAATAACTAAACTACCATTTGTTTAATTTTTTTTTATCATTAGTTATAGGAATTAGTTCAAAAATAAAAGTAAATAAAGGGCCCCATCGAAACCAACCTATCCTCTCCAACCCACCCCACCCAAACCCTTTTCATCTTCTTCCCGTGCAAACCCAAATCCATTTCCACTCTCCATTCATACGCCAACAAAGACTTTAATCTTCCATTTGAATAATAAATAAACACATAAAACATAATCCACACGGTTATCCATCGACACATGCATATATTAACTATAGAAGTGACATGTAATATATAAAATTCCCTTTTGAAAAATTAGAAACAAAATGGAAACCAACAAATAGATAGCTATGATGGAAAACATGGGGATCCAATGCAGAAACAGTGCCTCCCATGTTGTCGGAGATCACACCATCGCGCTCGAATCCAACCAAGGTTACAATCAATCGACTCTCAACAAGATCATCGTATTTAAGGACATCAACACTAATATTGGAGTTTTATATGGTCTCCTTTACTATGTCGAAACCAATAACTATGGCGGCTCAACATCATCATGTCCTTGTTTCGAATCCAAATTATGTTAGGGATTCTAAGCATCAAATAAACTTTAAATTAGCTAGCGGAAAATCAAACTATGATATACCTAAGTGTACATGCAACCTATGGATCTATGACTTCATACTAATTACACCTACCCTAGAAAACATAAATACAAAGGAAGAATCACATACCTTTTTTTGCAGCCAAAGACCTTCGCACTTGAGTTCTCGTACGTGCCACATTGTTTGGATGTAAATGACCCAAACCAGAATCCCTCTCTTGGTCCACACCCAATGAACTGATCAAAAGAATAGAATCCAAAATAATGAGGATGGGTTGAACTATGAGGAGAGTTCGTCCACAAGGAGCAAGAAGTGGCGAAAAATCAAGCCAATAAATGAGCAAGGAAGACTGAATCCCAAAAGCCTTATTTATAGCCTTAGATATCTTCCAGGGTTTCATCATCAAGCTCATGTGGGATGGGATATGCCTAGAACGAAATCCTCTTAATCCAAAGGGAATTTTCGTCCACCACCCTTCCTTCTAAGGTTCTCGAATATTCCTGATTAATCAATTATTAATTAACTAGGTGTGAGATCCATATATTACATGAGTTAATTAAAAAAAAGTTAAATATAAAAGTCTAAATATTTAAGAACTTTGAATTTATAAGAAAATAAGAAAAATAATGAATTATTAAAATTAAAATGTTTTTTATCTTTTAAATTTAAACAAATAATTTAAATAAATAAACAAAAGAAACTAATGAGCTTTAATTTGGAAATTTTGAAATTAGAAAGTAAATTTATTCATGAAATTGATATCCATTTATTACTACATTTATTGTAATTATTACATTAAAATATTATGTGAAATTTAATAAAATAAGAAAACCCATAAATGACATGTGGAAAAAAATTAATTCAAAAAAACCACAAAATAACATTTGGCAAATTGAATGAGAGTGTGACAAATGACAAAAAAAAATCTTCATTTATTAGAGTAGATTAATATGCAATCCTTCTATTAATTAAACTATTAATTAATTCCCAAATTATTTTTCTATTAGTTTCTAGTTAATTATTAAACCATAATAATTAATAAGCAAATTCCTCCTTTATTGATTCAAATAAATTTGAGACTTGAGGGAAACCCAAGATGACACTGTAATTATTAGATATATCACCAATAGTTAATGACCTTGGACACAATTACCAACAGTCTCCTACTTGGATAAGTCATCAACTAAATATGGTATGATACTTCTCCAATAATCAACCAACAGAGAGAATGTTATACAACGCATCTGCCGAACTATGATCTAATCAATTTCAGCCCTTAGATAAGTGATCATCTATTCCTTCGTTCTCATGATATCTGTATGAATTCGATACATGGATAATGGTCAATCTCATAATTCAATATTATCATTGTGATATGTGGTTGGGACTTATCACCATCACTTGATGATTCCGACTTTGTGGAGCCCTGTAATCACAGCAATGAAGGGATAACGTCAATCAACGTCCGGGAGGTGGTCCCCGGATGAAGCTCTGACGGTCTAGTTAGTATGTAGATGAGAATAAGGTTATTAGGGTTTTGGAGAGTGGAAAGGCGATCCCTTCTTCTAGAGAAGAAGGGCTCCCTTTATACTCATTGTTCTCTGTACATGATCCCAACAGTATCCTTTGTCCCGTCTGGGCCAACAGGACGTGGAGGAGTCCTATTGGTGGATTGTGCACCACTAGTGTTCATCTGCTATTGGTGCAAAATAAATAGAGGTTAGCGCCTTGAGCGCTACACTTGACACTTTGGGAAACGACCAACTGTGTTTTGGCTTATTATGAATCGGAGATTGTCGTAAGGAATTGAACGTGGGTGCGAGGGCGCCAAGCATCAAGGTCCTAACGCAAGGACGAGGGCCTGGGTCTAGCGCTAGGACGAGTTGCGATCGTTACCTAGGTAGTCCTAACGATAGAGGTTATGTTATCATTGACGTATTCCTAGAGGGATACATTAACAATCCCCCTTGGCTAGCAGAAGTTGGAGTTTGCATACGTAGCTGAGTTGTTCTAACCTTGATCAAGACATGTGTTCAGTGAAGATGGACCTGACGTCTGCTGATGTGACGGAGCCATCAGAGCAGGCGGTTTCATCATGGTGACGGTTCGGTATTCCCACTATTCATTTAAAACTCCATTGTCAGGAACAGTTTCCTTTTTACTCTTTCCATTCTTAAACTACTTCTGTCTTTTATTTGCTTACCCTCTCTTCTTTCCTGTTCTTGCTCTAAGAGAAAACAGCGACACCACGATCCGAAATCGAGCCAACCCCAGATGAGTTCGAGGCTCTTCAAAACCGGTTCGGATTCATGCCTGAACATGGGGTGCAATTTCCACGGCAAGGGACGTCATTTGTCAGCCACGGGAGGGAAAAGTTGGAGTCCTCATTCTAATCTTTGAGGCAGGTCTGAGGATGTCGTTAACAAGATTGTGGGGTTTGAACTGGCTTGTCGAGCCCTTGGGGTGCTTCCCAATTCTGGGCATTCAAATCCTACTTCAACTCTTCCACACAATCTGGTGTCCATACCTTTTCGCAGAGGCGAGGCATCCATGCGTTCATCAACAACTAGAAGGCACACAAGAAAAACGGGCAATACAAGTGGCTTTGGGTGAATCGCAACCTGGTTGGTTTTGGCTACCCCAGGTGGCTGAATTTTCTGACCGATCGCCACAACTGTGGGGTGCTAGTCTAACCGTGGTGCAAGCGCTGAGGAGTATCTACTTCAACGGGGAAGATTGGGAGGATTACATCTTATCCACGGTAGGGATGAGTGCCGCCTGGAGGGCTCGGGGGATGCTGCCCCACAAATACATACATACATATATATATATATATATATATATATATATATATATATATATATATATATATATATATATATATATATATATATACTTTTTGAGAGAATAGGTTTACCCACTCCGTTTATTGTTTGTCTTTGTAGGTCTCGAGAGGATCTTGTCCTTTGAAACGGTTCTGCAGGGCAAGTATAAGGGTAATCTCCAGTACCATGAGGTACCTCTAGTGGAGACCCTTTCGCCGCCCGTTAGCGTTGATCGAGCTCTGGCGCTTGGTGCACCCCTGTTGTCAGGTACGAGGGGTCTGCACCCCAAGGCAATCCGGATTTGGTGGATGCCCTCATTGAGGGTGTTTCTCGCGACGATCCTTCGCCTCCGAATTCTGAAGATGAACCAGTGAAGAAGATGATAGTCATTGGCAGCCGGACAACTACCAAGCGACGAATAGCATGGAAAAACTCCCCCTTTACTGGAGACGTTGGTACCAACACCATTGGCAAACATCTCAGCAAGATACGTAACGTGGACTTCCTGCTAGGGGAGTCTGACGTATTGATCAACATATGCGATGATGAGGCTTCACACCAGTCGGAGGGGATGAACAAAGAGGCAACATAACTTCCTCATGAGCCAAAGAAGGAAATGGAGGATACCACTGATCTTGGTGGTGGTGAGTCTGGGAGGAATCTGAAAGTTGACTTCCAAACTGCCCATGGATTTGCTTCGTCTCCAATGAGAGACAACGTTGTTCCAGGTGCTTCCTAATGGGGTAGGGTGGCAGCCCACACAAGAGCAGGCCAACCCAAGACACAAGTGTGTACCTAAATGTTGAGCACTAGAGTGAGAATTACCTTATCTTCATACACATCCTATAAAGAATCTCCAGAAAACATGGAAAAAGCGAGACTATTTAATAGAAAAGAAGGCTCACCATCGCAACCCAAAGATTAATGCAAAACCCTGAAGAAGAAGCTAAGAACTGGTCCAAATCTCTTCTATAAGAATGAGCCTCCACTGAGAGGTAATACTGTGCAACCAACTAGCAACTTACATACATTTAAGGCACAAAATATAACTCCTAACTTAGGCATCGGAGAGCAATATCGGGGGTCCACCCTCGTATGGCTTTCTAACTTATATTAGTCACATACCATGCAACATGTTACTTGGACTTTCTCATTGGAAGAAGCTCTGAGAGAGACGACCACTAGCATTCGGGTCACCACATAGCAACATTGGTGACATCCGTATATAAACATGCAAGAAAAAGCATAATCATCTCGTCCAGCCAACGAAACACCATTTAGCCCAATTAATTTAATTCCTGCCTTCACACCAACCACATTAACAACCAATGTCTTTGAACCACATATTCATACCACACCTTTACCCCAGGAGAACACACTTCATGAGGAAAAGACAAGCGAATGGGAGGCAGAGTGAGAAAAGAAAGCTAGGTAGGAAAACACAGTCACAATGGAAACATTTAGCGGTTTGAGTACAGCAGGTGCAAGCATGCTTAGAGAACCAACACCTAGAAGGAAGCCTGATGGCCAACCACAACATACAACCATACACGCCATTACCACCACCTTTCATATTCACACATTACCAGGCCTATTGGCCGCCTCAATACCAACAACTGTACACCCTGCAACTCGCCCCAGAAGGACAACCAACACCTTAACAACCATGGAACACACAAATTGAGCGACATAGAAACAATGGCACTAATACCAGACAAATCTTACGATTAGACAACTCACCACTAGTGAGAAGCATAAGGGAATATCAATTACTAGTTGGATCCAACATACCAGAAATCACAAAATACGATGGGACCGGGAACCCCGGCGATCATATAGAGAACTATAAATGGACGATGGACACTTATTACCTTGATGAAAAATATTGGTGTATTTTCTTCCCAACTACCTTATCGGGGGCAGCATGGGTATGGTACGAAAGCTTGCTAGCAGAAAGCATACGCTATTTCAATCAATTGCGAGAAGAATTCATTGGCCATTTCGTGCAAAAAAGGAGGTACACGACAGACACACAAGCTATCTTGGGATGCAGACAGAGAGAAGATGAATCTATTAGTGCCTCCATCCAACGATTTAACAAAGCCACACTCAACACCCCATAGAAATCAGACAACATGGTAATCACTACTTTTACATACAGTTTAAGACCAGGAGTTTTGTTCAAAAAACTAGTAGGAAAACAACCATCTTCAAGGAAAGAAATGATGGAAAGGGTTCACCGGTACATGAAGCAAGAAGACGCAACATCCGAGAAGATAAAACTGATCACGAAGAAAGAGGATCCTGAGCGCCTTATGCCAGAGGGAACACATTAGAGCATGCAAAAATCCAGACCACAAGACAAACTCGCTTCTATCGTTTCCCGTAATCGAATCGCAATACACCACCACATCGACATAGCCCTCAGAATGAAGTTATCGCAGTAAGCGAAAGAAAAAAGAACATGGTAGGAAAAAGTGGGGAGAAGATGAAACCCAAAGATCAAGGGCGGTATTACGAATTCCAAGAATCTATAGGGCATGATACCGTCGAATGCACTATATTGCAACGTGAGTTGTAAAACAAAATGCAATTAGGGCAGCTCATCGACCTAATCAAAGGCCTCCGGTCTAAACACCTAGAAAGCATCGCACCAGTAGAACCAAAAATACAAAACACAAGAAAAGACGAAATCTTCATGCTGCAACACAGTGACCAACAAGAGTCAAACACAAAATGGGAAGATTGCACATTCATGTTTGACGAATGGGACTCTATCATAACTGCCATAAGGGAGACGAACCAATCATAATTAGTGGCCTCATGGGGAGAATCCATGCAAGTGATATCTACATAGATAGTCGAAGCTCTACGGATGTCATGTACAAACATTTCTTCAAACAGCTACCCCGGCACGTGCGAGCAAAGGCGATTCCACCCGAAAGTCACCTGGTCAGCTTTTCCGGTCATAACGTGTGGTTGAAAGGGATAATCACCTTACCACAAACCCTTATTTATTATCCTAATGGGAGGAATATCACTCAATTAATATGTTTTGTCATCATTAATGCACCTTCACCATACGACATCATCTTTGGACGCACGACGATGCAAAAATTCAAGTCTATTGCGTCAACAATTCATGGAGCTGTCAAATTTAAGACAAAGTCAGGTGTCAAAACAATATAAACCAAAAGAAGTTCGGTACACGGAAAGAAGCCTGACAATGAGCATCATATGGACAATGTCCCGAGCCAATTCAAAATCCAAAGAGATTACCAAATAATAGAGCAAGGGGGTAGACAGAGTACCACTCCATGAATATCATGTAACAGTCAAGGGCCATCAGATGAACAAGCAGGAGACAACAAATTTCTTAAACAGGCATTACAACTACTCGCGACTATGGCATCATGGAAAATCACCGAAGGCATGACGTCAGTAACTATTAAAAGACATAAGTGGACAATAATCATTGTGTCGGCCATGACACCGGACACTGAATAGGAACGAACAAGGCAACAAGAAGAAGTAGGCGAAATTCGAGATGAAAAAAGAACATGCACAAGAAGCATGTATAAGAAAGCACAAGGCAGAACACTTAGGATGAAACAAAGGCAAGAACGACCCAAGAAGGATAGGATCACCAGCATGAAAGAAAGCCACCAAAAAAGCAAAGCCACAAAACGGTTAACAAACATATATAACTCAAGCAAAAAAAATGGATGTGTAACCCCTGTCAAAAACCAAAGGGAGGAAACAATCACCAACAGTGGTACCGACATGGGGAGTCAAGAAAGCAAGAAGAATACGAAGGGAAGTAGCAATGCCCATGACGGGCCACGAAAGTAAGTAGTAAGGCACACGATAGACATGCCCATTCGCAATTAAGTGGCACCAACATACTAAAATCATGTTATAGGACAAGCGACTGAGGTCGCCGTGGTTATTTCGTGATGAATAAAACCAAGGGTTGCAGTTCAACGCTCCGACCCAGGCTACTTACTTAGCTTAAGAATATCTTTATTCTATTTAAATTTTGTAGCTCAGTCAGCTGACTACAATCTCATAAAGGTCGAAGTTCAACGCTCTGACCCACGTTACTTGATTAGCCAAGAATATCTTTATTCCCTTTAAATTTTGTAGCTCGGTCAGCCGACTACAATCTCATAAAGGTTGAAGTTTAACGCTCTGACCCATGCTACCTGCTTAGCCCAAGAATATTTTTATTCTACTTAAATTTTGTAGCTCGGTCAGCCGACTACAATCTCGTAAAGGTCGAAGTTCAACGCTCCGACCCAGGATACCTACTTAGCCTAAGAATATCTTTATTATATTTAAATTTTGTTGCTCGGTCAGCCGACTACAATCTCATAAAGGTCAAAGTTCAATGCTCCGACCCAGGCTACTTGCTTAGCCTAAGAATATCTTTATTCTATTTAAATTTTATAGCTCAGTAATCCGACTACAATATCAAAATTTTCGATGTTCAACATTGCGAACCAGGCTACCTGCTTAGCCCAAGAATATCTTTATTCTATTTAAACTTTGTAACTCAGTCAGCCGACTACAATCTCATGCAGGTCAAAGTTCAACACTCCGACCTAGGCTACCTGCTTAGCCTAAGAATATTTTTGTTCTATATAAATTTTGTAACTCGGTTAGCCGACTACAATCTCATAAAGTTCAAAGTTCAACACTCCGACCCAGGCTAGCCTCTTAGCCCCAGAAAATAATTTTTAACTTGGAAAACTGGTTACATCTCTCCAAAGTGTAACACCCTATTTCGAGTCGTTTCATAATTCGGGGCCGTGACCCGAAGATCACGTATCATAAGGCTATGGGTCTTTGGGAAGGAGAGATTTAGACCACTTTGGGTGTGGTTAATGTAGATTAGGTGATCCGAGTGTTTGGTTTGTGTTTTGGAGCCCGATGGTATAACCGTAAAGTGATAGTTCGGGCCTTTTATGACTTTTTGGATTTAAGTTTGAAAAGTTTTAAGGAAATAGTGAGTTGATGAACATGTAGAGATTCTCATTACCTTTCCGGAGATATAGATCGACGAAATCGGACGTAGAACGAAAAAGATATGGCCTTCAGAAGTTTGGTGATTTTAGGGCTAAACCTAGTATGATGGGCGTACATAGGAGTACGTTGGGCGTACTAGGCAGGAGGATCGTGGGTGCTCTTTGGAGTACATTGAGTGTACCAGGAGTACGCAGGCCGTACTCCATCCAGGTGCAAACTGTAATTTAGGGTCTTGGACCCTATTTAAGGGACTTAACTCAACTCCAAACCCTTTTACCTGTTGGATTAGGTGTCTAAGCCCATAACTATATTTGGTATGTACTTGATTTGATTATGAGCATGGTCCTTTTGGGTTGCCTTCACTCATGCAACTTGACAGGATGACAAGTGGAGAGAGAGTAGGATTTATTATATGAATAATAAATTGGTACTCAAAATGATTTTATTAATATATTATAAGATTAATATATTATTTGGAAATCATATTATTAATTAGTAATTAATCAGAAATTAATTTGATATTAATTTTGGGATTAAAAGGAACTGATTAATAATGAAGGGGTTGTTTTGCAAATCATTGATAGTTGTGAAACTGGGCCTAGGGACTCCTTGTAAGTGGAGTGGACGAAATTTATGGGTAACCCCATAAGATTTCGTCCAAGGGCTTGCTAAGGAGGTCCATGGGTTGCATTGGGCTTAAGTTAGGAACTAGGGTTTCCTTATTGAAGTCCAGATTGAAGACTAAGCAACCTAGCCTCACATAAACCCTCTAAACCCTAAGGAATTCGACTCTATGCTTCTTGGAAGAACCCTAGTCGAATTTCTTGTCTCTCCTCCTCATCCTTGTTGTGTTGAGTGTTTGTGACTCCATCAGAGGTGCAACACTTGGGGCACTAAGCTTTCAAGAGTCTAGGATCATCAAGGTAAACTTGTTATTGCTACATAACAAGAGAGGTAACATCTAAACCCTAATTTCATAAGATTTTCGAAATTGTATGCTAGATTTAGGGTTCTATGCTTTGGTATTCAATTTGCATGTTAAATAGATAAAAACTTAGATCCAAAGCATTAAGGTTGCATGTACACCATAGGAATGTTGTAGTGCTCATAACCCATCAGTGGTATCAGAGCCTAGGTCGTTTTTCAATTGAATTGGTGCAAGAGTGGACTGCCAAAAGAACAAGAAATCAAAAAAATTTGTTGTCTGACTAGCAGACTCGACAAGTTGAATATCAGACTCGACGAGTTCACTTGGCAACTCGACGAGTTGACTCGTCCAGTGCCGAATTTTTCGATTTTTTGGTCAGATTTTGATTTGGATAATTACAATAACTCGTTTTTAATGCCTACAATTGATTTTTCTGATTGGTATATGATATCCATATCAAACTTAAAGGATCTGGTTAAATATGGATAATATAATATTATTTTGATTCAAATATTTAACCTAGTAATTTTTTAAAAAAGGTTTTAAATTACACCCTTTTGGTTTTATAGTTTAAATTTGAAATTAAAAGTTTTAGTTTTTGGATATTTAAATAGTTAAACCCAAATATCTTGGAATGTTTCAAAAGTGCACCTCATGGTTTTATAATTTCTAATTTGATTAAATAGTTTTAATTTTGAAATCTTAAATTTAGAACCTTGACATTTTTAAATAGGTTAAAATACACCCTTATGGATTTTATTATATTAATTAAGTGTTTAATTAAAAGAGAGAATTAATAAATCCATAATAATATGGTTTAAATTTAATTAAAAGTCCAATTTATTAATGGTTTAAACCACCTATTATTTTAAAATTTTAAAATACACCCTTATACTATATAAAATTAAAAGTCTAATATATTATATATGTATAAGTAAAAGTCAGTCTTACCGTTAGTAGGCCTCATTCACGGAGATGGTATATAAGGGGTGTTTAAGGAAGCGGCCTGTAAAATGACCGCCATTGGGTATCCACTCTTACCCACCGCACTCTTGACCAGTGGAGGGTCGTTAGCCGAACGGGTAGGATAGGACACTATGCACTCATTAAAAGTATAATGAAAATACAAAGTAACTAAATCATTTATAAATTCCCAATCTTAGTTACTTTACGAAAATGTGAATTTGATGCTAACCCATGAAATTGCACATTGCACCTTATTGGTCAGTTAGTGGAGCGTGTATGGTTAACCGGCACACTAATGTGGACTAATGAAGGATGGCAATGGGTGGCTCGTAAATTATCGTTGATCAATGGAGTGTGTGTGGTTAACCGGAACATTGATTAGATGATTAATGACATCGAGAATACCAAGCTAATTTGCATGGTTATTCACACCTTGTTAGTGATCCTCGGTATCCCAGTCACTAACTTAAAGGGAATAATCGAGATTAAACATGCCATTGAAAAGTTCAATGAATCTCAAAAGATCTAGGAATTTCATTTAAAACCTAATTCGTTTAAAATTTTGTTTTCGTGGTGGAATTGGTAAATCATCATTTACCTACCAACAAACAATTTGCGATTGGATTACCACATCCCTCTTCCAAATTGTGAATTATTGTGTTGGGTCCTAGCCTTAATATTTCATTTGGGTTTTATATTAAGGATTAAATCAACTAACTTGAATTTCTCCCTTTTTGTAGATGTTTAGTTCTGACAACTATGGTCTTCCTCAATCCTTTGGAAAAAGCTTTCCATTCGAAGATGATATTCCACATGTCGATCAAGGTGAAAGATCATTCCCTTCTTCGTGCAAAGGTGGAACTGGAAATCATACTTCTCTTCCTCCACCTCCTCCACTAATTCTCCCTGACCCATGTTTTCGTCGACATGAAAAGTTCAAGGTCTTTCACGCCCTATTGGCAAGCAAACACAAATATGGAAGGTCTGTGTGTGCACACGTTGTGACATCCCCTAATTTCTCGGCCAGAAAAGACCGATTTAATTTATGCTTTTTAAAATAAAATCAGAGAAATCTTTTTAAAAGATGTTGCGGAATTGGTCCCCAATACAAAATATAATAAAAGTTTGTCAAAACCTTTCTTTAAGAAATATATAATTTCATTTCATATCAAAACCTCGGGATGTCATGTTCCGATACAGATCAAAAGCATAAACAAGACAATATAAGCCTTTCAACAGTTATTTACAACTACTGGCCTATAATCCAAAAATCTCTCATCGTCCTCCGACTATGCTCGGGGTCCACTACCTGTAACATAAAAAGTTGAGTGGGTCAGGCTTGGGAGCCTGGTGAGCATATAGGGTTTTCAACCCACAGTAATAATAAACTTATTAAGTTCACCAATCAACAATAACCCTGATTACCCGTTCCCGTTATCCTCACTTTACGTCCCTAAACACTTTTCACAAGGGACCTAGCCTAAAGAATATCATCGGGATGGACACTACTGCTAAGGGGTTTCCTCAGCCATACATGTCCTAAAGGCAACCATGAGGGGGATGGAGTACAGCGAATAAACACCCAAGTTCATTAACACCTACAGGTTGCGGGCCTGCTAATGTTTCCCACTGGACTGTCTAGAAAGTCCGTGGTCGTCATCCAAACTCCGCTAGATGACTGAATCTCAAATCACATCGAGACCTCTCATCACTTTATTTTATCACACACCAACTATCTATCCATGTTCTACCCAACATATTTGTAGATAAAAATATATATATATACAGTTTAAAACTTGTATAAAACATCAACACAACAGTCACCTCAAATAAACAATTAATATATTTACACATAACACGTATTTTAAGGTAAATACTTCATATCTATGTGTAAAATGAAAGTGACTATACACTCACTTGTTTTGATGAAAATCGGGCAGCAATTCGTTTCCTAAAACGTTCGTTTCTAATAAAACCGGGAGTTTTATTCAGAAACCGGGCTCTGCGAGGGTCGGGCTTCGAAACCGAAAAGATAAATTTTCCGGGCTTCTCGGGCTCTTCATGGCGTATTCCGGGGGTTATAATCGATACCGGGGCTTTGGGGAATGTTAAGATGAAGAAAATATGAAGAAAGGGGTGAAAGATGGTGAAATCCCAAAAGTACCCGAGAAGGCTCGCATGACCCTTCTATTTATAGGGGGTCCGAAGTCGGTTCAGGAGGGGAGAGTCATCAGGCGAGGACACGCGGCAACAGGGCGAGGGTGCGCAGCATATGGCTCGCATGTGCGAAGTCTCGGTGGCAGCCGCTGATTGGACCGAGGTCTAGTCCGAGACTTCGGACGTGGCCTCCTTCTGCGAGACTCGGACACGAGGAATAGGACACGCGTTGGACTCCTAGTGGACCCCTTCGGATGACTCAGCAGCTCGGATGACTCAGCAGCTCGGACACGTGGCTCGCATGACTCACCAATTTCGGACACGTGGCAGGATCTAAGCGAGGGTGACGTGGCAAAAACGTGACTATGCGAATTTTCTCGATTTTTGTGCAAAAACTTCTAAAATCCATAACTTTCGCATACGAGCTCCGTTTTTGACGTTCTTTATATGCACGCGTAGGTAAAATTACGCTCTACAACTTTCGTTTAGACTTCGTCGGCTAATTTTGACTTTAATTTTTATATTATTATTTTTAACAGACCGGGACAGGAATCTGTTAAAAATTCATAACTTCTTCATCCGACGTCTGTTTTCGTCAGACTTTTTACCGTTGTGCTACTAATGACGAGACCTTCGATTCTCGTTTAGGTCATGTCGGATAAAAATCACTCGATCTAAAATTCGAGTTTTTAGCTGTCTACTACTAAGCTGAAACTTCAAAAAATCATAACTTCCTCATACGAAGTCAGATTTGGGCGTTCTTTTTATACCTACTCTCGGTTTAACGAATACTACAAGTTTCCTTTAGATCACTAAGGCCAAAAAGTAGTTTATCGAAAACTCACTTTTTACGACATTTTTCGGGCCCGTGCCGGTTTGTCGCGAAACTTCGACAGGTCATAACTTCTTCGTTATAACTCGGATTTCGGCATTCTTTATATATCTGTAATCCTTGTCACGCCCACTACAAGTTTCTTAATAGATATCGGATTTCGGCATTTTTAATTTTTGATGTTCGTTTTTTATTCTTAATTAATTAAACCCTAATAATTAAGTATAAAACACATAATTCACATAATATTCACATAATCCCTTTTCATTTCTTCAAAATGAGTTACTAAGATTGGGAATTCAATAAAGTTTAGTTACTTTAGTATTATCATTATACTTTTAATGAGAATTTATAATTCCTTGTCCTACCCGTTCGGCTAACGACCCTCCACCGATCAAGGAAGCGGTGAGTGAGAGTGGACACCCATTAAGTTGCCATTTTATAGGCAACAACCTTATACCCCCCTTATAGACCGGCTTCGTGAATGAGGCGTACTAGCGGTGAGACGACTTGATCTTATACATATATAAATATTATTAAACTTATAATATTTTAAAGTATAAGGGTTGAATTTTAACTTTTAAAATTCTAGGGGTTGGAACTAAAGTTTTTAATATGACTTTACATGTTCCAAAACTTGAGGGCATGTTTTGTAAACTTTCAATTTTAGGGGTTGGAACTAAAGTTTTATCTAAAATTTTAATTTTTGATGTTCGTTTTTTATTCTTAATTAATTAAACCCTAATAATTAAGCATAAAACACATAATTCACATAATATTCACATAATCCCTTTTCATTTCTTCAAAATGAGTTACAAAGGTTAACGTAGACTATAATGTCGATATTAATGCCTAGGCTAGAAACACGGGCATTACAATTCTCTCCCCCTTAGGATGATTCCGTCCCCGGAATCACACATCAGCAAACAAATGCGGGTAGCGACTCATCATGTCACTCTCCGTTTCCCAAGTGAGATTTGGCCCATTCGTATGTTTCCAACGCACAAGCACTAAATCGACCATCTTGCGCCGCAACTTCTTAGTCTTACGGTCAACGATTGCCTCAGGTTCTTCGATCAACCTCTTGTTTTCATCCAACCTTAACTCAGAAATGAGAATTATGTCGGGCACATCTCCCGTGAACTTTCTCAAATAACACACATGAAAGGTGTTATGAATACCCTCCAGTTCTTCCGGTAATTCTAGCTTGTAAGCTTGATTCCCGATCCTCTGAAGAACTTTAAATGGTCAAATAAACCTTGGACTCAGCTTTCCTCTTTTACCAAATCTTATAAGTCCCTTCCACGGCGAGACTTTAAGTAAAACTGAATCTCCAACTTCGAAGGATATCGGTTGTCTTTTCTTGTCAGCATAACTCTTTTGTCGATCTTGAGCAGCTAACATCCTTTCCCTTATCACTTTCAACTTTTCAGCAGTTTGATGGACTATCTCAGGTCCCATAAACTGCTTCTCCCCAGCTTCCAGCCAACATGACGGCGTTCGACACTTTTCTCCATACAAAGCGTGATAAGGTGCCATCTTGATGCTTCAGTGGAAACTATTATTATAGGAAACTTCTACTAGAGGTAAATGTTCATCCCAGTTACCTTGGAATTCTAGGGTACATGCTCTCAGCATATCCTCCAATGTTTGAATCGTTCGTTCGCTCTGACCATCAGTTTGCGGATGGTAAGCTGTACTCAAACACAACTTGGTACCCAATTCCTTTTATAGACTCCTCCAAAACCTTGAGGTAAAACGGCTGTCACGATCGGATACAATCGTTAACGGAATACCGTGTAGCCTTACAATTTCCTTCACATAAGAATTCGCAAGTTTATCCATAGACCATTTCTCGTTAGCGGCTATGAAATGCGCACTCTTAGTGAAGCGATCAACGACCACCCAAATCATGTCGTGACCGTTCCTTGTTCTGGGCAGTTTAGTCACAAAATCCATAGTGATATCTTCCCATTTACCCATGGGTACAGGTAAAGGTTCTAAACTCCCATACGGTTTCTGATGTTGTGCCTTAACCCTAGCAGATGTTACACACTCGGCCACATACTTAGCAACATCGAGCTTCATCGTCGGCCACCAGTAATAGGGTTTTAAATCCCTATACATTTTCGTACTGTCGGGATGAATCGAGTACATGGTTTTGTGAGCTTCTTCCATCAGAAGACCTCTTACTCCTCCCGTCTTAGGTACCCAAATCCTATTTTTGAATACCTTCAATCCCTGACCGTTTGTATCAAACACCAACGTTTTGCCCAAACGTTCCTCCTTCCGGTCATTTTTCTCTAAAGCTTCCTCCTGAGCTTTCTTTATACTTTCCACAATTGTAGAGACAACTTCAATTCTCAACGCTCTTGGCCTTCTCTTTTCAAGATTTACCTTCCGACTGAGAGCATCAGCAACAACATTTGCTTTACCAGGGTGGTAAAGTATCTCACAGTCGTAGTCCTTGAGTAGTTCTAGCCAGCGCCGTTGTCTCGTGTTCAATTCCTTCTGATTAAAGAGATATTGAAGACTCTTATGATCAGTGAAAAGTTTGCATTTTGTACCGTAAAGATAGTGCCTCCATATCTTTAAGGCGAATACTACCGCTGCCAACTCCAGATCATGAGTGGGGTAGTTCTTTTCATGCTCTTTCAACTGTCTCGAGGCATACGCGATCACTTTATCCCTTTGGGTCAGAACACATCCTAACCCAACTCCAGAGGCATCACTATAGACTGCGAAGTCATCAACTCCTTCAGGTAACGAAAGAATCGGTGCTTCACACAATCTCTTCTTCAACTTCTCAAAGGCTTCCTTATGCTTCTCATTTCAAGCATAAGTAGCTCCTTTGTGGGTCAAAGCTGTTAATGGAGTAGCAATCGAAGAAAAGTCTTGGATAAATCTTCGATAATATCCAGCTAATCCTAAAAAGCTTCTAATCTCCATAGGACTTTTTGGTTGTTCCCACTTCATCACAACTTCAATCTTTGCTGGGCCAACCACTATTCCTTCTTGGTTAACCACATGACCTAAAAATTGGACTTCTTGAATCCAAAATTCACATTTGGAGAACTTGGCATACAGCTTCTCCTTTTTCAAAACTTCCAGCACTTCACGCAGATGCTTCTCATGCTCCTGCTTGCTTTTCGAATAGATCAAGATATCGTCTATGAATACTATCACGGATTTATCAAGGTATGGTTTACAAACCCTGTTCATCAAATCCATGAAAGTTGCTGGGGCATTGGTTAATCCGAACGACATAACCAAAAATTCATAGTGTCCATATCTTGTTCTGAACGCGGTCTTCTCGATATCCTGCTCCCTCACCTTTAGTTGATGGTACCCCGACCTAAGATCGATCTTCGAGAAATAGCTCGAACCTTGCAACTGGTCGAACAGGTCATCGATCCTCGGCAACGGATACTTGTTCTTTATCGTCGCTTTATTCAGCTCTCTGTAATCGATGCACATTCTCATGCTCCTGTCTTTCTTCTTTACAAACAACACAGGGGCTCCCCAGGGTGATAAACTAGGTCGAATGAAACCTTTGTCCAATAACTCCTGAAGTTGTGTCATAAGTTCTTTCATTTCGGTTGGCGCTAATCGATACGGTGCTTTTGCTATCGGCGTCGTTCCTGGTAACAAGTCGATACGAAACTCCACTTGTCGATCAGGGGTCAATTCGGGAAGATCTTCGGGAAAGACTTCCGGATAATCACACACCACCGGAATATTCTGCACCTCCTTCTTCTCCTTCTTAGCATCGATCATGAACGCTAGATATGATGTACATCCCTTGGCCAAACACTTTCTGGCTTTCATTAGGGAAATGATTCCAGAGTTTACTCTGCGTTTGTCTCCATACACCATAAACGACTCTCTCCCTGGCGGGTTTACTTTTACTATCTTCTTCCTACATAATATCTCGGCATCATTGGCGCTAAGCCAATCCATTCCTAAAACTATGTCGAATCCATTTAACTCGATAGGCAATAATTCCTTGTGGAACTTATTCCCATCCAAGTCAATGAGGATATTTTTCATACGATGGCTAACAGGTACAAACTTGCCACTAGAAATCTCGACTAATAAGGCATTAACTAGTCTATCTACAGGCAAAGCTAGTTTTCTACCAAATTCATGCGATATAAAGGAGTAATTGGCTCCAGAATCAAACAAAATTTGGGCAGGCAATTCATTTAAGAGAAAGGTACCTGAAGCGACATCGACTTCTTCTTTTGCAGCTTTAAGGGTCATCTGAAAGGCTCTCGCTTTCGGCTTTGGTGGTAGATTGGGCTTTGCTGCATCCTTCCTCTTTGGACAGTCTTTCAAAACATGCCCTTCTTCACGACACTCAAAACATACCCTCTTGTCGGATGGACACATATTGGCATAATGCCCAGTCTTTCCACATTTGTAGCAAGTCACCTCCTCGCTACATTTCCCAGAGTGCTTTTTCTTGCACTTCTCACACCATTTCACTTCACCTCCTCCCCCTCCAAACTTCTTAAACTTAGAACATTTGCTTTTCTTGTTGGAACCTAAAGTTCCTTCAAATTTTCTCTTTTCACCAACTTCTGCCCTCTCCAGACCCTTCTCTTTGATTTGAACCTCAACATTCTTAGCAGCCCAGATGGTGGCTTTCAAAGTGGTTGCTTGCTTAACCATCGGACCAAAGTCCGCTGGTAATCCGAGGGCAAACTTGTTGACCTTAGAGAGTTCAGTTGGAACTAGGTAAGGAACAAGCTTCATCTTTTCAGTAAAACTAGCAGCGTATTTAGTAACGCTCATATTTCCCTTCTTTAAATTCTGGAACTCATTATTAATTTCCAGAAGATCCTGCTCAGAGCAGTATTGCAGTTTCAGTTGTAGCACAAAGTCTTCCCAAGACATCTTACTAGCTTCTCCCTTGGGCATCGAATCAGCTAGTAACTTCCACCAGTTCAACACACCGGACTTTAACAGAGGAATTGCAAGTGCGGTCTTTTGTTTGTCGCTGCACTCACAGCTTTCAAACATCGTCTCCATTTTGGAGATCCAATTCATGACTTCCACCGGTGTCGGACTCCCAGATAGACATGGTGGTTTAGATGCCATGAAATCTTTGTATTTTCACCCGCGTCCATCAACTCCTCCATCCTGGTTGTCTTGTCTAACTATCGGTGGGTTGGCTTGACCAAGAGTCCCACTGTAGTTCCCTCCTACTGATTGCCCTTCATTCAATACGGGCTGTTCAACAGGTATCGTAGTCTCTTCCTTATGTTGTTGTAGTAATCGCCTTGTCTTCTCCATCTGGCGATCTAACATCATCTGCATCATTGCTTGTACCCCAGCCATCGTCATTGGCTCAGGTGCAGCTCCTACAACAGGTACTTGCTCAACTACTTGAGGTTGAGGCTGTTGATCCCTGTTTCCGTTTGCATTTGCAACTCCACTACGAGTTCTTGCCATTACAATCTATATACCGAATAAGGCGAATTTAGGTCTTTATCCTTGTTAGACATTTCAATTCCCTTATCACTCCGAAACGTTTACATGTTAGTTCTAATCTCGTAATCGTACGGTTAGAATCCTACACACATAAGGTTTCCAGATCCGGTCGGCAACAGACCATAGATCCGAACAAATAATGGCACACATGGCAAACACATAGCATTTAGCACATAAAAGCATTTTAGGCATCTTTCCTAAAATAAACTAGTGCCTGTGTCTAAAATATGGTAGACACTCATCTCACAATCAACACTTAGCATTCTAAGTTTAAGTCTAGAAATCCTACAATTTCTTAGTTCGCTTAAACCTGGCTCTGATACCAACTGTGACATCCCCTAATTTCTCGGCCAGAAAAGACCGATTTAATTTATGCTTTTTAAAATAAAATCAGAGAAATCTTTTTAAAAGATGTTGCGGAATTGGTCCCCCAATACAAAATATAATAAAAGTTTGTCAAATCCTTTCTTTAAGAAATATATAATTTCATTTCATATCAAAACCTCGGGATGTCATGTTCCAATACAGATCAAAAGCATAAACAAGACAATATAAGCCTTTCAACAGTTATTTACAACTATTGGCCTATAATCCAAAAATTTCTCATCGTCCTCCGACTATGCTCGGGGTCCACTACCTGTAACATAAAAAGTTGAGTGGGTCAGGCTTGGGAGTCTGGTGAGCATATAGGGTTTTCAACCCACAGTAATAATAAACTTATTAAGTTCACCAATCAACAATAACCCTGATTACCCGTTCCCGTAATCCTCACTTTACGTCCCTAAACACTTTTCATAAGGGACCTAGCCTAAAGAATATCATCGGGATGGACACTACTGCTAAGGGGTTTCCTCAGCCATACATGTCCTAAAGGCAACCATGAGTGGGATGGAGTACAACGAATAAACACCCAAGTTTATTAATAACACCTACAGGTTGCGGGCCTGCTAATGTTTCCCACTGGACTGTCTAGAAAGTCCGTGGTCGTCATCCAAACTCCGCTAGATGACTGAATCTCAAATCACATCGAGACCTCTCATCACTTTATTTTATCACACACCAACTATCTACCCATGTTCTACCCAACATATTTGTAGATAAAAATATATATACAGTTTAAAACTTGTATAAAACATCAACACAACAGTCACCTCAAATAAACAATTAATATATTTACACATAACACGTATTTTAAGGTAAATACTTCATATCTATGTGTAAAATTAAAGTGACTATACACTCACTTGTTTTGATGAAAATCGGGCAGCAATTCGTTTCCTAAAACGTTCGTTTCTAATAAAACCGGGAGTTTTATTCAGAAACCGGGCTCTGCGAGGATCGGGCTTCGAAACCGAAAAGATAAATTTTTTGGGCTTCTCGGGCTCTTCATAGCGTATTCCGGGGGTTATAATCGATACCGGGGCTTTGGGGAATGTTAAGATGAAGAAAATATGAAGAAAGGGGTGAAAGATGGTGAAATCCCAAAAGTACCCGAGAAGGCTCGCATGACCCTTCTATTTATAGGGGGTCCGAAGTCGGTTCAGGAGGGGAGAGTCATCAGGCGAGGACACGCGGAAGCAGGGCGAGGGTGCGCAGCACATGGCTCGCATGTGCGAAGTCTCGGTGGCAGCCGCTGATTGGACCGAGGTCTAGTCCGAGACTTCGGACGTGGCCTCCTTCTGCGAAACTCGGACACGAGGAATAGGACACGCGTCGGACTCCTAGTGGACCCCTTCGGATGACTCAGCAGCTCGGATGACTCAGCAGCTCGAACACGTGGCTCGCATGACTCACCAATTTCGGACACGTGGCAGGATCTAAGCGAGGGTGACGTGGCAAAAACGTGACTATGCGAATTTTCTCGATTTTTGTGCAAAAACTTCTAAAATCCATAACTTTCGCATACGAGCTCCGTTTTTGACGTTCTTTATATGCACGCGTAGGTAAAATTACGCTCTACAACTTTCATTTAGACTTTTTACCGTTCTGCTACTAATTACGTTCTTTAATTTTTATATTATTATTTTTAACAGACCGGGACATGAAATCTGTTAAAAATTCATAACTTCTTCATCCGACGTCTGTTTTCGTCAGACTTTTTACCGTTGTGATACTAATGATGAGACTTTCGATTCTCGTTTAGGTCATGTCGGCTAAAAATCACTCGATCTAAAATTCGAGTTTTTAGCTGTCTACTGCTAAGCTGAAACTTCGAAAAATCATAACTTCCTCATACGAAGTCAGATTTGGGCGTTCTTTTTATACCTACTCTCAGTTTAACGAACACTACAAGTTTCGTTTAGATCACTAAGGCCAAAAAGTAGTTTATCGAAAACTCACTTTTTACGACATTCGGCCCCGTGCCGGTTTGTCGCGAAACTTCGACAGGTCATAACTTCTTCGTTATAACTCGGATTTCGGCATTCTTTATATATCCGTAATCCTTGTCACGCCCACTACAAGTTTCTTAATAGATATCGGATTTCGGCATTTTTAATTTTTGATGTTCGTTTTTTATTCTTAATTAATTAAACCCTAATAATTAAGCATAAAACACATAATTCACATAATATTCACATAATCCCTTTTCATTTCTTCAAAATGAGTTACTAAGATTGGGAATTCAATAAAGTTTAGTTACTTTAGTATTATCATTATACTTTTAATGAGAATTTATAATTCCTTGTCCTACCCGTTCGGCTAACGACCCTCCACCGATCAAGGAAGCGGTGAGTGAGAGTGGACACCCATTAAGTTGCCATTTTATAGGCAACAACCTTATACCCCCCTTATAGACCGGCTTCGTGAATGAGGCGTACTAGCGGTAAGACGACTTGATCTTATACATATATAAATATTATTAAACTTATAATATTATAAAGTATAAGGGTTGAATTTTAACTTTTAAAATTCTAGGGGTTGGAACTAAAGTTTTTAATATGACTTTACATGTTCCAAAACTTGAGGGCAAGTTTTGTAAACTTTCAAAACTTTTCATTTCTCATAACTTATGAGTTAATGGTTATTAAAAATGAAGACTCTTGATTTTTTGTAACCTATGTGTTCTTTTAATGGTTATTTATAAATGTGACTTTTGGTTATCCATAACTTAAGAACTAGTTATGGACTCCATTAAAACACATAAAGATCAAGAATTAATCTAATCAATTATTATCACATAATTTCTATGATCTTCTAAACTCATATGTTTATGAATGTTCATATCAAAAATTTCAAGAATCGTAAGTACATATACAAAACTTGAAATTTTGATACGAGCTTTTGAACAAAACTTCGATTTTCAAGTTTTTTTTTTTTTTTTTTTTTTTTTTTTTTTTTTTGGTTTTGCTTCAAGTATCAAATAAAACAAACCAGGCTCTGATACCACTGATGGGTTTTCAGAGCATTCTAACACTTCGATGGTGTACATGCAACCCTAGAAACCTTGGATCTATGTTTGACTATGATACATGCAAATAATTATTTTTCCAAGGTTCTTATCCTATCTAGCATGACATGGGGAACTTGAATCAAATAAAGCTAGTAGAATTACTTACCTTGTAGTTGTAGTTGATTGCTTGGAGTTTTAGAGCCTAGCACCAATAGTGTGGATGCCTCAAATGGAAATCACAAATCACCACAAACTTAGAACTTTGAGAGAATAGTAATCACCTTCTTGAAATCGGCCCTCTTACTTACTCACCACAACTCATGTGATTTCAAGAACCAAAGCCTCCTTTATATAGTGTGGTGGATTAGGGTTACATTCATGTAAACCCTAATACCCATGTCTTTTCATTTCCATGAGATCCATGGGTTAAAGCTCCATGGAGTATCCATGGACTTTCCATGCAAGCCTAGCCCATTCCAAATAAGCGTTAGCCCACACTATATAAATACAAGAGCCCATATTTAATTAGTCATACTTTTGATCTCTAAATTAATTCTAGATTAATTATAGATCAATACTAATTAAATAATATGATTTTATATTAATATATTAGGACTTATAATATATTAATAAATCATAACTTATACTATTCTCAAACGATTATCCATAAATTGTTCGGGTGAAGTGCAACCCAAATGGACCATGCCGGGTCGGGTCAATTACATACCAAATATAGTTATGGACTTAGACACTATATCCAACAGTCTCCCACTTCGATAAGTCTAATAACTATAGTTGCAAGTATGACTTCAGGAACCGATCACAATCGTAGCTCTTTAAACTCTGTTGAACTATGAAGCGCCATTTTAGATAAGTGGTCATATAATCCTCTGTTCTAGATATCATCCGGACAAATACATGGAACATGGTCTTGCTTATTGTCCAGCATTTGTTTCCCGATTTCCGATTTGTTTGACATAGAACTTAACTGAACACATCAATTTAGTTCTGACCGGGCCCGGTACATGGGTCAAAACAAAATCATCGAGGGGCCCAGATATCGCTTCTAATCCTAGAAGGAACAGATAAACTTTGACTCATATGTTTGCTCTACTACTTGTTGAATTACACACAAAAGCACGGTTTATAACATCGAGTTTCCAATGAGTTTTCGTGCAATCAATGCATAACCAACTCATAGGCAACAAATCATATCTCTAGGTTTGAAGACTTATATGATATTACCGTCTCACGATCACTCGAGATAAATTCCATGAAGTGATACAAGTGAGCGTGGGTTGAATCCAATACTCAGAACTTATGAGCACTCATGAGTGTTGTAGCCCCGCTTTGTCTAACATCTTAGACCTCTACAAGCCAACCCATGACAGTCTTGATTCATATCTTCTTCCAACATATGACCGACTGTGGAGAGTTTGAATAATATGATATAAACCATAACATAATTATTCTGGAAGTCAAAACATGCAAAAAGAAATAATAGTAAACGATTGACAAGAGATAGCAACACTTTACTCATAAATAACAACTTTTATTTATCATCAAATGTCAATTACATTTTACAAATTTCAAGATTATCTAACTACTAAAACTAATATCATCCTTCAGCCCTATGCTCCGAGCATGCTGGAGATGCTTAGCCCGAGTCATTCCCTTCGTGAGGGGATCTGCTGGGTTCTCATCCGATGATACCCTCTTTGCCACGAGGATTCCTTCTTCTATTCGATGTCTGATGAAGTGATATTTTCTGTCAATGTGTCTGGATCTCCCATGATCTCTTGGTTCCTTGGCTAAGGCAACCGCACTATTGCTGTCACAGAAAATCTCAATTGGCTCCTTTATAGCTGGTACAACTCCAAGGTCTCCGATGAAGTTCTTTAGCCATATAGCCTCCTTTGCTGCCTCGCTTGCTGCTATATACTCTGATTCACAAGTGGAATCAGCCACTGTCTCCTGCTTGGAACTTTTCCAAGTAAATGCCCCTCCGTTTAGAGTAAAGACCCAGCCCGACTGAGAGCGGAAATTATCCCTGTCAGTCTGAAAGCTAGCATCACTGTACCCTACAACTCTCAAGTCCTCACTGCCACCGAGGGTAAGGACCCAGTCCTTAGTCCTCCGTAGGTACTTGAGGATATTCTTTACCGCAGTCCAGTGTGCCTTGCCAGGGTTCCCCTGATACCTGCTAACCATGCTCAAAGCAAAGGCTACATCAGGTCGAGTACACGTCATAGCATACATGATCGATCCTACAGCTGAAGCATAAGGTATTCGACTCATTTATGCTATCTCAGCCTCAGTACTAGGGCTTTGTGTCTTACTCAATCTGGCGTTACTCTGGATGGGTAACTCTCCTTTCTTGGAGTTATGCATGTTGAACCTTTTCAACACTTTGTCCACATAGGTGCTTTGACTAAGTCCAATTAGTCTTTTACTCCTGTTTCTCAAAATCCTTATCCCTAGGATATAGGCAGCTTCTCCAAGGTCCTTCATAGCGAAACACTTCCCAAGCCAGGACTTTACTTCCTGCAGGGTTGGGATGTCATTTCCTATGAGTAGTATGTCATCCACATACAGTACCAAAAAGCTGACTATACTCCCACTAGCCTTGATATAGACACAAGATTCATCTTCACTCCTTGAAAAGCCAAATTCTTTGACTTTCTCATCAAAGCAAAGATTCCATCTGCGAGGTGCCTGTTTTAATCCATAAATGGATTTCTCGAGCTTACACACTCTACTGGGGTACTCTGTACTGACAAAACCCTCTGGTTGAACCATGTAAACATCTTCAGCCAACTTTCCATTAAGGAAAGGGGTTTTGACATCCATTTTCCATATTTCATAATCATGAAATGCAGCAATGGCTAACAGAACCCTAATAGACTTAATCTTGGCCACTGGTGAAAAGGTCTCATCATAATCAACTCCCAGAGTTTGAGAATAACCCTTTGCAACCAGTCGTGCCTTATAAGTGTGTACATTACCATCCATGTCGGTCTTTTTCTTGAAGATGCATTTGCACCCAACTATCTTACGATCAGGTACATTGTCAACCAAGTTCCAAACTTGATTGTCATACATGGACTGTATCTCGCTATCCATAGCCTCTTTCCATTTAGCAGCCTCAGGGCCTGCCATGGCTTCCGTGTAGCTGTTAGGCTCATCCAGATTTACCAGTGTGTTATCACTGATAAGTGTCTCACCTTCTGCAGTAATATGAAAACCATAATAATGCTCAGGTGCATTCCTAACTCTGGTGGAACGCCTCAGAGGTATAGATTCTTCAGTCGGCTCAACAGGAGTTTTCTCCTCAGGTTGAGGGCTAGGGTTTGAGGTTCCTTCACCACTTGAGTCTTGAATTTCCTCAAGGTCAATTTGCCTCCCACTGTCTCCTTGGCTCATGAATTCTCTCTCTCGAAAGAATCCTCTTCTTGCTACAAAGACCACACTATCACTGGGTCTGTAGAAGATGTAACCAAAGGATTTCTGTGGGTAGCCGATGAAAATACACCTTTCGCTTCGGGGTTCGAGCTTATCGTGAGTCTCGCGTCTCACGAAAGCCTCGCAACCCCAAATCTTGATGTGGTCTAGATTGGGAACTTTTCCAGTCCACACCTCGTGAGGTGTTTTGGCAACCTTCTTTGTAGGGACTAGATTAAGGATATGCGCGGCAGTCTCTAAGGCATACCCCCAAAATGAGATTGGTAGCGAAGCTCGACTCATCATGGAACGAACCATGTCCAACAAGGTCCGATTGCACCTCTCAGCTACACCATTCAACTGTGGTGTCCTAGGAGGTGTCAATTGTGAGACAATCCCACATTCCTTAAGATAGTTAAGGAACTCAGTACTAAGATACTCACCACCACGATCGGATCAAAGCATCTTAATGTTCCTGCCCAACTGATTCTCCACTTCTTGCTTAAACTCTTTGAATTTCTCAAAGGTTTCTGACTTATGCTTGATTAGGTAGACATATCCATATCTACTAAAATCATCAGTAAAAGTCACATAGAACCGATTAGCATCTCTTGTGGCGGTTCTGAAGGGTCCACACACATCCGTGTGTATGAGGTCCAACAAACCTTCACCCCTAACATAAGTGCCAGTAAAAGGTGACTTTGTCATTTTACCAAGCAAACAAGATTCACAACTATCATCTGACTTTAGGTCAAATGACTCCAAGACTCCATCCTTTTGGAGTTGGCTTATGCGTTTCTTGCTTACATGTCCAAGACGACAATGCCATAAGGATGCTTTATCTAAGCTAGTGGAAGAGTTAATACACAATACATTATTTCCTAGATTATCTACAACAGATACAGTTTCATACACGCCATCACAAGGTAATGCTTTAAAATAAAGAACATTATTAAAGAAAGAATCAATACTACCATTATTATTATCAAAATAAAAGGTAAAACCTTGTTTATACAATGCATGAAAGGAAATAACATTTCTTGCCATTTCTGGCGAATAATAACATTTATTCAAATCTAATGTAAACCCACTATTTAGCACTAAGGAATAAACTCCTATCTTGGTAACAGGTGAAGCTTTCCTGTTTCCCATGATCAAGTTTATCTTTCCCTGCTCCACATTCTCACTTCTTTTTAGTCCCTGCAAATCACAACATATGTGAATACCACAACCTGTATCAAGGACCCAAGACTTAGAATGAGGTGAGTTATTAGACAATATAGTGTATATACCTGCATGGTTGGGTTTTACTTTCCCATCCTTCAAATCTTGCTGGTACTTTGGGCAGTTTCGCTTCCAGTGCGACTTTTCATGGCAATAGAAGCATTCAGCCTCATTAGGGTTAGCAGAAGGAGTGACAAAACCTTTCTTGGTTTTGCTTGAATAGGAGCCTTCAAGGGTCTTACCCTTGGTACCCTTAGAAGGGTTCTTTCTCTTCTTCCCTTTGCCATGCCCGATTGCCAAGACATTGGCCGCAGTTGGAGTAGGAGTAGGAGTAGTAACAACCGACTTACCCTTTAGACCACTTTCGGCGGTCTTCAAGAGTCCTTGAAGTTTGTTGAGGGTGACTTCTTCCTTGTTCATGTGATATGTCATGCGGAATTGATCATAAAACGATGGCAAGGAGTGCAAAATGATGTCTATTGCTAACTCCTCAGGGAAGTTCACATTCAGCTTCAGTAAATGGACCACATACCTTTGTATTTTCTGCATGTGGCCCGTGATGGGTTCACCATCCTTCATTCGGGTTGTTATCATGGAGGAGATTATTTCATATCGCTCTTGACGAGCACTTTGATGGTAGCGGTCCATCAAGTCCTGGTGCATCTCAAAAGGATAATAGTCCTCATAGGACTTTTGGAGCTCGGCTGTCATGGTGGCCATCATGATGCATGCCACTTTTGTAGCATCTCTTTCATGTACCTCATATTCAGCAAGCTCTTCAGGAGTAGCAGTTGGCTCGGGTACCTTCAGCTCCTTGTCGAGAATATATTCTTTGTTCTCATACCGAGTGACCATCCTGATGTTTCTGATCCAATCTGTAAAGTTGGACCCATCAAAGATGACTCTCCCACAAAGATTCATGAGAGAGAAGGAGCTAGTAGGGTTTGAGCCAGAAGCATTGTTATTGGAAGACATCTGAAAAGAAGAGGGGATAGATTAGATTAGATATAGAGATAGTCCTTAACAAAACACCCAAATGTAATATTAAGGCTAGGACCCAACACAATATTTTATAACTTAGAAGAGGGATGTCGTAATCTAAGCTATAAGATATTTGAAAGTAGGTAAATGACGATTCACCAATTTCCACCATGAAAAACGAAATATTTAATTAGGTTTTAATTGGTTTAGAAACTCCTAGATTCTTTGAGATTCATTGAACTTTCTTCAATGGCATGTTTCAATCTCGAGTGTGCCCTTCAAGTTTTGTGACTGGGATGCCGAGGATCACAAAACAAGGTGTGAAGTAACCATGCAAATTACTTGGTACCCTTAATGTATTACCCCTCAATCGATGTGCTGGTTAACCACACACGCTCCATTGATACTATGATAAACATTAAGTCACCCTTTACCTACCTTGTTAAGTTCAAGTTAGTGTGCCGGTTAACCACACACGCTCCACTAACGACTTAAACAAAGTGTAAAGTGTAATTTCATGGATTAGCACCTTATTCACATTTTCCTAAAATAACTAATATTGGGAATTCAATAAAGTTTAGTTACTTTAGTATTATCATTATACTTTTAATGAGAATTTATAATTCCTTGTCCTACCCGTTCGGCTAACGACCCTCCACCGATCAAGGAAGCGGTGAGTGAGAGTGGACACCCATTAAGTTGCCATTTTATAGGCAACAACCTTATACCCCCCTTATAGACCGGCTTCGTGAATGAGGCGTACTAGCGGTAAGACGACTTGATCTTATACATATATAAATATTATTAAACTTATAATATTATAAAGTATAAGGGTTGAATTTTAACTTTTAAAATTCTAGGGGTTGGAACTAAAGTTTTTAATATGACTTTACATGTTCCAAAACTTGAGGGCAAGTTTTGTAAACTTTCAAAACTTTTCATTTCTCATAACTTATGAGTTAATGGTTATTAAAAATGAAGACTCTTGATTTTTTGTAACCTATGTGTTCTTTTAATGGTTATTTATAAATGTGACTTTTGGTTATCCATAACTTAAGAACTAGTTATGGACTCCATTAAAACACATAAAGATCAAGAATTAATCTAATCAATTATTATCACATAATTTCTATGATCTTCTAAACTCATATGTTTATGAATGTTCATATCAAAAATTTCAAGAATCGTAAGTACATATACAAAACTTGAAATTTTGATACGAGCTTTTGAACAAAACTTCGATTTTCAAGTTTTTTTTTTTTTTTTTTTTTTTTGCATCAAATATCAAATAAAACAAACCAGGCTCTGATACCACTGATGGGTTTTCAGAGCATTCTAACACTCCTATGGTGTACATGCAACCCTAGAAACCTTGGATCTATGTTTGACTATGATACATGCAAATAATTATTTTTCCAAGGTTCTTATCCTATCTAGCATGGCATGGGGAACTTGAATCAAATAAAGCTAGTAGAATTACTTACCTTGTAGTTGTAGTTGATTGCTTGGAGTTTTAGAGCCTAGCACCAATAGTGTGGATGCCTCTAATGGAAATCACAAATCACCACAAACTTGGAACTTTGAGAGAATAGTAATCACCTTCTTGAAATCGGCCCTCTTACTTTACTCACCACAACTCATGTGATTTCAAGAACCAAAGCCTCCTTTATATAGTGTGGTGGATTAGGGTTACATTCATGTAAACCCTAATACCCATGTCTTTTCATTTCCATGAGATCCATGGGTTAAAGCTCCATGGAGTATCCATGGACTTTCCATGCAAGCCTAGCCCATTCCAAATAAGCATTAGCCCACACTATATAAATACAAGAGCCCATATTTAATTAGTCATACTTTTGATCTCTAAATTAATTCTAGATTAATTATAGATCAATACTAATTAAATAATATGATTTTATATTAATATATTAGGACTTATAATATATTAATAAATCATAACTTATACTATTCTCAAACGATTATCCATAAATTGTTCGGGTGAAGTGCAACCCAAATGGACCATGCCGGGTCGGGTCAAGTACATACCAAATATGGTTATGGACTTAGACACTATATCCAACATTAATTAGTCACTTTTTGATCACTTAATTAATCCTAGATTAATTCTTGATCAATACTAATTAAATAATACTATTAATATATTAGAACTTATAATATATTAATAAACCACAAGTGTTATTTCTCTCATTTAGTCTATCCAAATGCATGATGCCATGCAACCCAAATGGACCATGCCGGGTCGGGTCAAGTACATACCAGAAATAGTTATGGACTTAGACACTTTATCCAACAGTCTCCCACTTGGATAAGTCTAATAACTATAACTGCAAGTATGACTTCAGGAACCGACCAACAATCGTAGCTCTTTTCAAGGTTTCTCGGAACTGAGAAGATGATGATACGCCATTTAGATAAGTGATCATATAATCCTCTGTTCTAGATATCAGCCGGACAAATACATGGAACAATGTCTTACTTATTGTCCAGCAGTTTGTTTCCCGATTTCCGATTTGTTTGACATAGAACTTAATTGAACACATCAACTTAGTTCTGACCGGGCCCGTTACATGGGTCAAAACAAAATCATCGAGGGGCCCAGATATCGCTTCTAATCCAAGAAGGAACAAGTAAACTTCGACTCATATGCTTGTTCAACTACTTGTTAAATCACACACAAACGCACGTTTTATAACATCGAGTTACCAATGCGTTTTCGTACGATCAATGCATAACTAACTCATAGTTAACAAGTCATATCTCTAGGTTTGAAGACTTATATGATATTACCGTCTCGCGATCACTCGAGATAAATTCCATGAAGTGATACCAGCGAGCGTGGGTTGAATCCAATACTCAGAACTTATGAGCACTCATGAGTGTTGAGGCCATGTCCAACATCTTAGACCTCTACAACCAACTCATGACAGTCTTACTTCATATCTACTTCCAACATATGACTGACTGTGGATAATTTGAATAATATGTAAAACACAACATAAATATTCTAGAAGTCAAAACATGCAAAAGAAATAATAGTAAATGATTGACAAAAGATAGCAACACTTTACTCATAAATAAACAAAACCTTTTACTCATCATCAAATGTCAATTGCACTTTACATATTTCAAAATTATCTAACTACTAAAACTAATATCATCCTTCAGCCCTATGCTCCTTGCATGCTGGAGATGCTTAACCCTACCCAGTCCCTTCGTGAGGGGATCTGTCGGTTTCTCATCCGATGACACCCTCTTTGCCACGAGGAGTCCTTCTTCTATACGATGTCTGATGAAATGGTATTTTCTGTCAATGTGTCTGGATCTCTCATGATCCCTTGGTTCCTTTGCTAAGGCAACTGCGCTTTCACTATCACAGAAAATCTCTATAGGCTCCTTTATAGCTGGTACAACTCCAAGGTCTCCAATGAAGTTCTTTAGCCATATAGCCTCTTTTGTTGCCTCGCTTGCCGCTATATACTCTGATTCGCAAGTTGAATCAGCAACTGTCTCCTGCTTGGAACTTTTCCAAGAAATTGCTCCTCCGTTTAAGGTAAAGACCCAGCCTGGCTGAGAGCGGAAATTATCCCTATCAGTCTGGAAACTAGCATCACTATACCCTACAACTCTTAAGTCATCACTCCCACCAAGGGTAAGGACCCAGTCCTTGGTCCTCCGCAGGTACTTGAGAATGTTCTTTACCGCCGTCCAGTGAGCCTTACCAGGTTTCCCCTGATACCTGCTAACCATGCTCAAAGCAAAGGCTACATCAGGATGAGTGCAGGTCATAGCATACATGATCGAGCCTACTGCAGAAGCATAAGGTACTCAACTTATTTCTGCTATCTCAACCTCGGTACTCGGGCTCTGAGTCTTACTCAATCTAGCATTATTCTGGATGGGTAACTCTCCTTTCTTGTAATCTTGCATGCTGAATCTCTTCAGCACCTTCTCCAAGTATGTACTTTGACTAAGCCCAATTAGTCTTTTACTCTGATCTCTCAGAATCCTTATCCCTAGGATATAGGCAGCTTCTCCAAGGTCCTTCATAGTGAAACACTTCCCAAGCCAGGACTTCACTTCCTACAGGGTTGGGATGTCATTTCCTATGAGTAGTATGTCATCCACATACAATACCAAAAAGCTAACTATACTCCCACTAGCCTTAACATATACACAAGATTCATCATCACTCCTCGAAAAGCTAAACTCTTTGACTTTCTCATCAAAGCAAAGATTCCATCTGCGAGGTGCTTGCTTTAATCCATAGATGGATTTCTCAAGCTTACACACTCTATTAGGGTACTCTGTGCTAACAAAACCCTCTGGCTGATTCATGTAAACATCCTCAACCAACTTTCCATTGAGGAAAGCAGTTTTGACATCCATTTGCCATATTTCATAGTCATGAAATGCAGTTATGGCTAACAACACCCTAATAGACTTAATCTTGGCTACTGGTGAAAAGGTCTCATCATAATCAACTCCTGGAGTTTGAGAAAAGCCCTTTGCCACCAGTCTTGCCTTATTAGTGTGTACATTACCATCCATGTCGGTCTTCTTCTTGAAGATCCACTTGCACCCAACTGTCTTACGACCTGGTACATTGTCAACCAAGTCCCAGACCTGATTGTCATACATGGATTGTATCTCGTTGTCCATTGCCTCTTTCCATTTAGCAGACTCGGGGCCTACCATGGCTTCCGCATAGCTGTTAGGTTCATCCAGACTTACCAATGTCTCATCACTGATAAGTGTCTCACCTTCCGCAGTAATATGCAAACCATAGTAATGCTCAGGTACATTCCTAATCCTTGTGGAACGCCTCAGAGGTACAATTGGAGGTACAATTGGATCAACAGGAGTTTCCTTCTCAAGTTGACTGCTAGGGTTTGAGGTTCCTTCACCACTTGACTCTTGAATTTCTTCAAGGTCAATTTGCCTCCCACTGTCTCCTTGGCTTATGAACTCTCTTTCTCGAAAGACACCCCTCCTTGCTACAAAGACCACATTCTCACTAGGTCTGTAGAAGAGGTAACCAAAGGATTTCTGTGGGTAGCCGATGAAAATACACCTCTCACTTCGAGGTTCGAGCTTGTCGTGAGTCTCGCGTCTCACGAAAGCCTCGCAACTCCAAATCTTGATGTGGGATAGAGTAGGAACTTTTCCAGTCCACATCTCGTGAGGTGTTTTGGCAACCTTCTTTGTAGGGACCAGATTAAGGATATGGGCGGCAATCTCTAAGGCATACCCCCAAAATAAGATTGGTAGCGTAGCTCGACTCATCATGGAACGAACCATGTTCAACAAGGTTCGATTACGCCTCTCAGCTACACCATTCAACTGTGGTATCCTGGGAGGTGTCAATTATGAGACAACCCCACATTCCCTCAGATAGTCGAGGAACTCAGTACTAAGATACTCACCACCGCGATCGGATCGATGCATCTTAATGTTCCTGCCCAATTGATTCTCGACTTCCTGTTTAAACTCTTTAAACTTATCGAAAGTCTCTGACTTATGCTTGATTAAGTAGACATATCCATATCTACTATAATCATCTGTAAAAGTCACATAATAACGATTAGCATCCCTTGTGGCAGTTTTGAAGGGTCCGCACACATCTGTGTGCACTAGATCCAACAAACCTTCACCCCTAGCACAAGAACCTGTGAAGGGTGACTTTGTCATTTTTTCAAGTAAGCATGATTCACAACTATCATCTGACTTTAGGTCAAATGATTCCAAGACTCCATCCTTTTGGAGTTGGCCTATGCGTTTCTTGCTTACATGTCCAAGACGACAATGCCATAATGATGCTTTATCCAAGTTATTATCATTAGTAGAATCAATACACAACACATTATTTCCTAAATTATCTACAACAGACACAACTTCATACACACCATCACAAGGTAATGCTTTAAAATAAAACACATTATTAAAGAGAGCATTTATTCCACCAATTTCATTATCAAAAGAAAAGGTAAAACCTTGTTTGTACAAAGCATGAAAGGAAATAACATTTCTTGCCATTTCAGGCGAATAATAACATTTATTCAAATCTAAAGTAAACCCACTACTTAGCAACAAAGTATAAACTCCAATCTTGGTGACAGGTGAAACTTTCCTATTCCCCATGATCAAGTTTATGTTTCCATGCTCCACATTCTCACTTCTTCTTAGTCCCTGCAAATCAGAACAAATATGAATACCGCAACCGGTATCAAGGACCCAAGAGTTAGAATAGGGTGAGTTATTAGATAAGATAGTGTAAATACCTGCATGGCTGGGTTTCACTTTCCCATCCTTCAAATCTTGCTGGTACTTTGGGCAGTTCCGCTTCCAGTGCGCCTTTTCGTGGCAATAGAAGCATTCAGCCTCTTTGGGATCAGAAGAAGGTGTAACGAAACCTTTCTTGGTTCCGCTAGAAGAGGAGCCATCAAGAGTCTTACCCTTGGTACCCTTCTAAGGGTTCTTCCTCTTCTTCCCTCTACCTTTCCCGATTGCCAGGACAGGTGCAGAGTTTGGAGTAGTAGTAGGAGTGGTCACAACCGACTTACCTTTAAGACCTGATTCTGCGGTCTTTAGGAGTCCTTGAAGTTTTCTAAGTGTAACTTCCTCCTTGTTCATTTGGTATGTCATGCAGAATTGATCATAACACGAAGGTAAGGAGTGCAAAATAATATCTATTGCTAACTCCTCTGGGAAGTTCACATTCAACTTCATCAAACGGTCCACAAACCTTTGCATTTTCTGCATGTGGCCCGTGATGGGTTCACCATCTTTCATTCGGGTTGTGATCATAGAGGAGATGATTTCATATCGCTCTTGACGAGCACTCTGATGGTAGCGGTCCATCAAATCCTGGTGCATCTCAAAAGGATAGTAGTCCTCATAGGACTTTTGGAGCTCGGCTGTCATAGTGGCCATCATGATGCATGCCACTTTGGTAGCATCTCTTTCATGTGCCTCATATTCAGCAAACTCCTCAGGAGTAGCAGTTGGCTCAGGTACCTTAAGCTCCTTGTCAAGAACATATTCCTTGTTCTCGTATCGAGTGACCATCCTGATGTTTCTGATCCAGTCAGTAAAGTTGGATCCATCAAAGATGACTCTCCCACAAAGGTTCATGAGAGAGAAGGAGCCAGTAGGGTTTGAGCCAGGAGCAGCATTGTTGGAAGACATCTGAAAAGAAGAAAACAAGTTTAGTTTAGATATAGAGATAGTCCGTCATAAAACACCCAAATGTAATATTAAGGCTAGGATTCAATCACAATATATTATAACTTAGAATAGGGATGCCGTAATCCAAGCTATAACATATTTGAAAGGTAGGTGAATGACGATTCACCAATTTCCACCATGAAAACGAAATATAAATTATTAGGTTTTATTTGGTTTTTTTTAGAAATTCCTAGATTCTTTTGAGATTCATTGAACTTTTCAATGGCATGTTTCAATCTCGAGTGTGCCCTTCATGTTTTGTGACTGGGATACCGATGATCACAAAACAAGGTGTGAAGTAACCATGCAAATTACTTGGTACCCTTAATGTTTTTCACTTAATCGATGTGCCGGTAAACCACACGCGCTCCACCGACCTTATGAAAAACCTTAAGTCACCCTTTGCCTACCTTGTTAAGTCCAAGTTAGTGTGCCGGTAAACCACACACGCTCCACCAACGACTTAAACAAAGTGCAAAGTGTAATTTCATGGATTAGCACCTTATTCACACTTTTCCTAAAGTAACTAAGATTGGGAATTTATAAAACATTTAGTTACTTTATAATAATCATTATACTTTTTAATGAAAATTTTAAGTCACTGTCCTACCCGTTTGGCTAACGACCCTCCACCAGTCAAGGAAGCGGTGGGTGAGAGTGGAAACCCATTAAGCTGCCATTTTATAGGCAACAACCTTATACCCCCCTTATAGACCGGCTTCGTGAATGAGGCCTACTACCGGTAAAACGACTTGATCTTATATATATATATATATATATATATATATATATATATATATATATATATATTACTAAACTTATAATATTATAAAGTATAAGGGTTGAATTTTAACTTTTAAAATTCTAGGGGTTGGAACTAAAGTTAATTAGATGACTTTACATGTTCCAAAACTTGAGGGCAAGTTTTGTAACTTTTCAAAACTCTTCAATTCATAACTTATGAGATTAATTGGTTCATTAAAATGAGTGACTCTTCATTTTATGTAACCTATGTGTTTCTTTAATGGACATTTAAAAGATAAACTTTTGGTAATCCATAACTTGAGGACAAATTATGGATTCCATTAAAACACATAATGATCAAGAATTAAAACTAGCAAGAAGTTACACATAATTCCTATGATCATCTAAACTCATAAGAACATGAATATGAATATCAAAATTTGAACACATAAAATCAAGGAATTTTGATATTAGCCATTGTAAATGGATTAGAACAACCATTACACCATCTAAAACAAGTTTAATAACACCAAAACAGTTTAGGGTAATGTTTCTAGTCCATTTCCAGCAGCAAAACTCGAAAATCTGCATTATGAGGCTCCTACTCGTCGAGTGCACGAACCTACTCGACGAGTAGGATGAGTTTGGTCATGGACTCGGTGAGTCCCCCCATGGACTCGGCGAGTTCATGTGTCAGAATGCATAAAAACGAGTTTTTTCACAATTTTGCATCAAGTATCAAAACAAACAATCCTAGGCTCTGATACCACTGGAAGATTTTGAGCAATTCTAACACTCCTAAGTGTACATGCAACCCTAGAAAACCTTGGATCTATGTTTGTCTAAGATACATGCAAAATACTTTTTCCAAGGTTCATAAACCTATCTAGCATACATGGGGAACCTTTATAATATAAAAGATAGCTAGAATTACATACCTTGTAGTTGTTATGATTCCTTGAAACCTTGAGAGCCTAGCACCCCAAGTGTGATGCCTCAAATGTTTCAAACAACACCAAATGCTTGGGAATAACTTTGAGAGATATGTAGAACACTTGAAAATCGGCCTAGCCCTCTTGCAACTTCTTGTGTAGCCGATTTTAGTGCATGACATATTCTTTATATAGTGTGTCACATCTAGGGTTACACCATGTAAATCCTAATATGACATGACTCTTCATTTCCATGACCCATGGGTTTGTAACTCCCATGGAGCCTCCATGGAGCATCCAATGGGTTTAACCCAACTTGATAATCCATGGAACCTTTTAGCCCACTATACAAGTTATGGATGATTTACATAATCAACTCATATATTCAATTAGTCACTTTTTGATCACTTAATTAATCCTAGATTAATTCTTCATCAATACTAATTAAATAATACTATTAATATATTAGAACTTATAATATACTAATAAACCACAAGTGTTATTTCTCTCATTTAGTCTATCCAAATGCATGATGACATGCAACCCAAATGGACCATGCCGGGTCGGGTTAAGTACATACCAGAAATAGTTATGGACTTAGACACCTTATCCAACACTTGAAGCATGGGATGACTATTGTTTTAATTCAAGTATTGAGTTGATTAGTCGAAACAATAAACAATGAATAAGGTCTAATTAATATGGTGATTAAATAATAAGTGTTTTATTTATATTCAAAAGTTATGAGACCATATTGGATTAGATTATTTTTGTGTTTCACTTCGCATTTTTTACTTCCCGAATAATAAGATTATTCAAACATCCACAGTCGATCATACTTTGGAAGTAAGTAATGAGGTAAGACTGTCATGAATCCAATTGTAGATTGTCTAAGTGCTTAGACATAGCAAATGTTTGCTGCAGTGTTCGTGAGTACTCCTGAAATAAGAATTTTAGTATTGGATTAAACCCACGCTCATTTGAATCACTTCATGGATTTATCACGAGTGATTGTGAGACGATAATATCTTATATTCTTGAAACGGAGACATATAATTGTTGTTTGCAAGTCGGTTGCACATTGATAATACGTAAACGCATCAGTAACTTGATGTTATAAAACATATTGTTATGTGTGATTTGATGAGTGAATAGTACAAGCATATGAGTCGAAGTTTATCCATTCCTTTTACCCTAAGGGGATAAAAGCAATATCTGTGGGCCCCTCGATGATTTAGTGATGACACCCTAAGCGCTTGGCTAAGCCTGGACTTATTTGATTTGTCAATTAGTCGGTCGTCATAAATCGGAAATCGGGAAACAGAACTTGGACAGAGAGAGTGATCATAATCCATGTCTCTTGTCCATAGGATATCTTGTAAGAACGGAGTAATATTTGATCCCTTATCTAAAGGAACCATTACTGATATGATCAAAGTAGGATTTATTATATGAATAACAAATTGGTACTAAAAATGATTTTATTAATATATTATAAGCTTAATATATTATTTGGAAATCATATTATTAATTAGTAATTAATCAGAAATTAATTTGATATTAATTTTGGGATTAAAAGGAACTGATTAATAATGAAGGGGTTGTTTTGCAAATCATTGATAGTTGTGAAACTGGGCCTAGGTACTCCTTGTAAATGGAGTGGAAGAAATTTATGGGTAACCCCATAAGATTTCGTCCAAGGGCTTGCTAAGGAGGTCCATGGGTTGCTTTGGGCTTACGTTAGGAACTAGGGTTTCCTTATTCAAGTCCAGCATGAAGACTAAGCAACCTAGCCTCATATAAACCCTCTAAACCCTAAGGAATTTGGCTCTATGCTTCTTGGAAGAACCCTAGCCGAATTTCTTGTCTTTCCTATTTATCCTTGTTGTGTTGAGTGTTTGTGATTCCATCAGAGGTGCAACACTTGGGGCACTAAGCTTTCATGAGTCTAGGATCATCAAGGTGAACTTGTTATTGCTACATAGCAAGAGAGGTAACATCTAAACCCTAATTTCATATGAATTTTGAAATTGTATGCTAGATTTAGGGTTCTATATTTTGGTATTCAATTTGCATGTTCAATAGAGAAAAACTTAGATCCAAAGCATTAGGGTTGCATGTACACCATAGGAATGTTGTAGTGCGTATAACCCATCATTACATTCAGCCTCCATCCCATTAAACCCTAAATATGAAACCCTAGCCTCCATTAGAGTGGTTCTTGAGTTCTTGGTGGGGTTTCATGTGTTTTGGTGCTCATGGAAGAAGAGAGAGCTTCTTGAAAGGGAGTTGGATTGCTTAGAGCTTGTAGATCCAAGCTTGGTTTCCCTTTCTACATCTTTTGGAGGTATAAAGTCTCAACCTTGATGGCTTCTTTGTATAGATCTAGCTTTGGGTTGTATTTCATTATGTTTTGGTCCCATGGTTGTGGTTCTTGTGAGTAGAAGTTACTCTAGAACCTTTGAGCCTCATATTTAGTCCTTGTTGAGGTTAATTGAAGTCATAAATTTTGGATCCTGTAGAGTATTATCCCTTCATGCATATATTGGTGACCTTTTATGAAGATTAGGAAGCTTAGATTATGGTTTGGACCTCATTAAGCCATGCAAAGTCATAAAGTCAGGAACTTTATGACTTAAGATACCTCTTAAGGGTCAGATATGTGTTTGGACGTTCTTGTCTTAATAGTTATGAGCTTAATGGTGAGGTTTGGCCCTCTAACGAGTACGTTGGGGGTATGTAGGAGTACGCTCAGTGTAATGCATGGACCAGGCTTCGCGAATTTTACATTATGCATCGATGAGTAGTACGCGGGGCGTACAAGTTCAGTACGCAGGGCGTACTCCCGAGATGATTATTTTGGGCCTTTTGGGATTTGGGCTATGAGATGTTGGACCAGTTATGGGAAGGGTAATATGGTCTTTTTACCTTTAGGAAGACAGAATATAGATTGGGCCATTAATGGGCCTAGTTTGGGTTTGGGTCGCACGATTTATGGGCTTGAACTCAAAAATGTAACATGGGTTAGTATTGATTGTGTTTAGTGTAAAGAGTCGTTGTGCTGTAGACTTGGGTGTGAGATTTGCTATCTTCCGTTTGAGGTGAGTCTTTTCACTGTGATCGTGGGTCGAAGGCACCAATGAGGTCCCACTAAATTGTGTGTGTAGGATGCTAGCTGTCTTTGTGACTCTTACATGTTTGTATGAGCCTGTGTGGTTATATATATATATATATATATATATATATATATATATATATATATATGTGTGTGTGTGTGCTAACCAGCTACGTCTTGCTTGTTATTTTTGTGTTATGTTGTTTATGTGTGTGACTGAGACTGCTGATAGTCTCCAGGGTTATTGATAACCCACAGGGCGTGTTGTTTGACCACTAAGACTGTTAATAGTCTCCATGGTTGCTGATAACCCACCGGGCGTACTGTTTGCCCACTGGGACTGCTGATAGTCCCCAGGGTTGCTGATAACCCATAGTTGTTTATTTATTTATGTTGTGTTGTGTGTGGTATTTTGGGGAACTCACTAAGATTTATGCTTACGATTTGTGGTTTACATGTTTCAGGTTTTCTTATACTAAAGGAGGGGCACGACTCGATTGCATCGTATCAATGGGGGACTTGTGCACATGTTAACTTTTAATGATACTCTGATAAATATTTTAAGAGTTGTAGTTGTGATTTGAATAAACACTTAAAGTTTTAATTGAAAATTTTGGGTTGAAATTTGGGGCGTTATAGTTTGGTATCAGAGCCTTGCTTTGAGGGATTCAGGCATACTCTCGGGTGTGATTGAACTAAAACTGAGGAGTTGGTAAATTTTTCTAAAAGAAAATGATTTTCTAAGAAAGTTTTTAAAATAAAAAGTGGTGCGATGTGTGCAATCAGCCGAGCTCAAGTAAGTATTTCCCAAAATACCCATACGTGTTTATGATTGATGTTTTATGTGAGTATATGAGAATTGCATGCTAGATAAGGGTTAAGGATATGCTCAGTATTGCATGGTAGGATGCCTGATTAGGAGAGATGCCTTTATTTGTGTCGTGTGAGCTGGTAGTGATGCATGCTAGTGACTAGAGATCTATCGGAGCTTCTGAGATATGACTGCTTGTTTATGTAATGCTTTTAGTTGTAGATGCTCGAATGCTGCTTGCTTTTTGCTTTGTAGGACTCATATTGATGCTAGTTAATTGTTTCATGAATATGTTAAGTTATATGCTACAAAAGTTAAATAATGTCAGAGTGATTGAGCTGACCCTATTGCACAGCTCTTGTCTGAGTCTAACCTTTGTAGGGCTGGATCTTTTAGTCGAAGGATTATTTAGGTTTTGTTGTATGTAATTGTACTCGTGAAGTAGTTAGCTGACATCAATGGGAGTCCTTCAGCAGCTGATGACAAGGTGAGGTGAGAATCCTAGGAGAGCCTAGGAAGCGCTTTAGTGCGAGTGATACGTTGTTTAGCAGATTTTGGAGGGTATCATTATGAGGAAGTGACTTGGAGGATTCGAGATGATTCTGAAGAAAGTACAGATAGGTGTGGAAGGTAGTATTGGGCCCATACTGCTGAAATCACAGGATCCGTAATCAAATCAAGGAAAGTACCGGAAATTCTAAGAAGTTGGTTGAGGGTAGGAACATGGTTTGGCACCACGAATCTATTGCATCGTTTTAGGTATTATCAGCTTTTTGGTTATGGCTGTCCGGGAATAAGATGAGTCGGTGATTGTTTGGGCCTTAGTGGCCATGTCAGTTGGGGTTTAATAGTACAAACCTGAATGAGTAGATAATTTCAAGGTCTTGGGTGCCTTACTTGAGGAAGTGACAGTCGGAGTTACGAGACTCAAGAACGGAACGATTGGAATGAGCGGCTTGAGGATTGAAACCTCGAGGTTGAGTGATCGGTTGATAGCTTATGATGTCGTTTTCTACGACGAGGATTCTGTTATTCCAGTTTTCTATGTTGGGGGGAAGTGAGAACGAGTGTATGATTGCAAAGATCGGAGGACGACCTAGTGGGGGAAACCGAATCGTTGCGGTATCCGCGACAAAGGTGGAAATGCACGAGAGGATTCTTGTAGTTTGATCACCTCGAGAAAATTTCATATGTGGAAAGAGAGTCATTTTCATGGAGATTTTACAAGATGAGGACCAGGGTATGCCTTCCTTGAGTTCAGTTAGAGCGTGTTTTGGCAGGTTGTTCTAGGTGATTAGGATAAGTGAATCGGGAACGACAACTTTCATTGTCTATGTTGTATCTCGACTGTGAGGATGATGCCTCATGTTTTATGATTGCATCTCACGATGGAATGAAGGTCAGGTATTCAGATGCGAAGTGTGTGGTAGTCCAATTGTTCTTAGATGGAGAATCAGTGCTATGAATGGGCTATCAGAGTTATTACTTGTGAATTTGCATGGGATTCTTGATGATAGAGGCATTTATGATTGGGAAGCTTCCTAGGTCTTCATCTAAGATTCAAAATGTCTTTGAGTTGTCAGGTCTTTATCTGGGAGATTATCTTGCGTTGTGTTATACATTCCAAGAGTCAGGGATGGTATGTATTTAGCTGAGTCGGTTTGAAGTGTGGTTTGTCTGCAACGACAATTGAACATAGTTCAAACGTAAGTGGGGGAGAACTGGGCATGATACTTGAAAGATCATCGATCTGTTTGAGTTCATGGTTCTATAGGAATGGGTTGCAAGGATCAGCAATTCGAGTATACAAGACTTTGGTTTGAGACGAGGGTGTAGAGCAAGTTGCCTTCATATATATATATATATATATATATATATATATATATATATATATATATATATATATATATATATATATATATATGTCTCGGAATACATGAGTTGTCTTCGCAACAGGAAGTTGTTGGTCAAGGAGCTCGTTGTAGCCAATGGTCCTTTTCGATAAGGCCGATGGACTATTCATGAGTTGGTTAGGTCGCTTGGGTTGAGCATTGGTTGTTGAAGGATTTGTCAGCTCGATGTATAAATTGCTATCAATAATCTAAGATAAGCAGTAGTTGATCTATCAATCAACTTCAGGCTTGAGTATATGTAGTTATGCATGGGTTTAGTTCAGTGGAAAACCTTGGATTATCGGGTTGTTGTCAGTGCATTATCGATCGCTGCTTGTTCTCATTTATCGTCATTGGGTGGGGATGCTTCGATGGTTTTGATTTGTATAATTAGAAGTCAATGATCGTGACAACCTATCATCATGTTCTGTTTATGGTCTATAGCAGACTCGGGTTTGTTTCGGTAGTTGGTAGAACATTGAAGTGATTATCTATCTGTTCCAATTGTGGGTCTTTTGGGTTCCTTGTCATCAATTGAGATTGTAGAAGGATGTAGAATTGTATTAAGGGAAGGTACCCTGGATACAGAAATCTTTGTCGAGAGTAGTAAAGTGCTTCATCTGGTTTGGGGTGTGAGCACTCGATATTGTTTGATCATGGGATCTTAGTACAGTAAGCTCAGTGTGGTGGTGATTGAGTATGAAGATTGTGGGATGGCTAGGTAGTCTAATGATTATGAAGTTATCATAATGTAGATGAATCCAAGTGAGGGATGGTCACTTGGGGCTGTTAGGGATAGTTCCAAGTGCGAGCCACTTTAGAATTTGTTCCCATGTTAGAGTTTTGGATTGGTATATCTAGAGGGAGCGCTAGGGTTCCTTGAGATTGGGAAGAATCCAAGATAGGTCAGGATTATGAGTGTGGAGCAGACTACTGTTTGGCCGACGGGGCCTTGAATGGATAATCGGCTGGTGCGGATTTAATTTCGTCCAATAACAGGACACTCTCCTTCTACCTTTCTTATAATCAGATCTATTCGAGAAGGATTAATCTGGTTTCTGGATGAAACTTGGTAATCATATTAATTATAATGGGATCTATTATTCGCAACTAATCAACATATAATTCTCAATATTATTTGTCACTTTCCTTGCATGTCTATTGGTTTGATTTACAACAATCTTAAACGTTTTTATAATGTGTTTATAATTCAACAGACTAATGGACACTCAAATCCCAACTGCTAGTCTCCACTACATGAACCAAGAGTTTTCCAAGCTTGACCGATTCGATGGTCAGAACTACACCCGCTGGACTGACAAGGTCAAGTTCATGCATCGTGTGCTGAAGCTCGCCTATGTTTTGGACCCAAAACTGACCCCAATTCCTGCTGATCCAATTCCCGAGGAGGGGAAAACTGTGGATCCAACGATCAACTCTAATCTGGAAAAGCAAAGGGCTCTGCGTAGAGAGTCTGAGGAACTATGTGTGGGTCACATCAAGAACTCACTATCTGATCGGCTCTATGATCTTGACGCGCCGGTAAAAGATCCGAGAGAGTTATGGAGTGCTTTGGAACTCAAGTACAAGGCACATGAGGAAGGTACTAACAAGTACCTAGTGTCAAAGTACCTAGAGTTTCAAATGGATGATGACAAACCTATCATGGAGCAAGTTCATGAACTCCAGGTCATGGTCAACAAGCTGAACGCGCTCTCCATCTTGATACCATAACTCTTTCAGGTTAGTGCGATCATCGCAAAACTACCAACCTCGTGGAAATACTTCTCTAAGAGAATGATGCACAAATATGAGGACTACTCCTTGGATGATATGATGAAACACCTTCGTATTGAGGAGGAAACTCGCATCAGGGACAAGCGTGGTAAAGTCGGATCGAGTGTACACCATGTATCAGCTGGTGGTTTTTATCATAAGACCAAGTCTGGGGGACAAAACAAAAGGAACTTGGGACCCAAGAAACAAAGCTTCAAGAAACCAAGTCATCAGAATCCTAACTCAAAGCCAAAGAGGATCGGACCTTGCCACGTCTGTGGAGAGATTGGGCACTATGCAAGAGAATGAAAAGATCGCAAATTAGGACTGGTAGCACATGCAGTAGAGCAGGTGACTGACATGGTGGAAAGTGTGAAGATTGGAGAGATTTACATGATCTCTTCACTTACCCGAGAAATATGTGCTCGAGGATGGTTTGTAGACACTGGAGCCATTGTGCATGTTTGTGGGAAATGAGAGAGCTTCCGCACTTACCGTCCAATGCCACCAGGAACGATAGTTATCTGTGCTGATGGTCACAGAGCTGAAGTTCAAGGGAGCGGTGATGTTCGTCTGAAATTTACGCGTGGTGAATGGGTTACCCTCCGAGATGTTCTTCATGTTCCTACTATCTCGAAGGGGTTGGTTTTTGCGGACAGGTTTGACAAGGGTGGGTTCAAGATGGTGCTTGAGAATGGCAAAATTGCGATCACTAAGGGCAGAAGATATGTTGAGAAGGCGAACAATTGTTATGGGATGTATCACTTATCCCTTAGTGATGAGGGTAGTGCAAGTGGGTCTAGTGTTGATAGTAATGGTGCAAGTGTTGCAAGTGCGTCTAGTGTTGCTAGTAATGATGTAATTGGTGGATTGGTTGCAAATGTGAATGAAGTGAACTTTTCTGGTTATTTTGTTTGTTCAATTTCTTTATGGCATAAACGTTTAGCACACACTAATGTTAAAAACATTGAAAAAAATGCAAATTAAAGGAATGTTAAAATATGACTCAAAATATTTTGAAAATTGTGTGAAATCAAAGTTTACTAAGAAACCATTTCCATCAGTTAAGAGAAATACATCATTACTTGACTTGATTCATTCTGATATATGTGAATTAAATGGAATACTTACTCGAGGAGGAAAAAGGTATTTCATCACATTTTGTGATGACTCCAGTCGACATCTACATGTTTATTTGCTGAGATCAAAAGATGAAGCTTTTAATGCATTTAAACGGTATAAGGCTAAAGTCGAAAATCAACTTGAAAGACACATCAAAATTCTTCGCTCAGACAGAGGCGGAGAATATTTCAACCAAGAGTTTGACACATTTTGTGAAGAGAATGGAATCAAACATGATAGAACTTCACCATATACTCCCCAACAGAATGGTTTGGCCGAAAGAAAGAACCAAACCCTTTGTGAGATGGTCTACTGTATGTTGAACCAATCGGGTCAACCAAACAATCTGTAGGGGGAAGCACTATTGACTGCTTGCTATGTTCATAATAGGATCACTAGTCGTGTGATTCCTACAAGCCCTTATGAGTTGTGGAAAGGTAGAAAGCCTAACCTAGACTATTTGAAAGTGTGGGGGTGTGTTGCTTATTATCGGACTCCCGATCCTAAGCCAACCAAATTGGGAGCACGAGCTAATAAGAGTATATTTATTGGATATGCTCACAATAGTAAGGCTTACCGGTTATTATATATTGAATCAGGTGTTGTTGTGGAATCCAGAGATGTGGAATTCTTTGAGGACAAGTTTTATAGGGATGAAGAAAACTCCAGTCATAAAACACCTACAAGTACTTCTCGAGAAATACTCCTACCTCCTCCTATTATGGAGAAACCAAGGAGAAGTACTAGGGCTAGAATAGAGAAAAGTTTTGGAAATGATTTCTATTCTTATTTGGTCGAAGGAACGCAAAAGAAAGTGACAAGAGAGGTCATCTTTTCCATTAACTTGGATGATCATCCTAAGACCTTTACTGAAGCCATGACATCTCGAGATGCTCCTTTGTGGAAGGAAGCCATCAATGACGAAATGGACTCAATTATGGGTAATGGAACTTGGGAGTTATTTGATCTACCCAAGGGGAGGAGACCCATAGTATCCAAATGGATATTCAAGAGAAAATATCACCCCGATGGGTCCATATTCGCCTATAAAGCAAGATTAGTTGCTAAGGGCTATAGGCAGCGAGAAGGGATCGATTATTTTGATACCTATGCCCCAGTTGCTAGGATTAGTTTTATTAGAACTCTCATAGCAAAATCAGATTTGAAAGGATTGTACATTCATCAAATGGATGTGAAGACAGCCTTTCTGAATGGTTATCTCAAGGAGGAGATTTACTTGGAGCAACCTGAAGGTTTCGTGATACCTGGACAAGAAAACAAAGTATGTAGACTTGTTAAATCCTTGTACGTGTTAAAGGAAGCTCCCAAACAATGGAATGAGAGATTTGGCACCAATGTAACTACTTTTAGATTCCAACATAATAGTGCTGACTGGTGTATTTATTCTAAATGCTCTTCCGAATACACAATTGTTATATGTCTTTATGTTGATGATATGTTGATCATTGGAACTCACCTAAAAGGTATTATTGAGATTAAGAAATACCTATCCTCGAACTTTAAGATGAAATATCTTGGAGAAGTTGATACAATTCTTGGTATCAATGTGAAAAGGACAGGCGGTCAGATTTCTCTGAGTCAATCTCATTATATAGAGAAAATTCTGACAAAGTTTCAACATTTGAACATTAAGGAACTCAACACTCCTTTTGATTCAAGTGTGAAACTAAATGTGAATTCTGATCGAGCAGTGGCTCAACTAGAATATGCTAGTGCAGTTGGAAGCGTGATGTATTCTACTCACTGCACTCGACCTGACATTATATTCGCTGTAAGAAAAATGAGTCATTATACTGTTAATCTAGGGACAGAGCACTGGAAGGCAGTGGGTAGAGTATTGGGATACCTAAAAAGGATAGGTACTTTTGAGATGACGTATTCGTCATCTAACATAATACTTGAAGGTTATTCTGATGCTAGCTGGATAGATCACACCAGTGATTTAAAATCAACATGTGATTGGATTTATACTCTAGCTGGTGGTGCTATTTCTTGGGCGAGCAAGAAACAAACATGGATAGCTCATTCAACGATGGAAGTGAAGCTAATTGCCTTAGCAGCAGCGGGCAAAGAGGCAGAGTGGATTCAAGATCTACTTATGGATATCCGTTTGTGGGATATTCCAATGCATTCAAGACCCATGTACTGTTACAATGAGGCCACACTGTCTAAAGTATATAATGCGGTATATAATGGGAAGTCGAGACATGTAGGTTTGAGACACAATTTTGTGAGACAACTAATTGAAAGTGGTACCATTAAGTTTGTCTATGTCAAGACAAGTAGGAACTTGGTAGATCCATTTACCCTTCTGACGAGAGATTTGGTTACATCAACCACGAGAGTCATGGGTCTAAAACCACAATAGAATCGCTTAGTGATGGAAACCCAACTTGGTATCAGTGCTCCTAATTCTCAAGTTTAAAGGGTAACAACGAAGTCACTAACGATAGAAGGTACTATCATTAATGATAGATCCATGTGAGGTAGCATAGTACGTCGTTTCCGAGAACGAGGTTGAGTTACGACTCTTAACAAAGTTTTGGAGACATCTAAGCAACGGAGATGTTGTAAAACTTTGCCTATATGATCTAGAGGTGGTGTCGCCATAAGTGACGATTAGTGGTTTACCTTATAAAGGGTCATGAAAAGGGTTTATAGCGCATGGCCATATTAGCGCTTAGGAAGAACGCAAAGACGACTTGTGATGTGTGTGGGTAAACCGGAGAGGTCATTAAGATTTGTGGTTTAAACCTATAAGGATACCATGGAATCGGTATCTTCTCGTTTGTTCTTATTAAACTAGGGTTTAATCTTCGTGACACCTAAGTGACATCATCTGTCCGAGTGAAAGGAAACTTTCTAACTTGGTGGGGGATTGTTGGAACTTTATATATATATATATATATATATATATATATATATATATATATATATATATATATATATATATATATATATATATATATAAATATGAGTTGCAAGTTGCTAATTTCATTTGTATCCCAGATTGGTGGGAGGAAGAAACCTTTGTGGGTTTATAAGTTTATTCCCTTGATAGGCCATCAAAGGCTTTAGTGGATCAAAGGAATCAGCCAAGCCCACGCGCGCACCTAGCCTAGCCTAGCACTAGTCGACGCACTTTCCACTTTGCATGAAGCATCGGTCGCTGGGAGCTGAGGAACTTTTATTTTTGACGAGCTCGGGTCAAGACGGTTTGACCGATCCGGTCAAATGGTTGGGCGCCGTTGACTTTGTGGAGGACAAGTCGGAATATTCTTGAAGGCCCAGAAAACAGTTTGCTTGGAAAGCAAATCGTCGCCTTAGGGTTTCTAGGGGCCGGCCTATGAGGGCCCGTTTCATGCATTCTAGGGTTTCGATACCTATAAATACAGCTCCCTAGGAGCCGTATTAGACACTCACGAAAATTGAAGCTCTCCTCCTCTCTCTGTGATTTTCTCCCAGTTTCCGAGTATTCACTTTGTGTTTATCATTTTCCAGTGTTGTTGGAAAATCGATAGATCTGCATTAAATCCTGGGGTTTTACTCTGTTGCTTACAGCCAATAGAAGCGATGTAAAAACCTTTAAGGACAAGAGTCTGATCCGTGCAGTTATTCAAAATTCAAGATCAGCCGTCAACAGGTCGGTTTTACATTATTGTATTGCTTTTAGTTTCGTCCAATAACATGACACTCTCCTTCTACCTTTCTTATAATCAGATCTAATCGAGAAGGATTAATCTGGTTTCTGGACGAAACTTGGTAATCATATTAATAATAATTGGATCTATTATTCGCAACTAATCGACATATAATTTTCAATATTATTTATCGGTTTCCTTGCATGTCTATTGGTTTGATTTACAACACTTACTTGGTTTGACGAATCCATACTAAAAATTTAGTCTGAAATGCGGATAGATCATACTTCGGAATTGCAAATTCTGAAACACGTATTCCAGATTTTTTGTGTGGATAACCCATATATATACCGTTGGGCTACAATAAGCCGGTTTTTGGATTCGAAATGAACCATTCCGGACCAAATTGTTAGTTTTCAGAAGAAAAAAAAAAGATTATATTTAATAAGAAAAAAAACAAAAATAAAATGGTTAGATTACACAATTTTCCTAAAGTAAAAATACAACACTCAGGGGTGTTTGTTTTTCCTTTTAAATCTACTTTTTGACTTTTAACTTTTCCAAAAAGTTAGAAAAATCCAAAAGTCATTTGGTAAATGAAAAAGTTTTTAAAACCAACTTTTACCAAAACACAAAAACTAGCATTTGCAAAAGTCACACATCCGTCACTTTTTGTCTTTTTTGAACCTTTGAGGCCGGAAAAACAAAAAAGAATCTCAAACGCTTTTTAAGGGATAATGACTTAAAAGGGTAATATATTTTTTGATTTGTACACATTTAGTCACTGAGTTTTTTTTCCGTCCACATTTACCCCTTCAACTTGTTAAACTGTACACATTGAGTTATTATGACCGGTTACTCCAGGTTAGCCGAGAAAAATGACTTAATAGGGTAATATATTTCTTATTTTGTACACATTTAGTCCTTATTATTTTTGTACACATTTAATCCTTAATATTTTTTTTGTTTCAAAATAAGTCCTTTTTGTTTTTGTATTTATTCACCACTTATGAATGATTTCATTAGATTTTTCTCAGGACATCTTACGTGAGACAATCATTGATGAGGTGTTTGGGGCTGTTGATGCTTATGTCAATCACAATCTTGACTGCTTGGTTGCATAGGTCTTGTGGTTTGGCTTGGTCTTGTGTTCTGAACGTCGTAACTTCTTCATACAATATCATATTTTAATGATCTTTATATCCATGTGTTCATTTTTTTGAGTCTACTATAACTTTCATTAAAATTACTCCCGTTAAAATGTAATATATTTACTTACGATTTAATAAAAAACAAACATTCATACATGCATTCATAAAAAAATGTATGAGTATAAATATCGTTAGTAAAAATATATTACTTTTTAACGGGACTAATCTAAATGAAAGTTTAGTACACTAAATTACGAACGCATGGATATAAAGATCGTTAAAATTCGAGATCGTATGAAGAAGTTATGACGTTCAGAACACATGACCTAAGCCACCAAGTAGTAGGGATTACGATGGACATAAGCATCAAAAGCTTCAAACACTTCATTAATGATTGTCTCACATAAGATGTCGTGAGAAAAACCTTAAGAAATCATTCATAAATTGAATGAGTACAAAAACAAAAATGACTTATTTTGCAAAAAAAAAAAGTTAAGGACTAAATGTGTACAAAATTATTAAGGACTAAATGTGTACAAAGTGAGAAATATATTACCCTATTAAATCATTTTTACCGGTTAACCTGGAGTAACCGGTCATAATGACTGAATGTGTACAGTTTAACAAGTTGAAGGGGTAAATGTGGACGAAAAAAAACTCAGTGACCAAATTTATAAAAATTGAAAAATATATTACCCTTTAAGTCATTATCCCGCTTTTTAAAGAACATCTTTTGGAAAAAATCCCAAAGACCCCCTTAACTAGTTTGAGTTATTGATAATCCGGAATAGTCTTAATGTATCTACACACTTCCATCCACACAAACATATAGTGAGTAGCAAACATCACCAAGAACCCAACAATGGCGAAAGAAGAAGAGGTGATTCTACTTGATTTCTGGGCGAGCATGTTTGGGATGAGGGCCAGGATAGCACTTGCTGAAAAGGGTGTTTCATACGAATACAGAGAAGAAGATTTGAAGAACAAGAGCCAGCTTCTCTTGGAGATGAACCCGATTCACAAGAAAATTCCAGTTCTCATCCACAACGGTAAACCGATCTGCGAGTCTCGCATCATCGTTGAATATATCGATGAATTCTGGAACGATAAAGCCCCATTGTTTCCTTCTGATACTTATGGCAAAGCATGTGCGAGGTTTTGGACTGACTTTATTGATAAAAAGGTAACCTTTGACTTTTCTTGATTTTCGTTTGATTTATTTTTACGATCCTATTTACGGGGGTTTGATAATGGTTTATGGTTCAGATTTGGAATCTTGTTGATTCACCCTCCAAATTAATTGGAAATATTTTGATTTTGGTTGTCTCAAATCAGTTGAAAGTGTATTTTGAATAATTTCAAGCCAGATCTACATATTTCATCGTAGTTGCACAAAAGTTCTAGGAATATGTGGCGATTTGTAGTGATTCTTAAATCTTTTATTTATTACTTCCAGAAGTCAAACCTTGGTTTGTGGATATGCAGGTCTACCTAAATGGGAGAAATTTGCTGTTCAAAGCAGAAGGGGAAGAACATGAGGCATCCAAAAAAGAGTTCATCGATTCCCTTAAACTGATTGAAGGAGAGCTTGGAGAGAAGCCTTACTTCGGAGGTGAGAGTTTTGGGTACGTTGATGTGTCTTTGATCCCATTTTATACATGGTTTCATTCCTATGAAATCTATGGGAAATTGAACATAGAACAAAAGTGCCCAAAATTGATTGATTGGGTTAAAAGATGCATTCAGAACAAGGAGAGCGTGTCTAATGTTCTTCCTGAGTCGCTAAAGGTCCTTGGCTTTGTTCAACAGGCGAGGAAGAGATTGGGACTTGACGAGTAGAAGAACTTTGAGCTATTAAATTACCAATATGTTGTTGAACTAATTTGGCTTTCATGACAGAAAACACTTGGATGTGTTTGTCTGTATAAAACTCTAAATAAAAAAAGTTGTATTTTCAGATATATTCCTTGCTATCTTTACCTTTTGCTATGTTTGTCTTCTACATATTTGTACATACAGAAGCTGATGTTGGGGATTATAAAGTTCTACGTAGTCGAAAGGTTGGAACCATCAGAAATCTACTGAATATAAACTTGTATGTCAAGATATAAGCAATAACACATTTGGTAGCTATTAGAGGTTTAAGATACATAATATATAGAGAGAAGGGATATGGTGTTCAATTTGACATCCTTTCTATATGAAATGTTTTATGAAGTCTTAGTAATGTAGCTATGTTTTTTATGTTATTTTAATCCACTTAAACATATTTAAATGGAAATGTTTAATTGCATTTTTAGTAAACTATATTAATCAGTTTATATATATATATATATATATATATATATATATATATATATGTTTTCCAACTAAACATTTTTCTTTAAACTATGTTAATCATTACTTTAATATATATAAAAAAAATAGTTTTTTTTGCTTTTTTTAATTTTTAAGGAGCTGTTTTTATCGAAAAATGATTTTAAATATATCAAAATTCATAATTTTTTATTCTCTACAAAGAGACATTCATATTGATATAATTTTAAGATAAATTAAAATTTTTATTTTTTTATAGTTTCAGCTATCATTATTCATAAGTGAATAGAAATGCATCAGATTTTTTACTACAGTGCATTCGTTATTCGCTTATGAATAAAAAAAATTTTTAATTTTTTTTACAGTTTAAGTATCATTTATACTACTTATTCATATAACAAATTAACTATAATAAAAATCTGATAAATGTTTTATTCAAATATGAATATAAAATATGATGACAACTAATACATGTTTTATTCATATATAAATATAATATATGACGAAAGATGATGTAAAAAATATATTTTAATTAAGAAAACTTTATTAAGTGTTATATTTATATATGAACGATACTCAAACTATAAAAAAAAGTTAAGCATACGTTTTATTCATAAGTAATAACGAATGTATTGAAATAAAAATCTGATAGATTTTTATTCACTTATAAATAACAAGAACTGAAACTCTAAAAAAAATAAATTTTTTATTTTATCTTAAAACTACATCAATATGGATGTCTATTTATAGAGAATAAAAAATTATAAATTTTGATATATTTAAAATAATTTTTCGATAAAAATAGCTTTGTAAAAATAAAAAAAAAGTATGTTTTTGGATATATTAAGGTAATGATTAATATAGTTTAAGGAAACATGTTTGGTTGGAAAACACATGTGTATCCGTTATTTATTTCCGCCGGTACGCTTAAGTGTTTTGCGTCAAAATAAATGTGTGGCTGAGAATGATTCCCTCATTCTCAACCTTTTTTTTTTTTCTCAATTGAACCCTCCTTACATATATATATATATATATATATATATATATATATATATATATATATATATATATATATATATATATATATATATAAAATGTGATTAAAAAAATAAGCTAAAAATGTTATCGAAAGAATGTGATAAAATATATAAGAGTAAATTACACGAATTGTCCTTTATGTAGGTATTAAAAAACATGTTTAGTCCTTATTTTCAAAAATTAACTCGAACAGTCCCTCGTTAGTTTAAAAGTTACACTTTCATCCCTATCGAAATGAAATGACTATATTGCCCTTATTAATTTATTTTTTTCATTTATTTATTATTATCCCCATTAAATATTGTTTAAAAATTAGGCAGGCCCAACTACCCCACGCTTGAATGTCCTTAACCATCGACGACCACCTCCGGGAACAATCATCAATCATCTTTATATGATTTCCAGGGAACAATCATCAATCATCAATCATCTTTATATGATTTCCAGTTAACCACTACCGTCGAAGATGACCACCTTCGGGAACAATCATCAATCATCTTTATATGATTTACAGTTAAGACCTTCACCCTTTACCGTCGACGATGACCACCTTCGGAACTACCATCAATCATCTCTATATGATTTCCTTTTAATCAGACTCATGGTTTGTATGATTTCCTAACAAAAAACAAGGCCTTGAAGCTCAGAAATCAAAATGTAACAAAGATCCAAAATTCAATCTAGGTTAAAATCTGATAAACATCGATTGTATGATTTCCCAAACACTGATTCTTTCTCTGATAAACAATCACAGATGTAACAAAGATCAAGAAGTAAAGAGACCAGCGTTCTGATTCGATCATATATGAAAGATCTGCACTTGGTACCGATTTGTACGGATCTAAAACCGGATTCAACCCCTCTGCAACCCTTTGTAACCAAGTTGCCAGAGACAGTGTCCGCCTCAGATTATAACACCTCTAATTCAAACATAGAAGAAAGAACGAGTTTGTCATTTCTTCATTGACAACGAAGAAGAGAGAAAGAGATCGTCGGTTCTTCGTACCTTTTTGGTGATGACTTCCCCATTACAAAATCAGATCAAAGGGAGGTGACCTTGCTCCGATGGTGTTTGAGTTAGGATTCGACTTCATGGTGGCTATTGAGGTCTGTAACTACAGATATTTCCACCACCGGTGAACTATAACATCATCATGTTCCTCTAAGAGGCTTCTTTTGAGGTTAATCTTTGAATTTAAGCAAGTCGACCACATCTGGATGGGTATCTTGAAATTTATCAGAAGCATATGTCTTTTCCGACGGGTCCTGCATAAAAAAAAAGAGAGAAAGGGGGAATATGTAGAGGGTGTGATGCGTACAAATAGCTACACCTAATATTATTATTTATAACCTAACTACCTTAGCTAACTAATTGCACCTAGGCAGTGTACCTAGTCAAAATTATAGAATAGTTGGGTAAGTCGGGTGTCGATCTCAGGGAACGGTTTTGACTAATTAATTTATCTACTATTAAATTGACCTAATTTTAGAGCAAAGAGGGGGTTTTATCTGATTTTGCAAGACCAGACAAACTTAAATCACAAAATTCAATCAATTAATTAAAAACACTCCTGTCTAGTTTGAATCCACTTCTTTATTTATGTTTAGCTAATAATTATGGATTATCAAAGTTGGTCACAAATTATTATGTAATTAGCAATTCAAGTCCAAATTTACTAATCTTTTTACCAATTCATGGACTACCTTGTATGATCACACATAAGTAAAACACAGAATTAGTTATTAATTATATGTGAGCTATGTAAGATTTATCTAAGCAGACACAATTATGGTCATAAATTATGTCCTCTAGCACAGCTAAATTAGTTACTTTTATCACTTATCTAAGATTTTGGTCGATCCTAGCTCTAGCAATTCAATGTTCACTAAATCACTAGGGTTCAAGTTCATGTAATTCAATGATCACTAAGCTACACAAAACATGAATTTAAGCAACTAAGAAACTAAAATAACATGCTAGGTAATGATAATCAAACACAAGCAATTTACCAACTAATCAAATTCACTAGTCATTAAGCTAAAACATAATTCAGAAGCTTCATCTAGCTAGACAAGAGCTGCTAGATTCAGCTACTCATAGTAACAAGTAAGCAAAAACAAATCAAGTTATCAAACATGTTCATAACTATCAAACTAATTAACTAATTATGAACCTTTACTCCTTTTGGTGTTGAAGGCCTTTTCTAGAACTCTTCTTCTGCTCAAAATCGTCTTCAGGTAACCTTCCAATCAGCCAAAAACTCCCCAAGTCGTAATGGGCAAGGGAATTTATAGTTTTATGATTTCCCGAGTTCACGTCGTGAACAATAAGGATTCACGTCGTGAATGCGATCTTTTCGTATTCAACAAGGACTTTTCCACCCGGATGCATATCTTCTGGAATACTCTGCTCACGTCGTAAATCATGAACAATTCACGTCGTGAGAACGTCTTTTTGGTGGAATCTTCAACTTTCTTCCCTTCAAGCCTCCAAAGTTCCAAATATTGTCAGTTTCAGTCCCTATCTTCAAGAATGCTTCTATTTTGGCTGCAAATAACAATTTATCCTTATAAGTACCATTATTCTATGCAAATAACCAAAATATTAATAAAAAAACATAAATAAATATTGCCTAAAAATGCGTATAAATATGGCAATATCAGGGTGGGTGAGTGTGGGTCCAATTTTCTTTTTAAAATGATAAATAATATTAGATTAATTGAAAAATAAATACATAAGGGTATTATGGTCATTTTAGATAGGGAAAATGACTTATTAAGGTAACTAACTATTTCTATTGTCCATATATAGGTAATGTTCTTTTTTTTGTACTCATTAATGAAACCAACTTGTTTGTATGTTCACATTTAGGTAATATGACCGGCACTCACCTGTTTTACCCGGTTGCATCAATTTAGCTCAGTTAAAGCGAAATACATGGATTCTTACGTGGTCATTACACCCCTTTCTCATTTAATTAGGTTCGACAAGATCAATTTCTCCATAATCACCTCCCGATTAGAATCGATTCATCAAATTGAAGATTAGAGTTTGGAATTGAAGCTATGTGTTGAAGTCGACTGTAAGATGGCATCTCAATCATCTACAGGTAAGTATTTAACTGTAGATGTTCATTACAGTGGACAATTTGCCCTAAATCCGTTAAAATACTTAGACCCCGAAAAAATAACAGTGTGTGATGTCGATTTTGGAGGATTTACATATAAAGAGTTTCTTTTGTGGCTTAGGAATTTAACCAAAGGAAGTTGTGATAATGTGTACTACTGTAGTAGAAAGGAAACCTTGGGTGAGGGTATTATAAGAATCGACAGTGATGCTGATTATTGGGAGTTCGTTGAAGCTACTTATACTCGTGAAGTTGATTTGGATGTCTACATTGACCAACAAAAAGAACCAATCCTTGAGTGGGATGACAATGAGGTGTTATCAGATGATAACGGGTATGACTTGGATGACAACGAAGTAGAGGATGACAATGATGAAGATGATAAATTGGATGATATTATGGCATATGAACATGAAGTTGATGAAGAAGTCCATACCATTAACAAAACTGTTGGTGACGATTTTTTAAACAAACTTTCAGTTATTGGTAAGCTTAGTGATAATGATGAACCTAATGATGGAAAAGATGATATTTTGATGTGAAAAAGTTTATTTATGAAAAAGTTTCAGTTATTGGTAAGCAGGTTTGATGTGAAAAAGTTTATTTATGTTTTAGACTCATATTTTGATGAATTTACAACTTCAGCCCCTAAAAATCTTTATTTTTCACAACTTTGGGCCCAAAAACCGTGAGGCCCAAATCTTAAGCCCAATAAGCATAAATTTATGTTTTTAGCCCCTTGAGAAGTATTATTTCCATAAAAATCAGGTTTTATATAAATAAATACCATTTTGTCCTTATAAAACCGAAAAACATCATCTTTTAACCAAATCTTTGTTATTTTGCAAAAATGACACATATAGAAATCTTTGGCTTTGTTTTTCACTTCTTAAACATAAAGACTCTTGGATCTTTGAAGTATGTTGTTTATTATGTTTTTGTTTATGAATCTTTCACACTTTTATCTATAAATCTCGAGATCTAACAATTATTATCACATTTTAACAACACAAACCAAAGGAATCACATATAACATGCATACACACATAGATCAACACATAGCACTTGTATTCTCCCCCCAAAAACAAGTAAAAACCGAAAAAAGGGGGTATGAACTCACCTTGCTTAGTTGTTCACGGTTTTGAAGAAGAAATGGAAGGAGTTGATGAGATTCTCGGCCCTAGCAAACTTCTTGAGAGGACTTTGGCTTAGATGGATTCTAAGGAGTAGATCACGAATTTTTGCATGTATAAGGAAGGGATTTTTGATGAAATCAAGAAGCTAAGTCATGGATCTAAGCAACAACTTACCAAAGATTTGTGATATGAGTGAAGAACCTTCTTGGAATGCTTGTAATTCTCGAAATTTTGAGGGATGAATGAAGGTGTTCATGAGAGAATTTTGAAGTGTTTGAAAATGAATTATGTGTGTGGGTGTGTTAATGCTCTCAGCCGAGAGTAGAAGAAGAAGAGAGGAGAGAAGTAGTGAGGTGATAGATGCATTGAGATATGAGAAGTTGCATGGATATATGTTGAGTATAATGCTTGGTTATCCTACATGTAAAAATGAGGTAGCATGGTTTAATCTTTCATTTTTTCTTATACTTGGGCCGAATGGGCTAAAGGAAGGAGGTAAATTAATTTGGCCCACTTCTTATCTTGGTTCGAAATTATGAGGTCCATAGAAAAGTTTTCGGCCCATTGGGCCTTTAGGGTAGTTCACGGCCCAATTTTGTATAAAAGAATGGATTTATGGTCCATGAAAGCTAATTAAATCAATTATGGCCCAATAAGGCCCATTAAGGTAAACCAAATCATTTTGGATCCATTATGGCCCAAAATGTTAAGTTTCATGGAAGTGGGTCCAATTAGAGCCCATTTAAGGGTTCTAGGCCCAAAACAGTTAGATTGGAGACTTATTGGTCCATTAGGCCCAATAAGGGAATCCTAGTCCATAATGGACTTAAACCGGGATTTTTAGGGTCTCCAATCTTTCGTTGACCATTGGGAGTGTTTGTATTGAGTTTTGCTCTTTCATTTGGATTTTTAATGGAAGTTTGTGGTCATTGAATATTCTCAAATCATGTTTTCAAGTCAGGGTTACAATTGTTGTCATTGATCATGCTTACATAAGGATAGAGTTTCCTAGCCAAATTTGCTAGTTGTGACACAGTAATGGGTCGGCCTTAGTGCCTTCGACCCATGAGTGTGGTGAGAAGACTCACCTCAATACTGAACGGTAGCCGACTAGGTCGAGATTCCAAATATCCGCTCTACACAAACCCTATAACAGAAACAATTCCTTAAATACAACTCAAAATTCCCCAAAACCCCTTAAAGGTCAAACTTGGTCAAAGACTAAGGTTAAAGGTCAAAGTCAAAGGCATGAGTTGACCCAACTCGCCAAGTTGTCCCTCAACTCGTCAAGTTTCTCCATCATCCGTACAGATCGGGAAAAATCCCATCAACTCGTCGAGTTCACTAGTGAACTCGTCGAGTTGGCCAGAAATCCAACATCTTAATGCATTAAGTTGATTCCATCGAATCTAGGGACTCCAAACCTCAGATCTCTTCCAAAATTATGTCTAGAAGGGTAAAGTTTCCAACTTTCCCTTAAGAACCATCCATAACGAGTCAAATCCAAATTCTAGGTTCATTAGAGTGAGTCTTAATCCATTAAGCCCTTAAACTTTCACAACATAGTCCCAAAACACAGATCTGGTGTCCAAAGGTTGGAAAATCATGTAAAGTTTCCAACTTTATGTCCATGCAAGCTAAAATACACTCTAGGGCTTAATAAAGACTTAATAAGGGACTTATTGCATGAATGGAACTTAAAAACCAATAAAGTTTGCAACTTTAAGTCAATAGGAGTCATGAAGGGGTCAGATCTAACTTATTAACCCCTGGAAACCTCAACATCTTGTACAACCCAACCAAAATCCCAAAATCATGCTAAAACTTAAAACAAACAGATCTAGATGAATACAAGGCAAGATGTCGACTTTATACCTCAAGAAGACTGCTATTGGTGAAGAGTTTTTGGATCTAAAATCCTTCTTCCAAGCTAGCTGCTTCCAACTTCCACGCTCCTTCCAAAGAATCACCAAAATCAATTTTCCAAGCTCACCACAACTCACACACTCAAGCTTGCAAGGTGATATACAAACTTAGGGTTTCTGGACAAGGGAGGCTGGTAAGGAGGCCAGCTAAGGGGGTTTAGGTCCTTTAAATAGGGTGAAACACCCTAAAATTAGGGTTTCATCCCAGTCGCCAACTCGTCGAGTTGGGACACCCGACTCGTCGAGTTGGGTCATTAAATCCCGCGGCCACAATATTCTCAACAGGACGAGTTGGAGCTCCCCGGCTCGTCGAGTCCCAACAAAGATTTCTAATATTTGAGAAATGTTTTATACCTGGACCAAACGTTACTATATATATATATATATATATATATATATATATATATATCATCCAATTGTTTATACTTACACATATATATATATATATATATATATATATATATATATATGTGTGTGTGTGTGTGTGTGTGTGTTGACAGATTTTGGAGAGTTGTACCATCTTGTTATCAACAATTTGAAGTGGGGCTTTTATACGATGCATATGCTATAGACCTTGGTGAGAAGACATGTGGATGTAGAGCTTGGCAATTAACTGGTTACCCTTGTGTGCATGCATATGTTGCCATTTCAAACCTTAATAGGGATCTAGAGGACTATGTATCACCATGGTTGACCACAACAATGTTTTGTAATGCCTACATGTACACCATTAAGCCACTCAATGGTAGTGATATGTGGCTTGATGTAGATTACATCAAGCCATTGCCTCTCAAAAAGAGAAGGATGCCGGGAAGACCATCAACAAAAAGGAAAAGGGATCAAATTGAGAGTGAACTAAAGGGTAATAAGCATACAGTCTCAAAAAAGGGTATTGTCATGAGATGCAGCATATGTAGGGAAACAGGGCATAATAAAGCTAAATGTCCTCAAAAACCAATTGGGGAATCATCAAATCCAAAGTAAAAAAAAGAAACCCAAAAAGAAGGTATGTGTTCTCCCTTAACTTTTGATTAAAATATAACAGTTTGTAATGCTAACATTTAAATTATCGCATAACAGGTAAAGTGAAGGTTGAATTGGTTCAAGAAGTTGATGTGGAAAGTGATAGTGATAGTGAATTTCAAAGGGAAACTGATAGCGAGGTGGAGTCTTATGAAGTTGATTTTGAAGATGATAATCATAGATATGAAGATGTAGACCTACCTGAGGATGAAGTTAAAGTTCAAGGACACGGTTAAGGTGTAGTTGGAGGGGTTGAAGAACAGGTTGAAGTTGAAGTTCAAGGACAAGGTGAAGGTCAAGAAGGTGAAGACCAAGCTACAATTGTAGATCAAGTTGAAGCACGAGTTGTAGTTGAAGTTCAAGGACAGGGTAAAGGTCAAGAAGGTGAAGAACATGCTGCAGTTCAAGATCCAATTGGATAAGATGATCAAGGACAGGCTGCAGTTCAAGATCGAGTGGAATAGGAGCTTATGGAAGAAGTACCAGCATTTCAAGTTCTGCACGGAAAGAGAAGAAGGAAACCTTCAGAAATAATCACAAAATTCAGTTAAGAAAGAAGTAGGAGGGGAAACAGGGGAGTAGCGGTGAAAATCCGTTTGAATTGGAATATAATTTGGCACTTTGTTATTTATTTGTCATCTTTTGACTGGGAATCTTTGTATCTAGTCATATGTGTAACTTTTGGACTTTAGTCTAGTCATATGTGTAAGTTTTGGAATCTTGTGTGTACCTTTTGGCAATAATGCATGTGTAATTGTGTTAGGATTAACTTATGGCACATCTTTTGTAAACAATGTTTCCTGGGAATCCAATGTTTGATTATATTACATTCCAATGTTTGATTATATTAGATTCCCATGTTTGATTATATTACATTCCCATGTTTCATTATATTACATTCCAATGTTTGATTATATTACATTCCCATGTTTCATTATATTACATTCCAGTGTTTGATTATATTTCGTTCTAATACAAAGTTCCATTCAAAACATCAGAAGCAAAAAACAGGTAAAACAAGTTTGTTGCATTAATTACCTACATAAGCATAAACAAAAACAGGTGGACTACATCATTCTAATAGCAATCAAGTTTCCTTCATGAACCACATCATTCAACCCTAATACATCATGAACTACATTCAAATCAACATTTTCACATACAATACAAATAACAAAATTTGCGCAACTTTGTGAGTAAACAACTTCCACTTGACTTTGTCCAATTCTTGTCTATTAACCAAGTCGTTGTTGTTTTCTTGTTCGATCTTCATCCTACATATGCTAATTTCATTCTCCAAAGTGCAAATTTTCAAGGTTAGATTGCAGCTTTCTTCTGGTTTCCTCCTGTAAGGCTTTCTTCCATCTATCCTCCCTTTATCCTCATCCAGCCATTGCCAAAATTTATAGCTTGGACTTTTTCCATTTTTGAAGAAAAATTAAAAAAAAATGTTAAATTGAAGGATGAAGAAGAAGAAAGTTGCAACGTATGCAACAAGATGAAGAAGAAGAAAGTTGCAACGTATTCAAAAATATTAATTTACCATCGAGTTCTGACAAACTCTAAATTTTCTTCCAGGGTTGTCATGGGTTCTTGAAGTCTTCACACGAGATGGTAAGTCGCAATCACATGAATGATCATCTTGAAATTCATATTGTCGTTTTGAAGAATAAGATGAGGAAGAAGAAGCCATCGTCGATCTAGGGTTTTAAATCAGGGGTGTAATCATATGACACACTTCTTATAATGTAAATGACGAGAATATATGCACAATGCCACGTAGGTGCAACGTATTCAAGTCATATGCCAGGTGGATGCCACATAAGCAAAAACAGGTGATAGCCGGTCATATTACCTAAATGTGAACATACAAAACAAGTTGGTTCATTAATGAGTACAAAAATAAAAGAACATTAGCTATATATGGACAATAGGAATAGTTAGTTACCCTAATAAGTCATTTTCCCTTTTAGATATAGCATAGACTAAAACCGCAACAAAATCGTCTTTTAGGGATGAAACGTGCAAGTTTAAACCAAAAAAAGGACGTTCCTGGTTAATTTTTAGAAATAGACACTAAATATGCTTTTTGACACCTGCGTTAGGGACGATTCGTGTAATTTACTCAATATATAAAATAAATAAATAAATAGTGATCGGAGAATAGACCAAAAGAAATTTACTAACTTCAATGTTAAATTTAATAATCTTTTTAAAACAAAAAGACAATATATTCACTGTAGCTTGGGAATGAGTATCAGTCTGGACCGATAATCGAATAACTAAGAACCGATTTACTAAGAAATGGAGAACCAGAATTAGACCGAATACTTTGGTTACGATTTCAACTGGTTCGGATCTATAAGTAAGTGTGCTCTTTAGGGTTGTGTTCAATTCCGAATCCGACCTAAACTGGACCAAGAACTAAGGAACCGAGAACCAATTTAATGAGAAATGGAGTTGATAACCAGACCAAATACTCAAGTTCTGATTTTGATTTTTTTCCAGTCCGGTTCTACTGAGTCAAATACTCATCCCTACGGGGGTGGCCCTTGGCATTTTGTATGAAAGACCAGGAGGCGACTCCTAGCAATCTGTATGCAAGACTAGAGTCTAAACTCTGACAGTTACTTAGTTAAGTAGTTGTACATTGTATGCTAGTTGCCTTTGTGATGCTTGCATGGAAGACCAGGAGGTGGCTCTTGGCACTTGTTTGTAAGACCCAGGGTTTTGGCCCCGGGCTTGGCAAGGAAGACCATGATACGGCTCGTGGCAAAATGGCAAGACTATGGTTGGCACATAGCACATTCTATTGATTATTTAATATGTATGATGTGTATGGCTCGTATGATATGTATGTTATGTGGTATTTGGGGAACTCACTAAGCTTTGTGATTACAGTTTATGGTTTCCGGTTTCAGGTACTTCCGGTTCGAAAGGGAAGGGCCCGACTTGATCACAAAGCATATACCCTTGTTTTTCTGTAATTTGTGATTTTGGGATTTTACTCTGATAACTTTTTTACTCTTGAATACTTTAAATGTTTGAATAAAGATAAATAAATGTTTAAATATATATTAAAATTGAAAATTTTATCCTATGATTTTCGGGGTGTTACAAGTTGGTATCAGAGCCTTGGTTTGAGGGATTCGGACATATTCTCGGGTATGACTGAACTCAAACTAAGGGTTTGGTGAAATTTGTTATAAAATAAACATTTAATTAAAAAGATATTTCTAATCAAAGAAAGGGGTGTGATGTGTGTAATCGTCTGAGCTCAAGTATGTGGTTCCTAGAATACCAATACATGTTTATTATGATACATGATATGATTATGTGAATTGCATGCTAGATTAGGGAGAAGGATCTGCTCAGTATTTCATGATAGGAGAGATGCCTTTATGTGTCTGATTGTATGAGCTTTAGAATTGCATGCTAGTATGAATTTCTGATAAGTGGATAGAACGGCTTGATTAGAGAATGTTGGTTAGATTTTTTGTTGCCTGAATGTTGCTTGCTTTGTGCTTTGTGGGACTCTTAGTGATGTGGATCAACTACTAAGTGAATATGTTAAGTCACATGTTGCACATGTTAAATATTCTCAGAGTGATGGACTTGGCCCTATTGTGCGGCTGTCTCTAAGGCATACCCCCAGAAGTGAATAGGAAGCGAAGCACGACTCATCATAGAACGAACCATGTCTAACAAGGTTCAATTACCTCTCAGCTACACCATTTAACTGTGGTGTCCTAGGATGAGTTAATTGTGAGACTATCCCACATTCTTTTTGATAGTCGTTGAACTCGATACTAAGATACTCCCCGCCTCTATCAGATCTAAGTACCTTTATCTTCCTGCCCAATTGATTCTCGACCTCATGTTTAAACTCCTTGAACTTTTCAAAGGTTTCTGACTTATGTTTGATTAAGTAGATATAGCCATATCTGCTATAATCATCAGTGAAAGTCACATAGAATCGATTAGCATCCCTTGTAGTTGATCTGAAGGGCCCACATACATCTGTATGTATGAGGTCCAACAGACCTTCACCCCTTTCACAAGACCCTGTGAATGGTGATTTCGTCATCTTTCCCAAAAGACAAGATTCACACATATCATCTGATTTTAGGTCAAATGATTCCAACACTCCATCCGTTTGGAGTTGGGCTATGCGTTTCTTGTTAATGTGTCCAAGACGACAATGCCACAAGCATGCCTTGTCTACACTATTAGACAAGTCAATATTAAATACACTATTTCCTAAGCTATCAACACAAATCACTCTTTCATACACACCATCATAAGGTAAAGCTTCAAACACAAAAACACCATTCTTATAAACAGAAATTGAACCATTCAAATCATTAAAAGAATACTTCAAACCTTGTCTGAAGAATGCATTAAATGAAATAATGTTTCTCGTCATCTCAGACAAATAGCAACAATTCAATAAGTCTAATCTAACATCACTACTAAGAAAAAGTCGATAAACTCCGATCTTGGTTACTGGTGAAGACTTTATGTTCCCCATGATCAAGTTTATCCTCCCTCGCTCCACCTCCTCACTTTCTTTTAGCCCCTGCAAATCAGAACAGATGTGAAAACCACATCCTGTATCAAGGACCCATGAACGAGAAGATAATGAGTTATTAGAAGAAATAGTGTAAATACCTGCTGAAGATGGTTTCACTTTGCCATCTTTGATATCCTGCAGATATTTTGGGCAGCTTCTCTTCCAGTGCCCTTTGTCATTGCAATAAAAGCAATCAGCATCCTTTGGATTAGAAACATGGGGAATGGTGGCATTGGGCTTAGCCTTTGGGCCATTTGTAGATGACCCAGCTTGAGCCTTGCTCTTCCAATTTTTCTTAGGAGGACCTTTCCTCTTTTTCCCCTTTCCCTGTCCAATAGCCAAGACAGGGGCACTTGCAGGAGTGGAGGCTATACTTTTACCCTTCATCCCTGCTTCACCTGTCTGCAACAAGTTGTGCAATTGGGCCAGTGTCTGCTTAGTGTTGTTCAAATGGTAAGTTAGGATAAACTGACCATAACAATCAGGTAATGAGTTCAAGACCATGTCAATGGCCAATTCCTCATCAAAGTGAATGTTGAGCTTGACCAAACGCTCTATGTAGCGTTGCATTCTTTGCACATGAGATACAACCGACTCCCCTTCTTTCATTTTGCAAGCCATGAGTGACTTGACTACTTCAAACTTTTCTTAACGAGCTCGTGTATGGTACTTTTCCATAAGGTCCTTGTTCATCTCAAAGGGCCAGTAGTCCTCATAATACCTCTGCAGTTCTGGGGACATGGTTGCGACCATGATGCATGCCACTTTGGTAGCATCATCATAGTGTTTCTTGTAGGCAGCATATTCTTCAGGAGTAGCTTTAGACTCATCAAGATCTTTGATCTCCTTTTCAAGGACATATTTTTTGTCCTCAAATCGAAGCGCCATCTTGATGTTACGCATCCAATCGTTATAGTTAGAGCCATCCATAACGACTTTGGAGCAAATGTTGAGCAAAGAGAAGTTGTGGTTGGAGGATGATGAAGCAGAAGTGTTTCCAGGAGTAGACATCTGAAAAGAAAGATAGTTTTAGTTAGATTTCAAGATACCTCAATATAATAACCCAAAGATATAATATTGAGGTTAGGATCCAACTATGAGGATTTACAACTTAGAAATGGGATGCCGAGATCCAAGTGTAAATTTCATAAAGGTAGGTGAATGACGATTCACCAATTCCACCATTAGACGAAACAAACGAAGTGAAATTCCTAATTCCTTTTGAGATACACTGAAACTATTCAATGGCATGTTTTAATCTCGGATTATGCTCTTCTATTTGTGACTGGGATACCGAGGATCACAAACAAGATGTGAATAACCATGCAAATGTGCTTGGTAACCTCATTGTCTTTATCATTAACTATTGATGTGCCGGTAAACCACACACGCTCCACCAAAATGATAATTATGATATACCCATTACTACTCTTTATTAGTGCCTATTAGTGTGCTGGTAATCCACACACGCTCCACTAACGACCAATAAAGCATAATGTGCAATTTCATGGATTAACATACTTTTCACATTTTTCCTAAAGTAACTAGAGTTGGGATTTTGTAAAATAATGTTCTAGTACTTTCTTTAATAACATTATACTTTTAATGAGATGTAGTTGTCCTATCAAACCCGTTCTGCTAACGACCCTCCACTAATCAAGGAAGCGATGGGTGAGAGTGGACACCCATTCAACTACCATTTTATAGACAGTTTCCTTATACCCCCCTTATAGACTAGCTTCGTGAATGAGACATACTAGCGATTTGACTGACCATATTCTTATACATATATAATATTTAACTTTTAATTATAATACATATATAAGGTGTGTTTTAAACTTTTTAAAACTTTAAGGTTTATATGAATTTCGAAAAAATTAAACTATTAATTTAAATTTAAAATAAACCAAATAACTAGATTTAATAATTATCTATAAATTAACTTTTAATTAATTTATTAAATCTTGTAAGGATTATCTAATTAAATTAAACAATTAATTTAATCCTAATCAATATCCCTTCTAGATTTCAAAATTAAGGGTATAGGATAATTTCCTTATTTTCTCAATTATTCAATTAGGCAACAATTATCCAAAACAATAAACCCTAAAAATACCATGCATATTTTGAAAATCAAGGGAGGAGGCTAGGGTTTTTCAAAACCCTAACCCTAATTTCGATTAGGGTTCATGGAGGCTAGGGTTTTTCGAAAAACCCTTTGAACCAAAAACCCTAAAAACGAAAAATGGCCTTTTAGCGTTTAATAGATATAAACCCTAATTTGCAATTCAATCATTATAGCAATGTAATTTAAAACAAACAATGGCTCTGATACCACTGATGGGTTTTAGGTGAAACAAATAAACTAGAAAACAATTCCTAAGTTCACATGCAACCTACTTTAGATCTATGTTTTAACTATTGAACATATAACTTTGAATTGCAAAACAAGAACCCTAAGGAGAGAGCCTATTTTCGAAATTAACAAACTAGGGTTTTAGAATTACATACCTTTCAATTGTTATAGCAAACAATTGATATTCCTTTGATCTTGATCTTCTTGGAAGCCTAGCATCACAAATGTAATGCCTCTAATGGAATCACACCCAAATGCTAGCAAGAAGGAAACTAAAAGGAGAGAGAGAGAGAGAGAGAGAGAGAGAAAGAGAGTAGGGTATGCAATTTTCGGCCCTAGGGTTTCACCAAAGTAAGAGTGGCCGATTTTGAGAGCCAGGAGGCTCCTTATATAGCTGAGGGATCTAGGGTTTAGGGAAAACCCTAATGTTCCTTTGTTTGGGGCCTAAGCTAGTCCAAAGGCCTTATCCAAGCCCCTTGGACGAAATCATTAGGGTTTCCCATATAGATTTCGTCCACCCCCTTCCAAGGGGTTTCTGGAACCTTCCACTCAACTATTTAATAATTGCAAACTAGTCCCTGCACTTTATAATTAATACATTTAACCCCAAAATTAATTATGATTAATTTCTGGCTAACTATTAATTAAAAATTATGATTTCTAATTAATATATTAATCTTTTAACATATTAATAAATCATTTATATTAATTTATTAATCTTATAATAAATCAATATCTCTCCTTTCATAATTTCCTTGTCTAGTTGCTAGGTTTGAGGGCAACCCAAAAGGACTGTGCTGCTATCAATTCAAGTACATACCAATTATAGTTATGCGCTTAGACACCTAATCCAACAGTCTCCCACTTGGATAAGTCTGTAACTATCATTGCTAGTATGACTTCTAAATTTGACCAGCAAATTGTAGCTTCCAAAAGCTGCTGCTGAACTCTGACCCAGTCAGTTACGTGTCCTTAGATAAGTGATCATATAATCCTTCGTTCTGCAAGATATCCCCAGACATAAGATATGGAATGTAATCAATCTCTTTGTCCAGAATCTATGTTTCCCGATTTCTGATTTGTGATGATGTAGGACTTCTAATTGAACACATCAAATTAGTCAACACCAAATCATCGAGGGGCCCACAGATATCGCTTTTCCGGTTAGGGCAAAAGGAACGAATAAACGTTGACTCATATGCTTGTATCTTTTACTCATAAAACTATACATGACAATACGTTTTATGACACCAAGTTACTGATGCGTTTTCATATCACCAATGTATAAACGACTTTGAAAATTACAACTCATATGTCTTCGTTTCAAGATTACAAGATATTATCGTCTCAGTATTACTCGTGATGAATTCCATGAAGTAATACTCTGAGCGAGGGTTTATCCAATACTCAAATCTCTATTTCTAAGTACTCATGAACATTGCAGCAATTCTATTGCTATGTCTAACTCCCTTAGACAATCTGCAATCCAATTCATGACAGTCTTAATTCACTACTTACTTCCAAAAGTACGAGCGACTGTGGAGTTTGAATAATCATATTATTCAGGAAGTAAAACATGCAAAATATGAAACACAATAATAAACAATTGACAAAAGGCAGTAACCAAACTCATAAATAATACTTTATTATTTAATCACCAAAAGTCAATTACATTTACTTTGTTAGAAGTTTCAGAACAAAAATTAATCTAACTACTAAAACTAATATCATCTCTCAGTCCAATGCTCCGAGCATGCTGAATATGCTTAACTCTACTCAGACCCTTTGTGAGGGGGTTTGCTGGGTTGTCTTCAGATGATACCCTCTTTACCACAAGATGACCTTCTTCTACTCTATGTCTTATGAAATAGTACTTTCTGTCGATATGTCTGGTTTTACCATGATCTCTGGGTTCCTTTGTTAAGGCAACCGCTCCTTCATTATCGCAGAACAGTTCCATAGGCTCCTGGATGGTTGGAACAACTCCGAGATCTCCGATAAAGTTCGTCAACCAAGCTGCTTCTTTCGACGCTTGACTCACTGCTATGTACTCTGATTCACAAGTAGAATCAGCCACCGTATCTTGCTTGGAACTTTTCCAAGTAACCGCTCCTCCATTCAGTAAAAATACCCAGCCAGACTGAGAACGGAAGTTATCTCTATCCGTTTGAAAACTGGCATCACTGTAACCATCTATTCTAAAAGTATCTTTGCCACCAAGTACAAGGACCCAGTCCTTTGTCCTTCGCAAATATTTGAGTATATTCTTAACCGCTATCCAATGAGCTCTACCCGGATTTCCCTGATAGCGACTGACCATGCTTAAAGCAAAGGCCACATCAGGACAAGTACATGTCATAGCGTACATGATCGATCCGACAAAGAAAGCATAAGGTACATGACTCATGTTAGCTATTTCCTCATCTGTACTCGGGCATTGAGTCTTACTCAATTTGGTATTGCTTTGGATAGGTAGCTCTCCCTTCTTGGAATTTTCCATACTAAACCTCTTTAGTACCTTATCCAAGTATGTGCTCTGACTAAGTCCAATTAGTCTCTTCTTTCTATCTCTCAATATTCTAATCCCAAGAATATAGGCAGCTTCTCCAAGGTCTTTCATGGCAAAACACTTTCCAAGCCAAGACTTAACATCTTTCAAGGTTGGAACGTCGTTACCAATGAGTAATATGTCATCGACATATAACACCAGAAAAGTTACTCTACTCCCACTAGCCTTGATATACACACAAAACTCATCTTCACTTCTAGAGAAACCAAACTCTTTGACTTTCTCATGGAAGCAAAGATTCCAGTTGCGAGATGCTTGTTTCAATCCATAAATGGATTTCTCAAGCTTGCACACTCTATTGGGAAACTTTGCATCAACAAAACCCTCTGGCTGATTCATGTAAACATCCTCAGCCAACTTCCCGTTAAGGAAAGCAGTCTTGACATCCATCTGCCAGATTTCATAGTCATGAAAGGCAGCTATGGCGAGCAATATCCTAATAGATTTAATCTTGGCTACTGGCGAGAAGGTCTCATCATAGTCAACCCCTGGGGTTTGAGTGAAACCTTTTGCAACCAGTCGAGCCTTGAATGTGTGCACATTTTCATCCATGTCTGTCTTCTTCTTGAAGATCCATTTGCACCCAACTGTCTTACAACCTGGTGCACTATCAACCAAATTCCAAACTTGGTTGTCATACATGGACTTAATCTCGCTGTCCATTTCCTCTTTCCACTTGGAAGCCTCTGGGCCTGCCATTGCTTCCTTGTAAGTAACTGGTTCATCTAAATTTACCAGTGTCCTATCACTGATGAATGTGTCACCATCTGAAGTATAATGAAAACCATACAACTCAGGTGGCACGCTCACCCTAGTGGATCTTCGAAGAGGTAATGAGTTATCAACTGGTTCAACAAGAACTGTTTCCTCTGGTTGAGTGCTAGTGTCATCTAAGGTTCCTTCATTGGCTAACTCTTGAATTTCTTCAAGGTCAATGGTGCTCCCACTGTCCTCTTTGAATATGAGCTCTCTTTCTAGAAAGACTCCTCTTCATGCTACAAAGACCACGTTTTCACTAGGTCTGTAGAACAAATATCCAAAAGACTGTTTTGGGTAACCAATGAAAACACATTTCTCACTCCTAGCTGCTAGCTTGTCGTGAGTCTCTCGTCTTACGAAAGCTTCACAACCCCAAACTTTAATATGTGCTAACGAGGGAACTTTCCCCGTCCACATTTCGTGAGGTATTTTGGCAACCTTCTTTGTAGGGACACGGTTGAGGATGTGGGCGGCTGTCTCTAAGGCATACCCCCAGAAGTGAATAGGAAGCGAAGCACGACTCATCATAGAACGAACCATGTCTAACAAGGTTCAATTACGCCTCTCAGCTACGCCATTTAATTGTGGTGTCCTAGGATGAGTTAATTGTGAGACTATCCAACATTCTTTTAGATAGTGGTTGAACTCGATACTAAGATACTCCCCGCCTCTACCGGATCTAAGTACCTTTATCTTCCTGCCCAATTGATTCTCGACCTCATGTTTAAACTCCTTGAACTTTTCAAAGGTTTCTGACTTATGTTTGATTAAGTAGATATAACCATATCTGCTATAATCATTAGTGAAAATTGTTGGATATAGTGTCTAAGTCCATAACTTTATTTGGTATGTACTTGACCCGACCCGGCATGGTCCATTTGGGTTGCATGGCATTGCAATACTTGGATAGACTAAATGAGAGAATAAGGCACTTATGATTATTAATATATTATAAGTTCTAATATATTAATAATAGTATTATTTAATTAGTATTGATCAAGTATTAATCTAGTATTAATTTGGTGATCAAAGTGAGACTAATTAAATATATAGGGTTGATTATGACAATCATCAATTCTTTTATGGTGGATTAATGATCCATGGTTTATGGGTTTGGTTATAACCATATGGAGCTCCATGGATAGTCCATGGGAGTTACAAACCCATGGGTCATGGGAAATCAAGAGTCATGACAATTAAGGGCATTCATGTGTAAACCCTAATTGTGACAACACTATAAAAGGAACCCTATGGCTAGCAAAATCATGACCTAGTTGACCTAGTGTTACTAGAGAGGGCATAACCGATTTTGAGTGCTAGAAGTATTCTCTCAAGTTATTCCAAGTCTTGTGGTGTTGTGTGAAGCATTTGAGGCACAACATTTGGGGTGCTAGGCTCACAAAGTCTTGAAGGAATCCAAGCAACAACAAGGTATGTATTTCTACTAGTTTTATGTTTTATGTAATCCCCATGCTATGCTAGTTAGGAAATAACCTTGAAAAAGAAATTTGCATGTATATAGAGAAAACATAGATTCAAGGTTATTAGGGTTGCATGTACACTTAGGAAGTGTTAGAATGCTCAAAAACCCATCAGTGGTATCAGAGACTAGGATTGTTTTCTGTATACTTGATGCAAAACTGCTTAAAAATCGAAAATTTTGCACTCTGACGACTGGACTTGCCGAGTCCATGGGGAGGACTCGCCGAGTCCATGAACAAATTCATCCTACTCGACGAGTAGAATAATGCACTCGGCGAGTAGGAGCGTGTTGGGCAGTTTTTTCGAGTTTTGTTGCTGGAAATGGATTAAGATCATTATCCCAATCTGTTTTGGACTTGTAAAATCTGTTTTTCAAAATGATAATGATTATGTTAACCCATTTTACATGACTTTTATCAAGTTTCAAGTATTGTATATGTTTATATGATTTTCTTGAAATTGTTTGATATGAATATTTGTTCTTATGAGTTTTTAGAAGATCATGGGAATTTTGTGTAACTTACATGCTTGTTTAATTCATGATCTTAATGCTAATGATGGTGTCCATAACTTGTCCTCAAGTTATGGATAACCAAAAGTCACTTCTTTTAATTATGATTAAAGAACTAAAGAGGTTTCATAAAATGAAGAGTCTTCATTTTATGAACATTAAAACTCATAAGTTACAAATTGAAGAGACTTGGAATAGTTTCAATTCTTGCCCTCAAGTTTTGGAATTTGAAAAGCCTTACACTTTAATTCCAAATTGAACTCTTAGAATTTTTTAAAGGTAAAATTCAAGCTTTATGGACTTCATTAAATTAATTAAAGTGTTTAATTAAAAGAGTTAATAATTCCATAAAGACATGGTTTAAGTTTAATTAAATTAAGTATAGTTTAATTAATAGATTAAACCACCAAGTATTTTAAATGTTTAAAATACACCCTTATACTATTATTATAATTTTAATTATATAGATATGTATAAGAATATGTCATTCTTACCGTTAGTAGGCCTCATTCACGAAGCCGGTCTATAAGGGGGGTATAAGGTTGTTGCCTATAAAATGGTGACTTAATGGGTGTCCACTCTCACCCACCGCTTCCTTGATCGGTGGAGGGTCGTTAGCCGAACGGGTAAGATACGACTTTAAATACTCGTTAAAAGTATAATGAATTATAAAGTAACTATACATTATAAATTCCCAATCTTAGTTACTTTAGGAAAATGTGAAATTGGTGCTAGCCCATAAAATTACACTTTGTACCTTACCAAGTCGTTAGTGGAGCGTGTGTGGTTAACCGGCACACTAACATGGAATAGTAAGAGTGGCAAAGGGTAACTTGACTTTATTATAGATCGGTGGAGCGTGTGTGGTTAACCGGCACATCGATTAGGTAATATTGTTGAGGGTACCAAGTCAATTTGTATGGTTATTCACACCTTGTTTGTGATCCTCGGCATCCCAGTCACAAACTTGAGAGGGCACAATCGAGATTCAAACATGCCATTGAAAGTTCAATGTATCTCAAAAGATCTAGGAGTTTCAAATCCAATTAAAAACTTAATTATATTTCGTTTTTATGGTAGGAAATTGGTAAATCGTCATTTACCTACCTTCAACTATTTTATAATTTGGATTACGGCATCCCTCTTCCAGTTATAAATAGGTTGTTGGGTCCTAGCCTTAATATTTCATATTGGGTGTTATATTAAGGACTTTAAATCAACTAACTTGAATTTCTCCCATTATAGATGTCTAGTTTAGACAGCTATGGTCTTCCCAAATCTTTAGGAACAAGCTTCCTAATGAAGATGATATCCCAAATGGCAACCAAGGTGAAAGATCAATCCCTTTGTTGTGCATTAGTGGGACTGGAAATCATACTTCACTTCCTCCACCTCCTCCAATAAATCTCCTTATCCCACAAGTTTCAAGACATGATAAGTTCTAAGTCACTCAATCCCTATTGGCAAACAAAGTCTATATGTGCTTAGGTCTTGGAGATTAAGTCACATATTGACAAGCCGGGAGAGTAGGGTGTCGAAGTCTCAAGGTAGCTGGCTGTTGACTTGGTCACTCCCTGATAACAGATCACGACATGACCCTTAATGATCTTACCTATTTGCTTGATGATGCTGAATCAGCAATGATTTGGAGCATTGGTAAAGCAAAATTTGATTGGAAGATCAACTTCCCTAACTTCCATGGACATTGACAATGGTAACATTGGAAGTCCAGAAAAACTTTCTCTTCCCAATTGAAAGGGATTGGCCATAGTCAACTCGGTTGACCAAATGGTAAAGAGAAAGGCTAAGTCTGTGATAGTCCCGTGTACCGTTTCCAAAGAGTCCATATGTTTCTGTTGCCAAAGGAAGGGCATTGGTTGCGAAGCTGCCAAATTTACCTAAAAGTCCATAAGGATAGTAAAGTCAAATGTTTGACTCTACTTCAGGTAAGTCCATTGTCTAACTCTGTTAAGTTTCTATTCTGAGATTCTTATTGCATGATGTGACTGGGTCACATGTTGATGTTTTAAGAATCAAATAAAAGTGAAGAAACTTAAAGGAAGTATATGCTGATTCTGATCGCGAAGAGGGATTTTGATCGCATGGTTCGGTGATCAGAATTTTGAGCTATTACTTAAGAGTTGAGACATATTGCTTAGGAATATATAACAACAAGGTTTTCATTTGGGTTGTAAGGATAAGTTTTCCGCAAAGTTTTAAAATAAAGAAAATTTTTGATTTTATTTATTTTAAGTATCCTTACAATGGCATTTGTGAAAAATTGTTGATTATATGTTTCCATTAATAGCAATATTTGAAAATGGATTTGATTCTTTCATTTGTGGTAGTATCATAATTTACCAAATAAGGAAAGATTCTCATCGCCCAAGTTTCAGTTAGATAGAAACTTAATATCATGCAACTTGTATTGTATGATGAATGAGAAGCTTTCGTCTTTGGGAAATTAAGACTAATTCCTTGTTCACATGTACATGTGAGTCAAGTGAAGGACTAAAAGATTGGGTACACTTAGTTGTGTGCTGGTCAGGTCCACCACAAAGATAGATAAGATTATTCGTTATGATTTACTAAAGTTTAGTAAATATGGTTATGCTTACGAGTTTAAGTGTAATTCTGAAACATTGAAAAAGTTTCAATGTATGGCAGAATGAATAAGAAGAATCAAATAAGGCAGAAAGATAAAATTTTCTCCAATCTGAAGAGATGGGAGAGTACTTGTGTATTTTGTTTTATGATTATCTTAGTGATTATGGAACCATATCACAATTGATCCTCTATGGACACCTTAGTGTGTTTGTTGCCTGAGGAGAGGAATCGTGAATTGTTGAAATGGTTAAATCAAAAGATAATTCATACTTCGTGCCAAAAACAAATCCTGGAGTTATACTCCAAGATTGTAACTTGAGTGACATAGTCTTTAGAAAGTTCATAACACTTGTCAAATGTAGAGTAAGATGTTTCCTATTCTTGTACATTTGAGATTGGTAAGTTGTGATGTTTTGGATAAAACAAAGACCAGCTAAGACCAATAGTGAGAAGTGTTTAACTTGATAAGAATCCGCACTAGATCTTGAATATTTGTTTTGTTAAGGAATGATTCTTGACAAAGAGAAGTCTTATATGTCAAGAGGATAGTGGGAGTCTAAATGATTCTGAAATAGTTTCAAGAACTAAATCAAGAGTTTTGTTAATCACTAGCCCACGACTTGAGGTTTGTAACCTATCGTGTTGACATATTCTTGTTTCTGTGTCTGTTCCAGTTGAAAGTTGATTATGCTTGTGAGTTCTATGAGTTCTCAATTGTTTGCATAACAACCCGGAAGCAATGGTGGGCATTGTGCTACCAGGTGGCAAGAAATTAAGATTGCACAAGTTCAGTCCCTATGAATTTGGAAGTGTCACTAACCTAGTCATGTGATTATGGTTATGACAAATTCACATGGATAGGAACACATACACCATAAAATCTAAGTGTCATAAGGTTTCTCTTCGATTCATGAAAATGATGGTGAGGAAACGCTTCCACTAAGAAGATTTTAAGTAGATAGCGGTTGTGATATTTGCATTCTCATATACTTAGTGGAGCGTGTGTGGTTAACCGGCACACTAACTAGTGAGAATTGCAAAAGGTCTAGACAAACATGTGAGCTATCTAAGGAAAGGTGTATGTTTTTTATAAAGTCTTATCAAAGCAATCTAGTATCAGAAATATGAACTTTGGTAAGAAAGTCAATAAAGTATTGATTTCTAGAAGTCCAGTAGATTTCTGAGTACATGTCAAAGCTAGTGGGAGCATAAAGTGTTATGCTGGTAATCATTATGCTAGTGGGAGCATGACGATTATGTTAAATATTGCAGGTTAGCAATGTTAATTATAGAAAACAAAAGTTTCAATTCGCCTTGAAAAAGTTGTTTTGCTATAATTAAGGGAGAGGATTTTATACTTCACTCCAATTCTACAAGCTTAGATTGAGAATTTAATCTACTTTAGTCAAGAATATATATGAATGTTATGTTGGAATGGTTTAACATAAGGAAATTCTATATATGTTGCGTTCTCAAAATTCGATTATGATTACGGCATCCCTCTTTATAGTTCGAATTATGAAAACATGGCAAATAAAAATTTTTATAGCATAAATCATGTCCCATATGCTTTGGGTATAGGTTTGATTACATGTGCTATAATATTCATCCATTCTAAATTTTCCAAATGCCTAGGGCATTAAGATGGAAAAAGGAATAGAACTGGAAATGACTAAAATGATTAAGCAAAGTTGTCGAGGACAATCTGAGGTTTACCAAAGATTGGTTGCTCATGGACAATTAGAAGTATAGAGTAAGGACCATATTGACATATTTTGAAAAGAGGCAACTCTTGTTCAGAAGTGATGGTCAAAATGGTAATATGGAATTGTCTCCATAGGTGGAAGTTATTCTTTGAATCTGTGTAAGATTAAAGAACTTAATGCTAAGAAGGATGTTCAAAGGAATGTACTTTGAATTTGAGACTTCATTTCCATGGAATTGTTTTCCATTGGAATACTTTGTAATTTCTGTTGCCAAGTCTTTGTGACTTCTGTGCATAGTCATTACAAGGGAATCATTGCATATAAGTTTAGAATCTAACAGATTACAGTAGATGGCAAGAGTTTGGTATTCTTTCATTTACAACGAGGATTGGAATTGTGAAATTAGCATCATTGGAATATTGTCAATTGATCTATTTCACAAAGAGAGGACCATATGTAAACATAGTATGCATACTTGGAGTATGGCATAATTGTTGTTTGGAAAAACATAGTGTACATGCTTGGAGCATGGGACAACTAATGTTTTAATTCAAGCATAAAGTTGATTAATCAAAATATAAATAATGAGTAATCAATATGGTGCTTAAATAAAAGGTGTTTTTATTTACACTCAAAGTGTTGGGGCCATATAAGATTAGTATTATTCTTATGTTTCACTTTGCATGTTTTGACTTCCAGAATAATTATGTTATGGTATATATCATATTATTCAAACCATCCACAGTCAGTCATATGTTGGAAGTAGATATGAATCAAGACTGTCATGAATTTGGCTTGTATGATTTGTCTAAAGTGCTTTAGACAATGCAATGGTTGCTACAACATTCATGAGTACTCATAAGGGCTGAGTATTGGATTCAACCCACGCTCACTTGCATCACTTCATGGAATTTATCTCGAGTGATCGTGAGACGGTAATATCATATAAATCTTCAAACCTAGAGATATGAGTTGTTGACTATGAGTTGGTTATTCATTGATTGTACGAAAACGCATTGGTAACTCGATGTTATAAAACGTGCCTTTGTGAATAATTCAACAAGTAGTTAGTACAAGCATATCAGTCGAAGTTTATCTGTTCCTTCTAGAAATAGAAGCGATATCTGGGCCCCTCGATGATTTGGTTTTCACTTATGTACCGGGCTCGGTCAGAACCTAATTGATGTGTTCAATTTAGTTCTATGTCAAAACAAATCAGAGATCGAGAAACAAATGCTGGACAATAAGTAAGACCATGTTCCATGTGTTTGTCCGGCTGATATCATGAGAACAGAGGATTATATGATCACTTATCTTAAATGGCGTATCACCATCATCTCAGTTCCGAGAGACTTTGAAAGAGCTACGATTGCTAGTCGGATTTTGAAGTCATATTTGCAAATATAGTTATTAGACTTATCCAAGTGGGAGACTGTTGGATATAGTGTCTAAGTCCATAACTTTATTTGGTATGTACTTGACCCGACCCGGCATGGTCCATTTGGGTTGCATGGCATTGCAATACTTGGATAGACTAAATGAGAGAATAAGGCACTTATGATTATTAATATATTATAAGTTCTAATATATTAATAATAGTATTATTTAATTAGTATTGATCAAGTATTAATCTAGTATTAATTTGGTGATCAAAGTGAGACTAATTAAATATATAGGGTTGATTATGACAATCATCAATTCTTTTATGGTGGATTAATGATCCATGGTTTATGGGTTTGGTTATAACCATATGGAGCTCCATGGATAGTCCATGGGAGTTACAAACCCATGGGTCATGGGATATCAAGAGTCATGACAATTAAGGGCATTCATGTGTAAACCCTAATTGTGACAACACTATAAAAGGAACCCTATGGCTAGCAAAATCATGACCTAGTTGACCTAGTGTTACTAGAGAGGGCATAACCGATTTTGAGTGCTAGAAGTATTCTCTCAAGTTATTCCAAGTCTTGTGGTGTTGTGTGAAGCATTTGAGGCACAACATTTGGGGTGTTAGGCTCACAAAGTCTTGAAGGAATCCAAGCAACAACAAGGTATGTATTTCTACTAGTTTTATGTTTTATGTAATCCCCATGCTATGCTAGTTAGGAAATAACCTTGAAAAAGAAATTTGCATGTATATAGAGAAAACATAGATTCAAGGTTATTAGGGTTGCATGTACACTTAGGAAGTGTTAGAATGCTCAAAAACCCATCAAAAATCACATAGAATCGATTAGCATCCCTTGTAGTTGATCTGAAGGGCCCACATACATCTGTATGTATGAGGTCCAACAGACCTTCACCCCTTTCACAAGACCCTGTGAATGGTGATTTCATCATCTTTCCCAAAAGACAAGATTCACACATATCATCTGATTTTAGGTCAAATGATTCCAACACTCCATCCGTTTGGAGTTGGGCTATGCGTTTCTTGTTAATGTGTCCAAGACGACAATGCCACAAGCATGCCTTGTCTACACTATTAGACAAGTCAATATTAAATACACTATTTCCTAAGCTATCAACACAAATCACTCTTTCATACACACCATCACAAGGTAAAGCTTCAAACACAAAAACACCATTCTTATAAACAGAAATTGAACCATTCAAATCATTAAAAGAATACTTCAAACCTTGTCTGAAGAATGCATGAAATGAAATAATGTTTCTCGTCATCTCAGACAAATAGCAACAATTCAATAAGTCTAATCTAACATCATTACTAAGAAAAAGTTGATAAACTCCGATCTTGGTTACTGGTGAAGACTTTATGTTCCCCATGATCAAGTTTATCCTCCCTCGCTCCACCTCCTCACTTTCTTTTAGCCACTGCAAATCAGAACAGATGTGAAAACCACATCCTGTATCAAGGACCCATGAACGAGAAGATAATGAGTTAGTAGAAGAAATAGTGTAAATACCTGCTGAAGATGGTTTCACTTTGCCCTCTTTGATATCCTGCAGATATTTTGGGCAGCTTCTCTTCCAGTGCCCTTTGTCATTGCAATAAAAGCAATCAGCATCCTTTGGATTAGAAACATGGGGAATGGTGGCATTGGGCTTAGCCTTTGGGCCATTTGTAGATGACCCAGCTTGAGCCTTGCTCTTCCAATTTTTCTTAGGAGGACCTTTCCTCTTTTTCCCCTTTCCCTGTCCAATAGCCAAGACAGGGGCACTTGCAGGAGTGGAGGCTATACTTTTACCCTTCATCCCTGCTTCGGCTGTCTGTAACAAGTTGTGCAATTGGGCCAGTGTCTGCTTAGTGTTGTTCAAATGGTAAGTTAGGATAAACTGACCATAACAATCAGGTAATGAGTTCAAGACCATGTCAATGGCCAATTCCTCATCAAAGTGAATGTTGAGCTTGACCAAACGCTCTATGTAGCGTTGCATTCTTTGCACATGAGATACAACCAACTCCCCTTCTTTCATCTCGCAAGCCATGAGTGACTTGACTACTTCAAACTTTTCTTGACGAGCTCACTTATGGTACTTTTCCATAAGGTCCTTGTTCATCTCAAAGGGACAGTAGTCCTCATAGTACCTCTGCAGTTCTGGGGACATGGTTGCGACCATGATGCATGCCACTTTGGTAGCATCATCATAGTGTTTCTTGTAGGCAGCATATTCTTCAGGAGTAGCTTTAGACTCATCAAGATCTTTGATCTCCTTTTCAAGGACATATTCTTTGTCCTCAAATCGAAGCGCCATCTTGATGTTACGCATCCAATCGTTATAGTTAGAGCCATCCATAACGACTTTGGAGCAAATGTTGAGCAAAGAGAAGTTGTGGTTGGAGGATGATGAAGCAGAAGTGTTTCCAGGAGTAGACATCTGAAAAGAAAGATAGTTTTAGTTAGATTTCAAGATACCTCAATATAATAACCCAAAGATATAATATTGAGGTTAGGATCCAACTATGAGGATTTACAACTTAGAAATGGGATGCCGAGATCCAAGTGTAAATTTCATAAAGGTAGGTGAATGACGATTCACCAATTCCACCATTAGACGAAACAAACGAAGTGAAATTCCTAATTCCTTTTGAGATACATTGAAATTATTCAATGGCATGTTTTAATCTCGGATTATGCTCTTCTATTTGTGACTGGGATACCAAGGATCACAAACAAGATGTGAATAACCATGCAAATGTGCTTGGTAACCTCATTATCTTTATCATTAACTATTGATGTGCCGGTAAACCACACACGCTCCACCAAAATGACAATTATGATATACCCATTACTACTCTTTATTAGTGCCTATTAGTGTGCTGGTAATCCACACACGCTCCACTAACGACCAATAAAGCATAATGTGCAATTTCATGGATTAGCATACTTTTCACATTTTTCCTAAAGTAACTAGAGTTGGGATTTTGTAAAATAATGTTCTAGTACTTTCTTTAATAACATTATACTTTTAATGAGATGTAGTTGTTCTATCAAACCCGTTCTGCTAACGACCCTCCACTAATCAAGGAAGCGATGGGTGAGAGTGGACACCCATTCAACTACCATTTTATAGACAGTTTCCTTATACCCCCCTTATAGACTAGCTTCGTGAATAAGACATACTAGCGATTTGACTGACCATATTCTTATACATATATAATATTTAACTTTTAATTATAATACATATATAAGGTGTGTTTTAAACTTTTTAAAACTTTAAGGTTTATATGAATTTCGAAAAAATTAAACTATTAATTTAAATTTAAAATAAACCAAATAACTATATTTAATAATTATCTATAAATTAACTTTTAATTAATTTATTAAATCTTGTAAGGATTATCTAATTAAATTAAACAATTAATTTAATCCTAATCAATATCCCTTCTAGATTTCAAAATTAAGGGTATAGGATAATTTCCTTATTTTCTCAATTATTCAATTAGGCAACAATTATCCAAAACAAGAAACCCTAAAAATACCATGCATATTTTGAAAATCAAGGGAGGAGGCTAGGGTTTTTCAAAACCCTAACCCTAATTTCGATTAGGGTTCATGGAGGCTAGGGTTTTTCGAAAAACCCTTTGAACCAAAAACCCTAAAATCGAAAAATGGCCTTTTAGGGTTTAATAGCTATAAACCCTAATTTGCAATTCAACCATTATAGCAATTCAACTTAAAACAAACAATGACTCTGATACCACTGATGGGTTTTAGGTGAAACAAATAAACTAGAAAACAATTCCTAGGTTCACATGCAACCTACTTTGGATCTATGTTTTAACTATTGAACATATAAGTTTGAATTGCAAAACAAGAACCCTAAGGAGAGATGCTATTTTCGAAATTAACAAACTAGGGTTTTAGAATTACATACCTTTCAATTGTTATAGAAAACAATTGATATTCCTTTGATCTTGATCTTCTTGGAAGCCTAGCATCACAAATGTAATGCCTCTAATGGAATCACACCCAAATGCTAGCAAGAAGGAAACTAAAAGGAGAGAGAGAGAGAGAGAGAGAGAGAGAGAGAGAGAGAGTAGGGTATGCAATTTTCGGCCCTAGGGTTTCACCAAAGTAAGAGTGGCCAATTTTGAGACCCAGGAGGCTCCTTATATAGCTGAGAGATCTAGGGTTTAGGGAAAACCCTAATGTTCCTTTGCTTAGGGCCTAAGCTAGTCCAAAGGCCTTATCCAAGCCCCTTGGACGAAATCATTAGGGTTTCCCCTATAGATTTCGTCCACCCCCTTCCAATGGGTTTCTGGAACCTTCCACTCAACTATTTAATAATTGCAAACTAGTCCCTGCACTTTATAATTAATACATTTAACCCCAAAATTAATTATGATTAATTTCTGGCTAACTATTAATTAAACATTATGATTTCAAATTAATATATTAATCTTTTAACATATTAATAAATCATTTATATTAATTTATTAATCTTATAATAAATCAATATCTCTCCTTTCATAATTTCCTTGTCTAGTTGCTAGGTTTGAGGGCAACCCAAAAGGACTGTGCTGCTATCAATTCAAGTACATACCAATTACAATTATGGGCTTAGACACCTAATCCAACAGTCAAGGGGAGGAGCAGTGAGTGCGCCTGCTCCGGCTACTTTGAGGATCACCGATGGACGTGAGGGGAGGGCAGGAGCCCCAGCAGAGAGGAGTCGAGCATTGCAGTGTCAGACAGGGGAGGTCAGGACTCCAGCAGGCGACATTGTGGGTATGTTATCTTTTTCTTTCTTTTCAGTTTTTATCAGTATTTATGTTTATTGGAATCTTGCATCGGTTTGGGTAAGTGTATCTTTGGTTTAAATTCTATGTTTATGTTTGGGTTATATCTTCAAGAATTGTTATATGCCATTTGCATGCCATGAATCGTTAGTGGGTTAGTAAGGGGTTGTACCTCGTGTAGCGGATTCCAAAGTGTTCGGTTGTTATTCTGGTTTTTGGTCGAGACCAGTTCAGGGACATTGTGTGGAAGGTCTATGATCAGGATTCAACGGGTTAGTTTTCCAGTATTGTTAGGATTTAGTGGTTTTAGCATTTGTGCTTGGTTGGTTCTTGGGGGTGCCAAGGGAAGTGTTCATCTGGTCTTCAAGGGTTGTGCGGTCTTTTGGGTTTGGTTAGTAATGGATCACTAGCATTGGTAAGCGCAGGTTGTCAGCAGTTCGATTATTGGAGAGTAAGAGGGATTGGGAATCCTTCAAATCTTGTGTGTTGTAAGAGCTTAGTCGAATGAAATTGGGGGAGAACCGTTCAGGTATTCAGGGATAGAAGAAGGCGTGAAACTAGGATGGGTTTTGCATCCCTGTCGGGGAGGAAGGCGGCCCAAGTGGCCGTCTAGATCGAGGAATGTGTGAGTTGGGAGTTCAGGAAACCTCCCAACAGTTAGTTAGCACCTTCTTGGTGATGGATAGCAGGCTTTTGGTGGACCCAAGTTGGGATTGCAGTCATGACTCGAGTTCAGCTTAGGTGTTTGGTCGAGTGGATGCTCGACTCTGGATGTGTTGAGATTGATAGACTAGTGGTAAGACCATGGGCGGCGGCTGTGGCAAAGTGGAAATGTTGTAAGACTGTCGGGTGACCCGCAGCATTCACTAGTTAGCAGATAGTGTAGAAGTGTTGTAAGCCTGCAGGGTGGCTCTTAGAATTCACTAGTTGACAGTTAGTGTAGAAGTATTGTAAGACTGCGGGGTGGCCCATAGCATTCACCGGTCCCTGTGCAATGGTGAGAGTGTGGCAAATCTATGATTTGCTCACGGATTTCTTCAGATGGTTTAGGCTAGGGTGAGTCAGTTTGCAAGGCTGTGGGAGGGCCACATCATGATTGGAATTAGGAAAATGGTAGGCCGTTGGAGACCGGGTATGATGTAAGACTACAGTTGGTCTTGTAGCGTTCAGTTTAGCATTGGATTTGGTGCCGAGATGGTTTGGGTAATTATTGTCATTTGAGGCTTTCTTTCGGAAGTCGCGTGGGGCGACTGTATGGGTATCTTTTGGCTCAGCAACCGGGCAGGAATCCGATATTTCAGATAGTTGGCAGACAAGTTGGGACCATGGAGGTCTCGGTTGCTTTTGGAAAGCAGCTAGGAGGCAGCGTGATGTCTCGGGCAGTATTAGTGAATTGAAATTCATGTGTGTGGAGTAGCTTGTTGTTCAGGAAATGCTAAGTCACTTGCAGTTTGGATTAAATAATCTCGGAGTAATTGGTTTGACCCTGTTGCGCAGCTCTCGTTTGAGTCTAACCATTACAGGGATGAATCTACTACGCGAAGGATTATCTGAGCCTTCTGTCAAGTATAAGTGTTATGCAGCTGTTTATGGTTAGTGACTTTGTTTCCATTGGTAGCATCAAGATAATCAGGGTTGGAAGTGTTTTGTTTATTAGGGTTGTGCATGGGTCAGTTTGGGTCGGTTTTGGACCCAAACCCAACCCAACCCAACCCATAAATGGTCTGTTTCTGGTTTTTAGAACCCAATTTGGGTTCAACCCATACATTCACAGGTTCTGGGTTTAAACCCATGGGTTTTGGGTTTTAACCCATTTTTCATAAATGAAGCAACAAGTTAAATACTTCAAAAAACACCAAATTTAAGTTAAATACTTCAAAAAACATGAGTCTTACAACAAATAGTCTATTACAAGTTACAACCAAAGCCCGAAATAGTCTATTACAACCAAAAAACAATCAAGTATGGGTCGGTTTCTCGGGTTGGATGGGTCGTTTTCTTGGGGCGGTTTGTCGGTTTTATGTATGGGTCGGTTTCTCGGGTTGGATGGGTCGGTTTCTCGATAAAAACCGAAACCGAACCCGATTTTTTGGTTTTTAAAAAATTCAAACCCTAACCGTCAGTTTTGCTTCGGTTTCGGTTTTTTCGATTTCGGTTTCGTTGGTTTCTCAGTTTCTTGGTTTGGGTTTGTTCACCCCTATTGTTTAGTCTGTTATTCGATGAGGAATTGACATGGTAATGATTCAGCAAGGGCGGTCTGTCGGGGAGTCAGACCAATGCAAATTTCAGGTTTCGGAAAGGTAAAAGTGGTTTTCTGCAGGGGCTAAGGATTTGTTCTTCTTCGGGTTGGAAGTTTTTGTTTGGGTTCGGTTGTCTTGGGAAGGTCGTTTTATGCTCAGAATTTTCGATTGCGTTCCTCGGGTTGTTTGGTATGATCTGAGTGTTAGTGATGAGCGATTTCGAAGGTGAAATCTAATTTAAGTGGGGGAGAGTTGTAACACTCGGTTTTGGATTTGCTTCATTATTCGGGGCTGCGGCCCAATCTTCAGTTGTCATGAGGCTTAGGGACTTGGGGAAGAAAGGATTTGGCCCTTTTCGGATATGGGTGTTATGGTTTAAGTGATCCAAGTGTTCGATGGTGTTTTCGGAGCCCAAGGGTATAATCGTAATTTGATAACTCGGTTCTTCATGAATTTTTGGGTTTTGTTCGGGAAGTTTTAAGGCTATGGTAAGTTGTTAGAAGCGTAGGGCTTCTCGCCACTTTCGGTGGATATAAGGTTCGTTGGAAACAGACATAAGACGAGGAAGTTAGGGCAATTTGAAATAATTGGCAGATATGGCCCTTAATGGAAAAGATTTGCAAATCAGTTCCATGCATGCAGGGAGGAAAACCCGCCTCTGGGTGAGTACGCCCAGCGTAAGCTGGGGTACGCCCAGCGTAATGAGCAGAGTGCCAAACCCTAATTTTTAGGGTTTGGGCACTATATAAACATCCTTATAAGCTCAAGGCTCTCTCATTTCTCAGCCTCCACTGACCTCTAGCCTCATTTTGGAAACCCTAACCTCTCATTGACTGTTTATGAGATATAAGTGTGCATTTTCGTGTGCTTTTTCTCATTTTCAAGGAAAAGGTGTTTGGTGCTAGCTTGTTGTTGAAAGGAAGACTTGTAGATCCAGACTCTTGGCTTCATTTCCAGCTCATTTAAGGTATCAAGTTCATACCTTGGCTTCTTGTTATGCTTTATGGGTTTAAGGCTAGATTTGTGCTTATTTTAGGTTTTTGAGTCCTCCTTGTGAGTTTGAGCCACTCCAGGAGCTAAGATTGCTAGATCTTGCCCTTTCTGAGTTTGTAAGTTCGTAAAAATGGTATTTTGATCCTTGCTTTTGGTCCATGCATGTTCTACTTGGATTTATATGGGTCTTAATTGATTAAGATGGTTGTTGGGTCCCATTAAGACATGCAAATGCATAAAGGTTCCAATTTTATGCATTAAGAGCTTTATTTTAAGGTTCTCTGAAGTTTGGGTGCAAAGTGCTTAAGTGGTTAAGCCATAAAATCAGTTTTGGAATAAGTCAGTTTATGCCCCATGTAACTGACCGTACGCCCAGCGTACCGAGTTGTGGTCGCGATCTGGATTCGTCGAGTACGCCCAACGTAACTGAGTGTATGCCCCACGTACAACGCTCATTTGGGTTTTGGACTTGTGTTTTTGGGCTTCGCATCTTTGGGCCATTTCTTTGGAATTTGTTGATTTGGGCCTTTTGGGCCATCTGAGATCAACTTTTTGGACTTTTAGGATAAGGCCCATATGGGGGTTGGGCCCAATTTGGAAAATTGGGCCATAAGTGGGCCTTTGTGGATCTTTTGGTTTTGGGCCAAGGGTAAAATGGTCATTTTACCCCAAGTATGGATTATAGACCATAGATTGGAACCCAAGTGTCAATTGGGTGTTATTTTGTACTGATAGCTCGGGGAGTCGTTAGGGCAGCAGTTAGGGATTTCTTTTAGTGAGCTTCAAACATTCGAGGTGAGTCTCCTCACTGTTCTATGGGTCGAAGGCACCAATGCCGACCCATTTGGTTTATGTATTATAGGGAGACACGGGGGTTGGCCCTTGGCATTTTGTATGAAAGACCAGGAGGCGGCTCCTGGAAATCTATATGCAAGACCAGAGTTTGAACTCTGGCAGTTACTTAGTTAAGTAGTTGTAGATTGTATGCTAGTTGCCTTTGTGATGCTTGCATGGAAGACCAGGAGGTGGCTCCTAGCACTTGTCTGTAAGACCCAGGGTTTTGGCCCCCGGCCTGGCAAGGAAGACCATGATACGGCTCGTGGCATAATGGCAAGACTATGGTTGGCACATAGCACTTTCTATTTGTTGGGTTTTTATTCAAAAATCCGGTTTCACAACCGGTAAAATTGACAATAGAAGCTTTAAAAATGTTGAATAAAACTAAAACTATTTTACCCACCAAGGATCATTTTGCAAGAGTTAGAAAGATTAAAACAACCATAAAAGGGAAAGCATAACAACCTTTGAGACTTTGATCCTCATGGGAGGTTGGAAGTTGATGAAGTGTGGCATGAAACTCTAAAATAAGAGTTCTCTACAAGTATCCACCAAGCAAGAGTAGAACCATCAAAACACGCTAGTATTCACTTGTGATTTGTTGTTCATAAGCCTTTGAACATATATTTGCTTTGAAATATATATCAAATATATGTTCAAAGGTGAAGCAACAAAGGGACTTTGTCTAGCATCAAAATGCAAGAGAATGGAGAAGAAGAAGAGCCTCAAATTTTCAAAATTTGGCAATCCTCTAGAGAGCATAGAGCTTTCGGATTTGGCTCTAAGAAGAGCAAGAAGAAGACTTGCAAGAAGTGTGTCAAAAACCCTTCCATGCTCTCTCTTATATAATGGTCAAAAAGTGAAAGGAGACCATAAAACAAAAATGGACAACTTTGTCCCAAGCATGGCATGAATTGATTAAACAATTCAAAAGAAGACCATGCTTGGTCTCCTTACAATTTTCAAAAAAGCTAGGCACAAAAAAAGACAAAAATTGTCTCATGGCTAGTTTATATACACATACATATTATCTTTATAAAAATCAATCATTTTTATAAAGAATTCCCAACATATATATATATATATATATATATATATATATATATATATATATATATATATATATATATATGTGTGTGTGTGTGTGTGTGTGTGTGTGTTTATATAACTAGTAATATATAAATATCTTATTTTATATAAAACTATCTTTTATATAAATTGAACTAGTTTATTAAGATATAAATATAACTTATAAATAATCATACTTTATGATATATTTCATAAGTTGTTATTTCTCCAATAAATATTATTTCCACAAATAATAAATTTCCAATTAGTAAAATATTATTTCCATGAAATAATAATTTTCCAATTAAATACAAGTGTTGATATATTTATTAATAATCAAATTATACTAATAAATAATCAATTGATGGTAACTTGTTATATGGTGTCACCCTATAAGATCATATATTATTAACAATATCATTCTATAATGACTATTTGGCATACTAGATCTTTCACTTTTGATTGTTGGATATGTATGATATGTATGGCTCGTATGATATGTATGGTATGTGGTATTTGGAGAACTCACTAAGCTTTGTGCTTACCGTTTGTGGTTTACGGTTTCAGGTACTTCCGGTTCGAAAAGGAAGGGTCCGGCTTGATCGCAACGCATACACCCGTGTTTTTCCGCAATTTGTGATTTTGGGATTTTACTCTGATAATTGTTTTACTCTTGAATACTTTAAATGTTTGAATAAAGATAAATGAATTTTTGAATATATATTAAAATTGAAATTTTTACCATATGATTTTCGGGGTGTTACATATATGGGCATGTTCGGCGAAACTAGCTGGTAACGGGTAACGGGTAACGGTTAGCCGGTAGCATTTTGTTAAACGTTACGTGAACTTTTGGATTTAAAGCATTTTGTTTAAACTAAACGTTAGAAACTTGTAGTGCCAAATGAGACTTTTTGTTTAAAACGGAGTGTTTTATCAAACGCTAGAAGCTCCTAAACGCTCCCAAATGTTCCGTGCCGAACATGCCCATATGTTTAAGAGCTTTGGCTGCATTACTACGTCGAAAGAGATGCAAACTTTTCGATGACCAATAGAGCTTATAATGTTTGTTAGCAATTTATTTTAATATATATGGAAAATGAGATAGTTGGAAATATTAGAATATTATGATTTAAGATCTTGTATCATACTATCATCCGGACAAGATCAATACAATATTAGATGCAACCATTTTGTATGGTTAATAACTCATTAAAACACGAGTAATATTTGTTAATTCTAAGAAGGATAAGTTTGTACTAAATTATACTTCATTGGAACTAAAATGTTGATCAATCAATTCATTCATACTAGTAAGGAACATCAAATTTTTCTACGTAACAAATTGATCATTGCATTAGAATTCACCTCCATCCGAAAACAACCTTTAAATATCTAGAACTAGAACTTGGTCAAACAAAAGTTGAGATTCCATTTCTCCACTTTCCTTTAAACTAGACGTCACGTAATAAAAAACAAGAAAGAAGTCAACAAAAGAACGTATAATTAGCTTTTAGTGCTCAAATGACAGTTACAAGTGATCACCACTTGACTCTAGTTCAACGTTCGACTCACTTTAAGATAAATTCACAAAAATAACTTAATTTTTTAGCCAAAATAGCAAATAAATATTATTTAACCAAAAATAGTCAACAAAACCACAGAGAAGGCTAACACGTCTGTGGTTTCATCGTTTGACATGGTAACTTGTATACGGTTTCGTCAAATGGGCTACAGCCTACAGCTTCACGGCCTATTAGCTCAATATATTTTAATCCTAAAAAAAATTCTAGATCATTTTTCAACTTAAGGATATGAGAATTCTCTATTTGATGGCTAAAGAAGACGTCCCACAAAATTATGTTCTAAATATTTTTTATTATATACGTTGAAATTTAAAAGTAATGTGTATTATTTTTGTCTAGAAATCGGAAAAATAAAGAACAAAACCGCAAATGGCATGACCGTCTGTGATGGTACAAGTCTTTAATGCACAAAATGTGTCCTTCAACGAATTGTACATTCATAGATGACTTGAGAGGAAACCGTAGATGCCATCTGTGATTTCGTGTCTTCGAAAATGAGCAAAGTGATTTTTTTTATATAGATAACATGAAATTATCGTTGGCTATTTTTGTATAACACGAATTTTTGACCAAGTCATTAAAAAATTAGGTTATTTTTATAAATTTCTCCACTTTTAATTGACTTTTCAAACATAACAATTTTAAATTCAAGACATTATGTATTTTTTTTAATATAATAGAACATAATCAGGGTCGTGAAAATCTTTAAGATATAGTGTCATGGAAAAAAAGGCGTTGATACCTTTATTGAGAAAGAAGCAAAAGGGCAGGGGTGCAGCACCCGCAGTGGACTAGAATCGTGTGCGCTTGTGTGGAGTGTGGACTGGACCACAACCACCACCCTCTCCCGGCCTCTAGTGGTGCAGTGTGCCTTTGCCTTTTATCCCTATCCTATCAATCATTTTATCTCTGTTCATTTCCACACCACTTTAAAATCCAGATACACTTGTTTAAATCATCATATCATCTTTTATTCAAACTAAGATAGGACAATACGAAAAGAAAATTTGGGCAACAAAACTAACAATTCTCCATTAGTCACTTCAAATGACGTTTAACATCACATAACAATGGCTCATAATCTGTGTATTTGTAAATTCCCGTTTAATTTTGCCTCTAATCTTATTGATAGTTTTTGGTTGTAGAATCATCCACAGGGTGCCAAAATCTATTGTAAAACATGACAGTGTCGGCTCTAACAGCATATCCATCTGAATTACGGTGCCAGCTGTAATACGCATGTGTTCGATTCTTGATCTCTAATGTTGCGTGACCAAAGCTCGCTTCTCTAAATGCTGAATATTTTGGTTGTGGCTCTGTCATACTACACGTTCATAAAAAACAATTGTTATTCAAATTATATTTTAAAATAATGAACTTTTAATTTAATATAAAAAATATCCAAAGTTTATTCTCACTTGTTTGCTAAGCCTTCAATGTTTCCGCCGTCTCCAATGGTTATATACACAGGGGCAGATTGGTCATGTGCCGGGGTGCATTCGCCATTCACAATGTTATACGCAATATTCGATATACGTTCCTGCATAATAATTCATAAAATTTTAGATTCATATATAAATGTAATGTGGTAGTAACATTTTGGTATTTTGGGACAAGCTTTCTAGGACCATTTTCGCTAATCATGAGAACAGGGCATAAACGTCTTTTACACTCGAGAAAGCAAGTCCCTGTCCCACCTTTTACATTTTTGGGTGGGACACAAAATTACAGTTTTTATCAGACATTAGTCCCAGTCTCAGTCTAATACACACCAAACACAGTACGAGTCTTGTAACTTACTGAGCGTTCATAAGCATGAACATGACCGGCGAACACAAGATCGACTTTGTATTGAACGAACCATGGCTCGAACATGACTCTCATGGTCTCGCCTTCCATATAATGGTAACTATTACTATTGTACCATGGAGAATGCATGAGAACAATTAACCATGGGGTTTCCTTTCTATTCACCTTTGGGAACTCCTCAAGGAGCCATTGGTATTGAGGAGTATACATACCTACACATACCACATTATATATTTTTTTTTATAAACTTTTCTATTAAATTATTTTTTTCAAAATCATATAAAAAACCACAATAACTAATTCATTACCATAAGCCGAATAAGAAGACAATACAATAATATACGCCGAAGCTCGCTTAATTGAATACCAAAGTGGTTCCGTACTTCCCGATTCCTTAAAAGGGACTCGGTAACGATGAAGAAACGGCTTAAACGGCTTCGTTTCACCCTGCATCATAACATATTGCTTGAAATAAATTTTACAAGTTTCAAAATATATAAAAACTTAGCAATTATTGGTAAAAGAATATAAGGAAAAAAATTAAAATGCATTATCCATTTTGGAGTTAATAAAATGACAAACATTAAATCAATTTATTTGAAGGGGGGACTTACGATACTTGGTTCATAATCGAGCTCATGATTTCCAGCAGTCCAAATCCATGGTTGAAACGCAGTACTACGTTCAGCGAATCTTCCCCAACTATCCCATCGTGAATTATCATGGAACTCGTAATGATCGGCGTACGATAGATCACCAACAAACAACACCGCTTGCCCTTTCACCGGATTCATTTCATAATGCGTAAGAGTAAGATTCGAATCATACGTCTGACCAAGATCCCCTGCAAAAAATTTGTCAATTAGGGTGAATTTGTGAACTAGTTATCGAGAATTCAAACCGAAAGCTTACCCATGATTCCGAAAGTGTAGGGAACATCAGGTCCGACCGGCGGAGGAGTCGTGAACCAGAACCTCCGTGTGGCGCCACCGCTTCCGACCTCGTAATAGTACTTGGTGTTAAACTGCGTCGATTTTTTATCAAATTAAACGATGAAGTTTGGAATTTAAAGATTGAATATGAAATAATTGAAATCCCAATCCCAATCCCAATCCCAATCCCACCTCTAAGTTCTTGATTTTGCAGTGATGAATGAATCCAGAAGTGTAATTATAGTATTTGTAAGTAGTGATTCTGCCTGTTGACTTGAATTTTTTATTGTTTTGGGACCAATAAACCACTGTGCTCGAACCAGGCTCATCTTGAGTCACCCAAGACACTATAACAGCTCTTCCCACATGGTCTCCTTGTGTTATGTGCACCTATCACAGACCCAACCAACGTACAACATTTAATGCACAAGTTACAGTCATTATAACACAACTGTTTTCACTATTCGACAGGATTCATTAATGGATTCTACATTAACCCATTTCGATAAACTGTTTCGAATCGAAAAAATCACAAAAAAGAGTACCTGTTGAGGAGCATTGTAACCGGGAGGATGAGAGAAGACATCGCTATGGAAAGGCATGTCGATGGATTTAGCTTCTTTTCTAACGAAAGAGCTTGTGATTCCGCCATTGGAGAATGCTCCATGGTAGATCGTTAGCAGGAGAACCAAGAAATAAGCGTAAACCCCCATTTGTGAGTGAAAACACAGGGGTGGATCGTGTTTTGGGGGGAGGGAAGAGAGGATTTTATAAGCAGATGAGAGTGAGAGTCAACACTTTTGGACTTTTGGTATAATATTCGGGAGGCCGATATTTAATCGAATAAAAATAAGAGTATATGTTCGTTCGGTTTCAGAAAGATTTTTGTCTTTGTATGTTATCCGTCGATTTAACTATATATAATTTTCTAGTAATTTTGACCAACATGTTTGTTTGATTAGAGATGTAACTTATATGGAAATAAATTGATCTTTTTTATATTTTTTTGGTAAGAAGTTAAAAATGTATTTATTTACAGCTTTTACAATATAATATTAAATTAAATCATTATTTTAATAGTATAATTTTTATAGTTTCATTTATTGTGTTAATCATTCATTTAATAATTGCAACGACAAAAAAAAAAGTTGTAGATAAATATAAACCACACAAAAATAATTGAGTCCTTTTAACTTTTAACTCAGAACGGAAAGGCTCGTTTTCCATATATATGTTTGATTAATTAAGTTGATTAAATCTTTATTAACCTCAAATAATAATTTTATGTGTGTGTGAAACACATCATTATGAATGTGAATCTGGTTTTATTTAAGATCATCATCAATAATAGATATGACTTTTTGAACATGATTGATAACAAAATCCGACATTAAGATTTTTATTTTGTCAATTTTTGATAAAACCCTTTCTCATATTGAGATTGAACGATTAATGACATCTTTAAAAAAGTTAAGACTTTTTTTCTTTATAGTTATGGTATCTTATTTTAAAAGGAAATCTACTACAAAGTCTTTATATTCAATTAAGTATTTATATTATTTTTTTTATTACGTCCTCAATACCAATAAGTGTATTTATTTTCATCATTTTTACAGCTCAACAGGTTAACCCACTTTCAAAATTTACACTTTTGAACAAGATTTTGAATTTTATTATAAATTTGGTCTAAAATTTATATTTTTGGTCTGAATTTCAAAATTTTATTACAAAATCATCATAAATTCAGTTTTTTTTTTTAAAATATTTTTTTCAAATTCTTTTTCGAATATGTTATTTTTGCTTTATAAAATCATATTTATATAAAAACAAAAAACATATTTTCACATAGAAAACCTTCTTTTTTCTATATAAAAACCTTTAAAAAACATTTTTTGTTAAAAAAAAAGGCTTTTATATGTCAAAAATATGTTTTTTTGTATAAATTTGGTCCAAAAGGTTTTTCACATAGAACGTTTTTTATGTGAAAATATGTTTTTATACAAAAAAACATATTTAGTTATGTTTAGAAGGTTTTTTTTATGTTCATTATTATTAATATTATTAGTTTTCATTTTATAATTTTTTACTTCTATAAAATTTGAAAAAAAAAAAACTATTTTTAGTCGGGTAAATATCTTGGTTTTTAAAAAATTATTCTTATTTGTGCATCTAAAAACGAATAACATGACAAAAATTATTTTTGTAAATATTTTTGTTTTTTTATCTGAAAAGTTTAAAATATGTTTTTTGTATTAAAAAACATATTTTCACATAAAAAACATTCTATGAGAAAAACCTTTTGGACCAAATTTATAAAAAAAACATATTTGTTCACATATAAAAACCTTTTTTTTTAACAAAAATGTTTTGTAAAAAAAAGGTTTTTATATAGAAAAAAAAAGGTTTTTATATGAAAATATTTTTTTTGTATAAATATGATTTTATAAAGCAAAAATAACATATTCGGAACAAAAATTTGAAAAAAAAAAACTAAATTTAGGATGTATTTGTAACAAAATTTTGAAATACGAGAAAAAGTGTAAATTTTTATTAAATTTGTAATAAAATTTAAAATCTGGGTCAAAAGCGTAAATTGTGAAAGTGCGAAGAACTATTAACCGGAAAAAAAAGATGAAAATGAACACCTTTACTAATTTACTGGTATTCGGCACATAATCAGAAAAAAAAAATCTTATATAAGAACTTAATTATAAAGTAAAAATATAGGGATTTTATAGTAGACTTTATTTTTAAAAATAAACTTTGTGATATTTGCTTTTGAAGCGATCATTAAATTGGCAGGTTATAAATCACGATATAGATATAGCTTTTAAAAAAAAATCTTAACCTATATTTTGATAAAGAAAAAAGTATGTAACGAATACATATATGTAGGTTAAAACGGATTAAAAGGTTGGATATTTTTATGATTTAAACAATACACTATAAAGTAGTATTTGTAATCTGTAATAATAATAATAATAATAATACTGTTGGTCATATGGTTTACAAAAAATATCATCTTAAGCATAACTATTAAAAATATTACATGTTTGGTCCTTATCATTTCAAAATTATGTATAGTTGGTCATTTTCTCTAACCCCGATGAGATGTTAAATCTAAATAAAATGACTAAGTTATCCTTAATTTTGTATTTTGTATTAGTTCACAACTCTTTTAAAAAAAAATACAAGGACCAAGTGTGTAAAGAAATAAATAAATAACTTAAATAAGAACCCTAATATTTTCTTCATTCTATCAGTAACATCTTGTGTTTTAGGCTAAAAGTTTTTGGCTTTTTAGTAAAAATAATTTTTTTTCTTTAATTTAAAATAAAATAAATCAAAGTGAAATAAATTAAATAATGGAAATGTGAGGAAATGATGATGATGATAATAATCTTGTCATTAGTTGGTATTTTTTAAAATAATAGAATTTTAATGTCTAACGAAGTATTTTGGTTAAAATGGTCATTTGCGTCAAACAGGTAAAACTTAGGCTTGACTTGAGAGTTTACCAATTAGGAATCTTGACCCAGTTTGTAAAGCTTATGATGAAGAGGGACCATATGTGAGTTATTGGAAGTTCCTTGGTTAGTTTGGGAGCTTTTTTGAAGGAACATTGGTAAAGAGTGACTAAAGTTGTATAAGTGGGCATAGATGGGTCTATTTGAAGCTTATTTCTCCCTCATTCTTCTTCCTCGCGTAAATTAGCCAAATCCTCCCTTCATTGAACAATTTTCACTCCTTAATCTATGGTGTAATGATGCTTGAAGTCCATGTTTGAAGCATTGATCAATTTCTCTTACAACCTAACATTTAGAGGTAGTTTCTGTCACACCCCGATCCTTGTCGGAATCGATCGAGGCGTGATATATTGTTCAAAGTCTCATGACAACTATGTTATAATATGATTAGATTCAATTAAGTACTAAGTATGCAAACAAGATCCACAACATACAAATACAAATCCAAATACGAACAACATTTATTACATCAAATTTAAATAGTCTTGTGGATTTCTAAGGCACAACCTATTTTTCATCAACTTCATTCTTCAAATCTGCATCATGGGTAAAAACAGGTCAACTACGAGAGTTGGTGAGTAATCTAATTTTAGTAGAGAAAATTGTGAAGTTGAAACCTTTATAATTGGAAATTTGTTTTCTTTTGAAGTCGGCAAACAATTGTATTTGAGATAACGGTTTATAAATCAAAAATTGATTAACAAATGATAACAACAACAATAAGTCCTCACCCTATATATATATATATATATATATATATATATATATATATATATATATATATATATATAGGATGGAGCATCTAATCATCATACACACTCAACCACGTGCGATCAATCACCTTAGCGTCCCAAGGCGGGGTGGTCAACCCAATAGCGCTATTATTGTCCATAACGTACCTCAAGAATACGGGCATAGTCATGGAGATTAGACTAAAAATGATAATGCACTACAAGTACATGTAGCGTAAACAAACAATAGTTATACAATTAATGACTCACGTATAAATGTCCCAACAATGTCTCAATTGTGATAAAACAATAAAATGAAGTTGAACATATTAGAACCACATGATACACCCCAAAAGTATTGAAAAATATAAAATATGGGGTAGATTACTCACATTAGTCCCAAAACGAAATGCGTGTGTCGTACGATAGACGGTTCGGGTCAAAATGACGTAGAACCTAATATAATTAATAGTTTTGGTTTAGAAACTGCTAAACGAGAATGGAGTATTAATACAAATAATTAGACACATATTATTATATTAGATGAATTAACAATAATTCATTTCGATTATAATATTAAGGTATTTATTTGTTAAATAAATTTTAAATTGAATTACTTACTTTGCATAATTAATTTATATTTTCAATTTAGGCCAGATTTTAATAATTTTTTATTAAAATAATAACTTGCCCAATTATAATTATTTACAGATTTTAACAATTATTTATATGAAATAATCATTAAAATGCATTTTTGCATGCTTAAATACTTAGGAAAATAGTTTTAAATAGTAAACAGTATTGAAAAATTATGAAATTATTAGGAAATCATTATTTCATACAATATGAATTACTGTAAAATTTGTATATTTTTCTGAACTGTTTTAGTATTTATTTAATATTTTAATGATTAAACAACACAAAATTCGGGAAAAATAGTAAATGATTCTCAAAAAATCTGTAAAATTAACAATAGTTTTATAACATGATGTAGAGCTCAGTGTATAAGTTTCAGATATTTGTGACTATGGGAAGTATTTTTTATATATTTCATTATTATTTAATCAATAAAATCATAAATAATAGTAAACAGTAATATAAATGCATGAAACTTCATAAATTATGTTTAATCAATATATTGGTCATCCCAGAATTTTCTCAGAATTTATTGAATGCAAAAAGTATTTTATGTGAATTATTGCCCTACTTTATTGCAATAATTATAGTAATTCAATAAAAATAAGTTATTTTCTGAAAATTTCCAGAACTTCTTATTTTATTGATGGGATTATGAGAAAAATCAGGTTTATGCATAAAATGAGTTTTAGATATTTTGGTGGATTTAATTTGTTCCTTGTATGAATTTGAAACTTTTAACAACATACCTTGATGAATGCTTCAAGAGGGATGAAGATTTGAGTATAATAGATTGTTCTTGGCTGGAATATGAGTATTTCTTGGATGAATTTCGAGATTGAGAGTGAGAGAAAGAATAGAGAATATTTAAGTGGTGAAGAGAATATTGTGTTGTGAGAAAAAGGAAAGGAAAGTGGATGGGAGGTGAGAGTGGGAGACCATGGGAATAATCTTTTTGCTTTTGGTGGTTTTCATAATTTCCCACTAACACAAGCATCTTTTAAATAATTAATATAAGAGTTTTATAAAATTTAATGTAAAGTTTATAAAAATAGAGTTTTATAAAATTTAATGTAAAGTTTATAAAAATGGAGTTTTATAAAAGATGAGTTATTATTTGATTATAACAATCTACTTTGATTTGAAGTTTAATTATAGCATTCAAGTTTGATTCTTTTAAATTTAATTAGAGCATTATACTTTGATTTGATTTTAATATGGTATCATAATTTAATTTGATTATAGTTATAACGTTGTACTATACTATGTTGCTATTAACGTCAATTTATATCGTAGTGTATGAGTTTCAATCCTATTAGCGTCAAGTAATCTTGAGTAGGGTTTGAATGAGATTGCGAGAGGTTTCGTTTGTGATCTTTTTGAGTGTCCGGCTTCGCAACGCAAGGTCCATAGACCCCGTTAAGCCATGATTTAGTGTCCTACACAATCCCGATGATTGGGCAATAGTGTTTTATCACTTTGGTTCGTTGTTTAGCACTGTTAAGGCTAAGGAATATCAAACACATGAACTTTCCAAATGATGTTTTCTCATTAAAATAGCGAATTGTACAGTGATTACATAACGTAAACCCTAACATACAATGGTTAATGGATTTGACCGGTTTAACTTGTTGACTTTGTTTGACTTTGACTTGACCGAAATTTGATGGTTGTCACAGTTTCTCCTTTCATTTTTCTTCTAAATTTGTGTATGGATTTGTGTGATTTTACAATTCTGAGTTTTTCATTTCAGTTATGATGTTTTCATGAGTTTTATTTTGCAATTTACCTCCTAGAACCATCTTTAAGTTCCAACTAGCTAATAGATATGAGATTTGAAAGTTTGGGTGTGATTTGGTGGGTTTTCTTAACCATCAATGGTGGAATCCAAAATTTGTCATCTTATTGGACGATTCTTGGTGTTTCATGTTCATCTAATGTTTTTAAACCATTATCCATTGTTATAATTGCAATTCATACTCTCATTTGGATTTAACTAATTTTTGTCATAATTTGGGGTTTTTTCTTACCCAATGAGTTATAAATCTTAAATCCATAGATTATGATGAGTCATGAAGTTTTTTTATGTTATCATGAAGTTCAATCATCATCCTTAAGGTCTTGATGGAATTTCACACTTGGTTTGGATGATTGGAGTTATTTTGATGGGACTTCTAAACCCTAGATGGAGAAATCCGAATTTGGTGTTCCTTGTCTAGTGACGAGCATGATATTATGCTTAATGAATGTATTTAACTTCAAATCTATGATCTATATGTCAATTTGTGACTTATGGTGAGATTTGCTTGATTTTGGTTCAAATCCAACATTCATGGTGATGATTTGGGCGTTTTCAATTCTAAGAATCATGGATCCAATTTTTAGTGAATCAAATGTTGTTAAAAAAATTTAGTGATTTGGGCGGACTTCTATTTCATTGATCTTGAAGAGAAGACTCCTTCCAAATCATTTAGATCCTCCTTGGAAGACCTTTCATGAATACCGCTCACACACTCATTGATGTACAAAAAGGAAAGATCACTACGGAGTTTGATGGAGAAACCATTGACGTCAACATCTTTGAAGCAATGAGGCACCCTAGCAACATTTCTCCATTGTACCGAGTTGATGTGATTGAGCCAATAACCCAAGAAGTTTTTGATTTATCTCATGGGGATATTTTGAAGATTATACTCAACATGAGCCTTGATTGTGAGAGTTCGAAGAAAACATTGGAAATGTATACACTGGACTCCGAGGTTGAAGATAGTGTGAAGACTTTAGAAGTTAACAAGTCAATAAAGAAGGATGTCTCTCAAGTTGCCTTATCTCATTCTCCAAACAAGATGCCCCCTTCCATAATCCACCTACCCACACTTGAATTGAAAGTCTTACCTAGCCACTTGAAGTATGCTTATCTAGGTAAGGACGAAACTCTTCCGGTGATCATCTCCTCTCAATTGAAAGGTTTTGAAGAATACTAATTGGTTGAAGTTTTAAAAGATCACAAAGAGGCCATGGGGTGGACAATAACGGATATCAAGGGGATAAGTTCTAATGTATGCACTCACAAGATCCTCATGGAAGATGATTGCAAACCTAGGAGAGAGGCTCAAAGAATATTGAATCTTCCAATAATGGAAGTGACCAAGAAGAAGATAATTAAAAGGTTCAAAAGGTGCAAAGAGAAGACAAAGGCATTTCATGACAAGCACATAACCCAAAAACACTTTGTTGCGGATCAAAAAGTTATTCTTTATCATTCGCATGTAAATCTATTCCCATGAAAACTGCAATCTCGAGGGCACGAACATTTTATTGTTATGAAAGTGTTTGATCATGGTGCGGTTGAAATCAAGAGTTTGGAAACGAATCAAATCTTCAAATTGATGGATACCGTTTGAAACCATTTTACGAAGGCTTTGACACGAGATAATTCGACAACATAACATTGGAAACTCCGATTTATGAAGGTTGAAGGAAGCGGGACTATGTCTTGGCAAAGACGTTAAATAAATGCATTGTGAATAAATAATCTCCGCTTGAAGTTTGGATGTTTCAAGGCTTAAAGTTGGTCAAAAATAAGCATATTGAGGTTTAGCAATGATTTTGGTGAAGTTTGGGAGAAAACCGGAGTTTGTGGAGCCAAAAAAAATGAAAAAATGTCAAGAAATCAGCAAATTTGCGCGGTCTGACTGCCCACACGCGCAAAATGTGCACGACCCAAGGCTCACCCGTGTAAGTAGCAGCTCAAATTGTTCCAAAACCGGGATGTTAACTATTGTCTGTACGCGGTTGCACCCCTACCCCCGCAAATGTTTGCACGAACGACTGCCACCCTCGCAACCGATTGCGCGACTGCCTTCCACCCTCGTAGATTGTTGCGGCCAAGACCAAATCCTTCCCCTTATTTGCAAGACCAATATTGCTAATTCTTTATTTGCGTGACCCACCCATCACCCGCATAAAGTTTGCGAGACAGCCCCCTCACCCGCGTAACGATCTGCGAGGGTGCCCAAGCAATTTTTCCACTTCATAAGAAAATTCTGAGCCATTGCATCTGCTTCCTTTGCGCGAACAAGCTTTCACACGTGTGCATTTGGGCGACCAAGAACTCCACCCAAGCATCATTGCACTGCCCATGTGTTGCTTCCATACCGTCCCCGCATGCCTCCACCACCTTGATCCTGGTATGATCCTTCCTTATTCTCATCCTAAGCATCGAGGACAATGCTTAATTTTAAGCTTGGGGTGAGGTATTCTTATCTTTTATTATGTTTACATTTCGGTTGTATTTAGTTGAAATTAGAGTAATTGTTGGGTTTAAGTGTTGCGTCTTTGGGCTCGGTTATATTCCATTTTGTTTACCCGGTTTGGGCCTGTCCAACCGTGGATTATCATTAGGGTTAGCGTATATATTATGCATGCATGTATAGCTTTCTAGTAATCGTTCTCATTAATAGCTTTTGCATTGTAACCCTAGCACACCTCTATAGTCGAAGTTCTTCATCGAGCTCTTCTGAGGTGTGAGATATTAATCATTCGACACCATTTGATCCATTCCTGTGTTCTTTACTTGATTAATATTGTTTTTCTGTTTAGAATCTATCGATCTATAGAGCAATATTCTTATCAATTGGTATCAGAGTAGGAGACTGTGTAATACATACGCATCTCTTCTGTTTGAAGAATCCTTTAGGGTTTCCGCTTTTATCAATATATAGAAGCTGTCTTCTTCTTGTCGACGATAACTCTCGTGTTTGATAAAACCCTAAGTTCAACTTTACAAGTCTGATTCTAGCAGATTCAAAGAAAACGTTCATCATGTCTCACGATGACTCTCAAACCAATGCAATCAGCATCTCCAACAGTATAGGATCCACTACAAGGATTCCCATTCTTTATACTCAAGATTATGAAGTATGGGTGCATCACTTCGAAGACTATGTCGTTGGATCTGAAGACAATGGCTATCTAATCTGGGAGGCAATAACATTGGGTCCGTTTGTTCAATCCGGAACAAACAGAACGGTCAAAACTCAAAAAGAGTATAACCATCTCTTGGCAGACGTAGATAAGATCCCTCAAGACGAAAAAGACAAGGTGTTATGCAACGTTAAAGCCATGAGGATGATCAGATTCGCTTTGCAATCTGACACTTTTCGTCTGGTAAGTTCATGTACAACAACTAAAGAAATATGGGATAGGTTGAAAGAATTATATTCAACTGATGAGGATCTAGAGCATTCGATCCAAACCCTATTGCTCTCTGAATTTGGTGCTTTCGAACAAAAACCTGAAGAGAAACTCATACAGACATTCGATCGTTTCAACCATCTGCTCAGCAAGATGATGAAGCACGACATTGAAAGGAAGGTGATTGAACAAAAGGTTACCTTCATGAATGGATTAAGGCCCGAATGGATGGAAGTGGTCTCGACTGTGAAGGCTCATGAGCAATTTAAATCATATTCACTGGCGAAACTGATGGGTATACTCAAATCTCATGAAAGTGTGGTGACAAAGGAAGCGAAGGTAGTTTCGGGTGTGGGTTCACTGGCCCTTGTTTCTAAAAGCAAGAATGTAGCAGACGAAGAGGAGGAATCTGATATGTCAGAGTGCGATCTGTCCAACGAAGAATATGCTATGATGGTCACAAACCCAAAGAAGTTTGCTCTCAGAAAATTCACGGTCAACAAGAACCGAAACTGGCAGGGAAGCTATAGTTCTGAAAAGGTGAAATAAGAAACCAAGAACACCACTCAAAAGGACGACGAAAAGAAGGTGAGTAAGCTTGTGGGAGACTCTGGGTACGATTGTAACTACTGTCATGGCAAGAACCACTTTGCCAAGTATTGCATGCTAAGGAAGATGGCTGAGAAGAAGGATGGTGAAGATGACGAAGCTTACTACATGAGAAAGCTGGAGGAGATAAAGAAGAAGAAAGCAACTAACATTTTTATGAATGCTTTGATTGTGCAGGAAAACGTTATTGATGATGAGTTCGGTGGAGTGGAAGTCTGGTCTACAGACTCTGAGGATGAAGAGGTACGCAGACCCTCGCATGGAAGAGCTTATGTGGCGAAAGAAGGAGTTACTGAGTCGGCTGGGAGATGCTTAATGGTGACAACCGAAAGTAAGCATGAGGAAGTGAAGGTTAAGGAGGACAAATGTTTCGCTGCCAAGCCTATGAGTGAAAAGATCAGCGATTGCGGTCAGTTGATCAAGAAGGTACAAACTATCCTAGAATCTCATAAAATACCAGTAACAAACTACGAAAAAGATTTAAATGAATTAAAATTCAAGTTTCCTAACTTAAGTGGAAGTCTTATGCAAACTCGCTTAGCAAATTCTAACCTAACTGACCAACTCAGCATGGAGTCTTCCAAGAGTGAGGAGAGAAGGACGTGGATTCAGCAGAAGGAGTTAGAATTATTTAGGGCTAGGGACGAACTTATTTATGTGCAATGAGACAATTTGAAGTTTTTAAAACAAAGAAATGTTTTTTGTTTGATTGCTAAACGCCTATATACTAATATCACTAAGTTACATTTAGATTGTGAGATAGGTAAAAAGATTCATAAAATGATTTTGCCTTTCCTTGAATTTAAGGAGGACGAAGTCATTGCTGAATGTGAATCTATAATGTCCTCAGATGAGATTTCAGTAACCTACAAATATGGACTGGACAAAATTGAATCTTTCATTGAGTCTCAAGAACATAAATGCATGCTTAAGAATTTACTGGACGAAAACGATAAATTAAAAATCAAGACCGAGACTATACAAAAGTTTGACTCATCAAACGCCAAATTGAGTTCAGAAAATAAAATAAATTTAGAAACCACTTCTGAATTTGATGAGGAGAGTGAGATGAGTGAAATCTCTGTAGAAGACGAGGTCGATTGTTCAGAATTTCTTAAGAGCGAACCCGAAGTAGCAAAACCACTCATATCTGAAAATTCGGTTGAATACGCTCAGATGTCAAAGGACAAATCAAAGAAACTCAAAGAAAAGGTTGTTGTTTATCAGAAGGTGCAAACTACACCAAACCAAGTGTATTCAGTCACTAGAGTAACTAAGAAACAAACGGTGGAATTGACGTCCTTGGTTGACAAAGATAATGCTGAAGGTTGCGATGACTACTTATGGTCTGCTCCTATCGACAATGCAGATGAAACAGTAGGTCTGTCTGAGCAAACCTCATGGAGAGTTAAGGGACGATATATTCCCGAACCCCTCAACAAGCCCTCAAGCTTTGATAAACCCAGTACAAGTGGTACAAAAGACATACCAAGCGAACCACTGAAAGCTACCAGCGATTCATCAACAACAACCGAAGCTCATGAGAAGAAAACGAAACCGAAGGCTGAATTTCAAAGATATTAATAAACTGGTGCTTGGTGATCACGTGCGTGGACTTCCTGTTCTCAAATTTGACAAAGAACATCTGTGCGCAACATGCGAGATGGGCAAGCAAAGCAGAAAGAGTCACCCTTCTCGTATCAATACAAAAATCATCGAACCTCTTGAACTACTGCACATCAACCTATGTGGCCCTTCGGCTATCGAAAGCATCGGTGGTATTAAGTTTATACTTGTAATTGTAGATGATTTTTCACACTTCACCTGGGTTTTCTTTCTTAAACAGAAATCAGAGGCGACTCCCAGGCTGAAGGTTTTCATCAAACAAGTGGAAGTGCAGCTGCGAAAGGTGGTACGAAACATAAGAAGCGATAATGGTCTTGAGTTCAAAAATAAAGACTTTGAAGATTTTCTGGCTGAAAAGGGAGTTACTCACAATTTCTATGCTCCCTATACTCCACAACAGAATGGTATCGTTGAAAGGCGAAACCGTTCTTTATGTGAAGCGTCCTGAACCATGCTGAGCTTCGCTTCTCTTCCACTATACTTCTAGGCTGATGCAATTGCTGCTGCATGTTACACTCAGAACCGATCCTTCCTCAACAAGCGATTTTCCATCACTCCATACGAGATTTTGAATAATCGTAAGCCCAATGTAAAGTTTTTCCACGTGTTCGGCTTAAGATGCTTTATTTTCAACTCCAAAGAGAACCGAAACAAATTTGATGTCAAGGCAGACGAAGGGATATTTCTTGGTTATTCGCTTACTTCAAAAGCATATGGGGTTCTGAATTAACGCTCGAAGAAGATTGAAGAAACCTACTATGTTACTTTTGACGACAATTACGTGAAGAAACTACGAACAACCGAAAGTCCAACGGAGGAAATCTTTGCAGAAACCGGTCAAGTCTTGGTTCCTATTTCCAATATGTTTGAAGAGTACATGCTGCTCTTTGATGAACCAGAAAAGGCGATCCACTCAGAAGCGAAAGCAGCAGATAACAAAATCGATACCTTGAAGAAAATCATCGATGAAGCTGCTAAAGTCATGGAAAGCGAAACTCATCAACCAACCGAGAAGCAGACTCAAAGCGAACCTACTGCATCAGGAGATCATCCAGCTACTGATGACCCTCCAAGAGAAAGCACTATACTCCAGGGGGAGGGTTCGTCTACACCAAAAACAAACGACATGCCTTTCCAGGGGAGAATGTTGGATAAGGTGTCTAAGTCCATAACTTATTTGGTATATACTTGACCCGACCCGGCATGGTCCATTTGGGTTGCACTTCACCCGAACTATTTATATGGATAACATTATGAGAAGAGTATATTTGCGGCCTACTAATATATTATAAGTTATAATATATTAATATGAAATTGTATTATTTAATTAGTATTGATCTTAAATTAATTATGAATTAATTTAGTGATCATAAGGTGACTAATTAAATAATGGGCTATTGTACTTATATAGTGTGGGCTAACACTCATAAGGAAATGGGCTAAGCTTGAATGGGAGTCCATGGATGATCCATGGAGCTTTTAACCCATGGATCCTTGGAATAGGAAAAGACATGGGTTATTAGGGTTTGCATGGTTCATAACCCTAATCATCTACACTATATAAAGAGGCTTATGGTGCTTGAGAAGAGACTATGTGTGTGTGCATAAGGTGTGGCCGATTTCTAGAGTATTAGAGTGCTCTCTCATAAGTTTTTCCAAGTTTGTGGTGATTTGTGATTTCCATTTGAGGCATTCACATTATTGGTACTTGGCTCTCAAACTCCCAAGGAATCAACTCACTAACAAAGGTATGTAATTCTTCTAGTATCTTTTATGTTTAAAAGTACCCCATGTATGCTAGATAGGTTATGAACCTTGGAAAATTATTTTGCATGTATTTTAGACAAACATAGATCCAAGGTTTCTAGGGTTGCATGAACACCTTAGGAGTGTTAGTTTGCTCAAAACCCAACAGAGAATCCATCAAAAACCCCAACCCATGAAGATCCATTTGAGGGGGAGAGCACTGAACCTGGCATAGGATTCGGTTCGCCATTTGAGGGGGAGAATGAAAATGCAAATGACGAAGGCGATATGTCAGAACTGGAAGAAGAAGTCAATGCTGAGCTGGATCCTGCTGTAACATCCCAAATTTTAAGCCCAAATTTTTCATTTTTAGATAAGTAATCCTCCACATAATTACCAAAACAATTCCCATGTCATATCATTTTCAAACAGGAATATAACAAATGTGTCTGAAAAATCATAATGTCAAAGTAAACTAAATCAGAGCACAATCCCAGAAAACTCCATGCGGAAATCATGTGTGTCTGTGATGCGCTGCTACACCACCGGCTCCTTCCCCTTAGACGAAGAGGTACCTGAAACCAAAACTAAAACTGTAAGCACAAAGCTTAGTGAGTTCCCCCATCATACCACATACCATACAGACACATCGCATACATACTGACGGGCAATTCTGGGGTGCCCGACCTACCCAGTACGACCATTCTGGGGTGCCGACCTACCCGTGTAAAGCCATTCTGGGGTGCTGACCTACCCATGTCAAGCCATTCTGGGGCGCTGACCTACCCTTCGGTCCTATCAACCGAACCTCAGGGACTATTCCACCCCCTACTGCTACTATCACATATATCATAACATAAACATACTGTCAGACGTATCTGGGGTGTCCGACCTACCCTTCGGTCCTAACAACCGAACTTGGGGACTATTCCCTCCCTACTACCACTATCACATATAACATATCATGCCAGCATATAAACATATCATCACATACTGTCAGACATATCTGGGGTGTCTAACCTACCCTCCGATCCTAACAACAGAACTCTACTACTGTCACATATAACATATCATGCCAGCATATAACATATCAGGTAGTAGAAAACCTAGATGATATCACAAAGACGATCATCTAACATACAACTCATACTGGTGGGCCGACATTGTGGCCGTAGACCCACCGCTACTAGAAGGTAACTCACCTCGAACGAGTAGCTGCTGATAATCTGTGCGGGAAATCTCTGTCTGTTGCTGTTCCGGAAATCCTCCGGCTATAATCCCCATAAAACACTTAATCAGAGTCTGATATCTATTCTTAGGGTAAAATAAACATTTTACCCCTGACCAAGTCCAAGTCAAAGTCAAAGTCAACTTCCAGTTGACCCGACTAGCCGAGTTGGGCCATCAACTCGTCGAGTCCCTATCTCTTCAACTGTCCTCATCCACGTCTCTACTCGTCGAGTTTAGCAACGACTCGACGAGTTCTCCCTCTAAAACAACCCCGGATGAACCTTCAACCGACTCGCCGAGCCGTATGAACACTCGTCGAGTTCGTCTTCATCCTATGAACGAGTCCTGTCCTCGACTCGCCGAGTTGTATGAACAACTCGTCGAGTTCATCTTCAAGAGTTGGGAGATTGCCTTGGACTCGCCGAGTCTGTTCGTGCACTCGTCGAGTTCTATGAACTCCAGGACTATGGCTTATCCCAATACGTTTGGGTCACTCCCCTGGACCCTCTAAAACCTTTCTTTCACTCAACTGGTCCTCATGAACCATAACAGAAAAAGGGAAGTCTAACCTCGGACTCGCCGAGTCCCAAGAACGACTCGCCGAGTCGATGCAGTCCAAGTCTTATTTCTTCGATTTCTGGAGTGCAACTCTTGTCCAAATGATAGATCTAGGTCCCTAAACTCGATCTAGCACGTAAAGTTACAAACTTTACGTGCATGCATGGGACTTTGAGCCTAAAATGCCCAAAAAGAAGCTCTCAAGATGCATGGAGCCTTCCATGGGTGCAAAAACAACCCCTAACTGCCTTGTGACCCTTCCATGGACCTAGATCCGAAGCCTCAACCCCCAACCATGCTTGCAATCATGGTTGGTTACCAAGAATGGCTTATAAAAGCCCTAAATCTCCCCAAAAAGGGATCTAACAAAAGAACAAGCAAGGTATCGACTTTATACCTTCCAAGAACTGTAGATGATGCACAAGTTTGATTCCTCTGGCCAACCTCTTGGTTCCTCAAGCTTTTCCCTTCCTTCTTGCCACCACAAACTACCAAGAATCACCAAAAAGGCCTTTAGATCTTCACAACACGACTAGGATTCTGTATGGAGTGTTCTAGGAGCATAAAGGGGCGATGGAGGCTGTATAAGGTTGTTTAAATAGGGTACAAACCCTCAGATTAGGGTTTTGCCCAGCCAGTGTCTACTCGTCGAGTTTGCCGCCGACTCGACGAGTCCGTCACTTAACCCCTGGGTCCAAACCGCTACTACTCGACGAGTTGGTCCATCAACTCGCCGAGTCTCAGTCCAAATTGCGAAAAATACCAGAATGAAATACATACCAGGAACCGGGTGCTACACCTGCCTATGATCCAAATTACCCTCCTCTCATAAAATGGACAAAGGATCATCCTAAAACTCAAATTATTGGTGAATCATTTGAGGGTGTTCTCATACGCTCTCAAATGAAAGTAAAGCAAACTGCTTTATTCTCTCAAGTAGAGTTCTGCATGTTCAATTCGTTTGTCTCTAAAGTTTAACCGAAGACGGTAAATGCTGCTCTTGATCACTCTGATTGGGTGCAAGCTATGCAAGACGAACCCCATGCATGCACGTAAAGTTTGTAACTTTACATGCTAGATCGAGTTTAGGGACCTAGATCTATCATTTGGACAAGAGTTGCACTCCATAAATCGAAGAAAGAAGACTTGGACTGCATCGACACGGTGAGTCGTTCTTGGGACTCAGCGAGTCCGAGGTTAGACTTCCCTTTTTCTGTTATGGTTCATGAGGACCAGTTGAGTGAAAGAAAGGTTTTAGAGGGTCCAGGGGAGTGACCCAAACGTATTGGGATAAGCCATAGTCCTGGAGTTCATAGGACTCGACGAGTGCACGAACAGACTCGGCGAGTCCAAGGCAATCTCCCAACTCTTGAAGATGAACTCGACGAGTTGTTCATACAACTCGGCGAGTCGAGGACAGGACATATTCATAGGATGAGGATGGACTCGACGAGTGTTCATACCGCTCGGCGAGTCGGATGAAGGTTCATCCGAGGTTATGTTAGAAGGATAACTCGTCGATTCGTTGCTAAGCTCGACGAGTAGAGACGTGGATGAGGACAGTTGAAGAGATAGGGACTCGACGAGTTGGCGGCCCAACTCGGCGAGTCGGGTCAATTGGAAGTTGACTTTGACTTTGACTTGGACTTGGTCAGGGGTAAAATGTTTATTTTACCCTAAGAATAGATATCAGACTCTGATTAAGTGTTTTGTGGGGATTATAGCCGGAGGATTTCCGGAGCAGCAGCAGACAGAGACTTCCCGCACAGATTATCAGCAGCTACTCATTCGAGGTGAGTTACCTTCCAGTAGCGGTGGGTCTACGGCCACAATGCCGGCCCACCAGTAGGAGTTGTATGATAGATGATTGTCTTTGTGATATTCATCTAGGTTTGCTACTACCTGTTATGTTATGTGCTAGTATCATATGATGTTAGCAGTAGGGGAGATAGTCCCTAAGATTTTCGGTCGATAGGGCCGAAGGGGGTAGTCATACCCAGTCATGCTAGATAGAATATGATTATGTGTTACATGTTATGTGGTAGTAGTAGTGGGGTGAAATAGTCCCCAGTATCCGGTCGAGAGGACCGAAGGGGAGGCCAGCACCCAGATATGCTAGGCAGTATCCGGTCGAGAGAACCGAAGGGGATGCCAGCACCCAGATATGCTAGGCAGTATCCGGTCGAGAGGACCGAAGGGGAGGCCAGCACCCGGATATGCTAGGCGGTATCCGGTCGAGAGGACCGAAGGGGTAGGTCGGGCACCCAGATATGCCTGACAGTATATGTATGTTATGTGATTATATGGTATGGGGTACGATGGGGGAACTCACTAATCTTTGTGCTTACAGTTTAGTTTTGGTTTCAGGTACCTCTTCGTCTAAGGGGAAGGAGCCGACGGCGTAGCAGTGCATCACACACACATGATTTCCGCATGGAGTTTTCTGGGATTGTACTCTGATTGATTTTACTTTGACATTATGATTTTTTGACACATTGCTATAATTTGTTTGCAAATGATATGACATGGGAAATGTTTTGGTAGACTATGTTGAGAATTACTTAATTAAAAATGAAAATTTGGGCTTGGAAATTGGGATGTTACAAGTTGGTATCAGAGCCCTGGTTTGAGGGATTCGGACACACCCTCGGGAGTGTCTGGACTCAAACCAAGGGATTTAAAAGATTTTTTTTTACAAAGAAAATGGTTTTCTAAAATATGAGTCAAAGGGTTTTGAGAAAGAACAAGGTGTGTGATGCGTGCGACCGGCCGAGCTCAAGTAAGTACCCCAAAGTACCCATACAAGTTATATTACGATACGCTTATTAGAACTGCATGCTAGATTAGGGCTAAGGACCTAGAAGGATGCCTTATGTGCCTGTTATATGTGTATGAGCCTTATGAATTGCATGCTAGTATAGATTCCTGAGTAGAGGATAGAACAATATGATTGGATTATGTGGTTAGGTTTTCCTTTCGTCCGAATGCTACTTGCTTTGTGCTTTGAGGGACTCTGAGTGATGAGAGTTAGCCATTAGGTGAATACGTTAAGTCACACGTGATCAGGGTTGAATAATCTCAGAGTATTGGATTTGGCCCTATTGCGCAGCTCTTGTTTGAGTCTAACCGTTATAGGGACGAGCCCTTCACTCGAAGGATTATCTGAGCCTCGTCACATGTGATGGTATTCAGATAGTGGCTAATTGGCATTATGAGGATACCTTCGGTAGATGAGGACTGAGTTTGGGGTTGGTGAATACCCTAGGGCAAGCCTAGGAAGAGTATGGCAGAGATCAGTAGCAGTAGCAGTGACTTGGTGGAGTCGAGGCGGTTCTTGAGGAAAGTACGGATAGATGTGGAAGGTAGTATGGTCCCGTACTACTGAAAGCAGAGGATCCGTACTTGAATCGGGGAAGGCTGAGGCAAGACCAAAGAACTCGTGATGGATGTGATCCCTCTAGATGTATCAGTATCACTAATGGTTGTCATTATGGATTGCAGAATGGTGGTACTACGTCCGAGGCCAGCAGTTGGCAGCTCAGGAGAGGGATCGGGTTCGGGTTCAGGCTCCGAACCAGTGGATGAGAGGCTACGCGAGTTCATCGCGTCCGAGATCACTAGAGGCATCCTTGATGCGACCCCGGTCATCTTTGGGTCGATCAAGGAAGGGATTGTCGAGCTGATAGAGGATCGCCTTAGGGCGTTCAGGAGTGACATGGCGACCAGCCAGTCAGGATCACGCACACTGTCCTTTAAGGACTTCAGGGGCAGTGGCGCGCCGGATTTCCATGGGGCGAAGGACCCCATTGCTGCCAGGCGATGGATTGCAGACATTGAGTCTGCACAGTTGACCAGCTTCTGCCCCGAAGGGTCGAAGGTGAGATATGCAGCAGGGTGCTTGAGAGATAGGGCCAAGGATTGGTAGGAGTCGGTTGGTGACTCTCTGGGAGCCACGGCTGTTGAGGCTATGACATGGCCGGACTTTGTGACCCGGTTCAGGAGTGAGTTCGCGCCAGCTGTGGAGCTTCAGCAGCTGGCCAGGGAGTTTTTGGATATGAGACAGACTACGGAGACTGTGGCAGAGATCACCGCCAAGTTCCGGGAGAGGGCGTTGCTAGTGCCCCAGTATGCGGGAGATGAGGATATAAGGAGGACCCGCTACCATGACATGCTACGACCTGATATTCGGGAGCATGTTAGTTTTTCAGCTTGCCCTACCCTGGATTCCATGATTGCCAGGGCAAGGGAGAGGGAGATTGATCTGGAGCATATCCGGAAGAGGAAGGTCGAGGAGTGACAGGTGGCTGGGGCTTCGGGGAAGAAGCCCAAGGGATCAGACGCTGGGCCAAAAGGCCAGCAGGGCCGAGGCCGCTGCAGGAAATGCGGCAAGTCACATGAGGGAGCATGCAAATTGGGATCGTCGGGCTGCTACAAGTGCGGCAAGACGGGGCACTTCAGCAGGGATTGTACCGCCCCTGCACCCACTATTCAGACATCTGAGTTGTTGTGTTTCCACTGCAACCAGAGGGGCCACAAGAAGGCCAATTGCCCCCAGTTGACAGCAGCAGCGCCAGTGAAGGCGCCAGCTCCAGCGACCCTGCGGATTACTGATGGCCGGCAGGGCAAGGCAGAGGCTCCAGTGGTGAGGAGCCGGGCTTTCCAGTTGATTACCGAGGAGGCACGCGCCACACCCGATGTGGTGACGGGTATGATTCTTTCCCTCTGATCCATTTATATGATGTTTATGATATTGATATATGCTCGGTATATACATGTTAGGATCGTTCCATGTGAATGGTATTCTGGTTCAGGTGTTGTTTGATTCAGGTGCCACTCGATCTTTTGTTTCTCTTGCGCTCAGCAAGAGGTTTCCCGAGTCTTCGGACATGTTGGATTGCCCTTTAGAGGTAGAGATTGCCGATGATCGATCGGTACGAGCATCAGCGGTATTCCGAGATTGTGTGCTGAGATTATTCGAGGAGCGCTACCTGGTAGATTTGGTTCCCATACCTTTGCGGGGGAACAAGGTTATTATCGGCATGGATTGGCTAAGCCCCAACGGGGCGGTGATCGACTGCGCGCAGCAGTTGGTGTGGATCAGGACCCCAAGTGGGAGAGAGCTGGTGATTCAGGGCGAGAGGCCACAGCAAGACCAACTTTATGTTCGGCAGCGAGGGCTAGGCGTTACCTTCAGCAGGGTTGCACAGGATATGTCGCCTATGTCATGGATACCCGGGAGGCGGGTAAGGCGACGGTGAGTGACGTTCTGGTGGTGCGAGACTACGCAGACGTGTTCCCAGAGGAGCTTTCTAGGACACCTCCGGAGCGACAGGTGGAGTTCAGGATCGACCTAGTCCCTGGTGCGGCTCCGATAGCCAAGGCACCGTATCGGTTGGCTCCTCCCGAGATGCAGGAGTTGTCTACGCAGCTGCAGGAGTTGCTAGACAAAGGATTCATCAGGCCGAGTAGTTCGCCTTGGGGAGCCCCGATTCTGTTTGTCAAGAAGAAGGACGGGTCACATCGCATGTGCATAGACTACCGGGAGCTGAACAAGGTAATGGTGAAGAACCGTTACCCACTCCCGAGGATTGACGACCTCTTTGACCAGCTTCAGGGAGCATCTTGGTTCTCCAAGATTGATCTGCGTTCAGGATATCATCAGATGAGGGTCAGAGAGGAGGATGTACAGAAGACTGCGTTCCGGACGCGCTATGGCCACTACGAGTTCGTGGTGATGCCCTTCGGGCTCACCAATGCTCCTGCCGCATTCATGGACCTCATGAACCGCGTGTGTAGACCGATGCTGGATCGGTCCGTGATAGTTTTCATTGACGACATCTTGGTCTATTCTAAGACGCAGGAGCAACATGAGGAGCATCTGCGAGAGGTTTTGGATACTCTGAGGAGAGAGAGCTTGTACGCCAAGTTCTCCAAGTGTGAGTTCTGGTTGCACGAGGTGCAGTTTCTTGGGCACCTTGTCAACCAGAACGATATTCTGGTCAACCCGGCCAAGGTGGAGGCCGTGATGAGATGGGAGGTTCCGAAGTCTCCATCTGAGATTCGGAGTTTCCTGGGATTAGCCGGCTACTATCGGAGATTCATCCAGGATTTCTCCAAGATAGCCGTACCCTTGACGCGGCTGACGAAGAAGGCCGTAGTCTTTCGTTGGGGGCCTGAGCAGCAGGCAGCGTTTGAGACACTGAGGCAGAGGTTGTGCGAGGCACCGATCTTAGCCCTGCCAGAGGGCGTAGAGGATTTTGTTGTGTACTGCGACACGTCTATTTCAGGTTTGGGCGCGGTATTGATGCAAAGAGGGCATGTCATCGCCTATGCTTCAAGGCAGCTGAAGCCTCACGAGGCGAACTACCCGACACATGATTTGGAGCTGGGGCCTGTTGTGTTCGCCCTCAAGATTTGGCGTCATTACCTCTATGGGGTCCGTTGTACCATTTACACGGACCACAAGAGCCTGAGGTATCTTATGGACCAGCCAAATCTAAATATGAGGCAGCGTCGGTGGCTTGATGTGGTAAAGGATTATGATTGTGAGATCCTCTACCACCCGGGGAAGGCCAACGTTGTGGCCGACACGCTTAGCCGCAAGGCAGCGCCGATCAGGGATACTTGCATGAGGATGACCGTGGTTACTCCACTGTTGGAGCAGATTCGAGAGGCCCAGCAGGAGGCCATGAAGGAGGAACATCGGAAGAGTGAGCGGATTGTAGGCCAGACTTCCTCCTTCGATTATGATAGCCGAAGGCTATTGACCCTCCACCGCAGGGTGTGGGTGCCGTACCACGGGGGTGTGCGCCAGGTTCTGGTGGAGGAGGCGCACAAATCTCGATTCTCCATTCATCCCGGGGCGACGAAGATGTATAGGGATCTTCGTCTGGACTATTGGTGGCCCTGCATGAAGCGGGATGTGGCATGGTACGTGGAGCGGTGCTTGACCTGCAGGAAGGTCAAGGCCGAGTATCAGAGATCACACGGCAAGATGCAGCCGTTGAATATCCCGCTGTGGAAATGGGAAGACATCACGATGGATTTTATCACAAAGCTTCCCAGGACCGCGCGGGGAGTGGATTCGATTTGGGTCATCGTCGATCGATTGACCAAGAGCGCCCATTTTATTCCAATTCAGGAGAGCATCTCGGTCGAGAAGTTGGATGACATCTACATCAGGGAGGTGATGGCGCGGCACGGGGTGCCAGTTTCGGTGATTTCAGACAGGGATGTGCGGTTCACTTCCAGGTTTTGGAAGAAGTTTCATGACGAGCTGGGTACTCGTCTGCATTTTAGCACTGCCTTTCACCCGCAGACGGATGGTCAGAGTGAGCGGACCATCCAGACTCTGGAGGATATGCTGCGAGCATGCGTGTTAGACTTCAGAGGTAGATGGGATACCTACATTCCATTGGCAGAGTTCTCCTATAACAACAGCTATCACGCGAGTATCGATCGTCCTCCCTTCGAGATGTTGTACGGGAGGAAGTGCAGGACCCCGATATGTTGGCATGAGGTTGTCCAGAGGGTCATGGGGAGCACCGAAATGGTGCTCAAGACGACGGAGAGGATTCAGCAGGTCCGGAGCAGGCTTCAGACTGCTCAGAGTCGGCAGAAAAGTTATGCCGACAAGCACTGATCAGACCTGGAGTTCCAGGTCGGGGATATGGTTCTCCTTAAGGTGTCGCCATGGAAAGGCGTCATCCGATTCAGGAAGCGGGGCAAGTTAGGCCCCAGGTACATTGGACCGTTCAGGGTTTTAGCCCGGTTGGGCAAGGTGGCGTACAGGTTGGATCTGCCAGCCGAACTCGGCCAGATCCACAGCACTTTCCACGTCTCCCAGCTGCGGAAGTGCTTGGTGGACGACTCAGCAGTGGTACCCTTAGAGGACATTCAGGTCGATGACAGCCTAAATTACATCGAGCGACCTGTAGCAATCCTCGACTGGAAGTCGAAGGATCTGAGGAACAAGAGGGTGGCGCTCGTGAAGGTACAATGGCAGCACCGGAAGGGCTCAGAATGGACTTGGGAGCCGGTGGATGAGATGATGGAGCATTACCCAGAGCTGTTCCAGGAACGAGCAGCAGACTTCGAGGACGAATTCTAAAATAAGTGGGGGAGATTTGTAGCACCTAGTTCCTGGTATGTATTTCATTTAAGTAATTTTGCATTTTTGGCCTGTGACTCGGCGAGTTGAAGGCCCAACTCGCCGAGTAGAAGCGGGATGGGACGCGGGATTTAAGTATGGGACTCGTCGAGTCGGGTCCTGGACTCGACGAGTAGGCTCTGTCTGGACAAAAACCCTAATATAAGGGTTTGCACCCTATTTAATCATCTCATTCAACCCCCACTCGTCCCTATTGCTCCCAGAAACCCTCCATAGCAAATCCTAAGTGTTTTGGTGCAAGATCTAAGGCTTTTGAGTGATTTTTGTGGGTTTTGACCACAAGGAAGAAGGAAGAGCATAGAAGGATCAAGAGGAGACTGAAGGATTCGAGTTTGGTGCATCATTTGCAGTTCATAGAAGGTATAAAGTCTATACCTTGCTTGTTCTTTTGTTAGATCCCTTTTTGGGGAGATTTAGGGCTTTTATAAGCCATTCTTGGTAACCAACCATGATTGCAAGCATGGTTGGGGGTTGAGGCTTCGGATCTAGGTCCATGGAAGGGTCATAAGGCAGTTAGGGGTTGCTTTTGCACCCATGGAAGGCTCCATGCATCTTGAGAGCTTCTTTTTGGGCATTTTAGGCTCAAAGTCCCATGCATGCACGTAAAGTTTGTAACTTTACGTGCTAGATCAAGTTTAGGGACCTAGATCTATCATTTGGACAAGAGTTGCACTCCAGAAATCGAAGAAATAAGACTTGGACTGCATCGACTCGGCGAGTCGTTCTTGGGACTCGGCGAGTCCGAGGTTAGACTTCCCTTTTTCTGTTATGGTTCATGAGGACCAGTTGAGTGAAAGAAAGGTTTTAGAGGGTCCAGGGGAGTGACCCAAATGTATTAGGATAAGCCATAGTCCTGGAGTTCATAGGACTCGACGAGTGCACGAACAGACTCGGCGAGTCCAAGGCAATCTCCCAACTCTTGAAGATGAACTCGACGAGTTGGTCATACAACTCGGCGAGTCGAGGACAGGACGTGTTCATAGGATGAGGATGGACTCGACGAGTGTTCATACCGCTCGGCGAGTCGGATGAAGGTTCATCCGAGGTTATGTTAGAAGGAGAACTCGTCGAGTCGTTGCTAAGCTCGACGAGTAGAGACGTGGATGAGGACAGTTGAAGAGATAGGGACTCGACGAGTTGGCGGCCCAACTCGGCGAGTCGGGTCAACTGGAAGTTGACTGACTTTGACTTGGACTTGGTCAGGGGTAAAATGTTTATTTTACCCTAAGAATAGATATCAGACTCTGATTAAGTGTTTTGTGGGGATTATAGCCGGAGGATTTCCGGAGCAGCAGCAGACAGAGACTTCCCGCACAGATTATCAGCAGCTACTCGTTCGAGGTGAGTTACCTTCCAGTAGCGGTGGGTCTACGGCCACAATGCCGGCCCACCAGTAGGAGTTGTATGATATATGATTGTCTTTGTGATATTCATCTAGGTTTGCTACTACCTGTTATGTTATGTGCTAGTCTGATATGATGTTAGCAGTAGGGGAGATAGTCCCCAAGATTTCCGGTCGATAGGGCCGAAGGGGGTAGTCATAACCAGTCATGCTAGATAGAATATGATTATGTGTTACATGTTATGTGGTAGTAGTAGTGGGGTGAAATAGTCCCCAGTATCCGGTCGAGAGGACCAAAGGGGAGGCCAGCACCCGGGTATGCTAGGCGGTATCCGGTCGAGAGGACCGAAGGGGTAGGTTGGGCACCCAGATATGCCTGACAGTATATGTATGTTATGTGATTGTATGGTATGCGGTATGATGGGGGAACTCACTAAGCTTTGTGCTTACAGTTTTAGTTTTGGTTTCAGGTACCTCTTCGTCTAAGGGGAAGGAGCCGGCGGTGTAGCAGCGCATCACACACACATGATTTCCGCATGGAGTTTTCTGGGATTGTACTCTGATTGATTTTACTTTGACATTATGATTTTCAGACACATTGCTATAATTTGTTTGCAAATGATATGACATGGGAAATGTTTTGGTAGACTATGTTGAGAATTACTCAATTAAAAATGAAAATTTGGGCTTGGAAATTGGGATGTTACAGAATCTTCTTGGCATATGCTGCACATAAAAACTTCGAAGTTTTCCAAATGGACGTAAAATGTGCTTTCTTGAATGGAGAACTAGAAGAAACGGTATACGTTGAGCAACCACCTGTATTTGTGAACGAGAAGTATCCTGATCACTGCTACATTCTGGATAAAGCAGTCTATGGATTGAAGCAAGCCCCGAGAGCCTGGTATGAAACTCGAACTCGTTTTCTCAAAATTTCAAAATTCAAGCAAGGTTCGGTTGACCCAACCTTCTTTCGTAAGAAAGAGGGCGAACACTTAATGATAGTTCAGATTTATGTCGATGACATCATCTTCGGATCCACGAATCCTAGCTTAACAGCTGAATTCAGGAAGTTGATGGAGACTAAATTTGAAATGAGCGCAATGGGTCCGATTAACTTTTTCCTTGGATTGAATATAAGACAGGGACCAGAAGGCATCTTCATTAATCAGGAAGCGTACACAAAGACGTTGTTAACAAAGTTCGGCATGACGGGAGATTCCAAAGTAAAGGTTCCAATGGCATTTGGCACGAAGTTGACTCCATCTCTTGAGAAACCGGCTGTTGATATGACTCTCTATCATCAGATGATAGGATCTCTAATGTATCTAACAGTTAGTAGACTGGACATAATGTTTTCTGTCTGCTATTGTGTCAGGTTCCAAGCAAATCCAAGAGAACCTCATATGGTTGCAGTGAAAAATATCTTCCGGTATTTGAAGCGAACATCATCTCTCGGTCTTTGGTATCCTGCAAAATCTGTCTTCTTTGTTCAAGCTTTCTCTGATGCTGATCTTGGTGGATGTGGATTGGATCGAAAGAGCACAACCGGCGGATGCCAGTTCCTTGATGGCAAACTTGTCAGCTGGCAGTCAAAGAAACAAACTTGCGTGTCTCTTTCCACAGCCGAAGCTGAGTACATCGCCGCAGCATCCTGTACATCACAGGTCATATGGATACAAAGCCAACTTAGAGATTATGGCTTAAGCATGAAGAAAATCCCTCTCTACCGTGACTCTGAAAGTGCGATTCGGATATGTCACAATCCAGTGCAACATTCCAAGACAAAGCATATCGCACTAAGATACCACTTCATCAAGGACCACGTTGAAGATGGAAATGTTGAAGTTCACTTCGTTCGGTCCTCAGATCAACTGGCTGACATCTTCACTAAGGCCTTACCAGAAGAAAGCTTTAATAAGATACTCCAAGTCTTGGGAATGATGGAAGATGAGTCAGTACCGAAACCCCTTTCTTCTCACTAAAATTGAACAAGCGAAATAGAGAGAATGATCGGTCTATTTCGGTTTCAGAATTTTTCGGGAACCAAAATGAACCGAACGCTCGGTCTACTTCGGCTCTTGAATTTTTCGGGAACCGAAATGAACCGAACGCTCGGTCTATTTCGGCTCTTGAATTTTTCGGGAATCGAAATGAACCAAACGCTCGGTCTACTTCGGCTCTAGAATTTTTCAGTAACCGAAATGAATCGATCGCTCGGTCTATTTCGCTTCATCTTCTCTAAGGTATGGTTTCGGTTGTATATTTTTGTAAAACTTTCTTGTTCTTTCGAGTGTTTATATTTAGTATTTGTTTTCTTTTATGTTTTTATTATTTTTCAGAAATTCCAAAAATCCAAAAATATTTTCTTTTCTGTTTTTATTATTTTTCAGAAATTCCAAAAATCCAAATATATTTTCTTTTCTATTCTTATTATTTTTTCAGAAAAATCCAAAAACTATAAAAATATTTTTGTGTGTTTTTAAGTTTTATCTCTCAATTCTAAAAATTGGTTCAAGTTCACGCATGCGAAATACAATGACGTTGGGGCAGGTATAACATTCTTATCTATGTACTAGTTAAGAGTCCCTAGAAGCATGATGTTGCATGTAGACCGAAGCCTCCATGACTTTGAGTGAAACCTTACTGATTCGATAAACACCAATCGTTTCTTCCCAATCAGGCTGTTAAAATCACTCAAGACACGAGCTACCTTACTTTTCTCATAGCGAGTTAAGAGTTTTCTGCTTTGTCATTCTTATATAGCAGAGGTACTTTCGGTTCCTTAACCACCTCATTTTTCTCCATCCTGTTTTGTTCCACAATCGTAACCCTTGAGACTCTCAGAAATTACCACTGAGGTTTATGGTTACACAATTTATGCGTTGATGATCTTAGTTTCGTTTACCACGAGCTAAGTGAAACCCAAAATCCAACACCTATAATGAATTGACGGTGAACGCTCTAATGTTCAAGCTATTACTTGTCACCTCACGAAATCTCTTTTTATTTTTTGTGTGATCTTTATGAAACTGTCTAACACCAGGACGTTTCTTCCCATAAGATCCAGTTTATTTTTGTTTTGAGATTTCTAAAATACATCCAGTCACTGAATATTTTATCCAACCTACTTGTTCAACAGGCCACATCGGTCTCACAAGTACTTCATCCAACTTTCGGTCTTATTTCAAGTATCGATGTTCGGTTGAAGATGAACTACCCACTAAAGCCTATAATTGAAAAGATGCTTTTCAATGTTTCTTTATAAACATTTGATGGTATTTCACGGGAAACCACACAGACACTTCTCAGTCTCTCTTGAATTTGAAGGAAGAGATTCGTGCCCGGGATCATCAGTTTTGTGTCTAAATAGACATCACTTAAATCCCACAAATGTTTTGCTTTATTTCTTTTTCTTTGGCACCCTCTTGCACGAAGATCTTTATGATTTTCCAAACTCTTGTTTGTGATACTAATGGCACTTTTTAGATTTGTGCTTTCGGTTCTAAAAGATATGATGGTTCCCTTTCTTATGGAGGAGCGTTGGTTGCTTACCATGAAGCGAACGAATGAGTCTCGTTTGGGGCTGCTTGTATTTTCAAAATTGAAGACGGTTATTGGATAAGCATTTTTATTGGGCGCGTGAATTTGAAACGGTTCCTATACCCACGCCTGCTGACATATTTCTAGGGATACCAAGCTGTCAAATCGCGCTTTTTCAGGCGACGTTTCAGATATCGTATCATCGTCACAGTGGATCTTTTCTCTCTCCTGGAAACGGTATAAAAGAGGGTTTTCACGCCTACTGTACCTCCTTACCTTCTTCAACCACTCTCTTGCAAACAACCAGCGATATACATATGTTCATCTTCTTCTTCACTACAACAATGGCGAAATCATCCTCTTTTCAAGATCAAACTGTGTCCTCATCTTTGCTTACAATAAAACCCAATCTGAATCTCATCATTCAACTGGACCCTTTTCTTTACAATTCGTACATGCTTCACGTTGTAGAGTGTCTCAAGTATTCTCCATTGGTGATTGCTCCCACACAAGTTGAATCAGTTCCCATGTCCCTTTTATCACAGGTCTATTTCACTGCTTCATACGACAAACGCAAGGAACGGATCTTCTTCGATATCTCTAATCAAAAGACCTCTGTTTCCAAGGCACGCTTTTGTTCATTGCTAGGGCTTGATGCAGATGCTTATGTCATCTCACCAGATTTCATAACAACGACTCAGTTGTTTTCGATGCTCTATGACATGGGATACACAGACGTTCTAACGACGGTTACGAAATTCAAGAAGTCATGTTTGCCACCTCAATGGAATGGTCTTCTTACCCTTCTCTACAAGGGGTTAGCAGAACGTGTTGCAGGGTCGGATGGGGCGAGTAAAGGATTCCTGACCATTCTTTATGGTCTCTATAACGGCATCAATTTGGATTACGGGTCACTTCTCTGGGCACAACTGGTGCAGAGTCTAAACTCTTCATCCAAACATTCTGAGATTTCGTGTGCTCGTTTCTGGACATTGGTCACTCGCAGAGCTATTGAGACATTTCAAATTCCCGTCATGAAGGATGCTATGACGTCTTCGATTGCTACTTTTCACACGGTCAAAATTATCGTAACTGACCCTACAAAGTTCTTGTACATCGGTTCTATTCCTGAATCTATGAGCCAATGTGTAGCCAGTGAAAGTAACGTCATGGCGGATTACAGGAAGCTGCCTCCTTCGGGTCCACGCTAACTCACTCCTGAGATGCAGAATTCTTTGGAGGTTGCTGACAAACCTACCAAGCGAGGGAAGAAACCGGAGTCTAAGAAAGCCGAGACCGAAGGTCCTTCATCACCTAAAAAGCGAAAGGCTGATACAGCTGCGCCTTCAGCTTCCAAGAAGAAGAAGGTCAATAAGATGGCCAAAACGACCAAAGGCACCGTCGCCTTTTGCTTCCAATGCAGAGGACCAACATGCCAATGAAGAAGAGGAAGTTCAAAACGAAGACTCACCAAGGGGAAATACTCCTCCCCGCTCTCCAACTACTGAGGAACAGGTTCATATTCCTACTCCTCCTCCTTCTCCAAAACAAACCACAATACCAATCTTGGTTGCTCCCCTTCCACCACCCATCTCTTCTCAACCTATTACTATTGCTCCATTACCACCACCACTTTTCTCTCAAGCTACAACAACCACCACCACTGGCCCTTCGGTAAATGTCAACGTATCTGATACAGGGGCACAAACCATTGGCCTTGACACCCCTGTTACCACCAAACCTCTCTCACCATCATCTTCAACGGACTCTGAGCCTATTCTGGGAGGTACATAATTTGATTTTGACTCCACTTACTATAGTCCTTATCGCCTTCCAAGTGAAAATGAGGATGATGATCCTGTGACAAAGCTACATTTACAAGTTCTCCATGATAAGCTTGACAAGTTAGTTGGTTCCTCTGCAACTTATTCCGAAGTTGTTTTAAAGGATTTTCTTGATACTGATCTTCAGCAGTATACAGACTCAATCGACAAGTCTACAAAGGCTGTGGATGCCTCAACCTCTAGCTGCCAGAAAGCAACAAAAGCAGTCACAGATCTTGTTCATGAATCAAAGATCTTTTTGGAATCACTCAAAGCCCATGCCGATTCCAATGCTGCTAAGGTTAATGCTTCTGTTGCTTCTCTCTCCAAGTCCCTTCAAGAAGAGAAAGAAAAGTTTGATTCTATTCGAACTGGGTTCCAAGCTGATCACACTTTTCTTCTCACATCGGTTAACACTCACCTTGATAAGCTTCAGGATGACCTGACCATGGAAAACAAGATTAGGGACGAACTTGCTCACAAGACTACACAGCTTGAACTTCAGTCAGCGCATCTTGCTCAATCTCAGAAGGAAATTGCATCACTTCAGACTGAGCGGGCGGTTCTGAAAAGTTGTGTTGGGGATGTTCTCTCGATTCTCAGTAATCTTGTTAATGCTCATGATCCTGTTCTTACCCTTACCATCCGGAATCACTTGACTGCTAAACTTCTTCCTGCCATTCAGATATTAAGTCAGATTCAGGGTGTTACGGGGCCCGTGGTCACTCCGCAATAAGGGGGAGAAGAAGATCAAAATCCTCCAGTTCCACCCAAAGTTGTTAAAGAAACAGAACCGAAGGTTAATGAAGCTTCGGGTTTTGGTAAACAGGAAAAATTGAAGGGTGTTGTGGAAAATAATGATGACGAAGAAGAAGAAACGATCGCTGAGGATTTACAGAGGAAGAAAAGGGATAAAGAACTCAATGAAAATCTGAGGATAGCCAGAGAGGAAGAAGAGAAAGAGCGAAAGCGGAAAAAAGCTCAAGACGCTCTGATTTGCAAGCAGGCTCTTTTTCCCACTTGGACCTAGGAAAGATTGATCAAAGAAGCAATTGAGTCTCCTAGCACTCACTGGCTGGAACCTGTTGCCTCGTTTGAATGCGAAAGCACAAGGGATTCTCAATTTGACATGCCCATCACCTATAGGGCATTCGTGTTCCACTGTTTTGATTCAACGGTTGAAGTCCCTTCTCCTCACCCACAGGTTGATCAAGATCTGGTCGATTATTATCTTGAATTTGCCCAACCCCAATACTTGAGATGGAGTGCTCAGAAAATAACCTCTGTCAAGGTATTGAAACCAACTGTTGCTGGGAAATTTATTAATGTGAAGTTCAGGGTGACCCGAGGTTCTGATAACTCGGTTCATATGATTTCGTTAGCTGATCTTCCAAACCTGAACCCACATGATTGGATTCTACTGTTCAATATTTTGCTTACTAATCAAGAGCAGTATGGGCCGATCCTCGATCACATTAAAAGAATGTTGGCTTCCTACATCCATGAAGTTGCTAAGATGGATCAGGAGATTGCAAACGCTTTGAGAAAGAGGCCTATTGTGAAGCCTATCGGGAAGCCAAGTGATCTAAATATGATGAAAATGGGTAAGATAGATCCGATTCATCACACTGTTATGTTCACTAGAAGCGAAGGTGAAAATTTCCTTTTCGCTCTTGTTGGCAAACACCTATTCTCCACTTCCTGTTTGGAGCACGTACTTGACATAACTCACAGGTGTAAACAGAACAGTGATTCGGATAAGAAAAACTTCTCTGACATGCTTCGGTGGTACATAGCATTTCGTCACACTCTTTTGGCCGTTATACCGAATGTATTCAAGACAGTGAAGAAATCTACACTTGCTCAACCGAATTGATCTCTCGCCTCTATTGACGCAAAGGGGGAGATTGTTGGGTTTAAGTGTTGCGTCTTTGGGCTCGGTTTATAGTCCATTTTGTTTACCCGGTTTGGGCATGTCCAACCGTGGATTATCATTAGGTTTAGCGTATATATTATGCATGCATGTATAGCTTTCTAGTAATCGTTCTCATTAATAGCTTTTGCATTGTAACCCTAGCACACCTCTACAGTCGAAGTTCTTCATCGAGCTCTTCTAAGGTGTGAGATATTAATCATTCGACACCATTTGATCCATTCCTGTGTTCTTTACTTGATTAATATTGTTTTTCTGTTTAGAATCTATCGATCTATAGCGCAATATTCTCATCAGTAATTCATTTAGGACATTCATAAAAATTGCATAAAAATATTGCATATTTTGTTTCTTTTTTTCTAATTTCATACTTTTTGGTTGCATTCTAGCTTAGGTATTCATGCATTTTTGTTCTCTCTTGTCTTCTCATCCCTACAGGTACCATAGCACCGACTCATAAGTATTGAATCATAGATTGGTCATGGGTCTTGATATGGAATTCCATGTATTGGACAAATGGGAGACGCTATGAGCCTCACAGACCACTTTGAGACTGCTTGTGTGGGGGTCAGATGCAAGTAGCTTGATTAGGTCTAGATACGGACGGAAGTGGTTGGTCAGGACGATGTGTGCAAGCAAAGATTAGCCTGGTAAGGTATGTTGAAGACATTGAAGACTTGCATCTTGGTTTTGGGGGGAATACCCCTTAGTACTCCCGAGTCTCGTCCGAGCCTTACTTAGTTAGATTTTCACCACCTTTTTAAGATAGGTTATCATTTTTATAGGGGTCTAGAGTAGATAATTAGATATGTTATTTTTATCACACCTTACATTTAGGTGTTTGATGAACTTTGAGGCAGGCCCCCCAATTCACATTTTTGGGACTAAGTTTTTTTTTTGGTAACATCCATTTTTGAGTCATATCCCATCCTTTTTAGTAGATCTTGCCACATTGTCAATGATCATTAGGTGTTCATGTTAGCCTCTATCTATTACTCCATTTTTACACTATTGGAGTCTTATGTTATATGGTAAAATTATTTAGACCTTCCAAGAAGAAAGACAAGAAGAAAACATACAAAAAATGAAGAAAACTAGAAAAACAAAGACAAAAAGAGACAATAAAAGAAGATTCAGGAAAAAAACCCAACAAAAATGAAGAAGAAAAATGAAGGAGCAACACAAAAAGAAAATCCAAGTTCAAGCATTCTCTCCAAAAAACAAAATATAAAAATTAAAAAAAAATCAATGAAAAATGAGAGAAATAAAGACGAAGATCGAGCAACAATGAGACTGAAGACCAAATAACAGAAATTCAAGATTGAAATAAAAATTGTAATTAATATGGGTTTTGAAAACAATTGTATTGGATTTTGTGGTTGATGAGAATGTGTTTTGGTTAATCAAAAATGAAAATTTTCTTTTGAAAATTAGGTCGTTATAGAATTTGTAAAAAATTTGTAGATGTATAATCCACTCTCATAACCATGAATTGTCACTTTTCTTTAAATGACTTAATGAAACAATAACATTCAATAAATACAACTTCAATGAATGGGTTCATGTCTTAAGAGACAATCTCGTGAGAGATGTGAAATTGTGTAGACTTAAAGGTCCTATTCTTAAACAAATTGCTTTGAGCAATAGACCTGAATATGATACCTAGTAAATGCATCACAGTGATGCTCAAGATGCTTCTAACATTATACTAGGAACAATTACTCATGACTTTTAGGAAGTTTTTGGATAATATATATATATATATATCGGATAATATAAAAGGTTAAGCAATATTCCAATAAATATAGTGATATTTTGTTGGAATAGTGCAAGGCTAAAACAGTCACCTTGTGTGATCTAAAAGGCCCATGTTTTATGGACTAAACACCTTTAATCCCAGGAAATCCAATAAGGCCCATATAGATGGATCTTGTTTATTTTATGAAGAAATTGGACACTGGTAGAGGAACTGTTCCTCTTATCTAGAAAGAAAGTATGGAAGAGATTAGTACTTCAAGTATCTACTGGATAAAACTCATATTTTTCGTATAACACTCAGGTACTTGGTACTTAAATGTTAATCTAATATTTGTAACTTGATTGCAGATATTTACAAAAGAGTAACTAGATGAGCACAAGCAAGTTGGAACTACACTCTCGAAGTTTAGTTTATTATTTATGATTAGAACATAAATTCCTTGTAATATAAAACAATGTTTGTTTTGGAATAATGTATGTTTTAAATTTAGCATGTCTAAATATTTATGTCTCAGTTATTTATTTAAATGTTTGATTATTTACTAGATCGTTTTTCATAACGATAATACTCATATTCTAAAATGATTGACTTCTATTTCGGAGACTAGATCTCTTTATAGAATTACAAAGTAAATATCAACATTTTATAAATAAAATTAAGTTCTATATGCAAGCACTTTTGAATTAAACTTGTTTTAAATCAAACTTATCCATGGCCTTGTTATATTTATTGTATAAATGAAATCCACATATTCAAACTTCAAGAAAGGGATCTTTGAAGGCAAATAATATAGTTTATTTGACATATGTGAATCTTATTTATATATAAAAGATTCCTAATAATATTTTCACTAAAGTGTAGAGAAAATAATTATTAAGGAACTATACACCTTGGTGTATGACTTCCTTTCTAATGAATGTCTATGATTAAACACAAGATACAACCCAGTAATACCATCTAAAGCCTTCGTGATGATAAAGGGTGAATTAAACTTTACTTGATATAGTTTACTTTCTAATTAGTAGAAATGTCCTCCTTTTTAACCTTTTTGGGATTATACTTCAAACACTATTAATTATATCTAGAATACAAACACCAACTAATTACATAATTGTAGAATATTCTAAAAAGGGCATTTAGATTATTACATACTGTTACAACTAGCATTTTAGCTAGGAAAAATCTATTCTCATGAAATCATTCAACTATTGTAAAGGATGTACTCTAAGTGAATATCAATCAATGCCTATTTAAATACATCTCTTATGTTCAACTCAGGGTTGAAAACCCTAGAGATCCAAGTTCAAGTTCTTTATGGACTAGGATTTTCCTTATTGGGCCTAATCGACCAATAAGCATTCAATTAAACTATATTGGGCTTGGAAACCCTCTTTGGATTCTAAATGGACCCAATTCATAAACCTATAATATTTTGGACCATTTGGGCCTAGAATGATTTATTCTAACCCTAATGGGCCTTGTTGGGCCATAACTAATCCAATTAACCCTAATAAGCCATAAATCCATTCTTTTATGTCAAATTGGACCGTGAATACACTTAAGGGCCCAATGGGCCGAAAACCTTCCTTATGGGCTTCATAATTTCGAGCAAGGACCAAGATAAGGCCCAAGCTTCCCCATAATTGCCCCATTTCGGCCCAAGTGTGTAAACAAAAAAAATAGTAATAATAACAACAATGAAGGTTAGACTAATCAAACTATGACACATCATTATTATTTGGAGGATAACCAAGTTTAATACCCCACATGCATCTAGATAAGTCTCATGTATCCATGCACACTCTTCTCACCCTCTCTCTTCTTTTATTCTCAGCCGAGAGCAAGATCAAGAACACACACACACACAATTTCAAAAACAACTCTTCCTTTCCTCTCAAATTTTCGAGATTTTGAACATTTTCAAGAAGGTTTCACCACCAAAAATCATCATTTCTTGGTAAGTTCTTACATATTCAAGTGCTATAACTTCATTTTATGTCAAGACACTCCTTCTAAACAAGTGTTTGTAAATCATACTCTTAGAACCCTCCTAAGTTCGAAAACCACTCGAGGAAGTTTGCTAAGGGCCGAAAACCTCTTCATCTCTTCTTCAAAACCGAAACATCAAGCAAAGGTGAGTTCATACCCCCTTGTTTTCGGTTTTCCCTTGTTTTTGGGGGAGAATACAAGTATTTATGTGTAGCTCTATGTGTTTATGCATGTTATGTGTGATTTTCTTGGCTTTGTTTGTGGTTGGGTAAAAACTCGATGGATCTATAAAACTATAACAAAAATAAGTTTGAATCACAAACAAAGACACTCTAGACACTATACTACAAAGTTAAAAGTGTTACAAATACCTAAGTTGTGAAAAACCAAACAAAAACTTGTGTAGGGATCATTTTTGGCAAATAAACAAAAGTTTGGGGTAAAAAGTGACACCTACGGTTTTATAAGGACTAAAAGGGTATTATTGTCTTAAAAATGAGTTTTTATAACAACCATATTTTTTTAAGGGTCAAAAGTGTAAAATATGGCATTTGGGCCTTAATGTGGGCCTCACGGCCTACTGGGCCCAAATTGCGAAAATATCAATCTTTGGGGATAAAAATGTTATTTAATCAAAACTTGAGCCAAAAATGAGAATAAACGAGGTTAGGTGCTGAAAATGACACTATCTCAAAATTTGGATCAAAAATGTTAATTTTATAAAAATTGGGTCGAAAATGTTATTTTATGCAATAAGGGCTGAAATTGTAATTTTCTGCAAAAATGGACTAAAAATGTCATTATATGCATTTTTGGGCCAAACCCGTCAATCACTAAACATTTGGGGCGAAAATATAGATTTTTATAAATTTATGGACTAAAATGTTGTTTTTAATATAAAATAGACCAAAATGACATTTTATGTAAAATAAGCCCTTAAATGTTCAAATTAGTTCTCAAGGGACCTAAAGTGTAATTTTTAATAAAAACGAGTTTAAATTATAGAATTTTGACGTATTAAACTAAAAAGATCATTATAACGAAACATTGGACTTTTTTTAACGTCACGGATAAATAATTCGATTTAATGAAATACAACAATGATGCGATTATTGGGCCTAGTATTTGCTATACACGTTTATTGGGCCTACGTGATCCAATTACATGTTTATTGGGCCCAATGTATTCATCACATGTTTGTTGGGCCTCAGTGACCCAATTACATGCTAAATGGGTCTAATTTAGCATTTACATGTTATTGGGCCTTAATGGCCCATTTACATGCTAATTTAGCCTGAAAATAACTTACACGTCTAATGGGCCATAGTTGCCTTTTCTTCATGTTTGTCGGGCCTTACCTTGTCATTTCATACATTACCTAGTGTTCGAACTTCTAAATACATATAACATTATACAAATTCATGTGGAGACAAATGGGATCTAGTGAGACGTGTCGGTTGACACCACTGAGTGTATGGTCGTAGCTTGTAGTTATAATCAGAGTCTCCTGCAGGGAGAGCGAGAGTTTGTGTATAGATTTATACGGGGGTGACTCCCCCACACCTGAGTTGTTCGCTACAGTTAGACTAGTTCAGTCTAGGGTGTCAAAACCTTGAATGAAAATCCGGCATTTGGAAAAATGCCAAGACAGGCAAATCAGTCACTATCATGTATGGTTATAACGACTCATATAGAGATCCATTCCAATTAAGACATTACGGGAAAATTAGAAACTCGTAAGTCATAATGATACAAAACATTTCTAAAGTGCAAGGATCGCGACATTTTTATAAATAAGAAAATATCGGATTTTCTGGGGAAATACTATTATTCAATTACCACTCACGTACAACAGAAAGAATACAAAGAAATTTAAACTGCATTCTTATATGTTACTACCATGAAATGCACACATGCATTTATACTCGATTTTCACATCATTTTTCAGACATTTTACAGAAAATATCGGATTTTCTGGGTTTACAAAGGATACAAAGACTTTTATTCATACATGCTTATGAACTCACCAACATTATATGTGTTGACCGTTTTCAAAATAACTTGTATTCTCAGGTAATCGTTAAGCAGGAGGATTTTCAAGTGTGTATGGATTTCTTTTGTGTAACATCACTCATCGTACTATTAATACTTTGGATTTATGTAACCTATGACAATGTACTTGATGTGAACAATACCAGCTGTAATATGTAATGTTTGGTGATGAATGTGTTATGTTTCATGTATATTCATTGTGATGATATTTCAATTTATAGTCACACGAGCCCTCGGACGTTTCCGCCGTTTGGTTCGGGGGTGTGACACATACAAACCCACCAAGAATAAGTTCTTCTATTCCTCTGGAAGCCGAGTTAGCAGAAAGCAAGCTTATAATGACAAAGCAAGTGAGAGGCACATAGAAGTTGAAGTAGTTCAAGAACCATAGCCTGATCTAACAATTGTTGGCACTAGTTTTAACAAGAAATTGTTAAACACGAATAATAGCTATTCATAAACATAAATTGTTCACAATAATGGTAGAAATCATCTATGACTTGAGAAATGTGGAATCTCTCATTTATGAGTTCTTGATGGTTTCTAGTTAAAACATCAACTATCAAAATGTTATATCAGATCTTGGATCTGACAAATGACTTAGAGTCATGGACATTGAGATGTAATCCATGTTTAATAATCAAGTATGGGCTTGATTAATCTTCCTTTCTGTATCAAGGCTAGAAGGAGTAAGAGATTCTTCTAGAAAGAATATATACATGGATATATATACACATTTAGTAATACTTTTTATATAAGGATTTTCTCATACTCATGTCATTGACTATGGTCCTTATCATACTCATGACATTGACTATGATCAAACCTTTTCACAAGTAGATATGATTAGATCAACAATTAATTATATTATTTACTATAACTTCATATTCTTAATATGAGATATAGCAAATATATTTCAAGAAAGACCGATTTTCTTAATAGACATCTACTAGAAGATATCTATATAGCTTAGCCTGGAGATTTTCATAATCCATGTTATCCTAACCAAATGTTTAAGGCTTAAGTTCCACTTGTGGATATAAAGCAAACATCTCAAGGTTGGAATAGTCATTTTAATATAAAGATACAAGATATGCTTTTATATCAAAATGAAAAGAACATGTGTGTTTATTAAGAACTGGTGGGAGGATATTGATATTCCTAATCTTGTATGAATGAGACATATTTAATCATTTGAAATAACATTCTGACTATGCAAGGTCGTTTTCAACTTGACTCGGAAAGTATTTCTAAAATGAAAGACTTAGGAATGACAAGATACATTCTTGGAATGTAAAATCTATAGAAATAGATAAATATGAATGTTGAAAGTTTTAAACTCTTTTGCATGAATTAATAATATCTTGAATGAGGTCAAGATACAAGATTCCTTTGGATGATTCTTTGCATTGTTACATGACACCTTTTTGAGTCTGTCTCAAAGGACCTAGCACATATGTTTGAGCTAGATGAAATGATTTATATTTTGTTTGCTTGGCAAATGAATCCGTCATTTATGTCATATCATGAGATACTAAATTGAATACATGGTTAAGTCACTAGTTGACTGTGAGAACATTCTAAGAGTACTTAAGAAGAGCTAAGAGAATGTATATGAGATAATTAGTTTAGAATAAAATCTTAATGTAAAGAGCTACATATGATTTTGATTTCTAAATAAATATAGATAATTATGAATTATAATTAGGTTATGACTTCATTGTGGAATGAAGAGTAAGCTTAGTTGGAATGAGGTCCAAGCAAAACATAATGACACAATCTACTACAAAATAAGTATACACAACTTTTAAAGTTGAAGTCAAATATGATTGGATGAATGAGTCCATTGAAAAACTATGTTGATTTATGCCATTCAAGGATCACATAAAAATCTTTGTGACTTCGAGAGTTCACTTAATCAAGCTAAGAAACTCTATGTCACATCAGAGCACCAATCATATTCTCCAAGATATTTAAGTATACTTAGAGTAAAGTCAAATATGGAGATGATAGTATTCGTAAAATTCACACAAATTAAATTTAGTCAGACCCATTAATAAAGTCCTTTCTTTTAAGCTAAGTATGAATGGTCACACTTCAGCTATAGGACTTCATTATTCTAGAAATGGGTTGTAATTTGAATTTAGTATTTTGATATTGGAACATTAAGACAGCAAGTATTATATTGTTTATGATATATTGGGATATGATAATTACTTCAATACTTGTTGTGTTCTATATTAACATGTTAAATCCGTGAATAATCTTATTATTCTAAAAGTTCATAGTCGGTCATGATTGTGGGAGCAGTTATGAAGTAAGACTAATATGAATTAGATTGGTTGACTCTCACCAGATGAAAGTAGGCAAGTGGTTGTAACCAAGTTTCATAGGTACTTGTTAGAGAACTAGTATTGAACGGACCTACATCAAGATCAACTCATAGATCGCAGTTATGAGTGATACTTGATTAAAAGGTACTATATTTGTATCCTTAACACCTTAGATACATAGTGGGACTTAAGTATAGGGGGTGTTGTGCTTTGATATGGTCAAATGTTGATCATTAACCAGGCAGTTATAAAAGCCATTTTCAGGTATGGTGTGAACTATGCAAGAGACTTATGTAGTCAAGATGAGATTTTTTCCTCTTATGTGTTGAGAGTTAGCCATCTAACGTGCGTTACCCAAAGTTGAACACCAAATGAGATTGATTGTGATCCAAGTCCCATGTTCAACAAGATGTCTGTAACAAAGGGATAACTGATAAACTTAACTTAATACATCAATTGAAGCTTGAGGCTTTTGGGAATTGGATGTTGATGAATGGCATTCTTCGTCATGTGTTATTTGGGGGCAGTGAAATGTTGTTAGACGTTCACCACAATCTATGATGAGTCTTGTACAAGTGGAAGATTGAAAGATCTTGTATGCCCAAGAGTCATTATATAATGATATTGCTAATAACATATGATCATATAGGGTCATACTAACAACAACTTGATGAAAATATATTATTTATAAGAATTTGATACTTGATAAATAAATATATATATCATTTGATTAATTGGAAATTATTTATTTCATCGAAATATTAATTTTCAATGTTAAGTATCAAAATATATCATAATATATCATAATGTATGGTTTATTATGTCATGTACATCTTTTTGGACCAAAAGGGGTTTTTGTCTTATATGGATTTATATGTTTTATAAGTTATAAAAATTAGAAGAGTTTTTTTTATAGAAAAACTAGCTTCTTCTTATTCAAGGAGACAATAAAGGGAAAAGAAGACATGTTTGCTTTTATTTAATCATAAAACCATGTTCTTACACTTGTAGCCTTTTGTTGCTAGATGCATAGTGTATTAAAGTATCAAGACTCAATGGGTAAGGACTTGGATTAAGATGATTAAAAGACTTGCATGTATTTCTTCTTTTACTAGCTAAAAGTCATGAAATTTTGTGCTTCCTATCTCCATATTCTCTTTAGTTTTTGTCGCTTAAAGTGTTAAGAACATAAAGATGAAGATGATACTTGAATACTCTATTTGAAGACAAACTAGTTTCTTTGTCTTAAGAGCTTAACATATTCTTTTATTACAAAAAGAAGACTAGCATCTTATCAAGTTGATTTATTGTTGGTGGATATCTCTAGAGAACTTCTACCTTGAAGTTTCATGTCATACTTCATCATCTTCCAATCTCTCATGAGAATCAAAGTCTTCAAAGGTTGTAACACTTTTCTTTCTATGGCTGTTTTTTTTATCTTTCTAAGTCCTGCAAAAGATCATTGGCGGGTTAAAATAGTTTTGGTTTATTCAACAATTTTAAAGCTTTCGTTTCCGTTTTTACCGTTTGTGAAATCGGATTTATGAATAAAAACCCAACACTTTGTGCTTACGATTTGTGGTTTAAATGTTTTAGGTTTTTTATAATAGAGAAGGGGCACGACTTGATTGCATTGCATCAATTGAGATTTGTGTACATAATAACTTTTAAATGAGACTCTGATAAATGTTTTAAGATATTGTAGTTGTGAATTGAATAAACACTTAAAGTTTTAATTGAAAATTTTGGGTTGAAATTTGGGGCATTTCACAATCATGGATCGATATTTCAGAAGATGCGAAGACTGGCAAAGACCAGAAACATGACCGTTTTTGGATGCGAGTTAGACATAGGTTCCACAAAGGAATGAATGTAGGAGAGTATCGTTCAAAACACCAAGTTTACTCGAAATGGGGGAAGATGAACAAGGAAGTCATGTTGTTTAACGATTTGTATAACAACATGAAACGTCACTGGAAAAGCGGAGAAAGTGATGATGTGATTTTCCACAAAGCTCTAAAAGTCTACCAAAAAGAAAACAAGAAGCCTTTCAAGTTTTTTGAAGTTTGGAATCTCGTCAAAGATAACAAAAATTGGCAATTCAACAAAACATCCGACGAACATATCGATAGTGGTTCAAAATGGTCAAGAACATCCGAATCCGAACACACTACAACCGATGCTCGTGGGTTTCGACCTCAACGATGATGAACCTGTTCAAATTTCACCACCTTCCCGGCCAATGGGAATGGACAAAACAAAAAACAAAGGCAAATGTAAAGCATCAGATTCAGATCATTTAAAAGAAATCGGGGACGATATGAAGGGTATAAAAGATAGAATGGACAAAATTTTGCAAATTGCTTCCGAAAGAGAGCTTAAGAAACAAAGGGAAATTGACTTGAAAATACTAACGATGGACAAGTCGAACCTAATCGGAGAGGAGCTAGAAATTGCTATGACGATGAAAAACGACCTAAAAAAACGTTATGTTAAGTAGGATTTTTTTTAAATCGTCTGGTATGTTTTTTTTTCAAGTTTGTACGTTTAATATTTCTAGTTTTTTTTTTTCTAAGTCGTTATGATTTTTTTTAATGTGGTGTTATGTTTTTTTTCATGTAATGCAATGTAATGGTTTTTTATCTTTAATTAATGAAATATTATGTTTTTAGTTAAATTAAACTTTTTATTTATTAAAAAAAAAAAAACAAGTGTGACACCACTTCTTACCTATCCGGCTATCCGGCTCTAGTAACTTATTTTTTCTCTTTTTTAAATTGTCTTTTTAAGAGATTTAAAAAAAACAAACTTAAGATAGGTCCTTTATTTTTTCAAAGATAACTTTCAAATTTTCTACTATATATATTTTAAACGAAATTGAAAATTTAGATAAGTCCCAAAACGTAACTTTGGCATAAGTAGATACGCCCTATCCTCCTGGCTTAGAGAATGTTAAAGTTAGTTGGAGAATGTTGAATGATAGCTTTAGTAGCGTACCTTTAGCTTTGTATAAAGTCTATATTTGTTTTCATCAACGCAAGGTGATCATTTCATCTTCTTCTTCGCAAAGTTAATACATATTTTAGCATTTTGAAAAGTATCGTCTTTTGTAGTGTATATTTACGTAATATGTTCCTCCCACATTTAATAAATTCAAGTTCCCTAATTTCACTAACTATGAATTTTAACCATCTAACATATCTACAAATACGAGTTTGAACTCTATACCTAAACATGTTTTAATCATCTGTTCAAGTTCAGTAGCAATGAAAAAAAAAAAAAAAAAACAAGTTCAGTAGCATTGGGATTTTTTTTTTTTGTCGGATTTAGATTTTTAAAAGTTGATGTATATCCCTTTTAAATTTGAGTGCAATTGCAATCTTGTGGTTTTGGCTTGAGAGTTAAGCGTAGTGAATGTATCAACTAAATTGTTCCCCTAAAGCAACCTAATAAAGACTTCTAAGCTTCAAAATGCATTAAACTGTACTCAATATGACTTTGGTTTATATCAAACAGATGAAGAGGTTCTCATTTTAAATATCATTAAAACGAAAATTAGTAATAGTGTATAAGAATCGACTGTTAGTTTGGTTTCTTTAGGTTTAATTTTTTATTTTTTAATATTTTTTTCAATTTCTTTAGTTTGAAACTTTTTTAGCAGAACAATCTAAGAAGACATACGGATTAAAAGTACATTTTGATCGACTATTTTAAACTATTGTTTTTATGTAATTAGAAAATATAAAATACTTCTTTTGTTATCTTTACTCTGTATGATATAATAGAAGTCATCATAGTCATGGCCAATCGGCCATTACGTGCGACACTCTTTCATTGAAAATGTTTGTATTTAAGGATATTCTTTTCTTGTCACGCCATCAATACTTTCTTTTAATGGTTCATAAAATGGTTTAAAAGAAAAACTAAATTACAAATTTACATTTTTTTGGTTTAGGTCTATGGGTTTTTTTATGTTATTATATTTCTATTTCTATTTCTATATAGTAATAATCTTTGAATATTTAGAACGAGAAGCAATTCGCGCAACTACTACCAATCAAACTCTGCCACGTGTCATGTTCTCACTGGGACCACTTCCCCGTTCCCTTCCAAGCAACTGCCGTTCTCATCACGTCGATAGCGAAGGCTTCCTACATTGTTGCTAATGCTATACATCCCGCCTATATATACACATACCACATTGTATCTACATTTATATTCCTTCTCTCATGGATCGTCGATTCTCACTCCTCCTTGCTTTTTCTCTTTTGATCGCCGGCGTCGCTGCCACCTCTTTCGCCGCCGATGAATCCGGAGGCGATATATTCATCCGTCAGGTGGTGGAGGATGAAGATCACCAGTTAAATGCCGAGGAAGAGCACTTCGGTGCCTTCAAGCGCAAGTTTATGAAATCCTACGCATCCCAGGAGGAACACAATTACAGGTTATCAGTTTTTAAGTCTAACCTGCGCCGTGCTGAGCGCCACCAGAAGCTTGATCCCTCGGCTGTCCACGGAGTTACTCAGTTCTCTGACATGACGCCTGAGGAGTTCAGTAAACACCTCGGATTAAGGTCTCGTCTCAAGTTCCCCGCCGATGCCAGCGAAGCTCCGATCCTTCCGACCGATAATCTTCCAGACGATTTCGATTGGCGAGATCATGGCGCCGTTACTGGTGTGAAGAATCAGGTGCTTAATTTTTGTTTTCTTCCGTAAATCTATCCAGTCATCTAAGTCGAAAGTTTAAATACATTTACATGATCTGACCTCGAAGTTGGATTTGACGTCGTTTTTCGGAATGATGATGATGATAATTAGGGTTCATGTGGATCATGCTGGTCGTTTAGTACTACCGGAGCTTTAGAAGGAGCGAATTTCCTTGCGACAGGGAAGCTAGAGAGCCTTAGCGAGCAGCAACTCGTTGATTGTGATCATGAGGTTTGATTTATTTTTAATTCGTTTAGATTTCATTTAATTCTCCATTTATTGGTTTTAAATTTATCGTAAAAACTTAATCTCGTTAATCCTACACAGTGTGATCCAGAAGAAAAAGGATCATGCGACGCAGGCTGCAATGGAGGTTTGATGAACAGCGCATTTGAGTACACTCTTAAAGCCGGTGGACTCATGAGAGAAAAGGACTACCCTTACACAGCCAAGGACCATGGAACCTGCAAATTCGACAAAACCAAAGTCGTAGCATCCGTGAGCAACTTCAGCGTGGTCTCACTTGACGAAAACCAGATCGCTGCTAATCTGGTCAAACATGGTCCTCTTGCAGTTGCTATCAATGCGGTTTATATGCAAACGTATATTGGGGGAGTGTCATGCCCGTTTGTATGCTCAAAGAGATTAGACCATGGTGTGTTATTAGTTGGTTATGGTGCTTCTGGTTATGCTCCCATCAGATTGAAGGAGAAGCCATACTGGATTATCAAGAACTCATGGGGAGAGAATTGGGGTGAAAACGGGTATTACAAGATCTGCAAGGGTCACAATGTTTGTGGTGTCGATTCCATGGTCTCCACTGTTGCTGCAATCCATCGTCACTAGTTTGAATATTCTGGTATGAATCAAAATATTATTATTTTTAAACAGTCAACATGTATATACGAATTATTACATTTCGAAATTGAAAAGAGTGATATGATTGATTTAAGTTGATTCATCCTCGTTACCGAGTAATTGAAAGGAGAAGGGACGAAATTGATGTCCGTTTCCTCCGTAAAACTTGTTTTGGAATTCCACCCAGTGAAGTCTTAATGCGTGTAGGAAAGCACTTAGGGTTTCCATTACTAGCAACACTCCTGCTGTTGCAAAAATGAATACAACGATGCCTATGATGAGAATGACAACGTTGTTATACCTGAAAATAAATCGAATTTAAAAACAATTATAATTTGTAACAACGATAATTATATATGGAGATCCATAAACAGAATCAACTTAATTAATTAATTACCCCCATGCAAGTAGAAGAACCTTCTCGTAGAATACAGCTGACAACTCCGAATGTGCCAAACTAAGAAAGAAGAGAATGGTTGCAATAATTCCATTTCATCTTACCAAACCAAACTGAGGCATAATTGGGGAAAAAAGTAAACAGGGGGCCTTAATTAGTTGATACCTGAGTGCCCATAAACGAAGGTATGAAGCTGTATTTGATACAGCCCCAAGAACAAATTCTATTGTATGGATGAGTTGATGAACAAATACTTCACTGAACTCGAATTCATGATCACCCTCCGAATCAACATTAGCCTCTCCATGCAAAGAGTTGTCTATGTCTTCCAGCAGTTCATACTCATCTATATCTCCGTGTCTCTACAACACAAACAAAAAATCAAAAAAGATCCAATTTCCAATGTATGCTTTGTAGTTTTTATTAGCTTAGATTCGTAGTACATACCAGGTTATGTTGTGATTTCAAAATGAAAGGCTTAGGGAACAGCATCCATGGGACTGCAATTAGTGAAAGTAGTAGCAGCCCAATCTGGTGATAATTAATCAAAATGATTTATATCAAAAATAAAGAAAACATTATTCTCAAAGACAAGAATTAAAAATTAAAAATTACAACCTGAACTGTCTTCTGGTTATTAAAAAGCTGGTTTTCACCAAGATCATCAGTGGGACTTAGGAACATGTATATCATTATATGGTATAAATCAGCTTTTGAACCAGTGTACCACTTTGCGATTATAATAAGGGAAAGGTATCCAAACAGACCATTCAAAAAAATCATCTGTGGAACAAATTGAAACCTGGAAATTGCATAAACTTTATAAATCAATATTCTATTTGCAAGATGTTATGTAAGAAATTAAATTAAACTTACCATATATTCAAGCTATTTCTGAAATACAAGGCATTGACAAAACTCAAAATAATCCCAAGGTTCATTTGTGCTACCCCAATAAGAATCGACATTTTCATCTTCAATGAGTTGAGAAATGGCAACTCACTACGAGTCCCATGCCATACAGGATCCACACCAAATGGGTAAGTATCACGCACCTTTATCAACCCTATAGTCGTAGCATCTCTGCATCAAACCAGACTAAATTTTATTTTATTTTTTTGAAATAAAAAAATAAAATAAAATAAATACAGAAACGGTGTTATGAAAAGCACCTGCAAGAATCATCCCGACAGGCGTAGGCTGAAGGACCAAATAACTGAAAAGGAACTGAGAAAAACTCGTTGTATATCAATCCTGTGTAGATGGAGAAAAGTGACATCAACAATATGACATAACGCCCACCAAATGTCATCTCCACAATGTCTCCAAGCTTCTGTAACATTTAAAAATTTTATTATTGTAAAAATACATACATACATAAACAAACAAACAAATGAATTAATTAATTAATCTTACTCTAGTTAATTAGCTACCTGACCATAAAATTTCTTCTCCTTTGATATTAAATATAAAGTTGCTAGAAGGAGGCATATACCATGACCCCAATCACCAAACATTACAGCAAACAGAAATGGGAATGTGACAACAGTGTATACTCCAGGGTTTGCTTCTTGGTACCTAGCCACCCTGTTGTTTTTTTAAACAACAGGACATTTTTTTTAGAGATGGAAATATTGAATAAATAAAAAAGTTGTGATGATATTAATATTGTGAATTTGTACCCAGTTGCATCAACAATTGCCTGAAAGGACTCTGTAAATTTATTTGTTCGGAAAAAAGTTGGAGGTAACTTTTTTGTGTGCAAAACACGGAATATGGAGCCAACTTGTGAGCTTGAGTCAATTGCTGCCTTCCGAAGTGCATGCCGAATCTGCAAAATTATATTCCATAAGGTTTAACAAAAATATTAGAGAAATCAATAAAAGTAATAAAAATCCAAGAAAATGTGGAATGTAAGTTAGAACAGACCCGTTTGGTTGCATATACAGGGCTCCACCCTTCAGCCACAAGACACTTTTTTGTCACATCAATACTCAGCATGTTTAAAATGTGATAAATTGCTTTCTCCTTCCTTACCTTGTCATATCAAAAGAAAGAAATTTTTGTGACTGTTACTATGCTTTTAAGCATATTTAACAATTGAGTTAATAATGATAATAATAATAATAATAATACCACTTGATTCCAATGTTCGTGTTGTTCTCCTATTTTTTGTAACAAAGTGCCTTGGTGCAAAAGTCCAGCATGTATTGTCATCTTTAGCTCAGATATCCTTCCAGATACCTCTTTTAATATTTGTGATTGTTTTCCAAGATCTTCTGCAAAAGGGTAACGATTTGCTCCAAAAGCGTCACTTATTTTAACAACTTTGCTCTTCACTCTTTCTCCAGAAAAGAAAACAGCAAAAACATTTTTCTGAACCTTCTGTCCTGAAGTAGGATCAACCACGGGTTCTTCAAGAGGAGCCTGTCTTAAAAACACATTACCCCTTGTAGCACGAAATAGAATCCTCTCAAAAGCCATAGCTTTTTCTTTAGGCACAAGCCCAGTCAGAAACCCTAATTTCACTTGTTTGCTTAGGTCATTTTCTGATTCCTACATATATACATCAAAAGGTAGGTCATCATAAAAAATAATAATATAAGTAAAATATGGATATATATACATCATCCTTCAATAGAGGAATTGTCAAAGATTCAGCAGGCAGTTTATTTGATGAAAACTCTCTTTGCTTAGCTGTAGCACTGGTTTGTGCAGCTTTGAAAAATTCTCCAGCCTGAAGAACAGATTAAATTTCTTGTTAATTTGAAGCCATAAAAAAATAGAATTAAAATAAGTATACCTTTATTAGAACAAGCTTGTATTCTGTTAGCTCATTATAACTACGCTGCAACTTTTCATTGTTTGTGTTTATTTCAATTAGCTCTGCTTCAAGTTCTCCAAGTCTCAACTAAAAAGATATCCATTATAAGGGTTGATTTATTTTAAGGGATAAATAATATATGAATGCATATAAAATTACATATTTACCTCTACATCATCCAGATGAATATCAGCTAATATATTAGGTTTTAATGACCATGTGGTACCCGCCTTTGACATTTGATCTTTGAAGAACCGCAGCTTTCGTGCCATTTCTCCACATCTTTTGATCTTCACAACAGAAGCAAAATAAAGCAACAATCAATACATTAGTTGCAATCTCTTTTACAGTCAATATCAGTTTTAAAGATTAGAATGCAAAAATCAACTTCCAGAAGTCAATTTTATCTCTTATTTGGGAATCAAAAAGTAACAATAACATGTTTTTGAAGCTTGAAGCAGAAGCAAGTTTCACCTGGCTTGCATATGTTCTCTGGAAAGGACTTTTGTCTGCATTCAGCTGTAGATACCAATAAAGTTAAAAATTAAAGGACAGAACAAACTATAGAAGATATATATACATGTAAAGGATCTGTTCACATGAGCAAAATTTTCCACTTAACCTATCAGGAACTTATAAGAACACACTAAAATGTTTTGTTAGCAAAAGTATGAATAGCACAGCTCCTAATTTAAACTTCTTAATAGCCTTTTATATATAACTAATTATACTCAATTTTGTATGATTGGAAAGCTAATTACTAGCACATAAACGCTAACAACTTAATATCAATTAGAATATGAAGAGGAAAGAATGCAATAACTAATTACAGAACTTAAATAGAAGTTTTATCGTAACCAGATTTTCCTATGAGCTCCTGATTAGCAAGAAATTTTGAATATGTCTGAATTTCTAAAAACCATAAACATCCGGTTGGAAGAAAACCTCCGTGGTGCTCAATTTACTTAATGGCAACTTTCAGGTCATTCACTCAAAAGTCCTCGAACAAGCAAAAGCTTAATTTCAGTAAATCACCTTCGGAATTACTATCATTTTCAACCTAATGCACCAAAATACGCTACGATAATAATATATATTGTGATTATGATAACTATCTAGAACAATGCATTATCAGAGAGAGAGAGGAGAGAGATGGATACAGACATCTTTGAATTGAATGAGGCCGATATCTCCGAGGTAAGAGATTGTCGAGTGAACGGACTCAATAGGAATGATGAGTTGTACCAAATGCATGGGCTCTGAACGGAATAGATCCATCGGCGGAAACCATCCACCTCCTCCGTCCTCCGCCATCTGTGGCGCTTGATTCCGCCTTCTTTATTTGCTTCTCTCGTCAGATTTCTCGATCGATCAGTGTCTGTTTCGCGCTCGCTAATTGTGTTGCCGCCACAATGTGATCACATCACAGCATTGAGCATTGTCATTGATTTGGTTGTGGTTCTGGGCTCTGGCATTTGAATTCTAGTTACCGAACATCGTTGATCAACACGTTTGGGCACAAAACAAATTTACGATAAACCCCCTAAACTTATGATCAAAGATATGGAAGTACCCTTGTACATAGAAAATCGAAAAACTTTATAAATAAATGACAAAATTGTGAATTTGGTCCCTATGGTTTGCAAAAATTGAGACTTTGTTCCAAGATATTTTTTAGTTGTACCACTAGTCCAAAATAAATATTTTGTTGCCGTTTTGGTCCAAAATAGTTTAAAATATTTAAAATGATGGATATACCCTAATATTTTCTTTTTCTATTCGTTTAATATTACAATAATTAAAAGAAAAACTATTAGAAAATTCTTTGAGTGTTTATCCCCCACCACTCCCTTTGCCTACATTAGGTTCAACCTGAAAGAAGATGTCCGACTTTGACGACGTTTGGGCACAAAACAATTTTACGATAAACCCCCTAAACTTATGATCAAAGATATGGAAGTACCCTTGTACATAGAAAATCGAAAAACTTTATAAATAAATTAAAAAATTGCAATTTGGTCCCTGTGGTTTGTCAAAAATTGGGACTTTGGTCGAAGATATTTTAAAGTTGTACCACTAATCCAAAATAAATATTATGTTGCGGTTTTGGTCCAAAATAATTTAAAATATTTAAAATGACGGATATACCCCTAATATTTTCTTTTTCTATTTGTTTGATATTACATTAATTAAAAGAAAAAGTATACGAAAATTCTTTGAGTGTTTATCCCCTACCACTCCCCTTACCTACGTTAGGTTCAACCTGAAAGCAGATGTCCGACTTCGACGAAATCGACGCCTCGCCAGAAAGGAGGAGACACAAAATGAGGATTGTCACTAACTGAAGAAGGAGAGAGACGACAACGCTAGGTTTGTTGTAAGGGTTTTCGTCTTTTCAAAGCATCATTTGTCGGTTTACTGCCTTCATCCTTCCCAAACCGTCGGATATCGTCTCAACGTTGTTGAGGGTTTGAAAAACCCTAACTTCATCATCAAGGTGGTTTAGGGTTTGTTGTGACGAAGCTACCATTTGTAGATTTGAAAAACTCAAGCTTCGACTTTCCAGATCTAAAGATGGTGGCGACCTTGTTGTTTATTATGGCTCCGGTGACTGACATCTGGCAATCGACGTCCTCCCATCTGTTGACGTATTTCCCATATCCAGCCCTAACCCTCGTTGTAACATCCCAAAAATTCAACAAATTTTAAACTTTTCAAACGACCCTTTTTAATAATAAACATGTTTACAAAATTAGGGCTTTCAAAACATTATTTAAAAATCAGTGCCTCCCAAGATCAATGTCATAAAAGCAGGATGTGTACGGTCACACCTTCGCCTTGCCACGATTCTCTGAAGTACCTGAAACCATAAACCAAAATTGTAAGCACAAAGCTTAGTGAGTTCCCCAAAAGTACCAACACACAGACAGATGTCATATAGCAACAAACAGGGCCTTCAGCATGACTGGAACGCCCCACCGACCTACAGCCTATCTGGTACGCCCACAGAGCCTTCAGACTGACTAGAACGCCCCACCGGCCTACAGTCTATCTGGTATGCACACAGAACCTTAAGCATGGCTGGTACGCCTCATCGGGCCTTCAGCCTATCTGGAACATTCTATGGGCCTTCGGTCTAACTGCTACGCTTACTGGCCTTCAGTCTATCCGGGACGTCATGGGTCTGTTGGCCTTCAGCACATAGCAGGTCCGCCTTAACCCAACCACACACAACATGTCAACATATACATATCCAAAACACATATAAGCCCAGTAAATCATAACAACATATCGATATAAACATTGTTGGGTTTGTTGACTGACGGCACAAAGCAGTACAGTCTCAACCCACCCATATCACGACAACATATACACAACTAAACATATAACCAATCAACAGACAATTAGGCAGATCTTACAGACCACTAAGCATAGCACTATCCTAGCTACCAGGATACAGATCTAACAGATCGCTATAGTAACCAATCATACGTTAATCGGGATAACAATCCAAAGGGTCGGCCTTGGTGCCTTCGACCCATAAGTACAGTGAGGAAAACTCACCTCGCACTGCCGAACTACACAGACGATCCCTGGCTGCTGGCTGACAGATCCCCGAACTGTTAATATCAAAACAACACCCAATCATCATTTGGGTTCCAAACCATAACCATAAATCCATACTCGGGGTAAAAATACCATTTTACCCCTAATCTAGCTTGATGCAAGATTAAGGCCCAAACTCCCAATCTGAAAGGCCCAAAATCCAGATAATCAACCAAGACCCAAAATCCAAAATAAGCATCTAAGGCCCAAATATGGCCCAATTTTCCAAATTTGGCCCTATTCCTTTCATGGGCCTTCACCCAAGAAGGTCCAACAAGTCACAAAATCCCAACCACAAAATCCAGATTGCCCAACATAGCCCAAGACAACCAAGCCCAAAACGAATAAGCCCAAGTCTGCTGAGTACGCGGGGCATACTCAGCCTGTACGCTCAGCGTACAACATGAAAGGCTTGTACGTGCAACGTACATACTTGTACGCCCATCGTACTCACTGGCCATGTCCAACTTCCAAATTAGCACTTAATCCCTTAAGGCCTTGATCCAAACTCAGATCTTACTTCCCCAAAGTGGTTAATCACATAAAGTTGCCAACTTTATGTGCATGCATGGCTAAATGGGACTCTAGAGCTCAAAGGATCTTAATACATGACTTAATACATACATGGGACCAAAACCACCATAAAGTTTTCACCTTTATGGCCAAGGAACCCATAAAATATCCAGACTTCAAAGACAAGCTCCCAAAACGACCTTAACTCCCAATCTCCAACCAAAGAACCAAAATGACCAAAAATGAGCTAAGAAGTAGATCCATGAAATGAAGTGACAAGGTTTGAACTTTTTACCTCCTAAGCTACCAAAAGGAGATGCTAATGATGGATATCAAAGCCTTCCTCCAAATAACAAGTCTTCAAGGTTCTTCTTCTAGATCCACAAAACCTCACAAGAACTCAAGATCACCAAACATGGGCTAAGGGATGAATTAGGGTTTCTAGGGTATGGAGGCTGGCTTAGAAATGATCAAAAGAGGCTAACATAAAGCTTATATAGGGTACATTACGGAGAATTAGGGTTTTCATACTCACCCTCGTACACCCAGTGTACGAGGCCTCGCACTCCCGCTCCACCCTTAGCATACACCACTTTACGCCACGCGTACTAACCTCCGTAGCAATACGCACCGCGTACTAGGGTTCCCTCTAAAATCGTAAGACACTCCGAAGGCCATAATTCTTTGTTACAAATCTAATTCCGACAATCCTTATATCCCTGAAAAGGTAACAAGAAGTTCTACGCTTTCACTAACTCATATATGCCATAATATTCCTCGAACAAGAATCCAATTTCCATAAAACCCAAGCTGGAACTTTACCGAAATACCCATTTGCTCCAAAACACAAACCGAACACCCAGATCATCCATTTTATATCACCCACCTCCAAATGAGAAACGATTTGGAACAGGGCGTTACACTTGTCGTATCTTCATAGGGACCTTGTTACATCTGGGTTTGTGTGATAGGTAAGATCTTCATCAGTTTAAGAAAAATCAAAATTTGTTGTTCACCATTGTATATTTCTGACATTTCTTTCCTTGATTTCTGAATTTTATGTGTTGTTTCTGAGATGAACACAAGATTAAATGTCGAAAATGTAGGATTTGTGTATTATATGATATTTCTTTGACTTGATTTCTAGGTTTTGTGTTAAATCTTCATCAAATATGGAAAAAATCTTCATATGGATTGGGTGTTTGTGTTAGTGTTGAATCTGTTGGTTCAAATCTTCATCTTGTTCATCTTTGTATGTATGTATAAGAATAAGAAAAAGAGGAATATTGTAGGTTTAATCTAATAGTTCTTGAGGTTGAGATATGGAAAAATTGTGTTTGGGTTCATCAGGTGGTCGTGATGGTGGTGGCGTTCTTAAGTTCCGGTGAGTGGTGGCGGTGGCCTTCATCGGAGCTGGAGGTCCGGTGATGACAAATATTTGTGTTTGCAGGTTTGGGTTCGTATGTAATGTGGGTAGGATTTTTATTTTTTATTTTCTTATAAATATAGAAATGAAAAATAAAAAATAAAAAATAAAAAGGTAAGGTCATAATTGTATTTTTTTTAAAAGTTCAAAACAAATAGGACCAAAATCACAACAAATGAAACATTTTGGACCCGTGGAACTCCAAAACATTTTGGACCAAAGTCTTAATTTTTGACAAACCATAGGAACCAAGTTTACAATTTTGTCTAAATAAATCTATTTGAATGTAGAGCGCCATATGCAATGAACTTTTATTTTTGGATATGGTTTATTTGAAATTTTATATCGTAAAATACATTTTAGATCATTAAATGTCAATGTATCGATTAGTAGCATAATAAAAAGCATTAGAGTATTATAATCTTATTATTATCTTTTTTGATAATAAAATTTCATTCCAGATCTATGTCTTTAATAGGACTTGAACCTTCAACTTTAAAGAGAAAGAATAACACCTAATACAATTGGATTAGAAACCATTTAATATTATTATAATCTTATAGCATATGTTTATTGTTTGCTTTATCATGTCCTAATCTTATAGCATATGTTTATTGTTTGGTTCATCCTGTCCTTGTTTGTATGCAAACTATTGTTGGTTCGATCTTTAAATCTTGAGCGAATTGTATTCCATAAGTCATTAATTTAAATTACACTGTTAAAATCAATTTTAATTAAGTTAACGATAATAATGTTTATGTGGGACATGTTAGGCAAAATTATTCAACTTGTGTCCATTTTGTTAAGACCGGAAAAAACGGAAAATAAATAAATAAAACCTCAAAACCGATATTAAAAACCGAACACCAAAGTTTTTGAGGATTTCTTATTAGGGATGTTATTCGATCCGGAATTAGAACGGATACGAATAAACCGAAACCGAATTGGAAGAAAAGTAGAAACCAAAAACTAGACCAATTATATTAATACGAGACTAGTTAGGTTCGGATATTACGGCTTGCGGTTCGGTTAATAACAGAGAAAGACCAAAAAACATCTACAATATGCTTTGGAACCGAAAGGAATCAAAAAACGGAAAAGAACCATAAAAACCGAATTGTGTACCTTTTTCTAAACTGAAGGGGTTGTTTGATACTTTTAAAAAACTAAGGGGACATTTTGCTATCACTTATCAATTAGTATATCGATCTATCACATATCACTAACAAAAAAACATAGGGAAATTGAGTAACTAACCATATTTTAGAATGTTTTTTAGATAATAATCATTTTTTTAAAGTAACCATTTTTGTCGGAATGAACATTTCGAAGCAGTCTAAAACGGGTCAATTCTCCTACTATAGCTCAATGTCATATATATGAGATCCACAACTAAAAAAAGGAATAAGCATTCCAGACACTAATATTCCGAACCTGTTACCAAAATCTCAGAGATTTTTAAGCATTTTCTACCATGGATCCAACAAACCAGATTAGTTTATTGTTTAATTTACTTGCATTTTAGTTTACAAACGATTTTCTGTATTCTAAAATGTGTAGAACAATTACGGAATACGAGAAACAAGTCCTGAATAAGTTCATTTTTGTAGTTATTTTTACTTTTAGTCATTATAACTATATAAATATCTTAAAATGTGTTAGTGTCACTCCATAGAGAGGAAATAAGTCTAGATTATTCATTAAAAGTGATTATTGTTACGTGCATTTTATGCACCTATTTTGCACGTCTATTTCTGTATTTTCATTGTATTTTACATCATAATTCGTGTATTTAGTTAACTATTTGGGAACTTGCATGTTTTATTTAGAATGTCTAGTACTTCATTATTTTTTGATTTATTTTGCAAGCATTACAGAGGCAAACATGGAGTTTGGATGATGGAGCTTGCATCATTAGAGCATGAAAGAGAAGATGGATCGTTCGTGTCAAGGAAGAAAACTTGAAGAGACAACCTATAACTAAATAATTAGTTTTTATTTATCTTACATGTATCAACTTTTCAATTTGAATTATTATTCAACCCTAAAAAAACACATGTAAATACAAAAAATTTATATGATCGTAATGAGAAAGTCAGAAGCTTCAAATATAAAAGGAAAATAATAAACAGAAAAATAAACCCTAAATACTAATTAACCTTTCAATCTTCTAAAACTTTGTACACGATATAGAAACATATACATCATATTTGATCATCAACCAAACAAATCAAATTGAAAACCTAGCAACATAATCTACCTTTGAGAACTATATTTACCACTATATCAACCAATTAATAATCATAAGTATCATAGGTTATAAAACTTTTGAGTTGTAGTGGTTGATTATTATTAATTAAAAAAGAATATGAGAAGTCTTCTAGGTTTCAAATGAATATGGTTAAAGTACTTTGGCATCTATTATAATAGAACTAGACGAATACTCGCGCGTTGCGCAGAATACAACAATATATTTGAAATCTTTACAAATGTATGTTTTTAAATATATCATTGATGTTGTTGTCAGCTCTTATATAAAAAATCTTATAATAAGTTGGTATAAACATTGTTTGTTTTGAATTATATGACAATGTATACATCTTTTAAAATTCTATAATCCTAATTGTCTCAATAGTCTCTACCTGTGGGTTACTCATTAATAAAATTAAATATAATATATGGTTTAATGATATTTATAGTTATTGTTATAATTAATTAATTTTAAAAAGATTGTTTGCTTAAGATTTTAATTTTTATCATTGTAATTATTGAAAACATCAAACATTGTTTTTGTTTTTAAAGGTAACACTATAATTTTTGTATATAATATTATTTTTAACTATTGCTGTTGTAAGTTATTTAAAATAATATATTTGGAAACTCTTAATTAATTTAATTTGGTTTCAGAAATTTAACTTATTTAAAATTTATTTGATGAATATTTTTAGTTTCTTTTATTGTAATTATTTAAAACAACAAACATTGTTTTTGTTTTTAAAAATAACATTTTAATTTTTATATAATATTACTTTTAACTATTCTTATTGTAAATTATTTTTAAGCTACTTATTTGAAAATTATTAATGATTATAAAAAATAGTTTCATGGTTTTTTTTTGTTAATTTAGGATTGCAATTTAGGTTTAACACTATAATTTGTAACTTTTAACTATTTATAAAATAGTCTCTCAATTTTTTTTCAAGTTTAATTGAAATTTTTATTTAAGTTAACTGTTAACATTATATTTAAATTAATAATTTAACTATTTTGCATAAAATCATAAACTATACAAAAGTTATGAATTTAAAATAACAATTACTTACATACGACAACATATCTTAACTAATAAGTTAACTATAATATGTTAAAAAGTTAAAGTCATAATTTTATTAATATAAGTAAAATATAATATTTTAACATTGTAGTTTAGTTAATTTATTATTAGAATTTAGTTCTTTGCATTAATTTAACATTATTAACCAATTTATAATAATTATTAGAAAGAAATTGAAAAGTCATGGAGGTTTCAAATGCATGTGGTGTAAGTAAACATACCTTTTTTATAAGTATACTAGTCGAATCTCCACGCGTTGCATGTGAATATAATTATTTAATTAAAACAATAACATTTAACAAATTCTTATTTAATATTTATACATGTAAAACTAATGTCAATAGCAAAACAAACTCTATAGTTAACATATTAGTTTTATTAAATTTAATAAATTTATATAATTAGTTATTTCCCCTATTAATTCATAATTTTATAGACCGTTTTATGTTGTGTAAATTATATATCAAACATATATTTATTCCTATGTATAAAAAAACAAAGTAGTATGAAAAAATAAATACTACAACTTTTGATGATTTTATAGAACGTTTTAAGTTGAGGAAATTATATATAAAACATATGTCGGTTTGTATATAAAACAAATAACAAATAGTATGAAAAACACTATAGCTTTTAATAAAATAAAAACATTATAACATTATGACATTTACATCAAACAAAACTTATTAAACACTTATAAATCATTCAAAATAAATATTTAGAAAAACAACATACATTTGATATATAGAAACATTGTTATAAAAAATTTGTATTGAAATAACCATTGATACGACAAAACTTATATTTTTTCAACTCTTTCATTTTGAATCACAAATCTTTTCAAACATATGATTTTTTAATCAAAACTTACTTATATACTACTAATATAGCTACAATGTTTATAATAAATAAGTGGAAAATAAAAAAGCATTGTACATTAATAACCATAAGTTTAAACAACTTTTGAATGTTTTGGAAAATATAAAGACAAATTACATTAAATTTGAAATCATAATTACATTTAAATAAAAAAAAACTATTGAGTTATAGTTGGAGTTTTAAACTATTGATTTATGCCCAATAATATAATATAAATATTAACAATTATATGTTATAAAAACAATATTATAAGTATTTATCATTGAAATAATAATTTTTATACTAAGTTGTAACTAATATTATAATAATTTAAAGTATACGATAAGAAAGATATAAAAATTTGTGTTTGAATCAAATTGAATAAAGTTTTTGATTTAAAATTATTTTAAACTATACTTATTTTTAACTAGTTTATAAATAATTTATTTGAATATTTTTTATTTCCTATATTATTATTATTATTATTATTTCAAATAACAATAATTTATTAATGTAATATAATTTATTCTTTAGTTTTACGTTATTTTAAACAATTATTGCTTTTTACCAATTAAAAACTACTTATTTGAAAATTTTCATTATTATATTTTAAAAAAAAACTATCATACTTTTTTATTGTATTTTTATTTTTTTCCCTTAAAGCTACGAATTATTGGAAGAGAATGAACGATCCAAATAAAATGGTAATTTGAATTTCAAACTATAGTAATTGTTATGTACTGTGACCAATCTTAAAAACAATATGTTAAGAGTGGGTTAAGGGAGGAGGAGTGTTACAATTGAGGTATATTTTGATCACTTATATTATCTTATGAAAATATTAATATTTTATTTATTTTACTTTTCATTTACGATAAAAAATGAATATGAAAAAAGGAAATTGACAAATGTAATAAGATAATTTATTTTTATTACTATCAAAACTTTTAAAATTGGGTACATCCATATAAGTTTTGGTAGAACATAAAGAATTCATTTTTATAACACACATAATTATTGGTTTTCAACAATAAAGTCATATCATATTAAAAATCATTTGTTCTAATTCGTCATTATCACCAACAATTTGGAATAATAATTGTAAACTCCTTTCATCAAAATCAATTATAAAAAACTCCATCGATGTTATTTACAAAATAAGCGATAGAAACTAACATAGTATATACATACCATAAAATACATGTTGAATAATGTTCTCTTGTACATAAAATTATTTTCTTAACATAAAAACGAGAGAGACGACATAAAGATACATACATGTTAACAAAGTTAATTGCTCTGACTTATAAATAGCTTGATGGTTGATTTACCGAAAGTTCATGAGAAGTAATTATCAATCACACTTCATCATCTTGTGATTTTAGAAAGATGCATAACACATAAACTTAAAAAATGATCTCAAGTATACCTTTACAAACATACCTAAATTTGAACATTGGTTAATATCTAAAACTTTATATGCACCCAATTTGAGTTTACATATATTTGAAAAAGTTGCAGTTACTTTCTTACATCCATGGAACCACTCATATAACTCTTCAAACCCTACAAATATAATCTATCATTTTGTGTTGACATACATACAATATGTAATCTACAAATTTCTTATATAGGCTAAATATTTTATTTAATTCATCGATTAAATAACATGATTTGAAGAGTTTTAAGAGTTACAAATCATAATGTTTCAATTAATCATAAATTAATTTGTATAAATTGAATAGTCTTGGGAGTTTCAAATGCATGAGGTTCAAGAAAAAATGGTCTTGGGAGTTTCACATGCATGTGGTTCAAGAAAAAATGCTAGCTTTATAAGATATATAGATATAGATAGATAGATAAATAGATATAGATATAGATACATATAGATAAATATATAGATACCGGAAAATTTTAAAATAAAATGTAGTGCACTTACCGTATTTGAGTTTGAATTGGTGGTTTCTATTATTTAATTCATCAATAAATGCTATGTATCATAATTAATGGTGTATAAACTTTGACATTTTTTCCTATATAATAAGTAAGCCTTATATCATATAGCCCACAACATCAACATGAAAAAATCATTGATATTCAACATATTTCTTGTGCTTCTCGTTACTACAGGTGATTTCCAATCCTTTTCTTTTCAGTTAAAAGTTTTGTGACTTGTAATTTCCAATCTTCTTCTTTTCAGTTAAAAGTTTTGTGGCTTGTAATTTCCTATAAATCGATGGTTTTTCTTTATTTTAACTGAAACATCTATAAGTTACTAACATAAAATCCATTAATATTACTTTCTAATATTAAAGGAATTTTTCCTTTCTTTTTTAAATTTGTTGCTAAAAATGAAAGCTTGATATATTACATCACTAGATTTATTAATGAATACAAAACCATACATGTATTCTAAATTTGCAGGTATGAAGTTGCTCATGGCCCAAGAATTTTGCACTACCACTCATTTTTTACCGATATGTGAAAAGTATGCATGTATTCATGTATGCCTTAAGCTCTATGGACATCATTCCTTTGGAGAATGCAAAAATCCAGTAATGTGTCGTTGTTATCATCAATGTAATATTATAGGAAAGGATGGGATCCGTAGAAGCGATGAAAACTCTCCCCTCCCTTCTCCTCACATTAAGAATCACATAGTTTAAAGTTTAATCTCTATAAGTGTTGTTAAGATTATTAATAAAGTTGTTGCTTATTGTGACAAATATTATGGATGGTATATATATGCCTATAATGATATCATATCCTCAGTTAATGACACATATCTGCAAGTGAAAAGGCAAGAAGTAGTTGACAATTAAGTTATAAAATACAAGTAGTTGACTTTGTATTATAAAATAAAGAGTAAATTATCGAAATTGTCCATGTCAAAATTGTTTTCTAACTTTTATTTTGCACCCCGGTTATTCCTATGGTATAATTTTGCTGCGTTTTTTTAGTTTTAGTTTTATTATTTTTAAATGATTTATTAATTTTTTTAGTTTTAGTTTTATTATTTTTAATTCTCTAAATAAAATTAATATTACAATACAAATGGGTCCCACCCTTTTCCCCATTCCCTTTTTTGATAAATCTTTCCGACTTTCGTCTCCCTTAAATCATTCGTCTTCCGTTTACTTTCTGTCACCGGTACATGAAAGCTTAGAAAGGACGACATTGGAAAGAATCAACAGTTAGATCTGTGAAACGAGTTCTCGGTGAGAACTCAACAAACGTAAATCAAAATAAAAGCAGAACTGATGTGTGGATCTTGACAACAAGAGAGAGAGAGAGAGAGATGTATATGAAACTTTGTCAACGGTCGTCTTCACATAATAGAGAAGAAGCTACCATATTTAAAGGCGGGTCCTATGACTCATCTAATTTTTTTTTTAAATTTTCTTTAGTATTATTTTAAAAAAATGGATGGAAATGAAATTCGTTCTTTTCCTTATCTCTCAATTTTTAATACCAAACAAACAAGAGAATTAAAAGCATTTCTGTTTGGGATATTAATATAAAAACTTGTCATTTTTAATGGTTTTATGACTTTATCCCAACATTAATTTTGTATACAGATGATTGAAACTTGAAAAATAAAAAATACATAAATAACATTTAGCCTGTTCATGATTCCTCAACTCTTATCTAAGCAAATTACATATGAACTCTTATCTAAGCAAATTACATATGACTTGTCTAAGATGAGTTGTAACTTAGGAGGTGCTTGGGGTTGCTTTACAAAACAATTTATGACTTATTGGCTTTCTGAAACCCAATAAGCCAAAAAAAAATGACAAAAGTCAAAAGCACTTTTTAGAATAGTATTTGGTTTCAAAAAACATGTTTTAAAAAACATGTAAAATTGGTTTTTTTTTAGAACTGTTTTTTGCTTTTTAACCGAAATAACTTCAAAAATGAGATTTTAAGCCAAAAACTCTTTAAGTTATTGAGTTACTAGTTTTTTCACCATAAAAGTTCATACATACACTTTTAAAAAAAATCATTTTACCACCACTATAAGCGAATAAACAATTTTGTCTAAAAACGAAAAAGCGATCCAAAACACCCTTTACACCTACATACACCTACAACCGCAAATCGGAGGGGAAAAGGAAGGCGCGGAGAGGACTAAGATGGTAAACTATATATGGGTATTCCTTTTTTTTATTTATTATTATAGAAATAATGTCTTAATAGCTAAAGTCAGAGAAACAATGTTTTCCCCCATTAAGTCCTGACTTCTACAAATTTTATTTCATTTCTCTTTTACTAGATATTTCACTCCGTAAATAATCGTTGAAGTGACCAGTCAAGATTTTCTTTTTCTAGAGGGAATTCGAGGAAACCGTAGCATCCCAATTTCACAATAAATTTGAACCTTTTAAAACAGCCTAAATAAACCAAATCGTATCTTTTATCCAATTTAAGTTCAAAACCACACCCTAAGATAAATTTAGTTTCAAAAACCATTAATAGTTATAAATCCCAATTCCAAGGAAACATAACCAATGTAACATCAAAAACTCCAACGATCTGTCTCGATCCAGTGTGTACCTGTCACACCCCCAAACCAGAACGGTGGAAACGTCTGGGGGTGGATGACTTCATGTACAGTATCATAACAATTGAATAGTAGTGATCAAAGCCATACAACCATTGTATTGATAATTAAGAAGTTTACATTGTACATATAACATTGTTTACTTGATGTTAAATACATATGTCAAAAGTAAATAACGTGACGCGGCGACGCCCCATTCCTCAAAATCCTTTTGGTTACCTGTTTACTGATTTCATGAGAATACAAGTGGTTTTGAAAAAGTGTCAACAATTAAGCTGGTGAGTTCATAAGAGTGTTTTATGCGAAAAATCGGTAATGTTTCCTTGTATGAATGATAGAGTATTCTTTCAGAAAATCCAATATTTTCTTTAAAATGAGTTGTAAGACTTAACCCACAGACCAAAAATATAAGTAGTGTTGTACTGGGAAAATAGTATAATGAAGTTTTATCTTTGTATAATACTACTTGAATGTATGTTAACCCCGTAAACCAAATGTATTGTTAACTCCCCATGTGAGTTATCATAACCATGCTAGCGACTAGTGGCCTGCTACGACGTTCTTCGGGCATCAGAATGTTAGACATTTGTCACCCTAGACCTGCCGGTCTAACTGTAGCTAACAGCTTCGGTGCGGGGTTGTCAGTCCCGTATAGATCTATACACAAGTGTCACGCTCTCTTACCAAGATTCTGGTTATAATTTAGGACTTTAGTGTGTACTCTGGTAGGTACGGTGAAGCTAGTGTCTCACAAGATTGTATTAACATGTTTATGTCTAGTGTAATGAAACCCTTACTGGAAGTATTACCCTCCTATAGGGCCATATAGTGTAAGTATATTGATACCCTTAAATAATTATATGATTCGTCCAAAATGATAGTGTAGTATCTATGATTCCCAAACTATACCAATTATAGTTTATTATAAATGATTTGTTAAATCTATTTATATAAATATTTATATAAATACGTGATAGTTATCTTGTCTAGATGTTTTTAAAAGATTATATCATAAAAACTTATATCTAACACAAGTATGTGAAATTGGTATGAAAAGTCCATTTCTAGTTTTTGCCCCATTTTTAACGATATTTTCCGGGAACTAGGAAAATATAAACTTGATAAAACTTGTTTCTATCCCATTTGGGATTTTAACTCATAGTAGCCTAATATCTTTTAAAACCATATATTTTTAGTTAACACTCACAAAATGATGTTATAAACTTTTTATGTCCATTTTTGTTTAAAAACCCATTTTTACATAAAATGATACATTCATGAGTTTTCTTTTTGTGAAACTAACTCCTTGATATTTTGTCTAGTTTCAAAATGTATGACCAAAACAACATATTTTGGGTTTTATCCCACAAAAATGGTATAATAACTAGGTTATAACCATTTTTGCTAGAAAATCCATATTTTGTCCAAAGAAAATCTTAGTCTTTGTAGTCTTGTAATTATAACTTTTTCGTGGAAATATATAACATAGTTTTTGTTTTGTTTTTCTTATTTTTACATCTCAAAACTAACATACCACAAATAAATGTTCTAAAAACTAGTGATAACCACATTTCATGCAAATAATGCTTTATATTCAACATAAGAATGAAACATGCAAACATTTGTGTTGTAAACCAAACTTTACTTGTATCCCCCCCCCCCTAAAACATGAAAAAATCGAAAATATGGGGGTATGAACTTACCTTGAGTGTGGTTGTGGTTGGATAAAGAGGTGTCACAACTGACATTTTAGCTAGGAAATTCTATTCATGTTAACCATTCATCTACTGTAAAACATATACTCTAAGTAAATCTCACTCAATGCTCATTTAGATTCACCATTCATGTTTATCAAAGAGTCTGAAGCCCTAAGATCCATGGTTTAAATCCATATTGGACTAGGAGTTCCTTATTGGGCCTAATGGACCAATAAGTACCCAATGCAACTTTATTGGACTTAAAAGCCCTAATTGGATCCTAATTGGACCCAATTCATAAATCTAAAACAGTTTGGACCATTTGGGTCTAGAATGATTCATTCTAACCCTAATGGGCCTTATTGGGCCATAACTAATCCAATTAACCTTAGTGAGCCATAAGCCCATTCTTTTATTATAATTGGGCCGTGAATGCTTCCAAGAGCCCAATGGTCTAAAAAAATTTATGTTTAGGATCCAAATATCCTAGCTAAAGTTAATTGGCCCAATCTACTCCACCCTTTCTTCTTGGCCCAAAATCTCGGCCCATGTATGAACAAAAAAAATAAGAGAATTAGGGGGGTTGACTTTGGAGGTGTCACCTCCATAATATCCAACATGCATCAAGGCTTAAAACCACCATGCAACCAAGCTAGTCACCTCACCCCTCTCTCTCCCCTCTTCTCTTCTACTCTCGGCCGAAGACAACAAACACACACACACACATTACACCAAATTCTCTCTATTTCTCTCAAGAATCATCCATCTTCTTCCTCCAAAATTCTCAAGATTTTGCTTAGGTTTCAAGAGGATTTTCACAAGATAATCATCATTCTTGAAATCTTCTTAAGTTCGAGATCTACTCACGGGAGTTGCTAGGGCCGAAAATCACTTCATCTTTTCCACTTCTTCTTCAAAAACCGAAACATCAAGCAAAATGTGAGTTCATACCCCCTTTTTTCGTTTTTCATATGATTTTTGGGGGATAATGCAAGTAAAATGTGTAGATCTATGTGTTATATGCATGTTTTGTGTGAATTCTTAGTTTGTTTGGTAATAATGGGTTAGATCTTAGCAAATCTCGAAACTTTAAGTATTATTTACCAAAGATCTACAAACTATGACATGATATACATTACATTATCAAGCCAAAAGTGAATACATGTTTAAGATGCAAAAGAATTCAACAAAAACCTTGTTAAAGGTCAAAATTGTCAAGAAAACAAAAGATAAGGGTAAAAAGTGAAAATTCTGTTTTTAAAAGGGCCAAACAGGTCCTACATGTATAAAAAGGTATTTTTATGCTAAACATACTTTTAAAAGGGCCAAAAATGCAAATTTTAGCTTAATGGGCCAAAACTTTTGGGCCTCACAGTTTTGGCCCCAATTTGCGAAAAAAATGAAGTTTTGGGGTTAAAAATGTTATTTGGCCAAATTTTGAGTCATAAATGTAAATAAACCAAATTTAGAGGTGAAAATATCATTTATTTTCAAATTGGACCAAAAATGTAAAGTTTTCCAAAAATTGGGCCGAAAGTGTAAACTTTTACAAATAAGGGGTTGAAAATGTATTTTTCTGCAAAACAGGGTTCTAAATGTGAAAATATAACATTTTGGGTTAAAACCGTAAATTTATAGACATTTGGGACCAAATTACAAATTTTTATAAATTATGGACTAAAGTGTCATTTTTACAAAACTTTGGGCCTTAATTAAAAATTGGAGGATTATTGGCCAAAAATGTCATTTTTACAAAATGAATGCTTCTTATCATCCAGCTAGTAAACCTTGAGCTAAAACAAACAACGGAACAAAACAAACGAACGAAATACGCCGATAACTATTTATTGGGCCTAATATTCACATTTCTTGGCCATTGGGCCCTAAGGTAGCGTTTGGTACATGGACAAGGTGGAACTGGACTGGACAAGACTGAACAGAACTGAACTGGACTGAACTGAAGAGAACTTCTATATAGTGTTTGGTGTAATTAGAACTAGACAAACCATGATGGTCAAATTACCAAATCATCCTTAAGACTTAACATGTTATAATTATAAAATTTTCATATGATATTTTTTTAAAAATAAAAATATTGATAAATAATATATATATATATATATATATATATATATATATATATATATATATATATATATATATATATAATCCAAACCTATGTAAGCACCGAGAAGAACTTGGAAGGACTTTAGATTATTGTTTTATTTTTTTCATGCATCAGAGGGTCTTTTATTTTTTTTATTTTTTTGTTTTTAATTATCGCGTGGCATGAGAATGACGATCTTTAATTTTTTTAGTTATTACAGTGGAGGAGTTGAGGATGAGATTACCAAATATGTGGTTTCATATGGTATTAAGTTGCACAGGAGAGACGTGAACATGAGTGGTGGTGTGGTATTTTAGTCTTAATGTTCTTGTCCCACTTTGTTCTATGTTTTTAGGTGGGACTAAAATTTGAAGGTTTAGTCCCATTTGACTTAGTCTTTGTTCCACTTATTTCTAGTCTCATCTCTGCCAAACGCTATTTCAAATGATCTTGTTATGTTCTGTCCCGTCCAGTTCCACCTACCAAACGCTGCCTAAGGGCCCAATTAAGTGTATATTGAGCCCAATGTTTTTCCATGACATGTTTATTGGGTCTTGCGACCCACTTACATGTTAATTTGGGCCTAAGTTATGGATTACATGTTTATTGGGCTTTTGTGGCCCATTTACATGCCTATTGGGCCTAAATCACCCTTTTTCATGTTATTGGGCCTTTGTGGTCTAATTACATGCTAATAGGGCTTGGAATGGAAACTTCACATGTTAGTATGCCGTAACTAATCCTTTGTGTAATCATTAAATGTCGTATACCTATATATGTACCTTTCGAATACAAAAACATACCACTTATACGTAAACATTAAACATAATACAAAAAGGGGTTGAGAATCTAGTGAGACATGTCGGTTGGCACCTCTGAGTGTACAATCGTAGCCTGTATTTATAATCAGAGTTTCCTGGTAGGAAAGCGGGAGTTTGTGTATAGATCTATACGGGGTGACCCCCCACGCCTTAGTTGTTCGCTACAGCTAGACTAGGCCAGTCTAGGGCGACAACATCCTTAGCAAGACCGGCATTTGGAAAAATACCAAGACGGGCGACCTAGTCACTATCATGCATGGTTATAACGGCTCATATAGGGATTCAATTCCAAAAGTAACCTTTCGAAGACAAACTCTTCAATTGTGTCAATACAAAACGACTTATTTTACGATACAAGAATCTAGACATTGTTATAAATCAGAAAATATCGGATTTTCTGGGGAAATTATTCATATACATTTATCATTTATTCACAATACAATGAATCTAAACTACACTCTTATAAGTTATAACTATGAAATTCACACATGCATTTATACTTGATTTTCACATCATTTTCAGACATTTTACAGAAAATATCGGATTTTTTGGGTTTTTATGAAAGATACAAGGACTTTTACTCAAACATACTTATGAACTCACCAACATTATATGTGTTGACCGTTTTCAAAATAACTTGTATTCTCAGGTAATCGTTAAGCCGGAAGATTTGCAAGTGTGTATGGTTTCGTTTATGTAATAGCACTTATCGTACTTTTAACAATTTGAACTTATGTATTTTAACAATGTACTTGATGTGAACAATGCTAGTTGTATTATGTAATGTTGGTGAGCATTGTGTTACGATTCATGTATATTCATTGTGATGATTATTCAATTGTTAGTCACACGAGCCCCCAGACGTTTCCGCCGTCTGGTTCGAGGGTGTGACAAGAGGTGATGGTGAAAATCTTCTAGCTTAGAGCACTTTGAAAGTGGTTGAAGAACTCCTTGAAAATGGTCTTATCTTATGGGTTCAACACACAATAATGTGTGTAAATGAGATGAATCTAACATGAAAATGTGTAGAAACACTAGATTAACAAGAACACATCCTAAGAACCAACTTGGAGGTATTGATATTGGGAGGATTTGGACTTGTTTCTTGAGAGAAAAGTGAAGAACTTTGAAGATGGTGGGGGGGGTGTTGAATGTTCTCGACCGTAGTTAAAGAGGGAGGGGTGAGGTGATGTTTGCATTGTTGTTTGTTGGATAAAAGCCTTGATACATGTTGGGTAATATTTTTTGTTGGAAAGGATGAAACCTCATGTCACGAAGTCAACTCTTTTCTTCTTTTCTTTCCCACCAAAAACCTCATAAAGCCACCGAAATCACATGTGATTTCGGTCTAGCACCACCGAGTTCACAAGGTGATTTCGGTCCATATACCAACCGAGATCACATGGTGATTTCGGTCCAAGTACCAACCGAGATCACAATGTTTTGGGTCCTAAGCCGAGAACCCTAAAAGCAAGGTATAAATCATGATTTATGTCCTAACCCGTTGACTTTCGTTGACTTGTTTGGCTTTTGCTGACCCAGAACTGCCAGTTGTCACGGTACTATCATGCACTGCCATCCCGCATACATTTTGATCTTGAAACAATATTTTTAAGGGAAAATAGGTAAGCACAAATCTTAGTGAATTTCACAGATACACAGTATCATATCATACAAGCTCTACCCCTAATACACATATATCAACAATATCAGCCACCCAACCACATATGTATGCCAAAGAACAAATCAGAAACATCATACACCTACTAGGACACATTGGCTATACTCGATCCCCCTTTCTCGGTATGTCGAGCCCTTCGGACACATTGGGTAAGCTCAATCCCTCGAACCCGAACCTATTGGGACACATTGGATACGCCTGATCCCCCTTGCTCAGTTCGTCGAACCCTTATGACACATTGGCTACGCCCGATCCCCCCTTAGATACGCCGAGCCCTCTTATATGTATTCCTCAGTACGTAAGAAAATATCATACTCCTACTAAACACTAACCCAGCCTAGAGCTACCCTCATAAACATCCTATAGCACATACGAGCTAAAGCAAAGAATGCATTACATCACACAATGTAGTGAGAAACACACAAAACAAAAATCTCACACTTATGTGCGCATACTAGGATAATAATCTAACCACATCTAATAAAAGCTTCTGGAGGAAATTGAACACTATGATTAAACCTGGGCAGTTATGTAGTCGTATTAGGGATAAATATAGCCTGATCAACTATATTTATTCAGAATACGACCAACATGTGTTCGGGAATAATCATAGCGGGAAATGAATCCAAGAGCCTACCTTACTCTCCAAAAACTCTAGGGAACTCAAAACTAAATAATTAAAAATATACTATAGGAATAATCAAAACATGACTTGTTCCCGCACTCCCATGCAGTCACCATGGATGATGGACAGCAAGGGGTGCACTTCTACCAAGAACTAGTGGCTCAAGGAGTGTTTGAAGAGGGTCTTGAAGGGGGACAAGGGGGAGCCCATGACGTTTGACCCGACGAGTACACCGATACCGACTATGAGTTTGAGGGAAACGACGAGGCCATGGAGGAAGATAGGGACGTGAATGAGGCCCCTGTCGAACCACTTGTCGATGAGGCACACCATGGCCACCCTGCTCCATCAGCGGATCCCGTTGGCGAAGATCGTTCTCTGGAGGCGGAGGTCGCCACACTTCGACAACAGTTGTTCGCTATGGAGGCGCGAGCCGTACAGGCTGAGCAGGAAAGGGATGAGGTCATCGGAGAGATGACCGAGATGGCTCAGTTGTTGGCACAACATTTTGGGATATGATTTCGCTACCATCTTTAGACACTTCTCAGTATGATCAGGATTAATAGCGAATCTTATTAGTATTAGGATTCTCTTAGGCGTACTATACTATGTACTATGGACTCTTTGTTTAAGTGATTACACTACTCATAGAGTCGTTATGCTACCGGATTTTATATTTTCCTCATGTACTGTATGCCTTCTGGAAAATTTTCATGTATCAAAACTATTAGTATTAATGAAAATGCTTTATCATGACGTTGTCATCTGCTACGTGTTTTATTTCCCTTGTTTTATGTTAATGCATGAAATTACCTAAATACACACACTATACCCCTAGCCTATAGGATCACAAACTCGCAAAACAATAGACACTCAACATCTTTTCATTCCATGACAGAAAGATGCCTCAAAGACCCAACTGTGGAAACAACGCAACACCGACCCCACCTGAGATAAACTCGGTTGCATTCCAGGCAGTAGTGTTCGTTGCGGTCACTGCAGCACTTACGCAGATTCGCAATGGAAACAACGGAGAAGGCAACGGGCAGGGAGCCGGAAGCACCAATCAAGGGACAAACAACGGAGCCGCACGAGCATGCACCTACAAGGACTTCACCAACGCCAAACCTCGGACCTTTAAGGGGACAGGAGGCGTAATAGCCCTGAAGAGATGGATCGAGAAGGTAGAATCCGTCTTCAAAATCTGCGGATGTCTGGATGAGTGTAAGGTCAAGTTCGCAGCCTGCACGTTCATTGACCAAGCTCTCTCCTAGTGGAATGGCCACGTAGAGGCCATGACACTTCCGGTGGCGAACGCGATGCCCTGGGAAGAGTTAAAGGAGATGTTGTTAGCAGAATACTGTCCTAGAGGTGAGATTCAGAAGATGGAACAAGAGTTGTGGAACCTCACGGTTCAAAACTCCAATATCGACGCATACATATCCCGGTTTAGCGAGCTATCTCTTCTGTGTCCCGGAATGATCACCTCAGAAGGGAAAAAGATTGAGAGGTTTATCTGGGGATTGACTGCACCTATCCAAGGGAATGTCATTGCGGCAAACCCTGAGACGTTTGATAGCGCCAAGAGACTGGCCAAGAAACTGTATGATCATGGCAATAAGAAGGGTGCCAAAACAGTGGAAGTGGAGGTTAAGAAGGAAGAAGATAACAAGAATGGGAGAAACAACAAGAGAAAGGGAAGGAAAAACTCGGAATCGTCTAAGAAGCAACAAACGGTGTTTGTCCATGCTACCACCACACCACATGCTCCAGCCTCATCCACGCCAAATGCTTCAAAGTAGTATTCAGGAATTCTTCCCAAGCGTAACAAATGCAACTTCCACCATCATGGAGAGTGCAGAGAGATGAGTTGCACAAGGTGCAACCGGAAGGGCCATACAGCAAAGTATTGTAGGACTCAACTCCCACAGAACCAGATGACAAACAACAACAACAACAACAACAACAACAACAACAACAACAACAACAACAACAATAACAACAACACCAATGTTGGAGCCAGCTATACCTGTTACCGATGTGGGAAGACCGGGCATTTCAGGAGAAACTACCCCAACGCAAACAATCAAGGGGCAGGAGCAGCAGGGAGAGTGCTGACAATGGTTCAGGGTGAAGCAGTGCAGGACCCATCCGTTGTCACCGGTACGTTCCTACTTAACAACTCGTATGCATGCATCCTATTTGATAATGGGGCGGAGCGAAGTTTTGTTAGTAATAAATTCAAACACTTGCTAAATCAACAACCCCAGAAGCTCAACGAAGCCTTTACGGTGGAAATGGCTAATGGGAAATCAGAAACAACAGAAGATATCTATATAGGATGTACGTTAGCACTAAACAATTACACCTTCCAAATAAACTTAATGCCAGTAAATATTAGGAGTTTTGATGTGATCATCGGCATGGATTGGTTAAGCCCCCATCATGCTGATATTATGTGTCACGAGAAGGCCGTTCGCCTTCATCTTCCTAATCACGAAACCCTAATAATCTACGGAGATAAACCCAGTGCAAAACTTCGCCTTATCTCATGTATCAAGACACAAAAGTGTCTATAAAAGAAGAACTATGCATTCCTTGCTCACGTGGTGGATAAAACCAAAGAGGAAGCGAGCATTCGCAACATCCCAGTGGCATGTGACTTCCCGGACGTGTTTCCAGAAGATCTTCCGGGAATACCCCCAGAACGACAAATCGAATTTCAAATCGACCTAGTGCCTGGAGCCACTCTAATCGCCAAATCACCCTATAGGTTGGCTCGTGCAGAAATGCAAGAATTATCAAGCCAACTGGGCGAACTCCTGGAGAAAGGATTCATCAGACCCACCTTCTCGCCGTGGGGAGCTCCGGTTCTTTTCGTTAAAAAGAAAGACGGATCCTTCAGGATGTGCATCGACTATAGGGAATTAAAAAAACTCACCATCAAAAACCGGTATCCACTTTCACGAATTGATGATCTATTTGACCAACTTCAAGGAGCTAGTTACTTTTCAAAGATAGATCTGAGATCCGGTTATCACCAACTCAAAGTCCGAGATGAGGACATTCCTAAGACGGCTTTCCGAACTCGTTACGGTCATTACGAATTCGTCGTAATGCCCTTCGGTCTAACAAATGCCCCCGCTGCATTTATGGACCTCATGAATCGAGTCTGCCGCCCATTCCTTGACAAATTCGTGATCGTATTCATCGACGATATTCTCGTGTACTCTCGAAGTGAAGAAGATCATAGCCAACACATTCGACAGATTTTAGAAACCCTACGGGCTGAAAAGTTGTATGCAAAACTCTCCAAGTGCGACTTCTGGCTCCGCAGTGTGAACTTCCTGGGCCATGTAGTCGGTCAGGAAGGAATACATGTGGACCCCTCCAAAATCAAAGCAATCGAAAACTGGGCAATTCCATCAACGCCAATAGAAATTCGCTAATTCTTGGGTCTCGCAGGCTACTACCGAAGATTCATTCAGAACTTCTCCAAGATAGCCAAACCCCTCACCACGTTGACCCAAAACGGCGTACCCTTCAAATGGACCGAAAGGCAAGAGCTTGCCTTCCAAACCTTGAAGCAAGCCCTCTGTAGTGCTCCGGTGCTATCCTTACCGGAGGGAACCGAAGACTTCATAGTTTACTGTGATGCTTCGAATCAGGGTGTAGGTTGTGTCCTCATACAACGAGAGAAAGTAATTGCTTATGCATCCAGACAACTGAAAACGCATGAAGTAAATTACACTACGCATGATCTTGAACTGGGGGCGGTGGTCTTCGCCTTAAAAATTTGGAGGCACTACCTCTATGGTACCAAGTGCACCATTTTTACAGACCACAAGAGCCTCCAACACATTCTTAATCAAAAGGAACTAAACATGAGGCAGTGAAGATGGGTTGAGCTATTAAATGATTATGAGTGTGAGATCAAATATCATCCCGGCAAGGCTAACGTGGTAGCCGATGCCCTGAGCAGAAAGGAGTATTCAAATTGTTGTGTGAAGACTCTGTCAATCACCATCCAATCTCATCTAGCTTCACAGATCAAGGAAGCTCAATTGGCCGCATTGAAGCCAGAGAATGTCGCTAGTGAATCGCTACGAGGAATGGAGAAGGAGCTCGAAGTTAAAGACGACGGAACCCACTACTTCATGAATAGAATCTGGGTTCCCAAAATTGGGGGATTCAGAGAGATAGTCATGCGTGAAGCCCACAAGACACGATATTCTATTCATCCGGGGTCAGATAAAATGTATTTGGATATCAAGCAGCAATATTGGTGGCCTAATATGAAGGCAGAGATAGCTACTTTCGTGGGCAAGTGTCTTACTTGCGCCAAGGTGAAAGTGGAATACCAAAAGCCCTCGGGACTATTGCAACAACCAGTGATACCCGAGTGGAAATGGGAAAGGATTACTATGGACTTTGTGACCAAATTGCCAAAGACAGCTGACGGATTGGATGCTATCTGGGTAATTGTCGATAGATTGACAAAATCCGCTCATTTCCTGTCAATAAAAGAATCCTACAAGATGGAAAAGCTTACCCGAATCTACATCAAGGAGGTCGTGAAACTCCATGGAGTTCCAGTATCTATTATCTCGGATCGAGATAGCAGATTTACTTCAAGATTCTGGCAATCTCTTCAGAAGGCAATGGGAACACAGCTAGATATGAGCACCGCCTACCACCCACAGACGGATGGTCAGAGTGAGCGTACCATCCAGACACTTGAGGATATGCTCCGAGCTTGCGTGATTGACTTTGGCAAATCATGGGATGCCTACTTGCCTCTGATCGAATTCTCTTATAACAACAGTTACCATACGAGCATCAAGGTTGCTCCCTTCGAGGCTCTCTATGGTCGTAAATGTAGATCGCCCCTATGTTGGCCGAGGTGGGTGATACTCAACTAGCAAAAGGGCAATCGCCAGCCAGTGCTCTTACAGGACCCAAAATCATTCGTGAAACAACCGAGAAGATAGTCCAAATCAAAGCTCGACTTCAAGCATCGCGAGACCGACAAAAGAGCTATGCTGACAAGCGGTGAAAGCCGCTAGAATTTTAAGTCGGGGATCGCGTGTTGTTAAAGGTCTCTCCTTGGAAAGGAATGATTCGATTTGGGAAAAGAGGAAAATTGAACCTGCTGTACATTGGACCGTTCGAGATTCTTGCCCGGATTGGTCCAGTGGCTTACAAGCTGCAGCTACCCGTCGAGCTCAGCAACGTGCACCCAGTGTTCCACGTTTCGAATCTGAAAAAGTGTTTATCAGATGAAACCCTTGTCGTTCCTTTGGAAGAGATAGAGATAAACGAGAATCTCTTATTCGTCGAAGAACCAGTCGAGATTATGGACAGGGAGGTGAAGCGTACAAAGCAAAATCGCATCCCGATCGTGAAGGTTCGATGGAGCGCAAAACGCGGACCGGAATTCACGTAGGAACGTGAAGACCAGATGAAGCAAAAGTACCCTCACTTATTCCTTCCTTCACGATCCTAGTTTTCAAAAGAATTTCGGGACGAAATTCCCTTTAACGGGGGGATGATGTCACAACTGGCATTTTAGCTAGGAAATTCTATTCCTGTGTAACCATTCATCTATTGTAAAACATATACTCTAAGTAAATCTCACTCAATGCTCATTTAGATTCACCATTCATGTTCATCAAAGAGTCTGAAGCCCTAATATCCATGGTTTAAGTCCATATTGGACTAGGAGTTCCTTATTGGGCCTAATGGACCAATAAGAACCCAATTCAACTTTATTGGACTTAAAAGCCCTAATTGGATCCTAATTGGACCCAATTCATAAATCTAAAACAGTTTGGACCATTTGGGTCTAAAATGATTCATTCTAGCCCTAATGGACCTTATTGGGCCATAACTAATCCAATTAACCTTAGTGAGCCATAAGCCCATTCTTTTATTCTAATTGGGCCGTGAATGCTTCCAAGAGCCCAATGGGCCGAAAAATTTTATGTTTAGGATCCAAATATCCTAGCTAAAGTTAATGGGCCCAATCTACTCCACCCTTTCTTCTTGGCCCAAAATCTCGGCCCATGTATGAAGAAAAAAATATAGGAGAATTAGGGGGGTTGACTTTGGAGGTGTCACCTCCATAATATCCAACATGCATCAAGGCTTAAAACCACCATGCAACCAAGCTAGTCACCTCACCCCTCTCTCTCCCCTCTTCTCTTCTACTCTCGGCCGAAGACAACAAACACACACACACATTACACCAAATTCTCTCCATTTCTCTCAAGAATCATCCATCTTCTTCCTCCAAAATTCTCAATATTTTGCTTAGGTTTCAAGAGGATTTTCACAAGATAATCATCATTCTTGAAATCTTCTTAAGTTTGAGATCTACTCAAGGGAGTTGCTAGGGCCGAAAATCACTTCATCTTTTCCACTTCTTCTTCAAAAACCGAAACATCAAGCAAAATGTGAGTTCATACCCCCTTTTTCGTTTTTCATATGATTTTTGGGGGATAATGCAAGTAAAATGTGTAGATCTATGTGTTATATGCATGTTTTGTGTGAATTCTTAGTTTGTTTGGTAATAATAGGTTAGATCTTAGCAAATCTCAAAACTTTAAGTATTATTTAACAAAGATCTACAAACTATGACATGATATACATTACATTATCAAGCCAAAAGTGAATACATGTTTAAGATGCAAAAGAATTCAACAAAAACCTTGTTAAAGGTCAAAATTGTCAAGAAAACAAAAGATAAGGGTAAAAAGTGAAAATTCTGTTTTTAAAAGGGCCAAACAGGTCCTACATGTATAAAAAGGTATTTTTATGCTAAACATACTTTTAAAAGGGCCAAAAATGCAAATTTTAGCTTAATGGGCCAAAACTTTTGGGCCTCACAGTTTTGGCCCCAATTTGCGAAAAAAATGAAGTTTTGGGGTTAAAAATGTTATTTGGCCAAAGTTTGAGTCATAAATGTAAATAAACCAAATTTAGAGGTGAAAATATCATTTATTTTCAAATTGGACCAAAAATGTAAAGTTTTCCAAAAATTGGGCCGAAAGTGTAAACTTTTACAAATAAGGGGCTGAAAATGTATTTTTCTGCAAAACAGGGTTCTAAATGTGAAAATATAACATTTTGGGTTAAAACCGTAAATTTATAGACATTTGGGACCAAATTACAAATTTTTATAAATTATGGACTAAAGTGTCATTTTTACAAAACTTTGGGCCTTAATTAAAAATTGGAGGATTATTGGCCAAAAATGTCATTTTTACAAAATGAATGCTTCTTATCATCCAGCTAGTAAACCTTGAGCTAAAACAAACAACGGAACAAAACAAACGAACGAAATACGCCGATAACTATTTATTGGGCCTAATATTCACATTTCTTGGCCATTGGGCCCTAAGGTAGCGTTTGGTACATGGACAAGGTGGAACTGGACTGGACAAGACTGAACAGAACTGAACTGGACTGAACTGAAGAGAACTTCTATATAGTGTTTGGTGTAATTAGAACTAGACAAACCATGATGGTCAAATTACCAAATCATCCTTAAGACTTAACATGTTATAATTATAAAATTTTCATATGATATTTTTTTAAAATAAAAAATATTGATAAATAATATATATATATATATATATATATATATATATATATATATATATATATATATATAAAATCCAAACCTGTGTAAGCACCGAGAAGAACTTGGAAGGACTTTAGATTATTGTTTTATTTTTTTCATGCATTAGAGGGTCTTTTATTTTTTTTTATTTTTTGTTTTTAATTATCGCGTGGCATGAGAATGACGATCTTTAATTTTTTTAGTTATTACAGTGGAGGAGTTGAGGATGAGATTACCAAATATGTGGTTTCATATGGTATTAAGTTGCACAGGAGAGACGTGAACATGAGTGGTGGTGTGGTATTTTAGTCTTAATGTTCTTGTCCCACTTTGTTCTATGTTTTTAGGTGGGACTAAAATTTGAAGGTTTAGTCCCATTTGACTTAGTCTTTGTTCCACTTATTTCTAGTCTCATCTCTGCCAAACGCTATTTCAAATGATCTTGTTATGTTCTGTCCCGTCCAGTTCCACCTACCAAACGCTGCCTAAGGGCCCAATTAAGTGTATATTGAGCCCAATGTTTTTCCATGACATGTTTATTGGGTCTTGCGACCCACTTACATGTTAATTTGGGCCTAAGTTATGGATTACATGTTTATTGGGCTTTTGTGGCCCATTTACATGCCTATTGGGCCTAAATCACCCTTTTTCATGTTATTGGGCCTTTGTGGTCTAATTACATGCTAATAGGGCTTGGAATGGAAACTTCACATGTTAGTATGCCGTAACTAATCCTTTGTGTAATCATTAAATGTCGTATACATATATATGTACCTTTCGAATACAAAAACATACCACTTATACGTAAACATTAAACATAATACAAAAAGGGGTTGAGAATCTAGTGAGACATGTCGGTTGGCACCTCTGAGTGTGCAATCGTAGCCTGTATTTATAATCAGAGTTTCCTGGTAGGAAAGCGGGAACTTGTGTATAGATCTATACGGGGTGACCCCCCACGCCTTAGTTGTTCGCTACAGCTAGACTAGGCCAGTCTAGGGCGACAACATCCTTAGCAAGATCGGCATTTGGAAAAATACCAAGACGGACGACCTAGTCATTATCATGCATGGTTATAACGGCTCATATAGGTATTCGATACCAAAAGTAACCTTTCGAAGACAAACTCTTCGATTGTGTCAATGCAAAACGACTTATTTAACGATACAAGAATCTAGACATTGTTATAAATCAAAAAATATCGGATTTTATGGGGAAATTATTCATATACATTTATCATTTATTCACAATACAATGAATCTAAACTACACTCTTATAAGTTATAACTATGAAATTCACACATGCATTTATACTTGATTTTCACATCATTTTCAGACATTTTACAGAAAATATCGGATTTTTTGGGTTTTTATGAAAGCTACAAGGACTTTTACTCAAACATACTTATGAACTCACCAACATTATATATGTTGACCGTTTTCAAAATAACTTGTATTCTCAGGTAATCGTTAAGCTGGAAGATTTGCAAGTGTGTATGGTTTCGTTTATGTAATAGCACTTATCGTACTTTTAACAATTTGAACTTATGTATTTTAACAATGTACTTGATGTGAACAATGCTAGTTGTATTATGTAATGTTGGTGAGGATTGTATTACGATTCATGTATATTCATTGTGATGATTATTCAATTGTTAGTCACACGAGCCCCCGGACGTTTCCGCCGTCTGGTTCGGGGGTGTGACAAGAGGTGATGATGAAAATATTCAAGCTTAGAGCACTTTAAAGGTGGTTGAAGAACTCCTTGAAAATGGTCTTATCTTATGGGTTCAACACACAATAATGTGTGTAAATGAGATGAATCTAACATGAAAATGTGTAGAAACACTAGATTAACAAGAACATATCCTAAGAACCAACTTGGAGGTATTGATCTTGGGAGGATTTGGACTTGTTTCTTGAGAGAAAAGTGAAGAACTTTGAAGATGGTGGTGGTGGGGGGGGTTGAGTGTTCTCGACCGTAGTTAAAGAGGGAGGGGTGAGGTGATGTTTGCATTGTTGTTTGTTGGATAAAAGCCTTGATACATGTTGGGTAATATTTTGTGTTGGAAAGGATGAAACCTCATGTCACGAAGTCAACTCTTTTCTTCTTTTCTTTCCCACCAAAAACCTCATAAAGCCACCGAAATCACATGTGATTTCGGTCTAGCACCACCGAGTTCACAAGGTGATTTCGGTCCATATACCAACCGAGATCACATGGTGATTTCGGTCCAAGTACCAACCGAAATCACAATGTTTTGGGTCCTAAGCCGAGAACCCTAAAAGCAAGGTATAAATCATGATTTATGTCCTAACCCGTTGACTTTCGTTGACTTGTTTGGCTTTTGCTGACCCAGAACTGCCAGTTGTCACGGTACTATCATGCACTGCCATCCCGCATACATTTTGATCTTGAAACAATATTTTTAAGGGAAAATAGGTAAGCACAAATCTTAGTGAATTTCACAGATACACAGTATCATATCATACAAGCTCTACCCCTAATACACATATATCAACAATATCAGCCACCCAACCACATATGTATGCCAAAGAACAAATCAGAAACATCATACACCTACTAGGACACATTGGCTATACTCGATCCCCCTTTCTCGGTATGTCGAGCCCTTCGGACACATTGGGTAAGCTCAATCCCTCGAACCCTAACCTATTGGGACACATTGGATACGCCTGATCCCCCTTGCTCAGTTCGTCGAACCCTTATGACACATTGACTACGCCCGATCCCCCCTTAGATACGCCGAGCCCTCTTATATGTATTCCTCAGTACGTAAGAAAATATCATACTCCTACTAAACACTAACCCAATCTAGCGCTACCCGCATAAACATCCTATAGCACATACGAGCTAAAGAAAAGAATGCACAACATCACACAATGTAGTGAGAAACTCACCTCAAGTAGCATAATAAACCTCTAACTGCAGCTCAAAACCCACTCACACCAAGTCACCCTTCAACACTCCTAAGAATATCAATCAAGATTAAAAATGGCTATGAATTACCCTAAACATACAAATAAACTACTAGGTTAAATTTTCATATTTTAACCCAAAACAACAGCCTGTTCAATACCTTTTTCCCCTCTTAAACACATCCAAACTAGATTATGAAGCCATGTTCATACGGTTCAGGCCAATACCTTTTCAGGGACTACTTACACAAGTCCATACGATTTTTCTATAATTTATTATGGATTTTATGAGATGGTGTATAAATGCAGCTAATTCTGGACCAGTTGGTGAAAATGACAATTTTCACCTTAGTTAGGATCAACATCAGGTCAGGGAAAAAATCAAGGACATACTAGACTCAAAATCTGAACATTTAGAGTTTATAGATCCTAAATCCAACTTTCGATAATTTTTCTATAATTTTTATTAGACAATGACAGAATAGGTATTTTTTGATAATTTCCCAGTTTTGACTTATTGGATTAATTTGGCATCTTAACCCAATAAGTCATCAACCATAGACTCTTAATGTTGGAAAATAACTTCTTAACAGTAGCAACATTCCATTGAGTCAAAATGACCACATACACTTCAAACCATATCCCAAAGTATGTTGTCACAAACGAAAAATCCAAAGTATGATGATATATGGGTAACTGATGAAAAACCATACCCAAAGTATGTTGTTACAAATGAAAAATCCAAAGTACGTTGCATTCAATTGACACCCAAAGCACACCAAGAAGCCAAAAATGTTGTTGGAAACATCACTACCCAAAGTACATTGCTTAACAATATAAAATCAAAACCAAGGACAACCTTGTGGCAACAGCGGCGGCGTACAACTATTTCAACGGTGGTGGCGCTAGACGACGACGATTATGGTAGTTGTGTTGTGGAATGACGTCGAGAGAACGAAGGGAGGGCTAGGGTTGGATAAAAGACGTGCACCATCGATCGAAATAGGAGAAGGAATCGTTCCATGCTGCCTCCCGATCTTGACCTCGTCTAGTCGTCCAGATAAGAGATGAATTCTGAATTTTTCAAAAAGTACCCCCTAGATTTCCAATATGACTGTTTCTACCCCCAAAACAAATATGTTTGCACCAACAAGTTTCAAAGCTGCCAAATTCAGTCCTTCCTTTCGAAAATAGTTACAAGAACCCCCAAAACTTGGTTCTTAATTATTTTTATTATTAATTGTTATTAATCTTATTTATTTATTTTCCTTTATACCTATTACTAGGTTAAAGACCTGTAGAAAACCACGTATTTATAAGACTGATAATGAAAGTAAATTGATAAAATAAGAAAAAATTAAAAATTCAATACAATATACTATGTTGAAGTATGATTGTCAATGTGGAATGATATTGTACTTTTTAATAAATGAGACTTAAAAGTATTGCAGTAAAGTATACATTTGAAGTATAATGTTGAAAAAAGTTTTTATTTTATAAGTGAAATGATGTATAGAAACATTTAAACTACATTTGTTTAAGTCTTTTGGATATTTAACAACATAAATTTTTAATTGAAGGTGTAACATGTCATTACACAATAGATAGAAGGTAAAGAGATGGGAGAAAAAAAGTAGTTGATATCATCTGTAAAAATAAATGGTAGTCTAAAATAATAACTTTTTAATGTTTATTTATTGATGTTAATCCAATTTAATATTATAAATTATTATCCTCATCATCTTGTTATTTTGTTTTCGCATTGTTCTCTTTTTCATATATGTCAATCCTTTTATTTGTTTTTATTTATTAGATAGTATAAATATAGATATAAATATAGATTCTTTGGAATTTTATTGTTAAATAACTAAACGGAAAAGGAGGCATTAAAGAAACTGCAAACAAAATTCAAAATCATGAACATATTCGACAAATTCCAAAGTATGATGAGACTCTTTTTCTCATTCTACATATGCAACATCAGGCATGCTCATCATCCCATAAATATCGGTATTAGACCATGTGCCTTGACTTCATCAAATACAATATGTAGCATGTGAATATAAACGCTTGTTTGGTAGAAATATCAATGAGTTGAGGACAATGGTAAAAAAAAAAACCCAAATTACCCTTCTATGAAGCAAATACCTTTAGAGTGCAACCATGGAAAGGGTATGTAAGCTATCATCGTAGGATTGTTGGACCATAGCCATAGCCATCCTTTCTTGAGCCAAACGGAGTATTCGTTGCCATCTTTGTCTACTGGCAGCCTGAGACATGACTATTTGGCCCAATTGAAAGACAAAAAGGATGGAATCTTGTGCCATGGCTTCAAGAATGTTGTTTATTGGTCTCAAACTCAGTAGTAGTTTGAAAAAGAATGGCCAAATTAAGGTGGCAAGAATTGGAGTAGCAGTAAACGTGTGACATTTTGAAAGCCCTATCAGTTTCACCTTTGCGAGCATCAGACAGTGTAAAGGCATATTACTTGATATGGAAGAATAGAATGAAAGAATTTGGGATATAATGGAAGACCTTTCTCTTTTTCCTACCCATTAGTGGGGCTTATTAAATCTTGATTTAGGAAGCTTCCTTGAAGTTGCTACTAATGTCATTACTCCCATTATTATTCTAATGGAGACAACATAGGAGCTACAAAACAACATACCATGACCCCATGACATTATTATGAGAGATTTCAAGGAGAATGTATGGGACAAAAAGATGTAATCTTATTATAAAAAAAACAATCAAATGTATTATAAATAATTTACAGGTTGGTATATATAACATCATGATCAAAGCCAACATGTTACTTAAGATTTCAAGAACGAAACTATAAATTACTTCAAAGTTGACTAGGAGATCGAATAAACTTGAAGTGGAATTGGTAGTAATGTTTCGTATAGAATTTAGATAAAGTGTTCGATTAACATTGTTTTTTTTTTTTTTTTTTTTTTGCCTTTAGTGTTGAGTTTCTAGGGTGACATGCTCATAAACACTTTAAAGGGGGTTCTCATAATGAATCTCCCATACTTGTCGTTTTCAGTGATTCGATAACATAATAATTAAAAGATTTAACATTTATTCTTGGACATTATTTAACAAGAAAATATTATAAGGAAATGAAGAGTTTCAAGTATGGGAGATTCATTATGAAGTCAAAAGGATCATCATCTTCTCGTTTGAACTCAAGAAGCATTCCTCTTTTGATTGCAGACAGAAATATTTGGAAGAGTTATCGATATGTTTTATAGCATTTGATCTTTTAGATAAATAGTTTACCACAACATCAACAACTAAAATAACACAAAGTCAAACCATAATTATCTTAAGCACACAACAAATCAGCAAGAATCTGTGTCTTGGGGTTAACAATAACAAAAATAATAATAATATGATTGCTTAAAGTTGAGCCCTCTTTCTGCTGCCTTTCTTTCCTATAAAACACAAGTTTTATCTCTCTTCATTTGTTCATCATACTCGTTTAACACTGTCACCATGGATCACCACAAATCCCTCACTTGCAAGACTACCAAGTGCATTTCGTAGCTGACACAAACAAAACAAAAAAAAAATCAATTCGTTTATTAATAATAAACTTAATTTTGTTATTTGTATTAAAAGAAAGGGAAGTGAAACTTACATCATTAAGGTGAAGTTCAGCATTATTGCTTTGCTGCTTCAGCTCTTCCAGCAACTGTAAAAAGTAATTACATTTTTTTTTTATAAAACTCAAGATAATAGTTCTTATATCTATAAATAAGTTGCTTAAACTTATTAAATAAAAAAAAAAATCATGTTACCTCTAGCATTCGAGTAGATGGACCTCCTAATTGCATTTTTTCCATGATGATATTTCGAGTCATCCCTACCAAATTGTCCCTTCTCATTCTTTCACTTGCAGACACACCAGTTGTTATCAGGTCCATATCAATAGTTCCTGTTAACAAAACAACATTATTAACCTAAACAAAACAAGAAAATAATACTTTTTTAAATATAAATAAATGTATATATATACCAGTAGCATGATCTGTTGCAGATTGCTGTAATGCAACTTCAAGAAGCCGAAAAGCCTCCACAACATCTTTTTTCTCCACCAATTCTGAAAATCTAATTCTAGCCAAAGCCTCACTGAGACGTATCAGACTTTCAATTTGTCTAGGAGTAGCTGTTATCACCTGTTAATTTTTAAAACCAAATATTTATTTCATTCTATTTTCTCATTATAAAATTCAATAAGGTTTAGGAAAAGAAAAAGTACAAACCTTTTTACTACTTCCTGGGAAATTCCCTCTTCTTCTCATTTCAACATAGCCACGTGTCAACTCTTCAGCAGCTTCATCAGACAATTCCGGATGTATGTTTTTTCTAGCATAACTCAAATAAGCAGTCAAGGTTGGAATGTCTATCACATTCTGCTCTGAATTCTGCAACCAAAAAATTTAAAATTTTAAACCTTTATTTATACTTTGATTATGTAATCGTATTAGTCACCACAATATAAAATTAAAAAAATGTTACCTCGGGATTTTCAAAATGCAATGCAACAATATGTTTGGCAAGTCGCCTATCTGTCACCTCATCAGCTTTGTCAAGAAGTAAATAAATCAAATCAAACCTGAAATCCATAAAGAAAAAGGTTAAAAAAAAAGTTACGAAATCAAATTTATTTCATACAACGTTTTTTTTTTAACCTTGAGAGCAATGTTGGGGGAAGATGTATGTTATCAATTACAGATAAACGAGGATTATAACGTGAGCCACTTGGATTTGCACATGCTAAAACTGAAGTCCTTGCGTTTAATGACGCAATTATCCCTGCTTTTGCTATTGACACAGTTTGTTGTTCCATCACCTATACACAAACAATTAAATATAAATTCAAAATTTTTGTGGTTTTGAAAGATTATAAAGAACGTATATTGGTATATTTTCACCTCATGTAACATGCTCCTTGCGTTTTCAGACATTTTATCAAACTCATCAATACAGCAAATGCCTCTGTCACTAAGAACCAAAGCCCCACTCTCCAAAACCTAATGATTAGTTGTAAATATTATTATACTTTCTTTAGCAAAATAAAATAAAAAGTTGAAGAACATACAGTTTCACCAGTTTCAGGATCTTTGGACACATAAGCAGTCAATCCAACGGCTGAGCTTCCTCTTCCACTTGTGTAAATCCCACGGGGAGCTAATTTGTGAATGTATTGTAAAAGCTGGGATTTACTGGTTCCAGGATCACCTACTAAAAGAATATTAATGTCTCCCCTGAATGTGGCTCCTGTATCATGTGTCAAAGCACTTCCACCAAAAAGCTACATTCAGATTGAAAAACAAAAAAATAAACTTTAGTTAGGTATATGTATATGTCAATGTTGGAAAATGAAAAAGAAAAACATTTTACTATTTTACCTGACAAAGAAGTCCTTTCTTCACATCATCTAGTTCCCATATGTTTGGAGCTAAAGATCTTGTAAGCATGTCGTATATATCAGGCTGTTTTGATAGCTCTTTCAGTTTCTCAACCAGCTCTTCATTATCCACACGGGGTTCTTCACCATTTTGAGTAGAGTTCTGTTCAGTTTCCATTGGATCTTCAGCATTCATTCTTGATTTATCAGTTTTCTTTAAATGAAGACAATCGATATAAGTCTGAAAACAAAAAAGAGTTGTTAGCTGACTTATATCAATAATTAGAACAAGTTTTAGTGGAATGATGGAAATGGGATAATAAAAAAAAAGTACCTTGAATAAAGACTTCACAGTTCTTTGAGTTGGGCCAACTCTCACACTCATAGCTCTGTATATCCCAGTTACCTTTTAAACAATAACAATCATTTAGAACAACAAATAACAGTAAACAAGAATACAAGATCGATCTTTAGCTAAAATGAGTATTTTTTCAAGTTCATATTGAAGGTTACCTCAACTCTGTCACCAGGTTTTCCAGCATCGACCAATTTGTCATGCATCAGCAAGCTCACTGTGTGAGGTGTACCCCCTTCAGGGATTTCATCAGGTGTCTCCTGGAGTCTTACAATTTGTTTATCTGCAAACCTGTTTCAGGGTATCACACGTTTTAGTCTAAAAACATATGCATTTATTAGTGAAATGGTGTGGTTGATAGAAAGGTGTATTAAAGACTATAGATTTTGAATGGATATACCTGCATCTATTGTGAACTAATGTCATTGAGTTCTTTGTTTTGCACTCTTCCTTCATACATATGGTTGGTTCACTGATTTGCCCTGGTAACAAGAGATAAATTTAATAGAAATAAAAAGATCGAATAGACATAATCACATATTACATTATTTATATCTGCTCTTGTAAAACAAGGTACACACAATCAAATACACTCGATCCATTTGCTAATAGCATCAACATTGTAAACTACAGTAGTAAGGTAAGATGTGAGTGTCGAAAACTTACCTCTGTCTACAACAATGGGTTCAGAAAAGTGCCCACACACTATGCATCTGAACACTGCTTCCCTGATTTCGGGAATAATCGAACTGCATCTGATAACCATTCCTTTCAATGACACCATTTTCTCAATATCTGATGATGCACAAAAGTTACAAATTAAATAAGCAACTGGAATTTAATACAGCCTCAGTTCAAAGATAAAAGCTTTATCAAATAAACGAACCAGCTGGGTTGAGATTTCTCATGGAAGTTGACGTTTTCAAATTAAAAATCCGCGCTTGTATGTGCTTCTCGAATAATGGATTGATTCTACTAACCATATCCATCAGCACAATATCGAATATGGCAAGAACTTCTAAGGGATACCTCACCATCTTCGTATACAGGTCGCTATCATAGGCATCTACATCGTTAGCATCGACTTCCAACGACTCCCCTTCGATCTCGATGACGTGGTTGATGGCTTTCATGTATTTCCCGTCAGTGTGCGACTCGTGTTCGCGGAAATGCCTCAAAAACCTCAAGATCGCAGCGTTCACGTCTTGCACGCTGATATTGGTTCCCCAAACAAACATTGCAGGGGATCCATTTGCTTCGTCTTCTTCTCCACCTTCGGATGAAGGGACTACATCGTCGGTCGAAGGAGACGTCAGGGGCACGGAGCCGGATCTCCCTCTACCACCACGACGCGATGATGGGGCCGTGGAATTGGGTGTTGGGGATGGTTCAGGTGTGCCAACATAGCGGGAATGTGATGGTACTGGCGGCGTCCCAACTGCCGCAGATGGACGACCGCGCTTTCGACGGCTGTTGCGAGTATTGTTCGCAGGAGAAAGTGTGTTCCTGCCTGGGCTTGAAATTAAGTCATCAGTTGACGTAGGTCCTGTGAAATATAATCGAGTTAATTCAGTTAAGACCTAATTCCGATGAAAAATCCCAAACTTCTAAAAGATAAACTGAAAACCGAAAAATCAAATCAAGCAAACAGATAGAAAATTATCGCCGGAGGTATTACCTGGAGAAGAGTCGGAAGCCATTTTCAGTTTCCGGATTGATTATGGCGGGAGATTGAGATGCAACTATGGTACGTAGGTTAACCAGTGGAGAGTAAAAAGGGAATCTTGGAACTTTTGGCGGGAAAGAGCTGTTGCTTGGCGCCAAGAAAGTAAATTGGGCTTCTTTTTGGGGTTTCAGTGTTGATGAATAGGCCCATAAGGGATTTAAAAGTAGTCCAAAGTATGTTAACTTAAGTACTTAACGATGAAAACATGTGTATTTTATATTTCTAGGGTTTGTTACTTGTTTATAATTTTATTGTTCACGGTTTCACGCAATGGTTTTTATATAAAAAAAATATTTTTTTATATATATGATTAATCTATTAAAAATGATACATAATTAATATGGTCTGAATTTGAATATATATATATATATATATATATATATATATATATATATATATATATATATATATATATATATATATATATATATATATATAAATGTTTAACTTTTCTCTGAATTTGAAGACAAAAAATTACTTATATTTTATTAAAACAAATATTTTTTTAAAATAAAATATGAACACTTATTGTTTTTTTTTTTCAAACTCACTATATAATGAGTAAATTAACCCTTAAATTTTTCAGGACATTTTGAGACATATTTATTTGTCATAAAACATTTAATTTTTTTTCATGATTATATTCTTTTTGTAAACAATACAGTAAATTTTAAAAGTTTGATTTTTTACAAAGAAAAAACAAAAATTATCGACACATAATAAAGTGACTGAAAACAAATGAAGTCACAAAAATAACATCCTGACACATGGCAGAGACAAAAATAACATCTGTTGTAGAAAATGACCCCACGTTTTAGATATTTGTATATTTTTCATATTAAATCTAAAGCGTTCAATTTTGCAATTTAATCTAAATCATTCAATTTTGGCGTCGACAAGGACTTCGTCGGTGCCACCCATTTTGTTGTCTCCTTTGAAGGCCACATCACCGTTTGTACCACCAGAACATGTCAAAATCACAACCTCCACAGTTCATCACCACCATAACCATCAATTTTCTGAAAGAGGCAAAAACACATTCGATTTTCCGACGAAGACAAAAAACCCTCCGGTCTTAAAACACACTCATCTTCATCCCCCATCGTCACCGGAGCCATCAACCTCTTTTTCTCTGGTTGTTTAAGATCACTATAACCCTTCGTCGGAGTCGTTAGAGCCGTCGGAGCCTTCGATTTGAAAAACCTTCGTTGGAGTCATTAACATTGTCAGCGCTTCGATTTGAAAACCCTTCGTCACATAGAGAAGAACTGACGGAGAAGAAGAAACAAAATCTGAAAGATTTAGGGTTTTTGGTCGGGGTGGACAAACCGAGAAAGGCAGCAAACGAACTACGACCGTGGATAAGGACATTGCAGTGCCGCCGATTTAAGCAAAACATCGATCTGAAAATCGAAACATCGAAGATGTGGAAACATCGATCTAGAAATCGACCACGACGAAGATGTGGATCTGAGGGTTTCTTTCTTCGTCGGATATGTGCCTCTTCATCTCCCACCTATGTCTTTCTTTATCTCCCTAGTTCTGGTTGCGTCTTTTCGTCTCCTTCTTACCGGCATCGACTTCAGGTGGTGGTGGTTGTGCTATCGGTGGTGGTGGTGATTGTGCTTCACCAGTGATGTGGTGTTAAGGATGTTAACAAAAATAAAAAAGGCAGATAAAGGGGAGGGTGTTTACATTTTTTTTTATTTTGTATAATACAAAGGGCAAAATCGGTATTATAAAAAAAATTTAAAAAAAATGGACAAAATTTGCAACAAAATGAAAATTTTGGACCACTGGTGATAGTCCAAACATTTTTGGACCAAAGTGGCAGAATCGAAGGCTCCGACAGTGACATTTTTTAGATTAGATTAGAAATGGTTGAAGAAAGTGACATTTATGTTTTCTAATTTGATATTATATTTACATTTAAGATGATGAAATTAGGGATAGTATTTTTTTCACATTTGAATGTATCTAATTTTCTTTTCATGTTTGAGAGTTCATACCACACGTTAGGCAACAAAGAGCATATCTAGAACTTGGAAAATAGTTTTTCACATTGATGTTTGCATGTTTTAATTATATGGATATGAATTTGTTTGGAGAAAAAGAACACTAGTTGCATTATTGTTTTATAAAATTATTTTAAATACAAATTTAATACAAGTATTGCGGGCATTATTAAATTTTTTAGTCCAAGGCATTAAAACCCAATGGACTGGATTTATAGCAATGGTTTGTCAAGAACCAAGGGTTGCTCCATTTGTTTGGTAATGATTCTCAAATGGATATTTCATTCGTGATAGTTGATTCTTGTATTCTATATTTTTCAAGGATTAAGTATAGTGATATATCGTTTTCGGTGGTATTTTTTTTTTCGAGCTTGACATCTATAGAAATAATTCGCTTATTAGCATGTGAATATAATCATTTTCCAATAAAAAATTTAACATTTTAATCAACATTTTGGAAAACGTTTTTTTATTAAACTAAGATTAAAGATTAATATTTCACTTTATGAATACCTCATAATGTGGTGACACCGATATCGTTATTTAGATGGTCAACGATTTGTCAATTATACCGTAATACAACCTGTAGACCATTATAGCATATATATATACATCGGTATGTTTTGACTTGTTTAAATGTTCATTTCGGTTAACATTTTGAAATATTTAGATTCATATTTTCATCTTCATGAATGTCCCACAATGTGGTAACATTCGGTCCAATTATTTAGGTAAATAAGAGTTTGTAATTATTTCATAACGAGGGTTTTAAGTATGATGTTGCGGCGAAAGTTTAAAGAATTTGAGAAAATTGGTTGCGTTTGAGAGATAGAGAAGAGAGAATGTGTGTGTAAAAAACAGAAATAATAATGCACTTTCTGTTTTTGTCACACACAACAAACTCACACATAAACATACACACACAATCACTTGCAAGCGCAGACAATGTTTTAAAAATCGCTTTGAACCGATCGGTCGAACTGGTTGGACCAGGAACCGGTGAATGAAGCGGGTCAACTATCACTGGTTTTATGTCTATTTTTAAATCGGAATGAACTGACCGGTTTTTACAATAACTCAGTTGAACAGGTTTTTACAAAAACTCAGTTGAACTTGTTAAACTGAATACAAACAGATGGAAAAAAATCATTTTTCATAATAAACTTTGGTGATATTTTCACATTTATTTAGATTTTTTAAATAAAAACATATAGTAAATGTTATGAAGTTTTTGATTAAATTGCATTCATCTAAAACTATATTTTTTTCAATATTATACTTTATTTTATTTTTGATGTATGCGGATTTATGTAAAACTTACTGTTATGTGCTATTTTAATTTATTCGGATTGATCTTCAACTTGTTTCCGTGTATTTTTAATGTTTGAACCTGTGGACGTCAGATTCTTGATTTATGTATGTATGTATTTGTTGAAAAATAAAAAAAATATGAAAATTAAAAAAACTGGTTGACCCGACGGTTGAACTATCATTATTCCTGTTCAACTACAAACTGGTTTTTAAAACATTGAGCACATACAATCAAACATATAACCACAAATACATAGATGTTTATTGCATTGTCCCTTGAAAACCTTAGTAACCATAGCAAATTTGCGACACATAATTTATGAACGTTGCTATTGGCACCCAAAAATTGAGTTAAAACCATTATTTTTCAAAAGTCAAAATCACTTTTCTTAAAACCCAATCTAAGATGACGTATTATATATTATTAATTTGTATTTTACTATCTGAATAAAAACTATCTTTATATATTATTAAATTGTATTTTACTATCCGAATAAAAACTATCTTATTTACGTTTTTCTTTTGCCTTGTTCCTTTTTTCTTGAATAATTTTTTTTTTATTTTAAAGACGTTTTTTTCTTTTTCCTTTTTACTTGAATAAATTTTTTTATTTTAAACACTTTTTCTTTTACTTTTCATATATATATATATATATATATATATATATATATATATATATATATATAATTTAATGTCTTTTCTATTTTTTTGATATAAATAAACAAAATATGATATTTTTCGTAACTATATAACCATGTTAGGCAAAACTAATAGGTTTTAAATGAGTATACTAAAAATAACTTATTAAAAAGTTTTCAAGTTTTTTCTTTTAAAACCGAAAACATACACATGCGTCCTAATATTACATATTTTATTGTTAATATAAGCACCTTTATAATAAAATTAAAATAGGACTATGTTTAAGATCAAATAAAAATAATATAACTATTTGTAGATTTACAATCCTTCAAGTTACTCCATGTTAATATTATATGTTTTATTGTTAATATTAACATATTTCTAACAAAAATTAAAATATGACTGTGTTTGACAAAACAATGGTAAATAAAGACTAACTTTTATTTATCGTAGTTGCGTTTGATTAAAAATAATTGTAATTATGTTTTGTTAATTATAAACATTTGCCAATAATGATTTAATTTTGACCTCATAAAACTTATTGGAACTCAAAGTTGGAATGTATTTATATTTATGGTCCTTTAACTTACACTGCATTTACAATAGATACTTTATCTTTATTTCGGTGCGGTGTAAATGAATATCACTAGGATCAAATCAAAATAATATAACTATATTTATATTTATGGTCCTTTAATTTACCCTACATTTACAGTAAATACATTATTTTTATTTCAGTGCATCAACTCAAAATAATATAACTATATTTACATTTATGGTCCTTTAACTTACCTTATATTTACAATAAATACCCTATCTTTATTCAAATGCCATCAAATCAAAATAATATAACTATATTTATATTTATGGTCCTTTAACTTACCCTACATTTACAATAAATACCCTATCTTTATTTCAATGTGATGTAAATGAATACCACTACGATCAAGTTTACATTTATTGATAGGCATATACCGGACCAAAATTGCAACTTAACAGTCACAAGCCCAAATCAGAAATGGGTCACAGTAGCCCAACTCGAGTACCACATTAAGTGACTGTCTTGAGATGAAGTTAGCCACGTTTTTAACCCACAAGTTATTTTCCATTTTTCAGTTTAGTATTGTCTTTTTACTTATTGTTTGAAACTGTCAAGTTAGTTTTATTTTGATTTCCACAAGTGTAGGAAACGTGGTTAGTGGGTCTTTTCTTTTGGCGTATATGTACAGAGAAAAAGAAGGAATGAAACAGTTTTTTAGTTCCTGAAATTTATTTGCTTTCTCTGTATTTTCATGGAGGAATCAAGGTCCATGTTATTCTAATTTGTGACAGGTAATTAGAAGGTGAACTTGGGCAGCTAGATCGGAAGTCTCGTGGTGTAACTGTATCGAGAATTCAGGTTTAGTTTTCAACCTGTTATAATTTATTGTGTTGGGTATTTTCGATCCTGTTTCATAGCTTGTTGCTATCATATTGGTATCAGAGCATGGATACCCAAAGCATAAGCGAGATGAAGAAGCTAATTGCTGATGCTCTTGAGAATGACCGAAAAGAAAGAGAACAACAGATGAAAGCAATGCAAGACCAGGTGCAAGAACTTATAGTTTCCCAAAATCATCGATTAGAAGAAGAGATTAATTCAGGAGGTACTGGCGGTTCGTTTGTTCGTGGCGACAAGGAGAAATCAGGTACTCGTTTAATTGACATCAAAGTCGACATTCCAGAGTATGATGGGAAGATGGATCCTGATGAATTTCTAGATTGGCTGCGAACGGTGGAACGGGTGTTTGATTACAAGCAATTGACAGAGGTTCACAAGGTGAAAATCATAGCCCTCAAGTTTCGCAAATACGCTTCCACCTGGTGGTCCAATGTTTGTTTACAACGTGAACGCTCTGGGAAAGAAAAGATTCAAACATGGTTTAAGATGAAAAAGAAACTAAAAGAAAAGTTCCTTCCATCGTATTATATTCAACAGAGTTTCGCCCAACTACACTCATTGAAGCAAGGCACGAGTACTGTTGAGGAATACTCGCGTGAATTTGAGTATCTGTTAATGAAGTGTGATGTACCAGAGGATGACCCCCAGACTTTGGTGCGTTATTTGGGAGGTCTAGAATCTCGGGTTGCTCATGTTGTTGAACTACACCCATATCAAACCCTATCTGACCTCACTTTACTGGCCCACAAAGTAGATGTGCAACAGCGTGGAAAAGGAAAATATGAGTTCGGTCGTTTTTCTCTTAAGCCCAATTTATCCTCAAAATCCAACTCTAACTTTAAGCCCACCTCACCTATCGTTCACAAAACACCTTCCGCTCCGAATACCAATTCTGAACCTCAAAAAGCTCCACGCTGATGTTTCCGATGTCAAGGCTTAGGGCACATCGCGTCTGAATGCCCAAACAAACGAGTAATTTCGTTAGCTGATTTCGAATCAGCAGGAGGTTTTGAAGCTGAATCCAGTGAAACCATCATTCCTAAACCCTTAATTGAAGATGAAGTCGAAGTAACTGGTCCGGATGACGGGCCATGTCTTGTAGTTCGTCGAGCCCTCAGCACGACTACAGCTTCAGGTACGGAATTACAACGTGAAGCAATTTTTCATACTCGATGTACGATTGATCAAAAGGTGTGCTCGGTGATAATTGATGGGGGTAGCTGCACCAATGTTGCTTCTCAGACTTTGATTACAAAATTAAACCTCAACACACAACCTCACCCTTCTCCTTATGTTATTCAATGGCTTAATCAGGGAAAAGGGATACGTGTATCTCACCGCGTTCTGTTATCTTTTAGCATCGGTAAATCGTATGCAGATGAAATTTGGTGTGATGTTATACCAATGGATGCTTGTCATGTGCTACTGGGGCGCCTTTGGCAGTATGACAGACGCGTAATTCACGATGGGTATTTCAACACCTACTCTTTTTATCATAACAACCGCAAAATTGTTCTCACGCCCATCACCCCAACTTCAACCTCATCAAAAACCACGACCACCCTGAGTACAATTCTCCAATCTGAGTATCATGAATACGCGTCTTTTAAAGACCATCTACTGTTGGGACTCGACGAAGAAGAAAAGCAACCTCAACCACTTTTGTCCCCTGTTATACAGACTTTATTGAAGGCCTATGCACAAGTTTTTCCCGATGAAATTCCCATGGGACTACCACCTCCACGATCTATTCAACACAAAATCGACCTTATACCGGGGTCTGTGTTACCCAACAAACCTGCATACAGAACCAATCCCAAAGAAACCATTGAAATCCGAAAACAAGTTGACAAGTTACGCGAGAAAGGACTAATTCGTGAATCTCTTAGCCCTTATGCAGTGCCTACCTTACTTGTACCCAAAAAGAACGGAGAATGGAGGATGTGTATGGATAGTCGATCCATAAATAAGATCACTATCAAGTATCGTTTTCCTATTCCGAGGCTTAACGATTTACTGGATGAGCTTCACGGCTCAACCGTGTTTTCTAAAGTAGACTTGCAGAGTGGCTATAATCAAATCAGAATCTATGAAGGGGATGAGTGGAAAACGGCCTTCAATACCAAGGAAGGGTTATACGAGTGGTTAGTTATGCCGTTCGGACTGTCCAACGCGCCAAGTACTTTCATGAGACTGATGAATCACGTACTAAAACCATTTCTGGGGCGTTTTATTGTTGTGTATTTCGATGACATACTTGTGTACAGTCAGAGTATGGAAGATCATCAGACTCATCTTGCTCAACTATTCCAGGTCCTTGATCAAGAAAAGCTGTATGGAAACTTGGAAAAATGCGAGTTTTTCACGAAACAAGTCAATTTTCTTGGTTATCTAGTTACTGACCAAGGAATACAAGTAGACGAGAAGAAAGTTCAAGCAATCCGCGACTGGCCCGTACCGCAATCCATCCAACAAGTTCGAAGTTTCCATGGTCTCGCCTCCTTTTACCAGAATTTTATCAAGAACTTCAACACAATCGTCTCTCCAATGACTGAAATTACCAGATTCAAAATCTTCAATTGGACACCTCAAGCTCAACGAGCTTTTGATGATCTCAAACTACAGCTATCGTCTACTCCAGTGTTGGCGTTACCATGTTTTCAGGAGATGTTTGAAGTCGAGTGTGACGCGTCTGGTGTCGACATTGGCGCGGTTCTGTCCCAACAAACCCGTCCCATTACCTATTTCAGCGAAAATTTTAATGATTCAAAGCGGCGATACTCAACTTACGATAAGGAATTTTATGCAATTGTTCGGGCCTTGGATCATTGGCAACACTATTTGATTTCTAAGGAATTCATTCTACATTCTGACCATGAGGCATTAAAGTACATCCAAGGCCAGCATAAACTCAGCCACGACATGCTAAATGGGTCGAATTCCTTCAGGCGTTCACATTCACAATTAAATACAAGGCAGGGAAGTTAAATAGAGGTGTTGATGCTTTATCTCGTAAGTATTCCCTATTGAATTCGCTTCACCCTACGGTTATGGGGCTCGATCTTTTACAGTGTGCATACCCAACAGACCCTGATTTTGGGGAGATATATCACACTTGTTGCAACCATGCTAAAGGAGAATTTCACATCTTTAATGGGTTTCTTTTTAAAAGACAGCGGTTATGTGTTCCTCGCCACAGTGTGCGGTTGGTTATCCTACGGGAAGCACACGAAGGTGGCTTGGCTGGTCACCTTGGAATTGATAAAACACTTCATATTTTGGGCCACCAGTTTTTTTGGCCACAAATGAATAAAGATGTGGGTCATTACATTCGACGATGTCTTCCATGTCACCAAGCCAAAAGTCAGTCGTCCCCACACGGCTTATACCTGCCACTGCCGGTTCCTGTTGCGCCTTGGGAGGATGTGAGTCTAGATTTCATTACCGGGTTGCCCCGTACCCAGCAGCGCAAGGATTCCATAATGGTTGTCGTCAACCGATTTTCTAAAATGACACACTTTGTAGCGTGTCATACCACCTATGATGCTGTCAAGATCGCGACATTATACTTCAAGGAGATAGTTCGACTTCATGGGATTCCGAAAACCATGGTTAGTGATAGAGATGCTAAGTTCTTGAGCCATTTCTGGCTGACTCTATGGCGGAAATTGGGAACGAAACTCAAATTTAGCACCGCTAGCCATCCTCAAACAGATGGTCAGACAGAAGTTACTAATCGCACACTTGGGTCGTTACTCCGTTCACTTATCACCACTAACCTGAAAGAATGGGAGGAATTGTTGCCCCGCGTTGAGTTTGCATACAACACGGCTCCTAGCAAGACAACAGGCTGTATCCCTTTCGAGGTTGTTTATGGGCTGAATCCATCCACGCCCCTTGATTTAGCTGTCCTTGACACGACCACTAAGTTCAGGTCAGAAGCAAGTAATGCGGCAGTTGATATCAAGACAATTCATCAACAGGTTCATGATAAAGTTACCAAGTCAAATGAACTGGTTAAATATCGTCGGGACAAGGGACGAAAACATGTGCTTTTTAAACCAGGTGATCTTGTTTGGTTACACTTTCGAAAAGAGAGATTCCCTTCCAAAAGGCGTTCCAAATTAAGCCCACGCGCAGATGGTCCTTTTAAAGTTCTCATCAAAGTCAATGACAATGCCTATGAAATTAACCTCTCGGGAAATGCATCTGCATCTGCTACCATTAATGTCGCTGATCTCCAACCTTACTACGACCCTGATGAAGACCTTCCAAGTTTGAGGTCAAACTTTTTCGCAGTCGGGGAGGATGATAAGCATATACCGGACCAAAATTGCAACTTAACAGTCACAAGCCCAAATCAGAAATGGGTCACGGTAGCCCAACTCGAGTACCACATTAAGTGACTGTCTTGAGATGAAGTTAGCCACGTTTTTAACCCACAAGTTATTTTCCATTTTTCAGTTTAGTATTGTCTTTTTACTTATTGTTTGAAACTGTCAAGTTAGTTTTATTTTGATTTCCATAAGTGTAGGAAACGTGGTTAGTGGGTCTTTTCTTTTGGCGTATATGTACAGAGAAAAAGAAGGAATGAAACAGTTTTTGAGTTCCTGAAATTTATTTGCTTTCTCTGTATTTTCATGGAGGAATCAAGGTCCATGCTATTCTAATTCGTAATAGGTAATTAGAAGGTGAACTTGGGCAGCTAGATCGGAAGTCTCGTGGTGTAACTGTATCGAGAATTCAGGTTTAGTTTTCAACCTGTTATAATGTATTGTGTTGGGTATTTCCGATCCTGTTTCATAGCTTGTTGCTATCATTTATGGTCCTATAGTTTGCCCTACAATAAAAACAACAATGTCGGCTCCACCACCTCCACCCGACTCTTTAAATTTCGGTGAAGACATCAACTACAATGTACTTCGTTCAATATTCTATGAATGTAGTCATAAGATTGCAGAAAACCAATCTGAAATGCAACGGTTGAAGGAGCAGCTCGGACAGGAGTATATCGTGTGCAAGATCGACCACATCAGTCTCCAGCACAAGTTGGATGACCACGATTAGAAGTTTAAAGTTGTTGGTGTTGCGATGGGTGGCATGATGGTGGGGATGCTCTTGTTGCTGGTGGTTGTGCTCCATTTCGTTATTAAGCTTGGGTGATGGGTGAATTTGAAGCAATGTTGGTTACGAAGCATATTAGTATGTATATTTCCTGTTTTTTATTTTTATATTTGTTTTTTCTGGCGATATATGTAAAAGACCTGTCTATATGACATGCATTTTGTAAGTGAACTTCAATGATGAATGAAAGACATGTCTTCATGACAAGCATTTTCTAAGTTACATGTTATTTGTTTATTGTGTATGATCCTATTTACTAATTTTTATATAGAAAAAATTATGTGAAAGTGCATTAGAAACGGGAAGAATGAAAAAGTGGGGATGTTAGTGACCCCACATGCCTTGCACAGTGGGGGTAATTTAGTCTTTTCCACTTATTAGCAATCAATTAAAAGTTTCTTATATACCTACTTGTTTCATTCTAGCACATTGTTTTCTTCTTCAAATACTCTCCACTATGAAGTTATATAATGAAGCACATGGAATGTAGATGTGGAGCCGAGGCTATAATACGAACATCACGTACTACCAATAACCCAGGAAGGCCCTTTTATGCATGTCCCAAAATGGTAATTTACCATTTGTTCATTTTGTGATGTTAAACCTAGTTTTCTTAACATGTACTAATTCGGGAAAATAATTGGAATCAGGATGCTCGTTCAGGTTTTATAGCTTGGGTTGATGAAATGCAGTGCAACAATGAAGGTGTGATCATAACTGGATTGTTTAGGTCGAACAAAAAGCTTCAATAAGAGGTCTTTAAGTTGAAGGTGTACCTAATATGTAGTTGGGTATTTTTTTGTGTTTAATTATGTACAAGTTGTAATGTACTTTGTTTTGGTTTGTATGTTTAAATTATGAATCATTGTTGTATTAATTTGTAGTCAATGTCATTTAGGTTAAGTTATGAACAACTTGTAATGTACTATGTTTTGGTTTGTATGTTTAACATGAATGGTTGTTGTATTAATTTTGGTTATTGTATTACATTAAACTTATTGACTTAATCATTATAGTGGCCACTGATGTTACCCTACATCTTATTCAAGGACCATAACCAAATTATTGGACCACATGTGTTAACTGATGTTACAAGGACCACATATTACCTTGTAACCTAACCAAATTAACATTGATTCCTGGAACTATTAACCCCGTGTTTTCTTTGGTAACATGCAACATACACGATCAAGAAAACAAGTACATATTTTTCTTAAACAAACTAAGTTTCTCAAACAACATAAGTAGTACAAATCAGTCACAGACAAATAAACAAGTACATATTTTTCTCAAAGAAACAAAGTTAGTACATATCCAACCAAATCAACCTAGTACAAACAAATTCCAAACATAACAACTAATTCCAACCAAGTACAAACATAACAATTTCAAGGAAAACATATCCTACTCATTAAGGTCCAATAGGTTTGCACTATTATCTCATTTCCCATCTTTTCCTTTGACCCTCTTATCAAGTTTCATCTTGATGATTCTCTCCAATTTCTTTCTTTTACACTTACCCACTGTTTTGTCTCCATTTTGCCCTTTAGACACACATTCTGATCCAATGCTTCCTGCACCAACTCCTTGTGCTCCTTCACCATTTTCATTCATAGTTGTTTTCCTTTTTTTCACATTTAGTTTTTGCCTCCTTCCAACTTGAGGTTTTTGCACTTGAGGTCTTTCACCTTGAGGACATGTTACCTTGTTACGACCCACTTGTTTACACACACTACATGATATTTTTTCCTTGCCTTAGACACAGTGTGTCTTGGGAGCTTTTTTGATGCATCTCTTATTCTGTTAACCTTTGGTCTACCTGGCATTCTTCTCTTCATTGGTGGAAGAGGTGGTATGAAGTCAGTAGGTGGCTACATATTGCTATCATTCATCCCATGAATTAGGTACTTGTGAGTGTTCTTGTACACAACACCATAGAACAATGTATACACATAAGTACCAACATCTCTATTCATAAAGGATATAGTTGCAACTGAATGCACGCATCCATACCCATTAAGTTGCAACACTCTACAAGTACAAGTCTTATTGTCTAGGTCGACAACAAGGATTCAACCATGTTTCTTGTTTCAAATTGATTTAGATCACTTGGTAAAACCTGCCAATACCTATTGCAGACATAACATAAGTAAGTACCTAAATACAATTAGGAGTATAAAGATTAGAAAATACCTTTGAGCTCTTTTTCATTGATTCAGTAGGAGCGTAATTGTTGGGCAAGGCTTGTAATCAGACCATGAACTACCTTTGATCTTTAAATTGTATATCCTCTCCATAACATACAATTTAATCTCCTCCAACATGGTGATGATTGGATTTTTCCTTTTATCCTTGATGACACTATTGAAGCTCTCAGATAATCCATTCTCCACTGCATCACACATCCTTCCCTCTTGAAAGAATGCTCTACTCCAAGATTTAGGGTTTGTTTCCATAAGATAAGCAAAGGCTGCAGGGTTAAGCACTTCGATATCCTTCATAGAAGCATTGAATAAAGGCTTAATGGATGCCTTTCTTGCCTTCCAAAACATGATCTCATAGTATACATCACTGAATCTTTTATTAAATTGGCAACAATATGCCTTGCACACTGCCTATGTTCAGCAATAGGCAATACTTCTTTGACAGCCTCTAACAACCCCTATATAACAATGGTAACATGTTAGATAATGTGACAACTCGAAATTTCTATTTTGTACAACCATTCACTTCAATCTAAGTCAGACTTATTTCTGCTAACTTTTAGCACTGTTTAGAGTCTGTTTGAGTGTTCTAAAGCCTAGTACCTTCAAGAGATAATTGTAGGAAGTATACTCTAGAGTTAAATGTGCAACATTTAAGTCTCAAAACTCCAAGAGTTTGGAGTTTACGGCCATAAAATGGAGTTTACGGTCGTAAACTCTAAGGTATAAATATGACACTTAGCCATTTTAGTCATTTTTACCATTTTCAAGCCTAGAAGTCATTCTCTCTCAAGTATCATCCGATTTTTCACTAAGATCTTCAACTTTGTAAGTGATTCTTTCCTTGATTAGTTGATATACTTCAATATCTAGTGATTGTACATGATTTCATCCATGAAATCTCTTCATTTTGATAGATCTTCAAGTGTTCTTCATGTCACCAAGAACACACACTAGTGTTCTTGAACCTTAAACACCCTTACAAGCTTATATATTGATCCGTGTGTGTGCTCAAGTCTTCACTTGACACTTAGCATCCTATACCATCCGTTCATCCAAACCACTCACTACAGGTGAGTTCATACCCCTTAATCAACCTTTTAAATGATTTTAAATGCTTTTATGGGGGGGGGGGAATACAAGTTGAATTATTATAGTTATTATATCAATCACATGTACTTTTCAAACTGTGTTATCAAACAAACTACTTCAAATCGTTTTACAAACTCTTCTACATGTTAAATACTTTCATTAAACTCTTTTAAACTTATATTTTGTCAAATGTATATCTATATAGATATAGCTATATAAGTAGGATTGAAAGGACTTAGGACTGATAGCTCACCTTAATTCCTATTCCTTGTTTGGTTGTGGACTTAGGGTATCGGTTGTTTGTCCGAAGGTCGTTTGAATCTTAGTTATATATTATGTATATGTATATAGATATAAAAGTTCCTTCATTCAGTTCAATACCTTTGGGTAGCAAGGGTATACAATCATGTTCATTCATACAAACAACATTACTAGTAAACTATAATAGGTATAGTTTAGGAAGTTACTAATACTATTACAAGAACAATGAAACATACAAAGAGTCAGTTCATACATGAGTCAATACATACTATTATGAGAAACTAAGAGAACATACATACATACTAGACAGAGAGAACATACAATACAACTAGTACATACTATACAATATACAAGAGAGCATACTATTATGAGAAACTAAGAGAACATACATACATGCTAGACAGAGAGAACATACAAAACAGCTAGTACATACATTACATATACAAGTATACAATAACATAAATGTGAACCATCGTTCGGGGCATGACATCACCTGTCATGGCTCGATTTGTAGCCAGAATCTCCTAGAGGGAGAGCGTGAATTTGCGTATAGATCTATACTGGATTGACTATCCTACACCTTGTTGTTCGCTACAGTGGGACTTGCAAGTCTACGGGTGCCAAATGTCATTTCTTCTGACGTCTTTCATCGTCGTGTTATTAGTCGATAGTATGGTACAATCAGGTCACATCATACCTTAAATATCAATTAGCTTAAGGTAGAAAGTACAGCAGTAGTTACTATAATACAACACTACAATACTTTATTATTTCCCCATTGCATTCACATTGTGATCTTTTCACATAAACGGTAATGTAAAACTATATTTTTGATTTATGATAGTCACACTTGGGAAAATATACACTCTTACAAGAAACAAACATACATTTCGTTTGATGCCTTGGTAGAAGGCAACGTTTAGTAGAAAATATAGGATTTTCTAGGAGATTCAAACATTTACAAACATTTACAAACATTTACAAACATTTACAAACTTATACATCAAGTACATACAAACATTTTCATACAAACAATGACACTAAGATGCTTATGAATTCACCAGCTTTAAAGCTGATAAACTCTTTCAAAATAACTTGTATTCTCAGGTCATCAGTAGACAGGTACCGATGCCTGGTTTTGAGAAGATGGAGCTCGTTCAAGACTCATCTCTTATTTTTGATTTACATTTTTGGTGTCTTATAAACTTCACAGAACACACTTGTATGAAATTATATTATTAATTTAATGGATGATGTTGTTGCTTGTTTACTACTATGCTTTGTTGTGATACTGTACATGACGTCCTTGTTGGGTTTTGAGCATTCTAACACTCCTATGGTGTACATGCAACCCTATAAACCTTGGATCTATGTCTTTCTCTATTATACATGCAAATATTAACTATTCCAAGGTTTCATCCTAACTAGCATATTATGAAGCACCTATACTACAAAGTTCTAGTTAGATGACATACCTTTTGATGTAGCTTGATGTCTTCAAGCTTTAAGAGCTTAGCCCCAATAGTGTGGAAGCCTCAAATGGAATCACAAATCACCAAAACACCTTGGAAGAACTTGAGAGAATATGTATGCACACTAAAATCATCCCACTCTTATTTTCACACACTTGTGCCAATTTTGTGAGCCAAGGACCCCTTTATATATTATGGAGGATTAGGGTTACATCCATGTAAACCCTAATACCCATGACCTTTCATTTACATAGGATCCATGGGTTAAAAGCTCCATGGACCATCCATGAAAGCTTAGCCCAACCTAAATGAACTTGGCCCATTCCATATATATAAGAGTCCATATTTAATTAGTTCTTTTTGATCACTTAATTAATTCTAAATTAATTCTTGATCAATACTAATTAAATAATATGATTCCATATTAATATATTAGAACTTATAATTGTTAGGTTTTGAGCATTCTAACACTCCTATGGTGTACATGCAACCCTATAAACCTTGGATCTATGTTTTCTCTATTATACATGCAAATATTAACTATTCCAAGGTTTCATCCTAACTATCATATTATGAAGCACCTATACTACAAAGTTCTAGTTAGATGACATACCTTTTGATGTAGCTTGATGTCTTCAAGCTTTAAGAGCTTAGCCCCAATAGTATGGAAGCCTCAAATGGAATCACAAATCACCAAAACACCTTGGAAGAACTTGAGAGAATATGTATGCACACTAAAATCGGCCCACTCTTATTTTCACACACTTGTGCCAATTTTGTGAGCCAATGACCCCTTTATATATTATGGAGGATTAGGGTTACATCCATGTAAACCCTAATACCCATGACCTTTCATTTACATAGGATCCATGGGTTAAAAGCTCCATGGACCATCCATGAAAGCTTAGCCCAACCTAAATGAACTTGGCCCATTCCATATATATAAGAGTCCATATTTAATTAGTTCTTTTTGATCACTTAATTAATTCTAAATTAATTCTTGATCAATACTAATTAAATAATATGATTCCATATTAATATATTAGAACTTATAATATATTAATATAAATCATAAATATACTATTCTCAAAAGACTATCCATATAAATTGTGCCGGTGAAGTGCAACCCAAATGGACCATGCCGGGTCGGGTCAAGTACATACCAAATATAGTTATGGACTTAGACATTAATCCAACAATAATATATTAATATAAATCATAAATATACTATTCTCAAAAGACTATCCATATAAATTGTGCCGGTGAAGTGCAACCCAAATGGACCATGCCGGGTCGGGTCAAGTACATACCAAATATAGTTATGGACTTAGACATTAATCCAACAGTCTCCCACTTGGATAAGTCTAAAACTATTATTGAGTATGACTTCAAAACCTAACTGGCAATCGTAGCTCTTAAAGCCGCTGTCGAACTCTGACCTTGTCAATGACTTGTCCATTAGATAAGGGATCATATATTCCTCCATTCTAGATATCATATGGACTGAGACATGGATTATAATCATTCTCTCTGTCCATTTGTTGTTTCCCGATTTTCGATTTATGATGACTGACTGATTGAACAAATCAAATCAGTCATGGCTTGGCCAAGCACTCACATGTGTCATCGCTAAATCATCGAGGGGTCCACAGATATCGCTTTTATCCCGAAGGTAAAAGGAATGGATAAACTTCGACTCATATGGCTTGCTCTACTACTTGTTGAATCATACACAAAGGCACGTTTTATGACATCGAGTTACCAAATGCGTTTTCGTGCAATCAATGTATAACTAACTTATAGTAACAACTCATATCTCTAGGTTTGAAGAATATAAGATATTATCGTCTCATGATCACTCGTGATAAAATCCATGAAGTGATTCAAATGAGCACGGGTTGAATCCAATACTCAGAACTTATGAGCACTCATGAGTGTTGTAGCACCACTTTGTCCACCAACTTGGACCTCTACACACCAACCCATGACAGTCTTGATTCATATCTACTTCCAACATATGACCGAATGTGGATGGTTTGAATAACTTAATCATTCAGGAAGAGCGACTTAGTTATTCTGGAAGTCAAAACATGCAAAGTGAAACACAAGAATAAATGAATCAAATATGGTATCAAACCCTATGAATATAAATAAACACTTTTATTTATCACCATACTGATTACTCATTATTCATTGTTTCGGTTTTATCAACTTTATACTTGAATTAAAAACACTAGTTGTCCCATGCTCCAAGCATGTACACTATGTTTTTCTTAAACAATAGCTTTGCCATACACCAAGTATGCACTCTATGTTTGTCTATGATCCTTACTTTGTGAAATAAACCAATTGAACATAATTTCAATGATTCTAATTTCACACTCCCAAATTCTTATCGAAAAATGTGAGAATTTCAAATTCCTATCATTTATCGAAATATGTTTAGATTTTAAACTTATATGCACTGAACCTCCTGTAATGAATATGTACAAAGTCACAAAGACTTGTCAACAGTCATTATAAGGTATTCCAATGGAGATCAACTCCATGGAAACTAAGTCTCATATTCAAAGTACATTGCTTTGGACATGCTTCTTGCATTAAGTTTTCTAATCTTACACAGATAACTTCCACCTATGGAGACAACTCCATATTCTCATTTTGACTATCACTTCTGAATAAGAGATGCCTCTTTTCAGAATATGTCAATATGGTCCTTCCAAAATTAGCAATATACTTCCAACTGTCCCTGAGCAACCAATCTTTGGTAAACCTCAGATTGTCCTCGACAATTGCTTAATCATTTTAGTCATATCCAATTCTAGACCTTTTCCCTTCTTAATGCCTCTAGGCATTTGGAAAAATTTAGAAATGACAAATATTATAGCACATGCAATCGATCCTGTACCCAAAGCAAATGGTACACGATTCATGATGTCTCACATAAAGACATGATTCTAGACCAGTCTTTTGCTACAATATTTTTATTTGCCATGTTTTCAAAATTTGACTATGAAGAGGGATGCCGTAATCATAATCGAATTTTAAGAACGCAATATATAGAATTTCCTTAAGTTGAACCAATCCAACATGAAATTCATATATATATTCTTGACTAAAGATGATTAAGGTCTCAAACTAAGCCTTTAGAACTGAAATGAAGTATATCCTCTCCCTTAATTATAGCAAAACAACTTTTTCAATCCCTGCAGCCTCACGAATTGAAACTTTTGTTTTCTATAATTAACATTGCTAACTTGCAACACTAACAATAATTATCATGCTCCCACTAACATGATGATTATTAGCATAACACTTATGCTCCCACTAGCTTTGACATGTACTCAGAAATCAGCTGGACTTCTAGAAATCAATACTTTATTGACTTTCTTACCAAAGTTCAGATTTCTGATACGAGATGCTTTGATAAAACTTTATCAAAATCATACACCTTTCCTTAGATAGCATGCATGTGTGTCTAAACAATTTAAGAACTATGAAAAGGGATGCCGTAATCATAGTCTCAATTGTTTAGACCTTTTGCCATCTGCTTCAAATCTACTTGGTGGAAGTGTTTCCTCACCATCATTTTCATGAATCGGAGAGAAACCTTATGACCCTTAGATTTTATGGTGTATGTGTTCTTATCCATGTGAATCGTCAAAACCATAGTCACAAGACAAGGATAATGACAAATCCAAACTCATATGGACTGAACTTATGCAATCTTAACTTCTTGCCACCTGGCAGTACAGGGCCTGCCATTGCTTCCAAGTTGTTATGCAACCAATTGAGAACTTTCAGAACTCCTATGCAAAGCCAACTTTAACTGGAATGGGCACAGAATATGTCAACACGATAGGTTATAAACCTCAAGTCGTGTGCTAGTGAAGAACCTCAGGTTTTATTCTTGATTAGTTCTTGAAATTCTTTTTAGGATCTTTAAGACTCCCACTATCCTCTTGACATATAAGACTATCTTGCCAAATATTCAAGAGATAGTGCAGATTCTTTATCAAGACAAACACTTCACACAATTGGCCTTAGTTGGTCTTTGTTTTATCCAAAACATCACAACTTACCAATTTCAAATGTACAAGAGTAGGACACTTTTACTCTTACATTTGACAAGTGTTTTAAACCTTTCTTTAAGATATGTCACTCAAGTTACAATCTTGGAGTATGACTCTAAGAATTGTTTTGGAACGAAGTATGACTCATCTTCCTGATCTAACCATTTCAACAATTCATGACTCCTCTTCTTAGTCATAAGAATGCACTAAGATGACCTTTAGAGGACTAATTGTGATATGATTTCTAAATCATTAAGATGATCACAAACATGATACTAAAGTACTCTTCCATCTTTTCAGATTTGAGAAACTTTTATCTTTCTGCCTAATTTGATTCTTCCCATTCGTTCTGCCATACATTGAGACTTTTCCAATGTTTCAGAATTATACTTAAACTTGTAAGTATAACCATATTTACTAAACTTTAGTAAATCAAATAGTCTTAACGAGCTTTGTGGTGGACATGACCAGTGCACAAGAATGTGTACTCGATCCTTTTAGTCCTTCACTTGACTCACACATCCATGTGAACAAGTAAGTAGTCTTGATTTTCCAATGCTTGAAAGTTCTCATTCATCATACTATTCAACTTGCATGATTCCAAGTTTCGGTCCAATTGAAACTTGGGTGATGAGGAACTTTCCTGATTTGGTAAATTTAGACACTACCATAAATGAAAGAATCAAATCCATTTTCCAATATTGTTGTCAGTGGAATCATATAAGCAACAATTTTCCACAAATTTCATTGTAAGGATACTTCAAATAAATAAAATTAAACAATTTTCTTTTATTTTAAAACTTTGCGGAAAAACTTATCCTTACAATCCACATGGAAAATTGTTGTTATCTATTCCTTAGCAATATATCATAACTTCTTAAGCAACTGCTCCAAATTCTGATGCGATCAAAATCCACCTTCGCGATCAGAATCAACATATACTTCCTTTAAGATTTCTCTCTATTCTTTGATTCTTAAAACATCAACATGTGACCCAGTCACATCATGTAATGAGGATCTCAGAATAGAACTTAACAGAGTTAGATAATGGGCTCTACCTGATGTAGAGTCAAAATTATTGACTTTAACATCCTTAGGTAAGTTTGGCAGCTTTGCAATCAACGCCCCTTCCTTTGGCAAAATAAACATATGGACCCTTTGGTAATGGGACTATCTCAGACTTAGCCTTTCTCTTTACCATTTGGTCAACCGGGTTGACTATGGCCAATCTCTTTCCATTGGGAAGAGAATGCTTTTTCTGGATTTCCAGTGTCACCATTGTCACTGTCCATAAAGTTTTTGGGAAGTTAATCTTCTAATCAAATTTGCTTTACTATCGTTCCAAATCATTGCTGATTCAGCAGCACCAAGCAAATAGATATGATCATTAAGGTTCATGTCATAGTCTGTTTCATAGTAGTCCCAAAGGAACTCACTATGTGACTTAGAAAGTGATTGAACATCCAACTTTCTCAAGACTTTGACACCCAACTCTCCCGGCTTGTCAATATGTGACTTCATCTCTAAGATGTGATCACACATAGACCTTGCTTGCCATTAGGGCTTGAGTGACCTTGAACTTGTCGGTTAGGGAGAATAATTGGAGGAGGTGGAGGAAGAGAAGTATGACTTCCATGAGCCAAACTCGGGAAGTCATATTCATTAGGAAAGCTTGGTTTGGGAAGATCATTGTTGTCTAAACCAGACATCAACAATGGGAGAAATTCACGTAAAGTTGATTTAAGTCCTTAATATAACACCCAATATGATATATTAAGGCTAGGACCCAACAAACTATTTTATAACTTGGAAGAGGGATGCCGTAATCCAAGCTATAAAATATTTGAAGGTGGGTGAATGACGATTCACCAATTTCCACCAAGATAAACGAAATGTATTATTAGGTTTTAATTGGTTTTGAAACTCCTAGATTCTTTTGAGATTCATTGAACTTTTCAATGGCATGTTTCAATCTCGAGTGTGACCTTCAGGTTTTGTGACTGGGATGCCGAGGATCACAAAACAAGGTGTGAAGTAACCATGCAAATATACTTGGTACCCTTAATATTTACCCCTCAATCGATGTGCCGGTTAACCACACACGCTCAAACGATACTATGATAAACATTAAGTTACCCTTTGCCTACCTTGTTAAGTCCAGGTTAGTGTGCCGGTTAACCACACACGCTCCACTAACAGCTTAAACAAAGTGCAAAGTGTAATTTCATGGATTAGCACCTTATTCACATTTTCCTAAGTAACTAAGATTGAGAATTTATAAAAAAGTTTAGTTACTTAGTATTTATCATGAATACTTTTAATGAAGGGAGAATTATAGTCCTTGTCCTACCTGTTCGGCTAACGACCCTCCACCAGTCAAGGAAGCGGTGGGTGAGAGTGGACACCCATTAAACTGCAATTTTATAGGCAGTAACCTTATACCCCCCTTATAGACCGGCTTCGTGAATGAGACCTACTAATGGTAAGACGACTTGCTCTTATACATATAATATATTAAACTTTTAATATTATAATAGTATAAGGGTGTATTTTAGACATTTAAAATACTTGGTTGTTTAATCTATTAATTAAACTATACTCTTAATTTAATTAAATGTAAACCATGTCATTATGGAATTATTAATTCTCTTTTAATTAAACACTTTAATTATCTATTAATAAAGTCCATAAGAGTTAATTGAATTATTCAATAAAAACATCATAATTCCAATTATTAAATTCAAAATTAAAACCATTTAATTAATTGTTTAAGTTATGAACCCAAGAGTTTTAGAATTCAATTCTTTTTTTTTATCATAAAAAAACTTTTTCCAAATTCCAAAACTTGAGGGCAAGTTTTGTAACTCTTGAAAACTTTTGGATTCCATAACTTATGGAGTTAAATACTTGTTTTATGATGAAACTTTTCATGTTCCATAACTTAAGAACAAGTTATGGAATTCTTTAAAACATTAAGACCAAGTTTTGTAACTCCATAAAAAACTTTGAATCAATTTTTTTAAAAACCTTTTCATATCCATAACTTATGGAGGTTTCAAAAAACTCTTTAGATCAAACTTTTAAAACTAATAAAATAATCATATCATTTTATCTTTTACTAAATTTGACCTAATTCAACTCATATAGCAAATGATTCAAATTTTACAAATAATTAGTTTTTCACAAAAACAAGTAATTATCTTAAAATTTGACAAACGTCATGTTTTTTTTCCTTTTTTTTCCAACTTTGAAAATAAAACATTTGTATGAATATAACAGAAAACAACCCATGGCTCTGATACCACTGTTGGGTTTTGAGCATTCTAACACTCCTATGGTGTACATGCAACCCTATAAACCTTGGATCTATGTTTTCCTCTATTATACATGCAAATATTAACTATTCCAAGGTTTCATCCTAACTAGCATATTATGAAGCACCTATACTACAAAGTTCTAGTTAGATGACATACCTTTTGATGTAGCTTGATGTCTTCAAGCTTTAAGAGCTTAGCCCCAATAGTGTGGAAGCCTCAAATGGAATCACAAATCACCGAAACTCCTTGGAAGAACTTGAGAGAATATGTATGCACACTAAAATCGGCCCACTCTTATTTTCACACACCTGTGCCAATTTTGTGAGCCAAGGACCCCTTTATATATTATGGAGGATTAGGGTTACATCCATGTAAACCCTAATACCCATGACCTTTCATTTACATAGGATCCATGGGTTAAAAGCTCCATGGACCATCCATGAAAGCTTAGCCCAACCTAAATGAACTTGGCCCATTCCATATATATAAGAGTCCATATTTAATTAGTTCTTTTTGATCACTTAATTAATTCTAAATTAATTCTTGATCAATACTAATTAAATAATATGATTCCATATTAATATATTAGAACTTATAATATATTAATATAAATCATAAATATACTATTTTCAAAAGACTATCCATATAAATTGTGCCGGTGAAGTGCAACCCAAATGGACCATGCCGGGTCGGGTCAAGTACATACCAAATATAGTTATGGACTTAGACATTAATCCAACAGTCCTCCACCCCCGAACGTTTCCTCCGTTCCGGTTTTGGGGTGTGACAGATAAAATGAAACCACCAAGTACAATATTTAAAAGTAGGAAGTAAAGAACATACCTTATGTTGATCCGACATCAATGTTATACCACAACCATTATCCAGTTCAAGATCATCTCTAAGGTTTTCCAAAAACCATTTCGAATTTTCTTTGTTTTATACATAGACAACTGCCCATGAAATTGGGAACATATGGTTATTGGCATCCCTTCCTACAACACATATTAGCTCTCCAAAACATAACCCCTTTAAGAAACCTTCATCTAAATGTATAACCCTTCTACAGCTCCATCTCAGCCCTTGCTTTATCCCATCAAAACACAAGTAAAACTTGCTAAAATAATTCTTACCATATGGCATACAATTGACATCCATTTTGACTGTTGATCCTGGATTTGATCTTATAATCTCCTCACCATATGACCAGAGCATTGCATAATGATCCAGTAGTGTTCATTCAATCAGTTCAATTGCATACTTCTTTGCTCTTATACATTGTCCCAAACTCACATCTATACCAAATTTCTCTTTAACCTCATCCCTAATTAGCCTGACACAAACCTTTTGTTTCTGTAAGAATTGTGTTGTGTAATGTGTACCTATCTAGGAATAATTCACAATTGAACCTCATTTGAAGATTCTTGGACAGTTATGCTCATTTATGAGACTCTTAATTTGGAAAGACTTTTCCTCACTCATCCAAGAAGCCCACATTCTAGACTTGCTGTAACATCTTGTTTTGAGGTACTTTCACTTTTGACCCTTATATTGAGATTTATTACATTTTGGTCCTTATAATGTAAGAATTGTGGCTGAGAGGGGCTAATATTGCCATTTTGGAATTGTGGGGTGGAGCCACATATGTTGGGCGTATGTTTGTGTACACAGGGCGTACGGGGTGAAGTCTCAAACCCTAATATTTAGGATTTGGACCTTATTTATTCATCATTAACTCTCAATCATGGTTCCTTTTATTAGCTTCCATCCTCTCAAAACGTTTTTGCAAACCCTAATCTACCTTGTGAGCATTTTTGAGCTTGTGTGTTTGTGTTTTATACATTCGAAGAAGAAGGAAGAAAGTAGAGACCATCTTGTAGGAGTGAAGCACTTTATATCCAGAATCACACCATCATTTGGCATCACTTGGAGGTAAAAAGTTCTGAACTTGGTGAAGTTATACTTAGATCTTGTTTTGGGCATGATTTTATGTTCTTTTGGTCCCCTAAGCTTGGTATTATGAGTAGAGGTTGCTCAAATCCATTTGAGTTGTCAATTCATAGGTTTTGGAGCCTCTTGAGTCATAAAAATGTAATATTGGACACTAGTTTCTTCCCATTCATGGTCTTAATGGATTAAGAGGTTAGGATCTTTGGTGTTGAGCACTTAATGGCCATGCAAGACCATAAAGTTGGAAACTTTATGGTTAAAGACATCATTTTGGACTTGGATCTGGAAAATGGACGTAAAGGCTTAAAGATTAAGCTATTAATGAGTTGGGTTGGCAGTCAGCTGTGTATACTGGGCGTACAAGGCATACGCTGCACGTACGTTGTCAACAGGCACGTGTCTGGTCAATCGTCGTGTACACTGGGCGTACTTAGCTGGGTTGACTCAGTTGACTTTTTGGGAATTTTGACTTTTACTTTATTTTGACCAAGTTTGACCTTGGGGTAATTTGGGTAATTTGGGTTGTGTTTGAGAATTGGTCATTTGGATGAATAGGTGACGGCTAGAGATGAGATTTGGAGTCGAGACCTCATCATCTATTATTCAGATTGAGAGGTGAGTCTTCCTCACTGTACTTATGGGTCGAAGGCACCAAGTTTGACCTTGGGGTAATTTGGGTAATTTGGGTTGTGTTTGAGAATTGGTCATAGTATGTCATTATGTTGTAGAGATCTGTTAGATCGGTATCCTGGTATATAGGATGTTAGCACGCGACAATGATCTGCAGATCTGCATGTTTTTTTGTTTACTGGTTATATGTTTATATGTTATGTATATGTCAACATGTTATGTATATGTCAACATGTTATGTTTGGTTTGGGGTGAGGCGGTCCTGCTTTGTGCTGAAGACCAAGATACCCGGGGCGGTCCGGATAGATTGTAGTCCATGTGAGGCGGTCCAGCCAGGCTGAAGGCCCGGAGAGCGGTCCGGATAGGATGTAGGCCCTACGAGGCGGTCCAGTCATGCCAAAGGCTCGAAGAGTGGTCCAGATAGGCTGTAGGCCGTGAGAGGCAGTACAGTCAGGCTGAAGGCTCACTTTGCATGTTGTTGTTTTTTATGTTTGTGTGGTGGTACTGTGGGGGAATTCACTTAGCTTGGGCTTATAGTTTTAGTTTATTGTTTTAGGTACTTCTGATGACCGTGGAAAGGCGAAGGCGTTACCGTACTCATCCTCCTGCTTTATGGCCTTATGATTTTGGGATACTCTGATATTGATAAACACTTTGGAAACAATTATTTTTTAAACATTTTATGAGTATGGGTTGTTTTGAAAAGTTTAAAATTATGGTGATTTTTGAGATGTTGCAAGTTGGTATCAGAGCCTTAGTTTGAGCGAATTGGAGGTACATCCGTGTGAATCTAGTCTCAAACTAAAGAGCTGCTAAAGTTTTAAAAATGATTTTCAAAATAATCAATGAAGGATGTGATGTGTACGATCAGTCGGAGCTAGTAAGTAGATCCCACGTTACCATATTGTTATTTGATATTATGTTATGTTAGAACAACATGCTAGTGATAGGCTATGGATCTTCAGGAATTGCATGATAAAATTGTCTGATTATATGATGCCTGATAGCCTAGGGTTATTCCTTATATGGAATTGACATCATTATTGTAGTTGCTTAGTGTATGCATCAAATTGTACATAACTAATATTTTATAGCCTGAGAATGTTTGATTTTGCCTTATTTCATGTTCCTTGTCTGGTTGTGGGCTTAGGGTAGAATCAAGTATTCGACTGTCTATAGGATCCGGTGTTATGTATGATTAACATACACGAGTGTTGTTGGGTTGGTGGAAGTTTCACGAATGAGTTATGTGGGGTCAGCCAACCAATCGAGGGATGTGTAACCTTTCTCTAGGAAGTGAGAATAGGGTGTATGCGTATTCTAGTGAGTGATGTTAGGGTTGTTATGATGATCTTCCGAGACAAATACGGGTAGGTGCGGAAGGTAGTATGGGTCCGTACTACTGGAAGCACAGGACCATGTACGCGCAGCAGGGAAGTCACAACCCCTAGGGTTTTGTGGGGAATGGTTCCTATGGTATGATACGCATTTTATCTGATATCTCCCTAGTTTATTTTCATTATGGTGGTTACGAGTCGATTTGAGTCAGGATCCGGATCAGGTGGCCAGGATTGGTCAGGATTGACTGAGGACCGAGTTAGGGTGATCATTCATGAGTAGGTTGTTTCTATTGTTTGGGATCAGATACCAGAGCTGTTTGGATCTATCAAGACCGTTATGATGGAGTTTTTCGATGATCAATACGCTGCATTTTCTGAGGCTGCTGCTGCCACCATAGTCGTCGTTGCGACATGGATTGGCGATGGGAGAGCTTTCTAGTACCGGGAATTTGACAATATGAAGCCCCCGGTGTTTGACGGGGTTCAGGATCCGATCATTGCCATGAGGTGGTTGTCAGATGTTGAGGGATGTTTCTTTACTTGCTCCTGCCCATATGACCAGAAGGTCAAGTGCGCTCTGAACATTATTCGATCTGGAGCGAAGGATTGGTGGAGGCTGGTCACTAGTTCATATACCCAGAGCAGCGAGCTACGATATCTTGGGAATAGTTCTATGAGATGTTCCACTCGCAATATGTTCCATTGGTGGAGCAGGAGAGGCTGGCATAGGAGTATTTGGATCTGAGGCAGGGGACCGAGTCGATGACGGAGATCACCAAGATGTTTACAAAGAGAGCTATGTTTTGCCCTGGGTTTGCTGTTTCTGAGCAAGCTCATATGACCCGGTACTTGAGCATGCTTAAGACAGAAATCCGTCAGTTTGTGTCTACTCAACGTTATGGTTCACTCCTTGATTTGCAGGATGTCGCGAGAGATTGAGATGGAGCTCCAGACGAGCGAGCAGAGGCAGGACCCTGTGCAGTCGCAGCCTACGGTGAAACAAATTAAGGCCGCTGATGTGAGACCTGGGAGTCAAAGGGCCGCACTGGTGGTAAGTGCGGAAAGGTTCACGAGGGTATTTGTCGATTTTCTTCTCGATGCCACAAATGTGGCAAGGATGGTCACTATGTGAGGGATTGTCGCCAGACGACCCCAGTTTCGAGTACCAGGATTTGCTACCACTGTGATTAGGTTGGACATGTGAAGGTCAACTATCCATTGCTCGCCGCCAAGTCAACGCAGGCCCCGGTGCCAGCCACTTTGAGGATCACCGATGGGCGCCAAGGGAGGGCGGAGCCCCCGAGGATTGGGGGGCCGTGCTTTTCAGCTCACTGTCGAGGAGGCCAAGGCAGTGCGAGACATCATGACTCGTATGTTTCTATTTATTGTCCTGTCGATTTTTTATGATATGCTTATATTTATGTCTCTAATATATACATTCTTAGTGAATTCTTTGCCTGCCCTTGTGTTATTTGACTCGGGAGTGAGTCGGTCCTTTTTTTCTCGACCTTTTAGTAAAGATTCTGGTATGACCCTTTGCAAGTTGGAGTGTCCGTTGCGGGTTTTTATTGCCAACGAACACAGGGTTTCTATATATCCAGAGTGTATCAGGGTTTTGTATTGGAGATTTACATGGTGCCTTACCCGATTGATTTGATCCCTATCCTCATGGGGGATGTATGCATGATAGTGGGGATGGATTGCTTGAGCAGGTTTAGTGCTATGATCGATTACGAGGGTCAACGAGTGATAATTCGAACCCCAAGTGGGGAGAACTTGTTATCTATAGAGAGGGTACCAGGGTTGGATCAGGGTTTTGTTCGGTGGTCAGGGCTCGACAGTATATTCAACATGGGTGTATGGGTTATCCTGCTTATGTGGTTGATACTCGGGTGGGGGAGCGGACTTCGGTTTCAGACGTGCCATTTTTCAGGGAGTTTGTTGATGAGTTTCCAGAGGAGTTGTCTGATGTGCCTCCCGAGAGCCAGGTCGAGTTCCGGATTAACCTAATGTGAGGTGCGACTCCGATTGCCAAGGCGTCATACCGCTTGGCACCACCCGATATGCAGGAGTTGTCCTATCAGTTTCAGGAGTTGTTAGGCAAGCAGTTCATCAGACTGAGCAGTTCGCCGTGGGGAACATCCATATTGTTCGTCAAGAAGAATGATGGTTCACACCGGATGTGCATTGATTACTGGGAGTTGAACAAGTTAACGGTGAGGAACCGTTATCCCCTTCTGCGGATTGATGACCTCTTTGATCAGGTGCAGGGTGCATCTTGGTTCTCTAAGATCGACTTGAGTTCGGGGTATCATCAGGTGAGGGTGAGGAAGGAGGACATGGAGAAGACCACGTTCCAGACTCGTTATGGGCATTACGAGTTCGTGGTGATGTCATTTGGGCTCACCAATGTGCCTGCAGTGTTTACGGATTTGATGAATCGGGTGTGAAGGTCGATGCTCGACCGATCCGTTATTGTGTTTATTGATGATATCTTGGTGTATTCCAAGACCAGAGAGTAGGACGAGGATCACTTTCGAGAGCTTTTGGGGGTATTAAGGCAGGAACAGATGTATGCCAAGTTCTTAAAGTGTGAGTTTTGGTTACGAGAGGTCCAATTCCTAGGACATCTTATTAACCAAGACAGGATTTTGGTCGATCCGGCCAAGATCGAGGTCGTGATGCAATGGGAGGTTCTGAAATCTCTCTCAGAGATCAGGAGTTTCTTGGGTTTAGCGGGATACTATCGGAGATTTATTTAGGACTTCTCCAATATCCCAATACCCCTCGCTCGTTTGACGAGGAAGGGAGTGGATTTTCGATGGGGCACAGAGCAACAGGTTGCTTTTGAGACGCTGCGACAGAGGTTATGTGAGGCCCCGATATTGACCCTTCCAAAAGGTGTCGAGGATTTTGTGGTATTTTGTGATGCATCCATCACCGGTTTGGGGGCGGTCCTTATAAAAAGGGGACGAGTGATTGCTTATGTTTCGCGGCAGCTGAAGCCGCATGAGGCGTGATATCCTACTCATGACCTGTAGTTGGGTGCAGTGGTGTTTTCCCTCAAGATTGGGAGACATTATCTTTATGGGGTCTGTTGTATTGTTTACACATATCACAAGAGTTTGCGATATCTTATGGACCAGCCGAACCTGAACACGAGGCAACATAGGTGGCTGGACATGGTCAAGGATTATGACTGTGAGATCCTTTACCATCCGGGTAAAGCGAATGTGGTAGCGCATGCATTGAGCCACAAGTCGGCTGGATCTTAAGCTGGGGAGATGTGTATGTGAATATCCATTGATTCTCCACTTTTGGATTTGATCAGAGGGGTATAGGCAGCAAGAGTTAGGAAGGAGAACTGGAAATAGGAAAGGATCATGGGTGAGATTGACAAGTCTGTCACCGATAGTCGGGGGTTGTTGACCTGGTGCGGTCGGGTTTGGCTTCCAGTTTATGGTGGGATCATGCAAATAGTGTTGGAGGAGGCTCATAAGTATCTCTTTTCTGTACACCCGGGAGCCACCAATATGTATCGGGATTTGAGATTGAGTTATTTGTGGCCGTGTATGAAGAGGGAGATAGCTTGGTACATTGAGAGGCGCTTTACCTATAGGATGGTCAATGGCGAGCATCAGAGGTCACATGGCAAGATGCAACTATTTAAGGTTCCCATGTGGAAGTGGGAACAGACCACCATGGGTTTTATCACCAAATTGCCAAAGACTACCAAGGGTTTTGATGCTATATGGGTCATCGTGGATCGATTGACCAAGAGCGCCCACTTTTTGGCCATCCGGGAGAGCTCTTCGGCCGAAAAGTTGGCTGATGTGTATGTTCGGGAGATTGTTGCTCGTCATGGGGTTCCGGTCTCCATTGTTTCTGAGCGAGATGTTCGATTCACTTTCCAATTCTAGCAGAAGTTCCACGAGGAACTGGGCACGAGGCTACATTTTAGCACTACTTATCACCTGCAGACCGACGGTCAGAGTGAACGGACCATCCAAACACTCGAGGATATGTCGTGGGATTATGTCATAGATTTTGGTGGGAGTTGGTATTCCTACCTACCTCTTGTGGATTTTTCCTACAACAATAGCTATCACTCCAGCATTGGTGCCCCACCTTTTGAGCACTTATATGGTCGGAGATGTCGTACCCCGATATGTTGGGGAGAGGTTGGTCATAGGGTCATGGGAAGGACCGAAGTAGTCCTTCAGACCACAGAGCTTATTCAATAGATCAGACAGAGACTGCAGGCAACTTAGAGTGGGCAGAATAGTTATGCTGACCGGCGCCGATGGGAGTTGGAAATTCAGATCGATATAGTATTACTGAAGGTCTCACCCTGGAAGGGTGTGATACGCTTCAGGAAGAGGGAGAAATTGGGTCCCCATTATATTAGACTGTTCCATGTGATAGCCAGGGTAAGCAGGGTGGCCTACCGGTTGGATTTTCCGAGCGAGCTTAGTCAAGTTCACAACACTTTCCATGTATCTCAAATGCGGAAGTGTATATTAGACGGAGAGGCAGTGGTTCCTTTGGATGATATTCGGGTTAATGAGTGTCTGAATTATATTGAGAGGTCGGTGGCTATATTGGAGAGAAAGATGAAGGTCATGTGAAACAAGGAGATACCTTTGGTAAAGGTTCAGTTGCAACATCGAAGAGGCTCCGAGTGGACCTGGGCACCCGAGGCTGAGATGCGGGAGCATTACCCGGAGTTATTTACTGCAACAGACTTCAAGGACGAAGTTTAAGTCATGTAGGGGAGAACTGTAACATCTTATTTTGAGGTACTTTCACTTTTGACCCTTATATTAAGATTTATTACATTTTGGTCCTTATAATGTAAGATTTGTGGTTGAGAGGGGCTAATATTGCCGTTTTGGAATTGTGTTTGAGAATTGGTCATTTGGATGAGTAGGTGACAGTTAGAGGTGAGATTCGGAGTCGAGACCTCATCAACTATTGTTCAAATTGAGAAATGTCTTCCTTACTATACTTATGGGTCGAAGGTGCCAATACCGACCCATTGGATTAGATATCCTGATATATGATAGTATGTTATTATGTTGTAGAGATCTGTTAGATCAGTATCCTGGTGATATCGCAATAATTATACATATATTTCGAGCGATATTTATGTATTTTTAGCTATATTTTGGTATGATTTAAGATAAAAGGTACTTATAAAGTTTGAAATTCCATTTTACAGCTAAAAATCATTTCTGAAGAAAAAGGAGAAGAAAATGTGCAAAAATCCGCAAAAAGAAGTGAAAGAAATTGCATGAAGAAAAACGAGATCAAAAAGTCAAAGAATCCAAAAAAATAGCCGCGTTGGAAAGACGAGAAAACAAAATAAAAATATAAAAAAAAAAGAATTTAAATTAATTAATGATGTTTAATTAAAATAAATTATTGGGAATAAATTATTTAATTTCTAAATAATTTATATTAATTAAATTAATTTAATTTAATTTAAATTGGAAAAAGAAAAAAATATATATAAAAGAAACAAAAAAAGTTCGGAACTAGCCCAAAATCGGAGCCCAAAACCCGAAGCCCTGATCCATTCTCGCGACCCAGATCCGGAAAAGTCGAGCCTGATCCGAACCATCCGATCCGGAACCATATGCACTCACAGCCAAATCCGTCCACCGATGCCCGGTACCCGGATCCGACCCGATATAAGATCCGCGCTTTTTTTTAGCCTGTGATGTCATCGGTGATGTCACCTTTTTGACCCGCGAACAGATTCCGGCCCGGCTCCGACCCGCTTATCCGATTCGTTTACTCTCACACAGGATCCGCGCCTCGACCCGGTTGACGACCCAAGTCCGATCCGGTACTATTCACAGCTCTAAACGACGTCGTTTTGGCTTCCAGATTTGCCAATTCCGATTCCATTCCGTTTTTAACCATTTTTTCCCCACTTTTTCCTATTTTAAACCCATTCCTTTCCAACCAATACTCAATAATTCACCACCTTTAAACTTTCCAACCATTTATTCCCATCTTTTTATTTCTTTTGAATTCTTTTTCATAAGATTTAGATTGGATCTTAGATCCAATCTCAATTTATTTCTTTTTGGTGTTTAATTCTCCCAATTTTTACTATAAATACCACCATTTTTCACCACAAAGAAGAAAGGAGTAAAGGAAAAAAAGGAAGACATTGCAATTATGCATTTTGATACACAAATTTCTTCCAACCTTTGAACCAATTTTCTACAATTGGGGATTCAAGAGTCAAAGAGCTAAGGAATTGAAGATTGCAGTGACATTAGGGACTACATCGGGTTTGTTTTATCGAAATGTTTAACATTCTCAATATGTTTTCTATATATGTTGTAACTTTAATTATGGGCTAAAATTCCCTTTGCTTTCACTTGGATAATGAAACCTTGAAAATATGATTTAATTTATATTATTCGGATACTAATTGTTATTTATTTTATCATGCATATTTGATCATTTATTTTTATACGTTGAATTTTTGTAATAAATTTTCCTATAACTAAGTTAATATTTTTAAAAGGATCAATTTAAATATATTATCTTGAATCATAAATTTTTCATGACCATTGATATTTATGACTAGTGATGGACAAAATCCTAGGATTAGGCAAAATAAAATACTAAAAATTTAACATGTATATTTTGTATCGTATGACCAACTTACGATTCCTATTAGTTTTACGACCACTAAAATTAATAGTTTGATCAAATGTTTGCATGATACGAATTAAATATTGTTAATAAAATTGTTAATTGCATGACAATTGTTTTTAATTATTTTTATTATCAAAACGGTAAAAATTAGATCATGATTTTTAACCAATTTTAGAAATCGGTAAATAACTAATAATATCCATTGCACTTAATATAAATCATTCATTACTAAAAGGTGGAATTAAATCTAAGTGAAAGCATCCTTATCATTCTTGATTCTTAAAAACCAATTCTTGTTCTATATTTGTTTTTACACTTTAATCGTTAAAATTCTCATTATTTGTCTCGTTACTAAAAATTCCCCCAAGTTTCTTATCTTTTAAGTTAATTAGCGACAAATAGTCTAAACGTAAATCATACTCGTTTCCCCAAGTGTTCGACATCCGTTCTTACCATTGCTATATTACAATTACAATTAGGTACACTTGCCTAAGTCGTGTAGTAAATTCTAGCATCGGTAATTTCGACCCTATAAATTTAAGATTAGAGTGAATTTTACACATCAAGTTTTTGGCGCCGTTGCCGGGGAAACGGTTTTATTTGGTTTACTCTTATTGTTTGTTAGTTAACGTTAAAAAAAATATATATATATATAAAAAAAAATTTAAATTTTTTTTTAATTAAAAAAACGAAAGTGATTTAAAATATTAAATTTACTTATTAAAAATTTAAAAAAAAAATAATAATAATAATAAAAAAATTAAATTTTTTTTTCTTTTAATTTAGTATTGCAGACATTTCCTTAGTTAAGTTAATTATAGGTTGTTAAATTTCCTTAGTTAACTATAGATTGTTAAATTTACTTATAAAAAAAATAAAAAAAATAAAAAAAATATATATATATATTTTATAAAAATAATAAAAAATAATAATAGTAATAATAATAATAAATAATGGTATCAGAGCCATGTTTATATTGCATGAATAACCTTATTTAATTCACGTGTAATACGAGTAATTCTACTTACCAGAACAGAGTTTGGAATTGGTACGTTGGTTTTGGTTGCTGGATTTCAGAAAAGTTATATTTATAATATACACCGAAATGATCCTGCCTCCCGGCTGCCTCTCTCTGTCTGTTCTCTATTTGATAGTCAAAGTATTACACAAAAATTAAATAAATAATTTATGCAGTATAATCAATTCACTTTATTTAATTTAAATGATTTTAAATTTCGAATTGAAAGGACAATTTCTTCACCTTCTACGAGAAACTCCTTTTGCAAAAAGAGAAAGAGGATATACCCCTCCAACTCACTGAAAACAATTAAGTGAGGGGTAGAGTCTGGCTCATGACTCATTTAAAAAGAAGCGCTTGCGGGAGGCAACCCGATGTTTTGATTTTTGAATTTGGTGTGTTTATTTTCAGTATGTTTGGTGTGAATTTTCTTTTTAGTTTGTGTTTTTGTTTTCAATAAAAGTGCTTTTTAATGGTTTTATTTTTTCTGTGAAAGTTACTTTTCAGCTTAGAAACAGGTGATGGTCAGAATGGTGTAAAGTAAATTTCTGAAGTGCAAATTACAATTGGAGCAATGGCATCACATAAGTGTGGGGTGATTCCCCACAAAGAGCAGGATGGAAAACTGAAGCTGATGCTGACCAACGGGAAAGCATTATTCGAAGGATGAAGCAAGTGTTCGGCCGACACAAGTCAAATCCAACTCACTCAGCGAAAAGGAGTAATTGATCTAATAACGCAATGTGTACTTGGCCAGTATACAAAGTGTTAAATTCAAGAATCGCGTAGAGAATCCCAATAATTGCATTACGCAACGTGTCCAAATCTTATACGCGACACGTAAATGCACCTGTTCAGAGAAATTGTGCGGAAAAAGATTCAGATGCCACACTTACCTAAATCTCCAACTGGTTCAAAAAGAAAAGATTTACATGCACTTCAACATCACAAACAGAAAAGTACACTCAACACTTGTCCCACGCAAATCAGAATTTCGACCTCGCCACTGCAATACCCCAGGGGAGTCTGTTCATTTTTCTCCCTTTTTACTTTTATGTGCTTTAATTTTACATACAATGGGGACATTGTATGATTTAAGTGTGGGGTAGGGGGTCAAATAAGGAAACCAAGCATTTTTGATAAAAATTGAAAATTTTGAAAATTTTTGCTAGATTCACATTTATTGAATAATGGTTTAATTCAGAAATCTAGTAAAAATTAAAAAGTTTTATTGTGTTGAAACTTAAGTTGTTAACGTTGTGTGGGATGATCCAATGCGAACTCAAATGTTTAATTGAACCAATAGTATGTTATAGTACATTTGTGGCTTCCCTATCTTAGTGAAATCATGGAACAAAAACACAACTTTGCTTAGTTTGAGGGCCATAATATGTTTAACATCGTGTACCAGAAATATATCCAGGAGAGCTTATGTAGTCATTGCACTCTAGACTAATATCTCTAACCAATAAGAGTTGAAGTTAAGTTCCCTTGCTTAAGCATATGTTTTTATTATTTTGGATTTTTAGTTTAAAAAAAAAAAATACAAAGTTTGAGAATAAGAGTCTACAAAGCTATGAAGATCAAGAAATATCATGAAGAAAAGTTCAAAAAATCAAAGAAGACTCAAGAATAAAGGCAATTTGTCAAGTTATTAGTTATTGTAGTTTTTATTTCTAGGTTATTTTTCCATATGTATGCTTGGGGACTTAGTCAAAAATTACATTGAGGTTAAGAAAGATTTCTGAGGATATATTCGGAGGGATGCATAAAATGAATGTTGTTCAAAAGAAATGGGCAAGTGTTTTTGAAGATTGTGAGTATTTAGGATTGGGGAAGTTTTAGGAATCATTAGACACAAATGTATGCATTGAGGTTTCGATGTAATGGTTGGGTTCAAGACGGATTGTCTTGTGCGATGTTGGTGATGAAAGTTTTGATGACATGCTAAAGTCAGTTTTGCTTGAGGACAAGCAAAGTTCAAGTGTGGGGTATTTTGATATCGCAATAATTATACATATATTTCGAGCGATATTTATGTATTTTTAGCTATATTTTGGTATGATTTAAGATAAAAGGTACTTATAAAGTTTGAAATTCCATTTTACAGCTAAAAATCATTTCTAAAGAAAAAGGAGAAGAAAATGTGCAAAAATCCGCAAAAAGAAGTGAAAGAAATTGCATGAAGAAAAACGAGATCAAAAAGTCAAAGAATTCAAAAAAATAGCCGCGTTGGAAAGACGAGAAAACAAAATAAAAATATAAAAAAAAAAGAATTTAAATTAATTAATGATGTTTAATTAAAATAAATTATTGGGAATTAATTATTTAATTTCTAAATAATTTATATTAATTAAATTAATTTAATTTAATTTAAATTGGAAAAAGAAAAAAATATATATAAAAGAAACAAAAAAAGTTCGGAACTAGCCCAAAATCGGAGCCCAAAACCCGAAGCCCTGATCCATTCTCGCGACCCAGATCCGGAAAAGTCGAGCCTGATCCGAACCATCCGATCCGGAACCATATGCACTCACAGCCAAATCCGTCCACCGATGCCCGGTACCCGGATCCGACCCGATATAAGATCCGCGCTTTTTTTTAGCCTGTGACGTCATCGGTGATGTCACCTTTTTGACCCGCGAACAGATTCCGGCCCGGCTCCGACCCGCTTATCCGATTCGTTTACTCTCACACAGGATCCGCGCCTCGACCCGGTTGACGACCCAAGTCCGATCCGGTACTATTCACAGCTCTAAACGACGTCGTTTTGGCTTCCAGATTTGCCAATTCCGATTCCATTCCGTTTTTAACCATTTTTTCCCCACTTTTTCCTATTTTAAACCCATTCCTTTCCAACCAATACTCAATAATTCACCACCTTTAAACTTTCCAACCATTTATTCCCATCTTTTTATTTCTTTTGAATTCTTTTTCATAAGATTTAGATTGGATCTTAGATCCAATCTCAATTTATTTCTTTTTGGTGTTTAATTCTCCCAATTTTTACTATAAATACCACCATTTTTCACCACAAAGAAGAAAGGAATAAAGGAAAAAAAGGAAGACATTGCAATTATGCATTTTGATACACAAATTTCTTCCAACCTTTGAACCAATTTTCTACAATTGGGGATTCAAGAGTCAAAGAGCTAAGGAATTGAAGATTGCAGTGACATTAGGGACTACATCGGGTTTGTTTTATCGAAATGTTTAACATTCTCAATATGTTTTCTATATATGTTGTAACTTTAATTATGGGCTAAAATTCCCTTTGCTTTCACTTGGATAATGAAACCTTGAAAATATGATTTAATTTATATTATTCGGATACTAATTGTTATTTATTTTATCATGCATATTTGATCATTTATTTTTATACGTTGAATTTTTGTAATAAATTTTCCTATAACTAAGTTAATATTTTTAAAAGGATCAATTTAAATATATTATCTTGAATCATAAATTTTTCATGACCATTGATATTTATGACTAGTGATGGACAAAATCCTAGGATTAGGCAAAATAAAATACTAAAAATTTAACATGTATATTTTGTATCGTATGACCAACTTACGATTCCTATTAGTTTTACGACCACTAAAATTAATAGTTTGATCAAATGTTTGCATGATACGAATTAAATATTGTTAATAAAATTGTTAATTGCATGACAATTGTTTTTAATTATTTTTATTATCAAAACGGTAAAAATTAGATCATGATTTTTAACCAATTTTAGAAATCGGTAAATAACTAATAATATCCATTGCACTTAATATAAATCATTCATTACTAAAAGGTGGAATTAAATCTAAGTGAAAGCATCCTTATCATTCTTGATTCTTAAAAACCAATTCTTGTTCTATATTTGTTTTTACACTTTAATCGTTAAAATTCTCATTATTTGTCTCGTTACTAAAAATTCCCCCAAGTTTCTTATCTTTTAAGTTAATTAGCGACAAATAGTCTAAACGTAAATCATACTCGTTTCCCCAAGTGTTCGACATCCGTTCTTACCAATGCTATATTACAATTACAATTAGGTACACTTGCCTAAGTCGTGTAGTAAATTCTAGCATCGGTAATTTCGACCCTATAAATTTAAGATTAGAGTGAATTTTACACATTAAGTTTTTGGCGCCGTTGCCGGGGAAACGGTTTTATTTGGTTTAGTCTTATTGTTTGTTAGTTAACGTTAAAAAAAATATATATATAAAAAAAAAAATTTAAATTTTTTTTTAATTAAAAAAACGAAAGTGATTTAAAATATTAAATTTACTTATTAAAAATTTAAAAAAAAAAATAATAATAATAATAAAAAAATTAAATTTTTTTTTTCTTTTAATTTAGTATTGCAGACATTTCCTTAGTTAAGTTAATTATAGGTTGTTAAATTTCCTTAGTTAACTATAGATTGTTAAATTTACTTATAAAAAAAATAAAAATAATAAAAAAAAATATATATATATTTTTTATAAAAATAATAAAAAATAATAATAATAATAATAATAATAAATAATGGTATCAGAGCCATGTTTATATTGCATGAATAACCTTATTTAATTCACGTGTAATACGAGTAATTCTACTTACCAGAACAGAGTTTGGAATTGGTACGTTGGTTTTGGTTGCTGGATTTCAGAAAAGTTATATTTATAATATACACCGAAATGATCCTGCCTCCCGGCTGCCTCTCTCTGTCTGTTCTCTATTTGATAGTCAAAGTATTACACAAAAATTAAATAAATAATTTATGCAGTATAATCAATTCACTTTATTTAATTTAAATGATTTTAAATTTCGAATTGAAAGGACAATTTCTTCACCTTCTACGAGAAACTCATTTTGCAAAAAGAGAAAGAGGATATACCCCTCCAACTCACTGAAAACAATTAAGTGAGGGGTAGAGTCTGGCTCATGACTCATTTAAAAAGAAGCGCTTGCGGGAGGCAACCCGATGTTTTGATTTTTGAATTTGGTGTGTTTATTTTCAGTATGTTTGGTGTGAATTTTCTTTTTAGTTTGTGTTTTTGTTTTCAATAAAAGTGCTTTTTAATGGTTTTATTTTTTCTGTGAAAGTTACTTTTCAGCTTAGAAATAGGTGATGGTCAGAATGGTGTAAAGTAAATTTCTGAAGTGCAAATTACAATTGGAGCAATGGCATCACATAAGTGTGGGGTGATTCCCCACAAAGAGCAGGATGGAAAACTGAAGCTGATGCTGACCAACGGGAAAGCATTATTCGAAGGATGAAGCAAGTGTTCGGCCGACACAAGTCAAATCCAACTCACTCAGCGAAAAGGAGTAATTGATCTAATAACGCAATGTGTACTTGGCCAGTATACAAAGCGTTAAATTCAAGAATCGCGTAGAGAATCCCAATAATTGCATTACGCAACGTGTCCAAATCTTATACGCGACACGTAAATGCACCTGTTCAGAGAAATTGTGCGGAAAAAGATTCAGATGCCACACTTACCTAAATCTCCAACTGGTTCAAAAAGAAAAGATTTACATGCACTTCAACATCACAAACAGAAAAGTACACTCAACACTTGTCCCACGCAAATCAGAATTTCGACCTCGCCACTGCAATACCCCAGGGGAGTCTGTTCATTTTTCTCCCTTTTTACTTTTATGTGCTTTAATTTTACATACAATGGGGACATTGTATGATTTAAGTGTGGGGTAGGGGGTCGAATAAGGAAACCAAGCATTTTTGATAAAAATTGAAAATTTTGAAAATTTTTGCTAGATTCACATTTATTGAATAATGGTTTAATTCAGAAATCTAGTAAAAATTAAAAAGTTTTATTGTGTTGAAACTTAAGTTGTTAACGTTGTGTGGGATGATCCAATGCGAACTCAAATGTTTAATTGAACCAATAGTATGTTATAGTACATTTGTGGCTTCCCTATCTTAGTGAAATCATGGAACAAAAACACAACTTTGCTTAGTTTGAGGGCCATAATATGTTTAGCATCGTGTACCAGAAATATATCCAGGAGAGCTTATGTAGTCATTGCACTCTAGACTAATATCTCTAACCAATAAGAGTTGAAGTTAAGTTCCCTTGCTTAAGCATATGTTTTTATTATTTTGGATTTTTAGTTTAAAAAAAAAAAAAATTCAAAGTTTGAGAATAAGAGTCTACAAAGCTATGAAGATCAAGAAATATCATGAAGAAAAGTTCAAAAAATCAAAGAAGACTCAAGAATAAAGGCAATTTGTCAAGTTATTAGTTATTGTAGTTTTTATTTCTAGGTTATTTTTCCATATGTATGCTTGGGGACTTAGTCAAAAATTACATTGAGGTTAAGAAAGATTTCTGAGGATATATTCGGAGGGATGCATAAAATGAATGTTGTTCAAAAGAAGTGGGCAAGTGTTTTTGAAGATTGTGAGTATTTAGGATTGGGGAAGTTTTAGGAATCATTAGACACAAATGTATGCATTGAGGTTTCGATGTAATGGTTGGGTTCAAGACGGATTGTCTTGTGCGATGTTGGTGATGAAAGTTTTGATGACATGCTAAAGTCAGTTTTGCTTGAGGACAAGCAAAGTTCAAGTGTGGGGTATTTTGATATCGCAATAATTATACATATATTTCGAGCGATATTTATGTATTTTTAGCTATATTTTGGTATGATTTAAGATAAAAGGTACTTATAAAGTTTGAAATTCCATTTTACAGCTAAAAATCATTTCTAAAGAAAAAGGAGAAGAAAATGTGCAAAAATCCGCAAAAAGAAGTGAAAGAAATTGCATGAAGAAAAACGAGATCAAAAAGTCAAAGAATTCAAAAAAATAGCCGCGTTGGAAAGACGAGAAAACAAAATAAAAATATAAAAAAAAAAGAATTTAAATTAATTAATGATGTTTAATTAAAATAAATTATTGGGAATTAATTATTTAATTTCTAAATAATTTATATTAATTTAATTAATTTAATTTAATTTAAATTGGAAAAAGAAAAAAAAATATATAAAAGAAACAAAAAAAGTTCGGAACTAGCCCAAAACCCGAAGCCCTGATCCATTCTCGCGACCCAGATCCGGAAAAGTCGAGCCTGATCCGAACCATCCGATCCGGAACCATATGCACTCACAGCCAAATCCGTCCACCGATGCCCGGTACCCGGATCCGACCCGATATAAGATCCGCGCTTTTTTTTAGCCTGTGACGTCATCGGTGATGTCACCTTTTTGACCCGCGAACAGATTCCGGCCCGGCTCCGACCCGCTTATCCGATTCGTTTACTCTCACACAGGATCCGCGCCTCGACCCGGTTGACGACCCAAGTCCGATCCGGTACTATTCACAGCTCTAAACGACGTCGTTTTGGCTTCCAGATTTGCCAATTCCGATTCCATTCCGTTTTTAACCATTTTTTCCCCACTTTTTCCTATTTTAAACCCATTCCTTTCCAACCAATACTCAATAATTCACCACCTTTAAACTTTCCAACCATTTATTCCCATCTTTTTATTTCTTTTGAATTCTTTTTCATAAGATTTAGATTGGATCTTAGATCCAATCTCAATTTATTTCTTTTTGGTGTTTAATTCTCCCAATTTTTACTATAAATACCACCATTTTTCACCACAAAGAAGAAAGGAATAAAGGAAAAAAAGGAAGACATTGCAATTATGCATTTTGATACACAAATTTCTTCCAACCTTTGAACCAATTTTCTACAATTGGGGATTCAAGAGTCAAAGAGCTAAGGAATTGAAGATTGCAGTGACATTAGGGACTACACCGGGTTTGTTTTATCGAAATGTTTAACATTCTCAATATGTTTTCTATATATGTTGTAACTTTAATTATGGGCTAAAATTCCCTTTGCTTTCACTTGGATAATGAAACCTTGAAAATATGATTTAATTTATATTATTCGGATACTAATTGTTATTTATTTTATCATGCATATTTGATCATTTATTTTTATACGTTGAATTTTTGTAATAAATTTTCCTATAACTAAGTTAATATTTTTAAAAGGATCAATTTAAATATATTATCTTGAATCATAAATTTTTCATGACCATTGATATTTATGACTAGTGATGGACAAAATCCTAGGATTAGGCAAAATAAAATACTAAAAATTTAACATGTATATTTTGTATCGTATGACCAACTTACGATTCCTATTAGTTTTACGACCACTAAAATTAATAGTTTGATCAAATGTTTGCATGATACGAATTAAATATTGTTAATAAAATTGTTAATTGCATGACAATTGTTTTTAATTATTTTTATTATCAAAACGGTAAAAATTAGATCATGATTTTTAACCAATTTTAGAAATCGGTAAATAACTAATAATATCCATTGCACTTAATATAAATCATTCATTACTAAAAGGTGGAATTAAATCTAAGTGAAAGCATCCTTATCATTCTTGATTCTTAAAAACCAATTCTTGTTCTATATTTGTTTTTACACTTTAATCGTTAAAATTCTCATTATTTGTCTCGTTACTAAAAATTCCCCCAAGTTTCTTATCTTTTAAGTTAATTAGCGACAAATAGTCTAAACGTAAATCATACTCGTTTCCCCAAGTGTTCGACATCCGTTCTTACCATTGCTATATTACAATTACAATTAGGTACACTTGCCTAAGTCGTGTAGTAAATTCTAGCATCGGTAATTTCGACCCTATAAATTTAAGATTAGAGTGAATTTTACACATTAAGTTTTTGGCGCCGTTGCCGGGGAAACGGTTTTATTTGGTTTAGTCTTATTGTTTGTTAGTTAACGTTAAAAAAAATATATATATAAAAAAAAAAATTTAAATTTTTTTTTAATTAAAAAAACGAAAGTGATTTAAAATATTAAATTTACTTATTAAAAATTTAAAAAAAAAATAATAATAATAATAAAAAAATTAAATTTTTTTTTTCTTTTAATTTAGTATTGCAGACATTTCCTTAGTTAAGTTAATTATAGGTTGTTAAATTTCCTTAGTTAACTATAGATTGTTAAATTTACTTATAAAAAAAATAAAAAAAATAAAAAAAAATATATATATATTTTTTATAAAAATAATAAAAAATAATAATAATAATAATAATAATAAATAATGGTATCAGAGCCATGTTTATATTGCATGAATAACCTTATTTAATTCACGTGTAATACGAGTAATTCTACTTACCAGAACAGAGTTTGGAATTGGTACGTTGGTTTTGGTTGCTGGATTTCAGAAAAGTTATATTTATAATATACACCGAAATGATCCTGCCTCCCGGCTGCCTCTCTCTGTCTGTTCTCTATTTGATAGTCAAAGTATTACACAAAAATTAAATAAATAATTTATGCAGTATAATCAATTCACTTTATTTAATTTAAATGATTTTAAATTTCGAATTGAAAGGACAATTTCTTCACCTTCTACGAGAAACTCATTTTGCAAAAAGAGAAAGAGGATATACCCCTCCAACTCACTGAAAACAATTAAGTGAGGGGTAGAGTCTGGCTCATGACTCATTTAAAAAGAAGCGCTTGCGGGAGGCAACCCGATGTTTTGATTTTTGAATTTGGTGTGTTTATTTTCAGTATGTTTGGTGTGAATTTTCTTTTTAGTTTGTGTTTTTGTTTTCAATAAAAGTGCTTTTTAATGGTTTTATTTTTTCTGTGAAAGTTACTTTTCAGCTTAGAAACAGGTGATGGTCAGAATGGTGTAAAGTAAATTTCTGAAGTGCAAATTACAATTGGAGCAATGGCATCACATAAGTGTGGGGTGATTCCCCACAAAGAGCAGGATGGAAAACTGAAGCTGATGCTGACCAACGGGAAAGCATTATTCGAAGGATGAAGCAAGTGTTCGGCCGACACAAGTCAAATCCAACTCACTCAGCGAAAAGGAGTAATTGATCTAATAACGCAATGTGTACTTGGCCAGTATACAAAGCGTTAAATTCAAGAATCGCGTAGAGAATCCCAATAATTGCATTACGCAACGTGTCCAAATCTTATACGCGACACGTAAATGCACCTGTTCAGAGAAATTGTGCGGAAAAAGATTCAGATGCCACACTTACCTAAATCTCCAACTGGTTCAAAAAGAAAAGATTTACATGCACTTCAACATCACAAACAGAAAAGTACACTCAACACTTGTCCCACGCAAATCAGAATTTCGACCTCGCCACTGCAATACCCCAGGGGAGTCTGTTCATTTTTCTCCCTTTTTACTTTTATGTGCTTTAATTTTACATACAATGGGGACATTGTATGATTTAAGTGTGGGGTAGGGGGTCGAATAAGGAAACCAAGCATTTTTGATAAAAATTGAAAATTTTGAAAATTTTTGCTAGATTCACATTTATTGAATAATGGTTTAATTCAGAAATCTAGTAAAAATTAAAAAGTTTTATTGTGTTGAAACTTAAGTTGTTAACGTTGTGTGGGATGATCCAATGCGAACTCAAATGTTTAATTGAACCAATAGTATGTTATAGTACATTTGTGGCTTCCCTATCTTAGTGAAATCATGGAACAAAAACACAACTTTGCTTAGTTTGAGGGCCATAATATGTTTAGCATCGTGTACCAGAAATATATCCAGGAGAGCTTATGTAGTCATTGCACTCTAGACTAATATCTCTAACCAATAAGAGTTGAAGTTAAGTTCCCTTGCTTAAGCATATGTTTTTATTATTTTGGATTTTTAGTTTAAAAAAAAAAAAATTCAAAGTTTGAGAATAAGAGTCTACAAAGCTATGAAGATCAAGAAATATCATGAAGAAAAGTTCAAAAAATCAAAGAAGACTCAAGAATAAAGGCAATTTGTCAAGTTATTAGTTATTGTAGTTTTTATTTCTAGGTTATTTTTCCATATGTATGCTTGGGGACTTAGTCAAAAATTACATTGAGGTTAAGAAAGATTTCTGAGGATATATTCGGAGGGATGCATAAAATGAATGTTGTTCAAAAGAAGTGGGCAAGTGTTTTTGAAGATTGTGAGTATTTAGGATTGGGGAAGTTTTAGGAATCATTAGACACAAATGTATGCATTGAGGTTTCGATGTAATGGTTGGGTTCAAGACGGATTGTCTTGTGCGATGTTGGTGATGAAAGTTTTGATGACATGCTAAAGTCAGTTTTGCTTGAGGACAAGCAAAGTTCAAGTGTGGGGTATTTTGATATCGCAATAATTATACATATATTTCGAGCGATATTTATGTATTTTTAGCTATATTTTGGTATGATTTAAGATAAAAGGTACTTATAAAGTTTGAAATTCCATTTTACAGCTAAAAATCATTTCTAAAGAAAAAGGAGAAGAAAATGTGCAAAAATCCGCAAAAAGAAGTGAAAGAAATTGCATGAAGAAAAACGAGATCAAAAAGTCAAAGAATTCAAAAAAAATAGCCGCGTTGGAAAGACGAGAAAACAAAATAAAAATATAAAAAAAAAAGAATTTAAATTAATTAATGATGTTTAATTAAAATAAATTATTGGGAATTAATTATTTAATTTCTAAATAATTTATATTAATTTAATTAATTTAATTTAATTTAAATTGGAAAAAGAAAAAAAAATATATAAAAGAAACAAAAAAAGTTCGGAACTAGCCCAAAACCCGAAGCCCTGATCCATTCTCGCGACCCAGATCCGGAAAAGTCGAGCCTGATCCGAACCATCCGATCCGGAACCATATGCACTCACAGCCAAATCCGTCCACCGATGCCCGGTACCCGGATCCGACCCGATATAAGATCCGCGCTTTTTTTTAGCCTGTGACGTCATCGGTGATGTCACCTTTTTGACCCGCGAACAGATTCCGGCCCGGCTCCGACCCGCTTATCCGATTCGTTTACTCTCACACAGGATCCGCGCCTCGACCCGGTTGACGACCCAAGTCCGATCCGGTACTATTCACAGCTCTAAACGACGTCGTTTTGGCTTCCAGATTTGCCAATTCCGATTCCATTCCGTTTTTAACCATTTTTTCCCCACTTTTTCCTATTTTAAACCCATTCCTTTCCAACCAATACTCAATAATTCACCACCTTTAAACTTTCCAACCATTTATTCCCATCTTTTTATTTCTTTTGAATTCTTTTTCATAAGATTTAGATTGGATCTTAGATCCAATCTCAATTTATTTCTTTTTGGTGTTTAATTCTCCCAATTTTTACTATAAATACCACCATTTTTCACCACAAAGAAGAAAGGAATAAAGGAAAAAAAGGAAGACATTGCAATTATGCATTTTGATACACAAATTTCTTCCAACCTTTGAACCAATTTTCTACAATTGGGGATTCAAGAGTCAAAGAGCTAAGGAATTGAAGATTGCAGTGACATTAGGGACTACATCGGGTTTGTTTTATCGAAATGTTTAACATTCTCAATATGTTTTCTATATATGTTGTAACTTTAATTATGGGCTAAAATTCCCTTTGCTTTCACTTGGATAATGAAACCTTGAAAATATGATTTAATTTATATTATTCGGATACTAATTGTTATTTATTTTATCATGCATATTTGATCATTTATTTTTATACGTTGAATTTTTGTAATAAATTTTCCTATAACTAAGTTAATATTTTTAAAAGGATCAATTTAAATATATTATCTTGAATCATAAATTTTTCATGACCATTGATATTTATGACTAGTGATGGACAAAATCCTAGGATTAGGCAAAATAAAATACTAAAAATTTAACATGTATATTTTGTATCGTATGACCAACTTACGATTCCTATTAGTTTTACGACCACTAAAATTAATAGTTTGATCAAATGTTTGCATGATACGAATTAAATATTGTTAATAAAATTGTTAATTGCATGACAATTGTTTTTAATTATTTTTATTATCAAAACGGTAAAAATTAGATCATGATTTTTAACCAATTTTAGAAATCGGTAAATAACTAATAATATCCATTGCACTTAATATAAATCATTCATTACTAAAAGGTGGAATTAAATCTAAGTGAAAGCATCCTTATCATTCTTGATTCTTAAAAACCAATTCTTGTTCTATATTTGTTTTTACACTTTAATCGTTAAAATTCTCATTATTTGTCTCGTTACTAAAAATTCCCCCAAGTTTCTTATCTTTTAAGTTAATTAGCGACAAATAGTCTAAACGTAAATCATACTCGTTTCCCCAAGTGTTCGACATCCGTTCTTACCATTGCTATATTACAATTACAATTAGGTACACTTGCCTAAGTCGTGTAGTAAATTCTAGCATCGGTAATTTCGACCCTATAAATTTAAGACTAGAGTGAATTTTACACATCAAGTTTTTGGCGCCGTTGCCGGGGATAGATAAATTTCACATCACCTGGTATATAGGATGTTAGCATGCGATAGTGATCTGTAGATCTGCGTGTTTTTCTGTTGACTGGTTATAGGTTTATCTGTTATGTATATGTCGACATGTTATGTTTGGTTGGGTTGAGGCGGTCTTGCTTTGTGCTGAATGCCAATATACCCGGGGCGGTCCTGATAAACTGTACGCCCTGCGAGGCAGTCCAGTCAGGCCGAAGGCCTGGAGAGCGGTCCAGATAGGTTGTGGTCCCTACGAGGCAGTCCAGTCATGCCGAAGGCTCGAAGAGCTGTCCAGATAGGCTGTAGGCCCTGCGAGGCGGTCCAGTCAGGTTGAAGGCTCAGTTATGTATGCTTTTGTTTGTTATGTTTGTGTGGTGGTACTTTGGGGGAATTCACTAAGTTTTGGCTTACGATTTTAGTTTATTGTTTTAGGTACTTCTGATGATCGCGGAAAGGCGAAGGCGTGACCGTGCACATCCTCCTACTTTATGGCCTTATGATTTTGGGATACTCTGATATTGATAAACACTTTGGAAACAATGATTTTGTAAACATTTTATGATTATGGTGATTTTTTAGATGTTACACTTGCACTGCCCATAACAACATTTCACTAATAGTCTCCTACTATCATTTTTTTGTAACATAATTTATAACCATTTGCTACAACATAGTTACACATAATATGTTTTAGTTGTTTAGGACTCACAAATCTCATACCTAATACAAGTTTCTGCCTTTTCCAATGAACATTCTCATTGTAAATAGCTTGGTGAGTTGATATTACCTCATCCTCATGAAATTTATCATATGGCTCTTCACAAGATGGACTGGGGGGGGGGGGGGGACTTACTCCTTTAGGCACAACTTACTTAGAAACTCATCATCTTTTATCTTGTTCATAGGAATGCACTCATCAGGTTTAGTATCCACTTCCATGTGAATTCCATCATCTTCCTCGCCTTGCAAATCCTCCTTTGCACCTTGGATATCATCCCTACCACCATGTAAATCCCGCATGCCGATTCCATCATCCATATCTATACGACTTTGCACTTCTTCATGAACTTCATTTTCACCAAACAATTCCTCTAAAGAACTGCAAACTTCTGCTTGCTCTTCAAGAATCCATTGATGTACATTAACACCAAGATGTTCCATGTATACATCAATTACACAATAAAAAACATACACTACTTCGATTAGTTCCATGTAATCCATGTCGGTGGTGATTATCCTCAATCTATAAGGAAAGTCAATATCGGGCATGCAAAAGTACACATTCACAAATCTCTCAACAACGAATATTTCAAGGAACCCCACAAATTCGTTCTTGTCCATTCCAAAAAAATCAACATCATCAAACCTTTGCTCGGCTCCATCTGAGTAAGTAATACAGGGGTACCTGGTAAAAATTCTGGAAAAATGTAGATCAATCTTCATGAAAACGGTTATAGAAAAGACAAAGTTCGCCGATTTGAGTGACGAACAGTCGAAGAAAAGGGCAAGACCAAAGAACAATTGAACAAAGGACTTGGATAAGGATGTTATAGAAGAAAGAGTTCGAAAGAGACACTTGAGGGGTTTAAAACATACAATATGTCTCATTAACTCATATACACGTGGCAACGTCGTCGATTTAATTAATCTAATCGGATATTACGTGGAATTAGAAAATTGCTACGTGGGATGGGTGTCATTAGGTGACCCCTTCATATTTCCAATAGTGCCCTTTTAAAACTAGAAACAGAAGTACATGCCCTTAAAATGCAAAAAATACTCACCAGGGACCATTTAAATCATTATACTTAAGTTTGTAGGGCTCCAGTGACAATAACCCAACCATTAATCCCTATGAGACCCTTCTTGCCTTTCCTGTTGTTGGCATCTCCATGTCTGGACTCCATCATCTCCATCTTTGTCGCCGACAACCACATTGGAAATTTGAAATCAACGATGCCTTCGAAGATCAAATGCTTCACTCACAAAAAAAACATATCCTAAATTTGATCTCCAACAATCCTAAATTACTCTGCCATCCACTTCCTTCTAAAAACCCAATAAGACTCCACCAGACCAGAAATCCTAAAAATATCATGTGATCAACTCAGGAAGCCACAAAGCAAACTCGACTTCCAATTCTTTTTCACCTCAGTCTATATGACTATATGTGATTGTTGTACCTAGCAAACTCAAGTAGTTGCTGCATCTTTGTTTCTAGGGCTTGCGATCTGTTGGTATTTTCTTCTTTTGAGAACCGATCAGAAAAGAGAATGGTATGGTAGCAAGGGTGATCTTTTCTCATCGATCGAATTCACCTATGGTAAGTCTTCAAACAGAGACGGTACCTACCCAATTATTAACCTCTAATTTTGTCATAGGAATCATTACCCGTTATGGTAATTCCGGAGAAATGGGTTGCGCACCAAAGGTGTTCGACAAAATGCTAGAAAGAAAAGAACTTCCATATATTTCATGTAGTTGTTGCTTAACATGTCCTTATCGATTCAAATCCCTCTCTGGTAACATGGTAACAAGGGATGCAACATTCATCATCTACCCATCAGCCCTTCTAAATCACCTTACAAATCATCAACCAATCTTGATTCGATTTCAGATTCTGGGGTGGACTACCATCTCCATCCCATGTTTTGATCATCACGTATTGTACCTCCGATCACCATCGCCATTACTACCATCACCATCACCACAACCTTTGCTACATCCCAATCACACACTCACCATCATTAACCCCTGCTACGTTCATCAACCTTTCGCATTATCATACCTGTAACTTGGAAAAGAATAGAGAAGACACAGAGAGAGGCGGAAATGGGAGTACTTGCTTGCTCGATTTCTTCTGTTTGAACAGTAGCACACAATAAAAATAAAAAATTAAATAAGAATACAAAAATGGTCCTTGTAGTATTTGTATAATTTAAATTTAGTCAAATGGAAATTTCGTGAATTAGAAAAAATTAACAGGCCAAGATTTAGATTTAATGGCAGAGCGACCGATTATGCTTGATTTTGAAACCACAAGAACCACCGGTGTAACATTTTCTAAAATATCTTGAAAATGCTATTTTTCAGAAACCACAAGGATCATTTTTGAAATTTTGTCATATTAAAAATAGGGTCTATGATTTTTTTTTACACAATGACCTTTTCTATTTATTTGAAAACTACTTGGACCAAAAAAATGTGCTTTTAGAAATAATACAACACTTAGACTATTATAACACACATTTTAACACATTTGCATTAGCATGCTATGGCACTATGCTATGACACAATGTGATATATATGTGTGTCTTTGAGCCGGTATGAGACATGTAGAATAACGAAATAAGTTGAGCTATATAAGAGACATGTCATTATCGGTTCGTCGGATATACAAAATTACATTATTTGATCCCCAGGAGCGGTTTTAGTGAGGTGTCCGGTGTGGCACCGGCAACACCTATTTTTCCCATACGTAGTGGAAAAATATTTGATTTTTAAAATTTTTACCTATTGTGTCACTACGTAAAAAAAATCATGCAACTACGTAAAAAAATGTGTCACTCTATGGAGGATTACCAAGCCTAAATATATAATTAGAAGTTTACAACTTATAATTAGTCAATTAGGAGCCTAATGTTTTAATCCACTATTAATTGTATATGTAGCACAAAGCCCCAAATAAAAAATGAATCGGACAAAATAGCCCAATCCTTAATTGGTTGAAAGTGTTCAACCGACAATTAGAAGGAAAAAAAAATCATGAGGCAGCCTCCTCACGAGTCACGACCTCATTGTTTCTTCCCTTATGTCTGTTCTTTTGTGTTTCTTCCCTCTATGGCCCCTGCATCGACATTTGACAATTGACAAAGCTAAAGGGCAAGGTTGTGTTTCTTGATTATAAAACGACTCTATCATTCACTCCAAGGTGCCAACTCTAGAATGAAGCAAATAAGTATTATTGATACTTTGAAAATTTACCAATTCTTTTAGTTATTCGAAATTGGTATATTTTTATTGAAGTTATTGTTTGACTTGGGTGAAATTGATATGTTTTCATTGAAGTTTTTTGTTTTATTAGGTGAAATAACTATGTTTTTATTGAAGTTATTGTTTGATAGGTGAAATTTCTATGTTTTTATTGAATTTATTGTTTGATTAGGTGAAATTGTTATGTTTTTTTAGGTTAAACTAATTGTTTTTCTAACCAAAAGACCAAGACCTAATCCTAATGAAAGTGGTGAAGTATCTCCCCAAACACCAATTACCAATCAATCAATCCATTTAATTTTTAATTCTAATGCAACTCCATAAGCTCCAATCACCAATCAATCAATCCCTTCGGGTTCTAATGCAATTCTACAAACACCATGCTCTAATGAACCTAATGATAGTGTTGATTTGAAAGATCTTCCAAAGGACCGACGGATAGGCCAAAGATTACAAGTTACAAATCAAATGTAAGAGATGATGTAAGAAGATCTTATTTGCTTCAAGGACCTTGTCAAATAAGGGTATATAAGTTTCCAAAAAAGAAAATAGGTGATAGATTAAGAAGATTTGTTTCTTCTTGGTTTGATGATTTTAATTACCTGGAATATAGTGTGAAAAAGAATAAAACATATTGTTTATATTGTTATGTGTGTGGAGACCTCATGGATCAAATAGGAGGGATAGATGCAAGTTTTCCCAAGGTTTTGATGTTTGGAATAAAAAAGATGCATTTTCGTACTCATAGTGTTGATAGTTTTCACAACAAAGCAAGAGAAAAGTATGAATTTTTAATGAGAGAAAAACAAACTATTAATGTAGTCTTCAGGAGGCAAATCGAAGCAGAAGACAATAAATATAAAGCTTGATTATGTGTTTCTATTATTGGTTATAGACTTTTATTGAAAATCAGTTTACCTTTTCGTGGTCATGATGAGTCGGTTAACTCGGAAAATAAAGGGCTTTACATTGTAGTGTTAAAAACCATTTGAGAGAATAATGAATATATTTTCAACAATATTTTGGAAAATGCTCCTAAAAACAATCAAGTGATTTGCACTAAAACTAAAAAAGAACTTGTGTAATGTTTTGCACAAGAGATTATTTTGATTATTCGCCAAGAGATTGGTCAAGATGTATTTGCTTTACTGGTTGATGAATATAGTGATATCTCAAAAAAAGGAACAAATTGCTATTTTTTTTTTGCGATATGTTGATAGACTTGTCTTTGTGAATGAAAGATTCATTAGAATTGTGCACGTGAATGATACATCCTCTTTGACACTCAAAAACGCCATAAATGAAGTACTTACAAGTAATAAGTTGAGTTTTAGTCTGGTAATTTATTCAATACTTTTTTGTTATTTGCATTTAATTTAATTCGCTTTATGTGTAATATTATATATATATATATATATATATATATATATATATATATATATATTAATATTTTTAATAGGTAAGAGGACAAGGTTACGATAGGGCTAGCAATATGCGGGGGGAATTCAATGGTTTGAAAGTTTTGATATTACAAGAGAATGACACAATTTTTTTTTATGTACATTGTTTTGCACACCAACTTCAATTAGTGGTTGTGGTTGTAGCAAAAAAACATGATGGTGTTAGTGACTTTTTTGAGAAAATTTCGTTGGTGGTTAATGTTGTTTGTGCCTCATGTAAAAGAAAAGACTTACTACGAGATCAAGCAAGAGAATGGGTGCAAAAAGGCTTTTGTATTGGTGATCTTGAAACCGGAAGATGGTTAAATGAAGAGACTACACTTGTTCGAGCGGATTATACAAGATATGGGTCACACAACACACTCACAAGTTTGATGAAGTTGTTTGCGGGCGTTCTTGTAGTTTTAGATTTTGTGAAAGATGATGGAGGGTCATTGGGAAATCCTCAACAAGCGTCCGGAATCATAACATATTTTAAATCATATAAGTTTGTGTTTTACTTATATATGATGTATGACATTTTATGCCTCACGGGTACATTGTCTAAGCAACTTCAAAAAAAAGATATAGACATTTTAGAAGCAGATTTGATGGTTAGAGGGACACTAGACACATTAGAATCTTTAAGAAACACATGATTTGATAGCATTTTCCCAAAGGTATCATCTTTTTGTCAAACACACAATATTGATACTTTGGATATGGAAGATTTGTATGTTGGTGTGAGAAACCGTAAGACCTCAAAGACTAATAGATTTCATTTTGAAGTTGAAATCTTCAACACGTTGGTGGATGTGAAACTTACAGAATATCGAGATCGATTTAGTGAAACAAGCACCCAGTTACTAGAATACATGGGTGCTTTGAGCCCTTGTTATTAATTTGCACAATTTGACAAATCAAAGTTGTTGAAGTTGGGTAAGTTGTACAAGTATGACTTTGATGATTCGGATATGATAGATCTTGAAGGACAACTTGAGATATTTTATCACACTTGCATCAAAGATGAGCGCTTCACTAGTTTGAAAGGAATTTTCAACCTTTATCATTTGATGGTTAGTACGGGAAACATCGGTCTTATCATTTGGTTTATAAGCTTTTAAAGTTGGCTTTGATTTTACCCGTAGTGACCACAAGTGTAGAAAGATGTTTTTCGAATATGAAGCTCTTGAAGACCGACTTGCGCAACAAAATTGAAAATGACTTTTTGAACGACGTGTTGCTTTGGTATGTTGAGAACGAAGCACTTGTGAAAGTTGTGTCTGAAAAAGTAATTGAGCGCTTTCAAAAGATGTCTCCACGAAGAGGACAAAGTTAAGTTGTAATAGATCATTGTTATGTTTTTAACTTTTTATCTAATGAACCGTTTTTTTTGTATTAGCGGTAATGAATTATTTTTATGTTTTATATTATGTTTAACCTGAAAAGAAAATTGTGCAACACCTCGTATTAATTCTTGCGCCTGCCCCTGTTGATCGGTCTAAAAATATAGTCATGTCACTATCACTTCCTTCAATTTTCTATCACAAAATTAAGGAAATGGTCACCACTTCACGTCACTAATATTATTTTATTTTTTATTTATTTTAATACAACATTTAATAAAATATATTTATTTTCACATTATAAAATTAATTAGAAATATAAATGACCTAACTAAAAATATAAATTACATAATTAAAAATAAAAAACTTCATAATTAAAAATATAAATTACATAATTAAAAATACAGTATTGATTTATATTCATCGTCGTCCTCATTTTGATAATTTTCTCATGTCAAATGCGTACAATAATTGATTCCAATCATTCTTGGGAAACAATGTTAACCACTATGTGTTGCATATGATAGGTTTTAGGGGTTACAACTACAACGCCTTAAGCGGAAAACAATCAAACAATTCAATTGATTAGGACACATGCAACCTAATTGGATCTATGTCTTTCAAGTAAAGCAACATACTATGAACCCTAGGTTATAAAACTTTTCTATGATCTAATTAACTATAATAACAAGAAAAACTAACCTTTAAGATTGTTGTAGTCAACAATCTTGAATTCCTCATTGAAAACCTTTGGTAGCAAGCGCCACAAGTGTCGCGCCTCTAATGCTCACAAACAAACCCTAGCAACCAAGGAAAACTATATAGAGAGGGGAGAAGCCAAAATTTCGTCCAAGGCACTTAGAAGGAAGGCTTAGCCGAAATTCAACCCTAATGAGGGTTTATATAGGTGTTAGGAAGGCATTGGATAAGGCAGATATCTCCAAGATAACCCTAATCCCTTAACTTCCTCTTTAAGGCATCCAAGGCACCCAAGGCACCCTTAGAGCCCAAAGAAACTCTATAGACACTCTATATTTCGTTCCCCCCCTCTCTAGGGAGGGTCTAGAATTGTCCAATGCTCAACTATTGACCATTGTCACCTTTAGTCCTCCTACTTTTAATTAATCCAATTAATCCCAAAATTAATCTAATTAAATTCTGATTAATTATTAATTAAATATTACAATTTCTAATCAATATATTACTCTCATAATATATTAACAAATCATTTGTTTTGATAATTAATCTATTAACCATATACTAAATTAATAAATCATTCTTCTCTCTCTAAAAGTCATCCTATTCAATTGTCAGGTTTGAAGGCAACCCAAAAGGACTGTGCTACTATCAATTCAAGTATATACCAATTATAGTTATGGTCTTAGACACCTAATCCAACAGTATCCCACTTGGATAAGTCTAATAACTATAACTGCCAGTATAACTACCGAATTGACTAGCAAATTGTAGCTACCAAAAGCCGTTGTCGAACTCTGACCTAGTCAGCAACGTGTCCTTAGATAAGTGATCAAATATTCCTCCATTCTACGATATATCGTACGAACATGAGACATAGATTATAATCAATCTCATTGTCCAAGTTTTGCTTCCCGATTTCTGATTTATGACGACTGATTCAGACTACCAATTGAACACATCAATTCAGTCCAGGCTTGGCCTATATGTCATCATCAGAACATCGAGGGGCCCACATATATCGCTTTTCCCGTTAGGGCAAAAGGAACAGATAAACTTCGACTTCTATGCTTGCACTATTCACTCATCGAATCACACACAACAATACGTTTTATAACATCAAGTTACTGATGCGTTTACGTATTATCAGTGCACAGCTGACTCGTAAACAACAACTCATATATCTCCGTTTTAATAATATAAGATATTATCGTCTCAAAATTACTTGTGATAAAATCCATGAAGTAATTCTCTGAGCGTGAGTTTATCCAATACTCAATATCCCCATTTCCAAGTACTCACGAACATTGCAACAAAACTATTGCTAAGTCTAAACCCTTAGACAATCTACAATTCAATTCATGACACTCTTAATTCGCTATTTACTTCCAAAAGTACGAGCGACTGTGGATGTTTGAATAATCCAATTATTCGGGAAGCAAAACATGCAAAGTGAAACACAATAATAACATAATTAACTATGGTATCAAAACTATTGAATATAAATAAAACTCTTATTATTTAATCACCGTATTAATTAGACTTTATTAATTGTATAATGTTTCGATTAATCAACTAAACACTTGAATTAACCATCAGTCATGCCCTGTTATAAACATGCATACTATGTTTCTCTATGGTCCTTCCTCTGCGAACAGATCGATTGGACACTATTCCAATGATGCTCATTTTACATTTCCAAATTCTTGTGACTACTAGAATGTGTTAGTGTTCAACCTTAAATGCGTTGATCTTTAGCAATGCCGAGGCTCCAAAGTCACAGAGACTTAGGCAGCGATATTAACAATTCCATGGAAACGAAGTCTCAAATTCAAAGTACACTCCTTGAACATCCTTCTTGCATTAAAGTTCCTAACTCACATGTAGATTTCAATCATCAACTCTTATTATGGAAACATTTCCATATTCCCATATGACCATCAATTTTGATCAAAAATCATCTCAATCTAAAATATGTCACTATGGTCCTTCCAGGTACTACTATACTTCCAACTGTCCACAAGCAATCAATCTTCTGGTAAACCTCAGATTGTTCTTGACAGTTGTTTAACAACTTTAGTCAGACAAAGTTCTAGTCCTTTTTCCCTCTCAATGCCCCAGGCATTTGGAAAATCAGAACATGTGCATATTATAGCATATGAAAACGATCCTATATACGAAGCATATGAGTCTCGGTTCATAATGTATTACATAAATACCTGATATCTACTCGGTCTCTTGCTATAATATTTCCATATAACGAATTTCCGATGTTGATTCATTTCAACACGATATTCATATATGTTCATGACTAAGTTCCATTAAAACTTTCAATCTAAACTTTTAGATTTGAAATGAAGTATGAGTGCCCTCTCCCTTAAGCCTTACTATAGAGAAATAATTCCCAAACTTTCCAACTTGCAAATATGTAAACTTTGTTTCCTACAAATAGTATTGCCAACTTGCAACACTTAGCATAACAACTATCTTCCTACTAGCATAACAATTATGCTCACACTAGCTTTGACATGTATCCATAAATCAACTGGACTTCTAGAAATCAACACTGTTGACTTTCTTACTAAAGTGCATATTTCTGATACGTGATGCTTTGATAAGTCTCCATCTAGACTTCTCAAACTCATACACCTTCATTAGATAGCATATGTATGTGTTTAAACCCTTTCAGAACTTATAACTATAAGTCCTGAATGTTAAAACTATTTCTTGCCATTTCTCATAATTCGAACTATGAAAAAGGGATGCCGTAATCATATGCGAATTTGAGAACACAATTATCATAACTGCTAACCATCTACTAGCGAAAGTGTTTCCTCGTAATCATTTTCATGAACTAGAACGAAACCTTTTGCCACCTAGATTTTATGGTGTATATGTTCCCATCCATGTGAATCTTATCATTTCCAACCTACAATCATAAGATAAGGTTGAGGATAAAACCAAAATCAAATCTAGGTTTCCTTTCATGGACTGAACTTTACTTATTCTTAATTTCTTGCCTTCTGGTAGAACAAGGGCCTACCAGCTCTTCTAAGTTGTCAAGCAGCTCACTTCTATTGACCAATGTACTATCACTGACCAACGTGCTCTTTCTTTTGCAGTCAAATGAAAACCATAGAACTCATAGGCATTGCCAACTCAACTGGAAGGTGCACAGAAACAAGAATGTGTTAACTTAACATGATAGGTTATCAACCTCAGGTCGTGTGCTAGTGATAACTAAAAGGTTTATTCTTAACTGAATCTTGAAACTTTTCAAGATCAATAAGACTCCTACTGACTTCTTGTGTAACAATCCAAAATTTCAAAAGAAATTTTTCATTTTAAATAATTAAAACCTTTCCAATAAACCACAAAATGTCAAGAATAATTGTTTTCAAATTCATAATATCAACATTTTTATTTCAAATATCAGAGTGTCCCATAAAAACGCTTGAGAGAGTGCATGTCACGCTATCAAGCCTTGCCCTTGCCCTTAGGCTCAGATTTACCTGAAATAAATCAACAAACTGTAAGCTAATGCTTAGCGAGTTCCCCATAGCATACCCCACACAGTCCACATAATCACATATACCATATTAGCTATAAAAGCTACATAAACCACATAAGCCATGAATACAACATATAAGGATGCCATGGAAACCCTCCAAGGTCTTACACCTAGTGCCACTGGAACCCCCACGTGGTCTTAACTACCTGTCATGGGAACCATTACATGGTCTTCCTGCCATGGGAACCCCCACATGGTCTTTACTACCAAGAAATATCACACAAGCCAAACATGCAAATATACTAGGATGCCATGGAAACCCTCCAAGGTCTTACACCAATGCCATGGGAACCCCCACATGGTCTCAATCTACTGCCATGGGAACGCCCCGGGATCTTCCATGCAAGAGTTATACCAACATAATGCATAATCAATCAACAATCTACATATCATAAAATGGGCCGGCCTTGGTGCCTTAGACCCATTGGTATGGTGAGAAGACTCACCTCTCAAGAATGCTGAACTGATAAGATAGGATCAGATAAGTCCCAACGCACAGCTCCAACTCAACCGCCTATAACCATCATGTGATTAACTTGTCAAAATCCTGACATACCATAAATACCCTCAAGGTCAAACTTGGTCAACTCTGGTCAAAGTCCAAGTCAACAGTCCATGTTGACCCCAACTCGTCGAGTGCATCTAGCAACTCGTCGAGTTCCTACAGAGTCCAGAAAACCGGGACAAACCCTAGCCAACTAACCGAGTTGTCTCATCAACTCGACGAGTTCACTCAATATCTAGTAGAAAGGGAAACCCGATCCAACTTGTCGAGTTGCCAGGTCAACTCGTCGAGTTTTCCCCCTGTTTGCTTATTCGGATGATACGTTGATTGCAGGGACTCTAGGGTCTAGATCTGAGACCTATAGGTGTCTATAAGGATAAAGTTTCCAACTTTATCCTCTAGAACCACTCAGAATGCTCTAAAGCCCTTAACAAAGGTTGGAAAGCTCAAAATCTTAGCCATGTGGTTCAAGACTCTAGGGATCTGGAATCCCTCCTTTCCAGAAAAGGTTCTAATCCTCAAAACGTTCCAAAGATGGAGACTTTATGGACATGCGTGTCCAATGCATGTCTTGAAGTCAAAATGGCCAAAAAGGGAAAATATACCCAAAAATCCATGCATGGCATCCATGCTTGACCAAAAGCTAGATCTAGCCCACCATGGGACCATTTTCCATGGAGATTCATAAAGTTGCAAACTTTATGAATCCTATGCATGCAATCGACAAGAATGAAAGGAAATAAAGAGTAAACTCAAGATCTAGTCATTCTCTAAGATAAAAATCGAGTCTTGAGTGCTTACAATAGTCCACAAGATGTTCAAGTTCAAGAGTGAGGGATTTGTTTGCTAGATCTTCTCCTTCTTCTCACTATCTTCTTCTTCTTAAGCTCCAAAAGTCACTCTAGCTCACAATATGAGAGAAATTGGAGATTGGGGTTTAGCACTGACGTTCTTAGGGTTTGGAGGTTGATGGAAGGTCAACCTCAAGGTTTTACAGAGGTTATATAGGGTGCAAACCCTAAAATTTAGGGTTTTCCTTTACAATGCCTACTCGTCAAGTTGTGCCTTCCAACTCGTCGAGTAGGTCCTAAATCCTGCGTCCCACAAATGATCTCCACTCGACGAGTTGGAACTCCCCAACTCGTCGAGTTCCAGTCTAAAACACTAAAATTCTAGAAAGAAATTGATACCTGAAACGAGCGTTACATCTTGACATATAAGTTTTTCTGTTAAGGAACATTCCTCGATAAGCAAAAAAAATATTGAAAAGTCGTTGTGGACTCTCGTCAAGAGAACACTTCATGTAATTGGTCTTAGTTTATCTTTTGTTTTAACCAAAACATCACAACTACCAATTCCAAATGTGCCAGAGTAAGAAAACATTATTACTCCACATTTTATGAGGTGTTATAAACCTACCTAGTTTGAAATAAGCTTCAAGATACGATTTTTAGTAATTAGAGTATGACTCTATGTAACGCCCGTAGATCCGGGCTAGTCAATTTAGAGACAATGAGCATCAAAAATGAGTTTTTGATGGAAGATTATTTAGAAGGAGTAATCTTAACCAAGTGGTAGTATATGTTCCAAGGGTTCCGTACATATAAAGAACGTCGAAATCCGAGTTATAACGAAGAAGTTATGGCTCGTCGAAGTTTTTCGGCAAAACCGGCACGACACCGGGAGACGTAAATAGTGAATTTACGATAGAGAATTTTTTAGCCTTAGTGAGCTAAAAAAAAGTTGTAGTATACGTTAAACCGAGAACATACAAAAAAAGAACGCCCAAATCTGACTTCGTATGAGGAAGTTATGAATTTTCTAAGATTTTGGCATAGCAGTGCATGGCCCGAAACTCGAAATTTAGTTCGAGCGGTTTTTGGCTTACGCAACCTAAATGAGAGTTGAAGATCTCATTAATAGGAACTTAACGGTAAAAAGACAGATGAAAACGGAGTCCGTATGAAGGAGTTACGAATTCTTCGTGGTCATTTAACAGTCTAATCTCATCCTACTGTTAAATTTAAGATCGGTCGAGAATTAGCCGACGGAGTCTAAATGAAATTTGTAGATCTTGTTTTTACCTACGCGTGGAAAAAAATAACGTCGAAAACGAAGCTCATATGCGAAATTTCCGGGGTTTAGAAGTCGGCAGGGTGTTGCTGCAAAAGGGGTGACGTGGCTGAATATGGGCCAAGGCTTTCTCCCCAAGAAAAGCCATCAGGTGATGACACATGGCACTAACTCGGCGAGTCAGTCACCCGACTCGGAGAGTCCATCAGGATTTCACCCTATAAATAGAAGTTCCGGGTCATGCCATTTCCACACACCTTAAAACCCTTCTTTCTCTCTCTAGAATTCTCTCTAGCCCCCCTTAAGCCCCCTAAAGTCTAGGTAAACCCCCTAGCACCCGAAGGAAGCCCCGAGGCTCCCGGAGTCCCTAGAAAAGAGCCTTTCGGCTCGGGAACGGTGCTCCAGCCAAACCCGTTTTTGCGAAAAACCCGCTGTAAGTGAGCTATGCCTACCCTATCTTTAGTATAACTTATGTTTTAATGTAGTAACATTATTAGGACCTTAAAATAATTATTTGGGCTATTATTATGAGTTATATAGAGTGTTGTTTAAACACTTATATAATTATAATAATAGCTAGACTATTAATTAGTCGCGGTTAACGTTAGACTAAACCCTAGTGGTATTGATACTAGGTTTTGTCAAGGGAAAATTGTTTTGAGATAACGAAGTGTTGTCCGAGTACCGAGTCACCACCTAATCAAATGAGTGCATAGTCCCTTTCATGAACATGATTTTAATACAAGTATTGATTGAAGTATTAATTATATGTTTATGTGCGAGTTAATTGATGTTGCCTGAAATACGTGTTAAAGAACGTACCTGATTATATATGATGATTTAGGATAAAGAGTAAACCTAAATTAATTATGAGGAATATTGGGTAGTATTTTCTTACGTGTACGAGTGAGTTATACTCAGAGAATAGAACTTTACTATATGTCATTGATCCGGGAGCATGGATTAGACATAGTCATTGTCTCTAGTCCGAGAGTATGGATTGGACATAGTCAATCGTCCTTAGTCCGGGAGTATGGATTAAGACCTAGTCAGTCGTCCTCAGTCCGGGAGTATGGATAGGACATAGTCATTCGTCGTTAATCTGGGAGAATGGATTTACACATAGACACTTGTACCTAATCCGAGAGTATGGAATGGGCACAATTATTGATCCGAGAGCATGGATTAGATCCGAGAGTATGTATTAAGTAAGAGGTAAAATTTAAGGTCCGGGAGTATGGATAGTCTCGTTGTGAGGATTAACGGGGTGGGGTAAGAGTTGCTATTATATATATGGTAAAATTGTATATTTTTGTGAGTTCTAAATTGTATATATGATATGACATTGTGGGATTGAAATCCCTATGTACTCACCGGGTTTCCCAACCTAACCCACTCAAGCTTATTTGAATCACAGGTGCCGATACGAAGTTACATTACACTGAGAGATTTAAAAGAGATGTAGATCACTAGTGTAAATGAATGTAAGTTCTGTTTATGCTTATGTTTCTGTATTGACGATGACATCCCAAGGTTTTGAAAATGAATAAAAATACATTTCTTCATAAATGCTTTGATAACGTATTTATCATGTTTTTCTGGGAACAAATTCCGCAACATTTTTTAAAAGACGTACTCTGATTTTTATAAAGCATAAACATAATCGGTCTTTTCTGGCCGTGAAAATGGGGATGTCACACTCTAACACTTGATTGGAAACGAAGTATGACTCATCTCTTTATTTGACCATTTCAACAATGTTTGATTCCTATTCTTAGTCAAACAATTGCACTAAGATGTTCTTCGAGGATCAATTGTGATATAGTTCCATAATCATTAAGACGATCATAAGACATGATACTAAAGTAATCTCCTCTCCTTTCAGATTGGAGAAACTTTTATCTTTCTGCCTAACAAATTATTCATATTCGTTCTACCACTCTTTGAAACTTTTCAAAGTTTTAGAATTACGCTTAATCTTATAAACACAACCATATTTATCGAACCATCAGTAAATCATGACGAATAGACTTATCATCCTTTGTGGTGGATCTGACCAGTGCATATCAGAATGTACTAGATCCATTTGTCCTTCACATTGACTCACATAAACATGTGATCAACGGATTAATCATAATCTTCCAGTGATCAAGATTCTCATGCATCACACAATACAATTGCATGACTCCAAGTTTCTATCCAACTAAAACTTGGGTGATGAGAATTTCTTTTTCACTTGGTTGATTATGACATTTCCACAAACGACATAATTAAGAATCAAATACACTTTTTACATTGCTAACAATAGAAATATAACCACCAATTTTCATAAATGTCATTGCAAGGAAATATAAAGTAAATAAATCAAAATTTCACTTTCATTGATAATAATCCAAAAATTTGTCCTTACAATGCAAATATATGAAAACTATTTATCTAGATATTTCTTACGCAATCTATTAATCCATCATAACTCCTAAGCAGTAGCTTCCAAATTCTAATCATCAAACCATGTGACCAAAATTCATCTCTCACGGTCAGAATCAACTTACTTTTCTTAAGATTCCTTCTTTCTCTTAGATCCTGTAAAACATCAAAATGTGACTATCAAATCATGTATTAAGAATCTATGAATAGTAACTTAATGGAGTTAGATAGTGGATGTACCTGAAGTAGAGTCACACAACTTGACTTTACTATCTTTAAGATCTTTCAGGTAGTCTGGGCAGCTTCGCATCCAATGCCCCTACAATTGGAAATATAAACATATGGACCTTTCAGGAATAACACATAGGGTTATCTCAAAATTAGCCTTTCTCTTTACTATATGGTCAAACGATTTGACCTTGGTTGATCCCTTTCCATTAGGAAGAGAAACCTTTTCTGGACTACCAATGTTGCCATTGTCAATGTCCATGGAAATTTTGGAGACAGATCCTTCAAACATTTTTGCTTGACTTGCACTTATAAGCATTTCTGCTTTAGCAACAATCAACATATATGTTAGATCAATTAGGGTCACGTCGTGGACCCTCATATAGTAGTATTTGATGAACTGACTATATGACTCAGGAAGTGAAAGTAGAACCAAGTCAATGGTCAACTCCCTTGGGAAAACGACACCCAACATCCCCAATCTGTCAATGTGCGATTTCATATTGAGAACATGTGCACACACAGACTTTTCATCTTGATGTTTGCTTGCCAATAAGGCTTGAGTGAATTCGTATTTTTCATCTTGAAGAAAACGCGGCTCAGGGAGAATTACTGGAGGAGGTGGAGGAAGAGTTGGAGAAGCATGATTTCCAGTTCCACCATTGCTTGAAGAAGGGAACATTCTTTCACCTTGATCAACATGTGTAAGATCATCTTCAGATAGAGGAAAAACATTTTCAGAAGGAGGAAGACCATTGCTTTATGAACTCGACATCTATAATGGTAGAAAAGAGAATTCAAGTTAGTTGATTTTAATCCTTAATTATTAACCCATAAATTTAAATTAAGGCTAGGATCCATATTTTCGATTCGAACTTTGAAGAGGGATGCCGTAATCAAATCTGAATCTATTTTAGGTAGGTAAAACATTTACCAATTTCAATCTAATGAAATTCCTAGATCTTTGAGATTCATTAAACTATTAAATGGCATGTTTAATCTCGATTATGCTCTCACTTTGTGACTGGGATGCCGATGATCACAAACAAGATGTGAATAACCACGCAAATTAGCTTGGTACTCCCGACGTCATTTATCATCTAATTAATGTGTCGGTTAGCCACACACGCTCCATTAATCAATGATAATTTACGAGACACCCATTGCCAACAATATTAGTCCATATTAGTGTGCCAGTTAACCACACACGCTCCACTAACAAATAATAAGGTGCAATGTGTAATTTCATGGATTAGCATCAAATTCACATTTTTCCTAAACTAACTAAGAGTGGAATTTTAGAAAATAGTTTAGTTACTTTTCGCCATTATAATTTTAATGAGGATTAATTGTCCCATCGAACCCGTTCGGTTAACGACCTTCCACCAATCAAGGAAGCGGTGGGTAAGAATGGACGCCCATTCAATCGCCAATTTATAGGCAATTTCCTTATACCCCCCTTATAGATCGGCTTCGTGAATGAGGCATACTAGCGGTTCGACTGACTTGTCTTATGTATGTATGTATGTATGTATGTATGTATGTATATATATTAGGATTGTACGCGGTGCGGTTTAGAACCAAAATCGCAAACCGCACCGCACATGAGGTTTGAGTTATTTAGAAACCATAAACCGCACCGCGAACGTACAAAACCGCATTATGCGGTGCAGTTTGGTGCGAGCGGTTTATGCGGTTTACATGCGGTTTTGCGGTTTGATTAATTATTTACTTTAAATTTAATGACAATACTATCATTGTCGTCACTAACGTCTCACTAAGTGGTCATTAACAAATTTGGTGGTCATAGAATTGTGGTCATTAACTACTTATGAATATACATAAGTTAAGAAAACATAGTGACCATAAAATAATGGTCACTGAATATTAGTTGAAAATGAATTTGCGAAAAAAAAATGGTCACTCCATTAAATTTTGCATTTAATTTTGTATTACTTAAGATTACATTTCAAAAACTTAAAATAATCTCACTAATTTAGAACCTGTCAAATTATTTTCGAATATATATATATATATATATATATATATATATATATATATATATATATATATATATATATATATATATATATATATATTGATTTTATCAATGCGGTGCGGTTCAAACCGCAGTTTTGCAATCGTAAACCGCAAACCGCACCGCATAATGCGGTTTAACAAAAATAGAAACCGCATCGCGAGTCTTTTTTTTATTTTATATTATGAATTTTCGCAGCTTTTTATTTATTTTCGCTGAAATTTTTTTTGAAAGAAACCTAAAAAGAAAAAACCAAAAAAAAAATCGATTTTTTTATTTTTATTTTTCAACTATTTTGTAAATAAACCTGCGATTTTTAGGTAAAAAATGTCAAAAAAAATATTTGTGATCTCTAAGTATTTTTTTTTATGCATTTTTATGATTTTTAGAGTTTTTTTAGGGTTTTTTTGTTTTCCATATAACCCTTCCATATATATATATATATATATATATATATATATATATATATATATATATATATATATATATATATATATATATATAATGTTACATATAATATAAGGGTGTATTTTAAAACATTTTAAAATACAAGGGTTTAATCTTTTAATAAATTAAACCTTTAATTTAATTAAATTTAAACCATATATGGATTTATTAATTATCCTTTAATTAATAATTTAATTAAATTATTAATAACATCCATAAGGATATACTTTAAGGTTTACATTTTATATTTCAAAAATTAAACTTTTTAATTTAAATCTAAAACAACCTAATAATATTTGACATTAATTATTAAATCCAGTTTTTAATTATTTAAACACTTAAAAAATCAGTTAAATTAATCACCAAATAATCAATCAGGTCAAATATTTGTTTCCTAATTTCAAGGCATTCAAATCTTCATGATATATATAGCAAAATCGGGTTTGGCAATTAAAAATAGCAGATAATCATCCAAGAAATTAAATATGGCAGATTAGGCACATATTTTTTGGATCTAGCCGAGCTCACGTCGTGAGCTGCGACAAATGCAAAAACAGGTTTCTTTTTGATTCACCAATGTGCAAATCCATGAAAGACAACCCGTGGCTCTGATACCACTGATGGGTTTTAGGGGTTACAACTTGTCACACCCCCAAACCGGAACGGCGAAAACGTTCGGGGGCGGAGGACGTCATGTACAATATCACAACATTTGAATAATAGTAATCAAAGCAACATAACCATCGTATTGAAAATATATAGCTTACATTGTGTTCAAAACATTGTTTGTTTAACATCCAAAATTAACAAAAGTTAAGATGCGATGCTACTATGCTCCGTCTTCGTGACATTGGTGAGGGTACCTGTCTACTAATTTTCTGAGAATACAAGTGATTTTGAAAGTGTATCAACATTTAAGTTGGTGAGTTCATAAGTATTTTGTATATGAAAGTATGTTCTTTGTTCCTTGAAAACGTAAGTGTGTTTCATCCAGAAAATCCTATATTTTCTGTTGTAAATGTATCGTAGTCTTAATATCTTAAAACCAAAAATATATACTATAGTTGTACTAGTGTGTAATCCCTTTAAACGTATGTTTCTAGAAATGTAACCTTTGTTGTAATGAGAAATCGTGTAATGTAGTTTTATTGTTATGTAAAACTATTTGAACGTATGTTTGCTCTGTAAACCAAATGTAAAGTTAATGTTCAAATGAAACCGTCTGAAAATTTATTACTCAGTAAATGTGTCGTTGTTTTCTCCATGTGAGTTCCTATAACCATATTGTAACCTAAGATGGCCTGATCGCGACGTTCTTCAGGCGTCGGAATGTTAACGACGTTTGTCAGCCCAGGGCTGCCGGCCTAACTGTAGCTAACAGTTAAGGTGCGGGATTGTCAGTCCCGTATAGATCTATACACAAATATCTCGCTCTCCCTACAAGAGACTATGGTTATAAGTCAGGACTTTCGCAGGCACTTAAATAAGTACTTCAAGGCGTCTCAAAAATTGCTTCAACGAGTTTACGAGTAATAAACTGAAAACCCTTTTTTTGTAAATGAAAATGTAACTCTGTACCAAATAAAATGTATGGGTGTTTCATAAACTATACAGAAGGGTTTTGAGCATTCTAACACTCCTAAGGTGTACATGCAACCCTAGAAACCTTGGATCTATGTTTTACTAAGATACATGCAAATTTGATTTCCAAGGTTCATAACCTATCTAGCATAGCATGGGGAACTTTTAAACATAAATGCTAGAAGTAGAACATACCTTTTTGTTGTTTGGATTCCTTAAGAACATTGTGAGCCTAGCACCTCAAGTGTGATGCCTCAAATGTCTCACACAACACCACAATACTTGGAATAACCTTGAGAGAAGTTCACTTATACTCCAAAATTCGGCTAGCCCTCTTACTTGCTTGTAGTAGTGCCAATTTTGCTAGACAAGGGGTCTTTATATAGTTGTGACACAAGTAGGGTTACACCATGTAAACCCTAATTGTCATGACTTTCCATATTCCATGATCCATGGGTTTGTAACCTCCATGGACTATCCATGGAGCACCTTATGGGTTTTAGCCCAATCCATACAAACCATGGATCATTAGCCCACTATACAAGAATAGATGATTTACACAATCAACCCCATATATTTAATTAGTCTCTTTTTGATCACTTAATTAATTCCAAATTAATTCTTTGATCAATACTAATTAAATAATATTATTAATATATTAGAACTTATAATATATTAATAAACCTTAAGTGTCCTTTCTCTCATTTAGTCTATCCAAGTGATGCAATGCCATGTAACCCAAATGGACCATGCCAACCGGGTCAAATACATACCAGAAATAGTTATGGACTTAGGCACCTTATACAACAGTTACCTATTATAGTTTATATGTTTGTACTCGTATTGTTATCTGCCTTAGTAACATAGTATGTAAGTTTCCCAAACTATACCTATTATAATTTATATGTTTGTTCTGTATGTAATGAAAACCTTTGTATTATAACATTTTGTATAAACAGTATTGAAATATTTGAGAAATATACCCTTTTTCTCAACATGTTACAAAAGGGTTAAAGTTTTATTTAAATAAGTTTTATACTCATATATATATATATATATATATATATATATATATATATATATATATATATATATATACATATATATATATACACACACACACACACACATATATATATATATATATATATATATATATATAATTTAGATTGAAAAGGCAGTCGGACAAGTGATTCTTCCTTATGCCCACGACCAAACAAGGAACAGGAGTTAAGGCGGAAACACTAGTCCTAAGTCTGTTAAATCTTAATTTATATATATATATATATATATATATATATATATATATATATATATATATATATATATATATAGTGCAAATCATAGTTGAAATAATTAAAGTAGTTTGAAATAGTTTGAATCAGTTGAAATAGCTTGAAATAATTTGAAATCGTTTGAAATCAATTTAATGTTATCACAAGATTTCCCTGTGTTTTACTTGTATTCCCCCTAAAAACATTGAAAAATAGTAAAAACGTGGGGGTATGAACTCACCTCAAGTGCGTGTGCTTGTTTGGATACGAAGTAATTGCGAACGATCATCAAGTTAGAATACGTGAAAGTAGTCGTATCCTAAAAATATTTATACACGATATCGTATTTAAATTAATAAAATAATTTAAATAATAATTTAAAGTGTTAGACAACACTAAATTATATAAGAAATACTTACAAAAAACAATTCTTAAAATTGTTTGAAGTGTTCTAGGTGAAAATAAGGAGATTTGAAGATCCTTATGAATGTTCTTGATAACTTTATGAAGATATGAAGGAATCTGGGTAAAGTAACTTGAAGATATGATGATTTCGCATGATAGCTGAGAGGATTTTGAATGAGTTTTGAAAGCAAAATGAGGATGTTTTCGGTTTGAGAATTGAAAAATGAATTGAGTTTGCGGCTAAACATATATATATATATATATATAGCAATGTGTTTTCGGCCTTAAAAGGCCATGGGCTTTGGGTTTTCGATTTTTAAATGGGCCTTTGGAAGTGTTTTCGGTCATAGCCTTTTCAAGAATGAGATTTCGGTCACACATAGACCGAAAACCCCATTTGATCTTTAATTCCAAGCCGTAAACCTATTTGTTTTAAATCCTAGGACCGAAATCTAAGTGTTTCTAGGATCTTTGGATCGAAAACCCTTTTATAGGGTATTACTTTATGGTTTAAACCTTAACCTTTTGTCAAATGTTAATTTATGTTAACCTAAATTAACTTAGGTTTAAGTCTATGCTTAGTTACTAGCTTATAAACATCTCCTAATGGCTATAGATGATACAATGTAACAAGGATTGTAATGTGGTTTTACTTATACTTGGTTAGGGTTTAGACCTTGCTGGTTCCAAAATTTTATAGTCGTGACACAACTACAATGCCTTAAGCGGAAAATAATCAAACAATTCAACTGATTAGGGCACATGCAACCTAATTGGATCTATGTCTTTCAAGTAAAGCAACATACTATGAACCCTAGGTTATAAAACTTTTCTATGATCTAATTAACTATAAGAACAAGAAAAACTAACCTTTAAGACTGTTGTAGTAAACAATCTTGAATTCCTCATTGAAAATCTTTGGTAGCAAGCGCCACAAGTGTCGCGCCTCTAATAGCTCACAAACAAACCCTAACAACCAAGGAAAACTATAGAGAGAGAGGGGAGAAGCCAAAATTTCGTCAAAGCCACTTAGAAGGAAGGCTTAGCCGAAATTCAACACTAATGAGGGTTTATATAGGTGTTAGGAAGACATTGGATAATGCAGGTATCTCCAAGATAACCCTAATCCCTTAACTTCCTCCCTAAGGCATCCAAGGCACCCTTAGAGCCCAAGGAAACCCTAGAGACACTCTAGATTTCATTCCCCCCTCTTTAGGGAGGTTCTAGAATTGGCCAATGCTCAACTATTGACCATTGTCACCTTTAGTCCTCCTACTTTTAATTAATCCAATTAATCCTAAAATTAATCCAATTAGTTTCTAATTAATTATTAATTAAATATTACAATTTCTAACTAATATATTATTGTCATAATATATTAACAAATATTTTTTTTTTATTTCTAATTAATTTATTAACCATATAATTAATTAATAAATCATTATTCTCTTTCTAAAAGTCATCATATTCAATTGCCAGGTTTGAAGGCAACCCAAAAGGTCTTGCTATTATCAATTCAAGTATATACCAATTATAGTTATGGGCTTAGACACCTAATCCAACAACATATAATTTCTTAATGCCACTTCTCGTCGGACGTCGCAAATATATCTGACCACAAAGACCTATCATGTATTCACAAAATAAATATGTATATTCTCATGTTGACCTCTTAGACATCTTCACATATTCATCCACTGCATCCAACATCATGTTGTATCCCAAATGTCGAAGTGTCATCGTACACTTTTGTATCGTAGTAAACCTTTATCTACCTCTAGTATTTAATCTCAATGGAAAGCTCTCATAATTATCTTTTAAATGGTTATCTATACTTATAAATAAATTTCTACTCAAATGGTAACGACGTTTGAATGCATTGTCATCATACAAACAATCATTGACAAAGTAGTCAAGTACAAGACGTTCGTTTGTAGCTTCACGATCCTTATTTAGATATATTCTACTTCTCTATGGGACATTCGAACTTTCACCTACTGCATCGAACATTGTACTAGTCACTTAAAGGAAAATGTTGATAAAATCTTCGTGCTCATCCGAAGATGATGATGAATAATTTTCCATAAAATTGAATTGTTTTTGTGTATGATAGTGAGTAAAGAGAATGTAAATTTTGTGAAAATGATATATGGTTTATATAATATGTGTAAGATTTTTTTAAGAAAAAAAAATACATTCAAACGCTCAATTGACCGTTAGAGGCATTTTCTATTGATTTTTGTCTGTTAAAAAACGTAACCAAACCATGAAACTTCACGACGATGCACATGATGCCACCTTAAGGTGGTGTTCGCGCCAATCACGTGTGTGACAGGCCTATGACACCTCCCGCTCCGGGAAGCCTAATGTTCCCATACTGCAGATATAACATTGAATGATCTACAATTAGAAAATTATCTCTAAGAACGACTCATCACTTAAGATTTATGAAAAAAGATTTTGTTAGTGTTATTTAAAAATGTTGCCTTGTTTTTTAGAACAAAATCTTAAGCGCATTCACATATATTTTCTTTGTTTTAAAAAATATTTCAGATTTTTTAAACTTTTTTTTTTAGTTTAGAATCTAATATGAAATATACAATTATATCGTCCATATAATGGTAAATAGTGTCATGTTTTTGTCTAGATTAAGCATCATGAGTCTTGCAAGGGTTAATGTGGTCATTTTAAATGGATATTATCTATTCTAATAAATAAAGATATTTTTGCCACATATCACATTCTCATTTATTTTGCCACATGTCATTTTGTTGTTATTTTAAATTAATTTTTATTCCACATATCATTTTATGGTTTTTCCATTTTATTAAATTCCACATAGTATTTCAATGTAATAATAAATGCATATCAGTTTCATTAATGTACTTTCCTTCTAATTTCAAAATTACTAAATTAAAGCCTCATTAGTTTCCTTTGTTTTTTATCTAAATTATTTGTTTAAATTTAAAAGAGAAAAAACACTTTAATTTTAATAATTCAATATTTTTCCTCACTTTTCTTATAAATTCAAACTTCACAAATGCTTAGAATTTCATATTTATTTTTTCTTTTAAATAACACATGTAATACATGAGTCTTACACCTAGTAACCTATTCTAAAATAATACTCTTTAGGCCTTTACACCCAAGTCTTGAATCTTCACTTCCACGCAGATCGTACTCCCTCTTTATTGAAGTACACCATTTTATTTACACTTACATTTGAGAAAGGGTAAAAAGAACTACCTAATTGGTAAGTATACATTACATATAAAATTGAAAGAAATGGCACACATGTCATGATATGTTTACATTTGAAACATAAAATGTCAAACAAGGTACGACGAAATTAATAAAAACGGTTTAAACAAACAACAAATCATAATTTGTTAAATAAACAAATAAACACAATTAATTACCTTCATGATTTAAAAATTGTCTACAAAACTAGCCTAAAATAATTGACTATGACATACCTAGAATACTGTACATTTGGGTCCAAGGGCTACATCCAAAAGCACATTGCATATGAGACAATCATGTTTCTAAATGATAAAAGCCCAAACTTTTGAAGCACGTGCCTTTATGCCTTCTTGTACAAATGAGAGGAAACATATGGAGGACCTATGCCTTTATAGATAAATGAGAGGAAGCATATGGAGGACCTAACTCATGTCTTTATGGATAAATGAGAGAAAGATAAGAAAAAGAGAAAGAGACACTTTAACATCCAGTTTTTTATGTTATAAGTTTTGTGTTTTGTAATATTGTGGTTTTAGGATTTTTTTTTTCCGTCACCACGGCGTGGTAGTCATTTAATTACCACGACATGGTAAGAACCTTGCCACGACGTGGTGGGGACTGCTTAAAACCCTAGATGTCAGGACTTGGGCCTATTGAAAGGATGTGATGACTAGGGTTCAACCTCCATCACCCTCCCAAGTCCAGAGAGCAAACCTTAATCCTTGTTTCCATTCTTGAGCTTATTTTGGTGCTTTTCGTGAGCTTTAAAGGAAGAAGGAGAGCGTTTTGGTACAAGGAACCTTTTGGCAAGTTCAAGGGTCTTTTTTGAGCAGCTTCTGGACCATTTTAAGACTTCTTATCCAAATCTTGGTTGTTGGTTTCTTGTAGAAATTTAGATCTAACCTTATTTGGATCCTTTGGTGAAGTTTCAATGCTTGGTTCCATTAAAGTTTGCAACTTTATGGATCTTTGAGGTCCTAAATACATTATATATCTCATATATGATCTCCTAACTTATACTGATGTCATACATGGGGTTTTGACCCTATTTCTCACCTTTGGGACCTCATTTGGGACGAGACATGCATTGGAGATTCATGTCTTTAATGCAAGGATTTTTATGAAGCTTGTGGATGTTAGGAAGCTTTCTGGAAAGTATGACTATTGAGCTTAACATATTAGCAACTTAATCCAATAAGTTGTTTTGGTCAGTTTTGACTGCCTGGGGAGTAGCTTGCCACAACGTAGTGGCGGGTTTCATTCGCGTTTTTTTGTCGTGTAGTTGTCATGGCGCGATCAGTGGTTGGTCACTACGTGGTGGCTTCCCATTGACTTTGGTTGTTGACTTTTTGATCAGTTTGACTTTTTGGCAATTTGTTAGTTTTAGTTAGTAGACTAAGGCTTGGCCTTTCGTGACTCATTAGGTGGTGTGTAGTACTAACTTCCCGACCTTGTGAGCGGTGGTGTAGTTTGCTTTGATTAGCAAGGTGAGTCTTCTCACTATACTGTGTAGAATGCTAGATTGTCTTTGTGAATTTTGCATTTATGTTGGGTGGGGCCCCTAAAGTATATTGAGCGGGTCCCGTTATGCATGTTGGGTGGGGCCCGTTATGCGTGTTGGGCGAGGCCCATTATGTATGTGGTGTAGTCTACTCTGATTAGTGAGGTGAATCTTCTCACTATATTATGTAGAATGCTAGATTGTCTTTGTAACTCTTGCATATATGTTGGGCATGGCCTGTTATGTATGTTGGGTGGGGCCCATTAAGTATGTTGGGCGGGCCCCGTTATGTATCTTGGGTAGGGACCGTTATGCATGCTGGGCGAATCCCGTTATGCAAGTTGGGCAAGGTTCATTATGCATGGTGGGCGGGGCCCGTATTGGTATGTGGTATTTTGGGAAACTCACTAAGATTCGTTCTTACGGTTTAAAGTTTTATTGTTTCAAGTACTTCTAGTAACAAAGGGAAAGAGTTCGCTTGATTGTACTGCATCCATCAATGTTTTCCGCACATTATGATTTTGGGATTACTCTGATCTTTTTGTAAAAACTATAAACTTATGTTTTGGATTATCTGACTTACGATGTTTATGGAATGGTTTTTAGTATTTTAAAAATGAAATTTTTTCTTAGTATATTTGGGATGTTTCAAGTTGATATCAGAGCATTGGTTTGAGGGATTCGGGCTAGCATGTGGTGCGTCTGGCCTTAAACTAAGGGTTTATAAAATCTTTTTACAAGAATATATTTCCAAAAAGGGTTTTCAAAAAAGAAAAAGGTGTTATGCATGTGAAAGATCTTGTATGCACAAGAATCATTATAGAATGATAATTGTTAATAATATATGATTCTATAGGGTCACACCTTATAACAAGTTACCATCAATTGATAATTTATTAGTATAATTTGATTATTAATAAATATATCAACACTTGTATTTAATTGGAAAATTATTATTTCATTGAAATTATATTTTACAAATTACAAATTTATTATTTACGAAAATAATATTTACTAGATAAATAACCACTTATGAAATATATAATAAAGTATGATTATTTATAAGTTATATTTATATCTTAATAAATTAGTTAGAGTTTATTTATATAAAATGTAGTTTTATATAAAAGAGATATTTATATATATGACTAGTTATATGTTATATATATATATATATATATATATATATATATATATATATATATATATATATTGGAAACACTTTATATAAATCATAGGCTTTTATACAAAATTGTTCTATATATATATATATATATATATATATATATATATATATATACACCATATAGTCATAAGTGTATGAAGCATCCATTGGTTCCGTCCTTTAACTTTGAGGCCAAAAATGGGAGGAGACAAGGCATGCATGGCCTTTCGATTAATTTATTCTACATGCATACTTGTCCTCATAACCCATGCTTTGACTTGCTTTATGTATGGTCACTTACTAGCTTTTGTCTTAATAAAAGGATAAGGGATTAAGACATATGAGATACCCTTTTTAAAGCATTTTTTGGTGCCTTTTTGAAGCCAAAACCGAGAGCATCAAGCTCTCCATGGGCTGCCAAATTTTGAAGCTAAAGTCCTTTTCTTCTCCTCCATTTTCTTGCATTTTGAAGTTAGACAAAGTCCCTTAGTTGCTTCACCTTAGAACATATATTTGGTATATATTTTTAAGGCTTATTAGCAACTAATTACAAGTGTATACTAACATGTTTTGATGTTTCTACTCTTGCTTTGGTGGATACTTTTAGAGAGCTCTTGTTTTTAGAGTTTCATGTCATCTTAATATGAGACAAAGAAGATGGGTCGAATTGTTGAATGATTACAAATGTGAGATTCGTTATCATCCTGGAAAAGCAAACATGGTAGCAGATGCTTTAAGCCAAAAAGAATATATTAAAACCCGTCTAGTACGAGCATTAACCATAACTATCCATTCTAACTTTATCGCACAAATTAGAGAAGCTTAACTAGAGGCTCTAAAGGAAAAAAACATCAAGAACGAAGCTTTGCGAGGAATGGAAAAGCAATTCATACAAAAAGATGACGGAACACGACACTTTATGAACCGAATTTGGACGCCTAAGTTCAGTGGAGTAAGGGACTTGGTCTTAGAAGAAGCCTACAATTCTAGATATTCCGTACATCCAGGCTCTGAGAAAATGTACTTAGATTTAAAAGTACATTATTGGTGGCCAAACATGAAGGCTGAGATTGCTACTTATGTGAGCAAATGCCTAACTTGTTCTAGAGTAAAGGCAGAACATCAAAAGCCTTCGGGTTTACTTCAACAACCGGAAATACCTGAATGGAAATCAGAGAAGATATCAATGAACTTCATCACCAAACTACCCAAAACTCCTAGTGGTTCTTACACTATTTGGGTAATAGTCAATAGATTGACTAAATCCGCCCATTTCTTACCAATTAAGGACAACGACAAGATGGAAAAGCTAACTAGAATTTATCTCAAGGAAATTGTCAGATTGCATGGAGTTCCGATTTCTATTATTTCTGACCGAGATAGTATATTCACGTCACGATTTTGGCAATCACTGCAAAAATCCATAGGAACACGTCTAGATATGAGCACGACATATCACCCACAAATTGATGGTCAGAGTGAGAGGACCATTCAAACTTTAGAAGATATACTCCGAGCCTGTGTAATAGACTTTGTAAACGCATGGGATACTCATTTACCATTAATTGAGTTTTCCTACAACAATAATCATCACACCAGTATCAAGACTGCACCATTAGAGGCTCTTTATGGACGAAAATTTTGTTCTCCAATATGTTGGGCAGAAGTTGGAGACACACAAATGGCCAGAGAACGTACAGGCGATACCTTACGTACCGGACCAAAAATAATCCATGAGATAACTTAAAAGATCTTGCAAATTAAGGAGCAATTAAAGGCTACACGTGATCGTCAAAAGAGTTATACTGACGTAAGACGTAAGCCTTTGGAATTCCAAGTTGGAGATAAAGTAATGTTGAAAGTCTCTCCTTGGAAAGGCGTGATTCGATTTGGGAAATGAGGCAAACTAAACCAGCGGTATATAGGACCTTTTGAATACTTTTGTAGCATACGAACTTAAGTTACCTCAAGAGTTAAGCAATGTACACGATGTTTTACACATATCAAATATAAAAATACGTCTATCCGATGACACTCTTATTGTACCTCTCAATGAGATACAAGTCAATACCAATCTCAAATTTGTAGAAGAACCTGTCGAAATCATGGATCGAGAAGTCAAACGATTGGAAGAAAGTCATATTCCCATAGTGAAAGTTCAATGGAACTCTTTACGAGGACCTGAATTTACTTGGGAACGGGAAGATCAGATGAAACAAAAATACCCCCAACTATTTAACAAAACCCCATCCACAAGATAAATTTTGGGACGAAATTATTTCAACGGGGGGAGAATGTAACACCAGTCAAAATAGGTCAACAACAATCACATGTGATTATGTCAATCAAGTAATGTGATTTTGTTAAACTAGTGATGTGATAAACTTACTATGTAGTTCATGGTAAATTCTAATACATGTATGAACTTTCATACATACTTTATGGTATAAATCAAAGTATACATCCATACGATTCCAAAAATATATAGAACATCTAAATCTGATTTCACGTGAAGAAGTTATGATAAACTCTAACACTATAAATCTTTATAATAAGAAGAAGTTAAAATATACTGATATTTAACTATAGGAATGTAAAAGAGACTTTTACTACTTGTAAATACCTACGCGTGGATATAAAGAACATAAAAAACGGAGTTCGTATGCAAAAGTTATGACCTTTCGAAGATGTAGTAGTCTAAGAGCGTGACAAGTGGCAGAAACCCTAACTCAGCCATGATCCACGACGTGGACATGAGGTTCACGACGTGAATGTGATCTAGGACACTTCTCAAAGCTAGGATACAAATGGAAAGGCTACGAAAGCGAGCTGTCAAATCTCCACGACGTGGACATAAAGGTCACGACGTGAATTCAGTATCGTGACACCTTCCGAAGCTAGGACCCAAATGGCAAGTCTACGAAGTGATGCAACTCAATTTCACCATGTGGACATTAAGCCCACGAAGCGGACTTGTCTTGATCAGCCTATAAATAGCAAGTCCGACGTTGACACTTCTTACACCTAAATTTCTTTCCTCTCTCTCAATTGCTGAAGGCATTCCGCATCCCGAGCCCAACGATCACGAACCGCTAACCGTTTCTAGTGAGATTCCATAAAATTACCCTACTAAAGTGAGTTTCACGGCCCCACTTTTAATGTTTTCATGGGAGAATGCATGCTAAATATTGTATATAAGTTAATATTATGTCTATATGATAGTATATTCGTATCAACATAAATAGTTATATTAACCGGGATATAGTTCTTTTGAATATGATATTTTGAAAATATACAACTATCGTAAACTTGTTAGCTTGTTATTATACTAATTTAGACCCTGAGTTATACTCGGGAGTTCTATATATTATGTGTGATATAGCCTCGGAGTTATACTCGAGAGTTATATATATTAATTATTAAGTATATAGTTATTAGTGGTTTTATGTCAAGATAAAACCTGGTATGTTGTTAATATAGCCCTGGAGGTATATTCAGGAGTTCTATAGATACTTGTTAAGTATGTTGCTATTTCTGGTTTTATGTTAAGATAAAACCTAGTTTTACATCAAGTTATAGCTGTTGTACTGCCTAAGTATTATAAATATTAGGAGTAATGCTTAAAGCATATTCTAGTAACTTAGAGTTTTAGACACGAATATGCTTTCACTATTAGAACTAACGGAACTCGACAAGTCTACACGAGCTATTGTTTTCTTCAACTAAGATTGGAAATCTTAGTGGAAATCCTCTGACCTATAACCGCTAATCCTGTGTGAGCGAGGAAGTTGTGTATAGATCTATGTGGGTTGACACCCCCACCCGTGGTTGCTAGCTACAACCCAACATGATGCGGGTGACAAACTTGCCCATGTTATTGTTATCCGACGTTGATGAAGCGTGCAGAATTTATCTTAAGGTGCGAAACTTGTAGCATCAATCAATGGTTTGAAACTAGTCATATAGACGCGGTTATGGACTCATGGTAGCACTATAATACTCTATAAACATTATACTTTGTCGATATACAAGTATGAATGTTAAGTATAAGTTCTACAAATACTTATACTCTGAGTACAAGGAAATTGAAGGTATACTACTTGTTCATTAAGTAGACAATTATACCAAGTACACACACTCGTATAGAATTGAAATAAGATTTATACGTAGTAACCTTTGTTTTTATGGAATTACAAACGCTTATATGCATAGTATATGAAACTTATAGGTATACTACTTACTTAGTAAGTAAATCATTATACCTGGGATATATACTATATGTTAAAAACAAGTATGAGTCAGAATGACACATTTAAACTAAAATTTTATACTTTTGAAACTTGGAAAAAGTATTATTTTATATGGAGTCAAAACCTGTGGACTCACCAACTTTATGTTGACGTATTTTCAAAATGCATGTGTTTTCAGGAACTTGATAAGCTGGTATGTTACTCGAACATGAGAAGTTTTACTATTATCCTTTATGTTCGTTAAGACGTATGCAATAGTCAGATATTATGTAAAAAGTACTAGGAAACAATAATAATGTAACTTTCAACCATCAATAAAGGTATGTATTTTATAAAATTATTTAGTACGGTTCAATGTATTTTATATAACTGTGATACAAGAAATGACGTTACACCGCCCGGTGTTTCCGTCAACGGCTGGGGGTGTGACAGATTGGTATCAGAGCTATTGACTATAGAGAACTAGTACTTTCTTAGGAAAGCACGACTATAGTTTAGGGCTTACTCTACTAGGTTTAGGTATATCCCTTAGTCTACAATAAAAAGTATTATTAATTATTTACTGAAGTAACAAACAATAATTAATAAAACGTGAATACAACAAATTAGAAATATAGAGTCAAATATAAAGACTCAAATCCTCAATAAGAATACACCTAAACACCCGGAATGCTTTTGATCTCAAGGATTTAGATCAAATATTCCAACTAAAGTTTATATGTGCGTAGATCCTATCACAACTAGGTGTAGGTGCGCAACTACATTTTTATTATGATGAAATCATATGGACTATTCAAATTGGAAGTAATATTTGATAGACTAAATACTTTGTGATTCAAACTAGGAATTCGACATGGCTCATTCTCGAGAATGGATAATCGTAGAAGATACGGATGAACTACCCCATGAATCTAACTAATTTCAACCCGATACCCTCAGGCGATGGAGCACCTTTACCTTCCGACGAACTGGAGGAAAGCGAACAAATGGAGGAAAGTGAGCCTATGGAAAAGACATAATAAGTTGCATATTCCTTACCACCCATGAATACTCTTTATCGTCAAGTTCTAGGAGGAGCGAAGATGAAACGCACAATTCGTAAATCCATACCAAGATGGATGAAGATTAAGAAGAGTCAAAAAGGGACATCTTCGGATACCCATAGAGTTCAAGATGAACCTGCAAGGATAGCACAAACGGTTGACAAGTGGGTGGCAGAAGAAAGAGCTGCAAAAATGTATGAGACTTGTCAATCATCCCGACCACATCCCCCACATTCTTCCGAAGTTAACACCTTGTCTCGATTATTTGATAAAAGTGTGAGAATCGAAGATAAAATGGGAATTTTCGAAGGAAAAACTACTTACCTCTCAGGAAGGGTGCGAAGGCTAGAAGGACAGAGAACGCGAGATCAAGAGGCAGTGATGGATGTCCATCACCGCATTAATTTCGCTTATAACGACTTGATTACTCACAATGCAAGGATTATAGAGCTAGATCTCAACAATCAAACCTCAAGAAATGAAGAGCGCAGTGGAGAGCTTGAGCAGAGAAATCAAGCACTTGAGGAGCAAGTGATTCATGTCACTGACATGCTGGGTAATCACCTAGGGTACTGGTAGATAAAGTAGAACCAGTGGTTGTGTAAAATAGGAAGAGGTAAAACTCATACTAGTTAAGGCAAAAAGCGAAAAGTTTATAGCAAGGGTGTAGTAAACCTTGCAAATTTTACAATGTTTTTAGAAACTTTTCTCTTATAAGCCTAAAATAAACTGATGTAACCGCTGGTAATAATATGAAACATATATTACAGTAATCATTGTGTCATCCACTATGTTTTACCCTTTGAAGAATAATTGAAGTGTTTTAGTACTCATATTTTAATGACTAATACTTCATAAAACTCATAATATTCTTACTATTTATAATAGGCACTAAACAAAATGCCTAAAAGAAGTAGTGCTCGAATGAACCTTAATCAACGATCAGAACCACAACAACAACCGCAACCACCACCAGAAATAAACCCCTCAATAAGTTTAGCAGAACTTGAAGAAATTATAGCTCAGATAATAGCTACAGCTCTAGCTAATGTCGCAACATGTGGAATTAGGAATGAAGACAATGTAGGAACCGCTAGGATGTGTATCTATATGGACTTTATGAATTGAAAACCAAGGAGTTTCCATGGAACTGAAGGGATTGTGAGTTTGACCAGGTGGATTGAAAAGACAAAATCCATCTTTCAAATAAGCTTCTATCCAGATGACTGTAAAGTACAATTTGTTCCATGTACTTTCGCTGATGCAGCATTAACATGGTGGAACAACCATGTAAATACAATGGGAATTAATGCTGCAAATTCCATGAAATGGGAGAAGTTGAAGGCGATGCTAGTAGAGGAGTATTGTCCTAGAGAGGAAATACAGAAGCTGGAACAAGAATTATGGAACCTAACAATGAAGGGTTCAGAAATAAATGCTTATACCGCTAGGTTTAATGACCTTGCGGTAATGTGCCCAACACTTGTAACCCCCGAATATAAGAAGATTGAGCGATATATCTGGGGTCTAGCATCACAAATCAAAGGAATGGTGATTGCATCAAAGCCTACAACATATGACAGCACAAAGCGAATAACTCATCAGCTAACCAACACAGAGATCCAAGGAAAAGTTATGGTCTCAAAAGCTGAATCTCCCAAATCTGGAACAAACAAGCGCAAGTTTAATGGGAAGAATCCCAGACAATCATTCGGGAAGAGACAAGAAGTGGTAACTAATTATGAAGCCACGATAGCAATACCCACACAACCAAGACAGTATGATGGAAAACTCCAAAAATGCACTCACTGTAATCGTCACCACCTAGGTAACTGTTTTATATGCACTTAGTGTAACAAGAAGGGGCATACTGCTAGTTACTGCAGGAGCACAACACCTGCAATAGTAAATCAGAGAACAAATACCGGAACATGCTATGGTAAAGGAAGAACATTTTTTGAGTGTTGTGAGGTTGGACACATCAAGAGAAAATGTCCAAAGTTAAGGAGTCAATGAGGTATAGGGCGCGGCAGGGCATTCGTAATCGGAAGCAGGGAAGCTATCCAGGACCTTACAGTGGTATCTGGTACGTTTCTCATAGATAATTTATATGCTACTATACTCTTCGACTCTGGAGCTGATAGAAGTTTTATAACCCAAACGTTTATAAAATTGTTAAGACATGAGTCTAGCGAATTAAAAGAAATATATGAAGTAGAAATCGCTAACGGTCAAACCGAGAGAACACATGAAATTCTAGAAAATTGTCTATTAACTCTAAATAACTACCTTTTTCACGTCAACCTCATGCCAATGCCTATCGGTAGTTTTGATGTCATAATTGGCATGGATTGGTTATCCATACATCACGCCGAAATCCTATGTTATGAAAAAGTTATACGACTACCCTTACCTAACGACGAAGCCCTGATTATCTATGGTGATAAGTCTGGGAAAAACCTCAAAATCATCTCTTGCACTAGGACGCAGAAATATCTACATAATAAATGTAGCGCATTCTAGGATCACATCGTAGATAAGAAAAGAGAAACAAAAGAAATCAACAACATACCTCAAGTATGTGACTACCCAGATGTATTTCCTGAAGATCTACCTGGAATACCACCCATTCGACAAATAGAATTCTGAATCGATTTAATTCCAGGAGCAGCACCAGTAGCGAAATCTCCTTATCGGTTGGCTCCATCTGAAATGCAAGAACTATCTAGCCAACTACAAGAACTTCTTGACAAAGGCTTCATCAAACCAAGATTTTCACCTTGGGGAGCACCAATTTTGTTTGTTAAGAAGAAGGACAGATCCTTTCGAATGTGTATTGATTATCGGGAGCTGAACAAACTAACGATCAAGAATCGTTACCCACTTCCAAGAATTGATGATTTATTCGATCAACTCCAAGGATCTAGCTACTACTCAAAGATAGATCTCAGATCAGGATACCATCAACTTAGATACAAGAAGATGATGTTCCAAAAACTGTATTTAGGACTCGATATGGTTATTATGAGTTCTTAGTGATGCCTTTTGGATTGACCAATGCCCCAGCAGTATTTATGGACCTCATGAATCGTGTTTTCAAACCGTACTTGGATAAATTCGTGATAGTATTTATCGATGATATATTAATATATTCACAAACCAAGGAAGAACACGATCAACACTTGCAAATCATCTTGGAACTACTAAGAAAAGAAAAGTTGTATGCCAAATTCTCTAAATGTGAATTTTGGATTAGAGAAGTACAATTTTTAGGTCATGTAGTTAGCAACGAAGGGATTCATGTTGACTCATCCAAGGTTGAAGCAATCAAGAATTGGGAATCACCAAAGACGCCAACAGAAGTGTGTCAATTCTTAGGACTTCCTGGCTATTACCGTAGATTCATAGAGAATTTCTCCAAAATAGCCAAGCCACTTACAACACTAACCCAAAAAGATATGAAATTCAACTAGGAAGACAAACAAGAAGCTGCTTTTCAGAAACTAAAGCAATTGTTGCGTAGTGCACCAATCCTATCCCTCCCAGATGGGATAGAAGATTTCGTCGTATACTGCGACACATCAAATAAAGGATTGGGGTGTGTGTTGATGCAAAGAGGAAAATTTATCGCCTACGCATCACGACAACTTAAGATGCATGAGAATAATTACATTACCCATGATCTTGAATTGGGAGCTGTAGTTTTTGCACTGAAAATCTGGAGGCATTACTTATATGGTACAAAGTCTACTATCTTTACCGATCACAAGAGCCTTCAACACATCTTCGACCAGAAAGATCTTAATATGAGACAACGAAGATAGGTCGAATTGTTGAATGATTACGAATGTGAGATTCGTTATCATCCCGGAAAAGCAAACGTGGTAGCAGATGCTTTAAGCCGAAAAGAATATATTAAAACCCGTCGAATATGATCATTAACCATAACTATCCATTCTAACTTTGTCGCACAAATTAGAGAAGCTCAACTAGAGGCTCTAAAGGAAGAAAACATCAAGAACGAAGCTTTGTGAGGAATGGAAAAGCAATTCATACAAAAAGATGACGGAACACGACACTTTATGAACCAAATTTGGACGCCTAAGTTCGGTGGAGTCAGTGACTTGGTCTTAGAAGAAGCCCACAAGTCCAGATATTCCGTATATCCAGGCTCTGACAAAATGTACTTAGATTTAAACGTACATTATTGGTGGCCAAACATGAAGGATGAGATTGCTACTTATGTGAGCAAATGCCTAACTTGTTCTAGAGTAAAGGCATAACTCATATACCGTTAACTGAGTTTTCCTACAATATTAGTTATCACACCAGCATCAAAGACCGCACCGTTTGAGGCTCTTTATGGACGAAAATGTCGTTCCCCAATACATTGGGTAGAAGTTGGAGACAAACAAATGGCCAGAGAACGTACAGGTGATACCTTACGTACCAAACTAGAAATAATCCATGAGACAACTGAAAAGATCGTGCAAATTAAGGAGCGATTAAAGGCTGTACATGATCGTCAAAAGAGTTATGTTGACGTAAGACGTAAGCCTTTGGAATTCCAAGTTGGAGATAAAGTAATGTTGAAAGTCTCTCCTTGGAAAGGCAGGATTCGATTTGGTAAACGAGGCAAACTAAACCCGCGGTATATAGGACCTTTTGAAATTCTAGCAAGAATTGGTTCTGTAGCATACGAACTTAAGTTACCTCAAGAGTTAAGCAATGTACACGATGTTTTCCACATATCAAATCTCAAAAGATATCTATCCGATGACACTCTTGTTGTACCTCTTGATGAGATACAAGTCAATACCAAGCTCAACTTTGTAGAAGAACCTATCGAAATCATGGACCGAGAAGTCAAACGATTAAAACAAAGTCGTATTCCCATAGTGAAAGTTCGATGGAACTCTTTACGAGGACCTGAATTTACTTGGGAAAGGGAAGATCAGATGAAACAAAAATACCCCCAACTATTTAACAAAACCCCATCCACAAGATAAATTTTGGGACGAAGTTATTTCAATGGGGAGAGAATGTAACACCAGTCAAAATAGGTCAACAACAATCACATGTGATTATGTCAATCAAGTAATGTGATTTTGTTAAACTAGTGATGTGATAAACTTACTATGTAGTTCATGCTAAATTCTAATACAAGTATGAACTTTCATTCATACTTTATGGTATAAATCAAAGTATACATCCATATGATTCCAAAAATATATAGAACATCTAAATCTGACTTCGCGTGAAGAAGCTATGATAAAATCTAACACTATAAATCTTTATAATAAGAATAAGTAAAAATATAGTGAGAGTTAGCTATAGGAATCTAAAAAAGAGTTGTAGTACTCGTAAATACCTACGCGTGGATATAAAGAACGTCAAAAATGGAGTTCGTATGCAAAAGTTATGACCTTCCGAAGATGTAGCAGTCTAAGAGCGTGACACGTGGCAGAAACCCTAACTCAACCATGCTCCACGACGTGGACATGAGGTTCACGGCGTGAATGTGATCTGGGACACTTCTCAAAGCTAGGATGCAGATGGCAAGGCTACGAAAGCGAGGTGTCAAATCTCCACAACTTGGACATAAAGGTCACGACGTGAATTCAGTATCGTGACACCTTCCGAAGCTAGGACCCAAATGGCAAGTCTACGAAGTGATGCAGCTCAATTTCACGATGTGGACATTAAGCCCACGATGTGAAATTATCTTGATCAGCCTATAAACACTTCTTAAACCTAAATTTCTTTCCTCTCTCTCAATTGCTGAAGGCATTCCGCATCCCACGCCCGACGATCACGAACCGCTAACCGTTTCTAGTGAGATTCCATAAAATCACGCTACTAAAGTGAGTTTCACGGCCCCACTTTTAATATTTTCGGGGGAAAACGCATGCTAAATATTGTATATAAGTTAATATTATGTCTATATGATAGTATATTCGTATCAACATAGATAGTTATATTAACCGGGATATAGTTCTTTTGAATCTAATATTTTGAAAATATACAACTATCGTAAACTTGTTAGCATGTTATTATACTAATGTATACCCTGAGTTATACTCGGGAGTTCTATATATTATGTGTGATATAGCCTCGGAGTTATACTCGAGAGTTATATATATTAATTATTAAGTATGTTGTTATTAGTGGTTTTATGTCAAGATAAAACCTGGTATGTTGTTAATATAGCCCTGAAGGTATATGCATGAGTTCTATAGATATGTTAAGTATGTTTCTATTGTTGGTTTTATGTCAAGATAAAACCTGGTATGTTGTTAAAACCTGGTTTTACATCAAGTTATAGTTGTTGTACTGCCTAAGTATTATAAATATTAGGAGTAATGCTTAAAGCATAGTCTAGTAACTTAGGGTTTTAGACACGAATATGCTTCCACTATTAGAACTAACGGAACTCGACAAGTCTACATGAGCTATTGTATTCATCAATTAAGATTGGAAATCTTAGTGGAAATCCTCTGAACTGTAACCGCTAATCCCGTGCGAGCGAGGAAGTTGTGTATAGATCTATGCGGTTTGACACCCCCACCCGTGGTTGCTAGCTACAACCCAACATGATGCGGGTGACGAACTTGCCCTTTTTATTGTTATCCGATGTCGATGAAGGGTGTAAAATTTATAAGGTGCGAAACTTGTAGCATCAATCAGAGGTTTGAAATTAGTCATACAACCGCGGTTATGGACTCATGGTAGCACTATAATGCTCTATAAACATTATACTTTCTCGATATACAAGTATGAATGTTAAGTATAAGTTCTCCAAATACTTATACTCTGAGTACAAGGAAATTGTAGGTATACTACTTGTTCATTATGTAGACAATTATACCAAGTACACACACTCGTATAGAATTGAAATAAGATTTATACGTAGTAACCTTTGTTTGTATGGGATTACAAACGCTTATATGCATAGTATATGAAACTTATAGGTATACTACTTACTTAGTAAGTAAATCATTATACCTGGGATATATACTATATGTTAAAAACAAGTATGAGTGAGAATGACACATTTAAACTAAAATTTTATACTTTTGAAATTTGGAAAAAGTATTATTTTATATGGAGTCAAAACCTGTGGACTCACCAACTTTATGTTGACGTATTTTTAAAATGCATGTGTTTTCAAGAACTTGATAAGCTGGTATGTTACTCGAACAGGAGAAGTTTTACTATTATCCTTTATGTTCGTTAAGACGTTTGCAATAGTCGGATATTATGTAATAAGTACTAGGAAACAATAATAATGTAACTTTCAACCATCAATAAACGTATGTATTTTATAAAATTCTTTGGTACGGTTCAATGTATGTTATTTAACTGTGATACAAGAAATGACGTTACACCGTCCGGTGTTTCCGCCGACGGCTGGGGGTGTGACTCATCTTTTTAGTCATAAAAGTTGTTTTAGAAAAACAAAGAGTTGTTTTATATAATCTTGAGTATATAAATGTGTATGATGTGCATAAACTAGCCATGAACCTTTGTGTTGTTGAATGTGTTGATTTATTTAAAATGGTTGTAATTATTTATATATTCATATGGTATGTAATAATTAAATACATAGTTTTCATTTGTTAATATTTGTAAGTAACAGATTAGTTTTAGAAATAGTTTACTTTTATGAAAATGTAACAAAAATGAAGATGCTGACCATTTTGAAGATCAAAAGTTTATAAACTTGATTTTATTAAAGTTTCTCAAACTTTATAAAATTATTCTTATAAATTTGCTACAAGATGTTGAAGCAAGTGGGAGCACATGAAGACTTTACAAGATGAATGTAACATCCATAAAAATTCATGAAAAAAATTAAACTTTTAAAATCATCCCAAAATCATCATTGGTTACAATTTAATTTTCAAAACAGGTTTAATATCAGAGTTTCCCAAAATCATAAATCAAAACACGAGGAGGTTCACGATCACACCTTCGCCTTTCTGTGATCGTCTGAGGTACCTGAAACATAACCCAAAACTGTAAGCCCAAAGCTTAGTGAGTTCCACCAAAATACCAACACACAAACAAGTAACACCTATACAATAACAACATGCAATGGGTCCACAACTAACGGACTGGATTACCTCTGAGCCCACAACATAAGTCTGGCTTGCCCTCGGGGCCCACAACTTATGTCTGGCTTGCTCCCCGACCAGATCAGTCCTTGGAATGAATACTACGGAGCCCTCAGTACGAGTATGGATTGCCCTACCCAACCCTCAGCTCGTATCTAGAATGAACATGAGCCCTCAGTATGTGTCTGGCATGCCCTACCCAGCTCTCAACTCATATCTAGATTGCTCCAGGGTTTGTTGGCCACCGCACGGAGAAGTGCAACCTCAACCCAACCTACACAATATGTCGACATATAACAGATAATACCATTTTCAGGTAATCATGCAAATAATATCATAGGTAGTCCTACAGATCTACCAACTAGCATCTCAGAACTAGCATGCATATTTATCCCATACTCAGCATACCAACGAATATCAGGTTATCAAACCAATGGGTCGGCCTTGGTGCCTTTGACCCGCAAGTACAGTGAGGAAAACTCACCTCGACAGCTGAACCCACGAATAAATCTCCTACTGCAGATTCGTTAGAATTCCCGGTTTATCAAACAAATAACACCCAATTAATAATTGTGTTCCAATCCAAATCCAACAATCCATATATGGGGTAAAAAGACCATTTTACCCCTCACCTAGTTTGTTCCAATACTAAGCCCCAAACTCCCAATCAAAAGGTCCACAAACCAATATTCATCCAAAGCCCACTTTTGGCCTAATTTTCCAGATTGGGGCGAAACCCTTACCCTAAAGCCCATTAACTTTTCCCTAGTCCAAAACACATATTCTCAGATGACCCAACAAATCGCCAAGCAACCGAACCCAAAAGATAGCCCAAACCGAAGCCCAAATATACAAGGCCCACTCAGACCGAGTACACGGGACGTACAAGCACGTACGCGTAATGTACTCGCTTTGAGGCTTGTACGCTAAACGTACTTGCTTGTAAGCCCAGTGTACTCACCATTCAACCCAAAATTGATTTTTCACTTAAACCATTAAGACAAAGCTCCAAAACACATATTTGACTTCCTAGAGCTGGATTATTACGCAAAGTTGCCAACTTTACGTCCATACATGACTAAATGAAGCTCTTAAGCTTAAAAAGGACTTTATGGAAGACTTAATGCATGCATGACACCAAAATTCACATAAAGCTTGCACCTTTATGCTCAATGATACCAAAACAAACTCAGATCTGAAAGAACAAGCCCATAAGCGACCTAACTCATCCATAGACCCAAAAAGGAGACCAAAATCATAACAAACCAACCAAGAAGAGATTCAGACATAAGCAAGACAAGGTGCAAACTTGATACCTCAGAAAGCTTCCCCACAAGATGATTATTCTGGATCCAAAGCCTTTCCACCAAGAAAAACAACTTCAAGCTTCTCTTCTTTCCTTCCCAAAGGAAAAATGTGCACCAAAACCTCCTAATAGCTCAAGAATACCACCAAGAGGCTAAAAGGGCCGATCTAGGGTTTATAGGGTATGGAGGATGGATTATAAATGAACAAAAGAGGCTAACATAAAGCTTATATAGGGTGCAACATGAAATATTAGGGTTTCTAACTTACCCTTGTACGCCCAACGTACTCCTCGTACGCCCAACGTATGAGGTCTTGCACCCCGATCCAAACTTCGCACTACACTAGGCATACATCCCTTCATGCATGGCGTAACCCCTTCGCATCAGTATGCCCCGCATACTCCCTATGTACGCTAAGCATACTTGGGTTCCTTCTTAAACCCTAAAAATACTTTGAAGGCCATAACTTCTTCGTTACAACTCCGATTTCGATGATCCTTATATCCATGAAAAGGTATCGAGGAGCTCTACACTTTTATCAATTCATACTTGTCATAAAGTTTCCCGAACATAAAATCCCATTTCCATAAAAGCCCGCCGCTATTTTACCAAAATACCCCTTGGCTCCAAAACCAAATCTGAATGTCGAATCACCTTCATTTCATCACCCATACCCAAATGGGTAACGATTCGGAACATGGCATTACAAATTTCCCTAATTTAAATTAGATTTCGTCCTCGAAATTAGTCCTTATCTTTCCCGACGCGCCAAATATCCTGAGCAACACGACCACAAACCCGAGTATACCACAGCCTTCCCAAGGCAACCAAAACCAACCCTAGCAGAACTCTCCAAACCTGAAGAAGAACGAATCCTTAACCCCTTGCATAAAACCACTTCTTCCTTTCCGAAACCTGACATCTCAAATTGGTCTGACTTCCTGACAGACCACCCACACTAAACCACTACCAAGCCAAAACTCATTGAATTCCAGACTTAAACAAATGCTCCCCACCCTTGATTATCTTGATGCTTGTTAACACGTTGTCGCACGCGCATTAAGCAAATAAATTTATCACTGCTGGTTGCACTAAAAATATAGCACAGGGAATCAGGGTTGAATCCTCAGGGATACAGCCTAATGGTTAATGCCTTTTTGCATCAGGCGCATTCTAGTCAAGAAACAGAAAGTATAAAAGGGGGATTTTAAATTTAACTAAAAACTAAAATTGTAGTGATATTAAAACTAAACGAAAATCAATAATAAAAACGATTGCAGTTCTGTTGCGGGTTTCCTAATCATGCAATCAACATTGACCTGGTTATTTGAGATGCGTTCTATTTAAGCCGGTACTGAGAAAAACTAACAAGCTCTAGTATAATCTCTTTTACCTTATTTAGTTAACCAAAACAAGCTCTTCAATTAACCCTAACTTTTTACTGTTCAATTAAACAAACTCTTAATTAAATCAAAAAAATTGCATTAAGTTCTTTGTAAAATTCCCAGCAATACCCAATACTTCTCACAAGCTCGGAAGCGTAAAGATATGATTTTTCATTTTATACCAGAGTTAAATCCCAAAACGGAACCAATTTGATACTTGTTACTTTAACCAGTTAACAAGAACAATTAAGGATTCTATTAACTGATTAACTGGAATGATAAAACCCTAGCTAGGTGATCAGACTAACAAGAATTTCAAACCAGACATTCATTAAGAACAAAACTGAAGAATCTAGATAGAAACACAAATCAAAAACCAGATCTAATGATCAGTCACATGACAAGTACTTGTGTTTGCAGAACTGAAAACTAGGGTTTTAGCCAGACATGGCTAAAATCTGATAAAAGCATATGAAAAGAGACATCAAACAACTAATCTTACTAATCTACTTGAAGGAGATGTTCCACAGTCTTCAAATCTTCAGAAATCGTTGAAATCAGAGAAAAAGCACCTCCAAAATCGTATTTTCATCGTCTGGTACCTCTGGAATCGCCAACTTAGGTTAATAGAAGGTTATAAGGGTCTATTTATACGTCCAACAGCAAAAACGACACGCGAGCGATCACATCTATCAAAGTTACGATCGCAAGTTTTGAAGAAAACACGTCTCGGGCCTTTTTAATGAAGTAGGATGCTATTTCGACACTTTTTGAAAAAGCTGCGATCACATAGAGGGAAGCTGCGATCGCATGTACATACGTTTCTATCGCATGTTTTCATTTTTTACTTCCGGATGAATTTTTGGCACAAAAAAACCTCGAAGACAAGTTGCGACCAAAGATGCGATCACATAAAGGCTCCATACAATCGCATGGACCAAATTTGCGATCACATGTTTTTCCTAAGACGTTCGAAATTTCGTCTACTTTTTAGATCATTTTGAATCGCATCAATCAGAGTTATGGTTCATGAGATATGGTCAAAATACTGACAGGGGGTCAAAGCTGCCAACAACATCCTTTAACTTTAGATTGCAGATTCTATCTTCGTGTGATCAATTCGATCGAATGTTTCTTGGCCAAAGCATCTTGCAAGCATTCCTGATAATCCTTCATAAGTCTCAAGCTCCATTTTAAGCTCCAAACTTGCATCCAGCTGCTCCCAAAGCACTGCTCCACTTGAACTATCTGAAATTGACATAAAAACATGAGCAGTACGAGAATTCTAACGAAAGATATGAGCTGAAAATAATTTAAATAAATGACATGAAAATGTACAAAATATGATGCTAAAATGATAATAAAAACTACCCTATAAGATGCATGAAATGGCATCTAACAATGCTTCTGAAGAGAACAAAACCACCGGCCATTCTTTGATGCGGAACACTTATACTTGACAAAAGGCTCAAATAATCCTTCGAGTAAAAGATTCATCCCTGTAACGGTTAGACTCAAACAAGAGCTACGCAACAATCGCAAATTTCCCACTAATCCCAAATCCATAAGATGCAGCAAAAGCCTATAATTAACCCGCGACTCCCTAACACGTCATTCCAACCACCGCTCCTATGAGCGAAGATGAGGATTCCAAGAATTCCACATTTACTTCCAATCCTTAACAATTCAGGTGTACCCTCCTCTAGCAAAACACCCGATACATTAACGAAGAACTTCTGATTTGAGAATTCATAACCAGTTCCCAACCTTGATTGTCAACCGCTTACAACTAATTGCGAGCAAACGGGATTATAATGCAAACATTCCGAGAGATTTTCTGATATACGGTCGATACTCTCCACATCCTTTAATTGTTCCCTTTTCCAAACCAGCTGATTGTGTGCCTCCCGAATTCCATCAATGCACCAATACCGAAAGTACCATAATAAGATGAAATAAAAAATCGTGATCACCGGGCCTGCAACCTATGTTTGGAATACCCTTACAAGGTCCTCAACATAGGTATCGATTGCCACCGAGCCCACAACATGAGTATGGAATGCCTTACCTGGCCCTCACACCATGTCTAGAATGCTCCCTCTATTACGCCGATCATGTCGACATTACATCTTTCGCCTGGAACTCGCGATCCGCACCACGGGCCAAAAAGATTCTCAACCTCTTCCCACCGCCTTGCATGGACCTAAACAACGTCCCTCGCAGCGCTAACTGTACCACAATCCATAATTATACCACACCCAATTCCTTTCACAGACTAGTTGCTACCAGTGCAGAGCCTGGCGAAATCATGGTCGCTCACGACCCGAGAACAGGATAACGGTTGCACTCTTGATCCAATTCAAAGGCTGTCACCCAAAAGAATCATGTGAATATTTCGATCCAAGCCCCAATGCTATCTTGTCCAGCCCACATACACACACAATGAATTACCACAATGCACATCCTTAGGGAACCCATAACTTCATCCAAAAGGGCAGGAATATCATGGTTCTATTGAACGAAAAACCTTAATCATTAAAAGAAGACATCCTCATGATCGATAGAAACAAGTGTTGGATTAGGTGTCTAAACCCATAACTATAATTGGTATGTACTTGACCCGATAGTAGCATGGTCCATTTCGGGTTGCCATCACCAGAACAATTTGATAGATGGATATTTGAGTAAGAGGTTATTTATGTATTACTAATATATTATAAGTATAATATATTAATTGAGAAATCATATTATTTAATTAGTATTGATCAAGAATTAATTTAGAATTAATTTAGTGATCAAAAGAGACTAATTAAATTGATACATATGGATTGGGCTAATGATCCATAATTGATTTGTAATGGGTTAAGCTTATGGATTAGTCCATGAAGTGTTAGCCCAAATCAAATGCATGGATCATAAGCTTATATGTGTGGATTAGGGTTACACATGACTCTTGGATTTCTACACATATAAATATGTTATCCTAAGCCCTAAATGTAACGCCCGTGTTTCTAGGCTAGACATTAATATTGACATAATAGTCTAGGTTAACCTTTGTAACTCATTTTGAAGAAATGAAGAGGAATTATGTGATTATTATGTGAATTATGTGTTTTATGCTTAATTATTAGGATTTAATTAATTAACAATAAAAATGAGCGTCGAAAATAAATATTAGATAAAGCCGATATCTATTAAGAAAGTTGTAGTGGTCGTGACAAGGATTCCGGATATATAAAGAATACCGAAATCCGAGTTATAACGAAGAAGTTATGACCTGTCGAAGTTTCACGACAAAACCGGCACGGTGCCGAATGACGTAAAAAGTGAGTTTTTGATAAACTACTTTTTAGCCTTAGTGATCTAAACGAAAGTCGTAGTGTTCGTTAAACCGAGAGTATGTATAAAAAGAACGTCCAAATCTGACTTCGTATAGGGAAGTTATGATTTTTCTAAGTTTCAGCTTAGCAATAGACAGCTAAAAACTCGAATTTTAGATCGAGTGATTTTTAGCCGACACAACCTAAACGAGAATCGAAGGTCTCGTCAATAGTAGTACAACGATAAAAAGACAGACGGAAACGGACGTCAGATGAAGAAGTTATGAATTTTTAACGGATTTCCTGTCCCGGTCTGTTAAAAATAATAATATTAAAATTAAAGTCAAAATTAGCCGACGAAGTCTAAACGAAAGTTGTAGAGCGTAATTTTACCTATGCGTGCATATAAAGAACGTCAAAAACGGAGCCCGTATGCGAAAGTTATGGATTTTAGAAGTTTTGGCACAAAAATCTAGAAAAAATGCCAAATCCGAGAAATTTCGCAAGGTGGGACTTCGGCCACGTCACCCTCGCTCATAACGCGCCACGTGTCCGAAAATGCTGAGTCACCGAGGCCAGCTGGCGAGGCGTGTCGCCTTCCCTCGCATCCGAAGTGCGGTCCAGTAGGAGTACGACGCGTGCCCTTGCTTGACGTGTCCGAGCTTCGCACGTAGCGTCACGACCGAACCCTCGGACCTAGACCTCGGTCCAATCAGAGGCCAACAGCTCACCCCTCGCACGTGCGAGCCATCTGCGTGCCTTTGCCTCCTGCTGCCACGCGCCTTCACTGCTGACTCACCCTTCTTAGCCGACCTTCGGACCTCGCCTATAAATAGAAGGCTGCGAGCCTTCCCGGGTAACTTTGGAAATTTGCCACCTTTCACCCTTAATTTCATATTTTAGCTATTTTCACCTCCCCCGAAGCCCCGGTATCAATTTTAGCACCCGAAACACGCCCCGAAGTACCCGAAGACCCGGAAAGTTTTATCTTTTCGGTTTTGAAGCCCGACCCTCGCAAAGCCTGGTTTCTCAATAAAACTCCCGGTTTTATTAGAAACGATCGTTTTAGGAAACGAAGTGCTGACCGATTATCATTAAATCATGTGAGTGTATAGTCACTTTCATCTTACACATAGATATGGAGTATTTTATATAAAATACGTGCTATGTGTATATATGTTGTTTGTTTATTTGAAATGGATGTTGAATGGATGTTTTATACATGTTTAAAATAATTTAAAATGTATATATATTTTATCTTCAAATATGTTGGGTAAAACATGGGTAGATAAAGAATGAGGGATAAAAGTATAGTATAGATGTACGTTGGTAGCTATGAATTTAGTATAGTATAGATGTACGCTGGTAGCTATGGATTTAGTACGTTGGCAGCTATGGACTTAGTGCCTGTTGTATAAACCTTGGCGACGATGTGACTTCGTGCCTGTTTGACATAAATTGCCGAGGAAAAGCAGTGTTGTCACCGCGATGTTTGTCTTGTTTGACATAAATTGCTGAGGAAAGCAATGTTGTCACCTTATTGGTTGTTTTATGTCAGGTTGTCTTGTTTGACATAAATTGCTGAGGAAAGCAATGTTGTCACCTTATTGGTTGTCTTGTTTGACATAAATTGTTGAGGAAAGCAATGTTGTCACCCCATTAGTTGTCTTATTTGACATAAATTGCTGAGGAAAGCAGTGTTGTCACCCCGATGGTTGCCTTATTTGACATAAATTGCTGAGGAACCTCTGAAGCAATGTTGTCCCCTTAATGAAAATCCTTAGGCTAGGTCCCTTGTGATAGTTGTTTTAGGGACGTAAAGTGAGGATAATGGGAATGGGTAATTAGGGTTATTTTTGGTTGATGAAATTAATAAAATTATTGTTGGTTGATGAACTTAATAAGTTTATTATTTATTGTGGGTTGAAAACCCTATATGCTCACCAGGCTCCCAAGCCTGACCCACTCAGCCTTTTTATCTTACATGTAGTGGACTCTGAGCATAGTCGGATGATGATGAGAGATTTTTGGATTATAGGCCAGTAGTTGTAAATAACTGTTGTAAGGCTTATAATGTATTGTTTATGCTTATGACCTGTATCGGAATCGGTCTTTTCTGGCCGTGAAATTGGGGATGTCACACTAAAATCGACCACTACTTGTATTCCAAGAAGAGAATTCGATTTTGAGTCTCCTTAGCCTCTCTCATATCCATTTAGTTGTTTATTGGTGTTTGTGACTTGTTTGAGGCACAACACTTGGGGTGCTAAGTTCTCACAAGGCCAAAGTCTTACTAGCTACATCAAGAGGTAACCTTCTAACTAATTTTATGATTCATATGTTAAATTTTGTATGCTAGTTTAGTCTTCATGCTTTGGAAAACAATGTTGCATGTATAATTAGAGAAAACTTAGATCCAAAGCATTAGGGTTGTATGTGCACCATAGGAATGTTAGAGTACATAAAACCCAACAACAAGATCCCATACTTAATTGAGACTGAACATATTCCACCAATATGTAACCAACTCGAGAAGACTTCTAAAGTGGTCCTGAATGACACCCCACTCAAGCCTGCCATGAACTAAAATTCCACACCATCATTGAGGGTAACCATACCTGGAGACCAGAGGAACATAAAATATTTTGATCTTGATGATAGGTTGACATATCCATAGAACTTCAACTGACACAATTGGGATTACCGCGACTTCCCTGTTGGATAACGAACGAAACTACCAATGATAGAGGACACCTTGACATTAGATTTAACAACCCAAACCTGCACGGAGCTGAACGTACTCCACCCATGGACTGATTCCTTGAGCGACCTCTGCCTAAGCTAGGCTATGAATAGAGATCCCTACCACAAGTTGGCAATCCTATCTGCATCCGATGCTCAACCTGAGTGACTCCAACGGCTCCCTCTCCATTCATTGGAATCCCAATAGGAACCAATAGCTACAACGAGCTCCTTGACCAACCACTTTCTGTTGAGAGACAACCCCTGAACCTCCTGATACATACATCCAATTGCCACTTACTATATATACTTGCCTTAACCAAATCCCGAACCGAGGTCCCACATACTCGCCCCGCAGACCCCTATGATTCTCCAAGCAGGATACCCAGTTCTCCCCCACTTAGGGTTTGAACTACCACCCACTGATGTTGAAACCAACCCATAACTCAACCGGCTCAACCAAGTACAACCATCCCTGACCCTGGAAAGAATAACACACGCAGGATGATCTTCCAGATAAGGATCAAACAAATCCTAAGAGAATCCTAAATTTCAGTTGAATACCTCTAAAATTTTCCAATCATAACCACTTTAAAATTAAGGGTTTCATGCATCCGCATCACAATTACGATCCAAAACATCCACTCCTTGCTACCGCTCCTTCCCTAGCAATGATGGTGATTGAACCCAAAGATTCTCTCATGAACAACTGCCAGTCCTACCTGAACGAATGATATCATTCCCTAACTCCGACTTCGTTGATAGACTATAAGGATGTGATACTCGATACACAACATATGCTACATCGTAAAGACCTAACGGTCCCGAGCTCTATTGTAGGTCTTCTCTTTAATCACTCAACATCCTACTCAAGTCTTCAACAATGTTAACACCACTACCTGTGATACATATAAACTGCCAGGTCAGGTTAGGAAACCTGGTGAGATACATAGGACTTTCAATCCCACAATGTTTTGTTATTGAGATATCTCAAACCTGTAAAAACATCTGCTATCATTAACACACACACATACATACACACACCCATATATATATATATATATATATATATATATACATACACACACCCCATCCCGTCGATCCTCACGGGCCGATCCTATACAATGATTTTACAAGATCTAACCTAAAGGATCAATGTGAATAAGTTGAAGATACTACTTCAAGGATTCCTTGGCAACATATGAGGATCAATAAAGATATCAAATCAGGGGAATAGAATAAATCTCATCGTTGAACTCTTGTTCAAAAATACCACAAGACAATTAAATCAATGGTGTTTATCTAGATAATTGTGCCTAGAAGTGGTCTAGCCATGAGGTATATACCCACAAAATCACCCTATCCAACAAAATAACAATAGAAGTACCTAGTAGTGGTATATTACTAACACACTCTATTTGGTAGTCTACGAAGTTCCCTCAACTACTTCGTGAAAAGAAGCGCTGAAACCCAAAGCTCATCAAAAGAAAAAGGAGGAGATTCCTAGTATAACACTCTGGTACACTCCCGTTTACCCTGACATGTAATACTGTCGAAAAAATGACTTTGTATGTGACAGTACTTCTGGTATATTATAGTACCCTGGTACGAGTAAGACTCATACCCCAACACATAATAATACCACGTCACATGTAGCTCCTGAGACACCGAGCTTTGAAAAAGACTTTTGTACATAAAAGTACATCTGTCCATAGGACACACTCCATTAATCATACCTCATCACATACATACTCTTAATAAGATGCTACCCAATATCCACACTTAATTAATCCAAGCATACCTTAAGGTATAACTAAACAAGTTTGTTATAACCATAATTATCCCAAAGTTCATGTCTATGTAATATCTTTACAGTACAGGATAAATCTGACATCTCTACAACTCGATTCAAATTAAGCATCCTTTGTAAGTCTTATATTATCAATGGGTAAAACTATAAGGCTTATAATCAATTTCCAATACCAACTCTGTTTTAGGCCACATGATCCTAACCAGTGTATACATTTAACACAAAGTATTAGGTATTAATATACATTTATTTTCTTAGAAATAATACTTTTCCCATCATTATCATTTATATAAAAAATTTATCATATATAGAACCAAATTTGGTCCGCACATCGTATTTACATCTAACATATATTCCAGGCAATAGGCATATAATTCACATGTAAACTTTCGACAAGTATTTAATACTTTAATTAATACTTGTATTAAAATCATGTTCATGAAAGTAACTATACACTCATTTGCTAAAAAGTAGATGACTCGAACATTAGGCAGCGCTTCTCCTGACACTTTAGCTTTTCCTTTGATATGACCCATGTATACATCATTAAGTCTTAGTTTTATATTCTTTGTGACTAATGATAGACTAGATTCATCAATAATCCAAGTGTCTACATCAAGATTTATCAAATAAGAAATAACCAGGTAAGATCATATTGGTGGTAGGGTCCGTTTGGTATACATAGTCTACTGTTTGGAAATTCCATTTTAAACACCTCGCTAAATCTGCGCAGACATTACCCCCGTAAGCAAATCAATCAATATTACGACTTGAAATCACTATTAAATCTTATTTATAATTATATAACAATGATTATGATTATAACTATAAGTTACACTTCAGTTAAGATAAGTGCAACTTAACATATAGAGATTCTATGGCGAAAAGTTGGAAATTACACTGGCAGAACTCCGACCAGAGAGCTTCTAGTTGTCGAGCGCTCTAATACCACGGGGCTTTAGTAAAGCTTCTAAAATAAAGATAAATTTTGGATTTTAAGAGTGGAAATTCCAAAGAGTTCTGGACGTGTGAAGAAGTGAATGAGGGTTGGGCTTCTATTTATAGCAGATTTTTGACCAGGCGTGCCACGCACCTTTTGTGCGTCGTGCGCTCCAGCTACATCGCTCCTTCAAATTTATGACACGTGTCAAAAAGATGGTGGTACGCGTCACCCTTCTAGAAGGTGTGCACCACACACTTTTTACGCGTCACCCATATTTTCAATTTTTATAAAAATCGTATCTTTCTCATACAAGCCCCGTTTTCGACATTCTTTACATGCACGCATAGATATCGACGAGTACTACAATTTTTGTTTAGACTATGTCGGCTAATTCACACTTTTTAATTTTATATTTTTAAAGGGCTTAGACTGTTAAACTCCATATAAAAATCATAACTCTTTCATACGAGCTCCGTTCACGACTATCTTTTATATCGACGAGATCATATTTATGAGATCTTCAACCCTCGTTTACATTTTTTTGGCTAACACTTGGCCGATTTGAATTTCGATTTCAGTGTCGCGCACTGATGGGCCGAAACTTCGAAAAATCACAACTTCCTCATACGAAGTCAAAATCTTGGGCTATGAGATTGATTAATATCCATGTCTCGTTTCCATATGATATCTTGTTGAACGAATGAATAGTTGATCATTTATCTTAGGGTCAATGTCTGATATGAATCAAAATTCGGTAGTGGCTTTGGAAAGCACAATTTGTTGTTTATTCAAGGTCCATACTTGTAATTGTAGTTGATGACTTATCCAAGTTGGAGTCTATTGGATTAGGTGTCTAAGGTCATAACTATATTGGTATAATCTTATGGAATAAAAACAAAATCCTTTTTGGGTTGCCCTCAATAACTAAAAATCGTTAGGAACATCTTTAGAGGGGTAAGGAAATAATTTATTAATCTATTATATTATTAATAAATAAATTAGAAATGGTTAATAATTAATTTAGAATTAATTGGAAATTAATTTTTAATTAATTATAATTAATTAAAGGTCCTAGGGATGAATTGCAATTGTTTAATTTTTGAACAATGAAGACACTCTAGAACCCTCTTATAGTGGATGGTTTTAGAAGAGGTCCAGAAGGGTTTTGGAAGCCTTCTTTACCTGATAAGGAAACTGATTTGAATATGTTTAAAACATTTTTATTTTATTATTCAAATTAGGGGTTCCACCAACAATAAACAGGACCCTTACGCAAGGTATTTTCGTCCATAGCCTTCAAGAGCAAGAATCTAAATTTCCCCCTCCTCTTTCCTCTTAATCGTTCCTTAAGGTTTCTAGGGTATTGGGTGTGAGTCATTAGAAACATCATACTTTTGGTGCTTTCTTTCCAAGGAACTCTTGAGAATCAAAGATTGAGTATTTACTACGATACTTAAAGTTATGCATTCTAACCCTTTGTGATTTTTGATTTACATAGGTTAGTTTATAGTTTTCATAGTATGTTACTGTTATAAGAAAAACCATAGATTTATAGCTTGCATATGCCCATAAGATGGTTTTTATGATTCCGCTGTGTAAATTTTGTTGTTTTAATTTTTAATATAACATTAAAAACTCATCTGTATACACGTTTATATTTAACTTTTTTAAATCAACCTGTGATGTACTTATTTATTATTTTGTTTTTATTTATTTCGAAAATTCACTTTAAAAAATGATTAATGTTCACATCTTAATATTCAACATAATTATTTAAAATATATCAATGAGTTTTGTTTTATTAGTATAAATTGAATTACTTACTTATTCATTATTTTGTTTTGTGTTTTGTTTTTTAAAATTGACTTTAAAAAATATTTATTGTTTACACCTTGATATTTAACTTTTGTTAATCAAACGGTATAGTACATGAATTTCACGACTAGTAATAAATAAATGATATATATATATATATATATATATATATATATATATATATATATATATATATATATATATATATATGGTAGCATCCTCAAAGAATTATGATAATAATTGCAAGATTCATTGATTCACATATAGACGATTAGTGATAGTAATATTTAACTTTTTTTAATCAAACCGTATAATATATGAATTTCACGACTAGTAATAAATAAATGATATATATATATATATATATATATATATATATATATATATATATATATATATATATTCTAATAAAAGAATAATTTTAATCTCATTTTGACATGTGTCATCATATTAAACTTTCTAATTAATGTATATTTTATTCTTCTTTTGCCATGTGTCACCCTATTAGGTCTCGTAATTAATGCATGCCACTTGTCAACCTATTAATTCTCTATTTCAAATTTTAAATTTTAAATTTCCCACTCTAATTACATTAAATTAATAACATTAGAATAAAAATGAAAATAAAATTAACACAAATTATAAGGTGATATAATTTTACATATTTATTTAAATTAACGATTATAACTTTATATAAGTAAAAAAATATCTCTTAATTAATAATTTATTTAAAATAATTGATTAATAATTTTGAGTTCTCACTATAAAAGTTTAATTAATTTTGTAATCGTGGTTTCCACGGGTTATAAACTAATATATATATATATATATATATATATATATATATATATATATATATATATATATATATATCCCTATTCTAATAAATGAATATGTTTATTCTTCTATTGCCAAGTGTCATACTATGAGAACTCCTTATTAATATTGTATGTTACAGATCATGTCAGTTGTCAACCTATTAATTATCAATTTCATATTTCACATTTAAATTTTATCACTCTAATTACATTAAATTATTAATTGATTCTTCATTTTAAATTTTAAATTTTAAACTTTTTCACTCTAGTTATATTAAATTAATAACATTAGATTAAAAAATAAAATTAATTTAATACAAATTATAAGACGATATATAACTTCATATATTTATTTAAAATCAACGATTATAATTTTATATACTTAAAAAAATATCTCTTAAGTAATAGTTTATTTAAAATAAATGATTAATAATTTTGATTTTTTAATATGAAAGTTTAATTAATTTTATAACCGTGGTTATCATGGGTTATAAATTAGTATATATATATATATATATATATATATATATATATATATATATTAATGGTGAGGTTCAATAGAGAACCATAATTAAACAATGAATCAAGGAACCAATCTTTTTTTCAACTTTTAGAACTTATTTAAAAAAAAAAAAAACTAAAAATACATAAATTCATAACTTTTTATCCTTTTTCCAATTATATCAAATTCGATTTTTTTTACGTCAAATTCACAATGTGAATCTTTGAAAATTCACAATGTGAATCCGGATTCACAGGGTGAATCCGAAAAATATTTTTCACATTCACAATGTTAATATATGAATTTAGATATTTTTAGATTTTTTTTTCGATAAAGAATAAACTCTAGAAATTGAAAAAAATATTTGGTTCCTTGAAGAACCAATAATTATGGTTCTCTATTGAACTTTTTCATATATATATATATATATATATATATATATATATATATATATATATATATATATATATATATATAAATGGTAACATCCTGAAAGAATTATGATAATAATTGCAAGATTCATTGATTCACATACAGACGATTAGTGATAGTAATTTTCAGCAGTTAAATTGTATGTTAAAAACATATATTCAATCAATGCCTATTTTAGATCATATCCTCTCTAAATTACTTATTTAAAACAAATGTTATGGGATTAGAATCAAAGAAAATACGGGCAGTTATGATAAAAATGATTTTTGATAAATCATATCGTGTATTTACTTACAAATTTAATAGTACACATTTTAAGATATCGAATGTGAACCTTATTGTAATTGTACATTTAGCAGAAGAAAATAAATAAACTAGTTTGATATGAGATGATATACATTAATTATTGGAATGAAATTAGAATATCCGTACGGTAGGGTCCCTCAAAATTCTGCTTTTGGGGGGGTTAACAATTAAAAATTAAAAATAAAGTCCTTTGCAAAAAGAGTGCGGCGGAAAAGCTTAACACACAAAAGTTGATACTCCTTCCCTTAAAATAACATTTGCAATTGTTTACAAAAGGGTTTACGAATCTAAAACGACGATAATTTACTTATGAGCCTTTAAAACATGTATCATTGCATTTAACTCGAAAACCTTAAGAAAACAATTTTTCCATATCAAGTAATGAAAAAGGTGGTACACGAATTTCTCTCTTTCTCTCAACATACATGATTTATATATCAAAACAATCTCTCTCATTTGCACATGCATGTATATATGCATATGAAGTAAAAAGTTAACAAAGACTCTCATCTTTGAAGACAACAACAACAAAGAGGGGGATTGTACGGTGGTTGCGGATGATGAGGTGCCTCGATTGTGGTAACAAAGCAAAGAAGGATTGTTTGTACTATCGGTGTAGGAGTTGTTGTAAAGGACATGGATTTAATTGTCAAACCCATGTCAAGAGCACTTGGGTTCCGGTTTCTACCAGACAGATTCTTGTACGAAACTCAACAACAACTCCCTCTATTGAACAACAACAAATGAATCTTTCATCGTCATCGGGTACGTTACCTTGGTGTTGTACTTAATGGTTTCAATAAGCCATAAGTGGTATGTTTCATCATCATCATATGTACTTTTATTATCATAGGGATTGGAGGACATTTTCCGATGGAGGTGAGTGGTGAATCTACATTTACATGTGTACGAGTGGCAACAACTTCAAGAGAAAATGAAGTTGTGGATCAATATGCATATGAAACATCCATAAACATAGGAGGGCGTATATTTAGAGGCATTCTATATGATCAAGGGCCTTATAGTCCAACGATGGATTTTCATGACGTGAATGTAAATGCAGGAGATCATCGTCCAACCTAACTCACAAAGGTTAATAAATCTAGGCCTTTATTATATCATTAGAGCACTAACAATTCGTTGAACTCTCTAAAGATTGACATATCACAATTTTATTTTCTATTTTACACTATTTTTTTTTTCCTACAATGCATTAAACTCTATAAATTTTAATAAAACATATTTAAACCATTTATTACAAATCCTAATTTATAAAATTTATTTAAAGATTAAAAAGTTTGAATTTCCCATAATGACAATTGAACTCTAAAATGACAACTTATCTTAATTGAGTTTAATTAACTGAATCTCAACTAAACATTTTATCTTATTAAGCTTCTTTATTAAACTATTCGATAAGGATATATTATTAAAAAAAAAATCATATATACTTTTTTCAAGCCTAGCAATCCACTTATAAACAATGTGAGCCTTTTTCCTTTCCTTTCTTCGATAAATATGTATAAATAAAATGTGTTATGAATAACTGATATATAGGAAAATTGTTCTTTTTGTGGAATGAATTATATGAATGTCATTTACTTGTCTGATTGGATTAGTGTTTGATGAAAAAATATTATATATATATATATATATATATATATATATATATATATATATATATATATATATATATATATATATATATATATATATATCGAGTGGGCACAAAAAATTTGATAATGACTTCGAGTACAAATCCTGGATGTAAAATTGACAAAAAAAAAAAAAAAGATGTCGAGATTTAATTTTATGGGAGAATTTCATATATACCCTTAAACATCAAAATATCATATTTACCCAACTTAATTTCTAAATATCATATTTACCCTTCATAAAATTTCTAAATATCATATTTACCCTTTATAAAATTTCAAAATATCATATATGTCATTTTTAAACATCAAAATATCATATATGCCCTTTTAAATATCAAAATATTGTATATGTACTTTTTAAACATCAACAACATGATAATAATAAACAACAACAAAACTAAACAATTAAAATATAAGTTCCATAGAGAGGGTTGAAGATGAATATTTTTGTTTGTTAAGAGGACGACATTTCAACAATTTAGAAGTTCACATTCCATTACATAGACGTAAGGATAATATGGTTAAAACTTTTAATTATTATAATAATTCTAAGGTATAAAAAATGATTATAAAATATTAAAAACATTATAAAAAAAGATTTGGGCAAATATGATATTTTGAGGGTTTATAAAGGATAAATATGATATTGAGAAATTAAGTTGGACAAATATGATATTTTGAAGTTTAAGTCTAAATATCGTGAGATGATATGACGTTTTGATAATTATTTGCGAGATTTTTTTGATAATTTCCATAAAATGTTAAATGTTTGGAGGTTAAAATAGAAAAAAAAAATTATCATAAAATCTTCCATATTTACAAAAATGTTTGGTTTTATACTAAGATCGTTTTTATGTTCAATTGTTCAATAATACCATGATATCTGTCAAAAATGTTCTCTTTTAACCTTTTACCTATTATATCAATCTTTTTTTTTTCAGGTTACCATAATATTACAATGAAAGTCTTAAGTTATAATTTTTTTACGTTTTACTATAAGAATTTCTTTTTATATTATTCGTATTCATACAAAGGTGATACACATTAACTTTTGTTTAAAGATAAAGTATATTGTTGGATCATGATGCTTATTCGGAATAATACAAAACGACTATAGCAACAAAAGCAATGTAACAAAAATATCATGATCTGGTTATTGGATCTAGGTTTATGTTACTCAAGCAACGAAAACAAAACTACAATAGATTCTGTAGGTTTTACCTTTTGCAGTGATAAAAATGTCAATGATGATACAAAATAGAATCCATATATCACAACTGCACCCGAAAGCAATGATCCACACAAACAAATATTTAAGCCTTCAAAACCCTATTTAGGGTATATAACATAAACCCGATCGGGTTTATAGTCGTCCTAAGTATAATTGGGTTTATAGTTGACAAGAAAATGAGAAGGCAAGAGAGACGGTTTCAAGAGTCACTTGGTTTTTTAAAGGATTGATTTAAATTAGACAAATTATTTAATTAATGTATTTAACTTAATACAATTATCTCTCTAATTTAAACATTTTGACTTATCACAAAATAAGTTTTTTTTTTGTTTTTATTACAAATTCTAATTAAATTATCTTGATGAATAATAAACCATTCTATGTGTTTATTTATTTTTTGCATTATATATATATATATATATATATATATATATATATATATATATATATATATATAGAGGAGGGTAAAAGGTTGAGAATGAGAGAATCATTCTCAGCCACACATTTATTTTGCCGCAAAACACTTATGCGTACCGTCGGAAATGGATAACGGATAAACATGTGTTTTCCAACCAAACATGTTTCCTTAAACTATGCTAATCATTACCTTAATATACACAAAAACATATTTTTTTTTTGTTTTTTTTATTTTTAGAAAGCCATTATTATCGAAAAATTATTTTAAATATATCAAAATTCATAATTTTTTATTCTGTATAAATAGACATCCATATTGATATACTTTTAAGATAAAATAAAATTTTTATTTTTTTTAGAGTTTCAGCTCTCGTTATTTATAAGTGAATAAAAAAATCTATCAGATTTTTATTACAGTATATTCGTTATTCACTTATGAATAAAACGTATGCGTAACTTTTTTTATAGTTTAAGTATCGTTCATATATGAATATGACACATAATAAAGTTTTCTTACTTAAAATATATTTTTTACATCATCTTTCATCATATATTATATTTATATATGAATAAAACGTGTATTAGTTGTCGTCATATTTTATATTCATATATGAATAAAACATTTATCAGATTTTTGTTACAGTTAATTTGTTATTCATATATGAATAAGTAGTATAAATGATACTTAAACTGTAAAAAAAATTAATTATATATTTTTATTCATAAGGGAATAACGAATGTACTGTAGCAAAAATCTGATGTATTTTTATTCACTTATGAATAACGATAGCTGAAAATATAAAAAAAATAAATTTTTTATTTTATCTTAAAAGTATATCAATATGGATGTCTATTTGTAGAGAATAAAAAATCATAAATTTTGGTATATTTAAAATAATTTTTCGATATAAATAGCTTCTTAAAAATTAAAAAAACAAAAAAAAACTATGTTTTTGTATATATTAAGGTAATGATTAGCATAGTTTAAGGAAACATGTTTTGTTGGAAACACATGTGTATTCCTTATCCATTTCCGCTGGTACAACAAAGGCTTTTGCGGCAAAAATAAATGAGTGGCTGAGAACGATTCCCCCATTCTCAACCTTTTTTATTTTCTCAATTGAACTTACATCTATATATATATATATATATATATATATATATATATATATATATATATATATATATATATATATATATATATATATATATATATATATATATATATATATATATTTGGTCAAACGCCTTAAAATTAAGTCATACAAACCATAATGCTATATGTACAATCAATTTATCCATTCATAAAATGTAAATTTTATACGATCAACAAGTCAAAAAGTCAAATCAGATTTTGAATTTTTAAAATTTAAGATAAGGTTAACTATGTCTATCTTATTTCGAAATTTGAAGTTCCTTAATTATAGTTGTTATCAATATCTATTATCTACTAGGTGTGAGACCCGTGTATTACACGGGTTTATTAAAAAAATAGATGGTTTAGTTATAGTTGTTATCTTTATACTTTAATATACATTTTCGGTCAAATATTGAATTTTAAGTGGTACAAACTTTTAGTGCAATATTTACAATCACTTTATACATTAAAAAATAATGAATTTTATCCGTTCAACGAATGAAAAAGCAAGATAAAAACTAGGAGTCTTATTCGATACTGATTGATACCATGATTTAAGGAGTTATAAGTTAGTTACATTCAAACTTTGAATCTCAATTATCTCGGACCCCTTCTCCTTAAATTCATTCAATCTGCAGATCGTTTCTATTTGAGGTTAGATCGAAGCCCTAGAAAGCCCACCGACCACATTTTACTTCGTTCATCATCATTGTTGCTTCGACTGCTATCACCATCTACAGCTTTCACCATGACGCCTTCACTGACCATCTTTGCCTTCACCACCACCATAGAAGCACTATGATCTTAAAATCTCCACTACCACTTCTCCCTTCTCCGACATCGATCACATTGAATCACTTTTATTTTGAATTCTATTGTTGCTCACTGTCACTTCATTTGCTAAGGTTTCAAAAAGTGGAATCAACCACCAACTATTTCCTTCTCCCCCACACACCAACATAGAACTTCTTCTACAACCGATTGGTCTAAAAATGAGATTGTAGCTTATAACCTTGCTTCTATATAGGTGTGTCAAGAAACGATTCCAGTAAATATACGGGTTTCAGCCTTTCAGGTATCACTTATTTCTCCACCCTCGCCTCTCACTATTTCTCTCTTTATCCATGTGTTGTATAATTTTGTAACTGTAATATTGGTTTTTTCATCCTAAAATGATATGGCCGACTCTTGAATTTTGATTGTATAGGATTGTTGTATTATTGAACCTTCTGAAATAGGGTTTCTAGAATTCAACAACATTGATGTTTTTCACATTCTCTCCATCAAAGCCTTCTCCCCTACTGAAAATTTAGGGCTCAAACAAGCTCAATTTTTTCTTTATTTGTTAGTTTTGCTTCCTTAAAGCTTGAATTATGGGAACATTGGTCAAATTGAGGCTATGGTAGGAGAGTGGCCGCCTTCATGGACTTTCGTCACTGTAGATCCATCTACAAAGCACCTTTATGGAATTTCTATGGTTCATCCTATCAGAATCATATGAATTATGGCTTCGAATCCACTCTCAGGTATGAATCACTATAATTAATATATACTTTCTTCACATCTAATCATACTTTTATTCATTTTTCTGCCATAAATCCTAATGGAAATGGGCCAACCATCCCATATTTCTCCATAAATATAAATAAATTGATCCATGAGCAATTAAAAGCACAGTTACAACCGGATGGAATCTTTATCGTATCCTTGGGTTTTGCTGTGAACATTAACCAACTATAACGCATGGTAAGTCATAACAGTCTGTTGACTATGAACTCAAAATGTGTATTGAAGAATTTATATAGGGCTCCAACTAAACCCCAGCTTAGTGTTGTGCTTGTATGTGGTGATATAGGCATTTGTGGGATCCTGAACAAATGACTTTGTTGAGATATAGGTTTGTTCATTCAATATTTTCAACAGATCTTTTGGTTGTTTCCATAACGATTTGTACATTATCAACACACTAGTGAAAATTTAATTATTTTTGGACCATCTGTGTTCAATTAAAAATAATAGAGTTTACAAACTACTTTACCAAGATTCATGACTAAATAAATGTTTTAGTCCATTCATTGTTAAAATGGGCACATAGATTACGACTTTTGATTAAATTGTTGAGTAGAATACAATCATTTATTATGTGTGGTTGTTCAATTCGCAGTTCAGTTTTCTGAATTGTTTTGAGGCTCTATATCTAATTAATTGGAAGATGGAGTGAATTTTATATGAGGTGAAAACCTGGGAGACATAGGCAACCAAAGGATCCATTGAGATGCTTTTACTATTACTGCAACAAAATGAGTGTGGATGATATATAACTTCTTTATACTCTTACTTTCGTTTTCTATGGATATGGATATTTTCCGACATACATGGAATTATATGGTAAAATAGAGCCGTCGGCGTTGGGGGATTACCATTGACTGATTGATATCCTTTGTATGTGGTTGCAGGTTTGTACAAATTCAGTGGCGATTTGGGGGTTACTTGACCCACCTTTTTTTTATATTACAAGTTATTATTATATATATATTAAAGTTATGAAATATTTTAACAGTAAAGTGACACATTTTTTGTGAATTTTGGTCCTCCAACTTACAACATTGACCCTTCATCTTTATGTTTTTGTTCACAAACAACCCTTTCACTTTGGTTTGAATTTTTCATAACCCTCGCCTTTTATTACATATTATTAGTATTTAGTCTTTTGGCAGAAATGGTCCCTCATCATTATTATTATTATTGTTAGACAAAATTACACGATTGGTCCCTGTGGTTTACCAGATTTAACATTCTCTTTTTGGTTTTAAATTAATGTTTTATTTATTAGAAAATACACACCCAATACCATAAACCCACCCACCATCTGCCATCACCATCACCACCACCACCGCCAAAATTACATAAATGGTCCATATGGTTTACCCATGGTGACGAATTCAGTCCTTACTACCTGAAAATACCAAATTACCCTCACATTAACTGACATAAAGCAACCAACATGCTACTTTACTTTACAAAGCAATACCTTCCGACCCCGGCAACGCCGGGAAATCTTTTCTAGTATATAATAAATTAGTATGAGCTACCTTAAAAAAATATGAGTGAACCATCTTAATATCTTTGGCAAAAATATATATAATAATAAATCGGATTTTTAGAGCCCTTGTTCTATATTTTAATAGCCCAATATTTTTAGGGTATAATCAAATATGCATAGCCCAATACAAATTAAATTTAAAAAAAATTAATGTGCCTCGTGAACGGTTTTCACAACGACGCGTGAAGCTTCTACTTCATTCAAATCAGTGATCATATTATAACCATTTGCCCACCGCATATATTTTACTCAATTAGTCAATTTTATTAAATTTGTAAACAATAAATAAAATATATGGTAATTCTCTATATTAATATGATTAGTTTTAGAATTCTAATGCCATTGTGCTATCATGGTTAATTGGTGATTCACAATTCACAAATCACAATTCATTAATTGCTCCACTTCTAGGATTGTTAATTACTTAATTGCGGATTACAACTATTTTAAAAATATCAAATACTTACTGTTGATTTTTTTTTCTATTGTTACTATTGATTGCTTTATTCCATGATTTTAATTTCTAAATAGGCTTTTTTTATTGTTTCTAATTTTCAATATGAAGTGATTACTGGATTTTTGTTCATTTGTTTAAATATTTGATTGTTGTTTGTGAATTATTGTTTGTTTCGTAAATTAAAATCAAGAATGTCTTTATTCAAGTTTTTTAAAAAGAGTGATAAAAAAACAGTAGAAGAAGATAACGAGCAACATAATCATATGAGAGTTGATTTAAGTTCACTACATGTTGACCCAATAAAATAACCAGGTATGGAATATTATCATGTGAATCAAATAGATGAAATTAGAAGAGCATACTTGCAAAAAAGACGACGTGCTTTTGGAGGTAAACAATGAAGATTCAATATATCTTGTTTTGATGATAATAAATATTGGTTAGAATATAATATAAAAGAGAATGCCGCATTTTGTTTATGTTGTTATCTATTTAAATCCGATATACCAAACCAAGGTGGATTAGATCATTTGGTGAAATCTGGTTTCAAAGCTTGGAATAGGAAATCAGGACTAGATGATCATAAAGTTGGAACTCCACACATTATTGTTGTCCAAAAGTGTCAAAATTTGATGAACCAAAGGCAATCCATAACTACTTCTTTTGAGAAACAAACCACTTTGCAAGAAAAAGAATATCGTATTCGTTTGAATGCTTCTTATTGCGTCAAGGATTGACATTTCGTTGTCATGACGAGAGACGACTCAGATAATAAAGGTAATTTTCTTGAACTTTTACAATGGTTAGCTGATCGATGTGATGTGGTAGATCGTGTTGTGTTAAAGAATGCTCCAAAAAATACACAATTAAAATGCAGTGATATCCAGAAAGATATCGTGCAGGCATTTTCAGATGCAACTATAAATGTCATTACGGAAGATATTGGAAAAAGATTTTTTTTTTTTGCAATTTTAATAGAAGAATCATGTGATGTTTCTTGTAAAGAACAATTGGCATTAGTATTGAGGTTTTATAAATAAAAAGTGAGAAGTTGTAGAAAGGTTTGTTAGCCTTAGACATGCCAGTGACACTTTAACTTTGACACTAAAGGCAACCATTTATGATATGCTCTCAAAGTGGAATTTGAGTAATACTAGCATTAGAGGGCAAGGCTATAATGGTGTTAGTAACATAAGTGGTGCATTTAATGGATTGAAGACTTTGATTATGTATAAAACAAAATCTGCATAATTTATTCATTGTTTTGCTCACCAATTACAGTTAGCCCTAATGTTTGTTGCAAAAAACTCACACGAAGGTTAATGATTTCTTTGATGCGGTTTCTCAGCTATTAAACATTATTGGATCTTCCTACACGCGACGAGATAATTTAAGAATAAAACAAGCAAATAAAGTTATGGAAGCATTGGTTGAAGGTTTGCTTTATAATTGTACTAGATTTATTATTAAAATATTTTGTAGTTATTTTATGCTAATTAAACTTTTATATGGTAAATTTTAGGTGAGCTTGAGAGTGGTACCGATTTGAACCAAGAAGTGGGTATCAAACGACCACCTGATACTTGATGGGGTTCTCATTTTTCATCTATATTGAATATCAAGAACATATGTTCTTCCATTTGTAAAGTACTTGAAGACCTTGGTAGAGATAATAGTGATCTTGAACGTAAAGCTGAAGCAATTCGAATCTTAAGGTTATTAATGTCCTTTGATTTTGTGTTTTGTCTACACTTGATGGTTGATATATTGGGAGTCATAAATAATTTGAATACAACATTACAAAGAAAAGACCAAGATATCGTAAATGCCATGAATCAAGTAAGTAGCTCTAAAAAAGCAATTCAAGAAATTAGAGATGTAAGATGGGAACCACTTTTAGGGAATGTTACTTTGTTTTGCGATAAACATGATGTTAGAATCGTGGATATGGAAGATGAATATTATGATGGATTCAGTCGTCGAAGAAGTTCACAGGTTGGTAACGTTTGATATTACCAACTTGATTTATTTATTGTGTTTTGTAATTAGCATATTAAAGATTTTTTTTTCAGGTTAACAACTTGCACCACTATCATGTTGATGTATTTAAGGCGGTGATTGATATGCAACTTCAAGAGCTTAACCATCACTTTAATGAAGCCAACACGAAATTACTTCTTTGCATAACTTGTTTGTGCCCGCGAGAGTCTTTTAAAGCCTTTGATGTGGATAAACTAATGGAAATGGCTACACTTTATAAGGAAGAGTTTCGAACAGAATATGATCTTCAAGTTCTTGAAGTTGATCTTAAAAATTACATTAAGGATGTGCGAGAAGATGAACGATTTAATCAATTGAAGAGCATTGGAGAACTTTCCAAAAAGATGGCCGAAGAGAAAAAAGAATATAATATATCCTAAGGTTTACCTTCTCTTGAAACTTGCATTGATCTTACCCGTTGCAACACCGAGTGTGGAACGTGCATTTTCAGCAATGAAGTTGGTAAAGACTGATGTACGCAACAAAATGAGTGATTAATTTTTAAGTGATAGTTTGGTGTCATATATTGAAAAAATGTTTTAGATAGTATTAGTAATGATACAATTGTGAAATTATATCAAGCTATAAGACCTCGTCGGGTACAATTGTAAGAACTTATTATTATTATTATTTTGCTTTTATGACTCAGTCCGATCCAAACCGGCAATAATATTTTTTAAAAATATTTTTCTTCTTTTATCGGTTTTATTTAAATATTGAAGCATGTAGTGAGTACTGCGATGACAATTCTCCACCACCCATTTCGTCAAATGCACAAACATCAAATCCAAATACTTGGCCGTACTGCGTTCGCATGCGACCCACACCTGTGGTAACTAATACAGACTCGAAGATTTAATCACATGTGGTGAACATCCATGGAACGTTATTTAAGTGGGTATTATTATTACTTTTTTTTGTTTTATTTTATTATTTTTTGTTAAAAAAAATTCAAAAAAAAATTATATAGATGTATGCTCGGTTTTAATGTTTTTAATTTTTAATTTTTAATTTTTTTTGTTTTTAAATTTTTTTTTAATTTTTAATTTTTTTTTAATTTTTTTTGTTTTTTATGTAATTTTTTTTTTGCTTTTTTCGGCTTTTTTAAATATATTTAGTACATACTTGAAGATACTAGTGTTTATTTTTATTTTTTGATTTTTTTTGATTTTTTAAACTAAATACCGGTTTGAGTTTTTAATATTTAACAATTATAAAATTTTAAATAAGAAAAATGTTAAGGATCATAATATTTCGGTTCATACTTTTTTTGAATCATATTATTTTTGGATCATAAAATTTTGAATCAAATTATTTTTAATCGTAGTATTTTGAATCTACTCATTTTTGAATCATATGATTTTGGATCAATAATATATTCAATTAAATATTGTTTTGTTCATACGTTTTTTTTCCCTTTTTCCTTTTTCTCATTGAACCTTCGAACAATTAACCTTTGCCGGAAAATGTCAAAATCTCGTACATAATTACAAAAAAGTTATATCATCTCGCGAGATGTTGATGATAAATAAAATTAAATCTCCACATTTTATTTTTTTCATTCCTGCAACGAAGATTTGTCCTTGTAGTCCTCACTTATTTTTGAGTCCTCACTTGATCCACATATATATATATATATATATATATATATATATATATATATATATATATATATATATATATATATAAGCTTAGGTTATTTTGTTTTTACTAACTATTGTGTGCCAGAATGCACAAATCTGGCCCAACGGATGGAATTCATCAATGGACATGATTTGAGAGTGTATGATATTACAATGGGATAGCATGTACCATATAATCACACAAATTTTAGCAAAAGGGTATTCTGGACAATTAACTACAATTATAAAAGGAAATTTTTGGATATTTATGGATAATTAATTCTCCTAATTTTAAAAATATGATTTTTTTAATTAATTCAATTTTAATTCTAACATAATGTGTAAACATAACCGATTTTATTCTGTCAGAATATTTTTTTAGTTAGAATGATGCTCAGAATTTTATTCTATTAGAATATTATTGAATAATAACAAAGTTTTGGAATCCGAGGTTGAAAAATAACAACATTCTAATATATTCTTATAGATCCAAACTTAAATACAAATTCATACATATTCTTACAGACTAAAAGTCTTATACATTTTAATATAATTATACATATTCTAAAAGAATATTAACAAAAATGAATAAAATTCTTAAAAAATAACAACATTATTAGAATGTAAGTATGATCAAACTTTATTCATTCTTCAAGTTATTCCTATTAGGTCTTCAACACATTCTTCCAGCCATTCCTATCACAAATACAACAAAAACTAATAATGGTTAAAAACATGTTGCTTGCAATTAACTATCACTTTATATATTATGGTAGAATACATAGAATATGAGAGAATACATAGAATATATTCTGGCAGAATACATAGATTTTATTTTGGCAGAATATATTCTGACAGAATACATAGAATACATTCAAAAGTATCGTATTTACTGCTAATATAATTTTAGATTCCAAGTACACAATAACGAGGGACAATAGAAGTTGGAATTCAAAATCACAAATTGAACCAAAATAATACACAAACAAATTAATTACCTTTTTAAACAATTTTCTAGAACAAGATGAGTAGTTTTCACCAATCTATATTGGCATATGATATCAAGCCTTTACTATGTTGGTAAATGAAATCAAACAAAATTAATTCACTGTGTTGGCATATGAAATCAACCCCATCAGTATATATATAGAATATGGAAGACTACATAATATACATTCTGGCAGAATATTGCCCATACTTTCTTTGCTTGTGCTCCTTCAATGGTTTACCTGTAAGTTACAAATCAACAACACAATTACTTACTCAATTTTCATGAGATGAGATAACATAAATTAATTTCATGACCATTCTTTTAATTAGGCCTGTTGAAATTATATATCGATATGATCCGAGAATTGAACCAAATAAGATTAGTGCACTTTACACAAACATAAATTGATAATTGAACCAAACATAATTGAAAGGTAAACAACTATTTGAAAAAGTAAAATCAAAACCATTCCTCAAAATATAAGAACTACCTAAACTTAGTAACAATTCACTTAGGACCATTGAGAAGAGTTTTTAATGGACAAGTGACAAATTACAAAGTAAATCTTCATTTAGGCATTTAGTCGAACACTTGGTGTTCAGAAAAAAAGGACTTGGATAACTAAAAACACTTCCTGAGAAACTTATATTATTATCAACAAATAAATGGTCTGACTGAAATCTATCAGAAGAGAAGCGAGATTATAATGTGATATTAAATCGGTTTATAAAGTGTACCTTATGATTTTTGGTGCATTCATTCTGCATCAAACGAACGAACATGAATGGTTATGATCTGCATCGAGTGAAGGAAGATGGTGGGTTCTGGTCTTCTTGAGGTATATGTGGGTTTCGAGCACACCAGGCAACTCACCGGGTGGAGATCAATCTTCATCCCTTTAATCGATTTTCATGTATGGATGTGGAAACGAGATGAACAGAAAATTCAGCACAAAAAATTAAAATGGAGGCGATTACATGCGTGCTTCATGTCAATCTCGATTAAGGCTTGATTGCTTCGACGAAATGGATGCGAAGAGAGGAAGTGGGCAGCGGTGATGGTGATGGTGTTGATGCCGATGATGAACGTGTTCTACCACACACGACTAGGTCAAATATATTTACATTATTTCCTTAATTGCAGGATTTCAATTAAATGATTTCCTTAATTAAAAGTACAAAAGGTCCAAAATACCCTTAAATGATTTATTTAATTATTTGTTATTTCTTGAATTCTCATTAGTTGCTAGAAACATTTGAACATATATATATATATATATATATATATATATATATATATATATATATATATATATATATGGAAAATACACCATAGCCCTATAATATTTCCAGAGTTGGTCTAATCAGTTGTTAAACTGTTTTCTTAGCTTTATGGGGGAATAAAGTGGATTGTGACTCGTTTTAGTCCCTATAACCTAAATCAACCAATGGAAGTGTCACATGTATACTTTTTTGACATCATTATTGCAAATCGTACATCCTTTATTCTATATATACTTTTCCATCATAAAATACACGTATACTTTTCTCAGCAAATAAATTCACAGATAAAAACTTCATGAAATTCCAAAATCTAACCCAAAATCAGAATTCTATCAGTAACATTTGTATCAAAAATCGTCAAAAAAGAACAAATCCAGATTCCCATCATCAACCATCGTTGTTTCCCTCTCTACAAATTAAGAAACCAAAACCCCAAAATTACTATCATTGGAAATCAAATATCGAACTTCATATTTTATATTGACAAATTATCTATATATCTTTCAAAATTTTAAATGGGTTATGTTTGTCATCATCAACATTTTTATGATAATTATTTACTAGCTCATATATGAACAGATAATTAGAATTTTAGTCTTTTAGATATTTCTCTTATATATAATAATTATTAACATACTCTTAAATTTTTTAATCATAACTACGAAACAACTTAAACTTGTTTTAACTGTTTTGAAGTTATAATTTCGACTCTAGTTCTAATCATGATACTTTGATGAAAGTATTATTGTGACGATGTTGATGTGTCTCACATCATACTAGATTAATTAACCTTGACTTACAGAAAGTCTCGGATGATTATGAAACATGTAGATGTCTCATCAAGTAAAGTAGATATTCATTATGAATAGTTGAATGTGTTTCAAACCTGTTCAAACATTGAATAAAAGGGAGATCTAATAGATTGTGTACTCTAATAGACCAATAGTTCAGTTAAGGGAAATACAACATAAACCTAGAAATCAAGAAATGACCAAAATGATTAGTGTTGTTTCTGTTGTGAAGAAACTGTACTCTAAAAGAGGAACTGCTCTTCTTATCTCACCAGATTAAGGGAGTTTGACATGACTATGACTTAAGATATCTATATGATAGAACTATTTATTTTTCCATCATTCACATGAGTATGTTATACTTCATGTGACACTATTACAGACAAATGGTATTTCGTGTCGAGGACATAACAAGTTATGGTTTTAAACAATTGATGTTTTGTACCTATTCTTATAGGAACATGTAATAGTTGAAAGTTATGAATAAATCTAGATTTACTTATCATTTAACGGATGTTCACATTCATGATCGAAAACAATGTATTCTATGTTAAGAATATTTTTCATAATGTCATTCAGGAAGTAAATCTTTAAGTTTTTGTAACATCCAAACTTTCAAACCAAAATTTTCATTTTTAATTTAGATAAAACATTGTTCATAAAACTCACTTAAAGAAAAAATAAGTGTCAAATACAGTTATCCAAAAATATATGAGTATCAAAATATACGGAAACACAAAACTGAATGCAAGTGTATACAATCAAGCTTTCGCCTTCCCACGGTCATCTGATGTACCTGAAACACATTTAATCAACAATTGTAAGCATGATGCTTAGCGAGCTACCTAAAATATCACATACAACACAACATAAAGTAAACAACTACGTGTTATCAGCAATCATGTGGATTATCATCAATCTCAATGGGCTAACAACATGCCTGGTGGGTTATCAGCAACCCTGGAGACTATCGACAATCTTAGTGAGCTAACAGCATGCAGCAACCCTGGATACTATAAGCAGTCTCAGTGGGTTAACAACACGCCCGAGAGTTATCAAAAACTCCAAATAGCACATAACAACAAATATCAAGTAAGACCCAGCTGGTCAGCATGCACACATACTATGACATACGCAATACAGTGATAAGACTTACCTCTCACAAAAAGACTGATCAACATCACACCCGAACTGCCGATACTCGACTCTTCCTACTAATAATATCCAAAAATAATCCTAATTAACAATTAAGGTGATTACCCCAACTCATCAAGTCCAGACACCAAGACTAATCCTCATTTGGGAAAAAGACCATTTTTCCCTTCCAAGTCCTCAACCCCTCACAGTTGACCAAAAGTCAAACTAGTCAAAAAGTCAACAGTTAACCTTCTGTTGACCTATGCATGTCATACACCTAGCTCTATGCAGGGCGTAGGGCCTTAACCAGAAAACAGGTGAAAACCAAGCTACGTTGGGCGTAGCCCAGATTACGCCCTACGTACAACGTCTTTTGCCAATCTTCATATGAAGCACTTAATACATTAGGAACCTTCACTCAAAGCTCAGATCTGATCTTAATGAACATTCTAAATCATAGAGTCTCTAACTTTAAGCATTTGCATGACTAAATAGAGCTCAAATCCAAAACCCTAACTATTTACTCATTCTCATGTTTCATATCTCATGCATGGATATAAAGGAAAGGGGGCAAGATTGCATTTTTGTTACTTAATACACTAAAAAACGTCTAGATAATTCTACTCACAAGGTATGGAGTAGTTCATACCAAAATAGACCAATAATATGGGACCAAAAGGACCTAAACTCATAAACTAGCAAGATCTAGCAAAGCATCCATCAAGGTTTGAACTTTATACCTTCTGAAGATGGGTAAAGGGATGAAAGATCTGGATCCACAAGCTTGAGTGCACTAAAAATTCAACTATGGCCTTCCTTCACTATCAAAATACACCAAGAATCATTCACAAGCTCCAAAACTCTCTCCAAGGGAATAAGGGTTCGAGATGGGGGCTAAAGGGATGGAGGATGGTCATAAGAAAGTCCTCTAAAGGTTTATGTCCTTAAATAGGGGTCACAACCCCGAACTTTAGGGGTTGCCATCAATGCGGATACACCCCGCGTAGCAATGCTCTATGCCCAACGTAGAGCACTAAGTCCTTGCACGCGTTCAATCACCTACGCTAGGCGTAGGAGGCTATCTACGCCCAACATAGGGTATCCAAAGCCAATGTTAATAAAAATAAATCAAATAAATATACCTTCGGGACACAAGTGTTACAATTTTCATTAAATTGATATTTCTAAGGATAACACCTATAAAATCAATTGATATTTGATAAAACTTATCTATGTCATTATCATCATGACTATATAAATATGAAACACATATAGTAACTCCAAAAGGATGGAATTTTTGAAGGCAAATGAGCTTGATTCATTAGATATATATGAATCTTATTTATATGGGAATATGATTCGCAAGTGTCTTTATCTATTAGTAGTTAAAGAATAAAAGGATTGACAAATGATTATACATAAGTGATGTATGTAATATTTTCAATTCCTTATTGTTGAAACCTTTGATTCGCTTAAATTGTTTCATAGTAAAGATTGATATACAACTTAATGAGACCGTCATTAACCTTTCGTTGTGATAAAGAAAATTAGTTTTGTAAACTAAGTCTTCTTAGAACATCTTAGGAGTTGTGGAATCGATTCACAACTTATTCCAACAAAACACTCACTCGTCATTCGTATAGTTCTTGTGGCACAGGATCACCTGGTCACTTGGATTTGTCTCATGATGTTCGAGGTAGCCTTCGTATTCTCTAGTGGGATAGGGTGACCTGGCCACTGGTTGAATGTCAATATTACAAGTTTTTGAATAGGATAAAATAGACCTTACAATCTATTATATAATGTTTGAAAGAACTATTTACTTTATAAAATTTTGGATTTATGCTTACTTTAACAAATATATATTGAATACGTATATTTCCAACCAAACAAGTAGATTAAATACTTTCATTAGACTAGGATGAAATGTTGTATCCTTATCTAAAATGTATAGAGTTATGGAGCTTATGCTAGGCAATAAGCTTAACTTACTCTAGTATCTACTAATTGCATTTATGTAGACTATCCTAAATGATTGTTTATGACGAATGTACTACTAATACCACTAATTTTCATTCCATAAGACATATTGTTAGAAAGTTTTTTTTTCTAAGTGGGAGCAATATGGAACTTTAAGAGCTAAAGAATTATAAGCTAAATGCATCATAGTTTGGAACTAGCAAGTTTTTCAACTATTGTTGAATCTGCTCAATAGTTGAGAAGAAACTAATAAAACACATAAAGATGCATTCGTGTATGATTATCAAGTATGGACATGATTAATCTTCCTCGATATATTATGAATATAAAGAGTTAGTGAGTTTTCAAAGGAGAAAATATACATGAATGAAAATCTTTTCAAAATTTAAGCTAACATCTCAAAGTAATAATATTTTTTCTTATAAAATAATTACATAGTGTGATTTTATTATAAATCAAGATGAATCTTTTGTTTTCTATAAAGCTAGTGGGAGCACATTAACATTCCTAGTCTTATATGTAATTGACATACTAATTCTTGGAATAAAGATCTATATAGATAAATCATGGCAACTTAAAAGATTAAGTAAAATTGCATTGATTGTCAAGGATCTTAAAGAGATTAAGATAAAGACAATGAGAGAGTTTATATTGTCAATACCACATGACAAGATTTTAAGTATCCCTCAAAATCCTAGTACAATGTTTTGAACTAGATAATACGATTGTATTCCATATGATGCTGCAATTGGATTAATCATATATGTTATGATTATTCATAAAGGCAAGATATTTCATATGCTTAGAGCATGTCGAATGATACCAGTATAACATGAAAATAACTCATTGTATGACTTATAGGAACATTCTAAAGTACTTGCGAGAACTAGAGAAATATTCCAAATCTGCAAAGTATTTGAAAGAAAGTTGTGTTTAAGTTGTTACACATATGCTAAACTTCTAAATAGATTAAGATGATTCTCAATTAATGGCGGGCGTGTCCTCATTTGAAATGAAGAGAAAGTTACATGGATAGTGTTTCCATAGAGATTTAATTTTAGTTACACATCAGATTTAGAGTACATTGTTGTTCGGGGAACCACATACAAAGATGCTTAATGTATAGTTTTATTAAGACTATGAATAATCCTATTACGCAAGTACTGGTATCTAAATCATATTTAATCATCTAATACATTCTCAATTGTTTTCTCTATATCTGAGTTATGTATGTAAAACTGAAAATGTTGGTATTCACAAAGTTTATACAAATCAAGCTTTTCGAATATGCTTAACAAAGTTCCTTCATTTCCTTCATTAGCTAAAGCATGAAAGTCACGCTGGTGCTATAGGACCTTGTTGTCCTAAGTGGATGTATTTGATTGAAATTCAATATTTGGATATTGGAACAGTACAAGCAACATATATTGCAACGAGTTGATATATTGGATATAGTCTTTCATTAAATAAATTGTTGTGTTCTATATTAGCATGTTTAATCCTTGAATAACTTGGTTATTCTAAATGCCCATAATCATTCATGGTTGTGGGAGCATCTATGAGGTAAGACTAATATGAATGGATTGGTTGATTTTCATGGTGATGAAAATAGCAAGAGCTGCTACCAACTTTATAGGTACTTGATTAGGAGAATAACTATTAGACCTGACCCACATCAAAATCACTTTGTGGATGTACTCAAAAGTTATGTTTGATAAAGGGTAGTATCTTTGTATTCTTCGACCTGAAATACATATTTGGGACTTGAGTGTAGGAATTGTTGTGCTTTGACATGGTTTAACGTTGTTTCGTAAAAAGGCAGTTATAAGGGCCATCGTTGGGTATATCATGAACTACATGATAGACGTATGTAGTAAAAAAGGGATTTGTTCCCCTTATTTATTGAGAGTTAGACATCTAAGGCCTTACTAAAAGTTGAGCACCATATGAGATTGATCGCGATCAATATCTCATGTTCAACATGATGTCTGAGACAAAGGAATAACTAATACCACACATTCAGTAACAATTGTAGCTTAGAGCTCCTGTAATTGGCTGTTGATAAGATGACGCCCTTTATATGTTGTTAGGGGAAGTAGCCCGTTGCTAGACGCCAACTACTGTCTATGTTAGTCTGTAATGAATATTGTGCAAGTGGGAGATTGTTGGATCTATATGCTCAAGAATCATTATTGAGTGATATTACTAACAACATATGATCCTATAGGGTCACCATTTATTAAGTTGACACATTTTTTATATTTAGTATTAATATGATTATTAATAAATAATATCAACTCTTGTATTTAATTAGGGAATAATTATTATTTTTGTGAAAATAATAGTTTAAGAGGGCATAACTAGTTATTATATCATATGGTATGATTTAATAAGTCATGTATAGAGTTTTGGACACTTTTGCTAACCTTATACTTATTAACTAGTTACTGTTATCTAATTAGTTTAATTAGAAAATGATTTTGTCTTCTTTTGAAGACCATGGCCGAAAATATAGAGGCATGGGAGGTTGATTGTCAACCTCCATCCTCTTGTTCCCCATGCTTGATTTAGTAACCAATAATTTATGTTTAAATAATGGGTAGACTTCACTTTGCATGAGGGTATTTAAAGAAGTGTCTTGGATGAGTTTTTGGCTAGTTTTTTGCTCCTTTCTACATGATGGCGAAAACCATCTATTCTCTCCCTCTTATTCTTGTCTTTTGAAGTATAGTGAAGATTTGGTGTTTAGAAGTGCTTCTCCTTTAGTGCTTATTCAAGTTAAGCACTTAAGGCTTAAGAAGTACTTCATACAAGAACGAACTAGCATTCCAAGTGCCTTATTCTTGATGGTGGATACTTGTAGAAAAGATCATGCTCTTTGATCTTTCTATTTTCATCAACACCCCAAAATCAAGTGGGTTCAAAGACTCCAAAGGTTGTCATTCTAAAACACCATAGGTTGGTTTTAATATAATTCTAACCTCTATAATTGGATCATTGATGGTTTGGTTTTGTTATAAACTCGAAAATAATATTGTTATTTTTGAGCTTCCGTTGCCTGGTTTTTATAAAAAAATCTATTTTATTTTGTATCAAAACTCATCAGTTTATTAATTAGTTATTTTCTTGTTTTTTAATTCCAAAATTACTTTTCATATTAATTAATTCGATTAACATTAATGGTCGGTATGATTATGACATGATTATTTTGTAAGATATGTAACAATAAAAATATAATAATAATATATTATTATAATAATAATATATTATTATTATTATTATTATTATTATTATTATATTATTATTTTAAAATAAGATCAAGGAGAATATAATGAAAGCCTCTCTCAACTTTTGTCGTGTATCATAATTTAGAGTTGGGTGGGCATCTCCATGGTTACTTTAAGCTATAAAGGAGATATTCACACCAAGCATAGGGAGAATGTTAGATGAAACAAAATTTGAACCTATGCCTTTTGTATTTGTTTTAAGCTGCAAAGAAAAATAAAATAAAACTTATTCAAAAATAATCTAATAAACAACCGACGAATTCAACTGATCCACAAACAAGAAAGATTAGAGGAGTATATTATTATTATTATCATCTCATCATCATCATAATCATCATCATCATCGTCGTACCTATTATTATTATTATTGTTATTATCATCATCATCGTTGCCACCATCGTCGTTGTCATCGTCGTCGTCCACACCATGGGAAGAATGTTAGATGAAACAAACTTGAAATCTATGCCTTTTGTATTTGTTTTAAGCTGCAAAGAAAAGGAAAATAAAACTTATTCACAAAAAATCTGATACAACTGATCCACGAACAAGAGGGATGAGAGGACTATTATTATTATTATTATTATTATTATTATTATTGAAACTTTATCTTATTTCTATCATATTTATGTATGTTATTGTCCTTATGATGGAAAGGGATATAGGAAGAATTTCATATAAACAATCTCTTCACTAACGTATGTTTGTACTAATATCACATAAAGTTTTTTAACTCCGACATTGTTGGTCGCAGATGGTGTTTAAGGATGTAAAAAAACTTATTTTGGTAAAGTTTAGTAACTACTTCTTGAGTTGTTGTTAATAAAGTTTGTGTTTATAGTGAAGTATAAATGCCTGTTTGGAGAATAAACACTCATAGGTTTGTGTTAAAGTTTGAAATGGGATTCCTTTAGCAACTCACTATGAGGCACTTAATTCATAGGGTTTTTTTATTATTAAATACCGGCAAATAACATATTCCTAAAACTACCTATGTCTCCTAATATGACTTGAACCCATGACCTCTAATTTGAGAATGTCACTCCTTACCGCTAGGTCAAAGACCTTTTGGTAAGTAAACAGTTATGTGAAAGACTTAGATTATCACTTAGATGTTTGCAACTTACTAGTTGATCTTAAAACACTTTCATCACTTTAGAATGAAGTGTAAGGGCTAAGGATATTGGAAACACTCAAAGAATCTCATAGGGTGTCTAAGGGGGTGTTTGACTTGTCTTTTTGAGAGGCAAAAGTCATTTTTGGAAAAGATAAAAGGTAAAAGATGTTTGGTAAAAACATAGGGAAATGTAGGGACGAGTCCTTATAATAAATAATGATGGATTCATTGAATTTTAATCATGCAATCTTTTTATTTATTTATTTGTTTATGTATTTATTTATTTATTTTTCAAACGGTAAGTTAACCTACTCCTAAATATCATTTATGTCTCATACTGAGACTTGAACCCATGACCTCTAATTTGAAAGAGTCACTCTTTACCGTCAGACCAAAGGTCATTAGGTTTTAATCATATAATTAACATCCTAAATTTCTTGTTAATAATAGTACAATTCTCATAGACAATGTTTTAAAACATGTGAAGTAATATCGGAAGTTAAATATTGGAAATAAGATGTGAAATGTAAGAAACGATAATTTTTTTTTGTCATACAATGATTTATATGATAAACTTTGATGAGTATAACACTTAGAGCATGTTATAACATGGTTTGGAACAAGGGTGCAAGTAAATATGTGTTTATGCAAGTTTTGGGACAAAACTCATAGTTGCTTGATGTTTCTGTTTGGCTAGTTTGTTGCTAGATGGTTGCTAATAAATTTCTATCATTAAAAAAATACCCATAGTATGTTGGTACTTCCTAACAAAGCGGGACAAAAGAGAATTAAGGGTATGTCATGGTTAAATTAAGGAAGTGAAACATGTAATTTACTTGTAAACATTACATAAGTGTTACGTTAACTTTTGGGAAAACTTGGAAGCCAAGGGATATGAAAGTTGGCTGCTTTATGGAACATGAATATGAGAATGTGTGGAAAAAGTTTAAATGTTATTACGAAGTTTTTAATAAGAAAATAACATAATATATAGTATCACGAATGGAATATTGAAGTTTGATTAAGTTGTTTATATATTTATAGGATGTGTTTAGAATTGTTGTGTGTATATATGGGGTCAAAATAAAAGAAAGCGACCAAAAATTTACAAGTTATGCATAGTACATGTGACCATGACGGCCCAAGAAAAGAAAATTACTCATCCCAAGTGACCAAACAAAGTTGCTGTTGGATTTTCCTTAAATGCAACCCGGGTTTTCAGATTTACAAAATCGTGATAGTAAAATTAAATCGGAATATTCTACCAAAAATAATGTAATTATAAGTTTAAAGCATGAAAAATATAACTTTTTCCACAAATTCTAGAAAGTTCAAAACATTTGTGATATATATTATTTCCAATCTAATCTAACATAAAAAAACAAAACATCCATATTATTCCTCTCTTCTAAATCGAAATCATCTTCTCCCAAGTCTATTCCACCACTAATATGTGCTTGAGGTTGCCTTGAACTCGAACCATCAAGTGCTAAGGACAAGATTTACAATAATCAAGCAAGTATTTAACATAAACATTCATAATCCACACTTAAATTTGGGAAAGTGAAGTTAGTCATGGTTCATTGTGATGAGAATAATGTGTAAAGAATAAATTATTAATTGTACAGTTGATTCTATGTGAACTAACGGGGTTACACATTAAAAGTATTATAAAGAAACAAATAAATAATCATTTTATAGGGTATATATTTATTATTTACCAACTTAATTAAATAATAAAAATAATTGTTGAAGTTATTTATTGGTAAAAGATGAAATAAATAACTAAACAGTTTATATACATTAAATTAAAGGTTTATTCAACTAAACAGTTTATATACATTAAGTGAGAGGTTTGAGAAGCTCACCGAATAAGTATTTAAGGAAGTTTCTTGGGTCATAACTGCAATAATAAGCCACAAAAGCTAAAACCCGACCTAAAATCTCATTTTCCATCCCTGCCTCAGACGTCTCCAATGTCTCTTTCTCCTTTAGCATTTTGTTTGCCAAACTCAAGCCAAGAGATTAGTCTTGATTTGTTGGTTGTCGATCAACTCCTATTGCCACTATGTGTGAAACATATATATGTGGTAACATGTTCTTGGTAATTGCTCTCCAACACTGAAGGAAAACTACATACATGAGGTAGTAATTCGAATACCGTGTGGTTGATAATTATAGATCTATGTTCGTTCTAATTGAATCTATGGCTATTGGGGATATAAAACTTTAAACTTGTAATTTGCTTCCGTTGTGCACGATTACATAATTATTTGGTATCATCAATCCCAACAGTGGTATAGAGCCACATGTAGAATATACATATAACTTATTAATTAAATTAATATTGATTGTTCAACATAGTTAAAGAATTACTTCAAATGAAATTTTGTTTTCCTAAATGTTTTGATTTTTTTAGAAAGTATTAACATAATTATATTTCAAATAGGTTATCTAATAATGTTATCATTAAAGTCCTTTGTTCATTAGATGTTTATATTGTTGATGTTTTGTTCTTGGCATTTTGTACTTTTTTGGTTGCCTATGATTATTATTATTGGTATGATTAGTGATATATATTTTGGATTGGTCATTTTGAGTAACATACTGTCAAAATTGATCCTAGAGAGTTTTGGCCGTCCTTGCTATAGATCGCCACTACAAATAGCCATAACACCATTGATGGTCACCGTGGCTCTCGAAGCAATGGCCAATTTGATCCTTAATGACACAAAATATATTTTGTCATTAGACAGATCCCTATCGTCCTTTGCTTTTGTTAGTCATGTCAAGTTGTAACTTGCTACTTGCTAGTGTACTTGGTAATTTGGTATGCTATTAATATCTTCGTTTGACAAAACCGAAGAAACCCTAATTAACGTAAACAATAAGAACATTTAAATATTCAATAAACCCAAGGAGAGAAAATATTTTTAATTTCAAGATGCCTAGAAAAGGCTTATGGAATTCCTTCATGTACCTAAATTTCGTAGGTATTGCTAAATTTATGAAAATAAAACGTGACACTAATTTCCTATAATTAAGCTCTTAAGTAAACATGAAAAAATCAAGGAAAAAATAGTTTGACATTAAAACAAAACAAAATAAAATATTAAAATGATAAATGTGGGAAAAGCTTAAAATTGAGAGCCTGAATAAAGGAATTTAGTGACAATGAGTAGGAAAATATAGTGGATTCTTTAAAGTACGAGGATATTATGTTCAATATCAAGGGTAGTAGGGATACTTTCATATATCATCACTTAAAATATTATATGGTAATACTTTACTATCATTGCTAGTGTGACTGTGTGAGCATATGATGAAAGTGTTTCTGGCGGTATGTTCACACTTCTCCCATTTGTCATTAGCAAGGGACTACAGAAGATCTTGAACTTGTTTTTGGATGTCAAGGAAAGTGAAGAGATGGAGTAAAGTCTAATATAGATTCTATTAACAAGTCCTTTTTAATGAATTAGATAAGGATAATGATTTAGAAACAATCGATGTTGAAGCACTATGTGTATTCTTGTAGTCTACTCAATAAAAAATATTAATATGATTTTGAATGATAGTATCATGAGTTTTGTTGAATTGAACTGAACACATTAAGAGATAGAGACAGATATTATACAATCTTTAGTTTGAGCATTTGTTAGTTAGATAACATTTATCTATTGTTAAAGTGCTCGTCTAATAGGTTGGTCATGAAGACTAATACTATAAGAAGAAATGCCAAGATCTTTAAGCAGTTATAATAGTATGAAACTTGTTGGATTATGTGCATATGACATAACATGTTCATGTCACTACCAATGTTATGTGAACTTAATGGTTCATACATAAATTGTAAATAGTCAATAACATAAATAATAATCTTTTGAGGGACATATAAACTAACTGGATGGTTAGTTTAGCGAAAAAAAAAAGTAGTTGGGCCTCTTTGGCATATGCAATGAGGGCATCACACTCTTTATGGGTCGCATAGGGAAAAAGGTCCAAAACCTATATTGCCATCAACGGGCTTGGTTGTTGTTACTTGTTAGGGGGGCATGGTTGGTGGTGTCGAGTGGTCATTACAATTTGATGAATTACTTGGTTTTCTAGTAATATGGTCGATTGACAAAACTTACGAAACCCGAAGTGACGTAGAATACAAATAAAAACAATAAAATGTTACAAAAACCCAAAGGGAGAATGTATTATTAATTTAAAGATGGATATAAAAGGCTTAAGAAAATTATTAAAAAGGAATAAATAAAGGAAAATAAATATTTTTCCATTAAAAAGGAATAAAGTACAATATGGAACCGAGCTAAAATTGGGAAAAACTTAAAATTAAAGGTCTAAATGGATGATTTTGACGACAATGAGTAGTAAAATTGAGTAGATGGTCCATCATAGTAAGGGGACTGTAACGACCTAAAATTTTCGGATAAAATTTTTGTTTTTAAATCAACCAAAACATCCGTTCATTCTTCCAAAAATAGAAATAGTATAAAAAGTATTTTCAAAACATCAGAGTGGTAACAAAAATCATAAATAAGAAATCTATCGTGGATGCAGTGCAATCATGTCGGACTCTTCCCCTTGGAATCGGAAGTACCTAAAATATTTAAACCACAAAACCGTAAGCACAAATCTTAGTGAAATCCCTAAAATACCACATACTAAACAAAATACAATAGGTCTATTTCAACCCAAGAAGATGCTACGGGCCGAGTCATAGTCTTACTCCCTGCCATGGGCCAAATCATGGTCTTTACTTGTACAAGTGTCAGGGTCCAGATCTTGGTCTTCCATATAATTGCCAAGGGCCAAACCTTGTTCTTACATGCAAATGTTAGGGGCCAAATACTGGTCTTCCATACAGTTGTCAGGGGCCAAACCCTGGTGTTCCATGCAAGTATCATAATGATGACTAACATCTTACATAGTATAATGAGAAGACTCACCTCGCAATGCAGTCAAACAACCACGACTCAAAAAGTCCAAAAACTGATACTACAACCCACCTATCGAAATACCCAAGGTCAAAGCTTAGTCCACACTCTAAAACAAGCAGTTTTACCAAAAGTCAACCAGGTTAAAAGTCAACGGTCAAATTTGACTTCATCTGACTTCCACGTCATGGCCATCCCTTGGCCACGCTGTGGCAGCCTTAGACAAAACAGTTGCAGAGTTTGACTGCCGCCACATCGTGGTGGCTAATCCACCACGTCGTGGGAATTACTTCAATCAACTTAATGCAATAAGCTCTCAATCCGTTAAACCCCAAGCTCAAACTTTCTAAAAGGATTCTTGGGACCATAATGGTCCATAAAAATCCTTGCTTTGATGACATTCATGTCCAATGGATGTGATTTTCTCAGCTAGGTCAAAATGGCATAAATGGGGTTCAAAACCCATGCATGAACTCAAGGCTACACAAATCTTCAGATATGGAGCATCTAACCATCTAGGGACCTCAAGGACCAATAAGTTGCAAACTTTATTGAATTCATCCACTCAAAACACCAAGAAGATGAAGGAAAAGCATTTAAAACAAGATCTAGAAGAAACTAACCAACAAGATCTAAAAAGGGAGAGTTATAAAGGTCTAGAAGTTACTCAAATGAAATCTCTAGCTTGCCAAAAGGTTCTTTACACCACAAGAGACTTCTTCTTCCTTAAAGAATCACCAAGAATACCAAAATGAGCTTAAAAATGGAGAAGGGAGGATTAGGGTTTGCTTCAAGGCTTTTGGAGGTAAGGGAGGTTGAGGGTGGAGGAAACCCTAACCATCACTTCCCTTAAATAGGGCCTTAAACCTGGAATTTAGGGTTTTCCCATAACCAGTCGTCACATCGTGAATAATATATCGTCGCGTTGTGGTGGATAAAAGAGATGCGCACTTCCTAAGGCCATGCCACATCGTGGTGCTACTTCCACCACATCGTGGTGATACATCCACCGCATCGTGGCCCTCATAAAATTCATAATTTTTACTTTAACAATTCATACCTGAAATTCGGGTGTTACAACTTTTCCCCGCTTGAATCAGGCTTCATCCTCGAAGTCCGCTACCATGAATAATTCAAGGTAATGCTCCCTCATCTCCTCTTCAGGCACCCATGACCACTTGGAACCGTTCTGGTGCTGCCATTGCACCTTCATTAAGCTCACTACCTTGTTGCACAAGGTCTTCGCCTTCCTATCGAGAATCATAACCGGTCTCTCCACATAATCCAGACGCTCATCAACCTGGATATCATCCAAAGAACCACCGCATAATCATTGGATAAATACTTCCGCAGCTAAGAAACATGAAATGTGTTGTGAATCTGGCTAAGTTCGGCGGGTAAATCCAATCGGTATGCAACCTTGCCCACTTGGGCAATAAATCTGAATGGGCCAATAAATCTGGGGCCAAACTTACTCCACTTCCAAAACCGGATGACGCCTTTCCATGGTGACACCTTCAGAAGCACCAGATCTCCCACCTGAAACTGAAGAACGGAGCGACGTTAGTCAGCGTAACTATTTTGTTTGCTCTACGCGGTACACAACCTATCTTGTACCTGCTGAATTAACTCAGTGGTCTTGAGCACGACCTCGGTGCTCCCCGTCACCCGCTGACCGACCTCACCCCAACAAATTGGTGTCTGACGTCTCCTCCCATAAATCAACTCAAAGGGAGGCATGCCAATGTTGGCATGATAACTATTGTTGTAGTAGAACTCAACCAAAAGAAGGTAGGTATCCAAACTCCCGCCAAAATCCAACACACATGCCTGCGACAAACCCTCAAGAGTCTGAATGGTCCACTCGCTCTGTCTATCCGTCTGTGCGTGGTAAGTGGTACTGAAAAGTGACCGGGTACCCAAATCCTCTTGAAACTTCCTCCGAAACCTGGCAATAAAACGAACATCACGGTCGGAGACAACTGAAACCGGCACTCTGTCACAACTAGCATTTTAGCTAGGAAATTCTATTCCTGTGTAACCATTTAACTATTGTAAATCATATACTCTAAGTAAATCTCACTCAATGCTCATTTAGATTCATCAATTATGTTCATCAAAGAGTCTGAAGCCCTAAGAACCATGGTTTAAGTCCATATTGGACTAGGATTTCCTTATTGGGCCTAATGGACCAATAAGCATCCAATTCAACCATTTTGGGCTTGGAAACCCTATTTGGGGTCTAATTGGACCCACTTCCATAAAACTTAGCATTTTTGGTCCAAAATAAATTAGTTTACCCTTAATGGGCCTGATTGCGCCATTAATGAATTAATTTGCCCTAATTGGCCATAAACTCCCTTTTTCTTTCAAAATGGGCCGTGAGCTATCTAATGAGCCCAATGGGCTGAAAATTTCATGTTTAGGTTCCAAAAATCCTAACTAAATGTTAATGGGCTCAAACTATTCCATTCCCACTCCTTGGCCCAAAGATCTCGGCCCAACATCAATTAAAAAAAATATAATAAGAGTTGAATTAGTAGGTGCCACCTCCATATTGTTCAACATATATCAATGCAAGGACTCTCATACTCCCATGCAAGTCACTTCACCAACTCTCTCCCCTCTCTTCTTCTACTTTCGACCGAGAGCCAAAAACACACACACACACACTCTCTTTCAAACACTTCCTCAATCACTCTCAAGCATCCTTCTTCTTCTTCCTCCAAAATCTCGAAATTTTACTTGTGTTCAAGAGGATTCTCACAAGAATATCATCATTTCTTGGTAAGTTTTTACATATCCAAGCTATATAACTCCTTTCTCATGTTAGATCACTTCTCCTAAACATTTTGGTCATCATACTCTTAGAAAACCTCTATAAGCTCGAGATCTACAACAAAGGTGTGTTAGGACCAAAAATCTCTTCCACTCCTTCTTCAAAAACCGAAACATCAAGCAAAGGTGAGTTCATAACCTCGAACTAAAACAATCAACGAAATAATAACAAATGAACGAAATACATCGATAACGATTTTATTGGGCCTAATATTCACGTTACGTGGCCAATGGGCCTAAGGCCCATTCAAGTGTATATTGAGCCCAATATTTTCCATGACATGTTTATTGGGCCTTGCGACCCATTTATATGTTAATTTGGGCCTGAGTTAGGGGTCACATGTTTGTTGGGCCTTTGTGGTCCATTTACATGCCTATTGGGTCCAAATTACCCACTTACATGTTATTGGGCCTTTGTGATCCATTAAATGCTAACTGGACTTGGACTGAAATTCACATGCTTAGTAGATCGTAACTATACCTTTACATAACTATTGAATTTCGTATACTTATATATGTACCTTTGGATTTGATAACATACAACATACACGTAAACATTAAACATAGTACGAAAGGTTGAGAATCTAGTGAGACGTGTCGGTTGGCACCTTTGAGTGTACAATCATAGATTGTAGTTATAATCAGAGTCTCCTGGAGGGAGAGCGAGAGTTTGTGTATAGATCTATACGGGGTGACCCCCCACGCCTTAGCTGTTCACTACAGCTAGACTAGGCCAGTCTAGGCGACAAAACCTTGGGCAAATACCGACATTTGGAAAAATGTTAAGACAGGCAACCTAGTCATTATCATGTATGATTATAACGGCTCATATAGAGATTCAATACCAATATAATGTTTCGAAGATTAACCCTTCGATTGTGTTAATACAAAATAACTTATTTAACGATACAAGAACCTCGACATTATTATAAATCAGAAAATATCGGATTTTCTGGGGAAATATGCATACATAATTATCACCTCGTTACAATACAAGAAATCTAAACTACATCCATATATGTTACAACTAATTTTAATTCACACATGCATTTATACTTGATTTTCACATCATTTTCAGACATTTTACAGAAAATATCGGATTTTCTGGGATTTTACAAAGGATTCAAAGACTTTTATTCAAACATACTTATGAACTCACCAACATTATATATGTTGACCGTTTTCAAAATAACTTGTATTCTCGGGTAATCGTTAAGCAGGAAGATTTTCAAGTATATATGGTTTTATTTTATGTAACATCGCTCCTCGTACGATTAATACTTTGAACTTATGTAATTTATTACAATGTACTTGATGTGAACAATATTGGTTGTTATATGTAATGTTGGTGGTGAATGTGTTATGTTTCATGTATATTCATTGTGATGGTAGTTCAATTGTTAGTCACACGAGCCCCCAGACGTTTCCGCCGTCTGGATCGGGGGTGTGACAGGTTGGTATCAAAGCAATGTTTATAGTGAACTAGCATATCTAACCATACATGATATGCAACTATAAACACAATGGGACTAAATAACTCTGAACAAAACAAAAATTTCCGACTTATGTGCGCAAACTAGGATAATAATCTAACAACATCTAATAAAAACTTCTGGAGGAAATTGAACACTATGATTAAACCTGGGCAGTTATGTAGTCATATTAGGGATAAATATAGCCTGATCAACTATATTTATTCAGAATATGATCAACATGTGTTCGGGAGTAATCATAGCGGGAAATGAACCCAAAATCCTACCTCACTCTCCAAAAACTCTAGAGAACCCAAACTTAAATAACTAAAAATATACTATAGGGATAATCAAAACGTGATTTATTTATGCACTCTCGTGCAGTCAGTATGGCTGGTTTCCACCACTCTGGAGATCCCTACTTTCCCAATCAGGGAAATAACGGATGGTTAGAGGAATCCGACGAGGAACCTGAAGAGGAACCTAAAGAGGACCCTGAAGAAGAAGAAATTGAAGAGGGACCTGCGGAACCCGTGGCAGACGATGGTGAAGAAGAGTCGGGTGACGACAGCGATGATGATTCGGATGCAGAGTCTGAAGTCATCAACCCACCATACCCAGTGAGGGTGCCGACTCACCGAATGGGCCCGGGTGGCCCTACACCTCCCTGGGGTATGACATTTGGAGGTGGAGTAGGAAACAGGGACAGCGACCCCCGTTTGGCATGGTACGTGAGTTCTATGGCTTGAGGGAGGGAGGACCAACTGATCGGGCACTTCCAGTCGTGGCGAGACAATTGAGGAATACTGGCGATCTGGCCCAGAGCACCGCCGATCAGATGCACCAGATGCGGACTAGGGTTGAGCGGGCAGAGCAGGAAACACGAGAGGTTATCCGAGAGTTCCACATAAGGCTGGTGAGGTGGGAGACTCGACTTCGAGACGCGGAGCGACAGGTGGCTCGCCTTCAGGGAGCATCCACTTCCTTAGTACCACCCCCTGGCACATCCCACCATGACTAGGACCAGCCGTATTTATCGTTAGTATTATGTTTATGTGATCTATGCTATGTACTATCGACTCTATGTTTAAGTGATCACACTACTCATAGAGTCGTCATGCTGCCGAATTTTATGTTATTTCATTGTATTGTAGGCCTTCTGGAAAATTTTCATGTATTCAAAACTATTAGTATTAATGAAAATGCTTTATGTTCTATCATGACGTTGTCATCTGCTATGTGTTTTATGTTCATTGTTTTATGTTAATGCATGAAATTACTTAAATACACACGTTACACGCCTAGTCTATAGGACCCCAAACTCGCAGAACAATAGGCACTCAACATCTTTCCATTCCATGACAGAAAGATGCCCTAAAGACCCAACCGTGGAAACAACGCAACATCGACCCCACCTGAGATAAACTCGGTTGCATTCCAGGCAGCAGTGTCCGCTGCAGTCACTGCAACACTCGCGCAGATTCGCAATGGAAACAACGGAGAAGGCAACGGGTAGGGAGCCGGAAGCATAAATCAAGGGACAAACCACGAAGCCGCACGACCATGCATCTACAAGGACTTCAGCAACGCTAAACCTCGGACCTTTAATGGGACAGGAGGCGTAATAGCTCTGAAGCGATGGATCGAGAAAGTAGAATCGGTCTTCGAAATCTGCGGGTGTCCGGATGAGTGTAAGGTCAAGTTCACAGCCTGCACGTTCATTGACCAAACTCTCTCCTGGTGGAATGGCCACGTAGAGGCCATGACACTCCCGGTGGCGAACGCGATGCCCTGGGAAGAGCTGAAGGAGATGATGTTAGCAGAATATTGTCCTAGAGGTGAGATTCAGAAGATGGAACAAGAGTTGTGGAACCTCACGGTTCAAAACTCCAATATCGACACATACATATCCCGATTTAGTGAGCTATCTCTTCTGTGTCCCGGAATGATCACCTCAGAATGGAAAAAGATTGAGAGGTTTATCTGGAGATTGACTGCACCTATCCAAGGGAATGTCATTGCAGCAAACCCTGAGACGTTTGACAGCGCCAAGAGACTGGCCAAGAAACTGTATGATCATGGCAATAACAAGGGTGCGAAAACAGTGGAAGCGGAGGTTAAGAAGGAAGAAGAGAACAAGAAGGGGAAAAACAACAAGCGAAAGGGAAAGCAAAACTCGGAATCGTATAAGAAGCAACAAACGGTGTCTGTCCATGCTGCAACATAAGCTACCACCACACCACATGCTCCAGCCTCATCCACGCCAAATGCTTCCAAGCAGTACTCGGGAAATCTCCCAAATGTGGCAAATGCAACTTCCACCATCACGGGGAGTGCAGAGAGATGAGTTGCACAAGGTGCAACCGGAAGCGCCACACAGCGAAGTATTGTAGGAATCATCTTCAACAAAGCCAGATGACAAACAACAACAACCACAACAACAACAACAACAACAACAACAATAACAACAACAACAAAACCAATGCTGGAGCCAGCTATACCTGTTACAGATGTGGGAAAACTGGGCATTTCAGGCGAAACTGCCCCAACACGAACAATCAAGGGGCAGGAGCAGCAGGAAGAATGCTGACAATGGGTCAGGGAGAAGCAGTACAGGACCTAACAGTTGTCACCGGTACGTTCCTACTTAACAACTCGTATGCATGCATCTTATTTGATTGTGGGGCGGAGCGAAGCTTCGTTAGTAATAAATTCAAATACTTGCTAAATCAACAACCCCAGAAGCTCAACGAAGCCTTCACGGTGGAAATGACTAATGGGAAAACTGAAACCACCAAAGATATCTACATAGGATGTACGTTAACACTAAACAACCACTCTTTTCAAATAAACTTGATGCCCGTAAACATTAGGAGTTTTGATGTGATCATCGGCATGGATTGGTTAAGCCCCCATCATGCTGATATTATGTGTCACGAGAAGGTCGTTCGCCTTCATTTTCCTAATCGCGAAACCCTAATAATTTACGGAGATAAAACCGACACAAACCTACGCCTTATCTCGAGTATCAAGGCGCAAAAGTGTCTACAAAAGAAGAACTACGCATTCCTTGCTCACGTGGTGGATAAAACCAAAGAGGAAGCGAGCATTCACAACATCCCAGTGGCGTGTGATTTCCCGGATGTGTTTCCAGAAGATCTTCCGGGAATACCCCCAGAACGACAAATCGAATTCCGAATCGACCTAGTGCTTGGAGCCACTCCAATCGCCAAATCACCCTATAGGTTGGCTCCTGCAGAAATGCAAGAATTATCAAGCCAATTAAGCGAACTCCTAAATAAAGGATTCATCAGACCCAACTTCTCACCATGGGGAGCTCCGGTTCTTTTCGTTAAAAAGAAAGACGGATCCTTCAGGATGTGCATCGACTATAGGGAATTAAATAAGCTCACCATCAAAAACCGGTACCCACTTCCACGAATCGATGATCTATTTGACCAGCTCCAAGGAGCTAGTTACTTTTCTAAGATAGATATGAGATCCGGTTATCATCAACTCAAAGTCCGAGAAGAAGACATTCCTAAGACTGCTTTCCGAACTCGTTACGGTCATTACGAATTCGTCGTAATGCCCTTCGGTCTAACGAATGCCCCCACTGCATTTATGGACCTCATGAACCGAGTCTGTCGCCCATTCCTTGGTAAATTCGTAATCGTTTTCATCGATGATATTCTCGTGTACTCTCGAAGTGAAGAAGATCATAGCCAACACCTCCGACAGATTTTAGAAACCCTGCGGGCTGAAAAGTTGTATCCGAAACTCTCCAAGTGCGAATTCTGGCTTCGCAGTGTAAACTTTTTGGGCCATGTAGTCATTCAAGAAGGAATACACGTGGACCCCTCCAAGATCAAAGCAATCGAAAGCTGGGCAATTCCGGCAACGCCAACGGAAATTCTCCAAATCTTGGGTCTCGCAGGCTACTACCGAAGATTCATTCAGAACTTCTCCAAGATAGCCAAACCCCTCACCACATTGACTCAGAAAGGCGTACTTTTCAACTGGACTGAGAAGCAAGAAATTGCCTTCCAATCCTTGAAGCAAGCCCTCTGTAGTGCTCCAGTGCTATCCTTACCAGAGGGAACCGAAGACTTCATAGTTTACTGTGATGCTTCGAATCAAGGATTAGGTTGTGTCCTCATGCAACGAGAGAAGGTAGATGCTTACGCATCCAGACAACTGAAAACTCATGAAGTAAATTATACCACGCATAATCTCGAATTGGGGGAGGTGGTATTCGCCTTAAAAATTTGGAGGCACTACCTATATGGTACCAAGTGCACCATCTTTACAGACCACAAGAGCCTCCAGCACATTCTAAATAAAAAAGAACTAAACATGAGGCAACAGAGATGGGTTGAACTGTTAAAAGATTATGAGTGTGAAATCAAATACCATCCAGGCAAGGCTAACGTAGTAGCCGATGCCCTGAGTCGAAAGGAGTATTCAAATCGTCGTGTGAAGACCCTATCAAACACTATCCAATCTCATCTAGCCTCACAGATCAAGGACGCCTAATTGGACGCATTGAAGCCAGAGAATATCGCTAGTGAATCGCTACGAGGAATAGAGAAGGAGCTCGAAGTCAAAGACGACAGAACCTACTACTTCATGAATAGAATTTGGGTTCCCAAAATTAGGGGATTTAGAGAGATAGTCATGCATGAAGCCCACAAGACGCGATATTCTATTCATCCGGGGTTAGAAAAAATGTATTTGGATATCAAGAAGCAATATTGGTGGCCTAATATGAAGGCAGAGATAGCCACTTTCGTGGGCAAGTGTCTTACTTGCGCCAAGGTGAAAGTGGAATACCAAAAGCCCTCGGGACTGCTGCAGCAATCAGTGATACCCGAGTGGAAATGGGAGAGGATTACTATGGACTTTGTGACCAAATTGCCAAAGACAGCAGGCAGACTAGATGCTATTTGGGTAATTATCGATAGATTAACAAAATCCGCTCATTTCCTGCCAATAAAAGAGTCCTACAAGATTGAAAAGCTGACCCGAATCTACCTCAAGGAGGCTGTGAGACTCCATGGAGTGCCAGTATCTATTATCTCGGATCGAGATAGCAGATTCACTTCAAGATTCTGGCAATCTCTTCTGAAGGCAATGGGAACACAGCTAGATATGAGCACTGCCTACCACCCACAGACGGATGGTCAGAGTGAGCGTACCATCCAGACACTCGAGGATATGCTCCGAGCTTGCATGATTGACTTCGACAAGTCATGGGATACACACTTGCCTCTGATCGAGTTCTCCTATAACAACAATTATCACACGAGCATCAAGGTTGCTCCCTTCGAGGCTCTTTATGGTCGTAAGTGAAGATCGCCCCTATGATGGGCCGAGGTGGGTGACACTCAACTAGCAAAAGGACAGTCGCCAGCCAGTACTCTTACCGGGCCCGAAATCATCCGTGAGACGACCGAAAGGATGGTCCAAATCAAAGCTCGACTTCAAGCATCACGAGACCGACAGAAAAGCTATGCTGACAAGCGGCGAAAGCCATTAGAATTTCAAGTCGGGGATCGCGTGTTGTTAAAGGTCTCTCCTTGGAAAGGAATGATTCGCTTTGGGAAACGAGGAAAATTGAACCCGCGATACATTGGACCGTTCGAGATTCTTGCCCGAATTGGTCTAGTGGCTTATAAGCTGCAGCTACCTGTTGAGCTCAGCAACGTACACCTAGTGTTTCATGTCTCGAATCTGAAAAAGTGTCTATCAGATGAAACCTTTGTCATTCCTTTGGAAGAGATTGAAATAAACGAGAATCTCCTGTTCGTCGAAGAACCAGTCGAGATTATGGATTGGGAGGTGAAGCGTACAAAGCAAAGTCGCATCCCGATTGTGAAGGTTCGATGGAGCGCAAAACGTGGACCGGAATTCACGTGGGAACGTGAAGACCAGATGAAGCAGAATTACCCTCACTTATTCTTCCCTTCACAAACCTAGTTTTCAAAAGAATTTCGGGACGAAATTCCCTCTAACGGGGGGATGATGTCACAACTAGCATTTTAGCTAGGAAATTCTATTCCTGTGTAACCATTCAACTATTGTAAATCATATACTCTAAGTAAATCTCACTCAATGCTCATTTAGATTCATCAATTATGTTCATCAAAGAGTCTGAAGCCCTAAGAACCATGGTTTAAGTCCATATTGGACTAGGATTTCCTTATTGGGCCTAATGGACCAATAAGCATCCAATTCAACCATTTTGGGCTTGGAAACCCTATTTGGGGTCTAATTGGACCCACTTCCATAAAACTTAGCATTTTGGGCCATTTTGGGTCCAAAATAAATTAGTTTACCCTTAATGGGTCTGATTGCGCCATTAATGAATTAATTTGCCCTAATGGGCCATAAACTCCCTTTTTCTTTCAAAATGGGCCGTGAGCTATCTAATGAGCCCAATGGGCTGAAAATTTCATGTTTAGGTTCCAAAAATCCTAACTAAATGTTAATGGGCTCAAACTATTCCATTCCCACTCCTTGGCCCAAAGATCTCGGCTCAACATCAATTAAAAAAATGTAATAAGAGTTGACTTAGGAGGTGCCACCTCCATATTGTTCAACATATATCAATGCAAGGACTCTCATACTCCCATGCAAGTCACTTCACCAACTCTCTCCCCTCTCTTCTTCTACTTTCGACCGAGAGCCAAAAACACACACACACATACTATTTCAAACACTTCCTCAATCACTCTCAAGCATCCTTCTTCTTCTTCCTCCAAAATCTTGAAATTTTACTTGTGTTCAAGAGGATTCTCACAAGAATATCATCATTTCTTGGTAAGTTTTTACATATCCAAGCTATATAACTCCTTTCTCATGTTAGATCAGTTCTCCTAAACATTTTGGTCATCATACTCTTAGAAAACCTCCATAAGCTCGAGATCTACAACAAAGGTGTGTTAGGACCAAAAATCTCTTCCACTCCTTCTTTAAAAACCGAAACATCAAGCAAAGGTGAGTTCATACCTCCTTGTTTTTGGTTTTTACATGATTTTTGGGGGAGAATACAAGTAAAATGTGTAGATCTATGTGTTATATGCATGTCATGTGTGATTTCTTAGCTTATTTTGTAAAAATGTGTTAGATCTAGCAAATCTCGACATCTTAAATAACATTGAGTTAAGATCCATGAACTAAGACACCTTATACATCATATTATTAAGTTAAAAGTGTTATATGTCCAAGATATAAAAATCTAAGGCAAAAACTTTGTTAAGGGTCAAAAATTGTCAAGAAAACAAAAGATAAGGGTAAAAGCGACATTTATGTTTTTATAAGGATCAAACAGGTCCTACTTGTATAAAAATGGATTTTTATGATAAACATGCTTTCCAAAGGGCCAAAAATGCAAATTTTAGCTTAATGGGCCAAATATTTGGGCCTCAACTTGCGAAAAAATGGAGGTTTTGGGATTAAAAATGTTATTTGACCAAAGTTTGAATCATAAATGTAAATAAACCAAATTTAGGGGTGAAAATAACATTTATTTCTAAATTGGACCAAAAATGTAATTTTTATCAAAATTGGGCCGAAAGTGTCAATTTTACAAACAAAGGACTGAAAATGTAACTTTCTGCAAAACTGGACCATAAATGTAAAAATATAAAATTATGGATTAAATCCGTGGATTTCTAAACATTTGGGACGAAATAACAAATTTTTATAAATTATAGACTAAAGTGTTATTTTTACAAAACTTTGGGCCTTAATTGAAAATTTGAGGCTTATTGGTTAAGAACGTCGTTTTTACAAAAGAGGACTTTTTATATTCAATTCGGTAAACCTCGAACTAAAACAATCAACGAAATAATAACAAATGAACGAAATACATCGATAACGATTTTATTGGGCCTAATATTCATGTTACGTGGCCAATGGGCCTAAGGGCCCATTCAAGTGTATATTGAGCCCAATATTTTCCATGACATGTTTATTGGGCCTTGCGACCCATTTACATGTTAATTTGGGCATGAGTTAGGGGTCACATGTTTGTTGGGCCTCTGTGGTCCATTTACATGCCTATTGGGTCCAAATTACCCACTTACATGTTATTGGGCCTTTGTGATCCATTTACATGCTAACTGGGCTTGGACTGAAATTCACATGCTTAGTAGATCGTTGCTATACCTTTACATAACTATTGAATTTCATATACTTATATATGTACCTTTGTGATCCATTTTACGTGCGATTAATACTTTGAACTTATGTAATTTATTACAATGTACTTGATGTGAACAATGCTGGTTGCTATATGGAATGTTGGTGGTGAATGTGTTATGTTTCATGTATATTAATAGTGATGATAATTCAATTGTTAGTCACACGAGCCCCCGGACGTTTCCGCCGTCTGGTTCGGGGGTGTGACACACTCCATGTCTTGCAACCACCTGCTTAATGTAGATCTCAGCTAACTTCTCTGTTGTTGAATTCTCCTGAATCGGGGTGAAGTAGGGGATCTTGGTCAAATGGTTAACAATCACCCATATAGAATCGACCCTGCATGTCGTCCTTGGAAACTTTGTGATGAAATCCATAGCGACCTCCTCCTATTTCCACATGGGAATGGGTAACGACTGCATCTTTCTGTGGGGCCTCTAATGTTTTTCCTTGACTTTCCGGCAAATCAGACACCACTCCACGTACTATGCTATATCCCTCTTCATGTAGGGCCACCAATAGCTCAATCTTAAGTCTCTATACATCTTCGTGGCCCCTTGATGGATTAAAAGCTTCGACTTATGTTCTTCCTCCAACAAAGTTTGTCTATCCATGCCAACAACCAGAACCCATACTCTGCCACACTCACTCATCAATCCTTGAGTATATCTGACAAATAAAGGAATTTGCCCCTGATTCTCTATTCTTTCCAATTCTCCATCTTCAATCCCTCTACTTTCACTTTCTTGATCAATTCTAACAGTGGTGAAATGATGACCATCCTGAAACATAAATCTCTGATGGGTATACTAACTGCCTTGCAACTCAAGGCATCTACTACAAATTTGGCCTTTCCAGGATGATACAAGATCTCATAGTCATAATCCTTCACCACATCCAGCCATTTGCGTTGCCTCATGTTTAGGTTCGGCCGATCTAAACGGGTTGGGTATTTTGCTCAAGCTTAATTATGGATTGTGTCTAAATTAAAGGCTTCTCATTAACAAAGTGTTTTCAATGTTTTGTTCAAGATTGTTTTTGGATGGGGTTTGCATATAAAAAAAATTCAAAGTTTTTGACATCAGAGTGCAATTCGAACCTATCAGGAAGGTTGGGAAGTTTTGTATGAGAAGTTATCAAAACCTTTGTTTTTTATAGCGACGGTTAACCTTTGCCCCTGACCATCATTTTTGATAGCGAAGCTTTCTCAAAAATATTTCCTTCATCTTATTCTTGTTTCTTCTCTTTTCTTTTGGTCCGATTCTCAATAAAATTAGAAAACACAAAAAGATTTTTGTTTTTGTTCTTTGTTCTTTGTTCTTTGAAGCCTTACAAAAATCCCGAAAAACTCAAAAAATATTTTGGTTTTATTCCTCTTTTTGTTTGAAGCGTTAGAAAAACTTGAAAAACCAAAAACATTGTGTTTTAGTTTGTTCTTGGAGGTTTTGGGTGCCGGACATTGCACAATGTTTTTGAGTAATGAAGTTTGCTTCAAGATCTCGCTTTCGGAGTTTGCTTCAAGATCTCACTTGCAAATTTGCTTCAAGATCACACTTGCGAATTTTGCTTCAAGATCTCACTTGCGAAGTCTGCTTCAAAGTTCTTACTTGCGAAGTCTGCTTCAAAGTTCTTACTTTGAAACACTGCTTAAAGATATTGCTTGCGAAGTTTACTTAAAGGGCTTACTTGCGAACCTTGCTCAAACATATTACTTGCGATGTTTTCTTGTGAAGTTTGAGTTTCAAAGCTTTGAAGATTTGAGAATCGAAGCTCTAAATACTTGAATGACGAAGTATCAAAAATTATTGTTCATTCTTCGTGTATGATAGCGAATGTACTGTTTATTTCTTGACATTGATGACGAAGTCAAAGCTTTCAGATATGAGAAATTTTTTTCGACATTGATAGCGAAGTCGAATCTTTCAGATCTAAGAAATTTTTTTGATATTGATAGCGAAGGTACTTTTCATGCTGATAACGAAGTCAAAGCTTTTAGATCTGAGAAACTTTTTCAACATTGATAGCGAAGTTCGCCTCCGACTCATTCAGGAGTTACTGTTCCCATTCAAAGCTTTGCAACCCTTGGTTTTCGACATTCCTTCTGAACCATTAAGAAGGTCGACGTTTTCAGATCTCATCATATTTTTGGAAACTTTTCAGCATTCAGATATTGTTTCATGCTTATCTCGAAGATTAAAGGGGGAGATTTGTTTGTTCAAGGGGGATTTTGACTTTTCAAATATATGTTCTTGGATGGTGATATTTTTTTAGATCTGTTCTTCTTTCTTTGAAGTCGACAAAATGTTGAAGCTTCTCACACTTTTAGGGGGAGAATGCCAAAGGATAAAAGCGTGTTTCTCATCAGATCCAACATTTAGGGGGAGAATGTTGAGTCAAGAGATATTGAATTTGATGATGGCACATGTCTGATATAGAAGTTTGATGTAAAAGCTTCTCTATAAAAGGTGTTGAGAAGGTAACAAATAAGGAGTTGAGAAGGTGATAGAGAAGGTGTTGAGAAGCTAATAGAGAAGAAGATTGGGAAGCTTTTCTATTGAAGTCCAAGTAGAAGACTCAACTTCTCTATAGAAGGTCATATATGTTCTCCATATCGAAGGGAAGGACCTTTGATATATTTAAGTATTTCGGTGTTCATTTTCATGTTGTACTTTGATAGCTAAGTCAAACAATATATATTGAGTCTTTTGATAACACTATTATAAATAATGTTGTAGTCTTAAGTGTTGGAAAAAAAGAGTTCATACATTCCATATTTTGTACACTTAAGATTACCTTACAAACATCAATTGAGCTAAACAGAATTATTTACATCTTATGTTCCTTCTATTATCGTTTGATTCATGCTTGATTGTTCTTAATTCCGCAATGTGAATTCCATGGGACCCTACAACTTTATTTCTAGTTTTGGGAGTTTCAGGTTTTGAGTGGTATCAAATGAAGAGTGATCGGACCATCTATCTCTTTATCTCACCATGAGATCTTTTGCTACATATCTAGCACTTAACTCATTAAGTACTCATTTTTTTATCTATGTCTATTACATATATGTATTCTACACAATACCATTCATGTCTAGACATAAGTACATACACTTATGATTATACTACATATAGTCATTCTCTGTCTCTATCTACAATCTATTAGGTATCCATATTTACCTTTTCACATCATCTACTCATACATAAGTATATACACTTATGATTATACTACATATAATCTCATTCTTTCTTTATCTACTCTCAGGGGCATTACTCATAATACCCTTGTTCTTTCTCAATATATTTCTACATACTTTGGTTATACACACATGCTTAGATACATTACTCTAAATTTTAGGTTCTTACATGTATACCCCAAAAAAATCTTGTTTATTTTTCACATTCAAGGATATAAGAATTCTCTCTATGATGATTGAAGAAGACATTTTCAAAACAATGTTTTAAGTAATCTTATATATACTTGTTTTATCATATATGTTAAAAATTAGAAGTAATGTGTCTGAACTTTTCCCGAAAATTGGAAAAAATGAAGAACGAAACCGCAAATGGCATGACCATATGCAACAATACAAGTCTTTAATGCATAAAATGTGCATCAACGACTTGCATATTCGCAAAAGCTAGAGAGGAAATCACAGATAGCTACATGCCATCTGCGATTCCGTCTCTTCAAAAATGGGAAAAAGTGAATTTTTACTATAGATAACACGAAATCGCAGGTGATAGGACGATTATATAGACGTGTTTGACTCATCTATGATTTTGTTGGCTATTTTCGATAAACCCGTAGGGGTGCATGATGTAATTTTTTTGTTTCTAGATTGAAGGTACCAGAGAGTACCTCCAAGATGATTTCCCCTCCAATGGAGGTACCTGATTTCCTCTCTTCAACGAGTTGAGGAACGCATTTTCCACTACTAGAAAACTTGGTGAATTCCTACAGAAATTAATGACGAATTTTTTCTGCCAGAAATTAGTGACGGAATTCTGACGGAATTGTGACAAAGATAAAAACCCTAGTTTTTGTGATGGAATACTGAAACAATAGCGAAGGAAATAACTTCTGTTGGAAATCCGTCAGTAATTACCAACAGAATGTAAATGATATCAATGACTTGGGCTATCCGTCGGTATTCACTAACGGATTTCCGATGAAAATTCTTTTTTTAAGAAATAAATTAACTTTTTCTGTTAGAAAGATTATAAAAATAATTTAATTATTATTATTTGTATTAGTAATTAAAAAATTCTTGATTTTTATAACTAAAATAATTATATATATATATATATATATATATATATATATATATATATATATATATATATATATAGATAGATAGATAAATTTTGGGTTCCCTGATGAACATGGTTACTCTCAGTCTACCATGGTCACCGCTTTCACGACCGTGCTTCCCACCGCTTCTCTTAGCTTCTGATTAAATCCTAAATCCGTCTTCAACACATCCAATTTCCTTCCTAGTCGTTAGTGTTTTCTTATGTTTAGATCCATTCATCCAATTTTCGTCTTTTGTTTCACTCCTTTGATTGTGCTTCTCTTTGTTTCAATTCCCGGCGCCTCCACGACTATCATAACCCTTACGATTGCCGGTATCTCCACAACTATCTTCACAAACGCAATCCTTAAGATCCCTAATCGGGTATGAATCCTACAAGACTTTCGATCAATTTCTTTTTTCTTATGTTTTTAATATAGCCTCTCCTCGATTGTGCTTCAGGTTTAATTTTATGTCATGTATCTGGATTTGGCATTCCAACTACTCGAACCATCTTTCTTCAAATTGAAGTCATCGCCACCTGCTCTATGTAACATCCCAAAATTTAGGACCAAAAATTTCGTTTTTAGTTTAATAATTCATTAAACCAATAGTATAAAAATATCCATAATAACATCACTTGTCAAGAACAAAGTGTCAATAATCATAACATGTTATCATAAAACAATATCAGAGTGTAATCCCAAAGATCTCATGTGCGGAAAACATAGTGTGATGCGCTGCGATCGAGCCGACTCCTTTCCTTTGAAAACGAAGTACCTGAAACCAAAACTGAAAACCGTAAGCACGAAGCTTAGTGAGTTCCCCCATCATACCACACACCATACAAATAACATAATGCCAAGCATATCTGGGTGTTGACCTCCCCCTCGGTATTTTTCAATCGGTAACTGCCTTCGGTATCTTTCAACCGGTAACTGCCTAGCATATTTGGGTGTTAGTCTCCCCCTCCGTATCTTTCAACCGGTAACTGCCTTCGGTATCTTTCAACCGGTAACTGCCTTCAGTATCTTTCAACCGGTAGCTGCCTAGCATATTTGGGTGCTGGCCTCCCCCTCGGTATCTTTCAACCGGTAACTGAAGACTATTTCACCCCTACCCCTACCACATAATACCATATCATACTACACATAAAGCATACAGATAGTGGGATACTAGATAATTATCACAAAGACAATCATCTAACAGACAACTCCTACTAGTGGGCCGACATTTTGGCCTTAGACCCACTTCTACTGGAAGGTAACTCACCTCGTACTGCTGAAGTCCTGCAGACAAAACTCTAGCTGCTGGATGACAGATTCCCGAACTGTCAATCATCAAAATAACACCCAATCAGTAATTGGGTTCCATCATATATCCATAAGTCCATGTTTGGGGTAAAAGACTACTTTACCGTCATCTTAGCTTGATTCAAACTTAAGGCCCAAAATTCAAACTATGAATTAAGGCCCAACATATGGCCCAATTTTTAAAATTAGGCCCAAACCTTTACATGGTCTTACCTTAAGGCCCAACCATTTATTCTAGTCCAAACATTTGGCATTTCCAATAGTCCAACTTCTCATGATCCTTAAGGCCCAGTTATGGCCCATCTATGCCCAATTTTCCAAATTGGGCCCAAACCCTCACATGGACCTTACCCTAAAGCCCATCCATATATTCTTAGTCCATATGATTGTTCTTGGATGACCCATTAATAGCCCAATCACCAAAGCCCAATAGAAAGGCCCAACTCAAAGCCCAAGTAAAATTAAGGTTTTCACATAAAATGACGATTAGGGTTAAGTGTTTCTTACTTAACCCATTAAGAACTTAATCCATTAAGTCCATCAATCTACTAGGTCAATCATACAGTGTGGTTGGGCTTAATACATAATCCCAATCCGGTCATCCATAATGCGGGTCCCGACACTCCAAAACTCATATATCCAAAATTAGGGTTTTCTAAACCCTAATTAGGGTTTCCAACCCAATCACAACCCAATTAGGCCCAAAAGCTAAGTCTTTAGATCAATTAGGATTTCATTAGGTCAACTGGGGTTAAATAAGTCGGGCACCACCCACTACCACCTCGGGTAGTGGTGGTCAACGACGGCTCACGGCGGCGGCCACCACCTCACGGTGGTGGTTATGGTTCTAGTCCAATTATGTCCAAACATCCCAAAAGCAGTCTAACACAAGGAAAAGCACACCGCCACCCAACATGGCGGCTGGTGGCGGCAGCCACCACCTCACGGTGGTGGTTATGAGTTTTCTTTGATTATTCCGCCACCGATTACAACATACAACACAAAATCCCAAATAAACACACACACACACTAAGATAAACACATGCACACAACCACCCTTGTGGTGGCCGGCGGTGGTTCATGGTGGCAGCCACCACCTCACGGTGGTGGTGGTGGCTGTTCTCATGAATTCCGGCCAAACATCACCACATACAACACACACAAACTGCTTTTGTTCGCAAAAAGAACCCTGCCACCCACCTGGTGGCGTACGGAAACGACAACATCATGGGAAGGCAGCAGAAGCGGCGGTTTGTGATGACAGCCACCACCTCACGGTGGTGGCGATGGTTTCTCTTGATCCTCTGCCCAGCAACACATCAACACAAGCACGCACGCCATACGGTGGACGATGGGGCACGAACGGTGACAACAGCTGCGCCTACAGCCGGTGTCGTCGGCGACAACAACGGCTCGGAGGACGGCAGCGGCGGAACAACAGCGCTACATCGACGCTTACGGCGGCTGGAGCAGCGACACACGAACACGATATCTCTACAGGATGGCAAACGATGACAGGAGCAACAACGACGAGCTATACGGCGACGACGACAACAATGTAACAGTGGAGTGGGTTTGGCGGACGGTGACGGACGTGACTCGAGCAGCAGCAACAGAGGACGGAGAACGACTAGGTGAATGGTGGCGGTTTTTCCGACTCCAACTGTTGTGGCGGCGCCGGTGATTGAAGAAGGAGGGTGGCGGCTTGTGGTGGGAGGCATAAGGTGGCGGCTGTGCATCCTATAAGGGTTAGGGTTTTGGGAGGGTTATATACCCGACTCCCTTAAACTTGTTGCCATAATGAAAGGAATGGGCCCTCCCCATAAGGATCTTTTCAATCAAGGCCCATAATTTATTCTTCACACCCCTGCTCATATAATTCTTTTCATATTAAGTCCAACAGTTACCAAACAGCCCCTCCTCTACAATTTTTTCTCAAATGAAGTCCATATGTTACCATTCAGCCCCTTAGCTTCCAAAATCTCTTCAAATTAAGTCCTAATAATTTACCAAGTAGTCCATGCCTTCACAAATATTTACAAAACTAATCCGGAACTTACACTTTTAACCCCCAACTTCTAAATTATGACAGTTATCTCCTCGAAACCAACAACTTGCTATATAATTATTGATTTTAGGGCTACTATTCATTCATTACCTTGTCTATTTATTTATTTAATAAAAGGGGTGTTACACTCTAGGTAAGGTGTCACTTACCTTTTCATCACCTTCTTTCTTTGTCTTCTTTTTATTTGTTTGTAAATCCTTGGTACCGCCGACGTCCGTTGTCACTTTTCGTCCTGCCTCCACTTATGTTAAATCACTATCTCCCTACCATCCTCGATACATCACATCCGGGTTTTAGTTGACATACATATTCTGTATTTTGGTATGTGAAAATACAACATTTTTGGTTTGGGATGAGTGGATAGATGATTATTACTTTGTTATTAATTGTGCTTGCCAGCCACTTTCCTGTTGGAGATGGCCAGTAGTATTTTCCTGTTTTTGTTTGTTTATGTGATTCTCAAGATCTTTTTTTTGACATCCCTTTGCAGATTGAAATACTAAAATATGTTCAAAGGTGCAGTTGTTTCTCTTTATTTGGTTTGGTTTTGATTTATTTTCGAAGTTGGGTTCTTCTTTACCTAAATGCTTTGCGAAAATTGTTAGCAAAAAGCTACAGTTCACGTCCATACTCCTCTTTCATTACAGTTATGTTTTATGTTTAACAAGGTATAGAGTATATTTAATGCCCACAAGGTGTTCATTGTTTTGCTTGTGAGAATTTTGAATGGTCAAATATTCAATTTGACCAGGAAGCAGCAGCGGGAACAAATTCAAGTTCCATATATGGGTGTGGAGATAGCATTCTTTCATTTGAAAATAATAAACTTGGATCTGATATATTTATACATTGATGAAATTTTGATGTACATGTCTTCGTTATTAAGTAATTGAGGCGTGTCGCCATCAAATTACAGGTATCATATTTTTGTATGTTTACATTTTCACATAATCTTCATCTCAATTGCACACCAAACAAGGATTACAAAGAAACATGGACCTAAAAGCTTATATTTCTCAATCCAATTCATCTTTGTGAAACTTGGAACAACATTTTATTTAACAGTTGGAAAATGATTAGGATTTATGTAGTCAATATTCCTAATGTTGGTCGTTGTTTTTCTTAAACGAATACTTGTTGTATTGTAATCTAATTGCACAAATGTACAATGTTTCATTCCAAAAGAGGGTAAAAGGAGAGTTGTGAGATTTGATCTAAACTTATAATTTGGCAGAACACTGATAAGATCTGAAATATTTTAGGAAAACGGAGAAAGAAGTTGAAGTGACTAACTCTTTAACATGTCTTCTCCTTTTTATTTTTTATTTTTCTACTTTTTTTTGCATTATATAGAATTATGGTAATTTTTATGTATGGCCTCCAGGTACTACCATATATTTCACGCTCATATACACATATTACATGCATACATACATACTAGTCGTTTACCCGCGCAAAGCGACGGGTGCGAATAGTTTTTTCATAAAATAGTTTCTAGAAGCAATTAATTGATTACAAACCCAATTAAATCTTCGTTTTTTTCCAGTATAATATGATTTATGTTGGTTATTCACTTTGTTATTATGTTGTCATTTAGTTTTTATTTTGCTGTTATGTGTTTATTTTATGGCAAAATTTTAGTTGATATTTTGAGGTGTATAATTTATTGATTAGATTACAATTTGTTTCCAAGATATTATACATCCCCATAAGTTATCAAATTATGTCATTTCCAAAAAATTGCATACACGAAATAAACATTAATCCAAACAATAAATTTAAGTCGACAAAAAAATGACACGGTTAAATAAAGTTCATCATACAAATTGACATGTATTAAATCACTCATACATCAACCAAGCTCAATGTTACTCATATCATTCTGATGCCAACCTTTGTTGTTGTTACTAATTAGTTATTTACAAAAATTAATATCAAAATACATCAAAACTAATGCACTCATATCATTGTGATCCAGAACATATGATTTTTTCAACCTAGGACACCAATGCTTAGCTTTTTATTATTACTTTAAAAATAATTCCAAGAGCTCCATTAGTTGCAGAAAACTAAAATACATGCGCATAAAACATCGAGATCAACTTTTGTATCCATCTCAACCATTATAATTATAATTTCTGGCGTTACAATTTTTTTAGTAGCGGTGAACAATAAAGTTTCTTCTCTAGTGAAGTGTGAAAAGTACAACAATCCACTTGAGAGGATTTTCATCCTTTTAGCTCCTTTTTTGAGGATTTTGAGCTCACATTTTCATTCATAGCATTTTAAATCTCAACCAAACAGCAGCCCAAAACATGATTATACATACTAAGACCTGCATAACATTTGTACACACACATCGAGAAAGAGGGAGATCGTGAAAGAAACAGAAGCTAAACATGCTTCTTCAAAATTGGCTTTGGATGATGTAACTGTAGTCTTTATGTTTGCATTCTAGAGAATGTATATGAAATAGATATCCAAGTCAACACAAAAAAATTGTATATCCAAATGCAAAAATGATAGATCTTGTAAGTTCCAAATAACAAAATTCAAAGATGTTTATAGATCTCCACCTCTTTGAGAAGCTCGTCTGATGGATTATGAAAAAAAGAATTTTTGAAAAAAAACTTAGGCACCATTTACTATATTTACGAAATAAAAACATTAAATCAAAAGCTTTAAACAACAAACTAACCAACAAAACCTTTATTTTCAAGAAATTCAAACTTTTAAGCACGATAATGAAACAAACAAACATTATAATAAAAAAGGTTGAAGCAAACTATTACCTCCGAAAACATTTTTTTTTAATATAACCTCTTTTTAGCCATCACGATTCTTCAAAACCCTAAAAACAAAAATATTTAAAAAATTCAAATTCCAAAATAGAAATAGAAACGCAATAAGAAAGAGTAGTAGGCGGTGGGTTTTGATATCTTTTACCAAAAAGGGTTGGAAGCCTCAGGTGGAGGTTGTTGCATCAACGAAGAAGGCGCATCAAGAGGTCGCCGATCGTTTCAGATAAGTAAATCGTGAAAAACAACGCTTGGTAAAATAAGCCACTACTCTATCACACAATAACCGTGTAAGTGACAAAGTGGTAGATGCTCAACCTGCAAATTCATCTGCATATTTACATCATATAAGATTTTAAGAAGTTTACATGGACATGACTTGGGACTTTTGACAAACACATGGTAGGCAAAATTCACATAAAAGACCAGTCATATGTTTAAGGAGATGGGAGAGATAATCAAGACACATGGTAGAGTTTGACCTATAACAATTGACTGGATTTATTCAGAACCATAATGTCATGAAAATGACCTACCAGTTAAAAGCATACATGCACAAGTAATATTGAAGGGATTCTTGTATATGAACATGCACATATTCAAGAAGCATGTAACGCTTTCCCATGGTAGAGTTCTTTCCAAGCCACCCCTAAATTTGATAAAGATTTGTTCACCCTATATAAAAAAATGTCACTCTTATAAGATACCATGTTTTAATATCTAACCAAGAACTGACATTGTTGCTTATGATATACCATATTTAATATCCCCAACACCCCTAACAGAGGTTTTCTACGTTCACAAACATAAAATTTATATATTAGTATGATTATCATCAGGATGCAAAGAAGAAAAATAACCTCAACTTCATCATAAGTAGTCATCTGTGCTGCAATGGATTGAGAATTAGTTCAAACTACTAAGATTATCTTTACACAAAATCAACAGGAGGTTGCTCATATTTAATGATATATCGATTAAAAAGTAAAAGATGGGGACTACTGCAAAATAAGCAAATAACTACTTTCATGGTTAATAATGATCATATTCGATTTAGATAAAAGTATCAATTAATATATTAAGGAGAAGAGCGATTATCAACTTGTGCAATACTTAATACTGTAAATCAATATTCCTCTCTGTAGACCAAGCAACACTTTATCCACCATCTACACATCTACATGTGCTAACCTGTGTCATAAATCAAACATGCAGGTAAGCATATAAGCAATTTAGAAAACCAATAAGAAACCTTTTTGAGAGAGAGACAGAGAGGGAGAGATGAAGAGAGTGACAAAGATTAGTTCAGTCCGGTGATCACAATTCAATCCCATCTTTTTTGACTCATATGACCTACACAAGAGAATGAAAACAAAGTTAAGAGCAATAACCCAAACTATGGATATGTGATTTATAACCAGATTGTGTGTGTGTGTATGAGAGAGAGAGAGAGAGGAGGCGGATGATGAGATCCTTATGTTTCGCCTGTTTTGGATCTATTTTGATACCAATGTAAACTTAAACAAACAAAACATGAATTAATCTAAAATCAACATCTGGGTATTTGTGTATACTTCTAAACTACTTGAATATGATGTGTAGAATCAAAACCCAAGAAATTTAATACATATAATGTCAATAATTTTTTTTAAAAAAGATGTTGATTTTGAGATAATTTGATGTGGGTACCATCTATACAGTAACAATGAGCAAGAAAAATTCAAAGATATAGGCTCACCAATGGAGCTTGAACTCAAAACCCTTTCAGCTGCAGATTGGGAGACCTTTCACGTTCAGATAATTGAGCCATTTCCCTCACAATTCCAGTAATTTCATAATAAAAAAAAAATTCAATTTCCTTTCATATAAACCCACAAATCGTATAATCAAGAAATATGTTTCATCCACAGTAGCTGGTGTTGGTGATGGTCGGGGAGAGCCAGAGTGGTGCCAGGAAGTGTGGCGGTTTTGCTGGAGAGTGAATTTATCTTCAAAGAGATGGTCAAGGTTCTGTAAAGACGTCTCTACTTAGAAGAATTTAAGAATGGGTTCTATAATTGACTCATCTTTTTCAATTTACATTACTGGGAAGAGCTGGTGGCTGCATTGTTTTTATCGTTTTCTCTATGAAGACACTCCATTCTGTTTTTCACTGAAGAAAAAAGAAACAACATAAAAAACAACTTACAGACATTGAAGGAGGTGATGGCTTCGATGGTGTGATAGTACCTGGACTTGACAGATCCGCCTTCATAACTTTACGGTAGTGGTGGATGTTAGAGAGACAAAGAAACGTGGAGAATCTAGGGTTTTATGGTTATTTTTGTTGACAGATCAAGTGAAGGGGGTGGACGATAGAGAAGATGGTGAAGCCGACAGTTGGTGGCGACGATGCTTACGATCGAGGAAGTAGTGCATGAGAGGAGATATTAAGGTGGAGGTGTTGTTGTGGGTTTCATCTGTCTTTTAAGGAGATGGGTTGGTGAAGGTGAACGGTGGTTAGATGAAGTAAGATAGTAGTGAAGGTGGTCGTGGAGGAGGGTGAATGGAGTTCTAGAATTCGTTGATAAGGGAGATATTTAGAGGCAGGCGACATAAAAGGATTTTTCAAATTTATTCTGATCCTCAATTTGACCGATTCTACTATGGTCTAATCTAACTTTGACTATCCTTAATTTTCTCTAAAACGTGGTTAATTTTATCATTTTTTATGCGTGTAGTTAGATTTATCTATTGTTGACCAAATAAGTTTATTAATGCATAAATTCATTGTATATAATGTAGTAAAGACTTGTAACTCTTAAAATTCAACCTCTGACCAAATTTGCATAATAAGGAATAAAGATAAAGATAATAAAGAATATTATATTCAAACATCTAAGAGAATTATGATCTGGAACATATGGAACTTATATCATAGAAGATGACGTGGTTCAGATAAAGCTAATATAGTGGTTACATTTTTCTTTTTCTACTTAACTCGTATAAATACTCATCGACTTCCAATTGACCATATGAATGATTATCGATTTTCATTATATAATAATAAAAAACTTACACAAATAATAAATAAAAAAATGAAATAAGAGTAAAAATTTGAGGATGAATTTGTAAAATTTTTAAAAGTGGATTAAATGAAGGCAAACTTTAAGATTTTTGTAAAGCGTAATGTAAAATCATTTTTAGAAACTTAAATTAAGCATATGTACTTTTAAAATAGTTAAATTTTGTTTTTTAATCGGTTGTTTTCTGTAGGTGATATTTTTGTAGCAAAAGGTTGAAGAACCCTTATGCTATATCAACTCTGTTGGTTTCTGCAACTAATCAAACGATAATTCTGAATCCTTTATGTTTTTTATGCTTCGATTTCTTTTTCACCTAATCTTAAAAAAGAATCCATTTCACCTAACTCACACATGATTTGTAGGTTTATATCAATTTAGTTGAATTTCAAAACGTTTATCTCAGTAAGCTGGAATTCGTATTTGGTATCAGAAACAAAACCTTTTCGACAATGATAAAGACATTACATTTTCACAAAATTATTATATGGGAAACTGAAAGCATACTATCTCACTACTATCTTACCAGAGATAGAGCCTTCAAAGCAATTAAGCAACTAACCACCTATGATTTCAAGGTCACAAGTAAATCAAGGAAAAAACTTGAAAGAACCCATTTCATACTTGACAATATAGTTATTCCAAAACATGCTACATGCATATTCATAAAATAGTATTTTACATTGATAAAGTGATTACAAAGGACAGGATACAAACCGACTATGTTTTAAGATTTTACATAACTACCAAGGATATTGTAATTTTATACAAACATAACTAAAGTACAAAAGTACTATTACAAACTATTCTAAAATCTTCTACCAGTATATCACTATACTGGGTGTTTATCTCCTGCAAATTAGTTAAACATTGAGAGGGGTAAGCGGTGACGCTTAGTGAGTTCAATAATAGATACAATATAACGTTATGCCACATATATACTGTAATATGCCAGAAGCAAAGAGGAACAAAGAACAACAAATGCATAATGCGAAAAGCTTTCCATATTAATCAATGAGACATAACAAATTCCATACTTGATATAAAATCAATAAAGTTTCAGCACAAATGGCACAGTAAATACTCAGGAATATCATTTTGCTAGAATATTTAGGCTTTCAGCCTTATCTTAGCATACTACCGAAGCCAAAGTGATGCCTATGTCATACACTTCATGGTCAACGGTTCATACCAATACCCAAGTGATGCTTATGTCATACACTTCAAGTCAGAGGTACAACCTTGCTATAAAATAGCAGATACAACAACTCGAGATGATAACATGGAAAAGTACATAGCACATATAACACATAACATACAATTGTTCCTATATATTAAACTCACCGAGAAATAAACGGGGGTCAAAATAGTAATTTGGGCAGCACTTCGGCTTTAAATATGACTTTCGTCGTTGAAAACCGGGAGTTTTCTTGAAAACCGGGCTCTGCGAAGGTAGAGCTTCGAAACCGAAAAGATAAATTTTCCGGGCTTCTCGGAAATCTCGGGGCGCGTTTCGGGCTTTGGAATAAGTACCGGGGCTTCGGGGGAAGTCGGAATGCAAGAAAATGTTGAAAAGGGGTGAAAAAGGCCAAGTTTTAAACTTCTAACCGGGAGGTCTCGCACCCCTTATATAGGTGCGAGCCTCGGATCCGAAGCGAAGAGAGGAGGGCACGCGGCTGCGAGGTTCGGACCAGGTGGCAGCAGGGCGAGGCTCGGACGGACAGGTGCTCGCTTCGCATTGGTCGGATGACGCGGCTTTTGGCTTCAGATCGGGTCGGCTGCTTCGGTCCAATGGGAGGAGGACACGAGGGTCAGATCACGTGTGGCATGCGACGATCACGTGGCCCTTCGGACATCTGTGCGACACGCGTCACTTCACAGGCATGCCACGCAGCAGCTTCGGGCACGTGGCCAACTCCGAGCGAGGGTGACGTGGCAATCACTATTCATGCAAAATTTCTCGAAAAATGTGCCCAATCTTGTAAAATCCATAACTTTCTCATACGAACTCCGTTTTTGACGTTCTTTATATGCACGCGTAGAGAAAATTATGCTCTACAACTTTCGTTTAGACTTCGTCGGAAATTTTGACTTTATTTTTATATTATTATTTTTAACAGACCGGGACTGGTAAATCCGTTAAAAATTCATAACTTCTTCATCCGACGCCCGTTTTCGTCAGACTTTTTACCGTTGTACTACTAATGACGAGACCTTCGATTCTCGTTTAGGTTGTGTTGGCTAAAAATCATTCGATCTAAAATTCGAGTTTTTAGCTGTCTACTGCTAAGCTGAAACTTGTAAAAATCATAACTTCCTCATACGAAGTCAGATTTTGGCGTTCTTTTTATCGAACTTCTCGGTTTAACGAATACTACGACTTTCATTTAGATAACTAAGGCTAAAAAGTAGTTTATCAAAAACTCACTTTTTACGTCATTCGGCACCGTGCCGGTTTTGTCGCGGATCTACGATTGGTCATAACTTCTTCGTTATAACTCGGATTTCGACGAGGTTTTCGCCTACATGTTTCTAACGAGATTATGTACAACTTTCAATAATAAAATTTTACTTATTTCAAATTTTATATTTTCGCTAAATTTCACTATTTGGCTTTTAATTGGAATCTCATAAGACTTCCAATATTTTATGAGTGATTCTAAACATAGTTTTACTTCATTTCTAGTAAAAACTATCTGTTAGAACTCAACACTCAATTTCTCATAATATTTCATAATATTATAAACTCCTCAAACTACATAACACGATTTCAAAACGTGTATGTTACAAAACTTGTGTAAGTGTCATGATTTAAAATTTTTTTTTTTGCATATTTATTGTGATTAATTTGTTGTTTGGATCAGAATGAAAGAGGCAAAATAATTGAGAACCATACATCAACATTTACAAAACACAAAGCCTGTTATTAAGAAACTTGCATGAAAGAGTTAAACTGGAAAAAAAGGAAGGAATGTGTAGAAGAAGCAGAAGAAGAAAGGTTGTAAAGCTCCAAGTGGAACTCAATCTATGGAAGAATGATCGGATTCTTATCGATTTTTGTTGGTCTTTTTGCTTCTTTTTACAGAATGATTATTAGTTAGTAGATGTTATGCAAGTAGACAAATCGTACAATGCTATTTATTTCTATTAAAAATTGGAGGTCATGTCTAAAGGGGTAAATTGTTTCGTATCATTATTTGTTTGTGTTTCCACACGAACTGTTAAATCTAAATCGATCCTAAAATAAACAAGTTTTTTTTTCCGAAATGTAGCAACGCGAGGACAACCCCTTTAGTGTGTATATATATATATATATATATATATATATATATATATATATATATATATATATATATTTATAATGTTGGTCATTTTAGTGTCACCATGTCATTTTATGTGACTGAAATTAGCATGTGAGCTAAGGGGCTTCTTAATTTGTTTTCTAATATGTGTACGGGTTGGTGCGGAGTGCACACATGTATAAGATCAAATTAGTATCCGGTTCGACGACTAGTCGGGGGTCCGGGGGCAGCGCCCCTGGGTCCGGGGTTTCCAAAGGGGCAGCGCCCCTTTGGCGGGGTCTAGGGGCAGCGCCCTAAAACCTCTCCGAATTTTACGTATGGCTACATAGTCGGATATTCCGATTCTTGAGGGTGATTATGGTAAAACTAACGAAACTCGTTAGTTTTGGTAATCCTAAATTCTCATTAAAATCTGGATTACCTTGACTTGCTACCAAAGGAACTAATAGCGGCCCAACCCTAATGAAACCCTAATATCGTTTATTATATTAACGGATCTTCTTTTCAGAAGAGGGACACATTCTTAAGCTCTCGTTTTTCATCATACTCTCAGTATCCTCTAGCATATTGGCTTGCGATTTCTGTGCCTAGAATCGTAAGTGTCCATTTGGATTATCCTAGGCTGAATTTCTTGTAACCCAGACATAGGGTAGAAATATCAGTTCAGAAAGTGATATCACGATCCAAGTTGGTATCCAGATCTCCACCACAAACCCTATAATTTCCTAACATTCGAACTGATATTCCCTGTTCCTGGAGATGGGTGACTCAATCCGTGAGATGACTACCAAGTTTGCCAAACTGGAGAAGTTCGAAGGTGTCGATTTCAGGCGTTGGAAGAAGAAGATGCACTTCATGCTGACTACTCTGAAAGCTGCATACATGCTGACTACTCCAAGACCAGCGGAGCCAGAGGAAGGTGTTGTTGAGACTATTGAAGAGATAAGAAGGAGGCAGAAGTGGGACAACGATGACTACATCTGCAAAGGTCACATTCTGAACGGTATGTCTGATGCTTTATTTGATATCCATAGTGAATCCTTGTGTGCCAAGGAGTTGTGGGACACCCTTGAGTTAAAGTATATCACCTAGGATGCTTCTAGCAAGAAGTTTCTGGTCAATGACTTTAGCAATTATAAGATGGACGACTCAAGGTCTGTAACTGAACAATTTATTGAACTCCTTGGCATATACGGTCAGTTTAAACTGCACCGTATGAATATGGATGAATCCATTGTTGTGTCAACCATCATTGACAAACTCCCCCCATCCTGGAAAGACTTCAAAAACAACTTGAAACATCAAAAGGAGGAACTGTCTTTGGTTCAACTTGCTAGTCACATTCGTATTGAAGAATCTCTTCGTGCGAAGGAAAGTGACAAATCTGAAAAACCCCAAAGGAAAAGTTGAACCTGGACAGCCTCGGTTCATATGGTTGAAAACAAACCAAGGAACCAGAACCACAAAGGACATGGCAAACGTAAGCAGGAACATGTCCTAAGCAACTCCAACAAAAAGAGAAAGGATCTGGTTTGTTGGAGGTGCAATCAAGTTGGGCATTGCAAGCATGATTGTCGTCTGAATTTGGGCAATAATGGTGCTGGAAACAGTGGAGCCAATGGGAAAGTGAACGGGTCTTCGGCCCAAGTTAAAGTAGGTCAGTTTTTGACTAACTTTGATAATTCTAATCAGAATTAAGTTTACTATGTTTCATTTATCCCTGAATCATTCTATGTGCAGGATGATGATATTGCTTGGTGGATCGACTCCGGAGCAACGAACCATGTATGCAAGGATAAACGGATGTTTGAAACATTAACTCCGCTTGAAGATGGGTCGATGCTGAAAATGGGAGACGATTCTTTTATTCCTATTTGTGGTTTTGGTGTCATGTGTCTTGAATTTACTTCTGGAAAGACAATTAAGTTATTTGATGTTTTGTTTGTTCCCAAGATTCGCAAGAATCTTGTTAGTTCTAGTTGTTTGAATTCTGCTGGTTATAAACAAGTTATTGAGTCGGATAAGTTTGTTTTGTCTAAGGGTGGAATGTTTATTGGCTTTGGATATTTAAATAATAGAATGTTTCGTTTAAATATTGTTGACAAATTATTACCTGTTCAAAATTCTGCATTTGTATCTTCTGCTTCTAATGTAGATAAATCTATGCTTTGGCATGTAAAATTAGGTCATGTCAACTTTAGAAGGATGCATGAGATGTCAAAAGATGGATTAATTCCAGCCTTTGATATGACATCTGATAAATGTAAAACATGCATGCTTACAAAAGTGACAAAACAGCCATTTCCTAGTGTCACTAGAAATTCAGCTGTTTTGGAACTTGTACACAGTGACCTGTGTGATTTCCACTCCACTCCTTCTTTGGGAAATAAAAATTATGTAGTCACTTTTATTGATGAATGCACTCGGTTTTGCTATGTGTATTTGTTGCATTCTAAGGATAAAGCCTTAGATAAATTCAAAATATACAAAACCGAGGTGGAATTGCAATTGGGCATTCCGGTTAAATGTCTCAGGACTGATAGGGGAGGTGAATATATGGATCCCATATACTTCCAATCAGTGGGTATCATTCATGAGACCACGACACCTTACACGCCCCAACAGAATGGTATTGCTGAACGCAAAAATCGAGTTTTAAAGGAAATGGTAAACTCGATGTTGTCTTACTCGGGATTGAGTGAAGGATTCTAGGGAGAGGCCATGCTAACAGCCTACTATTTATTAAATAGGGTTCCAAATAAAAGGAACAAAACAGTCTCATATGAACTTTAGTTCAAGAAAAAACCGAATTTGAGTTATTTTCGGGTTTGGGGATGTCGGACAGTTGTAAAACTCACCGAGCCCAAAAGAAGAATTTGGGAGAACGTGGAATTGATTGTATATTCATTGGATATGCTGAACATTCCAATGCATATAGGTTTTATGTAATAGAACCTAATGATTCGGTTTCGGTTAACACTGTTATCGAATCACGAGATGCAATTTTTGATGAGATGCGGTTTTCATTGATTCAAAGGCCTAAGGATCTGAATTTTGGTGCTCATAAAGAGAAAAATTCAGAAAGTCAAGATGGTGGTAATGTGCAAGAACCACATGAGCTTCGTAGGAGCAAAAGAGGCCAAATTGCGAAAAATTTCGGATCCGACTTCCAACTGTACTTGGTGGAAGGTTCAAGGGATGAAATTAATCTTGAATACACTTATTGCTATAGTATTGAAGATGATCCTAAGACTTATCAAGAGGCCATGGAGTCTCCTGATAATGCCTTTTGGAAGGAAGCAATTGATGATGAAATGTCATCCATTCTTGAGAACAACACATGGGTGTTGTCTGATTTGCTTCCTGGTTCTAAACCACTTGGTTGCAAATGGATTTTCAAAAAGAAAATGAATGTTAATGGGACTATTGATAAGTTCAAAGCCCGGTTAGTCATTCAAGGTTTTATACAAAAACCTGGTATTGACTATTTTGATAAGTATGCTCCAGTTGCACGTATCTCTACTATTAGATTGTTGATTTCCTTGGCAAGTATCCACAATCTGGTTATTCACCAAATGGATGTGAAAACAACCTTTTTAAATGGTGATCTTGACGAGGAAGTTTACATGAAACAACCTGAAGGTTTTATTATGCCCGGTAAAGAGCATATGGTTTGTAAACTTGTCAAATCTTCGTATGGGCTAAAACAAGCGCCTAAACAATGGCATCAAAAATTTGATGAAGTTATTTTGTCCTCTGGTTTCAAGACAAACCAATGTGACAAATGTGTTTATAGTAGATTTGATGATGCTACTAAAGCTGGGGTGATCATTTGCTTATATGTAGATGACATGTTGATTTTTGGTACCGACCAAAATCAAGTAGATGAAACAAAGAAATTGTTATCATCTAAGTTTTCTATGAAAGATTTAGGAGAGGCTGATGTAATTCTTGGAATAAGAATTAAAAGGATGAACAAAGGTTTGGTGATGACTCAAAGTCATTATATTGAGAAAATTCTCAAGCGGTTTAATTTTACCGATTGTTCTCCTGTGAGTAATCCTATGGACCCAAGTGTGAAATTAATGCCAAATAATGGCATTCCCATTTCACAATTGGCATACTCTAAGGCTATTGGTAGCTTGATGTATGCCATGACAAGTACCAGACCTGATATTGCTTTTGTTGTGGGTAAGTTGAGGAGGTACACTAGTAATCCTAGTGCTCAACATTGGCAAGCAGTAAATAGAGTGGTTAAGTATCTCAAGGGAACCATGAATTATGGATTGAGTTATTTGGGAAGTCCTTTGGTTTTAGAAGGTCATTCGGATGCAAGTTGGATAACCAACATGGACGACCATTCCTCAACTTATGGTTGGGTGTTCTTGGTTGGGGGAGGTGCCATTTCTTGGGCTTCCAAGAAGCAATCTTGCATTACAAACTCGACAATGGAATCTGAGTTTGTTGCGTTAGCAGCTGCTGGTAAAGAAGCAGAGTGGCTAAGGAATTAATTCTATGAGATTCCTTTGTGGTATAAACCGATAACACCTATTTTTATCCTTTGTGATAGCGCAACCGCTTTGGCTAAGGCATATAGCCGGGTTTATAATGGAAAGTCTAGAAACTTAGGTGTTAGACATAGTATGATTAGAGAACTAATCATGAATGGTGTGATTTCGGTTGAGTTTGTGAAATCACAACAAAATTTGGCAGATCACTTGACTAAAGGTCTGACAAGAGACTTAGTGCACAAGTCTGTAATTGGGATGGGATTAAAGTCCATTTAATTCTGTAATGATGAGACACCCAATTCCCTCCTAATATAATGTTAGGAGTTGAATTCAATGTGGAAAGCTCATACTTATAGATTGGAACACATGAAGTATTCATCCCAGGTATGTGTTCGGTTCTGCATGTTAGCCAGGTTGAAGTTTAACTTCTTAATAATTCCTTTGATAAATGTATGTGCAGATACATGGAAAGGAGTCACCTACGTGATTGTGAAGTGTAGCCGCATTTCAAGAGGTTGTGTACTTGACCTTGATACGATCATGAGAGGATTGGGACACACGACTTTATAATAGTGCCAAGTTGTAATTTGCTAGAAATTCAATAAACTAGTATGTATTTTACTTTCTGGTATTCAAATGGGTTGATGGGTTCAATTCTTAGAACACCCTGATTCTCGAGTATTTGCAAATGTATGATACTAATTGGAAATTCAATCGTTTCGATATTTTCATTATGTACTAGTTTGGTTTGTTTGATAAAGTTATGTCTATTCAAGGGTTACACTAAAATGGGGGAGGATTGTTGGTGATTTTAGTGTCACCATGTCATTTTATGTAACTGGAACTAGCATGTGAACTAAGGGGCTTCTTAATTTGTTTTCTAATATATGTACGGGTTGGTGCGGAGTGCACGCATGTATAATATCAAATTAGTAGCCGGTTCGACGACTAGTCGGGGGTCCGGGGGCAGCACCCCTGGGTTCGGGGTTTCCAAAGGAGCAGCGCCCCTTTGGCGGGGTCTAGGAGCAGCGCCCCAAAACCTCTCAGAATTTTACATATTGGTACATAGTGGGATATTCCGATTCTTGAGGGTGATTATGGTAAAACTAACGAAACTCGTTAGTTTTGGTAACCCTAAATTCTCATTAAAATCCGGATTACCTTGACTTGCTCCCAAAGGAACTAATAGCGGCCCAACCCTAATGAAACCCTAATATCGTTTATTATATAAACGACTCTTCTTTTCAGAAGAGGGACACGTTCTGAAGCTCTCGTTTTTCATCATACTCTCAGAATCCTCTAGCATATTGGCTTGCGATTTCTGTGCCTAGAATCGTAAGTGTCCACTTGGATTATCCTAGGCTGGATTTCTTGTCACCCAGGCATAGGGTAGCAATATCAGTTCGGAAAGTGATATCACGATCCAAGTTGGTATCCAGATCTCCACGACAAACCCTATAATTTCCTAACATATATATATATATATATATATATATATATATATATATATATATATATATATAGAGAGAGAGAGAGATAGGTTCAGGTATTTTAACTAAGTATTGTATTATTGTATGCATGATTGTGGACCAATCAAAATTTAATAGAAAAAACAATAATTAAATAAATCAATAAGGGTAACTAGGTAATTTGAGAAATAACTTCCGCAAATACTCCCTATAATTTTGCTAGTTACGTTGATTTTAACCTAATCCCCCTTTTATATACGACCTACGAAATCAATCGTTGTAGGATCAATTTTCATCACCGGTTGAAGACTCCTTCACGTCGACCATCCAATCGGCTACACCGGCGACGACGACGTTGCCAACCTATTCAGTTCTCGACGTGTTGCCGGACCCAAGTAATCAGAAACACCTCCATTGCTTCTTGACCAATTCGAAGGAGTAGGGTGAAGAATAAAGGCGAAATCGAGGGCTACTCAAGTAGCTTTCCAGCGGTGTCTCTTCTGCTCCGGCAGTTAAATGCGAAGAGAAAGGAGAAGGTTAGTCCGAGAGAATTAAGGCAAGCAGCAACAACGCATGTTCAGGGATTTGCGAAGGAGGCTGCTGCCCTCCTGACCACCGAATAACTCCACCACCGGTGGAGGTTTTCTCAGCCGAAGCTGAAGAAGAGGGAAGGAGGGGAGAAAGAAATTTGTGCACTGATTTTGGAATATACAATTGGAGGATCTGCAGTTGCTCGTGGCATTTCTCCTAATGTGGTATGTATATGAAAGTAATAGGCAATGATGCTACTTTATGGACTTAATTGGTATGCTGAAATCAAATCTTTTCAGGCATTGCTCTTTGGGGGTTCAGATAGTCTACCATTTTTTCTAGCACGCCATTCTATTCCTTCACTTGGTATTGTGGTCGACCCTTGTGCAGCTTTCTTGGTGTTTATTGTTACATGGCCATTATGTGTTGGAATCAAAGAGGTATTCCTTCATTTTCTTCCAAATATCTTTTTTTCTTCACTAAGTTCTGTTGGAACTGTTGTTAAACATGTTTGTTTTATGAAATTTGAATGTTACAAAGCACTTTCATGTGCAAACATTTGTGCTATGATGAGAAATAATGTAGTTATCCATTATGGTTTTCTAGGGTTTACACGGATACAAGTGATTATGCTGATACAAGTGAAGAAAATTGGACTAATGTTTCTTGGATATCAATGGGACACATATTGGCTTAATTTCACAGGTTATCCTAGTAGATGCACAGAAGTTTACCAGTAAGCCAGTTGCAATTATTACCTTGCCATATCGAGTGCCTTATGGTTTTCATGGAGCTTTCTTGCCGATAATCTTCTAAATATAGCCCATCAATTCTATTGGAATGAAATCACGAATTCCAATTCTGTTGGAATCACAGAAGTTGATGCTTGAAGAACGGACCACAAAATAGAAAGTGATTCTAAGCAACATTATTCTTTTAGAATGTACTATTGTCGTTGTTAGATTTTGATGATTTCTTTCCCGTTTTGAAAGTTTTTTTAGTTTTATTCTTTAACAATAAATGTAATTCTTAGCAATTGTTACCCGTATTCTATAAGAAATAATGTATTTTTTGTTTTTATTCTTCAATTGATTGTTCAAGAATTTGTTATTCTACAAGAAGTTTTTAAAGTCATGATCAAGAAATAGGTTCAAGAATATTTTTATTTTTGAATATACCCATAAACATATTCTGTCAGAATGTCCGAATTAAAAGAATTATAATTCGTAAAATCGGATTTTTAAAATTAATAGAATCTATGATCACTTAAAAATGCAATTTTCCTTTATTAAATATATATTAATTGACTAAAATACCCTTGCAATTAATTAAGATGATATTTTTCAATTATATTTAATTCAATAATATATATTAATCACTTTCTTAAAATAAGTAAATTTGACTGGCCCACATTTATGCATACAATAACACAATAATTACTTTGAATAGAATAACCTAAGCCTATATATATATATATATATATATATATATATATATATATATATATATATATATATATATATATATATATATATATTATACCTTATAAAGCTATTTGGTCAAATGCTGAATTTTAAATCGTACAAACGATATTGGGATATTTACAATTAGTTTATGCATTGAAATCTTATTTAGTCAAAAAAAGTCAAAAAGTCAATGCTATGGGCGTCGCTTAAATGTAACATCGCTGAACAAACTCTTCAAAAACATAAATCAGTGAAAATTGAATCAGTATTTTCTCATATTATTCAGCCTATTGAATCGGTCAACAGAGATACACTCTATATGGCATCTCATCTCTTAGTTTTGTCAACATGGTGTTGCCTTCAACCACTCACCATTGCCATCTCTCTCTAAAAAAAACCCTAAAATCCATCACCACGCTGCCATCCCTCATGTTCTGTAAAAAAATCACCATAAACCCTAGATGAAGTCACATTCTCCGCTTTCAGGGGTTATTGTTTTGACTGGGCTCCTTCCCTTATCTTGGCATTTCCCCATATCTCGGCTATTTGTTTATTGTTCATATAAACCCCTCGTACCCTGTCTCTACTCATAAGAGGTAAAATACCTCAATTCCCCTTTCTCTCTCTTTATATATGTGTGTTTGCAAAAACATAACCAAATCTCTTTGATTTCAGATTTCACAGATTGAACAATGGCTTATTTTGCTCAAGGTTGTTCTTCACATTTGCTTATCTGAAACTCTGAAAGGGCCTCCGAGCTCCTATTTGAACCTTCTTCATTGATGCAACAACCTCCACCTACGACTTCCAACCCAGGTAAAAGATATCAAAACTCACCGCCTATTCATTGTTGTTGCGTTTCTATTTCTATTTTGGATTTTTTTTTGTTTGAAAGATTTTGTTTTTAGGGTTTTAACTAACCATGATGACTAATAAGTGACATCAGTACAAGCCTGTTTTTTATGATTTCATTTATTCATCAACTGTATAATTTTCTTGTTAAATTTTTTAGTTTCATGTTTTTATTCCAGATTTTCTTCCAAGATCGATACGAAGATTAACTTTGATTCGATATTTTCTGTTGATGTCCATACAAGGTGCAGTCTGTCAATCTTTCATTTTAATTCCCATTGCATTGACATGCATTCATATATTTCTTTCTAAATTCCCATTTTTTACTCCAAGATCAGCACCGGTGATGATTGTGTCTCTATTCCAGTTGGTGTAACCAATATATGGATCAAAATTTTGCTCATGGATCGGGACACTGATTCAGGTATGGATACAAAACCTTGACTTCTATTAAACTCGAATGGTGAATTTAATAATATCTTAATAGGGCTCTGCTTGAAGTTCGAGTTTCTGATCAAATCCCTGAATTTGCTGAAGCTATAGCTTTTTTTAGTTTCATTTTACGCTTGGGTTTTCTTCTTTTTTTTAGTTTGAATGAATGCCTCCAATATGTTTGTTAAAATGTCTCAAAGAAGATGTTTGGTGAAATTGTTTTTTAAAGTATGAGTATTGTATGATATTTTACTTTTTCATTTAAAAGACTATCAAGTAAATGTGAAGTATATATTTTATCTGCCAACTCTAAAATTGTAACAACCCGATATTTCAAGACAATGTATTGACTAAAAGTCAAATGTGGTAATCCCTTTTTGAATAAATTTGAAATAACATCAAAAAAATGAAATGTTCGAAAGTCTCACTTTGAGTGTACTAAGTGGTAGATATCGTAACAAGGAGTTATGACCAATCGAATATCCGCAACAAAACCGACAAAACACTGTTAAGCGTAAAATACGAAATTCCGATAAAATACTTTTTAGCCTTAAGTATCTAAATGAAAGTCGTAGATATCATTAAACCGAAAACATACATAAAAAGAACGCCCAAATCTAACTTCGTATGAGGAAGTTATGATTTTTCGAAGTTTCTGACCTAGCAGTAGACAGCTAAAAACTCGAAATAGAGATTGAGCGGTCTTTAGCCGACACAACCTAAATGAAAGTTGAAGACCCGGACAATAGGAGTACAACAGTAAAAAGTCTGACGAAAATGGACATCAGATGAAGGAGTTATGGAATTTAAACGGACTTTTCCAGGCCCGGCCTGTTAAAAATAATATAATAAAAATAAAGTAAAAATTAGCCGACGGAGTCTAAACGAGAGTTGTAGAGCCTTTTCACACCTACGCGTGCATATAAAGAACGTCGAAATCGGAGCTCGTACGCGAAAGTTACGGATTTTACAAGTTCGGGACACAAAACCCGAGGCTGACTCAGCCTTACGACGTGAGGGAACCATGCTCACGACGTGAGCTCGTGACTGATGGGTTCCAGAGTGTCAGCCACGTCAACTCGTCGAAGAGGATCATGCTGACTAAGCCTCACGACGTGAGCAATCCAAAACTCACGACGTGAGACCCCAAATCAGCCCCTATAAATAGAAGCTTAAGGGTGTCGGGTTTGGTGCTCATCTCTTTCCATCTAAGTGTCGTTACTCTGCGTGATTACCTCGAGAAGCCTTCCCAAAGCCCCGGTTTTTCATACTCGAGTCCCGAAGGAAGTTCTACACTCCCGAGATCCCCGAGAATCCCGAGATTTCAACTCTCTCTAGTCGAAGTTCTGCTCGATTCTTCTCTCGACTACTTCAAAACAACCACTTCAATCAAGTGAAATCATACCCCCATTTCTACGCTTTTAACTGATTTTAACTGCTTTTGAACACTTTACGGGGGGGGGGGGGGGGGAATACAAGTAAACACACGGTCAACCCCGTGTGAAAACATCTATCTTTCGTTATACATTTCAGACTGTTTTTAATAACTATCATATGGATCATGTCTAACATACAAAACATCTCACTTTATTTTACCCTCACGGAATGGAATATGAGTATAAATATCATAAGCTCTATTTATACGTTTACATCATATTTAGGGTAACCGCTTTCGTTATGACATCTTTATACATACAAGAACATACAAATCATTTTATGCCTTTATTATCATTATGAAAAAGGATAATCGTTACAGAAACAAACATATACATTTTAATACGTGACTTAATTGAGAATTCGTGAGGCATTCATCTTCAATATACCTTTTAAAGGTACCACTAGAAGTCCTGTTTATAAACAGAATCTCCCGTCCGGAGAACGTGACAAGTGTGTATAGATCTATACGGGACTAATGATCCCGCGCCCTGACTGCTAGCTACAGTCCCCGGGGTGACAAGTGTCATCTCATTTCGACGCCTGAAGAACGTCGCTACAGGCAAAATATGATAGTACGGTTATAAAAACTCACTGGATAGACAATTATTATGGTATTACGTTTTAATGGGGAAAAGTAACAAATACAGTTCTTTTCACATTCAAATACAAATCTTCTTGTAGTTTTGTTTTATAATAAGACTATACATCATCTTTTGAGCATGTCATATTTGCTTACAGGTTACGGTCTTGGACATTTAAGACTGCATCTCATTTAGGAAAATATAGGATTTTCCCGGTACAAATACACACAGTTTATACAACGATCTTTCATACTCATTACATACATTTGTTAGAAAATATCAGATTTTCTGGAAAAACCTACACGAACTTTCGAATGGCATACATTTTATCAAAACACTACTTATGAACTCACCAACTTCGTTGTTGACACTTTTTCTTTGAAATAACTTGTATTCTCAGGAAAACGCTAAATCAGGTAGCAACTACTTTTTGAAGACTAACGCGCTGGCATTAGTAACATATTTTGGATCACCATATTGTATTTGATATTTAAACATGTAACACATACAATCATGTAAACTTTTCAAATATATTTATATTATGGTGGTGTGTACTTTCTTTACTATTCAATTGTTATGATACTGTACATGACGTCCTCCGCCCCCGAACGTTTCCGCCGTTCTGGTTTGGGGGTGTGACAGATTGGTATCAGAGCATTGTTTATAGTGAACTAAGTATATCAAAACCATTTATTTTTGATATACAACTATAAACACAGCTGGGCAAAAACACTCTGAGTGAGAGTTCTACTTTTAAATGAATTTTTTATAAAGTATACATGCATACATTATCTAACAGGGTCAGTATCATGATGAAAACAATATAGAAGTATTATAGATGAGTTGTGCACTACAGTTATGCCTTGAGATATGTAATTGGAACTGGGATGAATATAGCCTGATCAACTATATTTGTCCGAGAGCCGACTAACGTATGCCAGGGAGTAGTTGCAGTGGACAACAAGTCTAAAACTTACCAAACGTAACCTCTTTGAATCAAACATAACATTTAGAATATTATAGGAGTATTTGGTAAATGCAATAAGTTTAAACTTTGATACTTCAGTATGTGCTTTAGTTTATAGTAAATTCTTAACCCTATTCTCGTATAGACACTATGGCTGGATTCCACCTACCAGGAGACCCCTACTACCCCAATCAAGGCAACGAGGGATGGGAGGAAGACGACCCAGAAGAGGATGAGGAAACCATGGAGGAGGAGGAAGAGGAAGGCTCTGATGGGATAGACTCGGAACCAGAAATAATCAATCCACCTGCCGTCCAACCTCCTGCGGTTCGAAGAGGTTTTCAGGGACCAACTCCCGTCTGGGGAAGTCACATTCACCATTGGAGTCAACAGCAAGGATTGCGCCCTCCCCACGACATGTGTCGGGACTGCTACGACGTCAGTGGTGGAAGTTCAGCTGACCGGTCTCTCCCAGTCATGGTGGGCAAAATAGCCAACCAGTCCTACCAATCAGGAGTTCAAGCGAACCGGATACGCGAAACCGACGTAGAGGTACAAGGTAACGCAGACGATATCCGTCGCCTGGACAGGGTGCAGGAGGATGCCCAACTCCACACCGACACACTCCAAGACCAACTAAACACAGCCCTCTCTGAGATAAGAGAAACGAGGGAGCAGCAAGCCACCTTTGACAGGCGTCTCATGCGGGCCAAGCACTCAGACACGGAGTCAAGTTCCAAGCGCAAACCACATCGCAAGTAGTACTTGCCCGACTCCCAAAATTTTGTTATAGAATAGGATCTCGACTAAAAGTCTTACTTTTTCTAACTTTTGCAATCGGAGACCTTTAGAAAGGTCGAAAATTTTCCTGACTCCAAAATGTAATCCAATATATGTTTAATATATAAGGAAGTACTCTTTTTGTGTGTTAATTCTTTGCCTACCACTCGAATTCATAAGTTTATCTATAAACTCTAATTATGAATCAAAATCGAGAACCTTGTTTATGTCAAACCCAATTCATGAAATGTTGAAAATGGTTAACTCATTAACACACGACTTTCAAACATGTGAGACTTATTGTCTTCCATTAACTTTGTTTCAGCACGATGCCTCCTCGTAGGTCAGCACGCCGAAATACGACACCAACCCCGCCACCACCACCTCCAACTTACGATCCCGCTATGGTACAGGCTGCCATCACCGCAGCAGTAGCAGCTGCACTATCCCAAATAAACTCTAATGGAGCCGGAGGGAGTGGGAGTAGTACTAATCATCATAACCATGGCACTGGTCATGGTCATGTTAGGGAATGCACCTACAAAGAATTCTCGAACGCCAAACCAAAATTGTTCAATGGCACTGGAGGAGTCATTGCACTTATGCAATGGTTTGAAAAGACCGAGACGGTCTTTGAAATCTGTTCATGCCAAGAAATAAGCAAGGTCAATTTTTCTGCTTGTACCTTCACGGACCGAGCCCTCACATGGTGGAAGGGCCATGTGAAATCTGTATCTCTTCCAGTCGCCAACGCCATGAGCTGGGAGGACTTGAAGGTCCTACTGTTAGAAGAATACTGCCCGAGGGGCGAAATTCAAAAACTGGAACAGGAATTATGGAACTTGAAAATGGTTGGTTCTGACCTAGCCGCCTATACGGCCAGGTTCAGTGATTTGTCAGCCCTATGCCCGGGAATGGTCAACCCGGAGCAGAAGAAAGTGGAAAGATACATCTGGGGGTTGTCACCCCAGATTCAAGGGCATGTTTTGGCTTCCAACCCAGTCACATTCAACAGCGCAAAGCGCCTGGCTCAACGACTAATCGATCACGGGGTTAAACAGGGCACTATCACAGTTACTGCTGACCCTCCGAAGGAGGTAGAGGACCGAAGGAAACCCTGGAACAAGAGAAAGGGGCAAGCCCCGCAAGAGAACCCCAAGAGGCAACAGTTAGTGACAGCTCACGCTGTTACTGTCCCTACCACCCCCGCACCAACAAAGCCGTACATCGGCAATCTGCCGAAGTGCAATAGGTGCAACTTTCATCACCACGGACCCTGCCGTGAGATGCATTGCACCAAGTGCAACCGGAAGGGACACACTGTCCGCTTCTACAAGGAACCAACCCAACCAACCGCTCCAGCTGCAAATGTGGGAATAGGTCGTGCTTGTTACGAGTGTGGAGCAACGGGACACTATCGAAGGGACTGCCCAAAAGCAAACAATGGGAATACGGGTGGAAGTGGCCGAGTATTCGCAATGGGCCAGGAGGAAGCCGTTGCGGACCCCACTGTTGTTACGGGTACGTTTCTCCTCAATAACTCATATGCCTGTATGTTATTTGATAGTGGAGCGGAGAGGGGTTTTGTGAGTCATAGTTTTAAAAACCTACTCAAACAAATCCCTCAATCATTAAGTGAAACTTTTATAGTAGAAATGGCTAACGGGAAAACAGAAAGCGCTAAGGAAATATACTTAAACTGTACCCTCACATTAAACAATAATTCCTTTCCAATCAACCTCATGCCAGTCCCAATAAAAAGTTTCGACGTCATCATAGGCATGGATTGGCTAAGTTCTCATCGTGCGGACATTTTATGTTACGATAAGGCCGTTCGCCTTAATCTGCCAAATGGCGAAGCCCTCGTTATTTATGGCGACAAACCTAGCACCCCTCTTCGTATCATCTCTTGCATCAAGGCTCAAAAATATCTACGCAAGGAGTGTCAAGCGTTCTTGGCACATGTTGTGGATGTGAATCGAGGAATAGAAGACTTCAAGGGCGTGCCTGACGTCTGTGACTTTCCTGATGTCTTTCCTGAGGATCTTCCAGGAGTACCGCCTGCGAGACAAGTCGAATTCAGAATCGACTTAATTCCTGGAGCCACCCCTGTGGCCAAAGCGCCCTATCGCTTAGCCCCAACAGAGATGCAAGAACTATCCAGTCAACTGAATGAATTACTCAGCAGAGGATTCATCTGACCAAGCTTCTCACCTTGGGGAGCACCAGTGCTTTTCGTGAAAAAGAAAGACGGATCATTCAGAATGTGCATCGACTATCGGGAACTCAACAAACTTACCATTAAGAACCGGTACCCCCTACCACGAAAAGACGATTTGTTCGATCAACTCCAAGGAGCAAACTACTTTTCCAAGATCGATCTGAGATCGGGATATCACCAGCTGAGAGTCCTAGAGAGCGATGTTCCTAAAACGGCCTTCCGAACCAGATACGGTCACTACGAATTCGTAGTGATGCCGTTCGGACTAACCAACGCACCCGCCGTGTTCATGGACTTAATGAATCGAGTATGTCGTTCGTTCCTGGACAAATTTGTGATAGTATTCATAGATGACATACTCATTTATTCAAAAAGTAAAGAGGAACATGGTCAGCACCTGAGACAAGTCTTAGAGACGCTGAGAACTGAGAAGCTTTACGCAAAATTCTCAAAATGCGAATTTTGGATTAGGAAGGTGGACTTCCTAGGTCACGTGGTCAGCAAAGAGGGAATCCACATGGACCCTTCCAAGATCAAGGCTATCCAGAATTGGTCTGCGCCAACAACGCCAACCGAAATTCGCCAATTTCTAGGCCTTGCTGGCTATTATCGCAGGTTCATACATAACTTCTCCAGCATTGCAAAACCTCTCACCTCCCTGACTCACAAGGGTGTAACCTACAACTGGGGGGAAAAGCAAGATACTTCATTCCAAACCTTGAAGCAAGCCCTGTGCAGTGCACCCATCTTGTCCCTTCCAGAGGGGACAAAAGACTTCGTAGTATATTGCGATGCTTCCAATCAAGGGCTGGGTTGTGTGCTAATGCAGCGAGGAAAGGTTATTGCGTACGCCTCACGGCAACTGAAAACACATGAGGTTAACTACACCACTCACGACTTAGAACTTGGAGCAGTGGTGTTCTCTCTGAAGATTTGGAGGCACTACCTATACGGTACGAAGTGCACCATCTTCACAGACCACAAAAGCCTTCAACACATATTCGATCAGAAGGAACTTAACATGAGGCAAAGACATTGGATTGAGCTACTTAGCGACTACGAATGCGAAATTCGTTATCATCCAGGAAAAGCCAATGTGGTGGCAGATGCCCTTAGTCGTAAGGAGTACTCAGGCCGAAGAGTGAAGTCATTAACTATGACGATCCATTCACACCTGTCAACACAAATCAAGGAAGCTCAATTGGAAGCCTTGAAACCCGAAATCATGACAGGTGAAGCACTTAGAGGGATGGACAAGAATTTTGAGATCAAAGGTGATGGAGTTCGTTACCTCATGAACCGAATCTGGAAACCGAAGTTCGGTGGGTTCAGAGAAATGGTTATGGACGAAGCACACAAGACCCCATACTCCGTGCACCCAGGTTCAGATAAGATGTACCTGGATCTCAAGCAACTCTACTGGTGGCCAAACATGAAAGCAGAAATTGCTACCTATGTGGGCAAGTGCTTGACTTGCGCCAAGATCAAAGTAGAACATCAGAAGCCCTCAGGTCTACTCCATCAGCCTGAAATACCTGAGTGGAAGTGGGACCAGATTTCCATGGACTTCATAACCAAACTACCCAAGACGCAGGGTGGTCACGATACCATTTGGGTGATCGTCGATAGGTTAACCAAATCTGCCCACTTCTTGCCTATCAAGGAGACCGATAAGATGGAGAAACTAACAAGAACCTACATCCGAGAGATCGTGCGACTTCATGGAGTACCAATATCTATCATCTTAGACCGAGACAGTAGATTCACTTCAAGGTTCTGGCAGACGCTGCAGAAAGCTTTGGGAACTAGGCTTGACATGAGTACAGCCTATCACCCACAAACTGACGGGCAGAGTGAGAGAACGATCCAAACCTTAGAAGACATGTTGCGAGCATGTGTAATCGATTTCGGTAAAGCATGGGACGTCCACTTGCCATTGGTGGAGTTCTCTTATAACAACAATTATCACACTAGCATCAAGACTGCGCCATTCGAAGCCCTTTACGGCCGCAAGTGCAGATCACCTCTGTGCTGGGCGGAGGTGGGTGACACGCAGTTGGCGAAAGGCCTAGTCCCTGATAGTACTCTCACTGGTCCGAAAATCATAAGGGAAATGACTGAAAAGATCGTTCAAATTTGAGAGCGGATGAAAGCCTCACGAGATAGACAAAAGAGCTATGCCGACAAAAGGCGAAAACCCTTGGAATTTCATGTTGGTGACCGCGTTCTACTGAAGGTCTCACCCTGGAAGGGCATGATACGCTTCGGGAAACGTGGAAAGCTAAACTCAAGGTACATTGGACCCTTCGAAATTACTGCAAGGATTGGTCTAGTAGCTTATAGACTCCAACTTCCAATCGAACTTAACAAAGTACATCCGGTGTTTCACGTGTCTAACTTAAAGAGGTGTCTATCCGACGAAACCCTTGTAATTCCACTCGAGGAAATCGAGCTGAATGAAAATCTTAACTTTGTGGAAGAACCCGTCGAAATCATGGATAGGGAAATCAAACGAACTAAGCAGAGTCGCATACCAATAGTGAAGGTTCGCTGGAATGCTAAGCGGGGACCCGAATTCACTTGGGAGCGAGAAGATCAGATTCAACAAAAGTACCCGCATCTTTTCCCTAGTTCATAAACTTTAGCTTTGTAATCAATTTCGGGACGAAATTCCCTCTAACGGGGGGATGATGTAACAACCCGATATTTCAAGACAATGTATTGACTAAAAGTCAAATGTGGTAATCCCTTTTTGAATTAATTGAAATAACATCAAAAAAATGAAATGTTCGAAAGTCTCACTTTGAGTGTACTAAGTGGTAGATATCGTAACAAGGTTTCCAAAAACATAAAGAACATTAAAATCCGAGTTATAACGAAGGAGTTATGACCAATCGAAGATCCGCAACAAAACCGACAAAACACAGTTAAGCGTAAAATACGAAATTCCGATAAAATTCTTTTTAGCCTTAAGTATCTAAATGAAAGTCGTAGATATCATTAAACCGTAAACATACATAAAAAGAACGCCCAAATCTAACTTCGTATGAGGAAGTTATGATTTTTCGAAGTTTCTGACCTAACAGTAGACAGCTAAAAACTCGAAATAGAGATCGAGCGGTCTTTAGCCGACACAACCTAAACGAAAGTTGAAGACCCCGACAATAGGAGTACAACAGTAAAAAGTCTGACGAAAATGGACATCAGATGAAGGAGTTATGGAATTTAAACGGACTTTTCCAGGCCCGGCCTGTTAAAAATAATATAATAAAAATAAAGTAAAAATTAGCCGACGGAGTCTAAACGAGAGTTGTAGAGCCTTTTCACACCTACGCGTGCATATAAAGAACGTCGAAATCGGAGCTCGTACGCGAAAGTTACGGATTTTACAAGTTCGGGACACAAAACCCGAGGCTGACTCAGCCTCACGACGTGAGGGAACCATGCTCACGACGTGAGCTCGTGACTGATGGGTTCCAGAGTGTCAGCCACGTCAACTCGTCGAAGAGGATCATGCTGACTAAGCCTCACGACGTGAGCAATCCAAAACTCACGACGTGAGACCCCAAATCAGCCCCTATAAATAGAAGCTTAAGGGTGCCGGGTTTGGTGCTCATCTCTTTCCATCTAAGTGTCGTTACTCTGCGTGATTACCTCGAGAAGCCTTCCCAAAGCCCCGGTTTTTCATACTCGAGTCCCGAAGGAAGTTCTACACTCCCGAGATCCCCGAGAATCCCGAGATTTCAACTCTCTCTAGTCGAAGTTCTGCTCGATTCTTCTCTCGACTACTTCAAAACAACCACTTCAATCAAGTGAGTTCATACCCCCATTTCTACGCTTTTAACTGATTTTAACTGCTTTTGAACACTTTACGGGGGGGGGGGGGGGGGGGAATACAAGTAAACACACGGTCAACCCCGTGTGAAAACATCTATCTTTCGTTATACATTTCAGACTGTTTTTAATAACTATCATATGGATCATGTCTAACATACAAAACATCTCACTTTATTTTACCCTCACGGAATGGAATATGAGTATAAATATCATAAGCTCTATTTATACGTTTACATCATATTTAGGGTAACCGTTTTCGTTATGACATCTTTATACATACAAGAACATACAAATCATTTTATGCCTTTATTATCATTATGAAAAAGGATAATCGTTACAGAAACAAACATATACATTTTAATACATGACTTAATTGAGAATTCGTGAGGCATTCATCTTCAATATACCTTTTAAAGGTACCACTAGAAGTCCTGTTTATAAACAGAATCTCCCGTCCGGAGAACGTGACAAGTGTGTATAGATCTATACGGGACTAATGATCCCGCGCCCTGACTGCTAGCTACAGTCCCCGGGGTGACAAGTGTCATCTCATTTCGACGCCTGAAGAACGTCGCTACAGGCAAAATATGATAGTACGGTTATAAAAACTCACTGGATAGACAATTATTATGGTATTACGTTTTAATGGGGAAAAGTAACAAATACAGTTCTTTTCACATTCAAATACAAATCTTCTTGTAGTTTTGTTTTATAATAAGACTATACATCATCTTTTGAGCATGTCATATTTGCTTACAGGTTACGGTCTTGGACATTTAAGACTGCATCTCATTTAGGAAAATATAGGTTTTTCCCGGTACAAATACACACAGTTTATACAACGATCTTTCATACTCATTACATATATTTGTTAGAAAATATCGGATTTTCTGGAAAAACCTACACGAACTTTCGAATGGCATACATATTATCAAAACACTACTTATGAACTCACCAACTTCGTTGTTGACACTTTTTCTTTGAAATAACTTGTATTCTCAGGAAAACGCTAAATCAGGTAGCAACTACTTTTTGAAGACTAACGCGCTGGCGTTAGTAACATATTTTGGATCACCATATTGTATTTGATATTTAAACATGTAACACATACAATCATGTAAACTTTTCAAATATATTTATATTATGGTGGTGTGTACTTTCTTTACTATTCAATTGTTATGATACTGTACATGACGTCCTCCGCCCCAGAACGTTTCCGCCGTTCTGGTTTGGGGGTGTGACAAAAATTAGTATATAATTTTTACTAATTATTTTCCGATTCATGAGGTATGTAAATATGTTTAAAAACGATAATTATTATGTTGTATCCAATTATTTGCATATGGTTTTACCTGAGGTGTTTATTAATTTTACAACTGGCCCTTTTGATGCTGATGTTTTTGAAGTTCATTGTGAAGACACGTCTCAGATTTTGCAGATTTTTGCTAAGAAAATAAGTAAAACTAATATTTACATTAATTTAAGTTTATTTTTATTTGTTATGCATTATTGTATCCTTGTAGGTGGTTTGACATATGTTATTTCGAAGCTCTTGGTTTCGACTTAATAAAATTCGTTGTGGCATTTGATTTTGTAAAATATATGATTGCTTTAGGAGAGTTTATGTAATTGCAATATTTGTAAATTCTATATTGTTTTAGTAATAAATTAAAAATGGAATCATAGTTGATGTTGTATAGATGTATATGTTCTATATTAGCTATAATTTGTTTAATATCTTTTAGTTGATGTGTAATAAAGATGTGTGAAAAATAAAACGAAAATCAATGTTGGGTGCTTGAAAACTTGAAAATTAGAATTGAAATGTTGGTTCCGATGGCGTGCACGGGTGTACGTATGTATATATCAACTATAACTTGATAAACATATAGTACGTCGTTTTTTCCGTTTTGTTTCTTATCACGCCTATATAATACATCCATTACTATACATTTACCAAATTATAGCTAATATATATATATATATATATATATATATATATATATATATATATATATATATATATATATATATGTACACCCATGTACACCTTCGAAACCGATGTTTCGATTCTAATTTTCAAGTTTTGAAGCTCCAAACTCTGTGTTTTCCGCTTTTCTTTCTGTAACACCTTTATTATACATCAAAAACTATAAATTTACATCTCTATATACATCAATTACTAAACACTGACCAAATTATAGCGAAAAAGAAAATGTATTATATATAAAAATAAAGTTGGGAAAAAATACAAAACAAAAAACTATCAAATATAATAATAATAATAATAATATTTATTATTTTTATTATAATCTTACATATATTGTTATTATTATTATTATTTTATATATATTGTTTTTATTATTTTTATTTCTACTACCATTATAATAATAATAATAATAATAATAATAATAATAATTTATTTAAATTTTCTATTGGGTTGGAAATTGTAACGTCCGTGGTTCCTGTTAGATTAAATCATAGTCTATAATCACTTTGGTCAACCATTGTAACATTTATATGAATGAATAAGAAATGATTATTCACATATTTATGTGCTTACGTGTTATATAGGATATTATGTGTATTTAATAATATAATAAATAAAATTAAAATACGCAACGACGATAAAAGATTACTTAGGACAATTAATCTTAACCTAAATGTAGTATACGTCGTAAGGATTCCGGAGATATGAGGAGCGTTCAAATATGACTTCATATGAAGAACTTAAGCTTTTTCGAAGTTTCTCAATTTAACCAGCACGACTCTGCATATAAAAAGCGTCTAAATCTGACTTCGTGAGAGGAAGTTATGATTTTTCTAAGATTCGACAAAACAATATTCTGCTCAAAAATCGAATTTAGATCGGTCGAATTTTAGCCAAAATAATCTAAACGAGAGTTGAAGATCTCCTTAATAGAAATTCAACGATAAAAAGTCTGAAAACGGACACCGGATGAGAGAATTATGTTTTTTTATATGGGCTTTATCAGTCTAAGCCTGTGTGAAAAATATAAATTCAAAATTAGCCGACGGAGTCCAAACGAAAGTTTTAGATCTCGCCGAGAGCTACTCGTGGATATAAAGAACGTCAAAAACGGAGTTTGTATGAAGAAGATACGCAATTTTGAAAAAATGGAATTTGGTACACGTGCGCGTCAGACGCACGGCGCGCCCGACAAGAACACGCAGCCCCACCCACTTTGCGACACGTGTTAGGCCAACATTTCGCCACATCACTATTTCTAAACCTTGAGCACGACGTGCCACCATGATACACATCGCGCATCCCAAGAAATCGCCCTATAAATAGCATATTATTTCATCATTTATCCTTACACCATCCTATCGAATTCTCTATGAAAGTTTTGTTATTTAGTCCCTTTTTCCTTCATTCTATACTGCAGAGAAGCCCTACGATGACCTGAGTACACATCAAAGTAGTGGCCTTCAAGTAGGAGATCCCGAGTCAATATTCTGCCTGTTTAGATCCCGGTTCTCGTCTATAGTACTCTCTGTAAGTGAGTTACACTTACTCTGCTTGTTTGTAATTTATAATCATGTTATAAGTCGTTACTAGGAACGTATAAGTAAGATTTATCAGTGATTCCAAGTCGTTATATTGCTTGGTCTACTTACGGGAGTAATGTCTAGGCTAAGATTTAGTGAGGTGTTTAAAGTGAGATTTCCAAACAGTATACTTTGTATACCAAACGTATCATACCTCCGATATGATCCTATCTGGTTATTCCTTGTTTAGATATTGAATTAGACTTTGGGACTGTTAAGGAATCTAAACCCTTAGGATAATAGACTAAGAATGTAGCGTTATGTACATTTAGGTCTTTTGGAAAAGGTGTAAGGCGAAGCTCTGCCCGATTCACCAATCACCAGACACTTTTTTCAGGTCAGTACGTAGTTTCTATCAAGATCATAATCTAAAATAAAAGTATTATTTATATGAGACATTAAATGCTTGTCTGTATTATCTTTGCTATATGCTATTTTTATAGTTAGGATAATACTAATGAATTAGAAATTGTATTGGGAATTGATTGCCTTTAGTTATAAGTTTTACCTTAGGTTTAAGAATAAGACTTTTAAAGGATACTTAGTTGAAATTAAGTTAGATATCAATTAGGTCTCATGACTGGGGTAGGGTGTGTGAGATCAGAGCGGACTGTTTCTCCTCTTTCTTGGATGACCAGAAATGGTGGGTCCAGATCAGACAACTGGCAAGTATGTATGGGTCATCAACCAGAGTAGATGACAAAACTTGACTATTCTAGGCAACCTAGTGAATTATGTTGCTAGCATGGACTTATAACCCATGGACATAGATAAAATGGGATACCATATTTATCAAATCTCTGAACATTGGTTGCCTTATATGACTTACATTGGCCAAGGGCACCCCTAGTTGTATAGTCAAACAGTTGCTCAAACGATTCATCAGGTTTTGGTGATTCCTCCAGATAATCGTTGCTTTAGGATCCGTGAGGATTAGTTGGGTTGGGTAGTTGGTCTTAGGTCAGATTCTATATATATATTATCTGATAGCGTTGTTTGTAGGAATGATATTAATTATTATCATTAAATTGTTATGGGCTTGAAAAGCTACGTATCTCAACATGTTTTTCCCAAACCTGACCCACTCATTTTTATGCATCACAAGTAGTGGAACCAAAGCTGCAATAGTCTAGTTAAGATGTCGAGTGGACTAAAGAGATGTGCCTGTAATAAGTCGTTTCAGGGCCTTTTAGTATTTACGTTGTAACGTATGTTTAGATATGAACGATGACATCCTCGAGGTTTTTAATAAAATGAAATAACTTTGGTTATCTCAAAATGTTTTGTTTAACTGGAAATTTCCGCCTCTCAATTTTTATAAAGCGTAAAGAAAAATGTTTTAATTGGTTTTGAAAAATGGGGGAAGTCACAGAAATGGTTTGGTATTGGCTGTGACTGAATACCGACGAAATGAAACAATCAAATAATCATGCTTCCACTAAAAATTTGGCTAGATTTTAGGTTAGGTTTCCCTCTTCGATCAATTTGCACATTTACTTCTCGTTTTCTCTTCCCTATCTCTCACATTTCTCCCTTCTGCATCTGCTACCATCACCATCGTCTTCACCGATACTGTGTCGCTATCATCTTCCTGTCATCGCCATCTCCATATCATTCTCTCCGACTCTCGTTCGTTCCTGACTCCACTCTCTAACACCACGTCGCTTGCTTCCCTTCCATTTTGAGAATCGATTCTATGTTTTCAAGTAATTATTTTTGGTTTAATTCCATTTAGGTTTCGTTTGGTTTAGGATTCATTTGGATTTAGGCTTTGTTTTGATTTAGGGTTTATTTTGTTTTCGAGTTCAATTTGATAACATAGCATTTTGATTGAAGGTTTCTTACCCTTAGGTTTTTTGTTAGTTAAAGAACCCAATCCTTTTTTATCTAGAACTTGAATGTTCATTGCAGTGATTCCGTCACAGTTATTCTTGACAAATTATGTTCATAAAACTGTTCATTAGGTAATATAATGTGTTTTATCATAGTATTATATGGAGTCAAAGCAGTCATTAGGCATTCAATGTATGAGAATTTCCATGTTAAGTTTCTTTTGCAATTACTTATTATATGTGTCTTATATGTATGCTTCTATATGTATGCTTCTGTGCGCTTGACATGATGTTTGAGTTTGAAGGAACATTGGTGAGTGGTAGTTGTGGATGGCTAGTAACATATGCAGATGGAGATGGTAACAAAAGGTTTATTGGTGACCTCTTGTTGTTGTAAGGACCTAAATGCTATATTTAGAAAAAAAGTTTAATAAATTACTAAAATTTTGTTTTTTTATCTGTATATTTTGTTTCTTGAACAAGGCAACATTGTTATAGCATCGTACTTTCAAAGTACAATGTTATTGTACTTTTAAAGTACAATAATATAATTAGAAAAAAAAGGTTTATGAAAATGAATAAAGCGTACATTACATAAACAGATGATTATCACGTATGGATGTTCAAGAAGACACTTATCATGATTCCCGTTCTTCACATGAGTATAATCTAGATGAATACGAGGACATTTCAGGCCTAGTACTTTTTAGTTATAGAAAGTACCAAAAGTACATTGTTATTATTTTTATTTATACCTTAAAGTATGTTGTTATTACAAGTACATTGCGATATAGGATAAAAAGTATAGTATGTTATTATAGTTGATAACATGTTCCTATATATAATAAGTCAAAGTACATTGCTATAACAATTTAAAAGTTTAGTAGATTTACTAACTATATATGTTTGTCTTACCATTTTTAGGGAGAAAGATTGTGTGATGAAATGGCTAGCATGCGCGAAACTGAAGCACAAAGGAAGTTGCAAAATGGAGGATATGCGAAAAAAACATGCCTTGCTTAAGCACAAATGGCGGCTATTTCAAGTAAAACAATTTTCCCAAAAATTCGTCACTAGGTAATTAGTTGATGTTTCTAATCTAAATAATTGACAATCGTATTTTGTGACACTTTTAGTTATGTTTAAACAATCGGTAATCATATGATGTTTAATTAGGTATGTGGGATATTAATTAGTGTATTATTAGACGTTTAAACAAATACGATAATCGTATTTTGTGACAATTTGTGATTGTATTTTTTATGCATTCACTATTCTGTATTTTTGTGGAAAAAAACTGGATTTTTATATTTTTTACTATTTATAAAAAAAAGCATTTATCGACGGATTAGTGACGGAATCTTCTGTCGCGAAAAGCAAAGAGTACCATCGGTAATCGTCATTAAATGAGTCGGTCAGTAATTGTCACTAATAGAATCCGTCGGTAATCCATCACTAAATGCGTCCGTCGGTACGTGGTGATTATTTCGTCGGTAATTTTGTCGTCGCTCTTCCGTTGACAATCCGTCACAAATTCCGTCAGAAATCCGTCACAAATAATTACCCACGAGGCTTTTTACGACATACCTAATTCTGTCGGTATTCCGTCGGAAATCAACTTTACCGACGGTTTTCCATCGGATATGGCCATCAGAAATTGCCCAGTTTTCTAGTAGTTCTCCACCTCTTTCTCTACTCACACTCTCTCTCTCTCTCTCTCTCTCTCTCTCTCTCTCTCTCTCTCTCCAATGTGCTTAAGAACTTATATTTTATGTTGGTTTGTATGTTTTTAAGTGAGTGGGTTAAGTGAAATATGAAAGATGTCATTTTTATGTATTATGGGTTGGATAAGATTGAAGAAATATGAGGAAAAAAAAAACACATATGACAATGAATTAGGAAAATTTTTATAATAAAAAAGATTAAGAAAGTAAAGTTCTTGTACCGCAAATGAGTTGTGTAGTACCAAACACGTTAGCCTAACCAAGTACTGAAGACTGAAGTACACCACTCCCTTCTATAATTGCTATCTTTCTCCCAAAGAGTTGGATGCAAACAAAATTTTGCTTATTGTATAGCCCAACAAAATTAATGTGAAATGTCAAGTCTAACGGATAAACATGTACAGGATGCAATAAATTACATCGAAGGTAATTCAATCTCCCGTTCTTTTTTTTTTCTTAGTATATTTGTTTTGTTTTCTTTAAACAGTTGTTAGAAATAATTACGTATTGTTGTATCCGTATATTACACAAATTTAACAAGGTATCTTTGATGATTTGTTGCATGAAACATTTTTGTAACTGTAATGCATTTGAGGCTTGATTCTATTGAATAACCAAGACTTTCTCGGTAGCAATTTGTTTGATTATTTGTTGCGTGGAATATAATAAAACTTAATGACGTAAAATAAGATATTTTTGTATGTACAACAAGTTATACGTACAATAAGTGGACAAATAAAAAGTGGTTTTCTATTCTATCAATTAACGCTTTTAATTAATAGTATGTGTTGTTGGTAATTGGTATATATCATCACATCAATTAATCAAGTCTTTAATTAGGAGACTTACGGCATAAAGGAGATAGAAATGCAAATACAAATAATTAAATAAAAGTAAAGATTTTGTAATCGTGTCACATTGAAATTTGAAAATATCTTTGCATAAGGTCTTTACATAGAAAAACGTAAGCCTTTAATGACTTATAAAGTGGTATATGTATGAATGAAGAGACCGACAATTTTTTTTGCACATGAAGAGGGGCATAGGCAACAAAGTAAAACATGAATAAAATACCCATAGTAGAGGCAGATATAAAAAGTAAGTTTGAAAATAGATACTAGTTGCACATGTAAGTAAATAAGAAAAGAAGAATGAGAAGGTGAAAATTGGATGTGCAATCTTTAGACTATGGAATACTACCATGCTATCTTGATTCCAAGCCTCCACATTTTACCTAAGCAACATACCTTGATTCTAAGCCTCTATATTTCACACAACATAGACGTAGATAAGTTGGCCTGATTAGTCATTTAAGCATCCTCCATGTACCTGCAACCAATCAAAAAGATATACAAAAGCTCAACAATTACATAAGTTAAAAAGAAACAACAAACTTTAAATGGAGTATAGGACCACTTAGAACATATAAATACATATAGGACTTGTAAGGGTAAGAAGCTATTTTCCATGTACATAGTTAGTTAGTATCGTTTTTTTTTTCAAACCATACTTCCTTAAAATGATTATTTTTATACAAATTAGTCACTCTAGCCGGCTATTATCTGTTTAACCAGTTTGACCACTCCAACGAGCCTGTAGTCATCTTCTTAATTAGGAAACTTTAATGTATGAGTTAAAAACAAAAAAAAAAGCAAAAGGAATTCATGACATGAGAATTCGATGATGGAGGTGGGGGTGCATTAGATATGTTCAGTTGGTCTCAATAAGTTTCGGTAGTTCCATTAGTAATGAAGATCCATGAACCATATCACTCCATGATGGTGGGGTGTCAGAGATCAATTTCCTTAATCATTTCATGGGAGAAGTGGAGCACCTCTTCTTTATCCTTGCGATTCCTCGTATGCTTTAAAGTTTAATCCATCATTTTTTTCTGGAAGGACAACCGGAAAATGGTCCAACACTAACAACACCTTAATTTCTTCTTTTTCCACACGCCTTCAACAATTAATGGTCCAACACCACCATCACCTTAATCTTCCATCTTCACTCACCTACACACACTAATGTCGTGGAGAGGGCACAAATTTCACTATTTCAGTACATGAAAAGGATGGGTCGGGCTTGAAGGGTCAAGCTATCTTGATTGGCATCTCTGGTATTCATCAGTTTGTGTTCCCCACTTAAAAAGCTTTGAAAACAAAGATGTTTCTTGAAACCCAGAACATAAGAAAAAGAAACAATAACCAGGTGGTTAGATGGGATATTGCTTTGGCCGGAAGAAAACCTATTCATGAAATGTTGACTCCGTTTTGTTTTCCAAATGCTAGAAGAAAACCAGATCGGCGGATTCACCAGAAAATGGAAAGCTAATGAGTAGCTTGTTTCCACATGTTGCTTGCATTTAGGGTGCGGGGAGAGGTTACACAAGCCACCGAAAAAACATTTTGAATTCAGCTTCATCGTCAGCTCCACCACTAATTCAGTAGAAACATAATAAAAAACATAATAATTTTTTTATGATTAAATTAAATAAAAAAGATAATTTGAAACATAATAAAATATTTTACATTAATTGAAACCACCTTACATTAATTAAAAAACATAGAAAATTAAATCTAAAAAAATAGAAAATTAAAGCTAAATTACTAAAAAAACATAGAAAACATAGAAAATTAAACATAAATTACTAAAAAAACATAAAAACATAAAATCTAGTTGCGATATTTTTCGATAACTTGTTGAATTTTTTAAAACGCGCTTAAATTTTGCAAGTCGAGATTCGGTTGCGGCACCGTGTTTAAAGTTTGAAGATCGGTAAGTGCTATTTTTCGCCGATGAGCTTCCTCCGTTGATTCAATTTTTTTGCTAAAAAACTTATAGTTTTGTCTATTTTGTCCGCTACTACATCATCGTTGATTGATTTTCCGCTTGAATACGCCCCCTTTCTCGCTTTATCCCTTACCGGTGCTCAACGAAGTTGGACGTCCGGTGGACCCTCCCCTTCGGTGGCGTCAAACTCATCATTTAGGTCGAGGCTAACACCAATGTCCGAATCGAAAGTTCTTGCCCTTTTGTTGGAGCCGTTGATAGATCCCGAATGTGCCATTTCTGGATAAAGGGCCCATTTTAGACCATTACGACAAACTTCTCACGCTTTTTGGTTGCCGAATGGTTTACCATTGTTGGTAATTTTGTATTGGTACAACGCGGTTGATAAAAAGTTGAAATCATTGCTACCACTTCTATGCATATTTTTAAGATTGTCAAATACACCGTTAAATTTGGTACAAGTCGCTCGAAGGTCACGCCATTTTGCATTGACCGAGTCGTATGTACGATTCGTTTGCCTTCCGAATAACGCATGGAAGTGGTCTAAAACACGATTCCAAAAACGTTGACCCGTTTGCGCGTTGCCGACGTCCCTGTCTTGTGATATGAAAATCCAAGCTTTATCTAAAGTTTCCTCATCCTCTTCGGTCCATTGCGTAGTTTTCTTTTTTCTTAGATCTTTTTATTTTTTTACCTTCTACGATTTGGTTACGTTTCTTCGGCCCGTTCGTTGTCGTCGTCATTGTCGATGTTTATAGATTGAGATTGAGATAATGGAACTTGAGATGGTTGTGAATGTTGTGCGTGAAATTGTTGATGTTGAGAAGCTTGGGGTTGAAAGGCTTGAAACTGGGGTTGATTGAATTGTGGTGGTGTTTGTTGTTTGTAGTAGCTTGGGTGGTATGGAAGATTGGTGAAAAGAGGTTGTTGTTGGATTAGAGATGTAATCAATTGCATGTAACTGAGATTTGGAAATGGATCATTTGGAGTGTTTGGGGTGTTTGGATATTTTGATTTGGATCCATATGTAGAAGATAAAAAATATATGAGAAAAGAGTGTTTTTTGTAGTGTAAAATGTTAGTAAAATAGTGGGTATTTATAGTTGTAATTGATAAGTTTTTTAAATTGAAAAAAAAATTATGTAATGGTAGAATTTGGTCAAAATGACCGTTGCAAACTTTCCCCTTCTCCTATTCAACGTCTCTTTCCGTCTTCAGACTCACGCCATAGCCATAACATCAGCCCTAGGGTCAGTGTTCACGCGTCTTGGGGGCCTCCACGTCAGCTTCTCACGCGTCTTGGGGGTTCCATTCCGGACAGCCTTATAGATGTTGGCGAGAGCTGGATAAGCTCTAATTTTCTAGATAATTATCAACCGGTTGTATTTCCTTGTTTGTAGCATATAGATTAGAAGTTTGTTATTTTGTATCTGTATAAATCCTTGTACTCTGTTTATTTATCACATATCGAAAATCTGGAAATCCCTTTCCTCCATACGTATTCTCTCAAGCTCTCATGGTATCAGAGCAAATCCTTTGAAAGTCTTGTAACAGATCGAAGCAATGGTGGAATCTGAAACTGGAGGTGGATCTGGTTTGAATGCACCAGTTGTTGTACAAAACATTCAAGATGCACCGTTCCCTTCTGGTGTCATTCTTGACGAAAATAATTATCCTTTGTGGTCTCAGTTAATGGAGATGCGCATAGGAGCTCGTAACAAATCCGGTTTTCTCACTGGATCCTCGGTTAAACCAACAACGAATGAGAAACTTATCGAATCATGGACCACGGATAACAACAAAGTGAAAAGTTGGCTCATTGATTCAATGAGTCCAACCCTAATGCGAAGATTCATCCGACTGAAAACGGCGGCTGAAATCTGGAGTGCTGTATCGAAAACCTTTTATGACGGGACAGATGAGACCCAACTCTTTGAACTAAACCGTAAATCCTTCAGCACTCGCCAGAACGGAAGACCTTTAGCAACTTACTACAATGAATTGGTTAGTCTCTTTCAAGAGATTGACACACGTATGAATGATGAATCTGATAATGTTGAGGCAGCGGTGGCGGTAAACAAGGCGCTGTCAAGATTCAGGGTCCACATCTTTCTTGCCGGCTTGGATCCCGAGTTTAACCAGGTTCGGAGCGAATCTCTTAGAAAGGACCCTCCTCTTAGCCTTGAGTCTTGCTATGCATATATTCGGAAGGATCAGAATCAAAGGAGTGCAATGGAGGATGTACCCGTTGAACCCGATAGCATGGTCCATGCTGCAACCCGTAACAGACCCTTCAAGAATAAAGGTCCAAACGAAAAAGGTGGAAACAATTTCACTTGCACTCACTGTGGAGAGACAGGCCACTCAAACTTAAGGTGTTACGAGATCATCGGTTATCCCGACTGGTGGGATTTTTCGAAGAAACCGAGGAAGAAGGTCGGGCAAGGACTAGCGGCGGCTGCACCTTCCTCTTCCAATAGTGAAGGTGCTTCGGTGGCAGCCCATACTTTCACAAATTCTGGTAAGTCTTATCCTAACCACACGAAAACTAGTAGTTGGATAATCGATACGGGAGCCACCGATCATATGATAAACGATCCTAGTATCTTAACCACATCTTGTACACCAAAACAATCGAAAATTTATACAGCTAATGGAGATGTCGAAAGTGTAACTGTTGAAGGAACAGTAGAGGTCTCTAAATCCATGGAATTAGACTCCGTACTTGTTGTTCCCTCCCTATCAACCAATTTACTTTCAGTTAGTCAAGTTACTGAAGCTCTAAACTGCTATGTTATATTCTGGCCAAATGATTGTGTGTTTCAGGACATGGTGACACATCAGATTCGTGGCTATGGTACTAGGAGGGGGAGACTCTATTATTTGGAAGAAGATTGTAGGAGTCAAGTGAATCACGTGGGAGTAGTAGAAGCAAATAAGTCCATGATTGTGCTATGGCACCGCCGCCTTGGACATCTTTCTTTTGAGTATCTTAGGAAATTAAAACCCAATTTGTTTTTGAATGTATCGAACAATTGTTTTAATTGTGATATATGTGAACTTTCAAAAAATAAAAGAATATCCTATAGTCCTAGTACTCATAAAGTTACAATGCCTTTTATGGTAATTCACTCCGATGTGTGGGGGCCGGCACCAATTGCTACTCCTAATGGTGCACGCTATTTTGTTACTTTCATAGATGAATGCACACGTATGATATGGGTATCACTTCTCAAACACAAAGGAGAAGTTTTTAATGCATTTGTAGAATTATATAATCATGTGAAAACGGAGTACAGGAGGGATATTCAAACTCTCCAATCGGATAATGGTGGGGAATACGTGAGCCTTGATATGAAAAACTTTTGCAAACAAAACTCAATCCGCCATCAAACTTCATGTGCAAAAACACCACAGCAAAACGGGTTAGCTGAACGGCGAAACAAATCTATACTATAGATAGTACGTGCCTCACTCTTTGACATGAAAGTCCCTAGGAATTTTTGGGGGGAGGCGGTCCGATCTGCTGCCTACATTATGAACCGCACACCCTCGAGGGTGATCCAATTCGATACCCCTCTTAAAAGGCTTCATAATCTGCTAGAAACGGAACCAAAGCTGAATTTGGAGCCACGTATCTTTGGGTGTACTGCATTTGTTCATCAAAACTCCGGTAAGCTTGAACCACGAGCTGCTCGATGCATGTTCATCGGATATGCGGAATACAAGAAAGGTTATAGATGCCTTGATCCCGACAATGGGAAAGTGTATGTGACCCGTGATGTCTCATTCCACGAGACGGTACCGTATTTCTCGAATGAGGTATCACTTCAGGGGGAGAGAAATAGTGATGAAGTGATCCCGAATAAGACACAAAACTCTAATTCTAGTAATGATGATGACGAAGTTGTATGTGTAACTGAACAGATACCACCGACACAAATGTTTGATGAATCAGTTGTGGAAACGAATCCTTTTCAAGGATTCGATGAAGGTTGTGAGACAGAGACGGAGGAAGGGAATGATACCGATGATGCCGTTTTTACAGATATAGCCAGCGATACAAACAATGGTAACAATAATATAATGGGTTCTGTTTTACAGGCACATGAACAAGAACCGGAGGCACATGAGCAAGAACCGGAGGCGAGTGTAATACCTGATGGAGACGGCGACAACACTCAAAGACTCCCAGCACGAAGTACACGTGGAAAACCAAAGAAAATGTACGAACCAGACCCAAAGGCAAAAAAGAAATACCCGATCTCAAATTATGTTTCTCAACATAGGCTCGCGGAAGCACATGCTGGTTTGGTAGATAATTTGGCAAGCACCACTATTCCGGAAAATATTGAAGAAGCTTTAAAGGATGAGGGGTGGAGACAAGCAGTGAATGAAAAGATGAAAGCACTTCAAATGAACCAAACATGGGATCTAGTAACTCTTCCTCATGGAAAAAAGACGGTGGGGTGTAGATGGGTTTTCACTGTGAAATTGGACTCGAATGGGAATGTGGTAAAACTCAAAGCTAGGTTGGTGGCGAAAGGGTATACACAGAAGTATGGAATCGATTATGGAGATACGTTTGCACCGGTGGCAAAGATGAACACAATTAGAATTCTCATTTCACTTGCTGTAAATGAAGATTGGCCGTTAAAGCAGTTTGATGTAAAGAACGCCTTCTTAAATGGCTATCTTGAAGAAGAAGTTTACATGGACCCTCCTCCGGGTGTTGATAGTCATGGAAAGGTGTGTAAGCTGAAGAAGGCCTTGTATGGGTTAAAGCAATCACCGCGAGCATGGTTCGGACGGTTCTCTACCTTTATGAAGAAGATAGGTTATAGACAAAGTGATGCAGATCACACTTTGTTTATAAAGACCAAGCCCGGGAAAGTGACGGCCCTAATCGTTTACGTGGACGATATGGTAGTAACAGGAAATGATAAAGAAGAAATTGAAAGGCTTCAGAAGATCTTGGCCACTGAATTTGAACTAAAGGACCTTGGAAGTTTGAAATACTTCTTAGGTATTGAAGTAGCAAGGTCTAAAAATGGAATATCGATGAATCAAAGGAAGTTTATTTTGGATCTTTTAACAGAAACCGGGATGTTGGATTGTAAACCCATTGATACGCCTATTGAAGTGAATCATCACTTAGAGATGGTTCCTGATCAATTGCCTGCTAACAAAGACCGTTATCAAAAGCTGGTAGGGAAGTTGATCTACCTATCTCACACACGACCTGACATAGCTTATGTTGTGTCAGTTGTAAGCAGGTTTATGCATGCGTCAAGTGAGAAACATATGCAGGCTGTTTTTCGAATCTTAAGATACCTAAAGTCATCTCCTGGTAGGGGGTTATTCTTTGGAAAACATCAAGACCATAATGTAAGTGGTTTTACAGATGCTGATTGGGCTGGCGATCGTAGTGATGGAAAGTCCACTTCCGGATATTTTACATTCGTTGGAGGAAATTTAGTTACCTGGAGAAGTAAGAAACAAAAGGTTGTCTCTAGGTCTAGTGCAGAAGCTGAGTTCAGAGGAATGGTTCATGGCACTTGTGAACTTTTGTGGATTAAACGCATCTTAAGGGATCTAGGAGTGTCTCTAAGGGCTCCAATGAAGTTGTATTGCGATAATGAATCAGCGGTGAAGATTGCTAATAATCCAGTTCAACATGATAGAACTAAGCATGTGGAAATTGACAGACATTTCATCAAATATCACTTGGAACGTAAGACAATAGAACTTCCACACATAGGATCGGAAGATCAACTTGCAGACATGTTGACCAAAGCAGTGTGTGGAAGGACTTTTCGTAGCTCTCTTGACAAGCTGGGAATGGTAGATATCCATTCTCCACCTTGAGGGGGAGTGTTGGCGAGAGCTGGATAAGCTCTAATTTTCTAGATAATTATCAACCGGTTGTATTTCCTTGTTTGTAGCATATAGATTAGAAGTTTGTTATTTTGTATCTGTATAAATCCTTGTACTCTGTTTATTTATCACATATCGAAAATCTGGAAATCCCTTTCCTCCATACGTATTCTCTCAAGCTCTCAATAGAAACCGCATTCATGAAAGAACACACCAGGAGGACGAGACTCGTGGGGAAAAAAATAAGAGCCCGGAGAATAATTGTGACATCGGTGCCGTAAAAGATAACCGCAAACATGCCCAAGATGCTAAGAACAGGCAGTAGCCGATTGGTGACGTTTTTTATATTAATAAAAATCATTTTAAGGATGTACGATGTACAAAAAACGATAATTAGTCTACATGAGACAATTAATTATCCGAATAAGCCATTAACCCATACATACATACATAAACATATTACATATAAATACACACACACACACACACACATATATATATATATATATATATATATATATATATATATATATATATATATATATGTATGTATTCTAATAAAAGAATATGTTTATTCTTCTTTTGTCTTGTGTCACCCTATATAGACGGTCATGATATGGTCCAACGTTGATATGTGTAGCTAGGCCCGACCTTGGCTTATGTAAGGTTATGTTTTGTATTTTGTTTATATTATATAAGTGGTATTGTTTTCAAGTTCTTGACTAATAATATTATATCTTGTTCTATGAAAATTAGTAATATTGACCGAACCATATTAAATACTGTGTAGTTATGTGATACATTCCCGATTATTGATGACACATATAATAAAGAATAAAGAGCTAAAATTAGATTTTACTGAAATCTTATAATCCAAGTCGGAAGTGTGATCCTAATACATATCCTGAATCATAATCGTTTTTAGTGTGATCCGTTTTGTTTATATGTAGGATCGTAACATCTTATTATCAAAATTGAGATCTTAACGATTCTGGTATGCAATTATATGGTACTCTTTAAATCTCTCAAAATAGGCATCTATTCATAATAAATAATTTGCAAAATTAAACATTAAAAATAAAACTTATGTATTGATAAATGTTTGGTGGCCATATATGTGAACCCACTTGGATACTAAAAGTGCATTATTAATTATAAAGTAAACAAAGTCATTAACATCAAGTTGAAAAATTCACAGAGAATATGAAATAACATAAAATAAAAACTTTATCATTTTCAATAAAATTATTAAATAAATCACCGTATGCCCTTTTCCAAAATAAATAGAATTATAATACAAAAACTGCATAAAAGTATATTGAAACGCCCACAGATTTGATAAGCAACTTGATGAATTAACTGATCCACCAAACTAAAAATAAAGTAGTTATACATTGTATTCGATAAGAAAATAATAATATTGGTTGTACTTATTATCTTTACAAATATAGAAAGTAGGTACTGTACAATGAATGATTATGGGGGTTATCAAACCATTAAATAAAGACAAGTGGGTCTCTCTGTACAGCCATAATTAAGTCTCCGATACAAATCTTTATTGCAATATATCACATTAATCAAATCTTTATTGCAATATATCACATTACTCTAGGTTTTGATTTTTATAACATGTTTGTCTAAAATAATTGTTAGCAGTAAATTGGTAGTGGTAGCTCAAGTGAATATAATGTTAAAAGTAATTTTTACTAATGATAAAAAGGTGTCACATAGGTGTCATATAAAAGTAATTTTAATTATATAAAAGTTTTTTTTTAAGTTTTAAATGTATGAAGTTCGATAAAATCTAGAATATAAATGCCAAAACGTTTATAATGCATTATTAGGATTAAGAGTTTTATGTTTAAAATAAAAACTAAATTTTTTACGATTAAACGTAGTTTTTATTTATTTATTTTTTTTTTTAAATGAAAAGCTTTAGACTATTATATGCGTGTCATATGTAGCTGATAAACTAACTTATTTTTAAACATGCCACGTCTGCATACCGATGGTAAGATTATCACGACACCCCACAATCTAATTGGTATATCACATTACTTTAGGATTTGATTTTTATAGTGTGTTTGTCATGTTTTGATTTTTATAGCATGTTTGTCAAAAATAATTGTTAGCAGTAAATTGGTAGTGGTAGCTCAATCTGAATATATGGCTAAAAGTTATGTTGTAATTTTTACCAATGGTAAAAATGTATGACGTAGGTGCCACATAATGTTTACCATTTTTGCCATGTTTACCTACAAGTGGGATGTGGTGATAATTTTACCTACGAACTTCTTTTTTCTAATTCATGTTTGAAAAGTTGTATGATGTGCATTATGAAAAATACACATGAGTTTGTTGTGTAAAAGGCACACATGCCATGATGTCAAACATTCATGCATTGGCTTGTTGTACAATGAGCTAATCCAAAAATACATTAGAGTAAGAACAAGTCGTATAGGTTTGGTAAATTGTTTTAATGAGCGGTGAATTAGACGGTGAGAACTAATCGTTGAAAATTGCCGCTGGTAAAATTAGCATAATGGTGCGGTGTTTACCGCCGGTAAACATGTCACGTCTGCATGCATACCGATGGTAAGATTACCACGACACCCACAACCTAATTGGTAGCGGAAAGATATAGATTTTAATCATATAAAAGTAGTTTTTAACTTTTAAATGCATGAAGTTCGATAAAATCTAGAAAATGAATGCCAAAACTTTTATGATGCACTATTAGGGATTGAGAGTTTTATGTTTGAAATAAAAACAAATTTTTTTACGATACGTAGTTTTTATTTTTATTTTTTTTAAATGAAAAGCTTTAGGCTATTATACACGTGTCATAACTAGCTAATTTAAATTGTGATGTTTGCAAATCAAAAAATAACTAATAAGCTAATTTAAAAAAAAAACTATTTATATTAGCTTTTGATGAGTTTTTTTTAAAATTTCTCGAATATATCATTAATTAATTATAAAACCACATGTTATTCTAAATGTTATTTTATGTCATTTTATATCTTTCAACTAGCTTATCAGCTAATTTTTTTTTATCAAACGTTATTTTTGTCGACTAGTTTATAAGTTAGCAACTACCATTTGGCTAAGACCTGACTTTTCAGTAATCGACTAGCAAATACTCTATCAAACATAGTCTAAAGATCTAAAAAAATTGTACCAAACATGTCATTATTTTAGTTTTTTATGAGAAGCTTCATTTAACATGTAATTGTGAGATATGAGATATGTTTTTGTTATTTTTAATCTTAGAAAAAA